>NW_028301600.1:63959745-65395494 GCF_987345545.1 Pholcus phalangioides | reverse complement strand
AAAAAACAACGCATTTCGGATTCTATGGGAGAGTGGCGTCGAAATTTACCTTCTGACGCTATATGGGGTCCGCGGTGTCACCTTTACTATAAGGGCTTCGCGACATTAAAAAGGTTGAGAAACACTGATCTAGGGTACTTTCAATTCAATGGATAAAAATGCATCTATTCTAAATTCGAATGTTTCAGATTTTTCCTCTATACTTCGGATATGAATGTAAGACATGGTAAATACTGTCAAACTATAACGTTAATAGAAACATAAAAACATTCGTATTCTGACAATACTTGAAAGAGTGAGAAAAGACATCGTAAACCGTCACCACGTGTTGATGGTTTTTTGTTGTTCAATAACTTCTTTTATTTACATTCTTTTAAAATACCACGGTAACTTAGTACAAAAAGAAAATCTTAGTGGACACGACGAATCCACCGATGAAAAAAAAAAATTGTTTTCTAAAAACTGTCGCAAGAATCAGAGTGAAATGAACAACGAAACCATTACAGAGTAAAATAAAATATATAGGCTGTATATAATTTTTTCTCACGTATTTTTCTGCAAAACGAGAAATGCGAATTCCGAGCAAACAACTTCTTTTTATTTGTGAAACCTTTATTATGGAAATGTTTATGTAAAATACGTTATCTTGGATGAAGGAAAGGAGAGACGGACTATTTTTTTTTTCTAAAAAAGTGAAAAGAAGCGAAAAGAAGTAAGAGTTTGCTTCATTTAAAGATTTCTTTTACAAATACTTCAACCTACATTTCATCTCGTGTAATCAACTTTTCTACGCCAATTTTTCCATGAAATAAGTATGAAAAAAAAAGCAACAACAAACTCAGATATAAATCTGAATTTATATTCATCTTTTCAAATGTTTTTTTTTTTTCACCGTGATGAAATATTTTCGCATCGAATTTCAACGATAATAATCAATAAAATCAAAGCTTTTTCATAAGATAAAACGTTTTGTATTTCGAGACATGTAACGTTAGATTTCAAATACAAGAATTCTTTCAAAATTGCCTGAAAACAAAATATGATGATTTTTTATATATATATTTTTACATAACTGAGAAGTTATAATAATGGAAAGAACTTGAGAAATGGTAATCGAATTTCAAGTAAACCGGTTTTATTTGAAAATTTCTGAAAGTCAATAAATAATTTTATACTAAAATTTTTCCATTTTCACTTTTATCAAGCTTTTAGACTTGCGCATTTTACTAACGCAGTTTCTGTCTTGACGAAGAGAAAGTTTAATAGAGTTCATTTAATGATAGATAATCATGGTATCGCTAACTCATTAAAAATAGTACCTGTATCCCGTTTACGGTATCTCCAATGTTGCTTCTGATGTGTCGTTGACCATTAATTTTCTGCAAAGTTGGCAGCTCATTAAAATAAAATATCTCGCGTTTCAGATATTTTCGAGGGAAACGACAGATAACATAAAAATAATACCCGAAGTTTTGCGCAAATTCAGCATTTTCATGAGAATTTCTACTACGTCGACAGTTTGGGTATTTAGTAATACCCAATGCATCGTTATTTCTTCCTCTTTTATATTTCTCGGCTTTAAAATTTTGAAGATTTCAGTTGTTGTCTAACAAATTTGCTAACGTGCGGATAGCCATTGAATGTATTTAATAATAAGAATAATATTTTTGAATACATTTCATAATAAGAATAATATTTTTGAATACATTTAATAATAAGAATAATATTTTTGAATACATTTCATAATAAGAATAATATTTTTGAATACATTTAATAATAAGAATAATATTTTTGAATACAATTAATAATAAGAATAATATTTTTGAATACAATTAATAATAAGAATAATATTTTTGAATACATTTAATAATAAGAATACCATTTTTTCTTTTAAATGCGAATTTGTACATTTATTTGGTTGACAAGGAGTAGTTTTTTTACAAATGTTCTTTTCCATCTTTGCAAGACTGAATCCCCTACAAAACGCACTTTCAACGTTAAGATCTACTCATTTTTTACGTTGTTTTAGATTTTCCTAAGCTATGTTTTTTTTCTGCTTGCTTGTAAGAGCTTTATAGACCCCTTCCGCCTTTCTTGAGTTAGTCTTTATGACTTCTAAGAATTGCCTGATTTTTTTAAGAGCTACATATATATGTGTATTTTATTCTATCCGATGTCTCTATTTGTTCCTAATATACCTCTGACCTTATACTCTTTTATTTTGAGTAGATGTACTCGAATGAAATTTTAGATCCTTGTAAACTTCTTTCTGTTTCGTTTCGGGATAAAAACGGTATCCGATTCACAACGAGATAATTCCGACTCTTGAAGACTGATAATCTTTGGAAAAAGTGGGAGAAGAAGGAAATTTCTTCCAGTAAATGATAAAGAAATCATAGTATGTTAATACTTTTATTTAAGATTTTCAGACAATCTAAAAGATAGAGCAGATTATATTACAGCGTGCATATACAGAGTAGTTATAAAATATTTTCTCCCTATTTGAAGGCCTCTGGAAAACGCTCTCGTGATCGGATTTCTGTACTTTGGTATTTAGGCTGTTCATCTCATGAAAAAGAAATTAACTGACGAAAAAGAAGTACTAGTTTCAACTATTTCAACTAAAAGGTAAAATGGGACGTTTTCAGGAGAAAAGCGCTAATTATAAAACTTCTAAACTCTATTTTTATCAACCCTTTAGGTGGCAATTAAAAATCACTAAACCCTTCCCCCCCTTCAAAATGCCATATCTTTTTTAAAGAAGTAGGTTTTTCGTCCGATTTTTAGCAGGTGCAACCTAAGGGGTATAGGAAGAAGTTTCCCATTGAGAAATTATTTTTACGAAATTTTTGGGCTTGTCAATGCCCAAATAAGAGGCTTTTATGAAGACGAGATATCTCGTCATTGCCAGTTAAAGGTGTCGTGGACCTCATGTTACGTATTAAAATTTAATAAATAATACTCATTGAAAACATCTACACCGTTATGTGCCGCAATATTAACTTTAGTCAATTACTCAAAAATTCTCTACAATTAATTTAGCTGAAAATAATCAATCGATTAGACAATTTAAAACAAATAATGAGAGATTAATTTTATATAAAACAAAAAGCAATCTAACATTACAACTACCACTTATACTACATTACATTACCACTTACCAACCTTCTGCCCAGGGCCTCTGTGGGGGGGACTAAGTTTATATTTTTAATATTTCTAAAACAAAGAAAATTAGAGATTAATGGGCAACTTCTCGGCTGTCCTTATATTATCAAGAACCTAAAGATGTTTTCTATCCAAGGATGCGTATTGGCTAAAAGTGATCACATGGTGGTTTTCCCGTGGAATTCATCTAGGAATCAAGAGAAACAACTTGTGTCTGTATAAAAAACAGTTTGTAATAGAGGATATCTTAAAGGGCTTTCGCTAAAAAAATAAGTCGAGACAGGCCTGGATCGGCAAGAGAGAGCAAAGAAAAAAATGCTTGAGTTTATGATTCAAATAAAGGAATTAAAAATACTTATGGGAAAACGCTCTCACGACAAAAGGTTAAACAAATGTTGAATGTATTGTTCGTTTCTCTCAAGGCGAATATTCCACCAAGTTGCCACCCCACCATAAGAAAACATGATCAATAGTCGCATGAAGTGTTGAATAAAGAAAGTTATACACACATTGTGCTGCGAAGTCTTTTAGTTCAGGTGACAAACACACATTTCCCTGATAAGCCCAACCTTTAACTCTTTGAGTGGCACAGCAGAAACAACTTAACGCCTAATAAAATTGCCATGCCTTTTTTTTTGTGAAGTAGCCTTACTCCCGATTTTCAACAGGTGCAAAGTAAGGGAGATAGGAAAATGTGTTCCTTTGAAAAATAAGCTTTAAAAAGTATCTGGGCTTATTATTGCTCAAATAAAGGATTTTAATAAAGTGAGATATCTCGTCGATGCAGGTGAAAGGGGCCATGGGAAATATTTAAAGCCAGAAATGCTTTCCCTTTAAAGCAAGTATATATTCTCAAAGGCTGCCACATCTTAAAGTCATCAGTTTCTTCACACTTCTTCATCTTACATCGTAATACTTCATTTTTGATCGGCACATTCCGCAGTATTTTCAAACCATGTTACTCTGAAAATACTGTAAAGCTATTGCTGTAGTTTCACTGATAGCAATTAATCACCACTTTTTCCTTATTTAAATGCGTTTGCAAACGTCAAATGGTTTGTTGTTGAGACCTGCATCGTCACATCACAAGTCTGAAATCAGTATTTTGTGACATACATTTACGATGGAAAAACACCATCTGGTAGCGGTAACTTTAACAAATTTCTGACTACATGAGACCCACTTATAATGAGATCGCTTTTAGTGAAATTCTTGATTTGACGAGAAAATCAATTCATTTTGTTTGATTCAATGCTAATTTGAATAGCAATTCTGTTGCTTGTAGCGCGCAAGTTTTTTAATGTAGCTCGGATTTAACGAAAACGAAGGATTCACAAGGAAAACTTGGAAAAAATGAATAAAAAATGAAAGAAAATGCAAGAAGAACTTCAAAATTGTTTCATCAGCTCATAATATGGAGACAGTGCTCTTAGACCAGATTAATTCACTTTATGAAGGCTTACTATCGAATCAAATGGTTCGACAAAAAGATTATCATCCCCTTTAGGTTTGTTGTCAATGTGCAGGAACAGCATTACTTCATCTAGAAGGAAGAAATCGGAATGGAAAATGAAAATAAAAACTAAGTAATCAGAATTTTAAAAAAATGGCCAATTAAGCTATTGCTTACCTTCCAGTAGTGACCCCCATGTGTTCAAGTGTGAAGATCACAAACGGAATTTTTCCTTCTTCGTGTGTTGAGTTCGTTATTTTTTTTTTTGCGAAAAATGTCCAAAAGCAAAGTTTTGTTTTCACTATCAAAGTTAAAAATAAACAATCAGATTACTCAAAATACGTTAAAAAATATTTTATACGTCAAATATCTATGTAATCTTTTCAAACTCGCTTTGAGCACTTAATTTCCGCAGTTTCATTTCTTTTGATTTGAAAACGGATTTGGCGAGTGACCCTATTTAATGAGCATTTTCGCTAAAAACGAGGTCTTCGTTATGAACGAGTTTGACTGTACTAGACAGCTCTCCTGTGGCTTTCAAGTAGGAGGACTTATTTCACAATCAACGTGTAAAATCATGTCTCCTTTTTCAAAACAAAAAGAAAAAAGTCTCGCATCAAAACATGAACAGTGTATTTCAGAAATACTTCAATCATCGTCCGAAAAATGTTTGTTTTCCAATTAATTATTCATATGACAAATTAAGTTGGAAGAAGTCATTGAGGAATGAATATTTTAGGAAGCCATTTACATACTTTCTTTTTTCAGTTCCGTTATAACGACTTATAACGAAATTTTCAAAGAACGTATCTCACAATGTATCGAAGCAGGTGAAAGTCAGGGGAAAAAATGTATTTTCCTTATTTCTTTTTAAGTTTGAGTTTACTTCTTTTATCCCTGTTTTTGATGACTTGATCGATGGAAACAAACTGGTGTAAGGAAAATAATGAAAAAATAAGGAAAAAACTTGCTCGAGGCAAATGCTGAATTTTTCATACGCATGAAAGCGGTTCGATCTAGAGCTAGCTCCGATAAAACTGAGCCGATGTTGTAGTTTCATTCTGTTAGATAATATAAGCTAGGAGGACGAAAAACCTCAGAGAGAGACCGGATAGTGCTCTTGTCCAAGCAGAAATGATTATGCTTTTCTTGTTCGATCATTCTCTTGTTGCCTTTTGACGCTTTTGGTCGATACAAGGGGAGGAGGAAAGAAAGTCATTGACATGCTCTAAGAAGTGTCATTTCTTCATGCACATATTTTTTTTCTTCTATTACATCGACAAAATATACGAAGCTTCGTAATAACGAAGAAATCTTTTATCTGAGCTGAGGCGGTAAAACCACCTTGGCTCAGATAAAAGAGATATATTTGCTTACGGTAAATTTGCTTTCCCTTTATGTACCAAATGAATAAAATAAAACGTTTTTCCCATGGCACAGAGAAAACAATTACCTATACTGTATGTATAAAAAAATGAAAAAGGTTAAGCGAAGGGATTGAAATTGTACCCTGTGCCTCGAAAATATATATATGTATATTGATGAGAAAAACACGAAAAATTCAATTAGTAAATAGGCAATTATCTTAATTTTTGTCATTTCCTACGAGGTAGAATAACTTTCTCAAGAAACTCTAGGATTTTGTGAGGACGTGGAAAATGGAATGAAAATCAAGAATTTCAATTGACGGTATCTCATCGAGTTTTCATACAACTAATGGGAAAATTGTTGTCCGTAGAATAGTGAGGAAGATATTATTTTTTTGTTCGGAAGACGTATAAAGTCATAATTTCTGTATTCCTTTCAATAATAATTTGTTTGAAGGTTCAACCGACGCAAAAATTTTCTTTTTGCTGACAATTTCTCCTATTTACTTGAATTTTAAAACGAACCGTAAGATTTTTATTCCCTTCGGACGGTTTTGGTGAAACACCCTGTGTATTATTTGTGCGATATATATATATATATATATATATAGTATTTTCTGTGTGTATATATATATATATACATATATACTAAGGGGGGGGGGCTCTGCCCCCCTGCCTCCTTTGGCGGCCCCCCCTTCTCTTCACAACATATCTTGTTTATCTCGTCCCACTTCATCAGCGTGCTATGGAAAGAGACTCGTGAAAGCACCAGCTTACTGAAGAAGCGAAGTTTAATAAAAATAATGATAAAGCAACAAAAAACAAATGAGATTCATCAAGCACCCCCAGAAACTGGGGCCCCAGATTCAATTCGCTGAATTTTAGTGGGGCCCACACTGGATATATCTCGGGCTACCGATGTGTTGCAAATTTTACAATGTTAAACAACAAAAATCAATGAGATACATCCAGGGGCCCCGAATTAGAACCTATCAACATTCCCATGGAGCACTGACCTGGAAGCTTGTCGGACACACCCCTGTAAGGGGCCACGAAAATTTTTCATTTTTTTTCAATTTTGCAACGAATAAAATCCAGGGCCCCACATCCAGTAGCGCACACAATACGCAGATTTTTAGTGGGGAATCCAGACTGGATTTATCTCGGTCTTCCGCTGTTGCAAATTGTATAATGTTGAAAAACAAAACGAATCAGATTCATCCAGAGCCCCAAAATGAAACCTGTAAACATGGGCCCCCGACTTGGAAACTTGCCGGTCATCCCCCGCTGCGATTGCCGTGAAACATTTTCATTTGTATTCGTTTTACCAATGAATAAAAGCTAGGGCCCCCAATCAGTTGCCCGTTGTATTCGCATACTTTTAGTGGGGCCCCAGACTGTCTTTATCTCGGGCATCCGCTGTTGCAAATTCTGCAACAGAAAATAATGAGATTCATCCAGGGCCCCCAAAATGAAACCTGTAAACATGGGGCCCCCGACTTGGAAGCTTGTCGGTCATCCCCCGCTGTGATTGCCGTGAAACATTTTCATTTGTATTCGTTTTACCAACGAATAAAATCCAGGGCCCCCCACCAATTACCCGGGACACCAATTCGCATACCTTTAGTGGGGCCCCAGACTGGCTTTATCTCGGGCCTCCGCTGTTGCAAATTCTACAACAGAAAAGAATGAGATTCATCCAGGGCCCCCAAAATGAAACCTGTAAACATGGGGCCCCGACTTGGAAGCTTGTCGGTCATCCCCCGGTGCGAATGCCATGAAAAATTTTCATTTGTATTCGTTTTACCAACGAATAAAATCCAGGACCACCCACGCAACTACCCGTGACCGAATTCGCAAATGTTTTGGAGCCCCCAGACTGGATATATCTTGTGCTTCCGCTATCGCAAATTTTTCAACGTTAAAGCAGCAAGAAAACAATAAGATCCATCAAGGGCCCCTGGAAATGAAAACTTTTAACTTTCCCATGAAGGTATACGTACAATCCCCCCCGGGTACCCCGACCCTGTGTGTTGGGAGCACTGTTGTTATATGTATATTATACATATACATACCTCTCGGTATGACCCCCCCCCCCACAAGGGCAGGGCTGACAGGACCAGAACGATTTTTATCACCTTTTGATTTTTCACACTATAAATTAACCACAGAGGGGCCCTGAAAAGCTGGTTTGGGGGCTCGCCATCTAAATTCCAGCCTAAGGGCCCTGCTGTAGGATGTGGGAGCCTCTCGGTACATGCACATAACATGGCCCCGATGGGTCAACTGGGTCCCAATATGTGCTAGAGTTAAATGAATACTTGACCCAAAATCGTAACCGACTTCCGTAACACAAAAACGTAACACATTTCCGTCACTCAAAACTTCACCCACTTCCGTCACTCGGTTGCTTAGCAACAGGCCCTTTTCGAGTTTGTGATTTTATATTATAGAGTAGATATATATACACACAAAAAATAATTATTTTAAGAAAAAGGAAAAAAAAAATTGAATTTGATATGAGAGTGAAATAGAACCTACGCAGTGGGTCTTCATCGGGGGAACCCCATGCATGGTTCGAAAAATGTAGGCGTTTCTGAAGGATGGTTATGTCTAATTGCATTAAAAATGCCAACCCTTGTTCCCCGACGCCTGCCTTCTCAAAAACATGTTGGACGAAAGAAGACAATGAAAAATGTAAAAATACAATATTAGAAAAAAATATATACAGAGCTTCAGATTATAAGCTCAAAGAAGCATGAGAAAAAAAAAATATATACAATGTTACAGGAAAAAAAATAATTACAGTGAATATTTTTGCGAGGATTATGAAAAATGTCAAAAATAAATTAAAAAGTAAAAAAAGTAGTCAAAAAATCACCCGACATACCTCAAGAATGGAGAGACTGTTGTTGTTTTGACGATTTTTCTGGAAATGTCGTTGAAGAAGGCGGTTGGAATACTGTTGCCAGAGGCAGTTTTGAAAAGATCGAGGAGGGCTGTATTGAATTCCTGTTTATTATTACAAATTCGTAGGACTTTTTAATTTATTTTTGAATTTTGAATTTTTTTTTGACTTTCATAATCCTCGCAAAAATATTCACTGTAATTATTTTTTTTCCTGTAACATTGTATATGTATTTTTTTCTCATGCTTCTTTGAGCTTATAATCTGACGCTCTGAATATATTTTTTTCTAATATTGTATTTTTATATTTTTCATTGTCTTTTTTCGTCCAACATGTTTTTGAGAAGGCAGACGTCGGGGAATAAGGGTTGGCATTATATATATATATATGTGTGTGTATTTTTCATTCGACTAAAAATAATTATATCAGTTTCAAAAATGCGTAGTATACAGGGTGTCCCAAATTGTTTGTACACCGAATATCTGTGTAATGCTTGAAACATACTTTCAATGAGAATAAGATTTCAAACCTCGTGGAGTTCCTTAAAATCTTAAAATTTGTTTGCAAGGGTCGAAAACAAAAACAAAACAAAAAAACAAGGAAACTAAATGTTATGCAGTCCCGGTGTGCTCAAAAACCCAATAAGAAAGTTCTAAATTCTTTCCTGAGGAAAACGAAAAAAATTCCACGTTCCTAAGTGCAATGTTTGCCGAAATATTTGCGCGCAAAAATGGAAGAAAAATTGGAAAAGAACCGCATAAATGATGGAAAAATTCGTTTATACCGTTCTTCCCAACTTTGCTCTGATTTTGAATTCAAATATATCAGCGAATACTGCACTTAGAAACGTGGAATGTTTTTGTTGGCCTCAGAAGAAGCACGACAATAACTTTTTAATTGGGTTTTTGAGTAAGGGGAAGTGTATAAGAAGTTAACTTCTCTATATGGGATTTCCTTATGCAATATTTGTGGGATTGTTAGCATATTCGTAAATGATGTGAAGCCAATGGGGGTAGTCAGGAATCCAAGCCATAGGGAGATGTTCCAGACGAATATGAATATGATTGCTGCATGGACTAATGAATGGAGCATGACCTCTAGTGTTGATAAGTGCACGGTCGCTCATTTTGGTTCGAACAACCCACTTTTACTTACGAGATGAATGCTATTATTATCCCGGATGTAACTAGGGTCACCGATTTGGGAATTCTCATTGACGAGCGGCTTAGGTTCTCTGAACGTTGTTCAGCGATGGCCAAAAGTCGAATAGAATGTTAGGTTTTGTTCTTAAAAAGGTCTCTTCGCGTACTCCTAAAGTCATTCTTCCACTTTTCCGAAGCTTAGTTCGTCCTGTATTGGAGTATGCCGTAAGGTTTTGGAGACTATACCTACACAGAGACATGAACTTGGTTGATGGGGTGCAGAGAGGAGCTACGCGTGCTCTTGTTGGTGCACAAGGTTTGAGCTATGAAGAGAGACTTGATTTGTTGAATATGTTTACATTGGTGTCTGGGAGGATATGATCGAAGTGTTTACAATTTTCAACGGGATGGCTAAGATTGACAATGATTTATTATTACACCATCAGCGGCTTCGACAAGATAACATGAATATCGTTTAGTAAGGGACAACTCCAGGTTGTGGTGTCGCAGGGAGTTTTTCTCTAATAGGGTATACTAGCTTACCCACGGGGTTGTGCATTCTAATGTAATTGACGCATTTAAAAAGAAGTACGATAACCATATTGGGATAATCCGAGAAGCTATCTATACTTAGATACGACAAAAATATTTTTATCGGCAGAGCATTATATATTATTAATTTTTGTGATATATTCTCTAATATTGCGTTGCTGTATTTTAGTTATATTTGACATCCATATTTTCTATGGGCATCTTTTTCAGCTACCTCGTTTCGAAATTTGTCTGTTGTGGCCTTTGTGTTTGTATTTGTATTTATTTTTTTATTCATACGAACCCTTAAACAAATTTTAAAATTTTAAGTAGGTGTTCGTGTCATTTTTGAGAACTATTCGTAAATAAAAGAATGTTTCTAAAGTCAAGAGAAAAGAAGAAGTCAACGGTTGCAGAGATATCTGCTGTACAAACAATTTGGGACAGCGTATATAACGAGTAATATACAGTATGCACATAAAATATATCAAATACCTATTTTGGATGTTATAAAAATATTTGTATTTGGAATTTTTTTCTTTTCATTTTCTTATCAAAAACCTACAAATAAATTCCGTTAAAAGGCAGTTGCGTTACGGGATCGGGGGAAAAACTATTCCAAAGACATCATACTTGGAATAAATAAAAGCGGGAAAATGGAATATCTTCTTGTTGTAAAAACAAACGCGCGATGAAAGACAGTACAGTACATTATGTTGCCGGTACATTCATCAAAAACGTCTTATCTATGAAGCTTTCCACTTTGGAACAGTGTTTCTCAACGTTTCCTAGATATCGGGTGCTCGAGGCATTTTGGCACAAACTTTTGTGCTGTAGCATTGATTCGAGATTTACTCCATAAATCGAGAAGGAAAATCAATGAACTGTCAATTTTTATGGTCTCAGTAATCTTTCAGTATGTCATACAGCTAGAATTAAAGCTCCCCCGCTTTCTATGCAGATTTATACGTACAGGAAATGCAGGGATTATGGAATATTATTTTCATTTTTTATTACTATTCCAATTTAGAGGATGACAGAAAACCCGAAACAATAAAATTTTGATTCTTGTCGTTGCATTGACTATGTATGATATTTCAGTCCGAGAATTAGGATATTTATAAAAAAATGATAGTTTGCAAAGTGACACACGAAATAGTCACATAATATGGAATGGTTGGGGAGAAGGAACGGGTAAGAACCAATAAAGAGATTGATAAAAAAATAGATTTCACGAGTCTATGACAATCAAAAATTAAAAAAAGAAAGTCACAGTTTTTGTTTTTATAGTTGATGGTGTTCTAGCCTATTTACAAATGTCTCAGATGCCATTCTTTCTTTCTTTTTCAAACATTTCCCTTATACTTTTCACAACTCAGGTCTATCCGCATGGGCAATTTACTGCGTAGTGAGTTGTGCCGTAAGTGTAAGTGTGTGTAACTAACAGTTGAGTGCGTATCTAGTGTTGTGTCTAATTTTTCAGTGCTGCCATCCGTATTTCAGAAGTGAAGTGTAATGTAATGATTGGATATTGGTACCGTTTGTAGGCCGGTTGCTCTCTGTGACGGGACTTTTTAACGGGGAGATCGGCTCGCATTCATGCCTTGAAGTTCGGAACCACAGAAAACCAACTTCAGCCGACCACCACCATGGCGACGGTGGGGTTTGAACCCAGCTCCTCGCGTGACGAGTCCATTACTATGACCAATCGACCACCTCAGCGGCTCAGCATTGTCAACTGTCGGAGAAGTCAATTTGGTCTGATGATTCACTCAGTTGTCCTTCACAGACACTTTCTGCTCTGCCATAGAACAATGGACCTACAGCATACATGTGAACCCATGGCCCGCGGGACAAATGTGGCCCTCAGAGTCATCTGACGAGGGCTGCGACCTCAAATAGAATCTTGTAAAAATGAACTAAGCTGCACATTTCCAGATCACGTGAGTGACTTGCGGCACATTTACAAATCACTTGAATAACCTGAAACACAGCTCCAGAGCAACAAAGTGACCTGGGGGGCTGTTTCAGATTACTTAAGTAGCCCGCGATACGTTTTCAAACAAACGAAGTGGCCCTCACTCTCCAAAAGGTTGAGCACCCTTGACCTACAGAGAAACAGGACAAACTTTATTCGCAGATCTCTCCTCTTCCCTCTCATCGAAAACTTTCTATCCAGAATTAATATTCTAGTCCAACTCAGATGATTTTTATTGTATTCCATATAATCCGACGCACCATGTTTGTAAAAAATAGCGTTCACTTTAACCGGAAAGAATTGCTAGTTACAAAATGAGTACAGCATAAATGGAACTCATTGACGTACATTGTGCTTAGTTTCAAATTATTAGTCAATTTTCCGATAACTAAAATTTTTTTATGGTAAACAAATACACACACATACACATTACACAAATACTGGACAATAACAAACGAAAAGGAATACAACAGAAAAAGAAAAAACACACATACAACAAATATACACTATGTTTGCCCCAAGGGACACTTAAGTCCTTCCAGGAAGCCAAAAAGAATTTGTATTACATTGTGAGCCACCAAGTACGCGGTATAATACAGAAAAAGAACACAAAAAATTTAAGACATGATGTATATATGTAAATTTCATAATTCTAGTATTATTAGTAGTTGGTTTTTTTGACTGAAATGAATTCATTAATTTAGGAGCAGTAAATGAAAAACACTTTTGAAAGAGATGTTTTTGTTTTCGGCACTTCAAAATCATGTTTGAATCTCGCTGCTGTTGTATTTGTTTTTCCCTGAAGCCAATTTTTATTTTTCTTCGCAAAGTTTATCGTTCGGTAAATATATAATTGTCTGATGTCTAGTATGTGACAATTGATTTTTCTATCGTTTTTGGTATACGCTTGTATTAGCATATTTCTTACCTTGTTATATGTGTTACTTAGTTTCATGATATTACAATGATATGCTCCACACTACGCATATAAACCGTAAGTTATAATTGAGAAAACCCACGCGTAAAACATCTTTCAAAAAATCCTCCCCTATCAAATATTTGAGCTTCTTTAAAAGAGCTGTGTAAAATCGATTTTTTTTGTTATTTTATATAGCAATGAATATTCCATTTCAAGTCATCCTGTATTGTTACCCCTAAGTATTCGTATTCATGCACTCTTTAGATTTTTTTTCAGTTGCCGTTTTGTTGTGCTTGATGATGACAGATATGAACTTTACTGGAGATTTCTGTGTCGGAATTTAAGCTTCTCCTTTTAATAATCTGATATTTGGTTTTTTGCACGTTCAATTCAAGTTTGTTTGGAACCATACACTGATCAATACGTCTCAGATCATCCTCTGCGTTTGGTTATTAAAGTTGTTATGTCGTCATCTTCTAAGTACAGAGCTGTGTCATCGGCAAATGAAATTAATTGACCGTTTAGTTTCAGTTTACTGAAGTCGTTTACGTAAATGAGAAATAATGTGGGACCCAAAACAGAGAGATCCCTGGGGGACCACTTTTTGAACCCGGAGATAACTACTCATTTTCCGATTTATAACTACTGCTTGATTAAATTTTCAACACCTGCATGAGTAAATTTCTGGAAATTGAAAAGCAAAACTAGCTGTCGTAATGACAGTCACAACCGAGCGGCACTGACCATAGAACATCAGCGAGGACATTTTGAAATAGCTTATAACTAGAGCCTTGATTATATGCAAATGCATAAACGCATTTGTAATTGCATATTTTAGCATTTTTTAATAGTTAGTGCATATAAACGCATAAAATCACTGAAATTTTTGAATAAATGAATATTTTTAGCATTTTTTCTAATAATCGTATTGTACTAATGTTTACAAGATTATTCTTTATCTTTTATTTTTCGAATTTCATCAAATGTCTTCAATTTTTTAAAGAAAATATTTCACTATTGAGTATTGTTCATTTAGCGGCATAATCTTAGGCAATTTTAAACGCATATTTTTGCACTTCTAAATGGATGTGTTCTTCATTTTTTGCGCATATGTTTTAGTTTTACTGCACATTTTTATTTTTTTTAGATTAGGCCATACTTCCACGCTTTTTTATATGGGTATTTTTTCATTTTTTAGAGAAATTCAGCATTATGCATTTTTTTTTCATTTCACTTCTATTTTTCAGTATACTTATAAATACCCATTAGGGCATAGTGAAGAATCTTTAAGGCATATTTTGATATTCTTAATTTCATGTATATTTTTTATTTTTTCATGTTTCGGTATTTTTAAATGCAATATATATATTTTCACTATTTTTATGAATTTTTTTTCCATTTTCGACACTTTCAAATGGATATTTTAGAATTTTTGCGTATACATTTAATTTTTAGTCTTTAGCGGCAAACATCGGCATATGGTTGATTTCATAGTATATATCGGCATATTTTAGAGTTTTTGGGTATATTTGAGTGCTTTTTAGTGCATATTTTTCCACATTTTAAGTGCATATAATTGAGGCTCTATTTATAACTTCTAGTTGGCAGCCATATCTGAAAGCAGGTATATACCTGGTATATTCCATATAACCCTACTGTTCTACAATCCCCGCATTTCCTAAATTTTTAAATATTAAGGTATTCTGTAATATTTTTTAGGAAGTTGAAAAGTTTACACGAAATCATTTCACAGATTCATATTTGATGGTATGGGATTATTGAGATTTTTCGTCTGCTTCAATATTTTATTTTCAATTTTGGTTATTATTATTTTGAAAATTAGGTTTACATTTGTCGTCCAATTTTCGACATACGTAAAACTGTATACGTATTTTTCCCGAGATTTACTACCTAAAATATTCTCTATGTAAGTTAGATTCCGTATTCGTTTTAAAATGATGATTGAAAGTCACGTTCAAGCAAGAGACAGTGGATGATATGATTCCAAAATACGTTCACGTCGCATACTTCTAAATTTTTGAGCGAGTTACCCAGGATTTTGTGTGGGAGAAAAAGAGGAAAGCAAAACATAGATTCTTTTTTCGTGTTAGAAATTCGAAGGAGGAAAAACCGCTAGGAGTTCTTATAGCCTTAGTAGCCATTTTTCTTTGGCCGAAAATGTACCCTGTTACTGCCGTGTTCTGCCCAAGGGGAATAGCAAGGACTTTGTGTTCTCTCGTCTCACTCGGAAAGTGCCTTATTCTACTAACCATTAGTTATGTTGGCTTTTCTTTTACCCAAGGGTATAAGATGCTCCAATATTGTTATTATTTCATGAGCAGCACATTCGGTTTTCGTTGCGATGTTTTATTCTCCCAAAGAAATAAATGTGCGTCGGTGTTTCGTGTGCAAGTGCTCTGAATTTTTAGTTTACTCTTAATTGTTCCATTTTTGTTTCACCTCAAAACCAAATTGAAATAAACTCTTCTGAAATAGAAATAGGCCTGGTGCATGAAATTTTAAATAATTTCAAGTGGAAAAAGTCATTTTTTATTCTGAAGTCGTGTCCAGGTAGAGTGCCCGGAAACCCACAGATCGACTCATCCACCATATTTCTGTGGAGTGAGACGTCAATATTATCATTACTGCAACGCAATACAACTCAGGATCATCGCAAAGCATATCCGTACACTCTACAAGACGGATCTTAGAACCAATTGGTTTTAATAGCCGGCGACCAACAAGAGTCCCTTTGATTTCGATTTCGCTGCAAAACCGACCGAAAAAAACGGATTTCGGGACATAGAGAACGCCAAAATAGGAAACTTGATGAATGGAAGAAAGCTGTCTGGTCTGACGAGTCAAGATTTTCTCTCCATGGCGTAGATGGCAGAATACGTGTGTGGCTCAAGCAGCACGATGCCATGATGAATCCGACATGCTACATGACTACTGTTCAAGGGGATGGTGGCGGAATCATGGTCTAGGTCTTCCTGGTATATATATATATATATACCAGGAAAGTTCTTCCTAGACCAAACACCACCTTCTAATCTGAGGTCTGAGGGAATTAAGAGCTGTCATTTCGTTAGCTTGGGCTAACATTCCTCCTCAACGGTTTCAGCAACTCGTCGAGTCCATGCCTAGAAAAATATCTACTTACATCAAAGCCAGAGGAGGTCCAACATGATATTAGTGGTGAGTAGAAGGGTGTTCCTAATTTTTTGGCCACTGGGTGTACATCTTTAGCGCCGCTGAGAGAGTTAAACAAATTGGCTCGCTGTTCTGAACTACTCCATCATATTAGTCTGGTTTGGTGAGGCACTGCAAAGTCAGTCTGGAACCAGGTCCAGCTGAAAGTGTGTTAAATTCTCCTGTGTATATATATTTTACTATTCGTAGATTTTACGGCATATCACTATATCGTTCTGAGTAACGGCATGTTTTCTCAAGTAATATATACAGTACTTACAGAGAATGACTGATCGATTGTTACGCTCAATTGGTAAATAGAATGGTTTGGAGGTTCTTCAATTATTTTGATTTTTCAATATAAAAACTTACAACTTCATATATAACACAAGTTTAGTGTACGTTACTAAATTATTCAGTGCATTTTTTTCGAAAAAATAAATAAAATGTTATGAATTTTTTTTTTTGCAAAACATGACTCCCTAAGTTTTAGAATGATTTCCAGGCTGAAAACGTCTCAATGAGTTTTTTCTCAAACTCTACTTTTCAGATATTGAAGAGCTGTGTATTTTATCATTGAAGCGTATTTTGTTTAAAAAGGTCTACTATCCATGTTCCAATTTTCAGCAGAAAAAATGTTTCGATGCTAGATGAAGAGTGATAGAAGTTAATTTAGTAAATGAAAGGCTGTTGTCACAGTAAGTGAAAGTTCATGAAGTAAACCAATGTACACTGATTCAATTCGTTTTGGAGGAAGTATGTATACATACAAAGACTTGCGTTGAATCGAGATGAATCTGTCTATGACGGTTTTATCGTTGTACCCAATCACAAAAACTATTACACTAAATTTAGACATATCGTCACGCCGCTTCTTCCATGATGCCATTTGATAGCCAAAATCGTTGGTGTAGCGATCTGTGGTTTAATGAAGTTGATTTTGTTTGTCAAACTAGAGAAGACCCGAACGTCTTTGTGTAGCCATTACTAACCAGCTTAAAACACTATGTCTCGGTCGGATTGCCCCTCGTCTGCGTTAACTGACCGTGTTGAGACAAGATAAACGAATAAACATTCCGTTTCCGCGGCAGTAGAAATTTGTCAAGCAACTGTCTTGTTTGACTAGTTACACCCTATTTCAAATCAAACTCCATCAGATTTTATAGCCACATGATTCAAAGAAAAGACGCAAGTCCAAAATGTTTCAAATACACGCACATAAGCACCCCCATACATATGCATTAGTAAAGTAAAGAATATTTTTCTTATGTTTGGGGGGGATTTTTCAAAGACGAAACACTCTATCAAGTGACTGCTCCAGCGACTAACCGTGCCACGAGAAGCCGGCCATAAAAACAGAAACTGTAATCTGAACCAGTAAAGAAAACGGAAGCAATATAAAATATGAAAAACATATGAAACGAAAAGAAACCAATAAAAATAACACGCGGAATGGGAAAAATATGAGCGTAGAAAGTGGCCGAAGGAAATGGCTCGATATGAGTGCAGATGTCGTTTGAACGTGACTCAGCCTCTCCCTTTATTTGACGTTATTTCTAGCATTCAAAGAAATTTTGTCATTTGACGAAGACGTGAACCAAAAAATAGACGTGTATCCAGTGCAGTACAGTCTTTTTTCTCCTTTTTGTCATTTTGTTCTGACTTTTGTTTCCTTCAAGAAGACAACAAATAAATCCCAAACAAGAAGGTAAGTCATGTATGTCACAACTCTAGCGGTCCATATTGTATTGCTTTCTCAATTCGATAAGCGTCAGTATAAATACAATACTTTTATTATGGGAAATAAAGTATTTATATATATACTCGAGAAAAACGGAACGAATATTCTGGAAACATTCTCCGTTAATTGCGAAATTTAATTAATCGATTGCTGAAGTATTGAAAAATACGATGGTTCCTTTGCGAATAAACTATGAAATATATATATGCATAATTATTCAGCTGCTCAATTCAGTTGATTGTACGATTGACGATTACTAAATACTTGGAGAAAAAGCTTTCGAAAATATATAAACATTTTGAAGATCGTAAGCATTGTTGAGATTTCATCAATCCCTCAGAATCAAGTCATTCCAACCTAATATGCACTGAATCAGGGTGTACGAAAAGCCCACTATTTTTTATTGCATAAATCTTTTTCGCATGGTCTCATTAAAATATCCTAAAAATTTGGCTGTATTCTCATGAGTAGTTTTGAGAAAAATTACTCATAGTAGACGGAAACTTTAATTATAATCATTCTGTATATGTTACTGTACAAGCCCGAAGTGCAGTAATCCTCTTCGTGAAATGGCCGAGAGTTTTGGCCGAAGTCCGATTTGCAGAAATGATTCGTGCTCTGGTCCACCAATAATCGAAGTGGCCAGAGATCCCTAATCATCGCCAACGTGTGATACATGTCCATATATAGTAGCTGTATTGGATTAACTCTATGTGACGAGGGAAAAACTATTAACATAATATTTTATACATAATTTTTCTGTCAAATTTTTGGAAAGAAAATATTGTAGCATCATGACTGCATTTTGATGGGTTGCTATAGCTAACGTGAACATAATTATCATGAAAACATACGATAACTTTGCAATGGCCACGGATCATGCCTTTTGTTATCGGACTTCGGCCAGGGATCTCTGACCACTTCGTGAACTGACTGGTCAAATCCCGAAATTCGGATTTTGGCCAATTTACACTGAAATTGGCCAATTCGCGAACTGGCTGGCCACTTCACAAAAACTCCAATTTTCGGGCTTTTACAGTAAATGTCAATAATGACAAACATTAATTATGAATTGTTTGTGTCGCATTTTATGTATTTTGCGAGCGCGCGCACACACACTAAAAAATATGCTCCTAAAAGAGTAAAACTGAATCGATATTCAACATAGACATCATATTTCAAAAAAAAAACCTGTAAATGTTGTTGGTATATATAGGCTGTCCCAAATTGTTTGCACAGCAGATATCTCTGTAACCGTTGTTTTTTGAAACACATTACAAAATGTTTTCAAATGACGTGCAGTTACTTAAAACTTCAAAATTTGTTTGAGGGGTCGTATACTGAAAAACATACAGACATTAACTTTTTATACAGCCACCGCACAGTGGTGCATTTTGCGAAAATCGTGGCTAAAACCCCAAAAAAAGTTTTGTCGTTCGACCCTGATTTTTCACAGATGAAGAGTGAATAAACTCCGGCTTATCGACGTATGTTTTTTTTCGTTCATCACCTCTTAGTTTTGCTCAGAAGGAGCTCCAATGTGGTGATTCAAATAGCAGTATACCGCACATCAATCTAAACCTTTTACAAAGCCGCTCTCGTTCAGAAATTTCGCAGCTCTCCAGGAAATTTTAGGCAGTTATTTTTGTTTTCTTTCAAGTGTGTTAGCAATTCAGAAATATATTTTGAATTTCTTTTTTGGTATTTTTATTAAAAAATAAATTATTGTTAATACCAAGTCATTTTTTAAAAAGTTCATTTTTGAATGACCTGATGTGACCCCCTGAAATTAATTTCTCAACATACTTTAACATATTTAGTTCATGAAAAAGGTGAAATTAGCTGCTAATATCTGCTACTCCGCTGACCCCAGTGACTTTTCTTCAACATGCCATAGCTGAAGCTTGCCTATACAAAGTCGGAATAGATTTGAAGTTGAGAAAATTTCTTTCAAAATGGCAGATTATTGCTCTGATAACCGATAACCGCAGATTATTTGAGCTTTAACACTGAAAAATTAAAAAACATCCCTCAGATTTTTGTTGTCTTTTTTAGTTTCAAACTCAACGTGCTTCACTAACGAAATACTTATAAAGGATCATAGCTTAAATTTTAAGCAGCAATGCACTAATTTAGAAAATCGCTTAAAGAAATCTCTCAGCCACCTCGTTGGGCATTTTGCCTGTTGTGGCGTTGTATTTGTATTTGAAATGAACACATAATGAAGTTTTAAATGCTTAAATTAAGTAAAATTTGAAGGGTGTAGAGAAAACGCAAAAAGAATGAATTTCAAGACTCGACTGGCCTTAACAAACGTTCTCATTTTGTGCGAAGTACTGTACACAGAAGTAATCGGTGCCGAACACATATCAGAATTTAATGGGACTAATAAGAAAATAAAAAGAAGGAACATAACTGATTCATTAGGGAAACAGCGCAAATACATCAAAAACTTGAATAAATTCTAAAAAATTCTTGCAAAAATTCTCAAGATGGATCATAAAAAATTATTAATTGATGCATCACTTCATATTTAGCATAAGGAAATAACGAAGAAAAAATTTACCGCAAAACGTCTTCAATAATCCAAAACTAATTTTGGCTATTTCAGCAATAGCTACATATATATATATAATTGATTTTCTGTGTGTCTGTGTATATGTTCTCTCTACAAATCCACAATTTTAAATCGATCGTTACCAAATTTTACATACACTCGAAAACGAAGCAGGACCCGACTTGAACGATAGGCCACTGTAAAAGTTCGTAAAATCAGGTCAAATGCCCGAAATTGTCGGGCCACAATGGTTTTTGGGCCTCAACAATGACTTTCGGAATGTTTATTTTGTTCACCGCGGTTCCCTAACAATGCGCTAACAAGTTCATTCCTTTACAATGGTTTTTTTGTCACTTCTTCAGTGCTCCCAGTATGTCGAGAAAACCTGGGCAACGCGGGATATTACAGCTAGTTATTATTAAATCCCAATTATGATCATAATATTATTATGATACAAATTAATATATCATTGCGGCCATAAGATTTTACACCCAGACCACGATCAGAAACATTTTTCTATCCATTACAAACTTTTTATTATAAATTTCTGTGTTTAAATTACGTTTTATGCTTATTTTAACTTCCCGTTTTTACTTCTTTCTGAATTCTTAATCAATTTTTTTATGCAGCATTTTTATGTTATTATAAGATACATATTTTCCCCAGCGAAATAAAAGGAAAAGTATCGGTGTTTACTTTTTTTTCCGTCAAAAATATGAAATCACGTCAAAGATTAATTTAAATTTTACTGCACAATGATTCAAAATATATCACGCTTATGCACAAACGTGTACAACGATAACAAGTCAAGGATAATTACATAATTTTAAACACGTACAGATGATAAAGCAATTGGAGATTTGGTTTTACACCTCACCGGAAGATTTTTATTTTAGTGGCCAATATATGTCATCCCAGGTTCTATAGAAAATTCGAGGTCACTTTGCCCACTTCCTGATTGTCATTTCGTGTCAGAGTATCAACTTAATCCAATTTTGATCGCTCTTACAATTCGCGACTAAATCGCACAATTTTTTTTATAAATGATGACCAGCTAGTCTGTTTTCAGTCATGTTCTAGTCAGGAATGTACAATTTTTAAATTTCCAATTTTTAAAAAATTGGACATTAATTTATCATGTTTTTTTTGTAATTAATGTAAATTAATTTTCTTTGATTAATCAAAATAATTAGTAATTGTAATTTTGGGAATTTCATGTACCATGTGACAAAGGAATTTGAGAAAATATTTGTTTTTAACAAAAAATATGTTCATGGTCAGGAAAGAAAAAAGATAGAAATAGAATATATATAAAATTTCTGAAAATTTCATTTCCAAAAAATCAAATTCCATTGTAAACAAATTTTAAAAATACTATGACACACACTAATTAGACCTTTTTCTTCCCGAAAATGTCTAAATGCAAAAATTTCATGCAAAAATTTTAATTAAAGTATTTGAAAAAATTTTTAAACAAAGCTTTGCACAAATGCAGTGTCAATCAAAAATGTATTAAAAGGTATAAATATATGAAATCTTACTGCGCAAATATGTATTGAAACTATTCAACAACTTGGAAAAAAAAGTTTATTTTATAGATGTATATAAACATGAGATCCACTCTTACAAAAAGAACCAATATACACACAAAATAGCTTGACATGAAATTCCTGCGAGAACCATTCAACCTGTAATTTTTACTGGCGTTGAAGCAGTTTTCCTTTTGATTCCGGATTCAATAGCATATCAATATAATATAATATATCTTTCAATATTAGATTTAACCTATTTTCTGAAGATAATACTGTTTGAACTATGTTAAGTTGTTTTCTGTGCATAATATTTTACATGGCAGTGAAACCAAACCATCATTTCGGTTGAACTATTATTTCTCCTTCGTTCTCTTCGAAATTCGAATTTGAATTTAATTTCTTATAGAAAGCCCACATTCTTATAATAACAAATGAATTTTCAATGTATATATAATTTACTTAATTTCCAATTTAACGTGTGCTTTTCTAATTTATCGTAATGTTTCGTGGACCCGCTTTAGGGAAGAGTCATAATTAAGCCATATGTTTTAAAATAAAATTGCATTGCATTGTTTTGCGTTATTTTTGTTGTCACTGAAGATCTTTTGACACCCTGTATTGGTCACATTGCCCTAAGTCCTCTCTATCCTTGTTTCATACATAAATCAGCTGGTGGGCAGTCACCCCATTATACCGGATGACATTGCCCACGCTATTTTTATTTTTTCATAAAAAGGAGGGATGACCCATTAAAATAAAAACTACATAAATCATATCTACGAACGATGATTGTAAAATGACGAACGATGACCTAAAAATTTTATTTTCGACTTTTAACTAAAGGGGTTGAATGAAAATGTTTTTTAATTTCAATTTTAAAACTAGGCAAAGTCACCCTTGTTGACAGTATTTGCTATTTAAATTCAATATATTTTTTTAATGTTCAGTTTTCACAAAATTCGGCGTTTGTACATTTACATAAAAATTGCGAATTACTTGTAGAAATTTTACGCCATTAGGATAAATAAGTTAAATTTCCCTGGTAACAAATTTATGCAGCTTAAATAAATATGTTTCTATGCGTAGTTAATGTTTCCCCGATACTGGCAAACATAGTAATCAATGTAACTTCAGACGTACTTTTGCACACAGTATAATGAAATATAAATGAAGTCTTAGCAGTAATATCGAGATTTTACATATGAAAATTTTCGTGGTTGCTTATTTGCCAGTAAAAGTTTCTCAGACAAAATAAAAATGTCTTTAGAGACTTGTGGTAGCAGTTACATCGAAATGCGAAATTGTCAAGTTCTTAAAAAAATCTTAAACAACATTTTTAACTCGTGAAGTTTTTTTCCCGTCCTAAATTATTTCAGAAACAGAGTGGTTTGGTGTGCATAAAAAAGCTTGAATAAATAATAAACGAAACACGGATTTCTTGAGAAAGAGCAAAATTTGCTGGTCTCACATTTAAACGTGAAATGGAACGGGGGTTTTGGAGTTGTTCCAGAGTGTGTTCATACAATTTGTGTTTTCCAGAGAAGTTAAAAGTTTAAGAGCCTACGTGACAACGAAATAAATTCTGAGGATGCATTTTGGCTGAATGAAACCAGGCAGTATAAGACCTCTCATGTGGATGAGGAGACGGTTAAAGTTACCGTTTTTGTACTTCGGGGTAGCTTAAAAATGCTATTTTTATTTCGGTTGATGATGGTTCATTTCTTTGGTACATTTCGATGTCTCGTATATAGGTAGGCTCTTTTACGTTAAAATCAGCGTAAAATGCAAAAGACATAAACTATGCCATGTGTGGCCTGAAGGTATTCTTTTCTCCCTTCCTTAAAGTTACGTGATACGGCGGAAGGAAGTAAAAAAGACCGTGTTTGTCTAATAAGCCAACCTTGACGCCAAAATTTGAATTTCTCTGTTTTGTGAATTCAAAAGTTATGTCCTAGAATTACCGAGTTGTTCGTTAGAGTTTTGGTGATGCAATGGTCATGTGGGAGCGATAGTTAACTGGTTCAGTAAACTTTGCTAAAACTACTTTTCCTACTCATGAGTCATCAGCGCTGCTCATAAGTTTTCTGGCTAAAAAAAAAGCCTTCGAGCAACTTGGAGATAAAAATTATAAGAAAACAACCAGTTTTCTTACTTGGAGCAAAGAACTCAATAACTATATCGATTCTTCTGTGTTAGGATTAACAAGATATAATCTATATTTTTTCTGTATATCGCAATTCGTAACAAAAAACTACCATTTGTTTTCTCCATACTTTCGAATTGGCGTTTTCTTTTAATCGGGAGTATGACATTGAAAATCGTGCCATTGTTGAAGTATCCATCATTAATGTTATGTAAACCTCTAAATCTCTGACGTAGATAACAAATATAGGAAATTTTAGATTAATTGAAATTTATTTTTTGCATTTAAAGAAATTATAAATTATATAAAATCGCTATTAGGTAATTGTTGATATCAATTCAGCATCTTACTAAATTATCGGGTCACCTCGAAGATCATAGATTGATTGATTGATGACCGTTCCCGCCCAGAGCTGTTATGCACACACAAGACAACTTTCTCTCTTCACCTCTTGGAAGGCTGGGTCATGTCGGAAAAAGCATGTTTTATTCATTCAACAAACGAAATAATTATATACATTCTGTGGAAACAATCCATCAAAAAACATTGAGCACGATACAATCAGGATTAAGATAAAATAAAAAATAAAATATTAGCGAAATACCAAAGAAAATAAGATTAAACACATACTAATTTATACTAATTAACTAAGTACATTTACATCTAGATGCTGTAATTAGGAAGTAGAGGGTATCTCCGAGAGAGGAAAGCCTGCCTACATAGATCTTTCCCTACTCCTGAGTCTTGTGATAATTGGATGCTGGCTGGAACTTCTCGGTCTTGGTTCTGAAACGGTATATTCGGAATCATCATTCCGGCTAATTGGGGGGGGGGGGCGTCTGAATTCTGTTTTACATGTTTTGAGATGTTTCACGAATTTTATTATGTGATTTGCATTCATGGGACTTCTGATGATGCGTCGTTTCCAGAATGTCAGCCTGTTCTGGCCTGGTAATTTAAAGTGGAACTCTGTGGTCTTGAGACACTCTGAGATAAAAACGGTTTCTCCCTTTTTTGCAGACGCAGAGAAAACTATTTTGAATCTTGCCAGATAGGCCGGGGGTGGCCCATGTTCTGTGAAGAAGATGGTGATGTGTTTCTAGGCCATGGTATGTGGTGTGTACTGACTTTGGGTAGAATTTCGTGTATTTTACGTTCTGTACACACTTTCGGTACCCCAGCTTTCTTGTCAGTTATGTAATATTTGTCGCATCCACTTTCTTCTGTATGCAGATCGAGGAATCGGTAGGAGGTAGAGGGTTCCTTCTTTGGTAGCCTGTTTTGCGAGAAAGTCACTCATTAAATGGATCTTTGTTGTGTGCTTTGATCCGGCATTAGCATCTAAAAACAAAGAAGACAAAATCAGTAACAAAGCTATCCCTCCACTACCACACAATACTCTACACACACTAAACAATATTTTCAATGCACTACTTCACATCAATTATTTCCCAAAAGTATGGAAATCAGCTATCATTATCACACTTCCAAAACATGACACTAATCCAATTTTTTCACAGAATTTTAGGTGTCTCCCTTTTAAATTCTTTGGCTAAACTATATGAAAGGAAAAATTTTTTTCTACATAAGTAAATTCATAGATGCACACAATATTTTACGGGACGAACAGCATGGTGTCAGGAGCGAGTACTCGTGCGTAATACAACTACTGCGTGTTACGGAATTCATTACGCAAGCCCTAAATTTCAAAGACAGCGTTTGTGTGCTCTCTCTTGACCAAGCAAAGGCATTTGAAAAAACGGAGCACTACACACTACTCGCCAAACTGATAAAATTAAACTTTCGGGTTCATATGGTTCTTTTCATAAAAATTATTTAACAGAACGCAGTTTACAAGTTCGGATGAATAAAACACTGTCCACAATCAGGGCCATTAAAGCTTCTGTTCCATAAGGATCGTGTCTTGGGCCACTATTATTTCTCATATACATTAATCATTTTCCCACACCCACAAATGATATTATTACCCAATACGCCGGTGACAGTTATGGTGCTCCACCGAGAAAGAAAAAAAATTGGCATATGAAAACATGGAGGAGTCAATTTTGACATCGAAGATTGGTGTGAGAACTCAGCGGTCGAACTGAATATTGAGAAATGTAAATTTATTTGGTTTATTAAGAAAAAGCAGCTGCCCACAAGTTCAATTCAAATTGGTAATTTACTTCTCGCACCCACAAAAAACTTAAAATATTTAGGGTGTTATTTGAACACCCGAGAGACATACAGATCATAACAAAACAAAGGCACTGAAAGCAGTGGGCATGCTAAACAGAATAACATTCCCAGAGGCAAAACTTTCAATATATAACAGAGAAACTGTTTATAACAGCCTGACCAGGCCTATAATCACATATGCAGCCCCAGCATGTGCCTACTCGTCCCAAGTTATTATGGACAAACTTCAAACAAACCAAAATAAAATCCTACGCAGACTCCTCAGAGCCCTATGGTATATCAGAGGCGCCAACATTCATAAAGATCTGAACATAGAAGGAATTTTTCATTACATCTCAAAGTTAGCTAGGGCTCAATTTGACAGAATGAGCGCCAGTGCGTGATATTGTTGATTATAATCCCAGAATAATCTGGAAGTATAGAAGGCCTAAAAATATGGACACCCCATGGCCTAGAATAGTAAGGGCGAGAAGGAGTAGGAGATCAAGACCCTTACCTTCATATGTGGCTCCTAGAGCGTGCTAGGTAGCACAAGCTATTGGTTGGATTCAATATTACTGCATAACTCAAGTGTGTATATTTTTCTAGTATGTATATTGTAGATCGGGTATAATGACCTTATGATATTGCAAAAAAAAAATTAATTATACAATCTAGCACAGTTAAGCCCTTTAATCACTTGAGAGCACGAGATTAACGACTCGTCGAAATGATGTCACATGGTGTTAGCGATGCTGATGCATGCTACTATAAGCAGCAACCATTCTAAGACATAACGACTAAGAACCAATGGTCACAGATGACAGCCTACGACACATCAAGAAAGAAAAAGTCTCTGCTGTTGAAGCCAGATGTGAGGTACAGCTGTCCCTGCTGTACGTCAGTACGGCATAGAGCGGATTTCTTCCAACCCATCCAGAAGAACTTTCTTCACTTGAGAGACGAAAATAACAATCTAGTCGAAATGATGTCACAGGATGGTAGTGATACTAACGCTTTTACAAGCGACAGCCATTCCAGGACTTAACAACAAAAAACCAATATTCGCAGATCACAGCTTAACGCACAACAAGAAAGAAAAAGTCTTCTGACCGAGGGGAGTGATCCTACTCGTCTGAGAACTCGAGAGCAACGACTCGACGAAACGACGTCACAAGACGGTTGTGATGCTGATGCTGCAATCATTATACGACTTTAAAAACAAAGAACAAAAAGGCGCAAGCCTACAATACATCAAGTAAGAAAAAGCCTCTGCTATCCGGGTCGAGAAAAAGAAGGAAAAAGTAGGAGGAAAAAACAGACTTTTCTTATACTTAGTCCCATGTGTGATTACAAAAATCGAGGTTCATTTTGTTAAAGAGAACATAGTCACTAACTCCCGATCGTGTCTAAATTGTTCTCCTGAATTACTGCTACAAACACGCACTCACTTTTTGCACAAGAAGCACAGTCTTATCCTTAGCTTCTTAAATAGGCTTTAGAAGTCTCTAAAGTCAGTTTTTAAGCCGCGTTGATGGCATACATGCCGAAAATCGGTAGAAAAGAAATTTGATTCTCTTCTGTTCTGTCCTGATCCAGCATACACGAATGTTGCTGTTGTGAATAAGTAGCTTACGGACTTCATGAGCTATTAGATGAGTCGAAGATGATAGAGGTTGATTATAATTTAATAAAAACAAATAAATGTAATTTGGCTTCCAATCATCAACACTAATTGCAATGTTCTTTATTGTAATCTTAAATAAGAGCAAATTTTAAACACACTGCTTGAAATAAGATTCTGAAGTAATTGTATATCGAAGATATTTTTTGAAAGTAACTTGTTTTAGAAAAGAAGTTTATTTAACTTTATTTTTTCTGAACTACTTCACCAAACACCAACTCTGTCCATATCGCTTTATTGCAATTTACTGCCATTAATCAGATGGGTTGGAAAATGAAGGCGCTGTCTATCGGTGGTCGCCTCAAGCTCGTTATTTACCTATACCCTCCCTCGGGTTCGAACCCAGGACCGTGACAGCAACCTTCACGGTGGTAGACGAGCATCTTATCACCACGCCACTCGGGCGCTATTTTCCGAACTAATCGTTTGTATGAAAAAAAAAAGCTGTTAAAAAGCTATTAAAAGTTAAGACTTGAATCGTAAAAACCTAGTATCACGAAATATCAGGTCTATCAATTGCTTTTGATGTACAAAGTGTAGAGTCAAATCCTTGTTCACTCTTTATCTTTTGAACCATTCGGGATTGAAACATACTTTTGATTAGTAAAATTATTAAACTAACGTGCCCATGTACCGAGATGTAAAATTTGATTTGTTTATATGGTACTCTTGAGTCCTCCAACTTCTAATTAAAAAGTTGTTGCCCTGTCACTTCTTAGCTCACAAACAAGCAAAAAAAATTTTTTTTCGTGTTTCCAAGTGCAATATTTGCCTAGACAGTTAAGTTTAAAACGTCGCTAAAATGGGGAGAAACAGCATATACTAAAGGATAAACACACACACACACAAAGTTGGAAGCATTCTTTGACAATTGAAGTTTATTAAAAAATTTTTAAATTCTATTCCTTTCACTCTCTCTCCTTCATTTATCAATCAGTAATATCTTAGCAAATACTGCATTTAGAAACATGAAATTTTCTTTTGTGAGGAGCTCAGAAAGACAGGGCAACAATTTATAATTAGAAATTCGAAGACAAGAGGACTGTATGAAAAATTAAATTCTATCTCAATACATATATGGTCCCAAGTAAAATGAATGAGACACAGTCGAATCCTGCTTTAACGAATACCGTTATAGCGAAAACCTTGTTTTAGCGAACACTTTTCTAATCTCCCAGATAAGTTTATATAGGAATAATGCAAAAACTTGGAACTGCTTTATAACGAAATCTCGTTATAACGAAGTGATTTCTCCGGTCTCTTGGAGTTGATTATAATGAGATTCGACTGTATCTATCTTAAATTCGACTGTATCTAAGGACACGTTATTTGAGGACTTTATTTTCAAAAGGGGCATTTTCACTTTTTTCCGAAATGCACTTTCTAACTGTTTATGTGTATCTTTGGGATAAACTTTGTCAGATTATGCTACTGGGATTATTCAAACTGGAATATTTTTTGGTAGAAATTACAATGTTAGTCGTTTATATCAAAAGGGAACATATCCAATTTTTCCTTACACTATTCATCATTACAGTATTCTTCATCTCTCGATAACGGACCTCTCCATAACGGACAACCGTGGGACCGGAAAGTTTGTTCATTAACGAGGAGTGTCCGTTAATGGATAGTAGGATATCATTTTTCTCTAAGATATATGGTAAAGGACAGCATAAATGAGGAAAAGGAGCGTTGTCCGTTAGTTTTTGCTGTTCGTTCATAACTTTTCTCCGATATTTGAATTAAAATATTTTAGCGAATATTGTAGTTAGAAACAAAGTATTTTTTCTGTTCTCCTTAGGAGACAACACAACTTTCTGATTGGAAGTTAGAGGACGGGAGACCGTACAAAAATTTAGATTTTCTATTTCGTGAAACACTATTTTCACTCTCAAAACTGGTACAGGGTAATTTTTGAACACCTTTTGAGCAGTTTTTTGAATTGGAATCATACGTCTACGATGGACGGTTGTTGAGATAAAGGCCGTATTAGCACTTACAGGCCACCCTGTATAGTCGATTGTAATAACTTGCACAAATAAAGTCAGATAATAGAAATTCCTTGTCGTTCGCGAACAGGATACTTGCATATCGAAAGAAACATTACTTTTCATCTCTTACGAAATCTAGACACCGCCATCTATACACCATTTTTAGAACTAACGAATAGTATGTTTTAAGGGGGTTAATATTAATAATTCCATAGAGAAAAAAATTTAAAACACCACAGAAAAAATATTCATGTGTTAGAGAACAAAACGAGAAGAAAGTCATGATAAAAATACGAAATATTTACAATAATATATTAAACGAAAAGTCTAATATTTAAGAATTTCTGATACCTCATTCAAAATTAATCGTCTTATATATACTGTCTGTTACGTAAATGTGAATCGGTTATCAATAACCGGTTATTATGCCTAATCGCCAATCGTCTAGGTACGTTTGATAAATTTATCACTTGTACCGGTGATTATTTATAATACCCAAGTGTCGTTGGTAAATTTGATAAATGCTCAAGAATTATCACTTTTACCGGTGATTACACATTACACCCAAACGTACCTGGTAAACTAGATAAATACTTGAAATTTATCTCTTTTATCGGTGATTATGCGTAAAAGTGTAATTGTTGAATTTAATAAATATGAAAAAAATTCCAAAGTAAGTCTAGTATGTTTGACAAATATAGTCGGACACCGATATAACGAATTCTCACTTAATGGGTTTCATGAGTTTACGATTTTTTTTTAAATTCTGTCCCTGTATGAATATGTTTGTCAATCCCAACCCTGCTATAATGATTTCAACGACGATTGAGAATTACGCATAATCGTCGGTAAAAGTGATAATTTTTTCCAGCATTTAAACAAATTTACCAACGACATTTGGGTATTATGCATTATCATTTGTGTGTAAAAGTGATATAAATTTGCGAAAACTTATCAAACTGACCAAAATTTTAGATGATTATGCATAATTTATCACATTTATCGTAACATTATATCCATATAATGTGCCCGAATACCAGCTCCAATAAAAATAAACGTGTACTTCGTTAAATGAGAATTTGATTATCAGTTTAGTAATCATATGCTATATCTTCATTATCTTATCGTGAATTTTCAGTTACTTATTAATGAACGAGCGTTATTTATTTATTGTTTCAAGAAAAAATAAATGCGGTTTTTTCAAAACAAAATTTGGAATAAAAAATATATATAGGGTGTCCTGTAAGTCTTAATTTGGCCTTTTTCTCATCAACCGTTCATCGTAGAGGTATGGTTGTAATTTAAAAAAATCCTCAAAGTGTGTTGAAATCACTTTGTACCAGTTTCGAAAGTAAAAATATAGCGTGCGATAGAGTAAAAAAAAATTAAATTTTTATATGGAGGTCCCCTGTCCTCTAATTTCCATCAAGAAAGTTGTTGACCTGTTCCTACTGAGGCCAACAAAATGTGCCACGTTTCATAGTGCAATATCCACTGACATATTTTAATTCAAAAATCGGAGAAATAACAAGTTGGGAAAGAACAGGACAAATGAGAAAAGATAGTATTGTCCGCAAGTTTAATTATTTCTTTTCCAACTTTTTTAACATATTTTTAAATTCAAATATCTCAGCGAATATTGCACTTGGAAACGTGGAGGTTTTTTTGTTTGGTTCAAGAGAAACTGGCCAACAACTTTTTTTATAATAAGTTGGAGGACAGGGTTGACCGTACAAAAATTTTGATTTTTTTTTGTGACACACTGCATTTTCACTCTCCAAATTGGTATAGATTGATTTCTGAACACATTTTGAGCATTTTTTAAAGTAGAACCATACCTCTACGACGAACGGTTGACGAGATAAAAGCCGAATTAGGAGTTACGGGACACCCTGTATATATATAAAGAGAGAATTTGATCATCCCAGATAGCTGACGAAAAATACATGTAATAAACGATTCTACATTCAACAATATGGAAGTGAGTTGGGATTCCTCTACTGAATGCTCATTCTTATCTTTCCAGACGGCTTGTTCTTAGACACAGACAGTCATAATCATTATTAATACAGCTGAGTCCTGTATCCCTAAGCAATATTTACAATTTAGATTTCCAAAATGTTGGCAAATAATCCGTTGTTAGTCCTCATCTCTATTGATCTGATTTGAGCGGAAGAAAATCGATCTTTCTACTATCTCTACGAAGTTTTGATGAAAATTTTACGTGGTAAATTAATTTTTACATAATAGATGTAGACGTGAATCGTGCTCACATTCACATTTTGACGATTGTGGGACTGTTAAAAGTGATCAATTTTTTATTTCACGTGATTATCCATTTGATTAAAAATGGAGACTGTCACAGGTATTTCTATCTTTTCATTGATATTTTTGACATTTTAATTTTAGAATCGACCATAGAGCTTTTATTCTTTTTGGACATCATTAGTTAACACCTTGTAAATGCATGCACGTTGTTATTATCTGTATAATATGTATGTGTTACGGTAATATAATAAATACGGTTATTATGCATGTCTGGTCATTGTGCGTAATTACCGATCATTTTAGTAAGTTTGATACATTTTGCGAATTCATCACATTTACCTGTGTATTATCCCCAGGTTGTAGGGTGCATATGATAAATTCTCAATTAATTACTTAATTTAATTTATTAATGTCCGGACATTCTGCTCAAACTCTGTCAAGGATGGTGGATTCGATCAATAATGTTGATTATGGTAAAAGTTGATGAATGTGAAGAAAGCTAACATTACAACATCAAATAACAGATTTCCTACAAGTTAAAAAAAATGAATAAAATATTTTTCATCTTTCACAGAGAAAGTTTCAATTATGAGCTTAAAACTAACATCGACCAAATGTATCTGAAAATTGCGTGCGTATGCTATAGCTTCATTACCTTGCCGTGAATTTTCAAACGGTATATATACGTTTTTTTTTCTTTCTTAGTATATTCCCTTCTCAAATGGTTTGTTAGTTCTTATACATGTTGGATGAAGTAAAAATAGACTTATAATAAAATTAGTATTTTTAGTAGTAAAATCAAAAACTATATATGTTAAGGTAAATGTGATAAATCCGGTTATTATGCATAATTACCTACGGTAAATTTTTGGTAAACTTTGCGAATTTTTATCACATTTACAGGCGATTATGTATAACTTCCAGCTCGTATTGGTAAATATGATATAAATCGTCAATTAATAATTTAAAATTACCGGACATTTTGCTCAAACCTTGGCCTAGAATGGTGGATTCCATCCATGATATTGATCATGTTCAAAAATGTTGATAAATAGGAAGAAAAGTAACATTATAATGGTCATAAAAATTTATACGTTTTTATCCTTATAACACTTATTTTCATTTAATTAAATTTTTATCGCAAAATATGTGTAGTACATCAATCACGTACGGGAGAAACTAATAAGTTGATAACTAATTGAATTTGAGTGATATTTCCACATGATTTCTTCGATATTTATCATACCAACTTCAATCGGGAATTATGCATAGTCACCGGTAAAAGTGGTAAATGTAGGAAAACTTATCTAACTTATCAAGACGATTGATAATTACACGCATTTGCCGGTAATTATGGATAGTTATAGATTTATCACATTCACGGTAATATATACATTTCACAGTTATATCTGTAGACAGTTCAGACAACAAAAATTTTAAATCAAAACATTTGTACGTTAATAGAAATCCCTGCTTATTTTAATCATATTTGATTCATAAACACATCATGCGCGATACCAGATATTACGCTACAATCAATAAACAACCAAAATATGCAATGTGATCTGGCTGGTATTCAAAATTCAATTTAATTTTTCGAATATTAACACTTGAAATTTTATTTCGGTTTGAAAAGTTTTCTTACTATTCACCTGGAATTCAAACGAATATACTTGCAAAATTACACGTGAAAATCATCTGCGGACCAGAAAATGCCCTGGCTCTGTCCCGATAGGGATGCAAACCATTTGCCCCGATGGGTTGGCCTGCTGGGGGCTGTGTCATCTATCAAATCGTATATTCGGTATTACGTTATAACTATGAAATCTATTATTCGATTTCTGACACGACCTAAATGCCTCATCGATAAGCATTAGAAGTTTATCACGATTATTCTTACAGGAAAATAAAATAAATTACAGTAACGATCAAAGTCATTACCGTTAAGCTATGGTTAGACTGGGATGTCCAACGCAACAATTGATAAAAAAAGTAAAGTAAGATAGTAAAGTAAAAGATGGCTCTGTAATCCTGAAAAGACGTCAAAGAAAAACTTTTATCAACGTGATTGATGATGAGGAAAAGTTTTTTGAATGAAGCTGAAGAGAAAAAGTTTTCTTTAAAACTTTTCAATTGATTCATGCACTGAAAAGTGACCTAGTAGTTCAAATTGAACGATGGATAAAAGCTATCATTTAAGAGGAGTAATATCGCTTATACCAAATGCTGGGAAATTACCTGGAAAAAGAAAAAGCCGCACTTTTAATGTGAAAAAATTTCTCCTGGCTGGGTCCTTTTTTCTGTCTCTCTCTTCAGGTCTGCAGAATATATAGAAGATTGTCGAATGAAAATGATTAAATTTGAAGATGGAAACAAAGCACACATGCAAGATCCTGGAAGTCAAATTTTCAAAAAAATGACTTCAAAAAATATTTCACTCAATTGCAAATAAAATACTAAAAATTTTGCGTCAATCACTTAATTTGTTCTTTCATAATAAAAGAAATAAATAATGTGTGAATTATAGTGTAAACGCGTATACGCAAGAAAAACACTTTGAACGCGATTTTCTGAGATTGCAGTTTTTGAGCTCATCGGTAAGATTTAAAAAAAACTACTGCCTCAAAAATTCTGAAATTTTGCAGAAATGTTTATTCGACATGTGCTAGTAAAATAAAACTCGGATTTAACAACTGGCCAATTGGAAGTATATTTAAAAAATGTTGAATTTAGATTTTTGAAATTTATAAATATTTTTTTTCTACTTTAAAAATTTATAGATTCCAATGAATGGCCAGATATTTATGGGCATCTTTTTATCAGCCACCTCGTTGGGCATTTTGCCTGTTGTGGCGTTGTATTTGTATTTGTATTTGTATTTGTATTCAAACATGCCAAATAAACTTTCTGCAAAATTTTAGAATTTTGGGGACAATAGTGTTACCTTTTAATACGAGCACGTATTTGCGGATGTTTCGCCCGCATCTTATAAGTTTGTGATTTTGTTTTCACCTAGTACGGGGATAGCGTTGTTAAATAACAGTATTTAGTTCTCTTTTTTAAGTTTTATTTTCTTATTTAAGCATAAAATTCTAAAGTATGGACAAAAGGAAGTTACGGTTGCTATATTTCCTTTATCTTAGAAGGAAACGGAGGGATAGACGTACGTGGGTACATCCTATTAATGAACAGAGATCTTGATATGGTGTTTTTAAGGGTATTTACGGCAAGCTTAGGGAGGACAGTGACAAGTTCTTAAACTTTTTTCGCACGTCAGTTGTCATTACATTTACATTTGAATATTTGAACTCGTGCTGCCATCTAGAAAACAACAGACGAACTACAGTTTGACTTCAATCAATGACATACCGGGCGAGTACCGCCCGTATCCGCACTGTGTGAATACCTCCATTTAACCTAATGTACAAAACCTGATTGTGCGGATGCGGAGCTCGCACAAAGTTTTGACATGTGTGGACGCCATTCTGGCCCTGACGAACACTTTCGAGTTGCGGGCCGCATTCCGCATCTTCTGAAAGGGTCCATTTTGTAAACCATTGGTTAAAACTTCTTCCGGACCAGTACCCGCATCCGCTCCAGTTGAAGGGGCCCTAAGGGGTCTCATAACTTTTAACATGGTGAAAGACTCTAGTATAGAAATATCCTTAAAAATACTACTTTTAACCATTGATTTATTTCAAATTTGTTACACATTTTTAATTGTATATGTTATCCTAAGTCAGTATAAAGTTTTGTCTATCCCTAATACTTAAATTTTTACAAATTAATTATGGTCGCAAGCTGTTTTTTAATTATTTTTTTTTAAATTTACAAAAAAATAAGTAATAAAGATATATAAAATAATAATATGATCCTCACGTATTCCCAAGGGACCAGCATGATCTGCCCAGGGAATTTGTTAGTGTTAGTAGACATCAATGTCCGAACACAGATCTGCATAGTGAGAGGCTAGCCCCCTAACCACTCGACTCGGTAATATTTCCATGAATGTTTGTTCAAAACAGAACATTTTGAAGATTTAAATGTAGATTTTGACTGGCGAACCGTTGATCTCAGAAGCATACTTCTAATTATAAAAATTATCCAAATAACGTGTAGATCTCAGATACGCCATTCACGTTGCAAGGGGTTGTTTATTATTATAATAAAACTATTAACTTTTTATACGGACACCCTGCGCTTATGTACCCAATTACAAAGTCGTTGCCTTGCCTCTCCTGATGTTTACAAAAAAACTTCCACGTTCTGTAAGTGTAATATTCGCCGAGATATCATAGAATTAAAATGTCGGAGGAAAGTTGGGAAAGAAAAATATGAATAAGAGAAAGAAACGTTGTCCGTTAGTTTTTGCTGTTCTCTTTCAATTTTTCAATTCAAATGTCTCAGTGAATATTGCATTTAGAAACGTGAAGGTTTTTTCCTTGGTCCAAGGAAAGACAGGCCAACAACTTTCTAATTGAGTTTTTGAGGACAGGATGTACGTATAAAAAGTTAATTTTTTTATTTTAATAACTATACAATCTCTTGCAACATGAATAAAATATCTGAGTTCTGCACGTAATTTGGATAGTTTTTCTACTGTTGCATGCCTCTGAGATCAACGGTTCGCCAGTGAAATGCGGCAAGGGCAATTAATTAATTCACCCTGGATATACTATAAAGATTGTAAATTGATTGGGATGTTTCTTTCATTTATTAAATATTATGGTATTGTGTGTGTAATAAAAAGATGCAAAAATTGAAAACAAATAAAATCAGAAGCAAGATTTTTATTTGCATTTAGAAAAAAAAATCACATGATCGTTGTTTGTTGTATGCATTTTAATTGTTGCTGGCAAAAAATGCAACAGTTTTTTCAGTAAGAAAAAAAGTTAATTTATACAATCAGAAAAGAATAAAAGACATTTTTTTCTTAAAAAAGGAAGTATTTTTTTTAAAAAAAAGCAAACAAGTTGAATTTTTATGAAATTGATATAGTGTAAATTGCTAATTCTACAATATACGAATGTGAATGCAGAAAGATCCGCTTTCACTTTTATGTATGTATGTATATATATACACATATATTGCTGTTTTTTTAAAATAGTTTTCATGATGGAAAACATGATAAAACTATTCTAGATGTCAAATGATGTGTTGAGTATGTATAATATACAGGGTGGATAGGTAGCAGGACATATGGCTTTTCACTGGCGAACAGTTGATCCTAAAGGCATACTTCCAATTATAATAAGTATCCAAATAACGTGTAGTTCTCAGATAAGTTATTCATGTGTGTGTGTTACACGGGGTTGTATAGTTATTAAAATAAAAATGTTAACTTTTTATGCGGACACTTTATCCTCAAAAACTCAATTAGAAAGCTGTTCCCTATCTTTCCTGAGGCCAAAAAATATTCCACGTTTCTAAATGCAACATTCACTGAGATATTGGAATTCGAAAATGAAAGTTGGGAAAAACAGAGTTAAATACGGATAAACCATTTTGCCCGCATTCAAATTACATCCCTTATCTGAGGTCTACACGTTATTTGGATGCTTTTCCTAATTGAAAGTGTGCCTCTTGGATCAACGGTTTGCCAGTAGAATATCATACGTTTTGTTACCCTTGCACGCTGTATATTTAAATAATGTTTTATTCCCGTTCAATGTGAAATGATTTCTTATGTGAATGACGGGGTGCATTACAAGAAGACTATTGTTTCGAGGATGACGTTACTTTCCGCTATCCATACGAAGCTTTTTTTAACAGCTGACTGATGCGAAGATGAATTGACAAAGAGAGAAAATTCAACTACTCTTGCGGGGAAATGAACCCACGTCCTCTCTCTTGCCGGGTGAGCATCCTAGGCTACAAAGGCAAAGAATATCTCAGTTTTTCCTTAGAGCTCGTGTGCATTAAATGAGACCGTACATGGACGGTCGGACCTACTTCAGGCCAAAGCTCACAATTGCTGACACTGCCGCCAGATGGCGATTTATCTGAGAAATAAGTCACTATCTGGTGGCAGTGTCAGCAATTGTGAGCTTTTGCCTGAATTACGGTCCCATTCAGTGCACACGAGTTCTGAAGAAAAATTGATATAGTCTTTGCCTTTATAGTCTAGGACGCTCACCCGGCAAGAGAGAGGACGTGGGTTCGATTCCCCGCAAGGGCAGTTGAATTTTATCTTTTTCTTAAATTCATCTTGGCATCAGCCAGCTGCTCAAAAAAAAAAAAAATCCTTCGTAAAGACTATTGTTTGTTTGAAAAATTATTTCTCTTCGACAAAAACACAAATCATTTGTACAATTTCAAATCAATTTACCCGCGTCATTGAAAAATATATTTTACGATAACGCTCATAATAAATATGGAGCAAATGCAATTGGATTAACAATATAATTAATTAATTAAAATAAAATAAAATTGATAATATACACGTGATAGAGTGATAGGATATCATACTCTCTTTTTGCCTGATTTGTTTTTGATACTTAGAATATTTTTGTCGTGCCACTACTTTCATTTTGATTTTTTTATCAACAAACTGTGACGTTTTGAACATGATCATGAGAAATTTTTATTTGGATTTGAACGAGTACAGTTTCACGTGATTATTATCATGTCTATGAAAATGGATGGGTTTTATGCACATTGTATGAAATTTAGAGGCAATTGGTTATAGAATCACGGGTCAAATATGGATGATTTTTTTTGGTGAAAGATTAAAAATAAAGAATAGATACAAAAGAAGAACGTGTGATTTTTCAATGTCAAAAAAATGAAATTATTACAAAGAATAAGAGATATTTTACAAATATTCACTGAGAACATTAATTTGCTGTTTGCTGGACGATAAAAACTTCAGGTGAATTTTATTAGTAGTTTTTGTTTTCCGAAACAGATTATTACACAGAGAATGCCTTCCTTTTATTTTAATAATCATGCTCAGTTTGAGTGTCTCGTATATACTGCAATATATTTAGGATGGAAGACTCCTTCTTCAATATCGATGTGCAAGATTCACTTGTTGCTTCGGACAGTAAAAGTGAAATGATCGCACGTCCATCACTGTGAAGACATACTTGACTGGTCATTTAAGAACTGCATTTCCTGAAACAGTGAATGTATTCAAACCAAGACCCGAGGGTGAACTCTTTCCAACATCTGGTGCTCCTCTAAAAAGATAAAGAAGTAATTAATATAGGATATTTTGATTGATTATTACACACATCACTGTTTTATTAGTGTTCTCATAATTTTCGACGAACTATTTCAATTTTATTGAGAATTACTGTAAATGTCCTCTCATGTAAATTCCTAATTAAATCTAATTATAAATTATTTAAATTGAAAATATTGCCTATTGTATAGCAAATACTTTTTATAAAACGGTGAAAATATTTCTTAATTTGTATTCGAGGCATCAATTCGGTTCAGATTCAATATTGTGTTGCATCATATTATTTCAATGATCATCACGAGTAATGACTATAAGTAATAAGTTACAAACACATAGCAATAACCATGATGATTTTAAATTGTGTGATTACTAGTGATCATATTATTTATTAAAAGTTTGGGTGATGAAATATATAAAGATATTGTAAATACGTTTACATATACCGTGTTCAACATTTATGAACATGTTTTGAAAAATATATGTCTATAATATTTGAATATTTTTACATTGAAGGAACGCAAGTGTCGGAGGAATATGATCCAAGTGTTTGAAATTTTCAACGGGATTGATAAGATGGACCTAGAGTTCTTAATACACCGTGTATCAACTGCTTTGACAGGGGGACACCAGTATTGACTGGTGGCTCCGAGTAGCGTGGTAGTAAGATGCTCATCGACCACCGTGGAGATCGCCACCACGGTCTCAGGTTCAAACCCGAGGGAGTTATATAGATAAGATATTTTCTTTAACGAACTTGAGGTGAGCATTGATAGATAGCGCCTTAATATCCAACCTATCTCATTAATGGCAGCAAATTGCAATATAGCGATATTCCTAGAGTTGGTGTTTGGAAAAGTAGTATGGATTGGTAAGTGAGAGATAATTCTAGGTTGTGGTACCGCAGGGAGTTTTTCTCTAATAGGGTTGTTATATTTTTTTAAAGCAATGTTTGAAAAATCGACTTCAGGGGCCGTGATTCCCATTAAATGAATAAAGTATCGCTAACAATTTTGCAATGAGGTTTGTATTTTTCCAGTTGCAATTCAGAAGTTTGAAATATTTACATGTGGAATCACAGCTTATGATAGCATTTCTGCAACACAATTAACTTGATTCACACGATAAGCATGGTGAATAGAATCGATCAAATCAATCAAACGAGGAATCACGTGTGTAATTATTGAGTGGTACATAGTTACCACCCTGTATGAGTACATTAATGATTATATAGCAATATGATTTTGAATCATATTAGGTTCGTTCTCACCTCTGACATATTCGTCTGCTATCACCGTGCACTTAATTCTTCTTTCTGAAACAATATATGATAATTCTTATCATTACTCTTCTCGACAGGATGATACAAAAATAGAATTTTGTATCTTGATATTGTGATTCAAAGTTATTTGTTTCATGTGTAAGTAATAGGGCGTACGGCATTTTACAAGCGAACACGCGCGATCCTGTTTTTTCCCCAACTTTCATCGGTTTTTTTGAAAATTCAAATATCTCAGTGAATAGACTTAGAAACGTCGAATTTTCTTTGTTGGCCTTAGGAGAAACCGGGCAACAACTTTCTAATTGGGTTTTTGAGGATAGCGTGTTCATAAAAAGTTAATTTTTCTATTTCAATAACTATGCTTTCTAGGATCAACGGTTCACCTCAAAATGCCATACACCCTGTATATAAATATTTTCAAGGTAAAAAATTTCGAAATATACGCTTTTTTATTGCATTTAAGAGAATTGTTTTGATTGTAGGTCTAATCACACATTATGTGATGGAAATGAAATTACTTTTCCCGAATGCAATCATGTTGCAGTACTAAATTTACAGTTTGTACTCAATTCTACTTCTTTTTAGTGGAGTAATTGTAATTTGTAATTTAATTAACACATTTTTTTAAACTTATTTATTGTGTCATCTGTTATGCATTCTCCCTTTCGCAGATGTTCGTGTGTGTGAATATATTATTGCTTTTTACTGATATTCCCTGCTATTTCTTTAAAATTTTATTTTGATTGCTTGAACTGTGCACCTGTAAAGTTAGAGTCTACTGGCCTTACACAGGTTTGTATATTAAATAAATAAATTCATAAAACATAAAGACAATACAGTTAACACAGATACGAACATATTACTTTATAATGTTTACCTAAGGGATCCCACATACGATCCGTCCAGTATTCATTGATTGCATATGTACTTGGAAACAGACGAATCGGTAATATAGCATTCATAACTTAGGTTCAGAAATTATAATTTACTATGTTTGGTCATTGAGAAATTGATATAATTAATTAGTTTTTCAGTTTTATCATCAATTAGTTTTATAAGATCTCTGTTTATAAGAAACTATATTTTATGAGATTTTCAGTCAACTGAAATTAGTTAGAAGGATGACTAATTCACTATTTACAAGTAAGTTAGTGCTGTTAAATGGGAAATGAAAAAAATATCTTGGGCGGGTGTAAAATTAATGGTTATGAACGTTTTACAACACCACAAGTGTTGTTGAATTTTTCTGTGTGTTTTTTGAAAAGGGGGAGGAGGGGTATGTGAGTTTTTTCTGGATTACACCCTAGTCCTGGGATCCAGCCTAATGGTTGGTGTATATGAAAATATCTTAAGATATATTGAGAATAATTTCCTGAAATTCAAAATACAGTATTTAGGATTACTTAAAGATTAAGATACTTAGAATTTCTCAAGCACAGCGTGAGAAATTCTTAATGCAAGTTTTAAATGTAGTAGAAATCTATTAAATATTTTATTTTTACGTTTTAAATATTGCGAATTTTAAGGAAAAGTGTGTGAATCGCCTCTTGCGATTAAACATATATTTCAAAATAAACTTTAGATGTGAAAAAGTGTTTTTAGTGAGTGAAACCTGCATTCATCATTGTTCTTTTCTACGTTGTTAATTTTTGAAGTACTTAGAGATATTACATCGACCAAATAAATTTTTACTCACCCTTTTGCGATTTAACATTGATTTTGTCTTGCATACAAACTCTACTATTGCTAGAACACAGGCAAGGCCTAAGCCGGCCAATAAAAGAACAAACACTCCCCCAACTTTAGCTAAACTCAGTTCATTAGCTGTATCTGTTGGTTTCTTTTCTTCTTGGATGCATTTCTTTCCTCCACGTTGACGCCACCACCTTTCTTTTAGAGCGTGGAGCACGCCATTTTCTTGAAGTTTCAGTATTGCACTTGACAGGGGTACAGTGTATGGAGATCCTACCACAAAATACAAGAAAAAAAAACCATTTATCTACTTTTCTTATAAATATTTTGTGTAAAAACTTCATTTACTTAGCCCCAAAGCAATGCATACCCATCGATATCAAAAATTAAAAAAAAAAAATGAATACTGCTTCAAAAAAACTGTTTAAAAAAAATTCGTACTTTCCATTACTAATATTGAACAATATTTTCAAAATATCATATCTGACGTCTTGGTGTTTATTTGTCATCTATTTTTCCCCCTACTTCTGAAATAACACGGTAATGACTATTATGGTATTTTATTAAAACTGACACTCCTGTTTACCATATAATGATATTAATATTTTACTCTACAAATTGTTTTTATTTGTTTATTTGTTTCTTTCAAAAAATTATCTCCCTATATCTAATAAATTCTAACAATATTAACGAAAACCGTTTCATACATGCCTGATGAATCGTGTTTATATATTCCTGCGTGAATTATGTACATGAAATGAGTTGTATCTTTTCCATCTATGATCACCAGTATGGATCGTATCATCATTTGATTTTATTTATTCTCCGAGATGTATATGATGTATGAATAAAAATGAATAAATAAAAAAATAAAAAAGTAGAATTTCTTTTGTTGGTATCAGGATAGACAGGGCAAAAACTTTCTAACTGGATTTTTTATACAAATACAAATACAACGCCACAACAGGCAAAATGCCCAACGAGGTGGCTGATAAAAAGATGCCCATAAAAATATGGTTGTCATATGTTTCAAAAATACAGCAACCCAATTAAAAATGCAATTAACACAAATTACAAACAATATATACACATGATAAAATATTATACAATGCCCATAAAGAATACTTATGGTTGTCTTATTCTAAGAATGGATAGCTTCTCGATTTACCCCAAGCACGATTTTGAGCACAGGTTGTCCATATAAAAGTAGATTTTTTTTATTTTAATAACTATACAACCCCTTACAATATGAATGACGTATCTGAGGTCCGCACGTTATTTCGATACTGTTACGAAGTATGCCTGTAGGATCAACGGTTCGATTGCGGTGTCCGCTGTTAGCTATGCACCCTCTATATATGAGGAATAAGATGTTATTCGACATTTCTCGTATGTTGTAATACTTGAAGTAATTCAAGGAGCAATGAGATCATGCGAGACGTGTCAGATAATTTCAGGTATTTTAAAGACAGTAAGTAAAATAAATGTTTCTTTTGTGACATTTACATTCAAATATTTAATTTTTAAAAAGCACCAAGATGTTTTTAATAGAACTTTATTTGTTTAGTAAAATATATGTATTAAACCTGTTGGAGTAGCGATCCCGTATCCCTTAGAGTCAAGAAGGCCTCCAACTTGAATCAAGTCACATTCTGTTTGTATGATATACTCAATGGCTGTCGATTCCATTAGAAAAGCATATTTTCCGGTTTTAACTCGTTCGACGCCTTCTGCGATAGATTTTGTGAAAACACTTGGGCTTGCAGATTCCATTACGGACCACATCTGTTTATATGTGGCAACTTTTGATCCCTAGAAGACACCAAGATTCATTAAACATAATTCAGTATCTAGTGCAGTAAGTAGAAGCTGTGAAAAAATTATGAAAAGTAAATGTTTTTTTAATAAGTTGTACTTGAAAGGAGATAAATTGTTTTATTAAAATGGTGTATTCAAAGTGTGATGAGTAATACAAATACAAATACAACGCCACAACAGGCAAATTGCCCAACGAGGTGGCTGACTTAAGAACATCATGGATCCCCGAGCCCTACCTACTACTGCTACACCACACATGACACCCTGTACACGAGTTTAAGCACAAACGGTGGTGATATCTATACTACTATCGTTTGAAACAATTTTTTGTTAGAGAGTTGATATATTCAAATGATAAATACTTAAATTTTCAAAGCAAACACTCTAAACTGTGAAAAGAACTATTTCAGATTTCAGAAGGCTTGCTTTGAAAATTTGAGCATTTGCCATTAAAATATAACGATTCGCTAACAAAAAATAGTTTTTAACGGTTGAAATGTGTGTAAAACTATGCATATAAATTTTAATGCATATTGATGCACGCCACATATGCAAATCGCTGACAAATTGGTATGTTTGATAAGTATTATATACACAACTAAATGTTTAATAAGTATTTCTATTAAACATTTTTTTGCTTGGTCTTTATACTATAAGTATATTCACTATCATACTTGATATTTCATACAGAAGAAGGGTTTTTCTTCAACAAAATGAAAATTAAAAGTCTAACATTATAACATTTTTATTTAATGTGTGTGAGTACTTGTTACCAAAATCTAAGCTTTAGTTAATCATATTGTTTGCGACCTATAAATACCAACTAAGTCGTAGCCCAGGCTACATTAGGAGATAAGTATTAGCTTGTCATCGTGAAGGATATGGGCTATGTTAGCGATTTGACGTATCAAAAATGAAAATTTTATATATAGATAACATACTATACCTGAGAATACTGTGTGAATATCAAGTGGAACACAGAAATATAATTAAGTCAACGGATGATGATTGATCTGTGGATAAAAGAAATAGAAATATTATAATAATGAAGTTCTCACCTTGAAAAAGGCCTGAGTTGAACCAGAATCAACTGTGCCATACTGAACTACAGTTTGCTTGACGAGATCCTCTGCATTTTCTATGGGAGTCTTCATTCTTTCAATGGTCAAGAAAGCTGCCAAATTTGCCGTGTAAGATGATATCATGATAAGTGTAAAAAATCCCCATATCCCAGCAAGGAGTCTAGTTGACAAAGCTCTAAAGAATGGGAATGAAAAGATCTCTTTAATAAAGTATATACGCCATATTACAAAATTATTGCAATCACTATATATATATAACTCATCAGTTTTAAAATTGAGAGATTTATATATAGAAATTCTATTCTAGTAAGTAGTTGAGTTAAGTAGTGCTGTACATGCATGTATCAATCATGCTAATTTTAAATCTTGATATGTCTTTTTTATTGACAAAACTGGTTTTACTGTTTGAAATATATATATATATTGAGAAAGAGAGTTAATGAAAAAAAAAAGAAACACACATACAACATATACTGTTTATAATTAAAGTTCAATTTACATACAACTTATGTAAATACATACATTGTACATATGAATTAAATACCTATGATTATTCAAACTTCGATGAACCAACCGTTTCACATAAAATGTCTAAATATTATCTATCATTTTGAAACAAAAATATCGTTCACATTACCGTTCTTATGTTTTCCATTTGTACCGTTTGCCATGTTTTCTTGGCCATTCAATATTTAATAATATCTACTTACCAAATGTACATTAGAACATCTCACAAGAGAAGAGACAAAAAATTGATCTCTATAAGTTAAAACAATATACTTTTCTAATTGATTAAGGTAAAGAATTGAGCGTGTTGCCATTAAAATATTTCATTAAAATTACGCACACAAAAGTTATCGTTAAGATTTTTGTGTACAGAAAAACATGCGAGAAAAACACTCATTAAGGAGAAATGGCTAATATAGGGCGTAGACCAAAGTATCGATTGCTCGAGGGATAAAAAATAGTGTGAGCGTACATAAAATATTTCTATACATGCCTTGGAGAAATATCAGAAGATCCTTGCTGCATGAGTGAGCCGATGGTGAACCATAGACTGTTGAGCAGGGTGAAATGGTTTTCCAGGACGTTTGTTGAGGCACTGCACTGAGCTGGTTTGACCCACTCATAAGGCGAAACCCGTGCAAGGAAAAACAGAAACAGACTTACGGTAACGTAAGCTGCTACAATATACATCCACACCTCTATGGATAGAGGTGCGAGGAATGAGAATAAACGAGGTACTTTTTTACTAGGTTTTTTATGAAGTATACTGATTCCTAAATTCATAAAAGGCATTGAGAAATCCACAGCTTCTTCACGATCGTACGTGATGGTTAAATCAGCCACGGCAAGGTCGGCTTCCTGCAATACCAATGTACAGAATCACAAGAATGAATATCTATGGTACATATAGAAACATGAATTTCAAACAAATAGTAGCGTAACAGATAATGAAAGAACTCTTAAGACGGTTTGAACTAAAATAGGAAAAGAATAGAATGATGAAGAAAGTTTACTCAGAAATTGGGTTCTTAACAGATTCCGGGAATCATGAAAACATTTATTCATAATTTTATGAAAGAAACATTTTTCAGAAATATTATAATGTGTATCTTATGTTTTCATACGTATTATGTTTCAATTTTTTTTTTCATTTCTGATTCAAACTTAATTTTATTCTTCATAGTTCAAAATGTGATCGATTAACAAATATTTTTAAATGTTTTCCACCAATATTACAAATGAAATTGAAAAGTTCAATTCAATTAGTAGAATTCAGCCACCTCGTTTAACATTTTACCTGTTATGACCTTATATTCCTAAATAGAAGAAAAAAGATAAAATATATTTACTCTGTCGATCAATTCTCTTATCATCCCATTCCAGTCTCCTTTATCATTGACTGAACCATAAGAGCTGTCCCGAACGAGACGTATTTCGTACTTGAAGCTGTACATTTTTGAAATTTCATGTAATAGATCTATACAGAAGCCTTCATATTTATCGTTACCTACGAGCTTATCTTCTGTAGGTTTCAACATGGCAAAAGGTGGATTCTGTAACATGCATGAAAAGATTCATGAAAGAGCCCAAGTTTAATTTCAACATCACGTAGAAGATATAAAATATAATTTTATCAAATCATTCCACTCCGGTCATAATTTCAATCCACTATTATCCATTATAAATAGGTATAAGAGAAATAGATAATGATCAAATATGCATGTATGTAACATATAGGCCGAATCAACAAATATGTCATGGCATTAGATTGATATGCTTGTGTCTGGTAAGAAATTCGAAATTGTCGAATTCATTCGTTAAATATATAAAAATTAAAAAAAATAAAGCATTGAAAGAGTGAAACCATATATAATAACGTATATAATTTTTCTAAATTGATAATGCAGAAAACACACTCATACACGTGGATGTTAAAGTCCTAACGCACCTACTTAGCGACTTGGGTTTTCTCTAGATGATTTTACACTTGGATCACGTTCATACTATAACTATAGCTATCTGCGTGTTTGCAAATCACTTGAGCATATGTTGATTTTTTATGGATCGTAATCGTATGTTAAATGATAGAACTAAAAAAAAAATATTTCACACATACCAAAATTGTGGATACACGCAAGGTGCTATTTTTCAAACTGTCCAATACTTCTCTATATACAGAGCTATAGTCCTGCGTGAAGCGAATGCCAGCATTTATATTCCACATTCCAATCTGAAAAAGAATTGAAGTTTCAATCAGGGAAATGTACCTGTTTTGCATTTTGTTAATTATGTATTACTCGCATCCCAGTACTATGTTGCTACGGGGCCGATACAACGCAACGACAGTGTTATACGGGAGAGACCCCTGTATAATTTTATAAATTAAATCTAAAATAAATTCTGGTACATCACCCAAAAATATGTGTTTGCGGTATAAGAACAGAATGAATAATTTTAGCATCTCACTTTGGTGAATCCTTCTCTTTTAAGCTCGACGATATCTACATTGAATTCAGTTCTTTGTCCTCGAGGATCAACTTTAACTGTTCCCGTCAAACCTCTTACTTGAATCTGAAAAATGGGAAATATATTGTAGCACTGAAGTTTCCAAATAGGGAATAAAATCAATGCTCTTATTCTTTATCATGCTGTCAAGGTAACTAGATGTCATTTTTAATTTTACAGGGATAAACCAAACCATTGTACTCTAACGCAGACAGGGTGATTAAAAGTAATTCCCTTTGCAGTACTTTACTGGCGAACCCTTGATCCTAGAGTCATACTTTCAATTAGAAGAAAGTATCCAAATAACGTGTAAAACTCAGATACGTCATTCATGTAGCCTATGGTTATTAAAATATAAAAAATTAACTTTTTATACGGACATTCTGTCATCAAAAACCCAATTAGAGAGTTGTGACCCTATCTATTTTGAAAAAAATAAAAAAATAGCACGTTTTAAACTGCAATATTTGCTGAGATATTTGAATTCAAAAATAGGAGAAAGGTTGGAAAAAAAATGGCATAAACCGAAGGAAAGAAGCGTCGTCTGTTAGTTTATGCTGTCCCCCCCCCCTCAATTTTTTTATTTTTTTGAATTCAAATATCTCAGCGAATATTGCACTTAGGAACATAGAATTCATTTTCTTGGCCTGAGGAAAATTTTCCATCATGGCCCAAGTCTTTGACCACCTGCTTATATCTCAATTATATTAACAGAGCAGCGGGCCATGTTCTGGTTAGAAGGCTTGAGAAAAGAAAGGGCAACAACTTTCTAATCGGGTTTTTGAGCGCAGGTTGCCCATATAAAAAGTTATTATTTTATTTTAATAACTATACACCCACTTGCAACATGAATGGCGTATCTGAGTTATACACGTTATTTTGATACTTTTCTTTTAGAAGTATGCCGCAGTAAAATGCGGCAAGAGAAATTATGGAATCACCCACAGTATAATTAATAACAACCAGATATTTAATCCTGGGCGATATCGGCTGTTAAGAAATCTTTACTGATGAATAAATTAAATTTTTAGAATGTTATTGATATGTTAAGTTACAATATCAATTATTTTTGTTTGATAATTTCATTCAGAATCGCTAAAAACACACACTCGTTGTTAAGAATTTCCTTAAATTAATTGACTCTGTGCATATGATTATACCTGTAAGCGGAGGAAGTTTCCGCTTCTTTCCTTTTAATTAACTTGTTTAACAAAAAATATCATCAATCATTTTTTTAGAACTTTATACAAGGTTAGATAAAAGAATCTGAATTTTTACAGGCTTGTTCCGTTGGAATTTCTCAACTGAATTTAATGAATTTTGAGACCATGGAACGAAAAAAAAATATGTTTACCATTTTCATATGATTTATGAGAGGGTAACCAAGCAACCAAGGTCTCGGATGTTGACAAGAAGTATATTGGATATTTTTGCTGATTTGTGTTGAAGCAAGATCATGCAGTGCCCGTGATATTAAGCGAACACCGTCGCCAACCAAAGCAGTTTGAGTCTGAAAAAAAAGAAATGTACATTCTAAGTCAAGCTCTCGAATCACAAATACAAATACTTCATACGCCACATTAAAAGCTTTTAGCTGAAGCTTTTATATTGGTATAAAACTTCAAATCTCCCTGATAACAGATTAAAATGAATCTCAAGATCTCATGCCAATTTACTACAAAAATTATAAACAAAAAATATCATAATTTAACTCATAATTTAATTACGCTTTTGTAATACACACAATTTATTTAGATCCAATTATTTCTTCTTACAAGAAGCCTGCTTTAATGTATTTTAAATTAAAACGGTTTAAGGGTTTTCAGCTCTCATCAGATACATTGTAGCATATACACTCATGTCCATAAATTGAGGATAATGCCAGCTCCGGCAAATAAAGGTTCAGAAACAAAACAAACGTTACTTATTCATAAAGCCCATTTATTAAACAAAAGATAAAGAACAAAAACGATGGTGTATGTATGATACCATTCATAAAAACTACGATTTTTGCTCCCTGGAGCAATTGTAAAAAATATCTCCTTTACAAAAACTTACTATTACATGGTTGGTATGATGGTTAATACATTGTACGTCTCCTATGCGATGAAATACATTCCGTACAACGCCTAGGCATGCTGAGTATCAAATTATCGATCTGATCTTGGGGAAGATCACTCCACTCAGCAAGCAATGCTCTCCGAAGTTCCGGTACACATGTAGGAAGTGGTTGACGGGCTGCAACTCGTCGGCCAAGCATGTCCCACACATGCTCTATCGGATTCAAGTCAGGTGAGAATGCTGGCCATTCCATACGGGTTATATCCTCAGATTCAAGGCATTGTTTACGATGTTTGCTCGGTGAGGACGGGCGTTGTCATCCATAAACACAAATTCTGCGCCCATGGCACCCCTAAACAAACGTACATGTTGTTCCAGAATGATGTCCCGATAAATTTGGGCTTTCATGGTTCCGGTTTGAACATGCAGATCTGTTCTGGAACCCAGTATAATTCCACCCCAAACGAGCAATGCTGCACCACCGTAACGGTGTCGTTCAATGATGCTGTCTTGGTGGTAACCTGGCGTTCTCCATATGAGAGTCCGACGTGAATCAGACTGCAAGCTAAACCTGGACTCGTCGGAAAACATCACACAATCCCACTGTGACGATGTCTACATTGCATGTTCTCTACTCTAGGCTAATCGCTGCCGACAGTGAGTTGCCGTGAGCGGAACACATCTGACAGGCCTGCGAGCATATAGACCAATATCTCCAAAATGTCTGTACACGGTTTGCCTTGAAACTGTGGTACCCGTGGCTGCAGATAGCTGACGAGACAGGTCGGATGCTGTGCTCCGTCTGCTTCTTTTGGCAGTTACTGCCAAATTATGGTCTTCATTCGGCGTTGTAACTCGGGGGCGACCTGTACTGTAACGTCTACTGACATTTCCGTTATCTTGGAATCGTTGCCAAAGCCTAGAGATGACACTTTGGGCAATTCCAAGTTCCTCGGATACTTCCATCTGAGTACGCCCACATTCCAGGCGGCCGATAATTCTACCACGTAAAAACTCATCCACATGCGTCCTCTGTGTCATAACTATTCGCTTATGGCACTGAGCGCCTTACAGAACTCTTGTGAACAATTTTACTTCTTTGCCACCATTCCTTATATACCCCCCTCTTACACTCTCGTCATTGTGCCGTACTATCGGCATCATCTGGTGGCTTCCTGAAATTTGCATATCATTCTTGCAGATGTGTGATAATTCTACAGGTGAAATTTTTACTTTAGATTTCGATTTCCGTATGATTCTGAATTATCCTTAATTTATGGACATGAGTGTATTTAAGACTGAATATAATAGCGAGGGAAATATGTATTTATATATGGCTTAATTTCTCACGTATTTATGTTTCCGTGATGGACGTATAGTAATTTCACAAAACGAAGATTCTTTGCTTCAAATTTAACTGCATTATAATAACTTAATTGGATTGACCAGATTGAAGCACAATATACGTTGAATTTTCTTACTTTCAGTAGTTCGTGTTTTTGTGGTTTCCGTCGATAATGAGGTTCTCTGTCACTAAGAAAACCCGATAGACCCATGCGAGAAGGATCAACTAATCTGAAAGACGAAATATTCGTTCGGCCATGCTGGAATTGTGCGAGATTCAATGTGTGAGCGTCCTAAGTGAAAACAAAAAGGGAACAATTTATGAAAAGAAAACAAAACATTCATTCCTAAATGGACAAACATGACGATAAACAAAAACAAGAACAATTGTGCTTTCATATTTTAAACAAAGGTAGCACTTATAACTTATCTGATTGATGAATTCGTCTTCTGTCGTCGTTGAACTTGCAATATTATAATGAACGATTGCTACTTGCTTTCTTTCAAACAGCGCACAATTCCAGTGTATCGCCATGGGCAATTTGCTACCGATTAAGTTGTGCCGAAGGTGTGAGTGTGTGTGCCTAACAGTCTTAGTGCGTATATAGTATTGTATGTGAATTTTTAGAGCTGCCATCTATACTTCAAGTTTTAAGTGAAGTGTAGTGAATGAATTTTTGTACCGTTATAGCTCTGTTGCTGTCAGTGGCGAGACATTTTAACGGGAAAATCGGCTCGCATTCGCGCTTTGAAGTTGGTAACCACAGAAACAGAAAACCAACTTCAGCCGACCACCACTGTGACGCCGGTGGGGTTCGAACCCGGGTGGGTTTTTGCGATTCGAGTCCGACATTATGACCACTCGACCACCACAGCGGCAAGCGATTACTTCTATGTATTTGTTTATATCCAGCCCCTGTCTGACATCTCGATGAATCTGCATTGTAAAACCCAGAGTTAGATCCTCAGAGGCAGTATCTGCGGAATATTTTTCTTTCGACAATTGGAATTCTTGATTTCTGCCACTTTTTATAAAAATACAATTAGTAGAAATGAATTACCTTTTGGATTGGATAATACCAGGGAAGATCAACGTATGTCGACCCAAAAAGGAACCACGGCTACCGTGGTTGGTACTTTGGGAAAACGCAAAGAGACCTTTTCAAGAATAAAACCGAGCATTCTATTCGATTTTTTGATCACTGCTGAACAATGTTCGGAAAACCCAAGCCACTCATTAATGAGAATTCCCAAATCGGTGAACCTAGTAGCATGAGGGATAGTAATACCGTTCAACTCGTAAGTGAAATGTGCGTTGCTCGAACCAAAATGAGCGACCATGCACTACTACTAAACCAGACATGCACCTCTTCCATATTCCTCTGCAGAACTTCTAACGAATTGGTAAATGCTGGAATGTGTGTGTGTAGTGAACCTTCCGTGAAGTTTATTTCTGTGTAATGTTTGTTATGTCTAGTGCTGCCACAAATTTTTCTAACTATGCAGGAAGTGTAAAGATTGAATAGTATACCGTTGTAGGCCTGTTGCTCTCTGCGGCGAGACTTTTTAACCGGGGGATCTGCCCACATTTGTGCCTCGAAGTTAGGAAACCACAGAAAACCAGATAACCACCACTGTGACGACGGTAGGGTTCGAACCGGAGTCCTCGCGATACGAGTCCGTCACTATGACCACTCGACCACCGTAGCGGCAGCGACCTTGCACTAATCAATACTAAAGGTTGTGCTCCATTCATAATCGCTGCAACACAACCATAGTCAAGTTCATCCGGAGTCTCTCCCCTTTCGCTTGGATTCCCGATTATCCCCATTAGCTTCACTGCGAATTCGCTAACAATCCCGTCGATACACTGATCGAATTTATCGATAAAACTCTGAAAAAGTATGGGCCGAAGGACACTTTCTTGAGAGAATCCACTCTTTACACCTGTCCAATCGGAAAATTCCCCGTTATCCCGGTTTCCCCAAAACCCGTTCTGATCTAGTTCTCAATCACGATTTTACGTTCTAATATGACCAAGTCTCGAAGGAATACGAAAATAGATTTAAAAAGTGGAAAAAAACCAAAAAATTCCAACTACTGATATCTTGACCAAATCCCTGTTACCTATTTTGATCTTCTAAAAATTATCTATTATCAGATAAATTAAATTTACGGAGCATATTGTTTCGGTATAAGAGAGGTTAAAAGTTGTACCGAATGTAGTTTCTTTATCATTCCAAGAGTGAATTTAATAAATGTGGTAAAATTTTAATCATCCGTAAATATTTAATTTAAAACGTACTCTTGAAAAATAAGAGATGAATTCAGAAAAAAATGCTGAAATCTGAATTACCAAATTGGCTATAAAATAGTTGTGGTACTCTGTCATCAGTCCAACATCCTGAGCCTAAAAAACATGTGAAAAACCATTTCATGTATTACAGCTGTACGATACAATAAAGTATAAATATGAAATAGCGATATGACCATTATTCTTGAGCAAAGTACTGGATGAGCATAAAATAAGATCGCTTTTCCAGAGTATTCTGCAACTCGTCAGCTGTAACAAATAATTAAAACAATGATCAATATATAGAGCGTGCTTCCTCCCAATCTGGTATCGCATCCACTTCGATTCTGGGGGTATGGTGGCCAAATCATGCAAAACGGAGAAACCGTACAAATTTCTAAATTTATTAATAAATACATGAACTCTTACTTGAGTGCATTTCAGTGACAAATTTCAGGAGCATGGATAAGGCTGTGTATTGGGGATAAACTCTGGGCCCTGTACGGGTTTGTTTAGTATTTATGCAACAGAATAGGATTATTGTAATACTTTCATAAAATTATTTATATAGATCGATTGTAAATACCGTCATCTGGGGTGCCTGTGCCCAGTTTTGAAAAAAAAAATGTTTTCTGGCGGTGTGAAATTTACTTGGTTGATCGTTTGTGGAGCTGCAGTCGTGAAATCGCCAATAAGCCGATATTTCGACGAGATTCAACATTAAAAAAAAATTTAATAACCTGAAATGTTTATTTGTACAGTACTTTTGATAACCAGGGGGTGAGTATCATGAGTTGTTATTATTATAATTAGTAGATGTAATGAAGATTGTGAAGAGATTGGAGTTTTGGTTACTTTGGTTTTTGACCTAACTCACCAGAATATTTTTATTTCAGTGGGTAATGTCACCCTAGTTTCTCCATAGCAAATTCGGGGTCATTTTTTGCTCACCTTCTAATTGTCATTTTGTTCTCAGAGTACCAACTGAAAAGTTGCAAATGAATGAAATATTACAACGTAAATATGAGTTGAAACTATTTAACTGCTTGAAAAAAAAAACCAGAAGTTATAATTTTATACACGAGATTTACTCTTACATAAGAACAAATATAAACAGAAAGCCTGACTTTATTCATGATTTGTTCCAAGGCGGACTCAGGAAATTTTTGTGGCAACCATTCAACCTGTAACTTTTTTACTGCTTCAGCTCATATGTTTTCCTTTCGATTTCGGATTTTTTTTCCAACTCTTATACAAATACAAACACAAAGGCCACAACAGGCAAATTGCCCAACGAGGTGTCTGAAAAAATTAGGCCCATAAAAAATATGTACGTCAAATATCACAAAAATACCCAATATAAAAGCATATATCACAAAAATAATAATTAATAATATATAATAAAGTGCCCATAAAAAAGATTATGGTTGCCATATTTATGTAGGGTAGCTTCTCGATTTATCTCACTACGTCTATCGTACTTCTTTTTTTAAAAACGCATCAATTGTGTTAGAATTCATAACCCCGAAGGTATTTAACAACTCTGTTAGGGGAAAAGTCCCTGCTACCCAACAACCTGGAATTGTCCCTTACTAAATGATACTGGTGTCCCTTTGTCGAAGCAGTTGATTCACGGTGTATCTCTTTCAATATTAGATTTATCGTATTTTCTAAAGATAATCGGTACTTGTAGCTTAACAATATGCTACGTTGTTTTTTGTGTATAGTATCTTATACTGCAGTGAAACCACCATTGGAGGTTTTTTTTCTTCATTCTCTTCGGAATTCGAATTTTAAATTTCCCTTTCTAGAAAGCTCACATCATTACGATAACGAATGGATTTTTAATATATATAATTTACGTAATTTCAACTTTAACGTGCAGTTTTTTAAGTTTGTCGTAATGTTTGATGGATGTGTATTAAGGAAGAGTCATAACTGAGTCACATCTTTTTAAAAATAAATTTGATTGCATTGCTTTGCGTTATTATTGTTGTCAGTGCAGTTTTCTTGACTCCCCGTGTTGGTCATATTTCCCTAAATCCACTCACTTGTTGTCATGTACACAAATCAGGTGGTGGACAAAGTCACCCCATTATGTCCTGCGAATTTGCCTACCCTGTTTTTTTTTTTTCATAAAAAGGAGGCGTCACCCATTAAAATAAAAACTACATAAACCATATTTACAAACCATATACCAAACACGAAAATTTTCATTTTTGACTCTAAACAAACGGGCTGAATGAAAACTTTTAATTTCAATTTTGAATCTCGGCAAAGTCACTCCAAGTGTTGGTGAGAGGAATTTCCGTTAAACTAAAAAGTTGTTATGTTGAAACTTCGAAGTGCCTCAATATTATCTGATCTTCAATTTTCGGTGGAGCGATTTCTGATGATTCTGAAATTTTCACGTCACAAATCACCATTCTGATCGCCTTTTCTAGTCCTTCTGAACACAATGCTTACAATTGAGTATTTAAAATATCATTTAATTTCATTAAATGCTTGAATACGTAAACCAAAGAAACCGGGATAAAAGGAGTCTCGAATGTTTTTTTCGAAACATTCATTAGATAAAACTAGAGAGTCGGGTTATCCTTTTATTGGATCACTCTGAATACTCCTGATACATGCCATGCTGAATTGTGTGATCATGAAATATGGAAACGAATACACATAATTTTAAACATAAACTATTTTCCATTACAAAAACTTTGAGTGCATCATTTGGATATTATGTATAAAATTTTTTGTATCGATCATTGCAGCGGCAGAATGGTCCGAACAAGACAACTTATTTTATGCTCACCCTGTACAAGTATATCAGCAAATTTGGGATGATATATTCTAGTTACACTTAACCCTATTTTTCGAATTTGATTGGACTTTAAGTATTAGTTTGTAAATGAGAAAAGCTATCCAAGAAACGGCACTTTGTATGTGACCTTAAACTATGACTAGTTCATAAAAACGTGTCCGTTCGTAAATCGAGTTACAACTGTATAAAAATCCTTGAAAATTTAATTAACGTCCTCAACTTTTGATCGAGAAATGAAAAGAACTTCAACGACATAAGTTAATGTAGTAGATGGGAATACGTAGATTTTTCGGTGAAACACTGAAAGTGCGCTGAGTGTGGGTGTATTAAGTTGTCAGAAAAAGAAACTTCCCGAATACCTCGGTTATTAAGACTCACTGGAGGTTAAAAGAAACGCCCGAAGGCACTGTTGAATGATGGGAACCTCTAATAAAAAAATTCTTTGGAAGCGCTAATATCATGTTTGAGAGCGTTTCGGGAGAGAAATGTTAGAAGGGAAACATTTGTCGAATTGACCCTTTCTTCAGCTGTGTTGCTCTCAAGCCTGAGTTTCTTATATTTTTTAAATAAAGGCATTTTATATTTTGAACTCGTTTTGGGATTGATGCTTCGATCTTTCGAAAGTAAAATTCAACTTTTACTTGTGAGCTTTTCATTAAGTTTCTATAATTACCAGCAGAATGACTCAAAGGTACATGTCTCCTATTTCTTGACAAGCCAAGCAAGAACGATTTTTGACCCTGGCATTTCGGAGGGAAAAATGCTCGCATCTCTTCCACAATAGAAAAGTAAGTTGGCAAACGATAAATGTCATTTTGAAACTATTGCAATGTTCCAAATTTTTTTAAATATTGACAATAAAATTTTTATGCCTCGTATTAGCATTCAGAGTACCTCATTCGCTTAATATAATCCCCTCAAAATTTTTCTCCTCTGGATATTTCAAACCTTGCTAATTACCGGGGTACTCTTAAGGTACTGTCGTGTTTCATTTTGTACCTATGATAACCAACTTTGCTACTCAACTACAGTAGTGTCTATAAGTAATCACTACAAAATTTGTTAATCGCGACAGTACCCAATTGTCCGGGGAAAATATGTTGTAAATATTTTTGTTTGTTCTTTTTTGTCTTTTTTGCCACAAAATAAAGTGTTCCAGACTCTGCCACGAAGCTGGACTGGAAGAGATCTCGGCAACGGGATTAGTCCAGTGGCGTTCTGGCGTTCATTCATTCAGTGGTGTCTATAAATTAAAGAAATATCGCAACAAAAGCGATACCTGATAAAGCTATGGGTGGTTTTTATTAAATCTACCGTAATCATGATAATAACACTCTGCAAGGTGTAAAATAACTCCAATACAAATTCCCACGCAATTATTTTATTATTAGGTTTTAATTATCACAGTAAAAATGATAATTTACATGTGGTAGAGAGAGATAGACAGCTTTTTTTATAACCCAAGATATCAAGGAAACAGACATTTTCTGGACATTATGCCGAGGTGAACTCGAAAAGAAAAGTCATCTAGTTTCCGCCGGGACTCGAACCCAGCCCTCAGCATGCCTGCCCGGTTTGTAAGACGGCCTGGGTTCGAGTCGTGGCGGAGATCAGATGACTATTCTTTCCGAGTTCACCTCGACATAATACCCAGAAAATATCTGTTAGATGTACATCTAACAGATATTTTAATCAACTACGCCAAACCAACTCGTGGTAGTTCGGTGTAGTAAAAATACAGTAAAACCTCAATCAGCTTAGTACTGATGGGGAACATAACCGTTGCTAAATGACAGAGAATCATGGTTAAACCGCCGAGAATAAAAATTTTCTAATTACAGACAAATTTGTTTCTCTGTGCCTTTATCTCATCAACCGTTCGTAGTAGAAGTATGGTTTTAATTTAAAAAATGCTCAAAATGTGTTCAAGAATCACTCTGTACCAAAATATAGCGTCTCACAAAATTAAAAAAAAAATCAAAATTTTTATACCGTAAAATTTTATAAAAAGGTGTAGCGCTATCTCTCCTGCAGCCAACAAAAAAATTCCACGTTTCTAAGTACAATATTCGCACTCATAAAACGGAGAAAAGTTGGGAAAGAACAGCATGACTGAGGGAAAGAAACATTATCCGTTATTTCATGCTGTTCTTTTTTAACTTTCTTCAGATTTTTGAATGCAAATATCTCAGCGAATATTGAACTTCGAAACATGGATTTTCTCCGACCTCAAGAGAGACAGGACAAGAGTTTATTAATTGGAAGTTAGCGGACAGGGGTATAGAAATCTAGGTTTTTTATTTTAGGGCACTCTGTATTTTCATTCGTTAAACTGGTACAGAGTGATTCCTGAAAACTTTTTGAGTAATTTTGAAACTAGAACCATACCTATACGACGAACCGTGGATGAGATGAACGATAAATTAGGACTTACAGGGCACCCTGCACACCCTCTATCTTTTGAACCTTTGGTAACACAGAAACATACTATCAGTTACAAAAATTTCCAAATATCGTGTTTCCATTTTAGATACGTCATTTTTTCTACTTGCGATCTATATGTACCAAGATATTAAATTTTATTGTTAATATATGGTCGTTTTGTCCTCTAACTTTCGATTGAAAAGTTTTTGTTCCATCTATTCAGAGAAAAAAAAAACCTTCCATGTTTATAAGTGCACTACTAACTCAGATATTTGAATTCTAAAATCACTGAAAATGAAAGAAAGAACAGCATAACTAAGGTGCAAACTCGAGGAAAAATTCCGAACATTCTTTTACAGCTGCAGTTTTACTAAAACTTTCCCAAATTCTGACATTTTTTTTGTTGGGCTCATGAGAGACAGGGCAACACCTTTTTCAATTGGAAGCTAGAGGACATGAGGGCCGTATAAAAATAATATTTTGTACTACAATACATATACTGCCCCTAGAAAAATGACACATATCTGAAATGGGCACATTATTTGGATATTTTTGGAAATTAAAAAAGGATGTATAAGGATATGACTTTACACCAGTGCTGGACACATTGCAAAAAAAATCTAGGTGATGGAAAAATTTTAGGGGACAAAATTATTTTTACCTGAAGAAAAAGGTACAAAATAATGCTTCTTTTGACTTTTTTAGGGCATATAGCGACTATGTTGGCAGCTATGCTGCTATAAATTCCAAATATTTTGTGTTGCCCTCTCAGCCTGAAACTTAGCACCTTCACGAAGATAATTTTAGGCGCCAATACCAATTTTCTAGTAGCCATAGCGACGTGGCACCTGGTATTTGCTCAGCCCTGCTTTACTCCCTGTGTATAAAATTCATGATTTTCACCACTATTTCAACGCATATTTTTAGGCGAAATAATTCTTACTTTAAGGGGAAAAGCTGTGAGATTAACGAATTTAGATAAAGATCCCATTTCTAAGAGATCTTAGCACATATTGAACAGCAAAATTAATAGTTATGGGTTGAAAAATACAAAATAAATCGGGCGTGATCAATACCTTCATCAATGGGAGAGAGAGATGTGGTTTTTTTTACGAAATGGTTTATGTTTTTCGTGAATGTAGTTGAAACATTAGTTGCCGACGATATCAATTATATCTCTGAAAAATTAATTATGGGAAAAAATTGAATGAAATGTGGTTGTTATTTAACGTCTTTCATATATATGAGGATAAAATTCGATCAATGTGTGAGGTGTTTAACATTTTTCTCCCATCTGCCAAGACCGAACACTTAAATAAATCCCTCATTAACAAATTAGTTGGTCAAGAATGTTCAGATTGAGGAAAAAACTATCAAATAAAAAGAAATAAAGTAATTGATGATGGTATCCCTAAAACGTTAATCAATTCTACCTTTTAAAATGCATGATATTGTGTTAAATTTGTGCATGAATGCGTATTAAAAAGAAGTTAAGGTTCGTGTGATTTATGTCAGGAACTGTTTCATTCGGAAAAATAAATGATTCAACGAGAAAGTTTTGTTATTCAACTCCTGGACATGTCATTTTGGATTTTCAATTTGTCATGAATTTTCCCCCTCCGTTTATGTTGAGAAAACAAAGTTAATGTTTCTAATGGCGTTTTTATTTTTTATCATGCTCTTAATAAAATTAAGCTAATGATGCTGGCAAACAACTTTTTTTTTACCGTTTTGTAAAAATCGCTTTTATTATATTAAGCTTGAATATTTTTATCGCTTTTAACATTTTTTATTCTCAGGAAATATAATTTGTGTTTTTTATTAAGTTTCAACTATATATTCATACGCGATGTTTTCTTCCATAAAAATTGCTTCATCAAATGAGATTATGTACAAATATGATTATTAAAATGTTCGTTCGGAACTTTTTGAAAACCTTCATGCATGAAAAATATTTTACAAATCCTGTAAATAATAACAAATGGTTTTAGGAAAATCATATTATATAACGAACATTATTTTTACATTGTTGATAAAATAATGCTATCTTATGGAAAATAACACAAGTGATGAGTAAATTACAAACTTCCAACCAGAAGCATGCCCGGTTGCATGCCTTTTTAAAACTTGTTACATTCTACTTTAGTTTTAGTTATGTAATACAGGGTGATTATAAATAAACTAACACTGCTCAGACGTATGTAGTGTCCATTCTGATGGAGGTATTTTGATGAAACCTGGTACATAGGATACATGGACCATAGGGAAAAGAAAAATTCAATAAAATGTTCATTTTTTGACCAGCAGGCGATAACATATACATCAAGTTTCCATGAAATACGTTCACCACAACGGGCGCTACATAGATCGGAGTAGTATCAGTGTAATTAATCTGAGTAATGTCATTTTAATTATACTGACACTACTCTGAACTATGCAGTGCCAGTTTTGGTGAAACTTATTACTTCATTGAACTGGTATATACTGTACGTTATTTTGACCATGGCAAACAGATAACTGCGTTAAAAGAGCGCCGCTTTTCCACCTGGTAGCCAAAAATTGAACTATTTGTTTCATCGAATCTTTCTTTTCCCCATGCTCTATATATATATCCTATATAGCAAGTTTCATGAAAATGAGCGCTACATATGTCTGACAAGGAAAAGGTCTCTAGGTGACGTCTTCGAGAAGTATTGAAAAAATAACAACTGGTTCTACTCATTTTAATACACACAAAAATATAAAAGAATCCGGCGGCATTATATGGGTCACTGAAAAAAAAGAAGTAAATTTTGAACGCCATTAGACGCCAAGAATGAACTTAAAAACCCGCAACCCTAGAGTGTGGCGTCATTCAATCAACACCGGGGCTAACCAGAAAGAGAAATAACTCGTTTTTCTAGAAACGGAGAAGCTGAAGAAAAGAAAGGAAAGAAAGTGAAAATTTAGTTTTTATAGATATAGCTAATTGCCTTCCGCCGCTAATTTTTTTGATTTTTAGTGTTCTCTGGAGGAGATAAATGTACTTGAATTTTTTCATAATGTTGGGAACGACACCTTGGGATCCTTTCCTTATGAGTAGTGTCAGTTTATTTATAACCACCCTGTATATATTGATAATTTTTTTTTTATGTTACTGCAATCTTGTTTTAGTTTTCTTTTTTAATTATCACTATTAAAAATTATAAAGATAGAAAATAAACATCTTTGTGTCCAAAAGGAAAGAAATTCGCACTCACATCTTTAAGGATAGATTGCATCTTTTGTATTGGAACATCGAGGACGAGATTTGTTTCGCCTTTGCCTCCAATGTCTTTCAAAAGCTTTCTATACGGCTGTCCCTGTAAAAGTTGCCGCAAAGTCACTTTAACACCTTCGTTAGTAGCGCTTTTAAGCAGCTCTTGTTGGCTGAGTATGCCTATTTCCAAAATATAAGAAATCATCACCGTGTCAGATGAACCATAACTACATTTCAAATGAAGATTGGCTTCCGAAAAAAACAAATAAAACTGCTACGAGATTCTGACATGATTTTGAAGTGCCTAAAACAAGAAAATATCTCTTTCAAAAGTGTTTCTTATTTACTGCTGCTAAAATACTGAATTCATTTCAGTTAAAAAAAAAAAGTAACAACTCTAATAATACTAACAACAGAAATGAAATTCACAGATTTGCGCGAAAAGCATTCAGAATTGTGAAGATACGTTCTGAGACTAATTCATCAAATAGACTGATAAATTAAAATAGTAAATAAACCACAGAATAAAGAAAGAAACATAAGAAATTTAAATGGTAAGCTAATTGGAAAAAAATTTAACATTGTGTTATAACATCTTGTGTGCATATGTAGAACATACTTTCGTATTGAGAGTGAGATGATTTTTCTCAGCCGTTATAATGAGGAAAGACAATTTGTTACGCCATAGCACTTAAAAAGGATTGGTGTCGTCTTCAGTGGTGTATATGAATAGCACGGTTGGCAAGAGGACTAGGTTCTATTCCCGGTGGAGACAAGTTGACTTTGCCTTTCCGAGCTCACCACGGAGTAATATCCAGAAAATATTGTCTTTCTTCATGTATTGGGCTGAGAAACATTATCTCAATCTCGCTACTGCCACCACCTGCTAAAGTGGCATTTGATGAAGTTAATTGGGCTACTATGCCTCTATTTCAGCGACTTACGCCACAGTGCGTAAATAATAAAGAATTGGTTGCGTCTCTCCAGTGGTGTATATGGGTAGTTGCCCGGTTTAGAAGATCAAGGGTTCAATTCAAGTTGACTTTATTTTCTGAGTTCACCTTGGCATAATATCCAAAAAAAATTGTAATCCCTTCATACTTTCGTACATTTTTTTCTACAAAATATGTTTGCTTTCTATATGTGTATTATACCCGCATCATTTGTTTTACAGCATTAAATGCCATATATGTACTATGAACTGTTGTACCACATATCTTGATTTTTTTTACATACTTTGGCCATTTTGCGAAGTGTCCAGGTTAGTTGACCCGGCCAATATCCGAAATTCGGGCTTTCACTACTTCTCCAAACACCAACTCTGGTCATATCGCTTTACCGTAATTTACTGCTATTAATGAGAAGATGGGAAATGAAGGCGCTATCTATCGGTGGTCACCTCAAGTTCGTTAGGGAAAATATCTTATTTATATCCTCCCTCGGGTTTGAACCTGGGTCACTGACGGCAACCTTCACGGTGGTAGACGAACATCTTACCACCACGTCACTGGGCTTTGGATGGTCCTTATATGTCGATACCTATACGATTCCTATACATTTTAAAGATCATAACTCCCCATCTGCTTCCGTAAAGTCTGGTACCCCTCAAGGATCGGTCCTCTCCCTGTTATCTGTTATCATTCTTAATTCACATCAATCCAGCCATCCCAGAATCCCTCAACTGCGTCACTAGATTCTTTGCAGATGATTGTAATTTACTGTATCATTCACCAAGAGTCCGATCACGAACTTCTCCAACATACCCTGGCTTCCATCGTTGACTGGTGTTCATATGGCATCTGTCTATCACTATGGCATCTGCCATATGAGCACTAGTCATATCTCAGTATAACATCTTCACACAAAAACAGTTCACATCAGAGTTACTCGCAAATTACTTCCTCTTGAATATTCTTACTCCGTCAATAATTTAACGTTATCCCAAGTTTCTCAAATTGAATTCCTCGTCGTCACAATCTCAGCCGACCTACGTTGGAACAAGCATGTTGACTATGCTTATCAGAAATAATGTTTCAACATTCTTTCTCCACCGCCCTTAAAACATTCCCCTCGGGATATCAGACTACCCTACCAATCTTATATCTCTCCCGTTCTTTCCTACGCCGTTGAAATCTGGGATCCCTACACATCTAATAATACAGAAAAACTCGAATCAATTCAAAATAAATCCACCTGATTTGTCCACGACTTCTGGTCATCTTTTATTTCCGTGTCTGAACTTGAAAATGAACACTTAAATCTCCTCCCTCTCTCTCAACTCTTCGTCTCATTTCTCGATTAACAATGCTATATAAGAATTTTCATGGTCAGCTCAACTTTGATACTTCTGGTATCCTAGCCAAACCCTCCTACATCTCCAGAAGATGAAACCTTTAAAATAAAGCCAATTTTTGCTTCTACCTGACTGCTATCTTACCTCATACCATTGGTGAATGGAACAAACTCCCCACCTCTATTTTCGACTTCCCCACTCTATCACCAGTTTTTTGTTCAATATCAAACAATATCTTTGTCACTTTCAATCGCATCCTGTTGTACAGGCCCCAGCGCCAACACTATTGTATAAATAAACCCCTGTATATGTATCACTAAGATATCGATACTCAGATTCCTTTGATCGTTAGGGTTGCCATAGCTAACAATAATTATTATGGTTAGTTATGTCTAATTATAAATGGCCATAATTATCACAAAAATACGCCAATGTGATGGACCCCGAATCATAATGATCGATATAGGGATATATAGGTATCGATATATAAGGTCAGCTAAAGCCCGGCGAAATCCCGAATTGCGGATGTCTTCAGCAGTGCTAAGGGTGACGGTAGTGCATCTGACTCCGTATTGATGAGACATAGTTTGATATATTTAATTATGAGGTTATAAAGAAGATATTTACAGCTACATATTTACATTAGATTAAGAGAGAGAAAAACGACGTGGATGCATCTCGTGTGAGAGCTGAAGCTGATCTGGTGTTCTCACACACGTGGCCCTTCGGAACCTCCGAAGGGGCTTCCGGTCACGTGATCATCTCGTGTTTCAGTACAGAATGTACTGAGATTGTTTCACGTGACCAGAGCGTACTTGGTAGGAAAGCCAATGTGGAAAGTATAATAATAATAATACAAATAAGAATACTGAGTCTCTACAGCAGTAACATATACACAGTGTCCCGGAGGTCCTAATGCAGCCTTTATCTTATCAACCGTTCGTCGCAGAGGTGGGTGGTTCCAATTTAAAAAATTCTTAAAATGTGGTCAGAAATCAACTTGTACCAGTTTTGAGAGTCCAAATACAGTGTGTCACAAAATCAAAAATATAAATTTTCATGTGCTCACCTTTCATCTAACTTCCAATTACAAAGATTTTGCCCTGTCTTTTCTGAGCCCAACCAAAAACTCACGTTTTTAACTGCAATATTCGCTGAGATATTTAATTAAAATATCGGAGAAAAGTTTGGAAAGAATTTATTTATTTATTTATTCACGTCTCAACAGGCAAGGATTTCCTAATTACAGAGATAGATGGACAAGAGAAGAAAAAAAAACAAAAAAAAAAAACACACGAGTGGAACAATAGAAATACATACGGAAAAGCATAATAACATGAATATTCAATACTTACACATTACTTTTAAGAAATTCTCTTATAGTTGAATCGAACATATCGGGTTTCACATCTCACTGATGTGAATATTTCGCACATCTCAAAAATAGGGGACCGTCGTAAAATATTTGTTCGGGGTTTAGGGAGGCGAAAAGTTCGCCGAACAGGCCTATTTCCAATTGGCACAAAAAAATCAACAAGTTGAAGAAGGTAGCAGTCATCAATTATATTATTGACAATTTTATACAAAAAGCGATGGTAACTCCTTTTTCGGCATTCCAATGATTCGAAATGGAAAAAACGTCGCAGTTCAGTTGTACTTACGTTATTGATGTAGACGTGAAATTGCCTGTAAAACATGTAACGTAGAAATCTGTTCTGGACTCTTTCTAGAATCAGTGAGTCTAGATTGTTGTGAGGACTCCATATAATAGTGCAGCACTCTAGTTTCGGGAGCACACAAGTCCTGAAAAGTGTCGCGATTGTAGCGAAAAATATCATAAGTAAGGGAAAGAAGCGTTATCCGTTAGTTTATATGATGTTCCCCCCCCCCCAACTATTCTCAGGTTTTTGAATTCAAATATCTCAGCGAACATTGCATTTTGAAACGTGGAATTTTTTTGTTGGCCTCAGGAGAGATAAAGCAACGACTTTCTTATTGAGTATATGAGCACAGGGTATCAGTATAAAAACTTAATTTCTTTATTTTAATAACTGTATAACCCCTTGCAATATGAACGACTTATCTACACGTTACATTTACACAGATACATTTTCTAATTTTTCTAAGTATGTAAATCTTCAAGGAAGTATGTCTCTAGGATCAACGGTTTGTCAGTAATTTGCGGCAAGTACTGTTAGCTACTCACCTTGTATATCTTTTTTCTATTGTATTCAGTTTTGTTAGTTATCGTCCAGTATTTGCGTAATGTGAATGTGTATGTGTTTGTTGCAAAAAAAAAAAAAGAAAAAAAAGAAATTAGGATCGATAGTGATCATATTCGTGAACAGCAATGACACTCTATAATTGGAAATTTCCAATTTATTTTCTGCGCAAAAAATATCCATACAAGCATCACCGTAGAAATATATATGAATTATTATAGCTGCAAGTTTTGGACAGAATGATAATAAGCGTCTATCGATCGGAAAATATTTCAGGAAACCGACGAGATCTTTTTTTTCACGACAGACAATGATATAGAGAAAAGAACAAAACCTTTCTCTACGACTTTCGAAAAGTTCGTTCACAACGGAATAAACTGGAAATCATTTATTTCACGTCCACTCAAAGATCTTTTAACGGGAATTTTTTTCTTTCTCCTATATATATATATATAAGTTGAAGTGCAACTTCAAATACCCGTAGTTTAGTGTCCTCTGCCAAAGAGTAAGTTGGACAACCATTCCTTTCACGATGCTGTTCAAGAGGTACTCGTGGTCGCTTTTACAGGATTTTGCGAGATATTTCTTTTTCAGCTTTTCTTCTACTCTTCTTTGTCGTAAAAAGTTCTTATATATATATATACATTACGAAGGAAATGCGGACTTTTCCTTTTTTTTTTAATCCGTAATTCCTCTCTGGCTTTTCGAAATATTCGTTGGTCGATTGTTCCGTCCGTGAAAAGAATGCCACGAAATTGAATTCTTCGTATATTTCCGAACGTTGCAGGTAGATGGCAGAAATATTCGATACGGCTAAAAGAAAAAACTGAAATAGTTTGGGAAAGTAAAAGAGTTACACAGAGCCACTACGTGCTACCTGAAGTAAAGGAAACAAAAATTCCTTGATATATATATATATATATACGCTCGGGAGATTAAATTACGTAAATTGAGCTCAGTTTTGAATCAGCTCTATTGAAAAGAATATAGCTTAAAATCGAAAAAAATGTTATTTTCTGTATTCAAGTTTATAATTCTAAAATCATTTAATAAAAATGTCATACGATTTAGGAATTATTAAATTATAAAGAAAGAATGAAACTACAGGCGTCCCTCGCTTAGCCGATTAAATGGTTCGCCAAAGTAGACGCGTAAGGCGAAATCGTGTAGTGAGTTGAATTTAACATGGCAAAGATAGGAATAGAGGTTGGTTTTCTTAAGAAGGATTAAATCATTGAACCCAACAGCTTTTTTTAATGAATTAATTTTTCAAACTTATGAATAAACCCTTTGGATTTAGGCAATATGAAGGAATTAAATTAATACTTTTTTTGTCTTCACTACTTCTGATTGATTCTAGTGAGCGTGGATGCTTTTGTCCTGACGAGCCTGGTAATGAAGGCTGATAACTCTTTTTTAATGAAACAGTCGAGATTCGGCTGACAAGCAGTATTTTTCGTCTCCTTATAAAAAATTTAGTAGCAAAGCCAGAAAATTCCGCATATTTCTCGCAAATATGAAAATTTTAGCTTTACTGGAACCGTTTTTTTTAATTAAATTTCTCATGGCATTGTCAATGTGTTACTAAACGTCGTTCATCAGTGATATCTGATGAGTTGTATCTGAGAATTTCTCTCAGCTACATCATCAAATCCAACGTATTTCGTCGTCAAAGGATTTAACTATGTTATATATATCTTCCATTTGCAAGCCCATTTTCAGGATTGACGTTAAACTTCAATCCGAATTTTGCAGTTTGGAATTCCTAAAATCAACTTTTAAGAATCGCGTAAAGCGAGGGATACCTGTATAGCATTTTATGAGCAGCAAAATGTGAATGATTGATTGAAAAATGTTTACAATCATAATAAGAGTTAGTCTCTCGACTGAGGAGGCTTTGTAACGATCTGAACTGGATAAGTACTGCTGTAGCTCTGATGGTAAAGGTTTTACATGCTTATAAGACGGTTGCAATCTTATAGTACTGTACAGTAAAATATGATGAGAAAGTGATATAGCTATTTACTGTAAATATCTTCGCTAGAAAGTAATGACATTTTACATATTTACAGTATAAGCATCTAAAAAAGGAAAATTCTTAGACTCTGTAACCAGAGGAAATGGCAATAATAGTTTATAACCCTAGCGTAAGTTTTGATACGCAATAAGTGTCGTCAACCAGCTCAATTCATTGGTCGAGTCATTTGAAAGAATAATCTTCATTTTTTTATATCAAGTCTTCGAAAATTTTTGAATGCCCTAGCTAGCCGAACGCGTTTTCGTATTGTCTCTCAGTAATACTTTAACAACGACAGTCAAACTGTCAATCAAGAAAAGAACTAGTAAAGACGAAATTACAATCAAGAGTTCTGCATCTTAGCGTCTGACTTGCTCAGCCATGCTATTATTTTGTTCACTGAACAACCTGTCCAGAAATGTCAGAATAGTTTTTACAGGGCCCCCAGGTCAGCGAGATCAGATGGTCGAATATTAACTCTTTCTTTGAAGACAACACTCATTGTGCATCGGAAAATACGTTAGAATTATGAACTTTATTTAAGAGAATCTCAGCTATTTGAATGTTACATAAAGTATAGCCTGTTATGCATTACTAATACTACTACTACTATACATTACTATATATTACTTTCAGTATCTTCAAAAATAAGAGTGTACGTTTTCCAGCCAAACGCCGATACGAGATCCAAATATCCTCTTCCTAACGTTGGAAGATGGGGATAGATGCTGATAGTATAATTTTCGGCGACTGATGGCCATAGATCGGGACCAGTGTGTATATGAGGGACGTGGAATGCTTCAGCTGCAGAACGAACCAGCGAAGAAGCTGCCGCTGAACTTGGACCAAGAATAGCTACGACACCTTCTTCTAGCAGAGAACATACTAAGGAACAAAAGGAGCACTATTTACAACCAACGTTTCTTTGAAAAGGTACAATTGTTTATTTAATATTTGTTCTAAAAAACTAAACTGAAGCAATACTAGAAAAAAAAAAACTTTTCAAATCCGAGAATTCCTTGTTTGTACGATTTAAATATTTAGCGCAACGAATAAGTAACAATAATTTTGAGTTGGAGGAACATCAGAAAAATAGATAGAACCTACGATGGCGAGATTTCAATTTGAAAAGTAACTAGATGCATTAATAACATGTGACTTTAACATAAATTTTACATTACTGAAAATGAATTGTAGTTTTTGAGGTCGGAAAAAAATTAAAAGCATGAGGTAGCGAATAACATTTTACCAAAATCGAAATGTCCAATTAAAGCAATTAGACATTTCATTTAAACAATTTTATTCCAAACCCAGTTATTGTACATCATTTTTTTATTGGAAGTAATTGTTGAAATGAAGAGCTTTAGTCTTTTAATACTATGTCAGATGTTATCTCTTTTTTATAAAATTTTTACTGTTATTAGCGAATATTTTCCGTACATCAAAATGTGTAATCTAAATTAAGCGAAAGATGATTGAACTAAAAATTCAAATAGCAAAATGAAAAATGTCGTCGAATGTTTTTTTAAGGACTTGAAATCTTCTTCCATTCAGTAGATAAACTTTAAAAAATAGATAGGAGCGTCAACTTTTCTATTTTAACTATTCAGTGGATTTTATAATAATCATACATCTCTTGGCCTGGTCTCTTTTTTTTTGATCAAACTAATATATACTGCATGTACAAAGTTACGTACATTTGATCATTCGTTTTATATAATAAAGATCTCAATAATTCTGTCAAAATTTTCAACAATTTGTGTGAAAGCTTAGAGTAATAAACTACTACACATAGGAAATTTAAAAAAAAAATGCAAAAATCGATAATTCTTAGTGTTTGTACCAGCTTTTTGAGCATGAAAGCTATCTTCCCTCTCAATGCGCTTGGCATGTGCTTCCAGCCGAGATGTTTTGAGTATGCTGATGTCACCGTTGATTGATTCTACTGCATTCATAAGAGCCTTCTCCAGTTCAACGCTATTCGTATCAAATATGGCTCCTATAATTGAAAATAAATATCAAAAGAAAAACTTTCTCAGTGCTTCGGACTATAATAATGAGTATATTTTATTCATTGGATGTATCTGAGAGATTTTAAAGCTTATTATTAAATTCTATCTAATCTACAATGCACTCATTGGTTATGTTTTATGTTCTCACATGTAGAATTATAAATTGTCAAGGGACTTCAAACTTCATCGAAAATTTCAGAAAGTCGAAAAAATTCAGGTATGTAACTATTGCATAATGAATTATCAATATATTGTGAAAATAAAATTTAATTATATTTTGAAAAGCAAATATTTTAACTAATTTATGAATTGATTAAAATAATTCGCATAACACTAAGAATCGTTATTTTGTTTTTTTTTCTTAAAATGTATCTTTTTCCCTCATTAGCACAAAGGTTATGAGAATACAAAAAATACTTACTAGAGAAACAGTCTTGTTGTATGCGCAATAGTTTTTTTTATCGTTCTTATTTATTTATTTATTTCTAGTACATCGTAGAAAGACAAAAAGAGTAAAAAAATGATAATTTCCAAAGACGTCCGTGATAAGAGGGACCTCGTGTCTGGATCCGATGCAGCTGTCACAACATTCTCTTTTAAGAAGAGTTCACTCAGTGTACAATGTATAAAAGAGAGCTGGAAGGGCAATCGAATGCTAGGTACACGGAATAGTTTTCAAGAGAAGACGGAGTAGCATTTACATATATGCAAATACGTGGTTTTCAACCTTTGCAACTCATAAATAATTCAACGTCGTATTATTCATCTACTAGGAGCAGACAATTTGTACTTTTAAAAAGATAGCGCTCTTGGGTAATGATCCCTAATCAAAAAGTATAAATTTTGAAATTTCAGGTCATAAAAAATGAAAGAATACGTAACTTGGATTTAAAGTTACGAGCGCGAACAATATGACAAAGTCATGATCCTTGAAGTTCTATTCTCTCGCGGTTTTACTTGTTTTCTTTTTATGTTTAGCATAATGGGTTATTTGGAATTTATGATGCCAAGTTCTGAATTGCTCTTGTACCTTGCAATTTTGGGCATTTCTTCAAAATTCGTAGAAGATTGAGGAATTTCTATTTCTTAAGCACAAACATTTTTTACATGTATTTTTACATCGCAAAAGCAAAAGATAAAATTGTAAGTTCGCGCATTCTTGTTGGCCAATGTCAGACCAGAATTTGTTGTTTAGAAACGATTATGATTTTAGAAATATCCGTGCTCGTTAAGTAACGGGATGGGTGTCATTGTGGGTCATTTCTTTGAAATAAGTGAGATGATCATATCTTTTGCAACATAACTTTCAACTTTATACTATTTCTTTTAGATTTACTGTCAATCGCTTCGTATCATAAGTGTTGTAAATAGTGATCAAGATCTTTAGATGGAGATGCTTTAGTTTTTCCATTGATATCTTGTTCACTATTTTATGTCTTATTATGTTTCCCTATAGTATTCGTATTCTCAGTCGTCTTCTACGACAATTCCTATTGCCAAAAGGCTGAATATTTTAATTTGGTTTTCCTGGAACTCCTTATCCACCCATATACACATACTTTACACATACTTATTAACAAACCACATACGTGAACCATAAATTAGGATGTCTTTTTTCAATACAATTTGAATCTTAACGCTGGCCCGGCACATTTTATTAAAATAACCGTTGATCATCGTTGCAATTTCACTTCTAATATAATCACCGACATTTGATCCAACTTCAGACTAGGTACAATACTCGTCTCTGCAACGTCAATTCTCATTATATACAAACTTTCTTCACATCCATTAGCTAATTTGATTGAACTCTGTTATTAAACAACGTCTAAAACTGAAATCCGACACAAGGGTTAGTAACATTCACTCATATAAGTAACTGAAGGAGATTTTAGTAAATATGTTGAAAACAACTATAAAATGTAATTGCTGTTAAATAATTAGAGAAATTATAGAAATTAAAAATTTTATGAAAATTATGAATAGTTGTTTCATCCAAACGATAAAAAATATTTTACGTTTTCTTCATGGAAATATATGTTTAATAATGACATACCCGATGATTATCATATATTTTATCACTATTTCCTTTAGTAAATTTAAGAAAAAAAATTATAGCTGTAAAAGCTCTCGATAAAAGTTTTCTGATACCCTATTTTATTAACTGCTGTGATTGTTTGTTATGTTTCATATAACTATATAATAACTATATGTTAATATAGTTATTATATAGTTTAACTATATGTTAATATAGTTATTATATAGTTTAACTATATGTTAATATAGTTATTATATAGTTTAACTATATGTTAATATAGTTATTATATAGTTTAACTATATGTTAATATAGTTATTATATAGTTTAACTATATGTTAATATAGTTATTATATAGTTTAACTATATGTTAATATAGTTATTATATAGTTTAACTATATGTTAATATAGTTAATAATTTTGAATATTAAATTGACACCAAGTTGTACGGCTTCTTTACAGCAAGCTTTCTAATCCAGGGTAAACAACAGACTATCACAATTATTTCTGGCTATCAGCATTACAGTCTTTCCCGCGGCGATGAGATGATAGAAAGCATAATGAAATTTTCATAACATTTGAAAACGTAAAAATTCATCTGATTCAAATCCAATTTGAATCTGTTTTTGTAAACAACACACTCTTTTTCTAACACAACCCTTTTTCCTAATGGACCTTGTTGAGAATAATAACTCATATTTTTTGTTCTGAAAACCCCGCTAATGAGCACTACAAAAGCGGAAAAGAACATTAATGGAACTATACAGGGTGTCCTGTAAGTTCTATAATTCGACCTTTGTTTCATAAACCGTTCGTCTTAGAGGTACGGTTGCAATTTAAAAAATGCTCAAAATGTGTTCAGAAAATCACCCTGAACCAGTTTTGTTAGTGACGGTACAGCGTCTCATAAAATGAAAAAAAAATCGATGAAATTTTGTATATATCCCCACTGTTCTGTGATTTATAATTAGAAAGTTGTTGTCACGTCTTTTCTGAACCCGAAAAACACACACGCGCGCGTTTATAACTGCAAAATTCACTGAAATATTTTAATTCAAATTGAAGAGAAAGGTTTAGAAGGAACAGTATAAACTAATGGACAACGATTCTTTCGCTCATTTATGCAGTTCTGTTTCTATCTTCTCCCTGATTTTTTAATTCAAACATCTCAGCAAATATTGTTTCGAGAAACATGGAATTTGTTAGTTGGATTCAGAACAGACAGGTAATAACTTTCTAACTGGAAATTAAAGGAAGGAGGGGTATGAAAATTTAGATTTTTTTTATTACGTGACACAGTGTATATTCACTCTTGAAACTGGTACAGGGTAATTTCTGAACACATTTTCAGCATTTTTTAAATTGAGCCATACCTCTACGATGAACAGTTGAGTAGATATAGGCCGAATTAGAAGTTACAGGACCTTGTATACAGACCTGAATTTTTAAAACATCTGAAGGCCAATAAGAATATGTATGCTGGATTAACCCATTTGTATCCAGTTTTGAGTACAGTTTTACAGGAAAACGTATGTGTTGTAAAGTTTGTTCGGATCCGCTGTGGTGGCCGAGTGGCCATAGTGATCGACTCGCATCGCAAGGACACGGGTTCAAACCCCACAGTCGCAGGTCGGCTGAAATTGGTTCTCAACTTCGAGGCACGAATGCGAGTTGATCTCCTCGTTAAAAAGTTTCGCCACAGAGGGAGAAACGGGCCGACAACGGCACAGATATGCAATTATTACACTTCATTCACAATTTTAAATATAGATGGCAGCACTAAAAACTCACACGCAAAACAATATATACGCACTCAGACTGCTAGGTACACTCACACTTCCGGCACAAATAAATCGGTAGTAAATTGCTCATGGCGATAGATCGGACTTGAAAGAAAGAAAATTTTCGGTGAAAAAATACTCGTGAGCACAAATGGGTTAAAAAGGAAAAATGGTAATCTACAAAATTTGATGGTGGGATAGTTAGCGAAAACATGATTAAATGTTTTGTGCAATTTTTTGAATCGCAAAAAAAATCAAAAAAAAAAAAAACATTTCGTAATATAATATATTATGCCGTGGAAAAATAAGCCAGCTATTAATACCCTAGAACTGAAGGATAAAAAAACTCAATTACGAGAGGAAACAAAGGATTACTACCAGCTAAAACTTTATGTAAAGAAACTAACGATTCAATTTTCCGCTCGTGATAACGGAGAAAAGATGGAGAAAATTGAGAAAAAAGTGCAAGAATCATTTGGAAGAGAGAAAATAGGACTCGATTCCTATTTTTATTAAACTTTTATTTTCCGTATCGGGAATACAAAACTAATCAAGATAGCGATAATTCGTTTTCCTGTCCTAAGTAAACAACCCTGCGGCAGTTTTTACCTTAATGCATTCATTTTTATTCTTTACTTCTGTCAACGTATATATATAAAAACTGCTTTCACGAAAGCTCGGTCGAAATAAAAATGCGTTGACAAGCAATAAATGAAAACTTCCTTGAATTAAGCTCATTTATTTTTTCGTCAGGAATTTCTTTCAAATTTGCAATTTGTCCCAGACTATGGTGAGGTTTTCCCGACAAATTAAAAATTTTATCAAATTAAACTAAACTACCCGAATCTAGGAATTTATATCCATTTAGACATTGATTTTTGAATATCTTTTGAGTAATATTTGGTAATACAGTGACACCTCGTCTAACGAAGACAATTCGTTTTGGAATCACGTTCGTAAGCTGAAATCTTCGTTAGTCGAAACGCGATTTCTCATAGGTTTCTATGAAAACTCGTTTAAATTAGATTCAGGTATAGCCCAAAATTTAGAGACAAGTTTATTTTTATAAAACACCAAGGAGCGTTATAAAAAAACAAAAAATGATCGAACGCTAAAATGAGCAGCTCCGAAATTGGATAAATGAGAATCTGCAGGAAGAGATTGAGATACCGAGATCTTTTTATTTTACACAACATGCACACAAACAATGCCAGCTTTTTTAGACTAATGGTGGTGTTAGTTGTGTGCATATTGAGTGAAATAAAAAAGGTATTGACATAATCCAATCGAGTTCGTCGGTGTCCCCATCCATTTGTGATTTGGACCGCAAATTTCTGTGTCTGATACATGCAAATGGAAGAGATAAACTCCTAGAATGTCCAGACTACTCAGTTCGATGCTAAGAGTCTTGCACCAAAAGAACGCGTCCTCTAAAAATATAGGCTCCTTTTTTTCCCAATTCACTTCCTATTTGCTGAATTTTTCATTTTATGTGAAATGGTTCGAAAACTTTCAGAACGAGAAGCAGAGTTACATCTGGGAAAAGATTTTAAGGTGAATATAAGTTAGTCGGGCCAGAGTGACAGTAATTCTGATGTGACGATTGCCACTAAAAATCAGCTCACGACGCGGCTGTTTTTATGTTAGCCATGTGCATCTATATCAATGAATTAGACGAATCCGTATTCGTTAGCCGAGGCAGAAAAATCGCGAAAAAATCTTCTTTAGCCTAAAAACTCCTAAGCGGAGGTTAACCGTATTTCTATACGAGTATTCAATTCTTTAATAAAATTTATCGTTTTATCTTGCTAATTATAAATAAAGAAGTAGAAATTCATACTACATGCATATTTTATATTTATGCAGATTTTTTAGAAAATGTATTAATATATTTTACTGTTGAACTCAGTGATAACGAACACGGTTGTAACGACACTTCGGTTATGACGTCAATAATCGACTGTTCTGATTAATTATAGGGCCGTCTTAACAGCATCACAGCCTCCTCGGGCAAAGTGATTCTTTCTTATCTGTCCAGAAAAGATGCGCTTTGCACTAAAATACTTATCATGGCCTAAAAAAAGTTCTTTTTTTTATAAATTGAAACAAAGTTCAAATTTCACTCACAGGTGGTGCTGAACTCCACATAAATAAAATGCAACACAAACAGTGAATAATTAATGTTTATGACAATTAAATCTATATAAAACTATCACATTTCAATATGAGCGACTTTGTTAGCTCGGGCTACATCTGAACGAGTGAAATGGTTCATTGAAAAATGTTGAAATATGGTAGTTTTATGTGTAGCGCAAATTGTCATAAACATTAATTATGCAGTTTGTATTGCATTTTACGTGTAATGTCGAATTTTTCGTTTTACAGTGCCACCTGTGAGTGAAATTTAAACTTTTTACTTGTATAAAAAACCCAAAATTCTCTAGACAGTGATAAGTATTTATTGCGAACCGCATATTTTTATGTTAATTGGTTGATTTGTTATTTATTTTTTAAATGCGTCCAGGACTCGTCCCCCCTGCATATTGATCAAAGCATAATGTCGATTTCACATGGATGTCACATGCAATGGTGCTTGTAATTTATTTAGAAAAGATTATCCTAGATATACTACACGACACTGGTTCTCAAACTTTCATCACCTGCGGTTCCCTTGTCCAATTCATGATTCGATCTACGGCTCCCCAGAATAGTTTGGTAGATATTTTCACTTATAAAGGAACCACTGGAAGCCGAAATAGGAACACAAATGAAGGTCTCCAGCTCACCGCGATTCTCCTGCAAAGATTGACGCATACTAAGAGAAACACTATTGCACGGTAATTAAGTTTTTGCATTCGCTCCTCGTACAAACAGTAAGTTTTTTCATCAGATGAATAAGAGAACATTTAGTAAAAATTAATCGTTTTAGACTTAGTATTGAAAATATCGACACATAACATTTACGATACAATTATCGGTATAAAGGAATTGTGGTTTTCTAGAATATTCACGACTTGTTTTAGAAGACTAGTTTTAATAAGACGGTCTTAAATAGAATATTTACATGAAACGTAAGTCATTTGTTTTCTTGCAGTCGTGTCTAGATTAACAAACTTGATCCGTTTCTCTCTAGAGCTTCGAACTGATAAGAAATGTAAGTTGTTATTTTGCAACGGTTCTAAAAGAATTTCCGGTATTTTTATTTACATATGAAGAAGATGGGACGAAGATGATTATGGGAGGAAGATTTAAAAGGAGAAACGATAAACAGCTTAATATTTTACTAGTTGTCGTTCATACATTTAAAAATTAAAAATACAAATGAGCATTTGAATCTGAAAATAAGTGCGCAAAGATGAATAATTTTAAAATTCGATATGTTATGCAGGGATTGATAATTTATTTGTACCGTAATTAATAAAAATTCGACTTGTGCAGATAAAAATTTCAAATCTCAGAGCTGAATATCCTGAAGTGATTTCTACTTCAGACAAACAGAAATATTATATACTCATATAAAATAAAACTAGATAGTTGATAATTTCAAGAGACTTTGGAAATGTATCGGATAGCCCTTCAAATATAATCTAAAAATCGCGATTAAAAAACTTATGTTGTATTTTGATGGTATTAATTAGTAGATTCATGAAATAACAATGCGTATGTTATATTTATCTATTTTTTTCGTGGCTGAATCAGAATTATTTTTTTAGAAACAGCTTCAGGCGATAAGCGAGAGTCGAAAGAAAGCATTTGAATTTACAAAGGTATTTTTAACCATGATGGTGATGGGGAAAAACATGTTTAATTTTCTATTTTTGTGAGTTTTTCTGAAAAAAGTAAATAACTTGAACCAGAAGAAAAACACACACTTATTTTTTCGAGTTTATTATTTTCTATTTTACATGAGATGTAAGCAAATAATTTTAAACGTCAAACACGAAAAATTAATGCAAATCTGTTTCTGCTATTTTGTTTAAAAACCCATAAATATGAGCTCATATCATGAATGAGTGTTCTTCCAAAAAAAAAAAAAATTGGGAAAATTTGCCAGAGGAGAACAACTCTCTGAACACGTATCTCTTCATCGGTTGAAGTATTGATTTGTTTATTAGCAGAAAAGACATCTATTTTTAGCACTAACTCGTTTGCAGATTTTGTCAGGTACTGAAACTTGTTTAGAATAAGATTTAATCGATGAGATCATTCATGCAGTGTGAGTCGATATCATCATATCTTGTCGATGATGTGTAATGATTAACGCCGAGAAAGTCGAAATGAGCCAATCGTTGAGGCTTTCATCTTTGTTTATGCCAAGAGTGTGTATGGTGATGAAGGGGCAAAATGAATTATGGTATTTTCTGGCATATATATAAGACTCACCTGAAAAAATTCTGAAGAGCAGGTGAGTGTTACACGTTGGTACCAAGTGGGGTACCATTGGGTGTACAAAATGTAGACCAAAAAATAAGAGGAACTTCTAACACGTTGATAAATATGCATGCGGTATGCAATTTTGTATCTAAGAACAAAGGAAAAAAAATCTAAGTGCAATTACAAATGCAAACACAAAAGGCCACAACAGGCAAATTGCCCAACGAGGTGACTGAAAAAAATATTCCCATAAAAATATGTTCGTCAATTATAACCAAAATACAGCAACCCAGTATAAGAGAATATATGCCGAAAAAAACTATCAATTAACAGTATATAATACACTGCCCACGAATAAGATTATGGCTGTCTTATGTGGATAGCTTCTCGATTTATCCCAATATAGAAGAGTTGATCCACTTTGCCCAAGAATATTTAGAAGACACCAACGAATAAGGCAAATACACAAAAAATAATAAAAGTCCTAATGCATTTCAACACCAATGGGTGCCGTCTTCAGAGGAAAAATTTAACCACTAGTTTCGCTGACCGAGTTTCCCATTTAGGTTGAATACCAAATCTTCACGCTGACCACGACGTTTGAAGTGAACAGACGTACTTCTTCCGCTGAGCAACCGAGCGTGAAAATTTGGTATTCAACCCAAATGGGAAACTCGGTCAGCGAAACTAGTGGTTAAATTTTTCCTCTGAAGACGGCACCCATTGGTGTTGAAATGCATTAGGACTTTTATTATTTTTTGTGTATTTGCCTTATTCGTTGGTGTCTTCTAAATTATCCCAATATGTTTATCAAATTATATTTCAGCTGTTGAGTTGAACATAATGTCAGCGTAGTTCCATGTCAATTATAAGAATAAATTTTGATGATTCTTTGTGATTTTGCTGTGTTTCTTCAGTTCATGGTGAATTAATTGATGAAAAGAATTATGATCAGTGGATCAATTCAGTTGAGAGCTGAAGCTCAAGAGAGATTAATTAGTTTGTAACAAACTATTACAACCAAAACTCGAGTTAAAGTTCTCATATTTTTCATTTTATTTATTTTTTTATGTCAATTTTTGGTACATCTAGGAGATTAAATAGGAGTAATATTAATTAATTAAATTGTACTCTCGAGAAGGGGAAGAAACTTTTTAGGAAAGGAATTTTCTAAGAAACCGTGGATTGAAAGAAGCTATTTTAATATTTATTGGAAAATTTGAATAAACTCATTGTTTTAAAAAAGTGAGAACAAAAGATGACAAAAATATCCATAAGTTTTATCTTTCTATTGCTTTATAAAATTATTTTATACTTTTTAATGAGCATCTGTAGTTGAAATAATCGACATTTCAAATATAAGGAGATGCAAAAATTTAATTTATTATTCCGACTTTCGAATAAGCAAAATTAGTCATCTAAGGAAAGAAAAAAAACAGTATTTCTTTGAATAAGCATCGCGTTTCAAACAAAATTTATATCCCACATGTAATCACTGTTTTATTATAATTCAATGAAATTTGTCAAAAAATACTTATTAAATGCTCAAAATCATTTTTAAACAGAATTCTGTTGATTATGTTCGATAGCCTGTTTCAAATACAAATACAAGGGCCACAACAAGCAAATTGTCCAACAAGGTGGCTGAAAAAATTGGCCATAAAAGATATGGATGTCAAATATAACCAAAATACCCAACATAAAAGCATATATCCCAAAAAAAGAAAAATATATAATAAACTGTCCATAAAAAGGGGATTATGGTTGTCTTATCTACGTATGGATAGATTCTCTCGATTTACTCCATTATGTCTATCGAACTTCTTTTTAAAGGTGTCAGTTGTGTTAAAATTCGCACCCCCCGGAGGTAAGGTATTCCATTTATTGATAACCCAATTAGAGAAAAACACACTGTGACACCACAATCTGGCATTATCCCTTACTAAACAATATGGTGTCCCCTTGTCGAAACAGTTGATTGACGGTGTATTAATAACTCGTGGTCCATGCTATCCATCCCGTTGAAAATTTGAACACTTCGATCATGTCCATGCCCCCCCCCCCAACACTTGCGTTCCTCCAATGTAAACATATTCAAGAAATCGAGTCCTTATTCATAGCCCTAGCCTTGTGTGACAACACGAGCACGCTTCTCTGCACACCTTGAACCAAGTCTATGTCCCTTTGTAGGTTTTGGAGACCACCACCCTGTATATAATACACTGCACATAAAAAAAATTATGGTTGTCTTATCTAAGTATGGATAGCTTCGATCGATTTATCCCTCTATGTTTATCTCACTTCTTTTTAAAAGGCAGAATTGTTTGGAATTCATAACCCCGGAGGTAATCTATTCCATTTATTAACAACCCTATTAAAGGAAAACTCCCTGCGACACCACAACCTGGAATTATCCCTTACTGAAAATTCAGCGGAAAATCCATCCCGTTGAAAATTTTAAACGCTACTATCATATTCCCCCGATACCTAGGGCCTCTGTGGGGTTGGGTCTTGTGGCTTACGGGCCGGGGATGCCTGCCGGGCCCGAACATCAAGAGAGTTTTTCCAGCATGGCCCAGTTGGCAGGTAATCTGTTTCAGAGCGAGGGCCATGTTTGGTGTTTGCATAGCTCAAGCCCCATGTACCAACAAGAACACGCGTAGCGCTCCGCAACCTCACGATTAATTCTGCCAAGTGGGTATGGTTTTCAAAACCGTACAGCATACTCCAGGCCAGGGTGAACTAATCCCTGAAAAAGCGGAAGAATGATTTTAGAAAAACGCGAAGATAACTTTTCAAGAATAAAACCGAGCATTCTATATTTTTTTTTTTACCACCTCTGAACAATGCACACAAAACCTAAGCCGATCGTGAATGAGAATTCCCAAACTGGTGACTCTAGTTGCATCCGGGATAGTGAAACATTCAACTCGTAAGTGAAATGTGGGTTGCTCCAACCAAAATTTGTGACCATGAACTTGTCAACACTAGAGTTCGTGCTTCATTCATTAACCCATGTTGTAATCATATTCAAGTTCGTCTGGAGCTCCCTATCGCTTGGATACCCGACTATCTCTATTAGTTTAACGTTATCTGCGAATTTGCTAACAATGTCATCAATACCCTGATCAAGTGTATCTGTAAAAAGTGAAGAAGTATAGGCCAATTACACTTCCTTGAAAACTCCATTCTTCACACCTGTCCAATCAGCAAATATTCCCCGTTAACCATCACCCGTTGTGACCTATCTCACAACCACACGATTCTATCAAAGGCAATCCGACAATATTCTATCCAAAAAACTCAGGTGTCCATTGCATCAGTATAAAGGCCGCAAACTTTTAAAATAATATTTATAAAAACCTAAGCGACGGGGCGGATAAGCCCAGTGTTATGTAATACGGGACGTTTTTCATGACGCGTCGTAGTTGGTACCAGTTGACGTCGTGCGTGACGGCATTGCTCAAACAGAACAGAGTTCGCCCGCTTTGCTACCCTGAGAATTACGATAGTTTGCAATCGCTGAGCTTACTACCCATTCCTGAATTATTTCCAAAATTGTCTTCTCGATCATTGTCAGTAGTATCTGCTTATTCATTGGTTTGCTTTTTTCAGCTACTGTATATCAAAATTTAAATTAACAAATTTTGCGTTTGCTCATGAGATAACTTCAACTGAGAATATTTTTCTCGGATCCATTTCAGTTGATTCACGTACGTTAGTTGATATTCTATAGGGTTGATTGAAAGCCAACTCTAGGCAGATAATTGAAATTATCTTCTGAACTTTCTAATAATTTTTTATCACCTTTTTGTTTTCATTTGAATCAGGTGTAGCTTTTAGAAGCCTTGTACTTTGTTTTTGCCAATACAACTGCAACATGAAATCATGGGAAACAAATATAAAGAAAATCTTAATATAAAATGTTTGAAGTAATTATTATCATTTTTGAAGGCTAATATCAATAGACATTATTACTTATCAACTATTTCTTGAATTTATTCCATTTTCTCGCTTATAGATTATAAAAAAACGTTATAAAAATACCACACGCGCATATTTATGACAGTACAACAGCACCCTGAACGAGATATCACTCACTTAAGGTCGAGATTATACTATAAAAGTTCGGTAAAAGAACTTTAATAAAACTTTTATCGTGTAATCCCAGCCAACAGTAAAATAATCAACTAAAAATGTAAAAAAAGAGCACGTTTCTCGTGTGCTGATGTCGTCTGTTAAAAAAAATGTTTAAGCAGTGACATTATGCAGTAGCTTCGAGACCACGCCCACTGACCCAAGGCGGCAAGCGTAACTTCAAAGCCATGAGACAGCCCTTACTATATAGCCCTGGGATAAGCCACGAAATAAGGTAGTTTAAAGCAAAAAAGATGAAAACCTTTTCTCAACATATTAGGTTACTCTCTCGAAAATGTCAAGTTACGACAACTGACAGATTCAACAACAAGGAATAGCTGTGACGAAACGGCTGCCAGTTTTGGTCCGGAGAGGTTATTTTTACTTTTTAAGTGAATATATCAAATGCATTCTCCACAAGAAAACAAGATTCTACGTCCAATCACTTACAACTACCGTTGAAATTTTATCGAACGAAAACATGCGGCACGTTATTTTTATTTAAATATATATATATTTTTCCAGAAAATATATAAAATTTACGAAAAATTTCGTCATATACGCAGTGGCCTCTATAAACCATGGTTATATATCGTTTTTGCATGCAGTTTCGAGTAGTAAAATACTAAATATGATCTACAGTCGAATATGGTCTATCTATTGAATTATGCAAATCGCATGCATAAAAATGTTCGAATGTATTGCCTTTTTTTTTCTGCAAAAATTATTTCAATAAAAATGTTTGAATTGATTCGGTGTGCGTGTATTTTTTTATGCGTACGAGATGGATATAAATAGACACGAACACGCATTCGGAAAATGTGAAATTTGTATCTTTTGAAGTTAAATGGTCCAAATTTTTAAAATAAAATCAAAGAAAAAGAAAAAGCACCGTTGTGCTTCGGTATAAAAAATTTCCATCATAATGGGCGAATAGGAGATTTCAAGTATATGATATTTCCATGTATCATATTTCTTTCATTTCCATATTCGCGGAAGGAGTTTTATGAATTATAAAAAAATATATATATGTTTTTCGCATGTCAACACAGAAATATTTGTTGCTGTTATGGAACATGCATGCTTGGAGAATTTTATGAAAATTTATGAAAAAATGTTTCACTGATTTTTGGAAATGAATGTGTAAAAAATTCCTAGTTTGATATTTCAAAATAGAATTATTTTTATTTTACATTCTTATTAAAAACAAAAAACGTTTCAATGGCGAACCAATGACGACTTGTATAACAATGTCGACGCTCGTTATAATGACCAGTTTGTCCAGAGAATTTATATTTACACGTTTAATAAAACATTTTTTTTGTAAAATGATTATTTTCAATTTGTTCTTGTTGTATTCTTGTTGCCACCTATTGCAGAGGCTTTTTGCCTAAATCAATAAAGATTTGATTTGAATAAAACAGGATATCATGCATTTTGTTATAATGTAAGCAGTTGCAATGAAAATGCATGTGTTAATTAATCACATGTACGCACTTGTTTGACAAATTTTCCAAACAAGTCAAAACACAGTTTTGGCAACCGAAAAACTCAGAATTTGCATGAATTACATGTCTTTGCAAAAGAGAGGCGGTGCAGAGCGGAGGTTGGCGCTGTACTGGATTGAATGGTCTTTTTAGGTCGTTATATTGGGTGAAAAATTATATAGTATGATTAGAAAAAAGTGACCCATTGTACCTGTCATTATAATGAAACGGTCACAATAACACATGTCCGTTATAAAAATCTTCGACTGTGTACATGGTCAGGTCCGACCGTTCATGTTCGGTCACATGCAGTGCACACGAGCTATAAGGAAAGATTGGAATTTGTTGCCTTTGTAGTTGCCTAAAAAGGGGTCTGGGGCGCTCACCTGGCAAATGGGAGGGCGTGGGTTCGATTCCCCTAGGACAGTTAAATTTTACTCCCTAAATTCCCCTTCGCATCAAACAGTGGTTAAAAACCTTCGTATGTATACAGGGTGTCCTTTAAGTCCTAATGTGGCGATTATCTCATCAACCGTTCATCGTAGAGGTATGGTACCAATTTAAGAATGTGATCAAAAATCCCCATGCGCTAGTTTTGAGAGTAAAAATACAGTGTGTCACTCAGTAAAAATTTTTATATGGACACCCTGTTCTAAAAACTTAGTTAAAAAGTTGTTACTTTGTCTCTTCTGATGCCAACAAAGGAAATATACGTTTCTACGTGGAATAGTGACTGAAATATTTGAATTTAAAAAAAAAGATATCGGAGGAAAGTTGGGAAAAACAGCATAAATGAAAGAAAAGCGTTGTCCGTTAGTTTGTGCTGTCGTTTTTCCAACTTATCTCCAATTTTTAAATTTAAATATCTCAATGAATATTGACACTTATAAAAGTGGAATTTTTTTTGTAGGCCTTAGATGAGACAGGGCAACAACTTTCTAATTGAGTTTCTTTAGGTCAAAACTGGCCCAGAGTGATTTTTGAACATCTTTTGGGTATTTTTTAAATTGTTACCGTACCTCTACGACGAACGGTTGATGAGATATAGGTCACATTAGTACTTACAAGACATCCTGTAGAAAAATAAGTAATGAATAGTTTTTATAATGTAATACAGTGAATCATCGCTACAACGATACTCCTTATAACTTAAATCCCTCTACAACGATACTCCTTATAACGTAAATCCCTCTACAACGATATATTTCCTTGGTCCGCAGAGTATCGTCATGTCGATGTTTCACTATATAATGTTTTTCGAGCATAAGAATTTATAATTTTTTAACCATACACTTACAGTGGCAAGTTAATGGGGGAAGTTAATCCGCTTCGTTTCGGCAATCATGAAACATCTCGGCTCGATAAAACCCTCTCATTTCGCCAATCCCGAGCCCAACTACTGTGTTGAAGTTTTTTTTACAGTCAAACACGTTTTACAGTCTTCCTTCAACTTGTCGATCAACTGTCAGTGAGCGGAGTCACCTTTTGTTCAATGTTTGATAGCTGAAGGAGAGAGAACATGTCTTTCCTTTCCATTTGAGGTAGTATATAGGACAATGCTTACTGCATAAATAGCAGGAAAGAAGGAGAATTTATTATTATTATTTTCAGTGCTGGGGGTGGGAGAGCATTTGTCAGCTCTCTCTGACGCATTCAAAAAAATATTCTTCTTGAAAATAGGTGTGGCGATTTCTAGAAAGTTTAGTGATTTCTGCTGTGACAAATCAGGAATATTTTATAAACCACTTAATCCTTTATAGGGCAAAAGACTAAGTCACAGATTATTTATTCTTTTTTTACCTTGTTATATGTCAGAAGGTATATAAGATTATGTTACTGTGGGAATTATTTATGAACATCATTGATATTATGCAAATTATGGGGTTGGAAATTTTATCCCACCACCCGTTTAGCGTAACATGCTACATCGAGTGAGTGATTGGATAATAATTTTCCACTTTGTATCTATATAAAAAATCAAGTGAATGAAACAAAATTTTATTTAAAATCGAAGTTATATGAAATTACCTTATTCTTAGGTATAAAACGTAAGAAAAACTAATATACACAAAATTATACATGCACAAAAAATTAATGAATATCAGACATAAAAGCTGTGAAAAGGAACAAAACAAAAAACTTTACATAAAGCCATTTCACATTTCTTACAAATGATGTTGCTCTTTTTTTCTTTGGCCTTTGTGCTGCAGAATACACAGCACCTGTATTTATCAATATGAATTGGTATATGTAATTCTACATCTGAAAGACGCAGTTCATTTTCGATCGCATCAGGGTTATTTCTCTTCTTACAAACTCCATGCAAGGGTACGTAACCACGGCTTTTTTTGAAGCAGAAAGTGCTTATCAATTCATTTGCTAAAATTGAACAGAATTGTGAATGACGTATGGATCTCTAATGGTTATGAGTTATGAATGTAGATGTTTTCTGTTTGACCTATGGAGCCTGATTTCCTTATTACTTGTAAGCCTATACCTAGAATAGATGCCTTTCGAGGAGCTAGAATCTATGCATGCGATGACAAAGGAATTACTGCCTATAGCATCTTTGTCAACATTTGAACAAAATAAAAAATACTATTTATAAGGGTTACACATTCAATAATTCGAAAACAATAAAAAAATCATAAATTATAACACATTGCTGACAAAAAACAAAAGAAAAATTAAGAATGTATAATTAAAACGGTCATTATCACTTTAAAGCTCTCTTGTGAGCAAGATTTTTGACGTCATCGAGAAATTTTTAATACCAAATTATATATTAAATTACAATAAATTTGTTACATGCCTTTCAAATAAGTCACTGCTTATTATAAAAATCAATAAGGAAAATTTGAATCCGAACGCCACAGAACAATGATATCCTTGCCGGAAACGAGCGAACCAGTGGGATATATACTTCCCAAGTTCTTGAAAAACTTTCATTGTAGGCGGGAAATGTATCTCATATGTAATAAAATGCTTCCATCTGTGAAAAGAATTCTCAACTTCACAAGAAAAAATAATAAATTTCAATAACTACTTTATTTTTCAATGGTGGGAAATTATTATCCAAGAGGCCTATAAAGGGTTAAAGCAGGGCTGCAAAACCCCCGGCCGCGAAAGTTGTTACGGTAGAAAATTATCAATATACACAACACGATAAATACCTAGACTGATAGTATTACCTTTGTAAAAAAAAGGATATCGCCAAAAAAAAACCGTGACAGTCAAGTAAAATTGCTAATCACAGCCGGAAAAATTGTCAAAGGCAAGCGAAATTGCAATCCATTCATAAAATTGCTGAAAAAGTCTTATTGCGTAAAAAGTAATAATTAAAGTGTAATTCACCAAAAAATCGTATATGTTTGACAAATATGTGAGATGGCTATAATTAATTATGATGGTTAGAGTCATAATTACCATAACATAATTTATAAGTAATTATCATAAATTATATATGAGCATAATTTATAGCTTAGGAAAATATTCTTAATTCCCGATTTCAAAAATTCAATTAAGTCATCTTGAAAATTGGGAAAATCGGGATATTTTACAAAAAATTAAGGCGATCGCACACGCAACAAAGTTACGGAATATCCCGTAAAATACAGTGATCATATGGTCAGTCTTTATATACAAATTTCTGTCCGCGAGTGGTAGAATTACCACATATCTGGCCCGCGTACCAAAAAGGTAGGTTGTGCACACCTGGCTTAAAGGGTTAAATAGCTGTAACAGCTCCTTTGCTATTTGGTCTAAATAATCATTGGTATGAGCGTGTATAAAGGCCTCAGCCGTAATGGACAGCAAAACGAGCGTCGTCGAAGTCTGGACACATGGGTGATTGTTCTATTCTTAAATAGTTTAAGCTCTAAGGGAAGAGGGGAAAAATTCAAAGCAGAGCGAGAGAAATACTCGTGAGCCAAGCAATGAGAGAGAGAGAGAGAGAGAGAGAAATGTTTGAAAGCAACATCTGGGATAAATGAGGAGGAAGCGAAACTTTAACACTTGATCTGTTTTCGGGTAAAAGGGAGACGCAGAAATGTAGAGGAAATGGCAGCTATACTTTGTTATGGTGAGAGAGCGACAGAATGTGCTACTTTCATCTCCAGTTCACCTCGAAAACTGCTGTTCGGCTTCAGAGGAAGGAATAGGAAAGAGCCCTTCTGGACAAAAGAAGCAGCAACGAGAGACGTCGAAAGGGAAAACACAAGCTCACAAATATAGCACAGAATCTAGTTGAGGAATCAGGAGAAAGTGAGGGCGAGAACACATAGTAAAATCGATATCTTTACCGACTGTTCTGGTCTACGGGGTTTGATCCTTCACAGGATAGATAGCCATTGGCGTTAGCACTGAACAAACAACCAAGTTGGCGTCGGATTTTTTTTATTTCATCATTTTCTGTCCATCGAGTTTCCAGATTTTATTTTAGATTTTTCGTGTCTACCCGTTTCCTTCATTGGACTCGCAATTTCATCGAGAAGACAGTTATAAATATATACGCATATACTTTACTTTTGTGAAGTAGGAAAGAATGCGATATTTCATACTTTAAAATGGGGATATGTATTGCGTTCTCATTTTGTTCATTTCCCGCGGGGCAGTATTTTCTGCCGTAAAAATTAGAACACTAAAAATAAAGGATGGATTTCTGTGAAATAGGTTGTGCTATATAGAACATATCAATGTATACGGTGATTATAATTGAACATGCGATTTAAAAACGCAGTTAAGTAAGAACTACTGGTCAGAGTGACTTGAAAATTTGTATGAATACTTCTGAAGCAATGAAATTTTGTTTGGGAAAACAAAATTCCGCAAATATAAAACAAAATTACGTTTAAATGTTAAATTTAAATTTTTAAGTTTAACATTTAAACTAAATTCTAAACTAAAATTTAGTTTTAAATAAACTAATTTTAAATCAGTGTTATGCACTACATCTACAGCATTACCACCGGCACCCGATCTTCGTGAAGCACACAATCCGATCAGTCAGTTTTATGACATGCAGTTTTGAGCTTCCAATTTAGCAGGACACGGTGGACAACATATTAAACATTTGTTGCGTAAGTTGTCGGTGTTCATTTTTGTGACATGCATTATAGAAGTTTCACGAGTACAGTGCCAGTTCTCGGTAAATTTTTAAGTTCTTTTTTTTCTTTCCTCAACAAAAAGTCCATTGCTTCAGGAGTATTCATGTAAATTTTCAAATCATTCTAACCAGCGGTATTTACTTTATAGCGTTTTGAAATCGCTACTTCAATTATAATCACCCTGCACAACGTCTAAAATATAGTTTGGATTTTCACTACTGTAGAAAATGTCCGTGACTAAAAATGTTTGGTGCATCCGATAGAAAAAGTAGTTAATTATAAAGTTAAAGAGGATTGAATTAAAGTTAGACGTATCACACACCGACGTTTGATGCCTATTATTGTGAGTTTCTCAATTTGTCTATATCGATTTCTGATATACAATGTCCTATGACTTGTTATTGACATTTTTCTTCTACCTAGTTTTGTTATCGAGTTAGGTTTGCTTCTTTATTTCGCACCTGGGTCCTGAAATTGCTTTTTAATAATTCGGGAATGTTGGCTTTGCTATAAGTATATAGATCGAATTGTTTTGCATAGTATTCTACTTGTCCGGATTTTTGCAAGAAAATGAAGCAACTGAAATACTTTCAACAAGTTCATCGCTTTTCTTCGAAGTACGAAATACTGTATACATACGAAATGTCTAAGGTTTTAAAAGTTTATTATCAACACACTTGTTATGAAATCGTAAATGTTTTAAATTCAATCAAGGCTTATAAAGTACGTAATAGTACAAATATTTTCACGAATCTCATATCATTTAATTTCCAAATTGGCACAAATACCAAGGGCAATAGATGTTTAAATATTTACAGAATTCTTCAGAGAACTAAATCTCAGACTACAGAGACGGAAAGATACACACATGTACGTACACATAACACCGTTCTTTCTTCGTAATAGTATAAAGATTTTCTGTATCACAAATGTCAAGATAGTGTTTTCCTTTTATCCTTTCTTCTGGTAATTGAATAAATATTTAATCTCTCCCTTTCACCACATTGTTATTGCTTTATTTCTTACTGAGTACCTTTATTTATTTAATTTTTTTTGTCCATTGCCTTAATTCGATACCAAGCTCGCGGATCAGTACTAACAAGAAATAACACAAAAGAAATCCTGAAGATCGTAGTTCGTTACTTATCTGATTATTGTTCCATTTTTTTGTTACAAACTGACATATTTCTATCAACAGTAGTGATAACAAATTTAATAAATAGATTCTAGATTTCTTCAAATTCTAGATTTTGAACATTTTTCCTTCTCGTTTTACGTCAACTGGGAGAAAAAATTTACCGTATTTGAAAAAAAATAATAATGATATTATAATTTTTTTTGTCCGATCCATTTAGATATTTTATTAATTATGTATATTTTTGATAATTATATTCCAACAAAAAAACTATAACATATATTTATCTCAGAAAACCAAATAAATGATTTTTATTTCAGATCGTGTTTTATCTAAATCCATTTTATTCCTAATTATTGAATAGTAATTAGCGAATAGATATGATTTTGAAGTTCTTTTTTGAGAAAGATAGATAAGATAAAGATTAAAAAAACTACTTTGTTATATTTTTATGAAAAATGTCATTTAATTCTAAATTTCTGAAAAATTCGGCACAATGTGATTTCAATATACAGGTTTGCACAAATGACTGACACGATTTTAAAAATTTATATTTTCAAAACTATTACACATAATATACTCTGTGGTACATAAAAAATAAAGGAAAACATTCAAAGTTTTTTTCCACAAGATCGCTCAATAGATAGTATCACTTGCGCAAAACGCAGTGACTGAAATTGACTATAGCATTTTTTTTCATTTACAAATTTCTAATTTCACGTTGCATAGAAGTAGGGGAAACAACCCTTGCATATTCTAATATTCCAACACTTACATTTAATACACAAAAGAAATTTTCTCTCATTTTCACCAGTTTGAATTACAGACACTGCGTTCTGGGAAGTGCTCTCATTTATTGAACGATTTTGAAAGAAAACTTTGAATGTTTTTCTTTATTTTTATGGATCACGGATTATATTACGTGTGATATTTTTGAAAATATAAGTATTTAAGATCGTGTCATTCATTCATTTATGGAAACCCTGTATATTCGTTCATTTCTAATTTAAAAAAATTCAGTGAAATAGCGATGTCAATATAAGTTAGCTATTCCAATGTGACATTATAATATATAATATAAGAGTAATACAAGACATTGGTTATTAAAATCGCAGCTTCTAACAAAATGCAGTAACCGAATTTAATTTTGGCATTCAGAAATTTATTTTTCCCCAGATAAGGGAAATATTGTTTTTAAATTACCCATATTCAGAGAATTTATGTGATTGTACTTTTCTAGATTCTTCTAAAATTTTAAATTGATGCTAATTAGCCAATATTAATTTAGCCAATATTAGTCCAGATGTATGCAATTCAGACAGACCTTATGCGAAAAATATGAAGAGGTGACATGCTCAAAACAAGGAAGAAAAAATGTGGTTTTCTTTTCCTATTACCATATAAGAAGCAGAAACATCTTTTTGGGCTTATCCTGAATCATATCACTATGATTGATTGAATAACTTGTTTCTAAGGTCTGGTAGAGCATTCAATCATCTGCCAACATTAGGTTGAATGATTACCCAAATGGAAAAATAACCTTTCAATGACGCATACATTTTTTTCCGTAAATAATAGTGTCAATCTTTTATGTTCAGAGTATTAACTTACGACTGATTGCTTTGGAATTATTAAAAAAATGATGATATCGCAAAGTTCTATGTTTGAAACTATAGATCCAGCTGCGTGTCTTGGGGAATAATTTTTGCTTTGATTTATGTTTTTATGGTTTTCAATCATAAAATATGAGAAATAATTTTTATAACCATACTGTCGTATAAATGTATGCGTATAAAAATTTAAAAAAGAAAATATTATATTCAATCAAACATTCTTTCAAATAGAATCAGTGTCTTTTGGGCTTTATAACAATGATAAGCATCATATCAAAATTTATATTTTCACTTTCTTTTATTAGTTTCATGATTGGAAACTATGTATCATATTTAATCGGCAATATATAAGAATTATAGGCAATTTACTTGATACAACTCGCTATAAATAATATGATCCAAGTTGTATTATGTAGATGTTGTCTATTTACATTAAAGGAAGATTTAATGGAATCGAAGATACTTCCGATTCAGAAAAGTTACCTTAAAAGTGCATTAAGTATTTGGTTTCCCGGGAAACACTTTCTTACAAATAAAGATTGCGTAAGTTCTTTGAGTGCTCTTTCACATTTTCTTTTTTGTTTTTAAATTTTTTCTACCTTTTTTTTTGACTGGCTAACAGAAGTATTTTGTATCGCTTCCATTAAAGTAATACAACATTCAAAGGATACAAAAGGAAGAAACACGATCAGCCCAAGCAAACCTTATTTTTGTTTTCCATACCCGATGGAAAAAAATATTCTCAGAAAAAAAATCCGGTGAATGTGGTTAAGAATATTGCATATTGCAAATGTAAAGGCACCGGGTGCACAAGCAATGTTTCCTCCTGGGCATTGGGTTCAACTATCCTTTTTTTTTAAGTCAAATGGCTTGTACGTTACATCGACTTGATGGCTGTCTTCTGGGGAGAACGACGCGAGAGATTTGATACTTGCGAGCACGGGGCAAGGATGGGGCATTGTTATAAGTCTTCGCTAACTTTTTTCCGATACAACACTGCCTCAATGGAGGTAACGGAAGTAAGTTACTTTGCGTCAGTCCGGGGTTGTGAGCGGCTTTATCTATCTACAGTATCTGTGTATTTGAAGTAGTGAGAAATAGTGCGTTTGCGAAACGCAAAATAGTAGAATGTGTGATGAAACAGACTCGAATATCTCACGCAAGTACGCTTTTATAAAAAATATATTTCTACCTACATTGCCATTAGTAAATACAATAAGCAATTAAAAAAATTTCGAAATTTGAAATACATCTTTTAATTTCAATAAAAGATAATTATTTTTATGCAATCAAATGCGCATGAACATTACTCATGTTTATATTTCTGAACTATTTCCGTGAAGTTTGATTTTAAAATTTTGGAAAACAGGTTATGTATAAGAAAAATGCAAATGTATTTTGGTTACCTTTATTGTTCGCATACATCGTAAACGTTGGATCTTACCCCGATGTAACTATTAAATATAAAATCACGTTCTATCTAAATCTAGCTGCCAAACTATTCAATAAAGTACGTTTTTTTTGTCCATGTAATGAAGTATCAGTGAGCAATAGCTCAATGTTTTATTTCCTCCGCCATATATATGACACACTTGACTTACTAACTTATGAATGGTTGCGAGGAATTGTGATCTCGTTTGGGGAATGTTGATGAGATCCAAAGGCACGTCATAGAGGAATTCTGTCATCGTATAATATTTTTATCATCTATCAACGGGTGAATAACTGCATATACATATATCTTCTTACAGAAAAACTTCAGGTTTATTTATTCATCATATATTTATTTTTTTCTGGTTATAGATTACTCAGTGACTTCGATGGTTAAAGAAGAAATATATAACGTTCATATATAAATTGAGGTTTTCGGATTAAAATTTTCTTTGTTTTCCCAACAAAAAATATTAGCACTCCTTAATGTAATGGAATAATTAATTTCCAATTATCTCTTCCATAGCATTGCTAATTACCATTTTATTTTGAAATAACCGCTTCTACTGGTTTATTACGACATGGGGGGTGATATCGACAGGAATATCTCAGAAATTATACAATCAATTTATTCAAAAACAATTGACACGGGAGATAAATGAATACAATTACGTATGGATGCGGATTGGAATCCTTTAATGGTTTAATCTTTTAAGAACAGTTTCAATAACGAATCGATTGTGATAAGTACTCTGAATCGGTTAAAAATCATTGAATCATGAAGACGATACATAAATCATCAAGATACAATATGCTTTATGACAAAATGTTTTTTGTTTTAATCGGTCGATATCTTTTCGGTTGATGCTCTGTGTCTGGACTCATGTAAGGCGGGAATTAGAGCCTTTATAAATTTCTGTCTTGTTATGCTCGAAATTACATTCCAAGCATTTCAAACTATTATTCATGGTTTTATTCAATGCACTGTCACTGAAAAGTTGAATTTGTGATTAACGTACGAAAGGGTAAATTACCGTAGTATGCGATTGAATAGTAATTACATAGATTCGTGAGGTTTTATTCACAATGGGGTCTAGTTGTAGAATTTCTACAGAACAGATTCTACTAAAATCATGAAACCTTTCCCTACAATTCTTCAATATCATTTTCAAATATGAAGAAAACCATTTTCAAAACTGAATTCTGGATCGTCTTAAACCACCTGGAAATCATATAATTCTAGTTTCACTATATCCTGCGCTTAAAGCATTCCCCATAAAGATTAAATAAATGTTTTAATGCATTTTTTATCTATTTTTACGATTCGTACTTACAAAAAAATACAAACTAAAGCGTAAAAAGCTAGAAAAAAAGATGAAAAAAGAACAAAATATGAAATGGACGAAATGCTATTAACGGATATCCCATTTGCGAGATTTTTATCACCGAAAAATTTTCAAAAAATGTTCAAACACATTGAAATTTCCTTTTCTAAAAATTATATATTGAATCAGGAATCATATTGTGTGCACATATATATAACATACATACACTGGTTTATATATATATTCCTCCAAACTTGCAGTGGGCAGAAATATAAATTACAGCGACAAAACTGGTCTGAGACTTCAATTTCCGCTCAGACTTTGAAGTTCAATGTACCCCGCCCCTTACCAGTTTTGTGGTATAAGAATTTTGTCCTATACACAATATACGAACGCAACATCTCTGAAGCAATGTCTAATATACAGCCCGTGTCCAATTATCTATAATGGTTACTAAGTTCGGGACACTGCCAATATAACATTTGGGCTCCAGGTATCATCACAGCCAAAAGTTGCATGGGGTTAGATCCAGGGACTGAGGCGACCATTCAATGAGAATGAAACGAATGATGATTCGTCTGTATAGTGATACTTTAAAAACTGCCGTGCCGGTATAGCTCTATGCATAGAGATTTGACACAAAAGTTATCTCGTCCAAACATTGTCCCCGTTAAAGTTGCTGGGTGACGAAACTGTTCAGCATGTCGCCATACTTCTGTTTGTTTACGGAACTGAGGTTTCAGTTCAGTTTCATCAGTTTAATCGATTTTTTTGTACATTACAAGCAATTAAGAATTTTAAAGTGACATGTTTCCCCCGTCGGTGAATTTTGAAGCTAATCTAATCTAACTAAAACTTTAATTTTTAACCCAATTTAAATTACCGAGAGATCCTTCTTCTATTGTCTTTATTAGACTGGATATGAAATTTCATTACATCTCGGTTGTTTGACCGATTCGCACATGGCTTTGTGTAGTGCCAGTTTGATTATAGTCATCCTGCATATCCTACTGCTTTTTTTCCAAAAAAATGTATAGTCGGATATTTTCAACGATGCGAGAGAAAAACGCATTTTAAATTATTATCCCTCCACTTTCGAAAAATATCCCTATAGCCACTGTTATTGTTTGAAAACTGCATGTTAGAACGAGTTACTTATGAGCAAAATGTTCTAGAAATTGCATGGAATAAGAAATTAACTTCACTGTATAAAGCGACCCTTGGACTAATATTCTATTGGACTACCCTATCCGGACTACTATTCAGAATGGAACATGAAAAAAAATCAGTCAGGAGTTCATCCGAATAGTTTTGGAATTACAACCACACATTCTCTTATGAAATGTTTAATGCATGTAATTTACCATTAAAATTCAGAAATATATTGAAAATTACTAGACTTTTATGGCAATGACAAACCTCTCAGTATACCGAAACAATATTGTTTACGTTGTTTTGACTTACGATATGTAAAATGCAACGGGAATTCGATAACAAAAGCAGCTACGAATTTCTAGAATTAATGTTGCCACATATAATTTATGGAGTCCAAAAATATATTGAATGACGTAATTTCGTAATTTACCCTTACTCCGTATTCAGAAGCACATTCAGAATCTACAAAAGTTCAAACATGTTATTTACGCAGCAAATGAGTCAAATGTAGTTTTAAATACAAAAATTCTATTGTAATATTCATAAACAAATGCAATGTTAGTTTATCTTTTTGAAGCAAAAATAATAGATTACAAAACATATGCGAAAGAATAAAAATATCGTCAACTCGATTATTTCATAAAATTATAGTTAATAGTTAATTATAGTAAAATTAAAATATTTCTATAATTATCAAAAGCGTTGATTGACCACGTAAGCCCACATTGGTCACGTGTATTCCCACTCGAAAAAAAATTAACATCCTACACGCATTGTCACAGAATCTGTGACGCATTGTGAAGTTCTGTGACGCATTGTCACAGAATCATAAACTACGTAATTTTAATAGAGAATGTGTTTTTTAGGACTTTTTTTGAAAATTTAATGTGGTCAATATATGAGGGGGTTAAAGTCGATTAATCCTCATTTTGAGAAAAAGGTTTTATTAGAATTGTTGCCATAAGTTCCCATGTTAAAAATTTTGTGATTTCATAATCTGTAAGCGAAATATTGAAATTGAGGACTTTGCTCATTTTTTTATTTCAACAGTTTAGCACATCTACATTGCATTTCTGGACTTTACCCGTTTACGCCCAGCGTCCTCAATTGAGGATAGTGAGGGTTTGACTTTATATAATATTTTAGCCTTGCAGCTAGATGTTGAATATCACATGTAGATGACATCTTTACTCACAGATTGGCATCTAATAAATTCTCGAGAAGCCATTTCTACTTTAGAAATGGACTCTTGAAGTGTGTATATTTTATTATCTGGTGGATACTTTTGCTTTTTCAATCCTATTATCGACATTAGATTCTTATTTTCATGCAAATGATTCTTTTGTAACGGTTATTTCAATTACAGTTTAATGTGAATAATTAACACCATTCAATTCCGTTTCACTTCAACATTTCTTTCAAATACGTCGTAAAATTTTGATATCCTCAATTGAAGACACTCGTCGTCCAGCTTTTGCTATTGGTTTTTAAAAAAACCCTTGGAATATTCTTGATTGGTGCAATTTCACCAAAATATCCCAATATCGAAACGAAATTCAGAGCACATCAAGGTGCGGGTGTTAAAGGGTAAGTCAGAATTGTTGAAAATGTGACTAGCACAACTCACTTTAACCATTTAACGCCTCATATAATCATTTTGTACCTAATCGAAAATCATAATTGACAGTCGTAAACATCAGAAATGTATCACAGCGGCTTGCTCAAGTATGGTGATCTATCATTAATCATCATCATTATTTATACCATTATAAATAAGCGTCTCCGCTTAGATATATTAACGTAAACGAAATAGATGAACGTGGTACAAAGGTGAAAGATCACAAACATGTGTTATCAACTGTACATTGAAATTATGAGATGAACTTACCAATTTTAACGACTGAAGGCAAGTCTGTCTTGGCCAGTCCTATCAACAAGAGCACGATAAGAGCCGAGACGGAGTGCAGCCAACACCCCTTGCAATCTCCGTTCATGCTCTCCGTGCTTTCAAAACACACGTACCGATGATCTTGAAATCATTGTCATCTCGTCATGTTTCAATCGTGAAAAGTGACCGAAAACAGCCTCCTGTCTTTCAGAAGAGAAACACAGGTCCTTCATAAACTCTTTCAAATGGCAACAGAAATCAAAAATAAATATACAGTTGTTAATTATAGCGTGTTGATGATGGAATTATTTGGAGAGTATATGAAGGAATGCTCTTCACAGACAGAACTTTGATATATACGCCGAACGAAAATCGCGTGCAGATCGAAAAAGGTTGATTCACTTTATGTGATCTTTTTTTGTCTTCTCCTTGTATTTGGACGACGTCTCGTTTATTGTCGGTATGCAATGGTGTTGTTCGGAGCCTCTGGAATCTCTGAACTGACTCCCTCACCAGCTTTTAGGATGCGGAAGAGCCAGGAAAGGTTTTTCCCGGTCGCAAACTGCGCAAGCGTCGAGCAACTGCCCCTCTGACGTAAATCGCTATGGAAGTAACCTGAAATGAAGATAAGGAGTCAGTTTTTTCTTCTTCTGAAGGAGAGGGGCGCTGTTTCAGCCAAATGTTGACATGTTTGGCATTCAGTGTGGGGTTTCGCCATCCCTTCAAAAAAGCGCATTTTTTAACCAGTTTTAAGTATAATTATTAAAATGTACTTTCCAAAAAATGAAATTATGTATCGGCTTCTTTTTTCTATATCTAAATACTTTATAATTAATGTTTATGCAAATATGATAAATTGCAGAAACTGCAATGTATTTAACAAAAATTCCAGTTTTATACAGTATATATTACGCATAATTAATAAATTGGAATAACTGTCGAGGCACAAAGCCTTGAAATAAGAAATTATTGAAAAATCGTTATGATACAACACTTTTCGAACGAAGTTTCCTTTTAATATATATATTTTTCACTCGTGAGTTTTTTTCCGGGAAATATTATTTGTGGGTGGATGAAAATGCATCTACACTTTTCGTTTGTTGTACTGTATACTGTAAATAACATCCTTGCTATGACTAATATACAGGATGTCCCATAAATTCGTGAATAATTTAATAATTCATAATAATTGAAGAAATTGGTATATTTGAATGTGGTTTGTGAAAAACTTAGTCTCACGCAGGTGGTTTTTTCGGTACGGAGAAAATACAAATTTTGTCTATAGAGGGTGTTGCACGAAAGCAAATAACAGACACTGTTTTTGAACCGAATCTTTCTTCTATCTTTTCAGTGTCCGAAACATTCGTTAAGCTTCAGTCGGCAATTTGTGGCTGAAGTAAAACCACTTCACCAACAGTACTTTATTCATCATGTTAATATCATAATGAAAACCCTTATGTAAGTGCCAGTAGCAAGAAAATACAGAAATGAGCTGTTTATCGTAGACTGCATTTTATAAGACTCTGATTTGCATATTTCCAGTGATTTTCTGTTCTTTATCAGCTTAATATCTGGTAAGTCTCCTACATGATCAGTGATTTGCTTTCGTGTAGTGCCCTCTTCAGACGAAAATTTCAATTACATTTTTTTTTTTCTGTACCAAAAAAAAAAAAATCTTCTCCGTGAGAATAACTTTTTCGCAAACAGTGGTGAAATATACCAATACCTTCAAGTTTTATGAATTTATTGGACACCCTGTATACACTTTCTGAATATTTGTGAAGCGTTCTATACATCTAAATCTGAAGAAAATTTAACATTTTGTCTTATAAAAGAAGAAGAAAATCAAAAGTCCGACAGTCTTTTCTTTTTTACTTCAGGAATTGTGGGAAATGAAACCCAAAGTCAATAATAGAATTTTTCCGAACTGAGAGTAGAAATCACTGCAAATCTGGTTGAAAGCAATTTAACCAAACATTGCGTAAGATGAAAAAGAAAAATATCAATTTCGATTCCATGGTGGATAACAAAAGAACACATCGAAAGAGTTAAAATTGCTTGCTTTCTGAGTTGTTGAACAAATAAATTCTTTGTTTGAATTTAATCAATTTAGAAAACTATATATATATTTCTTTAATCAACAATGCCATCATTTATGTTTTGTATCATTTTCCATTGTTATTTGAAGTAGCACATAAGAAATATATATTTTTTAATTTTTAATATTTGCTATTTTTGGAATGCTTCTCGTTTCATGAGCAGTGCACAGACCAAATGTGAAAGTATCATTGAGAATAATAGGCTTGAACAGCATCGCATTTGTGGCATAATATAAAGCGTAAACATAACATACCGTAGTTGCAAATCTGCAATAGTCAGAAGTTCACAAAGATTATGTTTTGCAGCTTTATTAAAATATGTCTCTTAAGTATAGGCATATTATTATATTATTATTACTGGGCAAAGCTGATCTACTCTTTCATGCATATTATTATGTTGAAGGAAAAAAAGAAGCATTACAAGTGTTTTGTGCCATTTAATTATTTCTAACTGTATTGTTAACATTTACCGCAAGCTTATATCTCAATAAGAGTATGGTAAATATATTATGTGTTAAGGAGAAAATAATGCCAGCAAATGGTAATCAAGAGAAAATGAAACTCGCTGTAGGTTAGAAGGCTGAAATATAATCTACTGCATTTGAGGCTTAATCTTCCTTGTAGAAAAATTGTGGCTTTTTTTAGACGCAACGAGGTCTAAAGTGCTCCCCCCATCCACGAATTTACTCACACAAGCTCAACCCATGTCCTGTGGGTTAAATGTGGCCCGCGACCTCAAACTTAATTTTGTAAAAATGAAGCAGCTCATAACCAGATTCCTTAAGTGAACAGCGGCACATTCTCAGAACCCTTACGTGAACAGCGGCACATTCCCAGAACCCTTACGTGAACAGCGGCACATTCCCAGAACCCTTACGTGACCCGAGGCATATTTACAGATCATTTAAGTGACACTCAGGGCATTTCCAGATAACTAAGTGGCCTGCGGCACATTTTCAAACCACTTAATTGACCCACAACGCTTTCCCAAACCGCTTAAGTGACCCGCAGCACATTTACAAATCACTAAAGTGACCTACGGCACATTTTATGTGAAACGTGACACGTTTTCAAACCAGTGAATTGTGGCCTGCGCTCTTCAAAAGGTAGAGCTCCTTGATTTACTGCATGAACTGGAAACGGTAGTGAGTTTTCAGAGGGGGCAATGAATTTGTAGAAATATCCTGAAATAGATCTATGATTTTGTTATAGGTCATTATTGTTAGGCGGCATGATTAATGTACTTTGAATTTCATGGAGTATCCACTATTGTTCACTTCAACAACTTAATCAAAGAGCTTGACTATTATGCTTAGTTAGGTTGTTCCTATCCCTTCTGAGCCCTTGCATATAGATTGACTGATGTCCGATTCCGCTAATGTCTTAAAAATTTTCACATTGATTGATCATGCCTGCCACTTTATAGAAAGTCTAACAAGTAAATATTTTGCTCTTGGAATCTTTGTATAGACTCAGAGCACTTAGGTTGAAATATCGCATAGGAAAAACATGCGTTATACTTTTTACAGTGTCAGAAATCACCTACTACAGTATATAACCACCCGCAGAAATTGCAGCAAACTATGAAGATTTTGCTTTTTCGTCAATTCCACTTTTACCAATGAATAAATCAATGGATTTTGATAAATTCAGTACGTTGCATAAAAACTATAGAGCTAAGAACGTTGTGTAAAGGCTCATCAAGAATGTTCAGTATGCAACATTTTTGAAACTTCTTGGCAAAATAGATTAGTTTTTGTTTTATACAACGGTAGACCCGTATTTCAGAAATTATGCGTTGTTCATCTCTCATTTGGTTCCGAGATTCTAGTGTTTAGTCTTCAGATTACTTTATTACTAAATTGTGTTGAACTATTAAATCGCGTATCTATAACAAATGTGACATTTTTGCGACAGATAACGAGCTGTCGAAGTAATAGTAGGTTCAGTTACAGATGAGACTTCTACTTTACCGACTCTTAAACATACGTTTTGAATAAATTCGTAGAAAGTTTTCTCTCCGTAACGGCAACTTATTAATTACTCAAATAAAAATGTTTAGGTAGATTTTAGAAACAGCAGTTTGCAGCTCCATAAAATCATTACGCTCTTGGGAAAACAAGAGACATGATTATTATGGCGAATGGCTTGGAAATTAATTGCTTACGCCGATAACTTGAGCAGCTAACGTGGTCTACAAAGGATGCTGTATAATGAGAGGAAAATCTTTCTCTGCCCTCATAACGATATATTCATAAATGCAAAGGTGTAGCTTAACGACTTTTCATGTAATGTTTAAGCAACCCGTGAACATGTACGCGAATGAAGCTTAACGTATATACATCTTGAAGCAACACGAGTTGTTTAGTACTCATGTAAACTTCGGGACAGCACTCCCCAATTATATCAATCTTTATGGTTTCATATTTTGTCAAAATTAGCATTCTGCTCAAGGCATCCGTAAACATGGCCTGGCAAGTGAACGTTTGCAAACTTTCAACCATGTCCGCTATTCAGAATATTAAGGGCAATTCAAAAGGTCAAAGAGTTACGTCAATGTAATATATCTCGTACAATTAATTATTGATGACGAGAATATCTTTCCAGATATTAATTTATTAGACATTTATTAGTAATTTTATAGCCGTCTGTCACAAGTTTCGAGAAACTGTGAATGAGGGAGCGTTATCTCGTGTTTTAAAATAAAGAATTTTTTTTCCTTTACGATAGAAATTAAAAATGTTTCAGCATTTTTTATGTCACAAATTAGGAATTGATATTTGTTGTACGAGAAACCAAGATATGTTTAAAGTTCACGAGTTTTTTCAATACTCTGTCTTAGCCACTATTTCTATTTCCTAATCCTATATTTGTAATCAACTTACCTAATGAATTGGAAAATGTTCTGAATCTCATCTCTAGACATCTTATACATACAGTAATGTCTTAAAACTTGATAATCAAATAACTTTATAAGTGAAAACTCAAAAGCCAATTACGGTGGAGATTTCTCTCTTAAAATGTTGCAACAAAACTAACACGATAAGATTGAAAATGCTTCTTTAGAATTGGGTTTAAGATTTTTAAATACTTCTCTGTGAAACAAATCAAATGAGACAAATACTATTTGATATTTAATTCGAAGAAACTGATATTTGCCTCACTTGATTTCTCAAAGAAATAAGCATGCATAAAAAAATGATTGTAAAAGTATCGGTGAGTGGTTGATCTCTACAGATTATTTTCATTGATAACTTATTGTTCAAAGAATCAAAGAAGAAAATAGGGTTCACTCAACTACACCATAATCTCATACTTCGATCTAAAAACTACCTTTGAGGCAAAATAAAATTATTCAAGACATCAAAAGCGCCTATTCGAGATGAATCAAACAGCTTAATAGTAAGGTGTTTCAAACATGTATTAATTCAGATAATAATGTACTACTACCGTTATTGCTCCCTAATCGTGCCATTCATTTCACTCTCAATGCATTTTGTAACGGACGTAACATTTCACATGTATGTCTTATAATCAAATTGCTTCGAATTCTCTCTTTCGTTCTCTCCATAAATAATCTTCAAACATTTTTATAAACTTGGAAACTAGACAACAATTTCCTGTAGTCATTTCCTAATGAATGAAAATACTACCATATTCTGATTTTTTACGTGGTTATTCCTTTTTCTGAATAGAAAATAACTAACGCTAATGAGAAATCATAAATATACATTTATAATAACGTCACAAATGAACTCCCTCCCAGAGGAAAAAATACCGAGGGAAAAAAAACGGCATTGTGCTTCTCGAATTTTCATTTATTAACGAAGCTAATAATCTAAATAGTGGTTTTAGTTGTGTTTCTTACTCGTGTGCTTCGTAGCTCTTACGTTTCTGTTTTCAGAAACAGTTTTTCCATGACAATGTAACAAAAATTCAAATTAGTTTAATTAACATAATTCTGAAACTAATGTATAAAATAATGAAAATTAGCAGAATTTAATTTCTTTTTTTCTCACAGAAGTTTATCATCCATTCAAAAGAGGGACTGGAATAAAATAAGGTGAATGTTTTAATGTTTGTGGCATGTATTGAAATATATAACAAAAAATAGTATTAGTTCTCTGTTTTTCTCGCTTAATTCAATAACTAAACTTGCTGAATATTGTTATAAATATGCATTTCCACATTTATTCAACTCGTATTTACTTATACAGGGTTCATAGTTAACTCCTCGCAGCGCAAATTACGGGCGAACCGTTGACCATAGAGGCACACTTCCAATTAGAAAAGTATCGAAACAACATGTGGACTTCAGATACATCATTCATATTGCAAAGGTGTTGAATTGTTATTAAAATAAAAAAAAAATTAACTTTTTCATATGGTTCCCCTGTCCTTAAAAACCCAATTAGAAAGTTATTACCCTGTCTCTCCTGAGGCTAATAAAAAATCCCAAGTCAATGCTGTTCTTTCCTGCCTTTTCACACAGCGAATTTTTTGAATTCAAACATCCTAGCGAATATTGCACTCACAAACGTGAATTTTTTTCTTAGGAGAGACAGGGCAACAACTTTTTAATTCAATTTTGATGGCAGGACACAATGTAAAAAGTTAATTTTCTCTTTCTGTAACTATACAATCCCTTGCAATACGAATGCCGTATTTGAGGTCTACATGTTATCTGGATACTTTTTCTAATTGAGAGTATTACCGCGGAACGGTGTCTCTGACAAAGGTTTTTTGAAAATATCCTTTGCTAAACAGCTATGGGGGCCCGGTGGAGCTCGCGGGTAAGCATTGAATAGGGAAATGGGCACCGCGGATGGAAAAAGTTTGGGAACCCCTGCAAAATAGGGTATTATTACAAACAGTGAAGTTTTTCACAGTACTACCACAAATATTTCCAGGAAAAATCAAAAATTTTTGGTACATTTATGCTCTCTTCTAAAAACAGTATTAGGTCAGTCAAAGATTAACCCTTTATCTCTTAAAGATTGTAAATGATTTATTCAGATTTCAAAAGAAAACCTTCGTTTTATAGCATGAATTAAAATAATTTTACAATAGTTACCTTCAATGTGTGTGTAAATCGCAGCAGTTTGAGATATTTTTCCCAAGTAGCGTATTATATCCATTATAAGGCTACAATTAATATTTCGGTATGATTTGGTATACATAAGTAGCATATTCAGTCATCCCAATATATATATGTTAGAGTTAATATGATAAATCCGATGATTATGCATAATCACCTGACAATTTAAGTAAGTTTGGTAAGTTTTGTTCGCCCGTATATTGCGAATTTATCACCTTCACCGACTATTATGTAAACACCTCAGCTCGCATTAGTAAATAAGATAAATCGTCAATGATTTTCCTCAAATTTTCTGAAATTTTGTGTAAACTTCAGTCAAAGATGATGAATTTGATAGCTAATATTGGTTTTGTTCGCGCATGCACCAATAAGGGAAAAAAACCAATATTATACAAGATTGAGAATAATTTTTATGTTTTAATAATTTTCTCACTTATTTTCGTTCAATTCAATTTATATGGGAAAACACATTTGGTAGACATCACGTATGGGAAAAAAAAGAAAAATGTTTTAATTAGAGTGATATTTCCGTATGATATTTTCGATAGTTATGAAACTTGCAAACTTTTCATATAATGAACGGTAAAAGTGATTGAATTAAATGTAGTAATATTTATCAAACTTACAGAGACGTTTTTAATTATGCATAACTGCCGATTTTTCACAACTACCGTAACATATAAATGACTCTGTATAGGGCAAGAATTCGAAGTATTCACTAGGTTAGGTCAAAACTACTAGTCAGGTTGTTCAAGAAGTCCTTTAGGTCAGTGTTTACCAAACTTTTTGATATCGCAAACATCCTGTAGCGAAGGTAAATTCACCACGAACCCCTGTGACGCCCCGTAGCGTCAGAAAGTCTATTTCGATTTTGTAAATCACAAGTGTCTTCACTGTGCTGTGCTCATTTTTAGCTAGTGATTCTCACCGGTTATAGATGGGACACTATTTTTCCACAGATAGTGTGTAGAGTAATATGTAACACCATAACCTGAGTTCTCTCTCTCCCTCTCTCTCTCTCTCGGCTAGAATATCTCTTCAAGATGGAAAGTTTAGAAAGATAGAAGAGGAAAGAATTCTAGAAATAATGTTTCCTGTCCTCTGTTGGCCCACCTTGACTATTTTGAGGCAGAATAGGAATATTGCAATTTGTGACTCTTGTGAATAAATTATGAAATGACATCAGCGCATCATCAGCTACAAAAAAAAGCCAATGCATTTTTTTATTTTTTACTGTTATAGACTCATTAAATTTTGCTCTTCATCATTTCGAATTAGTTGTCTTCATTTTGGACCCGCTATTCCATGTTACCCGATGAAAATTATTTCTTAAATGTTTTCTTTCAGGCATAACATTTATTTTCAAATACGATATACGTCTCAATACAAAGACAAGAATCCAAATTTTAAAGAAATGCAAGTTTTAGTTTTCTATCATGTTCTAAATTAGAATAATCGAAAAAATAAAAGTGGTATTCCATATTACCCGAACTTCATATATGTACGTATTTAAGTTTTCATTCGCGATGTCAATGAAATGAAAATTTTCTGTTGAAATATTTATCACAACGTAATCCGTCTCTTTATCCCTAAACTGGAAAATCCGTTCAGTAAAAAAAAGGGAAATAACAAATGTGCGAAAATGACGTAATATAGACCAATTGCTTCATTCGGTAAATTCGACAGTGTATGCTTATAATATTCTCTTCATAAACACATTTTCCATTACATTAAGTTCTATATTTTCTTTATTGCTATATTCGAGCGCGTTATATATAAAAAAAGTTCCACTCACTTTTTCTTTGAGTTTCGTGTAAGTGATATTTTTTCATAGAATTTTCCAGAAATAATAATAAAAAAAGGAATTTTGTTGTCCAGCTGTTTCTTATTCTATTTTTTGCGAAAATTCTGTCAGCCCCGAATGCCTACTTCTGATAGATGAGGTGGCTAAAGCTGGTTATCCAGAAGTGAATTTCTCGCCTCGAGTTCATCTCTACCTTGGCAATTTCATGAAATGCAGGATCATGCTGCTTTTTTTTCGCTGTTTTTCCTATTTCATGCTTCTGGGTGAGGAAAAAAAAATCTTACTTTTTTCCCTACCAAATGTGTGTATCTTCTGTATTTTCACCATTTCCATTCCCTGGTTCTCCAAGTTTTATTTATTTATTTATATATTCCGCATTTTTCCTCACCCTCTTGTGCGGAATGTTCTTACAAGGAAGCAGTAAAGGAAGTGCTACAAGGCAGATGTTTGTTCCTAATCGAATATGTGAGTATGTGTCCCCTGTGATAGTGCATTCTTTTATGGAATGGCTTTCGTCTGCAAAAAACTGTTATATTTCTATATTTTTCTATACACGCCAAAGCGTATTTTCTTACTTTTTTTTTGAGATAAATTTTTGAGATAAAAAGATATGTTCGCTGAAAAGATGTAATGCTTGTTCACTTTATCTGCAGCTTTTGGTATTAAAATTTTAAAATTATTTAATCTACATATCACCTGCTACATGGACCAAACAACGAAACTTCAATTTACGAATACATCGGATTATAGATAGCTACTATATAATAAAATTATTGCTTGGAATATCATCGAGATATCAGTGATTGACATTTTTGATCTTTGATAGTTTTTGCGTCTTTTCAAGAAGCCTTGGAACATTTTGAGATTAAAATGCGTAAATTTTGACTCGTAAAAACGTGGAGAAAATAATGAACAATTTCAAACACTGATATTCCAGTGAATTTTTTTCTTTCATTGCTGTGGGGTGAATTTTTTTTCGATACAATGCGCAAAAGCCTCAAATTTTACTACTTCATTTTTTTTAATTAGGGCCGCATAAACTTTTTATATTTTCCCACAATTATAATTTTATGGAAATGACACTATCACAAGTGAAGTTTTCTTGTTTGCTGATATCTCTTTCAATCATACATCAATTTTAAAATCAACCTTAAAATTTTTATTCCTTTCAGACACTTTTTGTGGAACATCCAATTTAACGAAAGCTTGAAAATACAACTTTATGTAATCACTTCATGTAACCCGATAGAAAAATCAGCTTTTGTCTATATATATATATATATATTATTTTTTTTTTATATATTTTTATATATTATATATATATATTTTTTTATATATTATATATTTATATATATATATATTATATATATATATATATATATAGTCATTCTTATGTTACAAATTCAATTACTAATACAGTATTTATTTCGTATTGTTCTATAAATGTATACAATTAATAGAGGTAGTTGAATATTGTGTTAATTCGGTGGGAGAGCCACTGATTTTAATTTTTTGGGAAACCAACTGGTTTTAATTTATGGGAAAGCCACACACTGGTTTTAATTTGTGGTAAACCCGCGTACATTCATTATTGAGTTTAATATATTATATGTATTTAATATAATTAATTCAATTCTACAAATTTTGTAGCCTCTAGCGTTCCACCGAGAAGTTGTGATATCAGATATTGAGGATAAACGAAGATGGCTGATTTTGTCAAGCGTAAACAAATATTAGTTTCAAAAGATGTAGCCTGTGTTTTTCCATTTTCTATATTTCTATTTATTCATTGCACTAACAAAAGTAGCTCTTACTGTTTTCCTTTATGAGTTTTCCTACTTTCTGAAATTTCATATCTTTCTGTTAGTTCACAGCGTATCCATTTTTTTTTTGGAAAATACATTTTCTTTTCGGAGAAGGTTTAATATATTTCCTCTTTATTTTGAAAATACTTTTTTTAGTCATGAACTTTTTTGTATTGTTTCTTTGAAACCCTCTACTTCAAACGTATTCATGTAGTCATAAATACTTTTGAAGTATTTCTAGATTTCAAAGAAAAACACATATTGTGAGCAGTTTTCTTACTGTGGGTTTAAGCAAACAGTTTTCCTTTATTACAATGACAAAATCGTGACTAGTACACATAAAAAGCTATCAATTTCCAGGAATATAAGGCTGCAAGAATGTGAAAATTTTTACGAGTGCTCTGTTTTTGGTATGAATAATCTATTTTGTTTCAACTGTATACACTAATTATGTCTTCAGTACTTCAATCACACAAAATACTGTATTTCTATGAAAACATACCGATCATATACTACATACATTATTCATACCATATCTTGGGATACTCTGTGAACAGATTATACTACAAGTTCAAATTTCAGAATCGAAGTTCATGTTCCGATTAAATTCAGTTTAAACAGTTTGAAACACACGAACGAATCTGATTTTTTATGCTGAGTTATCTTTCCAGAGAATAAACTGGATTCAAATTTCATCGCATTATTTGTTGCATCAATGAATCATAGCATGCTTCTAAAAAAATGAAAAATAATGCATAAAAAATTTAAAATCTTGAAGACTAGTTTTTTGTTATACGTAATCAATGAAAGACCATTATATTGAAGATAATGTGATGTTTGCAGTGTACATCACGTGAAAAAATATTTGAAAATATAAATGCAGAAATTATCTTCAGTTCTACAAAAACTTTGCTCAAATACTGTGAATTATGTAAACAAAAAGACGATAACGTGGAGAATAAGCCAAAAAGTCATTTTTGTATGAGCAAAAAGAAAAACTGCTCGATTTGTTTTGAAATGGCTTAAAACAGATGATTTATGTTACTAAATAGAAAAATGCTCCAAATGTTTGAATTGCTATTTCCGTCGCGTTTGATTCTCCTTTAGATTTCAAAAGAAATGCGAAGTGCAGATGAAAGAGTCATAAAATGTTAGATATCTTTGGCAACTTTTCGAAATGATTCGTATTCCGATCATGAGTAACTGTTTTTTTGCTCTAGAATAGAAAAGCTTATTTCTCAAGTGCTTCGGAGTTCAATAGTTTTTCTTCTGTTCGCGTAAAAACTGCATGGGTAACTGACAAAATATTCATTTCAAGGTAAACTTAACAGCAAACAATATAATTTTTTTAGAATGGTATTCCATTGTTGCTCCCGAATATTGCAACATTTCTATTCATATTCCCTCGAATACTTATTACACAAATGTTTACGGATGCATTCATATATTATATCGTTACTCATGGAAAAAATTGAAAATATAGCTCATTTTAAGTATATAATTTGGAGTAGATGTGAAGTCATAACCACGCAAAAATAATGTGTAAATTGGATGCAAAGCGTGACTTAACCCATTATTTACCATTGTACCTCATTTGCGACTCTTGTTTTGATTACTAATTAAGCAGTGGAATTCCTAGTTTTCATTGTTGTACCAAAATTTTCAACTCACTGCTATTAACGTTACAAACTCAATGAAAATTTTCTGAAATATTAAAAAATAATGATTAATTAAATAATAATGACTAATTAATTAATAATTAATAACTTCAATTTAATATAATCTTTTTCCCAATAGTTTGTTTCATATTTCCTTCATGTTATCATTTTTCTAATTTTTTTTTGAAAAAGTTGAATAGTAGAGATTTTTGGCATATAATGTGTTAAATGTTTTTATGTGCTATCTGATCAAAAAATGAAGTCTGTATGTCAGAGGCAGAGGAACGCAATTCTCAAAAATCGGATTTTACAGGTGAAATTATGATAGTTTAATCCTTTTGTAGCAAGGTTTATTTTGATGTTTGCGCTTCATGCTTCATAACTTTGATACATAACGCTCAACAAAGTAATTAAAAACACTAAAAAAAGGCAAAAGCCAGAGTTATGTTCCTCTGGCTCTACTTATTGACTGACTAACTAAATTTCGTATTTGTAGCTTCATCGGTTTCGGCTCGGCGTGATTTCTCTATATGCAACTCTTGAACCCCCTTATGACCTCCCTCAGAGGAATGTTGGATGAATTATAAGTAAAGCCGAGTAAATACCGAGCCTGGGCGCGGTAGCCCAGGTCGATAAGATACTCGCCTAAAGTACCAAAGGATGTGCAGAGGTGTCGCGAGTTCGATACCCGGTTCGTCCTTGCCAGAAAACTTTCCTGACACAGGGGTACAACAGAAACGGCGACATGACTACAGAAAAAATTGCTACCGCAGGGAGTCCCCCATCGAGGGGTTAGCGCACCAACCTCTCGATGAGTATAAAAAACAAGCCTGCCGTTCGAAATCGACAATAAATTGTAGGTCCCGGTCTAATTAGCCCTCGTGTGCAGAAAATGACCGTGTGCGACAAAAATGATCAAATTAAAAAGAGATTTACGATTAAATTAATATTTTTAGTAAAATCAAAATATATATATATCTATATGTAAAGATAAATGTGATGAATCCGGTTATTCCGCATAATTGCGGTTTATTTCGCATAATTACCGACTATTTTGCGAATTTTCATCACATTTACCGGTGTATAACGCCCAGTTTGTATTGGTAAATATGATATAAATCGTCAATTAATAATTTAAAATTACTGGACATTTTGCTAAACCTTTGCCTAGAATGATGGATGGATTCCATCCGTGATATTGATTACGTTCAAAAATTTGATAAATGTGAAAAAGTAACATTATAATGGTCATAATAATTTATACGTTTTATCCTTATAACACTTATTTTCATTTAATTTAATTTTTATAGCAAAATATGTGTAGTGCACCCATCGCGTACGGGAAAAACTGATAAGTGATTGAATTTAAGTGATATTTCCGCATGATTTCTTCCATACGTATCCTACTTACCAACTTCAATCCGGAATTATGCATAGTCACCGGTAAAAGTGGTAAATGTAGGACAATTTATCTAACTTATCAAGACGATTGACAATTATGCGTTATTGCCGGTAATTATGGATAGTTACGGATTTATCACATTTACGGTAATATATACATTTTACAGTTATAGCTGCAGACAGTTCACACAACACAAATTTTAACTAAAAACATTTGCATGTTAATAGAAATCCCTGCTTATCGTAATCATATTTGATTCACAAACACATCATGCGCGAGACCAGATATTAGGCGACATCAACATTTTATTGATACAAATAGCTTAGTTCTATGAACCCAAAGTATGAATTTAAACATCTAAATTAAGTAAAATGATGTTTTCCTAATAATTGCAATAAATATAATTTTTATCAACACAAATGGAAATCATGATATTCCAATCCTTTTGGTGTCGCAGGGAATTTTTATCTAACAGAATTGTGATAATGAAATAGCTTAATCCTGGTGTCATGAATTCCACCACAATTGACACGTTTAAAAAGAAATACGATGTTCATATCAGGAAAAATCTAGAAGCTATTAATACTTATATAAGACAACCAGATTTTTTTATGGGCAGTATATTATATTTCATCAATAGTTATTCGTTTTTTTCATAATAATTGATCTTATTTGGGGTTGCTGTAATTTAAATACACATTTACATTTGACATCAATAACTTTATGGGCATTATTTCTTCAGCCATCTCGTTGGGCAGTTTGCCGGTTGTGGCCTTTGTGTTTGTATTATAATAAATAGCATACGAGACACACACATATTTCGTGTGGCGTCAGTGGGATTCTTAATGAACATGAAACCATTGCAATTATTTGGAAATCATTTAAAGTACTTTAAAGAATATTTTAAAATATCACGTCTGTGAGACGTTCCATACATATAATTAAACTAGAAATTACGATATTTTTTGATAACTGGTTGTTAATATAGCTCATAAAATAAGAAAAATAGATCAAATCGCATTGACATTATTCAAGGAAAACAAATCTGTAAAGCAAATGGCTCTCGACAGAAAAAATGTAGAGCAAATATCAGAATATTTTATTATTCCACTTGTGATATCATTTCGCTACCTAATTCATACATCAATTTTTTGAAATGTACATGAATGCCAAAAATAAATATATACAAATTTAAATATTTTACGGGTTGTTTTCAGCAAATTGCATGTTGAACTACGCTATTAACCCTTTAAGCGACAATTATAAATCACTAAACTCTCTACAAAATGTCATATCTTTTTAATCAATTATGCTTTTTTCCGATTTTCACCAGATGCAAACTAAGGGGTAGAGGGAAAAATTTCCCTTAGGAAATCAACTTTACAAAATATCTGGCCTTGTCAGTGTTAAAATAAGAGGCTTTTATGTAGAAGAGATATCTCGTCGTTGCTGCTTAAAGGGTTAAACTATTCAACCGGATGAATGTGAAGAGACCATATGTAGCAACAAGCCTTCTTTAAGCATATGAATATCACGAACGATATAAAATGCAGACGAACAAATTTATATTTTATGTGTGAGACTAATTGAAATTTCCACAAAGCTGAATTTTTATTTTTGACTAAAATAAAAATTATATTCCAATTAATGAAGTGCAAACAGCGTTAAAATAACGATGAAGGGTGCACACATCTTAGACATCAGAGCGAAGCTGAATTCATAAGACGATGATTTTTACTCAAAAGCGGAACAACTCGTTTTCAAAGAATCTCATTCAGATCAAACAATTTCCATCGTTCTATTTTAGTTTTAAAAATTGTTTAGTTTCTTTTGCAAACTCGGGTATTATATTCTAATAATAAATATGCTTGAAGTATTCTTGAGAAAAATTGTAAACTATCAAATACCCGCAGCATAAGAATGTTTAGAAATTAATTCATTTTTTATATAAATACGAACTAGTCATGTGTTACGATGAAAAAAAAAATCAAAAGAACAGGTTTTTATTATTATTTTGGGAAGAGGAATTAAAAATACAGAGACGAGAAAGAAGGCTTTTATTTGTTCTTCAAAAATGGCATATGTTTTATTTCTAAGAAAATAAATTTCGACCTCCGGCAATAAAATTCGTCATTCCGTTCTAAAATTTCCTATTTTCTTATAAAGAAGTTTTTTCTTGCGAAACATGAAAATTTATGACTCTTACAAGCAGCAAAATGCATTTTATTTTTCTATTTTTAACTGGTACTTTCAGGAAATAACGAGGAACACTTTTGAGAATTGTTTCTCAATGGATATAAAGTTTCAACTTTTTTAGACCGAAGTTATAAGAATCAATTCATACCTAAAAATATTTTAAGTATAATATTTAATGTAAATTTCGATTAGATACGGAATATGCTTGTAAGTGCGTTGGTTAATATGTACTGCATAGGAAAAAGGATAAAGTTAGAACGTAAAATTAGAAGATTTACTGCATTAGGGAAATGCGTGTTCCGATAAAAGTTTGAGTTATGTCAGTACTCCCTAGTGTTTCACAGGTCATTCGCATTCAGCACACAATATTTTATTAATGACATTTTGATATCCTAGAAAAAGCTTATGGCTCGAAGCAATACAATAACTGCGAGATAATAAAAGTAGGTTTCTATGAAAATTGGTGGAGCTGAAATATATATCTGGGTAAATTTACTTATAAGATGCAATGATATCGTGCAATACAATAAACGCAGTCCACAATAAACAGAAATCATTTGAGGTGATGGATAAAAAAAATGATGTAAAAAATCAAGAACTATAGCTGTGTGTTTGAAAAAAAAATAAATAAACGCGATAAAAACTAGAATTATCGATCATATTTCCGTAACTAATGGAAATTGATGTCTTATGTTTCAATACTCTGGATTGGAATGAAGTAAACTTCTATGTTTTCCATCACATTAACCATTTGATAATGAAACCATAAGTAGATGCAGTTTCTAGACATGGTTCCAATTTGAGTAACAAATACAGGCTGTGTGTCTCGTAAAATTTGGACGGATATTGAAGAATCATGAAAAATCAACTTACTGACGTACCGAGGTGCCATTTGCACCCTTAGACTCGCCAAAGCGTCGTATTTTATTTGGCTCATGGAAAAGTTATAATTCTTGCCGATAGATGTCGCTGCATAGTTTGTGTCCTGACAATACTCAAATTTAATCCCTTCAAAAGGTGATGGGAATGAACAACTAGCTTATGGAAAAATTTTTCTCAGGTGATACACGTTCCTATGAGGAATTTCTGTTATCTTTCCTTCGCACTTCCTCAAGCATGTGCTATTGCTAGCAGGGCTACAAGTAGTCTAAATCAGGATGAATTATATTAGAGAAAAAAAATAGTAACTTTTTCGGAAATAACAGAACTTCCTATTTTTAGTATAAATCACCCTATTGACCTTCCGCCTCTCAGCCAATTATCTGCGATATTTTCTAAATCGGGGAAAATAATTTGACTTTTGAATTATTTTGTAGTTTAAGTAAAACGTTAGCTATTGGCACTCAAATGAGCTACCACACATTTATCAACGTTAAAGATTATGGTCCGTTTTTCTGCTCATGTAGCGATCGAATTCAAGTTGGTAATATCTGTAAAACCTTGCTACTTGAGCGTTTAATTACACTCATCATCTTTAATCATCGTTGCACACGAAACTGCTGACAAACTAATGGTCAGCTAAGTCAAGTTTATCGATAAAAAAACTAAAAACTCTTACTTTGTATAAAAGACAGAGACTTACTTTGTCTTTTACTTAAGACAATTGCGAATTTTGTACAATTTTTTTTGTTTTTTTTTTTGCGTTGTAGTATTTTATTACCAAAAGCATCATGGATAGAATTTATACTTTTCCACACACTTTCCAATACTTTCAGTAACTTAGCAAAGTTACACTGAAAGTTGCAAAACACAGCTACATGATTCAGAAAAGAATTAGGAGTAACGTTTTCACTCTGTGATTCTACCGTAGTCCTGAGACAAAAATGAATTTAATTATTACATATGTTATCTGTAATTGCTGGCTTAGGAGCAAACTCTTTAAGCATGTTCTTAAAATATGTTATTTAATTTCTAAAATAAAGTGCTTAATATGAGAAAAAATTAAAAAAAATAATTTTTGGGTGAAATGTTAGTTTTAGACTTTAACTGAACGCAAGCAAATCTAAGCGCTTCAAGCTATCAGAAAAATATGAAATATATTATTTTAAAGGCTAGTTCATTATTTTGTAAATTATTTTGAATGGAAGAGACTGACTGTTATTTAACCAGCTAGTCAATTAATTTCTTCTTTTTACCTTTTTCCCTTTTTTAGAAGTTTAAAGCTAATAATATATATATATATATTTCCTGATTGAATGTTTTTATGAATACATTGAAACTGACACACATTCTCGTGTTTTTAACTGTGTTTTAAAAACAATTAACAAAAAAATCATGATAATTGAAATAATTATTAGTTTCCGAAAATTGAAATAATTAAATTAAAAATTTATCCAGATTTAAACTAAATGTTATGTTCGTGATATATTAACGTGATCTTTGGATCCATGGTATTTTTCTAGCCCAAAAAGGGTGAATATGAAGGGTGATATAATGAGGGCTATCAGTTTAGCTTACACTCAGTGAGGACCCTCGTTCCACCATTCAAGATTTCAAAAAAAGAAAAACCAAGTCGCAGTGTTGGAAACAGTTCATTTATAATTATGGCATTTCTTTACCGATTTATTTGAATGAAGGTTTGAGTTATTGGATTCTAATATCCGATAGCTACCGTCATCTATAAAAAAGAGACAAGAGAATACGTCAGAAAAAATCTTTAGTATTCCTTCGTTTCAGTCTTCGGATGAAAGACGAAAAGACAAATCAATGTCCTGACATACCTTTTTTTTGGTTGAATTACAAACAGAAGAAAATTGAGTCATCTATATTTTCTTTCACATTTAAATCGTACATTTTTATGAGCTTGAAACTGCATCCAGTTTGCATTGTCGAAAATTCATTGAAGTAAAATAAAAGCTGCAATAAAAATAAATTGGAAATTTAAAATGTTATACACAAATACAACGCCACAACAGGCAAATTGCCCAACGAGGTGGCTGACTTAGAACATCATGGATCCCCGAGCCATTTTTTGGAGGCCCTACCTACTACTGCTACACCACACATGCATCCCCCCCCCCCGTGGAACCCCTAACGAATCGGTACATGCGGGAATGTACGTGTAGTGAAACCTGACGTGAAGTTTTTTGTTTCTCTGTAAATGCTTGTTATGTGTAGTGCTGCCATCTGCCACCAGTTTTTCTAACTATGAGTGATGTGTTATGATTGAATGATTTATCGTTGTAGGACTGTTACTCTCTGTGGCGAGACTTTTTAACGGGGAGATCGGCTCGCATTTGCGCCTTGAAGTTGGGAACTACAGAAAACCAACTTCAGCCGACCACCACTGTCGGGTTCGAAGCCGGATCCTCGCATCGCGAGTCCGTCACTATAACCACTCGACCACCACAGCGGCGACCACCACATACACACACATACATAAATCGATATTTTAAGAACGCGATTTTGTTACTACAGTCGAACCCACTTATAGCGAACACGGTTGTTACGAATTTTTACATGTAATGAAGTTTTCCGTGTTCAGCGAATTTCGTATTGCTAAGATAGTTTGATTGCTTATAGCGAACACCGATCTCAGCAATGTATGCCTATAACGAATTTTTGACAGATTTCCAAACACGGAATTGTCACGAATTTCTTCGTAATATTATCTAAATCTTCTTATCTGTAAATTTAACTTCATGCATCTGGTAATGCCCCCTTCTTTCCTTTGAAGACATTCTAGTAGGGTTGTTTTGGCTACTGTAAAATCCTATTTTGCTTCTTTTTCTCTACTTTTTCCTGTTAAATCTTATTTTGTTTGCAGAAAATCTCATTAGGAAGAAAGGATTGAGATTATTTATTCCCAAGAATCTAACGTCCTAAACACTTTAGTGCACATTTTCCAATCTCATGTTAGAATCGAACGTGAGCTGTGGTGGTTTCATCGAGTGCAAATTAATTTTGAGAATGTCCAAGTGCAAAATACTACTCATTGCTTCAAAAAAGTGCGGCTATACAGCTGGTTGGAAGCCGAAAGTGGAAAAGAGAAAGTGAAGTACAAAAAAATATTCGGGATTACTTGAAGTTCGTTATTCTTTCTTTAAATGTTTCGAAAATTTTTTCTGGTGGTCGTGCTCTTACTTAAAAGATAGGCTTATTTGGCAAAAATGATTTGAATGCAAAATGTTAAAATTCCACGAAAGCGTCAAGAAAATAAAGTATTGATTGATACACATGTTTTTATCGATGTATTCAATTACGTGACATTTTAATTAAATATTTATTTAATCTTCATCAAAATATATTATTTTAATCTGTTAATTTTAAGAATGATCGGGTTACGGAGAAATGCGTATCATTCATGTAAAATGTACGATTTTGCTTAAACGCATCCTTTATTAAGCCTGTACGGATATAACGAAGATCGCTATAACGAAGAGTGTTTCACTGTTTTTTCCTACTTCTTTATAAGCGGGTCAAACTGTATACAGATCATGGATTGAAGATGACATATCCTTATCCTATACAATATGATACAAGTAGGTACCGGTTCAAAAAAAAGAATCTTTCGTTCGTAGTCATTATCGAACCTGATTCAAAGCGTTTAGTTATCACTGTCGATGATGACTGAGATATGAAAAATAAATGAAACAACGATATATCCCTCCTTTTTCAAGGGAATAAAGTATGAAAATGAAAAGCACAAGAGTTTGAGTACCCCGCAACCAAGATCTCTACATATAATGAAAATAGAATTTGATATTCTTTAACACTAATTTTCAGAAAGAGGAAAAAATATATATATTGTGCAGAAATTTTCACAATGCCTCAGTGTTCATTTTTTGTATCTTTTATTTCCAGAAACAAATTTTGGGTTCGGTCTATTTTAAGCAGAATTTTGTCGTATTTAAACATAGTATGTATCTTTTTTTTCGTGTATCGTCATTTTTTACATGACATTTTAAAATAGATAATTTAGAATTACACGCCATAATAATCAACAAGTGCGCGTTTTTCCCCCCTTAAAAACAGGGATTAAAAATTAATGGAAAGACTTTATTTTTCATCCGCAGACAATAGCGATTATATAAATTCCTTTGAGCTTTTTGTTTTGATCACACATTAAGCTGTTTGACTTGAAAAAGAACAATCTTATGTTTTTATTTTCATGAACAATGCTTTGAGTAAGTCTTTTGTGGTTTTAAGATATAATTCTGCATTTCAAGTCCTTTGTTTAGATTATTTCCGAATAAAATTACCCTTAAAAGCGGCTTTAAACTTTAAATATTTTGAAGAGAAAAAGAATACTATTTTGTGTAACAACAAAGAAATCAATCATCAATTTTTAATTACCGCTGGGGTTATAACACAGTAAAGAAGAACCAACGATAAAAGTAAATAACAAATGAAAAACCGCGAATCCTAACGCGTTTCGAAACGCCATGTGTGTTTTGTTTATAGGATGTTCTCTTTAGTTCGGGGGAAAACTTTGAATCATAAGTTTTACGTTTGACTCTGTGATTTTCGCGTTAAATTTTTAACTGTAATGCTGCGTAAAAGTAGTTTCTGCCTAAAACTAGTTTCTCTGTGAGCATTTCATGTATCTAAATGGAGTTTTTTAAAAATCGGATGAGGCAATATCCCATGTGTTCAACGGAGTTAATAAGCGCAAATCCTGAATTTAGGGATTAGAAAATCTCCACGCAATTTTTGAAACGGAAAGAAACAATTTTCCAAAATCAATGTGTGGTGTGTGGGCGCTTTCAAGTACCATTGGGCCATTTTTAATCTATGCAGGTTACAAAAGAAATACACGTGGAGTGGATTTTTTCACAAAAACTTCATGAATAACCACACGAGTGAAGCTGCGGATAAAAGTTGCTAGTATTTTCATACTATTCAACTTCTTGTTAAGGGTAGAAACTGCTGAAAAATAGGGAAAAATTTTATACCGACACCCTGTATACTTTCTTTCAAACCGAGCACAACTCCAGTCTTTTGTCATGGGCAATTTACTACCGATTGAGTAGTGCTGGTAGTGCAAGTGTGTGTTTCTAACAATTGAGTGCGTATATAGTGTTGTGTACGAACTTTTTGTGCTGCCATCTATAATTCGAATTGGGAATGAAGTTTAGTGATTCAATATTTATATTGTTGTAGGCCTGTTGCTCTCTGTGGCCATAAGTTTTAACGGGGAGATCGGCTCGCATTAATGCCTCGAAGTTGGGAATCACAGAAAACCAACTTCAGTTGACCACTACAACGGTGGCGGCGGGGTACGAACCCGGGTCCTCGAGATGCGAGTCCGCCACTATGACCCCTCGACCATCACAGCGGGAAAACCGTGTATACTGGATACTTTGTATACTGCTTATCTTGTATACTGGATAACCACTATTACGCTGATCAAGGATTCCATTCGAGTTGGTTACAAAATCTTAATTACCGGTTTCCTCTTTGAAAAAATACGTCCGAGTAGACAGATGCTGTTGTCATAATGAAGCTGAGTGCCTGAATTCGAACAACGTTCTGATTGATTGCTCGCAAAATCGAGATATTTGATTGGTCTTTTCCAATTTTATTAAATTCCAGATCTACCAGACCAATCAGATAACGTGATTTCGCAAACAATCAGAACCTTGCTTCCAACATGCACTCATGCAATCAGCTTGTCGATAAAGCGTCCGATCTCTACGGACGTGATTTTTCCTGTGAGTAATCAGTTAAGATTTGATGGCTGTCATATTCTGCATTTTTTACTGTCTCTGCCTTCTTGTTGCCTGCACACTGCCCCTCTCTTGTAATGTAATATCCACTGGTCCCCATTGAATATTTTCTATTCTGATGCAACATGTTCAACACTTCACTATAAATATCATGCATATCCCGATGGAGTCTGGTGATAATAAAAAGAGGCACAAGGCCCACCTAATAGGAATAAGGCCTAGGGCCCAATAAACCGACTAAGACGCCTACTCGTGATGGGGACAACACCCATGCAGCCCAGCCGATAGGCCCTGCATGTGAGCGGAAGGATAGGATGGAACCATGCCGAATGGGGACAACACTTATGCAGCCAGGCCAGGTGGCCCTGTACGTAATCCGACACGGGATACCAGCCGATATCTTACAAGCTCTCATGATTTGACTAACACTCGTGAATTCGATGTGGCTGATTCTAGTACACCAGCGGTTCTCATCCGGTGCTCCGCGGAGCCCTTGGGGCTTCTTGTGCACTCTCCAGGGGCTCCGCGGCCGCTCGAGGAAAATAAAAAAACAGTAAAAATTCAAAATATATATATATATATATTTAAATAGTAAAAATAAATAAGTAACTGACGAATAATTAAAAAAATGGCCTATACGGGGCTCAGCCACAGAATTTTTTCACTTAAAAGGGCTCCGCGAGTCAAAAAAGGTTGAGAACCGCTGCAGTACACAATTCATGCTGACTCCTTGACATGTGACCCGTCACAGGGGTGCCCTACATAAGTGATATTGACTGTGGCACATCTTCTTCCCCCATATTGTATGCCCACGTTGATGATATAATTTTGTGCTAAGCCTAGCAGGGATCTTATGAATATAGTTTAATTGTTTCTTTTTTTTCGTCGATTCAACCGCAGCCCCTCGTTTGGTACAGCATTTGAAACCCAGTTGGGCTAATTTTGTATTATTTTCATTTTTGTTACAAATTTTTTATTATAGTTATATTTCTTGTTCCTTTTTTTTAATTTTCTCTTTCTCTCCTTTCTTTTATCCAGTTCCCTTGTTAACCAGGCCGGAATACCGACTGGAGTTCTTTCCGGAACAATCGTGCCTTCCAGGGTACTGAGCTTACATTGCTAGTGGGACAGAGCTTGGTCGTGCTCTGTTTGTTCAGTTCAGGCTTTCTTCTTTTCAAAGATGTGATAACTAATTCAAGGGGTATATCGGTCACCTTATATAAGGATGGTTACCTACGGACCTTATATAAGGATGGTTACCTACGGACCTTATATAAGGATGGATGACCTACATCTTCTGAAGACGACATCCATAGTGTTCTTAAACACATTAGGATTTCTGGTTTTTCATTGATATTTGTCTATATCGTTGGCTTTTTTTGTTGTGTTAGCATCAAGAAAAATATTACATAAACATTAAAACATAAATGAGATATATAATATATTGTAAATAAGATCTCTCTCTCTCTATTTGTTATATAAAACTAGAAATTTTTCTGCGATCCATGCTATGGAGCAATCCTAATCATAATTTAATTAATATACACTTATGTCCAAAAGTTAAGCATAATGCACAAACCACCACTCTGGATTGTACGTTCTGAGTCTTACGCCGCAACGAACTTTTGGAGGGGGGACACAAGATTTGGGAAGGGGAAGCACAAGAATCTCCTCTAAAGAAATTTTGAGTTACTAATCTTCTAAAAGCATTTTCAATTTACAGAAATTGATTAAAATGAGATGAAAAAGTGTTTTCTTTTGATATTTTAATTGTTTTTAATTATTTATGGTTTTTTTGATGGTTCTGTGGGAGAGCACGTGCCCCTTCCCCTCCCATATGCCCCTCTTTGCGTACCCCTATGACAACGTCTCCACCAATTCCGACGGGGAAATCACCAAATACAGTACATGTATGGTTTGTGTATAGATCATTAGAGCAGTGTTTAAAAACGTTTTTGTTCATCGCCTCCCTCCTTCCTAAGTGACATCCTATATTGTATCCGTAACTATTACCTGCCCGCGGAGAGTGATATTGTTCACTTTAGGAAACAGTAGTGTATACTGCGTTTGGTGATTCCCCGGATCGGTGGAGACGTACGGTGGAGGGCGGGGGTACGCAAAGGGTGCATATGGGAAGAGAGAGGGACACTTGCTCTCCCACAAAACCATCAGAAATTGAAAATTTTTTTGAATAAGTTAAAAAATATCAAAAGAAAACACTTTTGTGTCATCTTAATCAATTTCTGTACATTTAAAGGAAAATTTTAAAAGATTAGTGACTCAAAATAGCTTTAGAGAATATTCTTGTGCTTCCCCTTCCCAAATATTGTTTGCCCCCTCTGAAAATTCAATCCTGCGTACGTAAGCAGTATCCAGTCATACAGAGTGGTGATTTGTGCTTGATACTTAACTTTTGGACACGGGTGTATGAAGGACAATCTCTCAAATGCCGACTATACCTCGGTATTGGAGTTGGTAGTTTTCACAAAACTATTTCTTGTAACTATTTTATTGTTTTAGGCTCGAATAAATTTAGTAGAATGGCTCGTGTTTTTCTTTTTTATTCACGCTGCTTGCATTTTGGTCTGATAATTGTTTACATGTATCCTGTAAGAAAAAAAAAATTCTGTAGTGTCGTTAAACCTAGAACACTGAAAACTAGCCGCAGTGAAATAACTCCCCAGAGGCCCATTAAATGAGTGGATTTTTCCGTTGCAGAAGTCATTAACCGTTAGCGACCCAAAATATCAGTTTGTTATTTCAGAGTGAGTAAAAGTAATAAACACAACCATGAAACTAAAATTAATCATTTCCATTTTCCGCTCTGATATATTGCTAACAAAGCTTTTATAACACCGCCTTCGTAGAAGTTTGGTTTTCTTCGGAAATTATTGTTTTATAAGCTCTCCCCTACAACTACAGTACAACTGCTTCTGCGAGTACTTTCCTTAGTACTACATACGTATAATTGATAAGGAAAGAATTGCGACGAGGAAACAGTTATTAACTCGGAATATATATACTATGTTTTCCTTATTATATTTTATGACGCTAAAAACTGAAATATATTACAGCACGATCTCTAAAGAAATATGGGTTTGGAAACTACTTTTCCGTGGTAGAGTATCTCTGGGCTAGTATTTTTAATTACTGAAGCAAGAGCTAACGGATTTTGCAGTATAAAATATTATATTTCGGTGCGGGTAATAATTTTTTATTTAATATTGAAAGTAATTGATGTAATATACAGAACATTAGGAGCAAAACTAGGATGCGCTAATGATTATTCTAAATTGATGAAGTGGGCTGCCCAGATAGGCAGAAAAATTGAATTTTGCAAATAAATTTGCATAAAAATATCACATTTTGTGTGGACATTTCAGTAAAACATATTGTTACGTGTAATGAGAGCATCACATTTCTCAGGGTATTAGAGGCACTTTAAAAAAAATTACAGCAGGTCAATACCATGTGCTAGATCAAAAGCACTAATGAATATAAATATGTACACTATAAAAGGGTGCGTATCATATACAGCCATGTATGGTATACGGTTATACCCATTTTTTAATACTTTTTTGTTTTATACATTCACACACAATTAGACAAAGAAATAGAAAGACGCTGAGAACGACAAAATACAAAATGCTACAAGAACAAAACAATAAAAAAAAAATAAAAATAAATATGCACTCTGTAATTTTACCCGCCTTTATTTATTTATACAGTATCTGTCATGTGCATAATATGTTACTTTTTCTTGTTTTGAAAAATTGAGTCCGACATAAGACGCTCCCCTCAACGAGGGGCAGTGGTTAAAATTAATAATTCGTGATAAAATCTGTTGCTTGTTTGGTTAAGTAAAAGTAAAATGTAAAATCAATTTTTGCAGTCAAAGTAAATGTAAGTTACAATTTTTTTAACCTTATTAAAGTATATTGGCACACTTGGCCACTCTGTCGAGCGTTTAGAAGCATTCAAATACTTTTAATAATAAACAACCATGCACACAAACAGTGGTGCTGTAATTAACTTCAAAATCGAAGTGGAGAAGCAATACAAAAGAAGGGAGAAAAAAATAGAAATATTTTCATATACACAAAAAATCGAAATGTTCCAGGGAACCTGTATCCTTAAGGATTTCAATGCCAAACTATATCAGTTATAACAAGGGGAAAAACCTTTAAACAAGATCTCTAAATCACTAAAATAGTCGACAAACTAAATTCCTCTTGAACTTCATTTAAATTAAAACTTGAATTTTGTCAGACATACAAGTATACGGGGAAATGGGTGTGTCATCAGGGGGACCCCCCCCCCCCCATGCATGATTCGAAAAGTGTAAGCGTTTCTGAAGGGTGGTTATGTATAATTGCATTAAAAATGCCAACCCTTGTTCCCTGACGCCTGCCTTCTCAAAAACATGTTGGACGAAAAAAATACAAAGAAAAAATGTTAAAAATACAATATTAGAAAAATATATACAGAGCTTCAGATTATAAGCTCAAAGAAGTACAAGAAAAATATATTTAAAGTTACAGGAATAAAATAATTACAGTGAATATTTTACATGGATTACGAAAAATGTCAAAAATAAATTAAAAAGTCAAAAAAGTAGTCAAAAAATCACCGGACATCCCTCAAGAATGGAGAGACTTGTTGTTTTGACGATTTTTCTGGAAATGTCGTTGAAGAAGGCGGTTGGAATACTGTTGCCAGAGGCAGTTTTGAAAAAATTGAGGAGCGCTGTATTGAATTCCTGTTTATTATTACAAATGTGTCCGAATCTACAAATTTGCGAAATGAGTGTGTTTCTGAATATTTTGGTGTTGATGTTTGAATGCTAGTGGATTAAATTGTTAACATAAAAATCGAAGTCTTTTTCTTTTGCATAATTACCTGTTTCCCATTTATTGTTGTTCTTGTATATTTTTATATCCAGGAACATTATTATGTCTCCTTTTGTGGTTTCCTTCAGAGAAAGCTCTTCAGGATAGATGTTGGGGAAAATGCTGTTAAAATTGCATTTGTTGAAAATGCAATCGCAATGTAATGAAATCATCAATGTAACGAAAGCCAACAAAGTTGTATTGCAGTTTGGATTTTTGTTCATAGAAGTGTAGAAAAAGGTTGGCACGGGCGCTGGAAAATAGCAGGTCCCTATTGGTATTTTTTTAATCTGCTTGTGGATATGTATTCCATTGTAAAGAAAGTTTTCAAAATGCAGAAGTTAACAAGGTTTTTCCAGTGTGTGAAATTAAATTTAAGAGAACCTTCTCTCTCTCTCGATCTCTCTGGTATTTTTGAAAGAGATGAAAACATATCTCAATGAGTTTATTGTGTGGTATGCTGGTGAAGAGGTTTTCGAAATCATATGCGCAAATGTGAGAAATTTTATTGTTGTTATATATATATATGAAACGGACTCAAGTTTTCACCCAGTATATTGTCAGATATATAGACAATAATAAGAAGACTGCGATTATCAAACACTATTTTACCCTCTATCACCTCATTAAATGAAATAGTTATGATGTGAACTTTTGGTAGATAATTTTAGTTGTAATTAAAACCTAAAAACAAGAACAAAAATTCTAAAAAATTATTCAGTACTCAACGAATTACTTAATCTGTTTCGTCAGAACTATACGCTTACAATAAAAATAAAAAAATGAAAATACTAATTCAAATATGTTGAATAATACAGTTGCATGAATATTTATTTTACTACAGTACAAAGAAAACCATAATTAGCATTATACATTTGTCAGAAAACATTTCGTGAGAAGCAGTGTTTTGCTGCATTCCACAAAAAAGTGTAACAAAGTACACTTATACAGGGACTAAACATCCAATTGAATTTTATTAATTAACACATTAAAAGAAAACTAGTTGTCCCTAACTTGTGCTGTCACCTGGTAATCGTAAAGTAACTATATAGCCTTTATAGTTTTAATTACCAACTCCTAACAACGTATGTAAGGGATGTTACAGGAATTAAAAGGAAAGGTAATTTAGAGCGCCGCGTCAGTAGTGATAGGGTTAAACATTCTCTTTTTCAAGCAAAATATTAGATCAGAATAGGAACTCGTATATTATTAGGGTGTTTCATTTTTTTCCAGCGAAGACTTGAAGATACAAAAGAATTCCGAGAAAAGTGAATTTCACAAACGTTTTAGCGCTGGGCAAGAAAGATCAATAAATAGAATTTGTGTGCCGAGGCTAATGACTCAACGAAACTGATCGTGGAATTTGTTGTTATTCAACAGCAGTCATGACTAAAAGCTTGCCCGTGAATACTTAGAAGTTTCGTTTACGATAACGTAAAGATTGATGATGTAGTTAATGGCTTGTGCTTTTCTTCTCTGATATATGCCATCAGAAAGTAAAAAACAAAAAAAAACAAAAAAAAAAAAAACACAGGAAAAAAAGTTGTTTTGAATTTTTCAAGGGTCTGGATGTGGATTCCTTGTAAGTGTTTCGTGTATTGTCCTTTGGTAGTGGTGAGATTTTATCGACTTAAGAAACATAGTTATTTTTATGATATTTTTTTCGTTACTATGTTTCTTGTTATCGATTTTCAATTACCGTGTGTGTGTTATAGAAGCTGCTTTCTCTGTTCAAGACGGAACGTAGGGGCATTTTACGTGCTGTAAAATGCACCTATTTCGGAACATCAGTTCTATTGACCATTCTGTGATTACTTCTTAACAACAGCACCAGCCAAAGTAATAATACTAAAAAATAAAGGAAATATATATTTTTTTGATGCTTTTTAACCATTAGGGGTGTATGCAAATAATAATAAAACCATGTCGACTAAAATTTAAAAAAAACAACAAAAACTTAAAACGTACCTCAAAATGATGGATTTTGTAGTAGAACAATTTTAAATGAAGAAAACAAACAAATAAAAAAAAAGGCAATGTAAGTACAGCCAATAAATTGGCTGTCCTGGATGATTCCAAAAGTGAATAATTTTCTTTAGAACACCGATGAAAACGCAACAACCTCGGACATAGCGACACATTTTTCGTCGATTTTGTTTCTGTTACATAGCGTTTTCTCAGGGATTTCCTAGAATGAGCTCAGCACACATTTAGGCTAAAATGTCTGTTATTCTATTATACCTTACGCTGAAAATAAGATTTATTATATGTTTGACGCTTGACCCATTGGCATGATCCATATACTGGACCTCCGTATATTTTCTCTTTCCCGACTTTTTTTTTTAAATAAAAGTCTCCCGTTTTTCTTCGTTTTTTAAACAAAACTTACTTTAATGTAATTTTCACTAGAATCGAGATACGAAGTTAATTTTCGCTTATTATAAGATAATTTTATAAATTTTGTCACAATGAATATTACCATAAATGTATGATCATAAATTATGTTATAATGAATATGACCATTTATCTTAGATATTTCTCATGTGTTTTCTTCAATTTGTTTTTCGTGAAATACATTTCAAATCACTGCAGATTTATTGTAGCATACTGTATTTCTCCAAAGGTTATTTATACGCAATATTTAGTAATTTCGACGATAATTGATAACGACAATTTTGGAGAGAATAGACGATGTTCTTTTTCAGATCCCGATTCCCTGTATTTTCTCGATCAAATATATAGTCATACTCTAATCATAATAAAACAACAACTTTACATGTACAGTATTTTTAATTGCACCTCATTATATTTTTATTCAAAAATATTTCGAAAACATCAACCTCGTTACAACGACAAAATACCGTGGAACCTTTGATGTCATTATGACAGAGTTTAACTCTACTTAAGTTTATAAATATTACTTAATTTATTTTTAGTATTTAAATTGAATTCTTGCATCTTAGTTTCATGTTAAATTCATTGGAAAGTTTGACGGAAATATCAGTTCGAATAAAGCGGGTCGGTGGTAATAACTGCAAATGTGGGTAACGTAAAGATTTATTTTCTGTTAGAAGATTGCGGAACTGCTTTTATTCGAGATTAATCAGCTAAGAAGCCTATTAGCTTCCTTTGGAGTTATTTCCATCCATGCTTTCACGTTAATTGCCATTGGGGAAACACAAGATGCGGGTATAAATGTGTTTCACTGATAGTGCAAAGAGAACGTTGCAATAACCTTAGTAAGAAACAGATTTTTCATCCCTTACTAATGTTACATTAGTCAGATTTGTACCTGGAAATAACGATATCCAAGGATGTACTGTGGGATAGTGTATGGGAAGTAAGTACGAGGAACATGGAATACACATTTTATTATTCCGGTCTGAAAGACGATAAGGACCTGGGACCTGTACTTTTGTAAAACTTGAATTCCTGTCGTTGCATGACAAATGTAAAGGGTGTCTATAATTAAATTTCCCGCACTCTCAGTAAATGCAACCAAATTTTCAGGATATCTTAATGGTACCCATGAAAGCGAGATTTATGCAATAAAAAAACAGTTCAATTTTCTACCACCAAGTGAAAAAAGAGCGTATGATTTTCGTATGATCCGTATAGCGTATATACCAAGTTTCAATGAAATATGTTCACCAGAACGGGCGCTACATAGGTATGAGCAGTACCAGTGTACTAACAGGAGCTAAATGTCTGAATTGTCAGTATACTGACGAGAACTACATAGGTCTACGCAGTGTCAGTATACTGAAAATACTCAGACCTATGATTATTTGATCATTTTTGTCGCATCATGGTCATTTTCTGCACAAGAGGGATAATTAGACCGTGACCTACAATTATTACCAATTCCGAACGGCAGCCTTTTTTTTGTACTCACCGGAAAGTTGGTGCACTAACTCCTCGATGTGGGACTTCCTGTGGTAGAAATCTTTTTCTGTGGTCATGTGTTGCCTTTTCTATGTACCCCTGTGTCAGGACAGTTTCTGACATTCTGACAAGGACGAACCGGGCATCGAACTCGTGACACCTCTAAACATCCTTTGGTACTTTAGGCGAGTATTTAATCAATCTGGGTTATAAACACACACTTTATTAGTGAGAAATATTGAATCAAACTAAAAACATTTCATGTAAATATGTGGTCAAAATTCTCGAGATTCTTTAACCGTAAAAAGTTGTGATATCTGATGTAGAGCAAATTCTAATGCTGTTATTAACTGTGACACTTTCATAAATCACCTCATGGCACACACCTTCAGTTGAACATTTTGGGACTTAACATGGTGTAAATATGTGCTGCATAATTGTTATGCAAGATCAATTCAACGCTATAAATACACGTATTCTTATTCACGTTATTTGATAGCATTATTAATGAACATGAATGATACAACTTAGCCAACGGCCAACACATTCTCGTGCTGCGTAATTGCCAAGTACCAAAATGTTCTTCAACTAAAAGTGTGTAGCCATGGGGTGATTTATGAAATAAAGTGTCGCACTTAATAAAAGCACTAGACTTTGACTCTACATCAGATATCACAACTTCTTACGGGTAAAGAATCTCGAGACTTGGCCACATGTTTCACATGTGATGTTTTTGATGAGATTTCACTTTTTTTTGTAAGTTCTATAGTCCTCTTTTTTTACATTGCAAATTTCTTCTACATCACTTTATTTTTCGAAATTAAATGTTGCACATTCTTACACATATAAACTCAAATACCCACGCTTTGAAAGGCTTTGCTACAAGGGTGACATTTAACCTTTGAAAACCAGACACCCCGTTTCATATGTCAGTGAGATATCGAAGCGTTCTCGGAGGATGGGTGTGCCCGAAAAATTTATTTTTTCACACAACCAACACTCGCTAACGGGCGGATCATAATATACAATGATCATATACAAACATCATAATATCATAATGTACATACGCTAAAATAAAAAAAATATATATATAATATCTTGAATCTTGTACTGGCCGATGACTGATAACCGTCCATGTGCATAATTCTTTAGTCATGGATGTCGCTGATGGTCTGGAAACGTCCATATGCGTGGATCAGCCAACCACCATGATGAAAGTATTCGTATGAAGGGATGATGGAACCGTCGTCGCTGCACCGAGCGCCTGTACGGGCTCATCATCCGAGCACCCTAGCTTTGTATGTACCTCTGGTCTTTCAAGTAAGTGTATCAAAGTCCAGTCCGATTGGCTGCACTCGTGGTGACTTAATAGTACTATGGAGTATTCCTCGTTTCCAGTATAGCAGACTGTTGTCCGGAATACGGCAAAATGAAATTGTATTGTATGTGGGCATGAGCATAAGTATTGCTGTAAAGATTCGACCTCACCACAATAACACTTATCGTTATTAGGTTTTTAAAACGTTCTAAATAAGCTGGAAATGGGCCGTGTTCCGTAGTCATAATAATTTTTTCACGCAACCATATTAGGCTATGTTAGCGGATACGTCGTTGGATGCCGTATGCTTCCTGATATTAAGATCCCATTGTACTTGCCACTGTCAAAGCAGTTCGTTCTTCAAGTAAGTCCGTACATGGCTACGTGGTGTAGTTGATGTTGATCCATTAGGTAAGCTGGTGGCATCCATAGCCAATCGGTCGGCCATTTTGTTGCCCGTATTTCCTACGCAGGGCCACAACTACGGGGGAGCAGGCGCTTATCGTGCCGAGGGGGCGCAAATTTCATTCTGAAACCTCTCCTTCAACATTACAAGGAGGCGTCAAAATGCACGCTTGTCCCGGGTAACCAAGCATCTAGTTGTGACCCTGTTCCTACATGTGTCCTAACTATCGCAGACGATACGAACGATGGGCACAAAGTAGTTGTCGAATTTTCCGAATGTTCAAGGGCGTAGTGTGGGGTCATAAATTCCCATGAAGGCAAGATACACTATCAGTATGTATAATAGCTGGTGAATGTTGTTGAGACAATTAAACTGTAGCATTCTTACTAGGGAGACCGCATGACAGGGCCGTAGCCTGAAATATACTTCAGAGGGAAGCACAAATTGGTTAAACAATATAATTCATTTGGGTTTTCCACCTAGTCCAGCAATTTTGTCAAATTTCGGGAAGGGGGACCTGATCCTCTGTTTCACCCCCTCACTACAGCCTACAGGATCCTTATTTTAAGGGACACGAGTAATTTTTACATATCCGTATTTTCACGATATGTCCAGTTTTTTTCACCGTAGCTCAGTTGAATTCGTAGTATTTTCAAAAATAGATATAACATATAAATTATATTATAACTGCGAAAAACATTTGCGAATGTTCATTTCATATTTTTGTCGTACATAACAAATACTGTACGTACATGTGCAGAATTCAGATTGGTTTCATTATTTTTTTCTTCTGATCCCCTTCTCTAGAGATATCATCCGAAACATCAGTCAATGTCAAAAAAACCTGTAGTTGAAATTTCTCATGAAACTACAAATGATAAAAATGTGAAATTCAGAAATTTGATTAAGTTTGTAAAATGCTCTGGATATGCCAAGTTTCAGATACCTGAATCACTCCATTACGGAGATATGGGGGTCTCAAAAGTACCTCGAGTTGCTTCCAGAAAACAATATTCCGGCCGTGCTCGTTTCACTCGAATTGGCGGGGAGAGGTGAGAGAAAGGAAAACAAATTACCAAGAAGCCAAATGGCTCTTATTGGCAATCACAAATTACAATTTGGTTTTAATCACGTTAGCAAATAAATGAAGAGCAAAAAAAAAAAACAAAAACAAAAAAAACACATAAATTAGTACAACATGTGGCATGCAGGAAAGAAAAAAAAACTGTACACAATATGAATTGATAAGTCGTAGCCGCAGGCATGTGGTGATAATATTTCGATCGCAAAAAAAGTGGGAATTTGTCATGTTTAACATTATGTAGGCCACATGTAACGAAAAGAAGGAAAAGAAAGCTGTAGTAGAGAAATTAAACCTAAAAAAAACTCTTCAATATTATTTATTGAAAACAGGTAGTATTTTAGGCTAGTAATGAAGTTATTGTTAAGGTATTGTTAAGGTTATTGTAATTAGGTGAAGAGTTATAGAATTTTGGGACAAGATATGAGAAGTGTTTCCTACCTTTCGTTCTTCTGTAAGAATCAACTTTAGCTATTTCCCCAGAATCTATAAAACGATTGTTGATAACGATAGGTAAAGAATGATGTATTTTAAATAAAATAACTATTAATTTTTGAAGAAATAGACACGTCGACGTAGTAAAATATTTAGGGAATGGAAAAGTTCGAGTGAGGGAGTACTGTAATCGTTAGTTATCAGTCTCTAATTATTTTTTTTGCAAGTTGATCAAAGGATATATCAAAGGATCGAAGTTAGTAATGCAGTCACTGCCCCAACCATAGAGTAGTTGAGTAAAAAAATGAGTTGCACAAAACTAAAAGAAAAGAGGAATTAACATAAAATTTGATGTAAAAAAAATTGTGCAACAAATAAGCTTAGCTAAAAATAACAGTGCCACCATCTTGGTCTTGTTTTACAGAGAAGGAATAAAAATGTATGCCAATTCTATATATTCCGTTATTCGTGGCAGCCAGACGGAGTGAACTGTGCTGGCGTAAAGTGAATCCACAATTTTTGACTTTCCGGATTCGACAAGTGTCTATAAAAGGAATCACATCTCAGGGACTAACTATCCGATCTGAGTGTTCTTTTGAAGAACAGTGTATCTGTTACAACTTGTTTTGCGTTTGAAGTCTGTATTCTTACGAGGCTGTGAATTTGAAAATTTTCAAAATTCTTCGACTTTTTTAGTGTCAAGATATATGAGGGCAAAGTACACACACAACCCAGAGTAACAAAAATCGAGCACGAATGCGGGAAGCACAAAATTCCAAAGAGAAACGTCAAACACCAAACACGAAACGTCAGGCCCGAACCCAAAACCAACGTGCCACGAATATGCAGAGTGATGCCTTAAGTCTCTTGGCTGCAAATTACTGACGGACCGTTGAACCTAGAGACATACTTCTGAAGAACTATCCAAAAGCAGAAAAATTATTCAAATAACGTGTAAATGCGATACGTCATTCACATTGCAAGAGTTTGTATTATTATCAAAAGAAATTAAATTTTTATTAAAAACCAATTAGAAACTTTTTTTCCCTGTCTCTTCTGAAGTTAACAAAAAATACATGTTTCCAAGTAATATTGGTTGAGATATTTAAATTCAAAAAAATCGCTGAAAATGTGGGAAAGAACAGCATAATGAGCTTCTCCGTAAGTTTATCTTTTTCTCATGCGAAAAAAATCGGGAGAATCGCGCCACACATACAAACGCGGAGTTCACGTTAATCTGGATAGCATAAGTAGGGTTATTACTTCATACACTCTTCCCCCTTGTTGTGAAGGGTGAAAGCTCTCCAGCTAGAGGGAAGAAAATAACATATAAAAAAAGCAAACAGTTTAGGGAAATTAATGATTCAATACTCAATTATTACTATAACAAGAGATTCAAGGAAAATATTTTTAATATTAGTACCAGAATAATCATATTTTAAAGCACATCACATGAAATACATTTCACACAATTCTGATAGAGGAATGATGGGGAAGGGAGGGGGGGCGGAGTTTAGATCGAAGTATAGGTCCTGCTTTTATATGCACCATCCCGGAGGAAAGAACGGATGGTTGAGAGGGTATGTATGTGGTTTCTATTTTAATCACATGTGGTCAATTGGCACTTGTGACGATGATCGACATCGATGACTTGAGAGTATGCCCGGGACAGCGAAACTGTTACATGACACTTGTGGTCACTCCAGCCGGCACGGATTATATCTAAATGCGTCTAACCAGCGATGGATCAAACCAAGAGTCGTTCAAGTAACAGTTAATTTTTGGCATGGTGGTTACTATAATGACGTTATTTTTCAACAATTTAATTTTACCGTTACTCGATCATCTTTTTTTTTTTTATTCATCATCGAGCGAATTACTCAAGGAGCGGTGGAGAACACCACCTCTCCGGACGAGAGTTAACTCCAGAAGAAGAAAAAAACAGGGTTTCTAGAATATATAAAAAAATATACATGTCTGGAGAAAAAAAAAACAGTCTTCGTCGCTCTTTGAGCTCGTTCCTCGAGAATAGATTTTCTGGCAAGGAGTCAGTCTCAAAACTGTATTAAAGAGCAGCTTCTTAATACAGTTTTGGTCAGTCTCTTGGCGATGGAGTGAGCTGGTCCCTAGCGAGGATGGCGGCTTCTTCACAACACCCTTTACCAAATCAACTTTCTTTTCTTTACCTTACACGCCGAGGCTGTATTAACGTATCGCACCACCACCAACCCAACTGACTATCGGTACTTTTTATCACACGCACGCTAGTTATTCTACGGAACCGGATCTGAAAGAAATGAAAGCACTTCCGTTTACTTTTCATGTTGGCGTTCTTCCCTCACAAAATTCCACTTCTATGTCTCGCTAAAGAAATTTCAATTAAAAAAAAAAAAAATCTTCATTAGCATCGTTTATTTCCTTTGAAGGCAAGATTAAACAAATTTTTCAACTAGATTTATAAGAAACAACTAGTCTCTACTGAAACAACCAGGATAGATTTCAGCCTTTATTATCGTGAAAATATATGTTATGTTAATAGGGTAAATCACATAAAAATGAATGCTTAGCAAATTGTCATAAATACGATAGGAGTGACTTCAGTTGAAAGGTGATAAAATCACTGGAATTGAATAAGATATTTTCACTTTTTATGCCTTGGTTGTTTTAATTTTTTTTCAGGGTCGATTCAGAAAAGTTCTTAATTACTACAGCAGTTATTTCTCAAAAAATTTAGGCCAAAATTAATTGTTGTTATTATTTGTTTTGTGTTACTAGTAAGATTAAACTGCTGAAAATTTTGACTTCGTGAGTGCGACCAAATTAGATAAAAGAAAAAAACACTTTGGAATTATAAATTGCACATTTAAAGAAACCTAAAATTCTAATTCTCCTAATTCCTAACTCTCAATCTCATTTAATTTGCCATTCACAATTGAACGTAAATTTATTGCAGTATTTCTTTTTAAAACAATGTAATGTACATAGGTATTTTTAACGGATAGATGTAATTGGAAAAACAAAACTATAAAAAAAATAGTAGTCTTTATAGAGACTAGTAGATAAAACTAGAGACAAGAGAAAATTTAAAAAAAAATAAATTTTCCCACTAGCAACCAAATAACTAATTTTCCAACATAATAGCCCTGAAAAAGACTAGATTTGGTTGTAAAAAAAACCAAATAAGTTGGCAACTATTGTTTCTTTCTGTACAAAAAAGAAGTTAGCAATGCCCTCTATCAGACATATGCATAAACACTGATATTTAGCCACGGGGAAAAAAGAAAATATTTTAAGTTGCCTATTGTATATTATCACAGATTATATATACGTTATGTTTAAAAATTGAAAATGAGCTAGTGGAAACATTCTGGAGATAAGCATTTGCATTTTCACTTTTAACCTCATACAATGGCGAAAGAATAGAGTACATGGGGCCTTTCTTTCGTTGTAGAAATCATGAATATTAATGCTGTCACGCTTTCAGTAAATAATAATAAGACACAAAAATGAAATTCTGAATTCGCAGATATTTTAAATAAACGTCTCTATACAAAATTTCATTTCCAGTTGTATGAAAGAAATTGTGACTTTGAGGTTTTGCGGTTTTCATTTCTGACTAACAGATGGCAGCAGGTAGAAATTCTTCTAAAAATGTTCTTTCATATTATGCTTCCTAAGTTTAAAAACAGAGCGTATTCGAAGTCAATGTTTTAACGGGAAGGAACAATAGCATGTAAGCTAGAGTTACCAGACGTCCTCTTTAAAAGAGGACATGTCCTCTTTTTTCATGTCATTTCAAGCGTCGTCCTACGTTTTATAAAATTCGCGCTTTTGTCCTTTTTTTTCAGGTCTCTGGAAATTTCAGTTTTTTCCTCACACTGAAAAATATATAGTTTTTTTTTCTTCACAACTTTTACACGCTTTATTATAAAATAAGAAACAAATTTTTGTACGGGCACCCTGGCCCGTTGTTTCCCTGTGTCTTCTGAGGCCAACTAAAATAATTCCACGTTCTTAAGTGCAATATTGACTGAATTCAAAAATCGGAGAAAAGCTGGTACAGAATAGCATAAACTAACAGACAACACTTCTTTTTCTCCTGTATGGTGCTTATTTCCCTAAGTTTTCTACTATTTTAAATTAAAAAAATTATATCTCCTCGGATATTGCACTTAGAAACATGGAATTATTTTTGTTCGCCTCGGGAGAGATATGGCAACAACTTTCTACTTGGGTTTTGAAGACGGTATAAAAAATTCATTTTTTAATGTTAATAACATTTTTGCCTCTTGCAGCATGAATGACGTATCTGAGCTCTTTACGTTATTTGGAGACTTTGTCCAACTGGAAGTATGTTTCTGGAATCAACGGCTCGCTATTAACATGCGGCAAAGGGAATTATTTCATCTCCCTGTAAAAAGTCCTGGAAACATTTAAAAAAGTATTAAAAAATCAACCAATTGGTTTCTTTGATGAATTAAAAAAGTTAAAAATTTCACTCACACATGTCGCTGTGTAACGGCAAACTCGACATATACATAGAACATAGAATATTTAAAAAAATAGTCTATAATGAATGTTTATGATGATTTACATCACACATAAAACTACCACATTTGAAATATGAGCAACTTTTGTAGTTCCGGCATTGTATAAGTGGGTGAAACGGTGCTTATGTTGAGTTATATCGTGTTATAGTAAATATATCGTAGTTTTATGTAACGCAAAATGTCATAAACATTAATTATACACTGTGTAGCGTTTTATGTGTTCTGCCGAGTTTTTCGTTATACAGCGTCTACATGGGAGTCAAATTCCGAACTGTTTTTGTTAATTAAAAAAAAAAATCTAGGCCATAATCAGTATTTTAGTGCATGGGTTTCCAGCTGGTGTTCCACAGAACCCTGAGGTTTCGTGACAGCATTTTTGGGGTTCGACATGATCAAATGCTACAAAATCCTCAAACATCCCGGAACCCGGAAAGATTTCAAAGAAGAAAACTTTCTTGTTACTGATACTATTCGCAAAGTTGTTCTTTATTTTGAATTTTAAGAAGAGAGTGTCGTTTAAAAAAAAAATCAGGCCACTTCAATGACTAAGTCAGCCACCTCGTTGGGCAATTTGCCTGTTGTGGCGTTGTATTTGTATTTGTATTTGTAAACAATTTAGAAGCGGTGACGATGTGACACTTTTTTCACATCGAATTTTTGAACCAGAAGCTCTAGAAGTTCATAAATGACATTCGTTGTTCCATTAGGAAAAAAAAAGTTGTAAAAACAATGTTTTTTTTGGGATATTTTTTATCCACTAGTGATACTCTTGAGAGAGTGCACATTATTCTCTTTTATTTCACCTGAACTGATCTGTTGTATCTTTGCTTACAGAATTTCGATATCTCTGGGAAATGACAAACTTTACAATACTTACCTTACAATATGCCAACCTTATACAATATTTGGAGGCATTTGGATTTGGATGCTCAGCAAAAAAAAAATAATTGCGTACCAGGAAGACTATGCACGTCCAAACTTTTTAGATTTATTCACCATGAAAAAAAAATGTATAAGTTACTTTTGTCCATAAACAACAAACGGGTGATAATTTCATCAGTAAGAATGTACCGTCTAGAAAACGTAAGAAATAAGTATACAGTACAGTAATATAAATCACGTGTGAAAAAACACATGAACGAACTGGAACACGTTCTGCCACCTAATAAAAGAAAACTGTTATAATTCTTCGATTGAAATTGGCAACCGGTTTCTGATAAATGCGCCGCATAGAAGAAGTCAATGTAGTATGATATTAACAAATATTTTGTAAGCAATAATGTTAGATTGTCTAGTTTGCTTCAAAATTTTGACAGTTGCTGTTTGTGTGAGGTATACTAACGTTAATAAAATGCGCTCGGAAGGGATGTAAGTTAGGATCAGTTCAATTCTTGTCTACTTTCTTTTCTATTACAAAGAACTCATGGGCTACTTTCTGCGCGTTCTACTAATGTTAGTTTACCGCATACAAACAATAAATATTAAAATTTTAAGACGAACTTGAAAATTTAACTAACATTATTGCTCAAAAATATTTCTTACATACTATATTTATTAAACACTTATCAATATGACATTGACTTTTTCTATTTGGTGCATTTATCAGGAACCGGTCATCAATTTCAATCGAATAATTATAACAGTTTTATTTCATTAAGTGTCAGAACATGTTCATTGATGTGTTTATCACGTGTAATTTTTACTGTACTATATACTTATTTTCAATGTTTTCTAGAAGGCGCACATTTTTACTGATAAAATTTTAGTTTAACCCGTCTGTTGTCTATGGACAAAAGTAACTAAGAAAAGAACCATTTTTTTCATATTGAAAAGTATGGACGTTTAGAGTCTGAGGATGACCGAGGATGCTTTCTTGTACACAGAGTTTTTTGCTGAGCAGAGAAAAATTCCCTGTATTGTATAACATAGCATTTTATTTTGTCATTTCGCACGGATATCGAATTTTTATGAGCAGAGAAATAACAGGTCAGTGTGGGTGAAATAAAAGAAAATGTGCCCGCGATTTGGAAAAAAATAAGTTAGAGGACACATTTCATGTAGGACTAAAGATTTTCCTTTCCCCGTGAGCATCTCGATGCTTAACATGAGTACTCGTGACTGGGAAGCAGTCTCCCTACACTGAGATCTTGTGGTATGGGCATCCTCTATAATGAATTTATAGTGTAAAAAAACCACCGTGATAGAGCCCTGCCACGCTTACCCACGTAGGGGGGATCATGGTGTTCGCTTAAACCATTGAGAATGGATGCTTGTTTCGTACTCAGGAGATATTTACCGACAACTCAGATGAACACTCTGTGATTCAATGATTCACATAATGATTATTTCAGTTTCAGTCACAGTTCTTGTACGGGTGCTTTTCTTTTGATGATGTTTACAATGAATGTGCTCTTGAGTCGTGAATATGCCTCCCAATAGGCGCACGGGGCACCACCAACCATAGACTCTAAGGCCATCTTAAGACATCATGGGCAGGCATCCCGGACAAGTGATGTTCAGGTGCCCCTATCTGGTGGAAATCTTCCGCCTACAGTTTACATACTTCCTCTTGAAAACCATAGTGCCGGGTGTCAAATAATCACGAGACCCTACGATACTCCTATGCATCCGAGCCCCTCCCCCCCCCCCGAGTAAGGTCCATGCATCAAAAAAAGTATCGAGAGTCCTCGCTTATCACTATACAAAATATTGAAAATTCCCATTTTCGAATACGAGGGGGGGGGGGACATCTTATTTTATGTAGTTTACTTGAATTCTTACAGGTAGCAGAACATTACAAGCCTGTAAATTTCTTAAACGCAAAAACGTCCAATTTAAAGAATAAAAAATAAAACACTCGATTGTTTATAAAATTCGAATTTTGGAATTCGAATTTCGTTTCTCTAATTATGAAATTATAGCGTGAAAAACAAGAAAATGATGACAATCTCAGAAACCCCGGGATGGAGCCCTGTCAGCCCTACCACCTTTGTGGGGGGTGATGCATCAGGTGCATAGGGGGGGGGGGCTCCACGATAGATCTGATTTGTGGCAATAAATATAATATACCATAGTGCATGTATATTAAGTGGTGGTGTGCGCTCAAATCCTCTTTCATTTTGCCCTGGGGCTATGATGCTGCTGAGACAGTAGTAGGAATACTACTTTTCAGATAAATACTCAAAAATTTGTTTGAGTTCCATAGAACAGCCTCATTATCATCAAGGGGTCCATGGAACAGCCTTATAAGTATCAATTATTCCCCGAGATTCTTTACGTTGGAAACCCTTGTTTTAGTGTAAACTGCTCCTTTTTTAATGTGGATGTTTGCTTTTTATTATTTTTTAAAATGTGTCCAGGATTTTTCGCCAACCCTGTACATTTGATATAAAAAACATGTTTTTTCATATACTATATAAATATCTTTCAGAACAAATTTATATTTTTATCCATCAGTTTTTAGAATTTTGCCTATGGCAATAGACCTGAGTTGTGCTCGGTTTGAAAAAGTTTTTAGAATCGCCGCTGTGGTGGTCGAGTGGTCATAGTGACGGACTCGCATCGCGGGGACCCGTGTTCGAGCCCCACCGTCGTCACAGTGGTGGTCGGCTGAAGTTGGTTTTCTGTAGTTCCCAAATTAGAGGCGCAAATGCGAGCTGATCTCCCCGTTAAAAAGTCTCGCTACAGAGAGCAGCAGGCCTACAAACAGTACAAATATTCAGTCACTACACATCACTCACTTCACTTCTGAGATATAGATGGCAGCACTGAAAAATCATACACAACACTAGATACGCGCTCAGACTGTTAGGTACACACACTTACAATTCCGACACAACTCGCTAGGTAGTAAATTGCCTATGACGATAGACCTGAATTGTGCTCGGTATGAAAAAAAAAAAAGTTTTTAGAATCAGGACTTTGAATGCATACATTACAATACTTTGATACATTACTATTTTTTTTTAAATCATTCCACTGTGAATATTAATTTTGAATTTTCATTGTAAATAAAAATATGTATCATAATGAAATTCGTTCATTTCCGATAACACTCTGTTTTTCCTCCGGGTGTATTTATCAAATTTCATTCGCTTGAAAAGAAACTATTTGACGTCTCGACGATAAATATACCCAGAAATGTGTCGATACACTTTTAGTGAAAACAGATGTTCGTTCATAGGTCACCGACATTTTGACAAATTTCTATTCTTTTGATTAATGACAACACCTTATCTCTCTGCTGGTCCGATATGAAGTAAATGTCGATATCGATTTCAAATATTGAGACTACTATCTGGATGGCAGCCAGTCTTATTTTTGAAATTTATAGCTCAAGATCTACTCCATTTATTTATTCAATGGGTTCCAATGGGATCCATTTATTCGATGGGTTCATGATGTCACAAAAGCATCTGCGTTGTAATCGCATTTCTTTTTTTACTCAAAATGCAGAAAAACATGGGAGCGTAGTTTGATTAATCGATTCTTGCTTTTTTGGTAGTTTCCTCAATAAGAAAAGGTTTTTTCATCCGAAAAAGTTCTATTTTTCAAAATTTTTCTTTTTTTTCATTGTAATCTACGTACGTTCATTATGTATCTCGAGTATCATACCATCTGTAACAGTAATCTTCCTCTTTTCTTTTGCTTTCTAATCCATCATTACATTTTTTTGGCATTAGTTCTTTCTTCCCATTCTTCGGGCGTGTATAGACTACTTCAACCCTATAAAACCGATTTTCTGCACAATTTTTATTTTTCAACATTCTATTCAAGAGTGCACGTACACATTTCAATATTCTTTCTCCTTCGTCGCAATATATGCTGGTTAATATTTTCAAAATTTCACTTAGTTCACATTGGGCTCATATATAACCTAAGGGGTGTCGCGGTAGCTGGAGCTCCAACAACTCGATTTTTAAAGTATTTTACTTCATTAAAAATGGAACGTGAAAAACTGCGTGTAAATCGCTCAAATTTTCTCTTAAAAATAAATGAAAATTCGTGAATATATTAAAAAATATTTGAACGTGCTTTTCTTTGATTGAATTTTTTGGAGCTTGTCCGTAAAATAAAAAAAAATACTTGCCCAAAATTTCTGGAATTCTCTAGGGATGGTTATACATGCGTTAGTAAAATGAATGCACAAATTGTAAGAAATTGCAAAAATAGCAAATTATTAATTCTAATATTTGCAAAATTACTTTCCATTAATCAAATGTGAAAAGATGGAGATTCATTTTATTAAAACACAATTTGTGTTAATTTATTTTATGCCATAAATGTTTTTCAACTGCTACTATTTTTTCTGTAATTTTTTAATTGGTGGACATCCTCAGCTTACATAGTAAAAAAAATCGGAAAAATGAAATGCGATGACTATTTCAATCAGCAATAACGGGAAAGCAAATATCGCAGCGAATATTGCAGTTAAAAACAACGGATTTTTCTTGTTGGGCTCAGAAGAGACAGAACAACAACTTCCTAATCGAAAGCTAGGGGACAGAGGGACTGTATAAAAATGTAGATTTTTCATTTTGTGACACTGTATTTTTCCCTCTGAAAACTGGTACAAAGAAATTTCTGAATACATTTTGAGCATTTTTAAATTGGACCTATACTTCTATAACGAATTATTTTTGATGAAATCAAAACCGAACTAGGACTTATACAGGGTACTCTGTATTTCCATGAAAAACGCGTTTATGCGAGATGTCCAAATATGCAGAAAATACAACAGTTTTATTGCTTTTACAATTCGAAGGTCATAATATTATTTTACAATTTCCAACGTGCCTTTATTTTTGAAGTACTCCGAACATATTCACTTTCCATGAACGTGACAATACATGAAAGAAATCTCATCGCTGCCTCTGTGACCATATAATGCACTTAAACCGCCCGAATTTACGTCAATTGTAATGTAAAATTACTATGGGGGAGGGGAGGGGAGGAGGATCATGCGTTTACACTCTAATTTACTAAATCTGTACACTTATGTTAACACTTAACTGTTTTGAAAGTGGATGTTTGACTTTCATAGAACTTCCCTCGTCGGTATTGTGTGTATCCTTTACTATTAGTTATATATTTTTTAAGCACAATCTTGAAACTCTTATGACTGCAGTGGCTCTTGGAGTTACTAGTGTCTCGTTTCGATAGTTACCTAAGTTAGGTGCAAAAAAAAAAAAAAAATTCTCTAAGAAATGCTAGGCAATTGCGAGCAAGTATTCAGCTTACGAGCTTGAAACGTGCTAGAAAAGGCCGGTAAATGCTCAAAGCATTTCTTTGAGCAAGTCGAAGCAGAGAGCGATTGTCGGGCCGTAATATGCACTAGATGTATTTAATACGATACTGTATATCAAGGTGTTCAACCTTTAGGAGATTCCGGGCCACTTTATTAACGTGAACACGTGTCGCGGGCCGCTTAAGTGATCTGAAACTATGTCACGGGTCACGTAAATAACCGGGAAATGTGCTGTGAACCATTCGAGCTATCTGGAACTGTGCTGCGGGTCACTTAGAAGATTTGTAAATGTACCGCTGTTTACTTTATTGCTCTTCAACTGTGCAGCAGTAATCTATAATAATGTGCGGCGGGTCACTTAAGTGATCTCGAAATGTACCGTTTAGTTCATTTTTTACAGAATTAGGCATTAGGTCGGGGGCCACATCATAAACCTCCGATGCCCACATTTGGCCATCGTTTAGCACGTATGCCGTATATCATTTTAAGTGAAATGTTTTCATTATGCGTATGATATGTTACAGGGTACTATTATAAGTGATTTTTATTCGTATAAATATTATAGGAATGCGGAACGTATCATAATTTCCATTAAATAAACCTATGGGAAGTATAAGTTGCATTCTGAAAAATGACTAAAGATAATACTGTGCTGTTTTTGTAGAATTTACCCGTCGTGCTGCTTCCACGCCACCGTATAAGGGTCATTCAAGTATTACGTCAGCAGATTTTCAACCAATTTTTACCCCCCCCCCCCCCGTCAGCAAAATTTCGTCAGCTCTGTACCCCCACCTCCTACGCATATTGGGTTCAGAAGCGTACTGGTGGGGGACACGAGCACACTATGCCCCCCCCCCCCAGACGATCAAAAATAAATTTTTTATGCAAAAAATATTTAAAACAATCAAAATGTCGGAAGAAAATACATTTATATGTTATTAAAATCAATTTCTATTAAATTCAATGCTATTATTCGAAGGCTAAGAACTCAAAAAATTTCTCTTCACGAAATTTATTGCGACCCATCCCCTGAGCCTTTTGTGCCCCCTCCAGGTCGATCCTGCGTACGCCGAACCCCCCTCTTTTTATAAGTAAGACAGGACCGAGGGTGCGGTCTGAGAGGTCTACTAGAGAAGGAGGTCTATAGAGGACTTATCAGTAGGAGGATGTTAGTTCAGGTGCCCACAAACTAGGGAAAGGTTTTTCTCGATTTTGGCATTCTCAGTAAAGATGTCATTAAGAATATTCCATATTTTTATAAAGGATGGTTAATGACGTAAGTATCATTCAAATCCCCCTTCCCCCCTTGAATGGTTCTAAGTTGCAATTAGTTTTGATTCACGAACTAAAATAATATAAAAATGTGAATGGGGTTATTGCTGTTGTAATAACAATATAACACATAACCTTGAGAATGTTTACCTTAAGAAATAAACCTTGTTTTCTTTGAAAATTTTATATTACCACTTGAATATCAGATATTTTCCATGAGTAACAATGTTAAAAAAATTCATTAAAACTCGTCGCAGTAAGAATACCAGAAGAAAATATTATTGGTTAGGCAGTGGCTTTGAATTAGCCGCTGAGCTGAAAATTAACTTTAAAAGCTATACAGGGTGCATGGCTAACAACTGGCACTGCAATTTACTGGCTAACCGTTGATGCTAGACGCATACTTTCAATTAGAAAAAGTATGCAAACAGCGTTTGGACCTCAGATACGTCATTCATATTGCAAAAGGTTGTATAGTTATTGAAACAAAAAAAACCTAACTTTTTATATGAACATCCTTTGCTCTAAAACCCAGTAAAAAAGTTTTTGCCCTTTCTCTTCTGAGGCCAACAAAGGAAATTCTACCTTTTCAAGTACAATATTCGCTTAGATATTTGAATTCAAAAAATTGAGAAAAAAATGGAAAAAACAGCACTAACTAACGGAAAATCATTTCTCCCCTTATTTATGCTTTTTCGCTATTTCACTCCATTTTTTTAATTCAAATATCTCAGCGGATTCTCGGCGCTTAGAAAAGTGGAATTTCTTTTGTTGGCCTCAAGAGAGAGAGGCAGGGCAACAACTTTCTTATTGGGTTTTTGAGCACAGGGTGTCTGTAAAAAAGTTATTTTTTTATTTTAATAACTATACAACCCCTCGCAATACGAATGATATATCGGAGGTCCTCACGTTATTTGGATACTTTTTTTAGTTCGAAGTATGCTTCTAGCAACAACGGTTTGCCAGTAAATTGTGGTGCTAGCTGTAAGCTATGCACCCTGTATAAGCCGTGGCTTCATTACAAAAATTATAGTAACTATCCATTATTAATTAGAAATACTTGCTTCATGGTACAAATATTTCGTGATAAAATAGCTTTCAGAAACGATTTAAACTCACAAATTCCGTTACTACTGCATTTTAAATATAAATAATGAAAAGAGAATGTGATTTTGAATGGGCGAGAATGGTTTTCACAGACATATTGACTTTCATTTCTATTAAAGCTTTCCATTTAAGGCTTTTAACGGTCTCTATAATATAGAGTTTCGGTATTTTGTATTGACGTCTCATCATGAACTGATTCGATTGGCAGCGATTGACATTTTGATATATTATACGTGAAAACATTCATAATAAATGTTAAATTCTTAAATTTTGTAATGCTTCTTCGCGTATTAAAAGGGCCTAACGTATAGCTAGCTGCGATGAGTTATGAAGATGAACAAATTGAAAAAAAAGTTGTCATGATTTCTAGAAATTGTATGAAAGACTTTATAATTATATTTGTACATCATATGATTTGTTTTTGTGTTCTAAGAAAATAGGTGAAAAAACTGAGAGCGATACAAAACAAGAAATTTGTGTATTTATTAACAAGCTTCATAACTAGCCTTGAATATATATAAAAAAATTTCTCAGGTGTCCTCTGCTTTTGAAATGATGAAACTGAAATATGTCGTAGCCAACAGCTTCATCCCATTCTTGAAAAGAAGCTGTTTAAGTCAATGTAGCAAAAGGATATGATTCTCAATGCGTTTTTGGTCCTCATGATTATATTTGTAAAAAAAAACCCGTCCCATATGGTTTTGCACACTATGCGTCCTCAACCGGTTAGACTACATTTTCATTTTGTAGCAGCTACTGAATCTCTATTGGCACTGTTTCCAACTTTCATGCCTATTATTCTCTTCAAAACGTTACTGGAAGCGTGTCTATTTCCAGTCCGTATTCAGCTCAATGTTTAAGATAAATGCATGACATGTGGTACCGACTGTAGATTTGTGTCCACAAGTCGGTGGCATGATAGTTTTTCACCTCTATACCAGCTTCCGACTAAAAAGAATTTTAGTCGTGATTCTTTTGTATCAAGAAATATAGTTTTGACTAGATCCGTTGAGTGTGTTGAAGCTGGCCGTCGTGTGAAGCACGAAGTCATTATCCGTACTGCTTCTGAGAGGATCACCATTCAGATAATTCGGAGGCGGTCGACTCGAACCTCTGCACAAACAAATGTCTTTGAGCTCGTACAGCATTTCTAACAGCACCATTCTCTGAAAACAAAAAAAAAACAAGCACGTGATTTGCACTATGTAGAATGTTTTGAAACAGTTTATAATGTATGTATCAATTACTTGATTCAAAGTTTAATTTATGATCAATGGATGGATGATTGATTTCATCGGCCAAAAATACCATACGGATGTTAAGTTGGAATATATAAAAATTACAAAGAATAGAATGTTAAATGTTAAATAATATATTAAAAATATATTTTTAAATTTAAATTTCTTTATTGCCTACCCCGTAAATATATTTTTTCTGTTGATGGATGCTTCATACTTACAAGGAAAATAATGAGAGAAACTCGTGCTTGATTCATTTGAAACTTTCAAAAACAAAAAAAAACCCCACATTTGAGTGGTTTATTTACTTCGTAGATAGATTTTTATCTCAATATGACATCTGTCAGAAATGTAGCTCACTTTTGAACAGGGGAAAATGTCTCGTTGCATGTTTGTACCACTTGCATATAACAGAAAACGTTTAAATATTTTTTTTTATTATCCAAGTGAACGTTCTTTAAAATCGGATATCTTTTACAAGAAACAGAACTTCGTTTCTTTCCCATTAACTGCTTTCACAGATTTGTAATAAAGCCTTGATCGCTAGTACCACAAATGAGAATATAATTATTTTATCGATACATATAATGAGTATTCAATAATTGGTATTTTTCACTTATGATTATTTCCAGAGCTATTTCATCCGCATCATAACGCAAAATCAAATGCAGTGTTTGAAGAAAATCTCGAAGAAATTACGAAAAAAAGAAAAATTAACGTTGTACGTGATAAATGCACATATTTATTTTTCTAATGTATTTTGCTTGTTTATCTCAGTCTGCTTTGTTTCACTGCATATAATGTACATGCAACGATGTCTCAATTTTCGTAAGTGATTCGTTTTCGAACTCATAATGCGTAAAAACAGAATATATATATTTTCCCTAACGAGCTTAAGGCGACCACCGATAGATGACACTATCGTTTCCAATCCAGCTCATTAATAGCAGTAAATTGCAATGTAGCGATATGGCTAGAAATGGTGTTTGGTGAAGTAGTAGGTGTCTATAGCATACTGCCAACACCATCTATAGCAGAAGGACTCCGTGCGAAGCTCGCGACGTCACTGAAGAAGCCCATCTCACTTATAGCCGTTGGATGTAGCAAGCCGACCGCATGTACTATCTTTACCCTTTTTTTTTGTATATTCAATGGCTATAGGTGAGATGACCTTCTCCAGTGACGTCACGAGCTTCGCGCGAAGGTATTCTGTTACAGATGGTGTTGATACTGCACACCGTGACAGTATATATATTTGGAAACTTTTTTATAACTACATTCCTATTTTTTTCTTTGCATTAATTATAGATACATAATCTAGTATAATAATGATATCTGGATATGTAGTCTAGTAATCTAATTACATAGATGCGTAATTTAGTTCAGTGTTATATAATCTTTCTAAAAACTAGATTATTTATATTCCATTCAAAAAAATTCAAATACAAGCTTTCGGGAAAAATTATTTTTTATTTCAGAAAAAGGTAATAAATGAATCAAATTTCAAGATTTTTAAATTCAAAAAATTAAGTATGATATTCGGTTAATGTCTGTTATTCTTAGTCATATGGATAGAATGAATAAACGAAAAAAAAAAAAAACTGACATTCACTGCGCAGAAAAAAAATGAGAAAACTATCAGGGAAGTGGTTAAACCGAATTTCACTCTACCGCCAAAGCGATCCATAACGCGAAAATCGAACGTAGTGAACACATGTGAACTAGGGATACCAGGATAGCTTTGATATTCATACAATTTTATTTTGAAAAGTGATCAACCGTATTTGAAGTATTTCACAAATTTAAGAGTGATTGTTTTAATTATTAACTTTTTTTTTAAATATTTAAAGTAGTTTTTTCAGTTAATTGAATTACAATGCAGACATCAAAGAAATTATTTTTCTGAAAAAAAAATAAATTGTCTGATTTTGTTTAACAGATGGAGCGATGATTTAATTGAAGCGATGATCTTTGAAAACGGTACAGACCGACTGAATAAAATATATTTTTTATGAAAATAATGTTATTAACTACTATTCCACCCTTGCAGTCGGATGGTTAATGTATGAGCTCGAATCTCGATGACTTATGTAGAAAAATGGCCAACCGAAATCAACTCTAAATTACGGGTCGCGGTCAAATTTGTCTTTGTGTGCGTAAAATGACTATGCCGATGTCCGAAATTCACATCTCAATCCTTTTTATCGGCATTATGAAAATATTTCTTGCTATTTCAAAGCATATTGTGATAGAAAGTTAATTTTTAATCTCTATAAATTTCATTTTCCAGCAGTGGCAAGCAAAAAATATTCAATACTTAACAAATTTTTTTTTCAAAATTAAAAGGTGGGGAATAAAAATGCAATTAACGTGTGTTTGTTTCTTTCAGTGTATTTTTCCCGTGCATTTTTTTCAAGTGTAATTAATTTTATTAGTTGTTTGCGAAGTTAAGCCCGGACTTCAATTATTTCAATAAAGTTAAGCTTTTAAAAAAATCGAGCAAACAACGGTTTTTTTTTCTTTATGCTGACAAGTAGCAAACTATGTAGCTAAAAAAGACATGAAAAACACAGGTGTTCACCAGTTAATGTTTTTACAACAAACTCATATTATGTAAAATGATCATACGTCCTACATTACTATATGCAGCTCCTGCCTGGATGTGTGCTAGAAATCCTAATATCATTGCTCTTGAACGTTTCCAAAACGTAACACTCCGAAGTTTTACTGTATATAGGATATAAGCATGTACGCAGAGACACCAACATTGAAACAACCATGTATTATGTCGAAAAGCTCTCCTCAAACTGCTACGATTCTCTTTTCAACTCTTACTATGAATATCTTCGTAAAATATTCAATTATAATAGCACGGCTACTTTTAGACTTACAAAGCCTAAAAATTTTCTTGAGACGTCCAAACCCAATGTTCCGAGTCTTTGACGCGTACTTGTATCATATATGGCTAATTCTCTTCATTCTGGTAATGCCAAAATTGATACATTGCATATGCCATTTTAAATACTTCATGAATACACAGATTATATTCCTTATTTATCTCAAGTAAAATAGTATTCATCATTATTTACATATCTTCATTATCATATTCATATAGCATTAATCACATCACTATTAACATGTTGGATCTTCAGCATCTTATATCGTAAGGTGACTTTATTACCATTTAACAGCCACATTTCTAAATTTTTCGTCATCTTAGAGATTTCGTGAGATGACTTAAATTATCATCATCTCTATTCTCTTCAATGCACTACTGCATGTACGTGGCAGAGTGATGATGGGGGGGGGGGGTTATGAGCCGTTAAAGTCTCATCTGTGACACCCCGATATATGAGCGAAGGTAAAAAAAAAGTAAATAATTTTTTCATTGAGTGCGTTTTAGTTGTTAGAATCTTACCTTCGTTTTTGCTGTTCACTACGATACCGTCTATGTAAGCGTGAAAAGAAAAACAAATACTCATAATAAACACATACACATAATAAACCATCTGCATTTTTACACCTTATAGAATGCGCCAATGTCAAAAATCATGGCCAAATATCGAAAAGTCCTTCTAGTTAACTTCACTGCTTGATATGGCCTAATTTATCCATACTTTAAATTTTTAACTCGTAATTTTCTGTTGTGTTATGGGGAAAAAATTGTATAATTACCCTTTCGTCTCGAGGTATCTTTTTCGTTTTCCATATGAATTCTAAAACAGCGATGACGGCAGACATGCCTAAGCCAGCTAGTAAAACTACAAAAACACCTCCGACGTTAGGCATTCCTAATTCACTTGCTGTGCTGGGTTTTTTGTCTTCGTCTTCACACAAACCTCCTCCTTTTTCTTTCCACCATTTCTCTTTTAAGACATGGAGGAAACCTTCTTCTTGAAGTTTTAAAATTTCACTGGAAATAATACTACGATATGGTGACCCTAGTGTGGAGAAAGTAACGCTATATTATTGTTTTTTTTTCATTTTGTATGGGTCTTTAGCAAAATCACTAAAACGAAAGCAATACGAACGTGTAATAGTATAGTAAAAGTCCTTTATAACGACAGTTCAAACTCAGAAGAAAAATTGTCATTATAACGGACTTCTCGTTATAAACGAATTTCATTTTTTTGCACTATAGAGACATATAAATGTGGGGAAAAAACAAACTACAGTAGATCCCACTTATAACGTTTTCCCGTTTTAGTACGACTTATTCATCGATGTTTCCCGTTTAAGAGTTTTCTCACTCACAACATTTTTTCATGACTGTTTTTTGATGAATGTTATAAGCGGGATCGACTGTAGTTATAAATTTACTTTTTATTTTATTTGGAACTACTTTTCCTGAAATATGTATCTAGAGTTAACTGCTTATGCATACACAATGTTGATTGTGTAATAAACTTTTACATTTTGTGGAATGCAGCAGTTTCTACAACTGGAACATTCATTGCGCTATAAAAATGTCCAATAACATTGGATGTAGATTTGGAAAATGATTAAGAACTGTTTATCCTGTGTCCAGTTTTGGAAGATTCCAAGAAAGGAGAAAAGAGAGTGGATATTTCAGGGAATTAAGAGAGCGATGCCAAAACCTAGATTGTGCCCCACCTGCCTAACCACCAAACCTACAGCTGAAATATGTTTCGCCATTTCCTATATAGATGAAAAGAAGATAAGATACAGCATGTGGTCTGCTCGTCTATGTGGAGGTACTGGCACGCTCTGTTTATAAAAACTCATGGATAGGTAAAGAAGACTAAAAAAAATGTCCTCTTTTTTGAGTCTATTTTATGTAAAATTCTTAAGAAAGGGAAAGAAAAAGATTCTTTTCGAGAATTTCCATTGTCGTTATAGCGAATGTGTTCTGCTTTTCATTCATAAATAACTCGCTTTAAACGAATATTTTTTGTATGTTTAACATTAGCTCTTTGGCAATCACTTACGAATTACTCATAATAGCCAGATTCTCGTTATAAGTCGTACTCGTTATAACAGACTGTAACTTGTGACGGATAGGTAAGATAGTCTACACTAGTAGATTCTGTAAGAAATGTACAGTTTCTTTCCTATACTCGTTCAACTGCTTGAGAATTTGTGTTTTAATACACTAGAACAAATACTCAAGGAGTTGATTGAGTGAAGAAATGAAATTATTCATTCCTTGTGATTTGGCAAATTGTAAAAACAATTGAGTTAATAAATTATTCTTGTTCATCAAAAGCACTTAAAAATATGGGGAAGCGTTTTAAAGTATGAAAAATATACCAGATGAAAACGTGAGTCCGTTTCAACTCAAATCAGTCGTAAACCATTGGCTTTAGAAACCTGCTTTTAATTAGAAAAAGTAACCAGATATTGTGCTAATTTTACGTATGTCATTTATTTCACAAGTGGCCGTATATGTTCCGTGACACAACATTTAATTTTTATACGGCTCCCTTTCTTCTTATTTCCAATTAGAAAATTGTTGCCATATCTTTTGTGAGTCCAACAAAAAAAACCCTTTTTATAACTGCGATATTAGTTGAAATACTTGAATTCAAAATAGCTGGAAATGAGGGAAAGAACAGAATTTGAATAGCATAGTACAAGCTTGTCATCTACTACATGGTGTTCTTTCCCTCACTTTCAGCAATTTTTTAATTCAAATATCTCAATTGATATTGCACTTAGACACATGTTTTTTTTGGGCCCAGGAGGAACACGACAACAACTTCCTAATCGAAAGTGGAAGAACGAGGGCACATAAAAATTTAATTTTGTGTCTCGGTATATATATAGGATCCCTAGTAAAAGAAATGATATCTGAAATGGGCACGTTATTTAGATTTTTTTTTTCTAATTAAATGTATGTTTCTATAACCAACGGTTTACGAGTTATTTGAGTTGAAACGGACTGAAATTTTCACCCTGAAAATATAAAAAATTGTCAAAATCAGAACTTGCCTGGTGGCGTAGCTATACCGTACCCCTTGGAATCTAACAGACCACCGATTTGTGTTAGTTCACAGTCTCTTTCCGTATGATAGTCTATGCTGGTAGATTCCATAAGGAATGCATAATTTCCTTTTTTTACTCGTTCAACTCCTTGAGCATTTGTTCTCGTGAAAACATTTGGTTGTGTTGTCTGCATTACTGTCCACATCCGTTTATATGGCTGTAATTTGGATGTCTGTAGTGAAAAAAAATTTAATGACAAATAAAATCATACTAGTTCTGTAATAACTGAAGGACGTCAGAAAATGTCATGACAGAAATTCATTAATAAATGGACGGCCAGCTCTTATTATATACCATAATTCAGCATTCATAATTAATATTAACCATAATTCAGCACCAGAAGCGCGGTACATATTACGGTAATAACAAATTGAATCAATTCTGATAATACTCGAGAAATGAATGTTCGAAGTGTAGTGATATAAACATGGTTAAACAATTAGCTGCTACTTCTTATAAAGTTGAACATAAGAATCACATTTGGCAGATGTGAAATATGTTCAACGTATTAATAGATATAGGAAGATCAGACCACAAAAATCAATGGGGGGGGGGGTGGGCGTACATATGAGAATAACACCTTACGAATATTCAATTCAAATTTGCTGAGCCCTGATTGAATCTTGCTGGTTGCTGAGCAAGATTCTTGTCCAAGCTATCACTTGGAAATTGTAATACATGATGGTGATTTTCTGTTTCTATTGGTTGACTCATAGTCTAGTTGAAAAACAAGCAATCTATTACATGTAGGGCGTGGAATCTCATGACTGAAACTGAAATAGCGTCCGAGTATGCCTTGACAGTAGCCAGTTATTCGGCTTCAATCAACCCTCACATAAAAGTTCGTCAATCACAGAGAAAAAAATATTTTCAGACAAACTGATACCAGGGAGAAATTCAAAAGTTAGCCTATATACCCAATTTTTTTTTATCTTTAACATCTGTGCATTTTTTTGGCATCTTTTCAACAATGATTTCCGTCCTCATTGCTTTATGACGTTTACACTATTTATTTCACGACATTCTCTCCCTTAGCAAGGACATCTAATTCAACCGAAGACATACAGACATGAGACAAATATAAAAAAAAGGAACATGACCAGTAGTAGGTAAAATCTCCAGACATGTGAGGGCACAACATATATATTATTAATATCGTGATATTCCACAACGAACTCGTGTTAGGAAATTCCTTCAGTAAAGCGAGGAAATATACTGTACTGTCTGCAATACTAACGTATACCAGTAAAAACGTATTTGGTGATAAGTGGTAGCAAAGAGAGAGATTCCGTACGTATAAAAAGTCCAGCGCCGCTTATGTCCGAGTTATTTCGGTTTCGTAATAAACGGTTTTTCAAGGCGGAAAAGATAAAAAAATTGAAATTTTCTGGAAATTATATTTAAATTACATTTTGCATAAGAACAAATTTCTTGATTAGGTGTTAGCAACCTACATGAATTGATTGATTTGTTAGACTTGGTTTTCTGTCACCTTATTGAGATTTAAAAAAGATCTTCGTTGCGTGTGTAAAATGCATTTCTTAAAAAAAAATACCCAAAGAGAAAAAAAAAGAATATACTTAAAATTATATTTTTAAACCGGTTCTATGGATATTGTATTCGGTTTAAAAGATTATATCCTTATTCGGTAAGTAGTTAATATCAATTCCGAGGATTGATTGACTTCCCTTTCTTGCGCTTATTGCATGCAGTGTGAATCTTTTGTGTGACGGGGTTCTCTTTCTTTATGCTGTTACAGAATTTGAACAAGAATTAAAAGATGTAATACAGGCACTTTAATGAAGACAAATTAATTTACGTTTCTCTTTGAAATGGTAGTCATCTTAATATTAACTAGATAGAGTGAGCACTAAAAGCTCGACATAACACATAAATACGGCACAAACAGCGTATAATTAACGTTTACTATAATTTGCGTTGCATAAAACTATCACATTTCAAGGAACTGTGAAACATATCAATTGAGCACTGTTTCTAGTTAGAACTACATCGGGTGAAAGGGTGCTCATATCTAAATGTAGTATTTTTGTATAACGCAAATCGTAAAAAAAAATTATTAATTATGCACTCTGCGTCGCATTTTGTGCATTATATCGAGTTTTTAGTGGTGGTGCAGTGCCATCTGTGAGTGAAATTTTGAACTTATCATTATTTTAAAAAAACATTTCATGTGACGATTCGTGTTTTCGTGTAAACCGCACTTTATGTCAATTGGGAGTTTTTTTTCCTTCATTTTTTAAATGTATCGTGGACTTCGCCCACCCTGTAATATATAATATCTGTACTATATACCCACGCTGTACGTTGGCTTCGTAAGGGGTAGGAGGTGCTTGGACAACATTACGTTCTCTTAGAAGAGGTGGTAGCACAAGTGAGAGAGAGTTTGAAAGACTAATTTAGAGACACAAATTTAGTGAAAAACGCAACCATGAGTAGAATGAATATCGTCATAAAAATGACGTACATGACAATTATAGATATCCCTCGCTATACGTAATTTCACTATAATGCCATTTTGAAAAGTTGATTTTAGAAATTGGGAGACCAGCAAAATTTGGTCTGTAGTTTGATTTTAGTCCGAGAAAACTGGCTTGAAAATTAGAGATGTGGCATAACTAAAATGACAAAATCCGTTGAATTTGTTGATGTATATGAGACATTTATATGGAAGAAACGCTCAAATCCATCTCTCCAAACCACGCTAATGAGCATCTTGTGGTAGCGCCCACATTGACAATGCTACTAGAACTTTAATCGAAGAAAACAATCCTAATGAATCTCGAATTGTGATATTTGCGAGGGATATTCAGAATTCTCTAACTTTGCTCCTAAAGTTTTTATTAAGCGACAGACACGAAGAATGCTGCTTGTCAGCTGAATCTCCACTGCTTTCGTTAAAAAAGTTATCACTCCAACTCATACCAGGCGCTTCAGGAAAGAAAACATCCACATTCACTACCGATCAGAAGTAGTGAAGACAGAAGTAAAAAGTATTAATTAAATTTATTCATATACTTTTTTTTTATTTGCTATATTAATCAAATTTATTAATATAGCAAAAAATGCTGTATGATGCCTATCCCTATCTCACCCATGTAAAATTTTACTCACTTTACGCGATTTCGTCTAAATAATTTTGTGGAGTCAATTAATCGCTTATAGCGTGGGACGCCTGTATTATAATCAGTGTGATGTTTTTCTCTCAATTAAAGACGATAATATCAAGAATTGATTGTATTCATTTAATCTTCAGAAGAAATTTAGTGAAAAAAATCAGAATTTTTCAAAACGTTATAAATTGAATTTGAGACGAATCTCTAGTCTCTTGTTTATGAAATGACAATGAAGATGAAGATAACAAAAAGTATACATTTGTCTTCAAAACAAAATAAATGATGAATTGTACTGCGGATATTTATAATTCTGATCAATCTGAGACTAAACTTCAGCATTATTAATGAAGAATTCCTCGTGATTAAATATTTAATTATCCTCAGCAAAGTTGCTGATTGCAATTAAGTTGAAAGCAAAGTTTAATAAATAAATATATATACTTGTCATCCCGTTGAACGTCATACGTTAAAGACAGACTTACTGTGGTAACGTATAATTAATGACTGTACTTTGGTTAGATAATTAAAGTTGATTTAATTGGCACCACACCAGCGTTATGTAAAATTTAGATGGCGGCAAAATTTCAGATTTCCTGCGGGAGCCCCAAAACGGGATCATAAGTCACAATAGAACGTGTCTCGAAGAGATCGTGGAAAATCTTGTTAAGTAAACATATTTTCATGATTACTTATAAAGATCTATTGTTATATATTCACTTGTAAATGATGTAATTTCCTCATTTGTTTACTCGGTCATCCCATCGGAAATTTTTCTATGTTCTTCTTTCAAACTCCAAGGTTTTTTTTTTTTTTTTTTTCAATTTTCATTTCCCTCTGAAGAGCTGATATTTGCTCATTTTAATTCTTTGGCTCAAATCTCATTTCCTTTTTTCCTAGTAATTTACTCGTTCATTTCCCCATTTTTTTCTTTCTTATGTTTGTTGTTTGCCTGACTTCGTCATTATGCAAGACTGCTGAGTTATATATATCTCTTTTTTACTTATATAAATTGGTTGCGCATATTAATTTTGGATCCTCTTTTTTAATCCATTCAAGTTTTCCAAGCACAATTAAACACGTTTCTTTGTATGAATTTTTCCTCGTTCAAATGACTTTTCATTAATTCCACCAAGTAAACATTATTTCTTTTACTTGTATTTTTAATCCCAGTTTTTTTTCAACATTACTCATCTTTGGTAATACCAATATTGTTCCAAAGACTGAAAATTGTTATTTTTTTTTGAATTTAAAAAAACTTTAAACCCTTTTTTCAAGTTTGTATAAATGAAAAAATCTATTTGCAGAGCCTTTTTTCAAGTTTTTTTTTTACTCTAGGAAATAAGTTTTTCTTCAAAAAATGATTTCATTAATATAATTAAAACATTTTTTCCCGTTGTCTTAAAAAATTACCGCAAAATTTGAATAATATGAATGCACTTTTGTATTGCTTATTATAACGTATGTAACCATAAACTCGGCCAGTATTTAATATAAATCATGAACGCATAGAATTTTAACGTAATCAATTTTCTAATGAGAGGCTAAAATGAGATTTCATTATACATCCTACAGCGGAAAATGAGCCTCATTTGAATGATCGTGCCAAAACTTTTATTCTCTGACATAGTTGTTTTTAAAAGTAAGAAAATTAAAAAATCGTATGGGTAAACTTCCCATTGGAAAACATCAAATGAAAGATTGCTTTCATGCACTTCGATGCGTTTGAATGAAATTATCCAGCTATCTACAGCTCTAACTACCCATCATAAGGCTATGAGACGATCCTAAATTTTCAGAATTTTCTGATGAGCAGTAAAGTAGTACAGAACTCACAAACTTTCATAATAGCAACTCTATATGTTGAATTAATGGTAGAAAAATTGAACTTACTTCAAAAAAAGCTCTTGTTGATCCAGACTCCAAACATCCATATTGGATTTCATTCTGTTTTGCAAGATCATCTGCACTTTCTATAGGACTTTTCATTCTTTCAGCAGTCAGAAAAGCAGCCAGGTTAGCAGTATAAGATGATATCATAATCAACGTGAAGAACCACCAAAGTGCTGCTACGGTTCTCGTGGAAATCGCTCTGCTCCAAGAGATCTGTGATTAACGTTTCACTAGTCGCAAAACTACGCCATACATTATATGAACAGAACAACCATAAAAATTACGGAATAAATATGATTACACATGTTCGTTTCCTTTAACAAGTATCAATAAATCGAATTCAAATTTTATTCATTGATTTTAATCTCAAGTTTATACATCCCTTAGCTCACATATTTACAGAAATTTTTTTTGATATTTCAACTTTCATCTGAAAACTTCTCGATCGCGTCGAAAGATTTATCAGAACTAAAGCAAAACGTTTACATGAATATAAATATTTTAATTATAATATTTATCCATTTAGCGGCATTGACGAGATACCTTGCCGCTTAAAAGCCTCTTATTTACTTATTTTAGTATTGACATGCGCATGTAGTTTTTAAAGTTTATTTCTCCATGTAACACTTTTTCCTATACCTCTTAGCTTGTACCTGCTGAAAATCGAAAGAAAGCCTACTTCATTAAAAAACCATAGCGCACTTTGAAGGGTGTTTAGTAATTTCTACCATGCCACGGAAAGAGTAAACTTTTCTATGCAAAAAACCTTTTACTTGTAATATGTCATCAGATGTTACTAATAAACATATAAGTACGCAAGCGAAGATTTTCCAATTTCTCACATTTTAATCCTACCGGTTCAAAAATTCAATTAGTCTATTTTGTTTATGAAACTTTTTTTCTAGAGATTCAAATGGGGGTTTGAGGGAAAAAGTTTTCCTCATTTCAAAAAATATATGTATATTGCTTAGAAAAAGTTTTTCGTGATAACGTCTGATGTCTTCTGCACAACTTGTAAGTACGAAAATTTGAGAATGTTTAAAGGGGATTCCCTATATAAATTTTAGACCTTAAATAATATATAAATGAAACATACAGCGTTTCTCCAATTTATTTCACTTGTGAAATCTGTGAGATATTCAAAATAGAAACGAAAAAAATCAATCTATTAGGATATACTTTTGCACTAGCCGTGTCAAATGCGATTCAAAATATCCTGTAATACGCTTCGAGGCGTCCACCGTGTTTTTGGCTTCATTACTTCTGGTTACACGTTTGAACTACCGAAGCAGAAATAACGCCATTCTTCGAATTCCAGATACCTCTAATGTCAGGTTCATTGATTTTTACAGAAGATTTAACATGAGTTACAGAGTTACTAAAATCAGCAAGCACAGCATTTAGTTTTCGTTTTACTTAAGAACTATTCTTTTCATTCGCTGAAGCAGTATAAAAATGATTTAGATGATTTCTTTTCTTTTTTTAGAAGATGATCATTCAAAATATAATTTTAAACATCAAATTGAAGCTAAGAGTTCCTCAACAGACGTCTAAGCAAGCTTATTCTTATTCTATAACTTTTATTAAATATCGTCTACACATTTACTGCGACATCTCTGCACACCGCGACAATGTAGTGCTAAATTGAAGGTACCTCACAGAAAATCGGGCGTTCACTTTCAAAACGATAGGACAGGTGTTTGTTTCCAACTTAAAGCTTCACGCAGAACCCCTGATAGTTTTATAAGGCTGTTCCGTAACACCCTTAATAATAATGAGGCTGTTCCGAGGAATCTTTAGTGATAAATTAGGCTGTTCAATGGAACTGAAACGAATTTTGGATATTTATCAAAAAAAGTGTTTTCCTACTGCTGTCTCAAAGACATCGTAGCTCCAGGGTAAAATTATAGAGGACTTAGACACCTCCTCTTAATTTGCATATTTATTGTCATAAATCATCGTGCCCGATTTTATTACAGAATCTCCTATGCAATTGAGGTCCCCATGTCGTGCCTGGGTGGGACTCCTGTGTTCAGATGGCCCAGGGTGTCCCGTAAACTAGGCCTGCACGTAAATTATGCAATTCAAGAATCCTCACTTCTAGTGGCTAAAAAATTTCCAAAAAAAACATAATTTCGCATCATGAATGGAAAATGACATGAACGATGGGAAAAAAATTTCGTGTTACTGTTTCTAAGTTTAGTCAGCCTATAAGTGAATACAGGCTATTCAAAAGGGGGGGGGGCAATTTTCCACCTATACTAGTAATAATTTTTTTTGGGGAACGGGGGCGGGTTGTCGCCACCTCCTCCCTCCCCTGTATCCATGGGGGGTCGGACTTCCTTTAAATGACATTTTTATCTCTTTAAAATTCAAAACAAAGAGCAGCTTTGCATGTATTAGTGACAAGAAAGCTTTCTTTTTCAAAAGCTTTTCGGGTTCCACGATTTGAAGGCTTCCTTGACGTCTGATCATGCGGAACCCCAAAAAAAGATGTTACGGAAGATTTTGTGGAACATAACAGTTGGAAACATGCACAGAGATACGGGGGAGCATGTCCCCGTGCTCAAAGGTGTCCCTCAGCGTCAAAGGTGGAGGTGACTCACCTAATGTATATGTGCATATATGAATTGACATTATCGTCATCATGCCACCCCCCACCCCTAGACTTTCGAATCTATCTCCGCCTATGGTGGAAAACCCATGCAATAGGATACATGAAACAAGAGGAAGCTTTGAAAGCCGCGACAATGTTGTGTTCAACACATAACTAATGTTGGCTAACTTTCAAGCAGTCCGAACGAAACAATCGGGAAAAAACTAGGGTGTTTAAGTTTTTTATATTGTAACTAAATTTCATCTTATTATTCGCATACGAATATTAAACACCCAATAATTTCCAAGACACGAAATTCCCATTAGTAGTCGTATGGCGCCATCTGCCGATTTTCGCCTCTATTACAAAAGTCACGAAATTTACTCGATATATTATTTTCGAGTATAATAAACAAACAAAAAATAAAATAATTAGGATGTCTAAAACTCTCAATGCCCACAACGTATGTGGCAAGAACAATAATATAATTCACGTGTGTACAATAGCTGCATGAAAAAAATAAAACTCATGAAAAATGTGAAATAACGAGTTACCCCGTTGAAAACCTTTAATATAATAAAAGTACAAAATTTTTATTCAAAAAACTTATATTTTTCACTAAGCGTATCAATACTCTACTAAAATTTTCAAGGAATGATGTCATCACGTTTGATACAGTGCACAACAAAAGTTTAGACATTTATGAAATTCACTCATAAATTTAAAATAAATGAAATATTGAATAATAAAAGATTATAAAATGATTATTTCTCTCTCTAAAAATATTACTCGAACATTCAAATATCAAAAACAATGTTTGATATTTAAACAAAAACAAACAAACAACAAAACTTATTTTTCACAAAAAATAAGCTTTTGCAAATAGGGGTGTAATTCATGTTTGCAAAACTTGAGACACAATAAAGAATTTTCGTGATTAGTCGTAGAAACACATGCCGATTCGCCAAAAATGTTGCACACTGCAAAAAGGTTATAAACCGCTGTTTGGCACTTATATCCTCCACACGATAGCACCAGTTATTTGAGATGCCTCGATATACAGCGAGAATTGTGAAAAAGTAAATATAATGTGGATTTGAAATCGGAAGGAAGAGTAGACTTTTGAAAATCGAAGTTCTCTCGCAACGTTCTAAAATGGCTATCTACCGAGTATTATCTGGAAGTGGTACATATATAGTACCCAACACCCATCAGGAAGGTCACGTGTTCCAGATAAAAGGCAGTATAAATCAAAGACAAGCATTTTTATGCAAAGGATGACTACGCGGCAATTTAAAAGTTCGTCTGGGCTCTCAGTGTAAATTGATACGATTGGTTCACGTATACGCGAAACATTAACGGTGGTATTTCGAAAAATTATGAAAAAACCAACTTTTGCGCTCAGGTTTCAACTTGATCACAAAACGCAAAGATTACAGTGGACTCGCAAGTGTGTGCTATGTGGAAAAAATGGTATTCAGTTAGTTTTAGTTATGAGAAGAAGTGGAACTTGAATGGGCAAGATAAATGAGGGTAATGTTTGCACGGTTTTCTCAAGAAACCACGAATTAATTGTAGTCATAGACAAAATGGTGGTTCACTGATGGTTTCGGCTGCGTTCTGCTGCAATGGGAAGGTATCAATAGCCTCTCCTAGGTTGCACACATAGTGGAGCGAAGAGGTGCGAGTTACAAGAATTGTGACTAAGAAGAAAAAAATGCTGAGGGGTGGAGAAAGTGATGTCCGGAAAGTAAAAGAGGAGGAGGATAGAGGACATATGTCGGCGGGATTCCGATATGTAATGATGTGATGATTATGATGGCCCCTCCGCGGAAGAAGGAAAGGAAAACAGAGACAAATGAACCAATCAGCAGATAGCGAAAATCAGCAGATCGAGGTGACAACAAACAGGTTTGTTCAAATCACACACCTTGTTGTGCAGTGTAGGATAAAACAATACAACTGTTGCGACACATAGTGCTCATAGTGCTACAGCGCACACACTCGAAAAGCGAGGTAAAAGAGAGAAAGAAGCCACTCAACGAAGTGCGAATCTGGAGAAACTTCGGCTGGTCTCCAGTGGGACTTTCAGCAAGATAATACAGGCAGGTCGTAGCTTTTTTTTTTTTCCCAACCGAGCACAACTCAGGTCTATCGCCATAGGCAATTTACTACCTAACGAGTTGTGCCGGAATTGTAAGGGTGTGTACCTAAGAGTCTGAGTGCGTATCTAGTATTGTGTATGATTTTTCAGTGCTGCCATCTATATCGCAGAAGTGAGGTGAGTGATGTGTAGTGACTGATATTTGTACTGTTTGTAGGACTGCTGCTCTCTGTGGCGAGACTTTTTAACGGGGAGATCGGCTCGCATTTGCGCCTCGAAGTTGGGAACCACAGAAAACCAACTTCAGCCGACCACCACTGCGGCGACGGTGGGGCTCGATTTTCGCGATGCGAGTCCGTCACTATGACCACTCGACCACCACAGCGGCGCAGGTCGTAGCTGTAGGCAGATCGTGCACACAGCAGGCCATGAAAAAGCCTAGTTTAATGAGTAAAAATATTGAATTTCTCGACTGGGCAGTGTGTGGCTCCGATTTCAAACCTATTGGGAATCTTTGTGGCATTTTGTCGAGAGGTTTATGAAAATGCTCGATAGTGTTTGTCTCTAAAAGATCTTAGACCTCCCACTGAAAATTATTGACATAATTTTGAACTGCAGATAATGCAATACTTAATTTTTTTGATGGGAACCTCCATTAACTTACTCATTAAGGCGATAAGTAAAGGACTTTAAATGCTATTTTTGTTTATTTTACCATTATGTTGTCTTTTAAGTGTATAGTCTAATTTTATTACTCTGAAAATAAAGCACATATTCATCCTAATAAGTGGTAATTAATTTCTGATTTTGGAGTTAGCAGTTTTCAGACACAGTGTGATCTCAACTAGTGTCTAAACTTTGCATTATCAGCCATCAAACTATTTAAAAAATTACTAACTGAAGAAAATTTCTGATTTTTTTCAAATAAGAAAATATGTCACACAATACCATATAAACCTACTATAAAAAAGTTAATTTTCTGATAATAACGTGAGATACTATTTTCATTTCTATGGCTTTTCTTTCAATTTTTTCTGCTAATGGTACGTGATTGGTAGTGCGAGAATACTTTGCTCAAGGTTTACCAAGAAAAACTTAACAAAAAGTGTTTATAAAAGTATGGGAATCTAAGCTTATGTACTAGTTTGATAGCGCTATAATATATTGATGGCATAGTCTGCAAAAACCTTAATAATTGCATTTTGCGAAGAATTTAAAAATTTCTTTGAAATTAAATCAAATAAAGAAATAACTAATTTATTTCTCGTATGCATATATTTTGAAATTTTAAGTCAAAAAGAACAATTGATAAAAAAAAAATTCAAATTACATATACTGAATACTGCATATACCAGATGTTCTCAAATTTCTTACCTGCGGTGCGCCGTTTCCTAATCAATGTTTATCCGCTGCTCCCCAGAGCAGTTTTACAAAAACATCTCTTTGAAAGACCTTCGTCACAGGTTGGGAACCACCGACATATACAGTATATATCATTATCTTTTAAAAACTTAGCATTGCCGATATTCCCAGTCATAACGGTTTAATTTTTTGGTCGAAAAACCAAATTATAAATTGCAAGTTCCGAAGTTTTGTAGAATTTTTTTAGAGAATTAAATATTAATATTAACGTTCTTTTATAGGAAAACAAGAAATTGGAACTGGAATTTTTCCCAATGCTCCAGCCAGACACGTTAACTATCAGTCCTAAATTATAAATAACATTAGACTTCTCCACATACATGCATGAGAGAGAAAGAGAGAGCGAGACGCTCTTTAATGATATAAATACTTGTCTTGTTTATAGCAGTGCAGATTACATAGCGGCGTTCATAATATTAATTAATAATTTTTTTTGTAAAACCGATGCTTATAAGATTTTTTTTAATAGAGACACTACGCTAACATATTCATAAAGAGATAAGCATATATGCAGAGAGAAAAATCCTAAAATTTACGCCTCCGTAATATGGAACACAAAGACATGGATGGGCTGGTATATCGGGTTTTTATTAAAACGAGCGGAATTTTCATAATCTGCGAAAACTTTCTTCGAAATGCTGATATTTAATACACGTTGAGCTTCCGCAATTGCGTTGCTATTTTTGTTTTGAGAGAAAAAGAGATTGGTCCAGTGGGGAGTCTGGGGAAAAGATCTACAAGAATAGCTCCCGCCGCACATACTTCATTTAATATTCTTCTCTAGTTCACGGTGAAGTAGATAACGCACTCTACAGGGAGTGAGGCGTGATATTTACTCTCTTTTTTTTTACTTTCTTCCTTCACATAGCAACATCTGTGGTGTAAATTTTCTTAATATGCCCTTTGCTAACACGAGGGATGTATTGCAAAAAACATACATTCTCGGAAGGTTAATAACGAATCACTAATGCATTTTTTTGTTCTCTTACTATCTTCGCGTTGATTACTTGTACCACCGTGGTGGTATGATAGGCTTTCGAAAGTCTGTCCCCAAAGAATTTTTTTTTCCTATCTAATAACCATAATTTTTTTTTTTCATGTCAAATCGCTATATCGGATATCATAACAATATACCCCTGGTGTGTATCTAACGATATATTTTTTCGAGTATTTTATTTGAGCTTCCCTCTTCGCTTAATCCCTTTTTTATGAGATAAGAATTTTGTTTCCACTTACAAAACCAATCAAAACGACGTAAATCACCGGCTATTGGATATGCCGTCAGAATATCACACCTATTGATTTTCCCGTCGTGATCTTTTAAGAGTAAAAATGCTGACAAAGCTCACTTGCAATGTGGCCTGTCTGATAAATAATTATATACAGTCGACGCTCGATTTTACGAACCTCCAATTTATGGACACGCTCTTTATTACGAACAGTTACTCTGTCCCGAACAGCATGTCATAGGGGACTAATGTTAAAATCCGCTCTATTTTACGCATTCTCATTTCTATTAACTCTATTTTACGAGTAGATCGAGCTGTACCTCGTCCAATTGCTCTTTGTCTACTTTTCTATTCTCACACCGCTATGTCAACAAAATGGAAGAGATTGTGCTTGACAGTGGATGATAAAAAAATACTTTGAAAGAAGTTAAATCAAAGATCAGCAAAGCATCGTTTCTCCGGCACGCGACTCGAGAGGCGTTCCACTATCCCAGAAATATTTCACAGGATCGGAATTCGCGCGAAATTTTATCCTACATCAATTCCATGGAATCTTACATTTGCCAAAGTTTTACGGTGAAGCGAACAAAAATAAGTGATTTTTTTTAAAAATCATCAATTAATGTGGAAAATAAACTCATTTTTTATTTCCGGCACTTATCGTCTCTCCCATTTACGAATTCCCTATTTTAAGGACTAATTATCATGTCCGTACTGGTTCGTAAAATTTAACGTGGACTGTATATACAGGGTACATAGCAAACAAAGGGTATGGCATTTTAATGGGGAACCGCTGATCTTATTAGAAAAAATAATTATAAAAAGTACCCAAATAATCTGTAGTACTCATATATGTTATTTATGTTTCAAGGGGTTGAACAGTTATTAAAATCAAAACATTAACTTTTTATACAATCTCCGTGTGCCCCAAAACACAATTAGAAAGGTTTTGCTCTGTCGCTCCTGATGCCAACAAAAGAAATTCCGCGTTTCTAAGTGCAATATTCATTGAGATATTCGAATTCGAAAACGGAGGAAATTTGATAATAAACACAACGTTAAATGCAGCTAAAACTGCTTTTCCGCATTTAGAACTGTTTTTCCCCCAACTTCCCTCCAATTTTCGAATTTAAATATCTCAGTGAATATTGCACTTAGAGACACTGAATTTTGTTGCTGGCATCAGGATAGACGGGGCATCTTTCTAATTTGGTTTCGGGGCACACGGGGACCGTATAAAAAGTTAATGTTTTTTATTTTAATAACTATACAAACCCTTGAAACATAAATAACATATATGAGTCATGGCATATCTGAGTACTACACGTTATATGGAAACCTTTTCTAATTGGAAATATACTTTTAGAATCAACGTTTTGCTAGTAAAATGAGCAGCCGACAATCTTAAAAACTAAAATTCAGCGTTCTTTCTTTTCAAGCGTTCGAGTTCTAAGAAAGCGATTTCAAAACACGTCAGATTTTCCAAGTGATCTATTTTATTTTTGGAGCATCAGCGATTAAATATTTCTTCGACGTATTTTTTAGCAGCTAAAAATGGATTGGGAGTTTGAGATTTTTTTAAAAATAAGAAATCAAATATATATTGCATTAAAAATAGACTGATATATATAAAGTAATCTTACTTTGGTGCGATATCGGATCCCTGCTGCATAAGTGAGCCAATAGTGAACCAGAAGCTGTTCAGAAGAGAGAAAGTGTTCTCCAAATGTTCAGTCTTTGGATTGCAAGGGTGAGGACTCACCCATTCATATGGTGATATTCTGGCTAATACAAAGAGCAGTAGACTTACTCCTAAGTAAGCTGTTGCCACGTATACCCAAACTTCAAAAGAGAAAGGAGCTAAGAACGAGAACAGTTTTGGTGCATTCTTCGTCGGCTTCTTGAATAAGATACTTATGCCCAAATTCATGAAAGGCATCGTGAAATCTACCGCTTCTTCTCTACCCAGTGTAATCGTAAGATCTGCGATTGCCAAATCAACTTCCTAAAAACAATAACAAAAATATAAATACAAATACAAATACAAATACAACGCCACAACAGGCAAAATGCCCAACGAGGTGGCTGATAAAAAGATGCCCATAAAAATATGGTTGTCAACATTGATGTAAAATTTGGGAATCGATTAAATATATAAAGTGTAAGGTTCAGCATTCTTCAGCAGCAGCTTCAGAATTATACAGGGTGATTCAGAAAAGATGGGAAAAAAACTTTAAGAGGTGGTAGTACACACGAAAAAATAAAATAAATAAATAAAAATAAAAAAGTGAAAGAAAATAATGATAACAATAATATTTTTTCGTTTTTTTTAAATTTTAATTTTTAAATTTTATTAATTTTTTGTGTTTTTATGTGTCCTACCACCTCTTAAAGTTTCTCCCCATCTTTTCTGAATCACCCTGCATATATCTAAATTGAAAATAAAACTCATAATAAATATTCATTATTTCCCAAACGTCAAAATGTGATGACATCTTATTTATCAAGAGAGGAATGATATGCACTGTTATTTTTCCTTTAAAATTGATCGCATCAAAAATGTGATGCCATATACAGTAAAAGTCCGTTATAATGACAGTTCACAATCAGAGGGAAAATTATCGTTATGACAGATTTCTCGTTATAAACGAACGATTTTTTTTGCACTGTAGAAACTTATAAATGGGGATATAAAACAAACTTGATAAATTTACCTTTCTTTTCCCTTTTATTTTGAGCTAATTTTGCTGAAATATGCAGCTAGAGGTAGTTGCGCTTATACGTACAATTGATTGTATAACAAAATTTTGCACTTTATGGAATGCAGCAGTTTCTGCAACTGGAGTATTCGTTGCACTATAAAGGTGTCCAATAATATTTATAAGGCAGAAGAAAATGAATGAGATCTGTTTTTCCTGTGTCCAGTTTTGGACGATTTCAAGAAAGGAGACAGACGGGGGTTGTAAAAGATTTTTCAAGGGAAATAACAACGATATCAAAACCAGGAGTCGTGTCCCACCTGCCCAACTAACACACCTACAAATAAAATGAGGTGTTTTCCCACCCCCTATATAGATGACAATGCGATAAGATACAACATGTGGTCTTATGTATGGGGGAGGTACAGACATGCCCCGTTTATCAGTACCAATAAATAGGGTGAAGAGATTAAATAAATGCCACTCTTTCCAGTCATTTATATATAATTTTTAAAGAAAGAGAAAGAAAAACAGAATTTTTTCGCGGCAATTTACTTTGTCATTATAATGAATGTGTTCTAATTTTCGTTTATAAATAACTCGCTATAAGCGAATATTTTTTGTATATTCGAGCCCTTTGACAATCACTTGCGAATTTCTCGTAATAGCGAGATTCTCGTTAGAAGCCGTACTCATTATAACGGACTTTTACTGTACTTTGATCCAATTACGGTTTTCAAAATCCCCGAAATGTAAAAAACCATGAATTCTAAAATGTCGTGGTAAAATATATTTACACTTTATTTATTACTTTGTATGCGTGGTAGGCATATGTATAGGATTTGTGTTGGTGCTTGAGATGGGCTGGTAGCAACATGAAACACGAGTTAAGCTGAAAATTAGCTCGATGGGGTAACGTTGGAAAGTCGTTTATAATAATAAGATGGTGTGTGTAGAACAACTACTCTCAACTACGTGAGTGAAATAACTATAAGATCATATATATATATATATAGTCAAGGAACACGGCTTGTGTTTCCCAGTATATATACTATTAATAAATACGCTACATATATATAAGTACACAGAACAGAAACACGCCTTATAAATTGTTAAGAAATAATAAATATTTAAATGCGTTTATTCAACGAGCTGATTTCAATGAGTAGTCGTGAAACATTTGCACGTAACGGTATTGAAAATTAAACGATTAAATTTGAATATTTATCAATTTGATGTTCAGTTTGGACTGATAAACAACAGTTCAACACGTTATTTGTTTCGAAATGGGGCGAGATAGTGAATATCAAAAACTAAATATACATAGTCTAAAAGTAAATGGTTGCTGAACTTCCTATCAAAATTTTTCTTTAAGACAGGATGAAAATGTAATTGCATGTAGCATAAAGTTTTCCACGACATGGTCTTCCATTTCGACGTTGCTAGAAGTTTTTCAAGAGATTTTGCGTTTTAATGGATTATATTTCCTGACATTGAAAATGTTTTTGCGAGGAAGATAAAATGTAAGTGGTCCAGACAATTCTTCAATTCAATTTATTTCACGAAAATCTCAAAAATAATCGACTAAAAAACATTTTTTTCTCTTAATCTCTCACTCTAAAAGACTTAATCTAACATTATGTAAGCTGTCAATTCTTTGTCTTACAAATTTTATAGCACAGTTATTACATACGTGTATATAAGATTCATTGAAAGACTGGTTATTTGTGGAGATGAAGACTACAAGTAAGAAAATTCATCACTGTCCCCACGGGGACTCGAACCCTGGTCTCTTGCTTGTCGGACGAGTGCTCTTTCAACACATATATACGCTCCAAGGTTGAAACATTCTATCTGCTTCCATAGCTTAGATGGCAGAGCACTTGTCCGGCAAGCGAGAGACCGGGGTTCGAGTCCCCGTGGGGACAGTGATGAATTTTCTTACTTGTAGTCTTCATCTCCACAAATAACCAGTCTTTCAATGAATCTTGTATTGACAAGTGGAGAGCACATTTCTAAATATACGTGTATATGTCCACGAAAGTAATAATTTTTTGAGAAGGGTAAAAATATCAGATTGGAATTGAACCATGCAGCTGGTTCAACATCCAGATCACTATGCAGGGCCGAGATGCCTGATTCGATATAGCGTATCGCATGTGGGTCTGAACCCAACATTAGAAATGCGTATTTTACTTTTTCCTAAAACCCGAGATCAGAGATTTTGTTGCTCGGAAAATAAGAGTTAAAAAATTTGGGGTTTATAAATAAAAAAAAAACTTGTTACTCTGTTAAACTTTTTATTTATATCTTCTCAAGAAAAAAAAAATATTCATTTCTATGTTTCTTTAAATCTAGATTTTTGTGTCTTTCATGAGTCGCTGAGGAAGTCACCATATTGGTTAACTTGACACGGTGTGCATGTCCCTCAAAGAAAAAGGGAGATATCACGTGATCCAAAAAGCCTCATTCAAGAAAACTCGGGTATTATAGCTTGGCATTTGGCCAAAATAGACCAAAATCCTTAATATTTAGATTACAGGGTATAATCTATATCTATCATCCAGATTTATCTCCCGCATTTTTTTAATTATAAAAATCCGCATTCCTCTACCATTTTGGCAATTGTGCAAGTTCGAAACATGTTCCCTTATTTATTTTTGTAATTATGCAAGTTGCAAAATGTTTTTCTTTCATTTTTGTCGTTATACAAGTTCATATATAGCATGGTTTTCTCTCACTTTTTTATATTGTGCAAGTTCACAACATATTTTCTTTCCTATTTTTGTACCCGGGCAACGCCGGGTATTATAGCTAGTATATATTACTATATATATAATACTGCGAAACGCGAACGTATTTTACTTATCCCTTATCCAAATTAGCACCAATTTACTAACGCAAGTTCCGAAAAACTGTTTTTTACACACCACTCGCAATAACATAGATAGAAAAGCATTCGGCCTCTCAATGAGTTTACAGCGGACGCTGTCAAGCTGCAACACTAACTCCCCGCTGTTCGGTATAAACCCGCTCTCCCCTACAATTGTTAACACACAGGTATTGTTTTATCATGCCGCATCCACTTGAATATTATGAAACATAACCAATTAATATTGACTTTTCCGCCTCAATATCAGTATCTGTCAAAAATCATAAATACGTGTATACAGTATATATTCTTTTCATTGGAATTTGAATCCCAAAAAACACGTGTTTTGGATGTAACTTCATTATAATTTTCTTTTCAAACTGAATATCATGGACAAGTTTTGTAGCTATTAGCACACCTTCAATATTTATGCCGTATAACCAGTTGATGAATAGGGATACACGACCTGGTGGCTTTGCCGTCATTATATTCACTCCAACGAGAATATTTTGCCACCTCTCAAAGTTTATTAGTTTATTCCCAATTCTCGCAGAGAAATACATGCAGAATAGATTGCATTGAAATCGAGGTTGCAATTCATGGAATGTACGTAGTCTTCGCCGTGTCTAAGTGAATGAGGAGCCTGTTCATTAAAGCAAAATATAATTTAATCCCCTATATATATGACGTGTTTACTCTGAATAAAACCTACGGATGTCGGAAACGCGTATAGCATAAATTAATTATATTCATTTATTGAAATTAAGTACAAGGGGGTAAAGTACGAAAAATCGTCTACCCAAATACAAATCTTTAGGGGAAAAAGATTTTAAATTTAATTTAAATCTAAAATTGAAAATTAATTTTGGGATTGGACGTTTTTGTAATAACACATGAGTGAATTAAGCGAGAGGAAAACTTATTTTAAGACATAAATGTTGCAAACTTATGTTCTGTTATTAACATTGTAGTCTAGCGACGATGTAATAAATTCACTTTTTTTAAACATAAAAAGGAATGTGTGGTTGCCATTACTAAAAAAATACTAATGTTAACAAATGTTAAAAAAAAGCAAATGATTTTTTTATTAGATAGATATTTAATTTACGAGAAAGGTGGATAAGAATAGTTTGTTGATGAAAATAATGATTTGAAGACACTGTAAAAAACAAATAATTTTTTGTATACATAAGAATGTCAAAACCATCGACATGATAATTGTGATAAATCCATTTATTATGTATAATAACCGGTTAGTATGCATGATTGTCGACCATTTTGGTAAGTTTGATAAATTTTCCCTAAATTTATCACCTTTACCGGTGATTATGCATAATACCCAAGCATCGTTAGTAAACATGATATAAATCATACATCATATTTATTGGTTTTGTGCATAACTACCATTTCGCATTGGTAAATATGATAAATTGGTCCCATTAACATGATAGGATTTATTATTTTGATGAGTACTTGTGAGTAAAGTCTGAACCGGATATAATGAACTCTGATTTAACGAATTTTTCCAAGCACCCTCAAAATTCCAAAAATTAGCTTCTGTTTGAAGAATTTTGAAATTGTACCCTGATATAATGAACTCTTATGCAAAAAATCCTTCGATTTATGGTGTTTTTACAGGGCTCGGTATCCCAAGTGGATAAGATACTCGCCTAAAGTACCAAAGAATGTTTAGAAGTGTTGCGAGTTTGATGCCCGGTTCGTCCTTGTCAGACACTTTTCTGACGCAGGGGTGCAACAGAAACGGCGACATGACCACAGAAAAAGATTGCTACCGCAGGGAGTCCCAAATCGAGGGGATGAGCGCACCAACCTCTCGATGAGTATTAAAAAATAGCTGCCGTTTAGAATCGGAAATAAATTGTAGGTCAAGGTCTAATTAGTCCTCGTGTGCAGAAAATGACCGTGGTGCGACAAAATGATAAATGATCGGGTTTTTAGAAGTTTTTGTGCGTATACAATCAGACCCCAATATAACAAACTCCTATTTAACGAATTATACAGTTGAATCTCGATATGACGAATCCGTATTAGACATATTTTACGATTATAACCCGATATAATGTGTGAACCCTTACTTAACAACCTTAACTATAACCAATGACATTTGGGTATTATGTATAATCACCTGTAAAAAAGTAACATTTTTTTAGCATTTATCAAATTTATCAACGATAATTGGGTGTTATGCATAATCACCCAAGTATCGTTGATAAATTCACAGTTTATTATACCATAGTGATAAATTTATCAAACTTACCGAGGCTATTGGAGATTATACATAACAACCGGCTATTATGCATAATAACCGATTTATCAAATTTACCGTGACATTATGTTACAGAAAATATATTTATTATAACTTATACAAGAGAGAGAAATTGTAATTTTACAATTAAAATGAATTTACGGTAGTCCGAATTCTGAATGAAATTTCAGACTTATCTGCTGCGATAACTTCAATAATGAGGGGAAATGTTCTTCTCTTTGATCCATTTAGCACTCATTCTCGAATCTTGTTTACGGCGTGTTCTGAGGATAAGGGGGTAAGTTTTCTACTCACTTGACAGTATTGAAATATGCAGATTTATTCAATTACACGGTTCTTGTCATGTTCCATGACTCTTCGGAATAACTAAGTCTGCCGAGTTGAAACCCTACCTTTGCTAGCAGACTGCCACACTCACCATCGTTTGTTTGAACAACAAGTTTTCTGGGCAGATTTTTTCTTAACTGAATAGTGTGTCATTCGGCAGAAACCGTCATGACTGAAATTTAAATAAATGCTACTTTTAGGGACTACTTTAAGGGAATGATTTATGTTTAATAATAATCTACTATATAATGCAAGTGTCATTTAATTTACTGGACAAAACCAATGTTCTTAGTGAGATAAAAATATAAAAATTCTTAAAGGAGGGGAATGGTGTAAAACTTAAAGACAAAATTGAGTTTAATTTTATCAATTGTATTTCATTCTTGTTCATGCACAAATGTGGTCCACGTGTCTATAACGAAGCACGAGTTTGATTTAATTGGATATATTTCTACCTATATATTTCGACTTATGATTTCTGATTCAATAACGTTTCCGATTTGCCTCAAGAGAGAAAAATACCTGCAATTACGAATTCAATTGTTACAAATACGTAATTAATTAATATCTTTCAAGCTGTCATCTATTTAACGAAAATATTAATTTTATCACTTATATTAGCGCTATTTTCAACATGATTAGCTCAGTAGTTAAATTTTGGAATACAATAATTCTACTAATTAATATTCATGATTTCGATAAATACAATGGCAATGCTATTTAAATTTGGAAAATTTTCTCTCGGTTGGAGATATGATCAGTTATTTTTTTGGAATTTGTAGCTGTTGGTTAAAAAAACTACATTGTTTTTATTTGTTCACAACATAACAGCATTCGGAGAGATTTAAAAAGTAATGCATCGCAGAATATAAAGGGAAGAGTTAGAGCTAAATGCTACGACACATACCCTTTTCACGACCTCTCCAATCATGCCATCCCATGATCCATTTTCATGTTTCTTTCCATAATTGCTGTCATCGACTAGCTTGTACTCGAAATTGCATTTGAGCCTTTTGCAGATCTCTCGGATGAGGTCAACACAAAATCCTTCATACCTGTCATTTCCATAGAAGTAATCGCCATGTCTCTTCATCGTATATGGTTTGCTCTGGACAACAATTAATCAATAATTTTCTAATAAATTTCGAAGAAATTTTTATCCGGAAATTTTGTTACTTATATGATTCATATCATAAAACAATCCATGCAAATGCTGATAATAATACTTACGTTCATTTTTTATCATGAAATACAGATTGAGATATTTACATACTCCTCAGACAAAATATTAGTCAGCTGACATTGAGATTGAACATAGAGATTAGCTTATAACGCCTCCATGTATCCTTTTTCAACCGTGTTCCTGAACTGTTGCATTTCGATTAATATAGACGACAAAATTGTGGATGTATAAATCTATTCCAGTCACTTTTGCAACATAGAATTGGGCAGGTTCACCATATTCCATCTAATACCCATAATTCAAGATAGTCTCATAGACTTTCCTTTGGGGTAAAATCAGATAACGTTCTTTCCCAAATGAGTTGGGAAGGGTTGCAGTTCACATCTTTCCACGAAGAAAAGCAATTTTATCAGCCACTCGTTGCGAAACATACTGGTGGTTTCCTGTCTGAAAATATTTATAGCAGTGAAACTTCGACTCTCAAATGCGTCACTACTACATTTCATTCTCTGTGACATTTGCTTTGCATTCTGTTGTACACAGAGTGAAAAAAAGAGACATTGCATCGCACCTATTATACGCAATCTATGAATACCGTCCCATAGTCCCCTTAAATAATGGCATTCTCTTCATTCAAATCTGTAGGTGTTCAAATCTACTACGACCTTGAACCATCAAGTGATTTTTTTTGTTTCGGAAGTATTGAGTTACATGCAGGCACAGACTTAGGTAGGTGCGAGAGGTGCGGTCACACCAGGCGAAAAATTTAGGAACCGTAATTTTCTTAAAATAATTGTTTTTCTTCTGAAATGGAAAATATTTGTGAAAAACGTAATTTTTTTCCCTTTGAAACTTACATTATTCGCGGGGAAAATAACTGATTTCAGTTTCAACCCCTATTCCCACCCAACTCCAATGGTAGGAAATTGTCGTATGGCGATATTACCGGAGTTGGTGTTCGGTAAAGTAGTTTCAACCCCAATAACATCAATTCGCTGATAGCTATTACAATCAGTGAAGGAATTCTAAATAGCATATGCGTAAACTTGTATTGGGATCACTCCCTCCCCCCTCCATTAATATTTCCAACATTATGGAAGCATTGGGTTTGAGGCCGCCCCCCATCAATATTTTTGAGCCTTCCCAATATTTCTAATCAAGACCGCAACTGGATGCTTGGTCAGCTGGGGGCAAGCACGCATTTTGACGCTTACTTCTAATGTTGAAACATAGGCTAGAGGGTGAAAATTTTGGCCCGCTTCTCCCTACCCCGAGTTTCGGCCCTGTTTCCAATATCATTAAACCTATGAAAATAAGTATAATAAACTGACTTCTATTTGAACATCAATTTTTTCCTTCAGCATCCTGATTTTGTACTCCATCACATTGCCTTTACAATTTTCGTTACATGCTGTATAATCAAGACTGCCAAAATATTTCTGTTCGTAACTCGGGGAGTAGTTATATAATTTTTTAGAAGGGGCCCCGATTTTTTTTTGCACTGGACCGCGAAATTCCTAAACCCGTCCCCAGTTACATGGCTAAATATTTAGATTGTTTTAAATAAATTTATGTTTATCATGCTGCTTCAGTTTGTAAACCCTGTTTGCTTTGAGTAAACCTCTTATAAATTACGGGAAAGGCAAGAAAGAATCGTTGAAAAATGAAATAACGTGCTTGTCTTCAACTAAAACTTTCAATATCTATAACCATATGTAAACCAGATTTGCTCTTGTTATTAGATTACACCCACATTTCCATTCGCGCATATAGTTATTTCTGTTTTTTTCTTTTACTTTAAATGTGTTAAAAAACCCAGGAAGTTAGCGTAATTGTTGTGTCTTTATCACAACATTTTATGTTAAACTATATATAACTGATACAATTGTATCAGTGATCTTATGTTTCTTTCATCTTGAATTTAGCATACCAATAAAAATACATACTGCATGTTATAGAAAATAACATAATTTTTATTGATTTCTAAAAGTTCTATTTTAAAATGTTAGACTAAGACATATTCATGCTTTAAAAATATCCATGACTGAAAATGTTTCAGCTAATGGAATCCTACTGTATATTACCTTTTGGCAGATTTCAGGCGCGCCTAGTGTGTATATAATTATCAATTTGTTGTATGAGAGCGTTGATTAATTTGTTCATAGCAGATCAATTCATAAACTTCTCAAACGAAACTCACTTCTATGGAAGTAACTTTAAGAGTGATATTCTCGAGGTTCTCCTTTCGGTCCAGAAAGCCCTTTGAGTAGTTCCTCGTGAACGTGATATTGGTTATTGGATTCCATTCACCAATCTGAAGAATAGAACACAGAATTTTTAGATCTGTACGGAGTGTATTGAATGATAAAGAAGAAAATAAATACGGAGCAAAGACATAAAACAAATATCGTAAGAGCAAAAGTAATTTTTTGGGGTGGGGGGGGGGGGAGGAGGGAAATAAGAGGCAAGAAAAAAAGACCTTTCCTATATATTTTTAATATTTTTCTAGGTATTATTCGAATAGATTTTTTTGTCTCCGAACAGAAAGCTTTTAAATTAAAAGCAACATCCCACAAAAAATACAAGAAAAGAAAAAAAAACATTACCCTAGAGGTCTATTTCTAAGAACTGACTTTTGTGCTTGAGCCTTTTTCTCTTTCTTGCTTTTGCACATTTTTTACACTATGTTGTAATCAAGTTTTCTGTTTTCTTCAACTCTGTAAGGAAATTTTCTCCATTCTTCAAGAAATATTTACGGCTCCATCATCGCAGAATGCATTACTGCTATTCAAACACCATCCCAGCAAAAAATTTGCATATCGATATTGAGGAAGAGGTTTCTTAAGCAAAGGAAAATGTTTTCTTATTCGAAATTATGAACATTCACGATGTTTCAAATTTTAGGTTTTCAGTTTGTAAAGCTTGTTCGCTTATTTTGAGTATGTTTTATTCCGAAATAACCTTAAAAAATAATCTAATAAATAATTCTAAAAAATAAAAAAAAAATGCTTTCAATTTTAATAAGTATTCTAAGACTTTCTCTGATTCCCAGGAATAAATCGAAAGATAAAGGTTCGTTGAAACTATTCTAGTTCATTAGATTGGTTTCTATAAATCACGGAAAAAGCACAAAACGTCCTACAACTCATTATAAAAATAGCTAATGTGAGAAATTTGAGTAAATATGTTTTACATCAAACGATAATATGCAAAAATACAGCATGCTAAATAACAACGCCGTTAAAGGTTCACGTTTGAGGAGGTAATTTGAAAACGTGTTTTTCAGAATGAGTCTGCAATTTTATTTGTAATGAAAAAAACATCTGAGACAATCAATTGTATGCAATGCTCTCAAAGTATCATTTGCCAGGAGAAATACGGTGGAAATGCGTTGGTAGACTAGAGGCAACGAAGTCAAGCGGGGAAGGGGGAGAGGTTAGATAGAAACCCTCTGTGATACACTGACTTTCGAAGCAATTTCAAGTACTGTAACACAGTGGTTCGCAAACTTTCGTCATTCGCATCTCCCTTGGTCTATCCACAGCTCCCCAGAATAGTCTAGTCAAACAAAGAAGCGCTTTAAAGCGTCGAACAGGCACACGTCAATATCTACAGCTCACCACGATGGCCCATGAAGCCGTCCCGAGCACTTAGAGACCCATTGTCGTAACAGATTGAGCTTGAAGAAGATTGACGCAGAGAAGAGTAAAAGGGTAACAAAAACACAAAAAATACACGAAGGTACAGGAATTATACACCAGTGATCTTTAACTGCTGGTCCGCGGAACGGATCAGCCCATGGAAATAGGGTGCCAGCTCACAGCTCATGGAAATATTCTGCCAGTCAGCAAAAAAAAAAAATGCATTACATTGGTTTCTATAAATCACGGATATCACCTAATCTATGATATAATTCCAGAATTAAAAAAAATGCAATACTCTTTGAATTTGTAATTTCTGTTTGCCGTCAGCTCGGTGTGCAACACGTACATTCCCCCTTTTTATTTAGCTTTTATCGGTCCACAGATTATTTATCGCTATTTATTTCTTTTTTTACCGGGTCCTCAAATTATTCTATTTATTCATTTATTTTTTGCCTATAAACAAATTATTTTTCCTATTTTTTTTAATTTTTGCCGGTCCGCAAACTATTTCTCTCTCACTTCCACCGGTTCGCAGATGTAAAGAGGTTGAAGAACATTGCTCTACACAGCAGTGTTTCCCAAAGTGGGCAATATCTCCCCCGGTGGGCGATGCAATGGTCCAGGGGGGCGATAGAAGCTACGGTTTTAACATTGGATCCTATGGGTTCACTTGAGTTGGGGGTGATGTGAGAAAAAAAATTCTGAACAAGGGGGCGATTGAATGAAATATTTGGAAAACTATGCTCTACAGCAACGTAACTGAGGTTTTCTTTTGCTGCATTCGCTGGGATTCGGAACTATTTTCGACAGGTACTTGTACAAAGTAGGTCTCTATTGCCATAGGTGCTGTACGACATACATGCACCAATCACAGACACATTTAGTGTTCCAAACGTCTATTCTTAACGAATAAGCCAATTTTCTAACTAAAGATATTTTCTGGAAGCTTCTGTTTTTGCGACTGATCATGTAATTGTATACAACATATACACAGTCGATAACCGTTATAACGACTCCACCCTTTCCGTCGAAAACCGACGTTATATCGAGTGGGCGTTATATCGAGAGGGAAACATATAGTATATATAGTCGATTTTTAAAAACATTTAGGACATATCCTACCAGTCGTTATAATGGAATGGTCGCTATAACGTGGGGTCCTCATAACGAGCGTCGAATGTCAGCCTAATTTGATGAGAATTCTAAAAAAAATAACAATAATTGAGATATCGATATTTCTGGAAGTTTGCGTAATTTATAGGAACAGTTCTAGTTTTTTCTAGGTATTTTAATTTTCAATTTGTGTAGATTTTTCAAGGGAGAAAATGGAGAAACTGGGTCATTATTCTACATCAAACAGAATATTTTGTTTATAGCTTCCTTTGAAGTAAGAAGATTAATAAAGCATCATCTCTCTCATATGAAATGACGTTCTACATAAGGGAACTACATAAGAAACGAATTTTTGAAAGTGCTTCTAATGAAGTTAGTATCAATCTCTTTTAAAGGAAGTTGTCAATTAGTTCATTATTCTCTCTCTTCTCGTAAAACTTTTTATTTAGTTACTATTGGCTCACCATAAAATTATGCAGCTTCTTGAGTACACTTATTTTGTTTGTCTTGACAGTGTTATAATTTTATTTCAAGATATACTGTTAATTACCTGAAATAAAATTTGATGAAAAGTTCTCATCAAAAATAGATCGTGGTCGGATCATCGTAGCAGCGAAACAGAAATACCTACTAGCATCACACAGACTGAAATTCTAGATTTAACGAGACGCCGGTACACTTGAACGAACACCTAGCTCCCGGAATAAAAAAACTGCTTCACCAATGACTAATGGTGAAGTAACAATGCTTCACTAATGACTTAAAATGTAAGTCATTTAAAAATGAAGAAAATGTCAAGTGTTGGTGGGTTAAAGATGGCAAAAGTTTTGTAAGAGAAAAATGAAAAATCCAGGGCGTATATAATAAGGCAAGAATAAGACTAATAATATTTCAGTTGTTTAATTTGAAAACTGATGATCCGGTCCGACATTGAATATATCACAAATTATATAACTCTGAATGACCTAATCTCATTTTTGTGCTCAACAAAAAATTCATTAGTATTTAATGTGTTACATTTCCATGTACAAAGCATAAGACCAGATTTTGATAAAGATTTAGATTTATCTGATATGTTTGATAAAATTTTGATATACTGAAAAATATTATCCAAAGTATAGATTAATGATGACGAAATAGACCGGTACAAAATTGAAAACTTTAATATATACCATTTTTGTCGTAATCACAATCGATCTCGCGGCATCATTGCTTACACTAACTCTAAATATAAATTCAAAAAAGTTGCAAAAAAACACTTGCAATATTTCTAGACATTTCCAAGGCCTTTAATACAGTCAACGACGAATTTTTATTATATAAACTCTATTCTATTGGCATGAGAGTTATATGTATGACATTTTCAAATCATACTTGACAAACCGACATCAATATGTAAAAATAAACGACTTACTAAGCAACAGTCTGCCGATTAAAGGCGAAGTTTTCCAGGGGTCAGTTTTGGGAGCACTGCTATTCCTTATATGTATAAGTGGTTTATGTCAATTAAAGATAAATGACAAACTGATAAGTTGTGCAGATGACACAGTCCGTCTTTACGCAGATAATAATCTAAATGACCTGAAAATATGGTCAACGAAAACCTCCTGAAAATTCGGAACTAGTGTTCGGCCAATGACATGAAAGTCAATGTTGAGAAAACAAGATATATGTGGTTTAAACTGAAAGAAAAATATAACGATACGAGGGAACACATAATCTCTCACTAATATATCACAGCAACGACTATCAAATTTCACATAACTGTACAAACCTAGAGAAAGATAATTACATAGAGTACCTAGGTCTAAATATCGATTCAAACCTAAAATGGAAAACCCATATAGCACATGTTTAAAAAAATTTAGATTTTCCCCAAGTAAGTTCACCATCTAAAATGTTTATAAAGCAAATCACAGATTTCTATTGACACTCTACTACGCATGGATCCAATCACACATAAGTTATGGCCTTGTAACATATGGAGGAGATTATTTAACTAACATTAGAGTGAAATACCCGAACCCAAAACAAATTTATAAACATTCTTTCGAATCAAATTGAAAGCTTAATCTGATTCAATATAACAATTTAACCATTTTATGAATCAGACACCTGTATTTCTATAAAATGTCTGATTGTTTATAGAAACGTGTGCAAAAACGTACAGTGATTAATCCAAGGAGACCAAATCAGATAATAGTGAGCTCCGAACCTCATAAAAATATTTTATGCAAAAGTTTCATATACCTAGCCCCTAAACAAAATATTATAGTTTTATTTATTTATTTATTTATACAATATTGCTTGGCCGAGGCCTATACAAGGGAATGCGGTGGTGAAGCTTGACAGAGACGATTGATGTTACAAAGGAAATCAGAAAGTGTTGTACATTCAATAATGTTTGACAGGATGTTGTTCCAGTCGGTTATTGTTCGAGGAAAGAAACTAAATTTGAACCAATTTGTGGATGCAAAAATGGGTTTTAATTTTTGTGCATGGCAATTCTTCTTGAATAGTATGAAGCTGAAGTTAGAAAATTCGAAGTGTCGATATGAAAATGGCCATGAAAGACTTAAAGTTAATCGTGAGATATATCTACGGGTGAAAAGCGGTTGCATATTGAGTTGGCGCTTGAGTTCTGTGACGGAGGTGGAGGATGACCAACAGCTAAGAATGAAGCGGGCGGATTTATTTTAAATACATTCTAATTTGTCTATGTTTGCGAGAGTATGGGGGTCCCAAATTTCACAGGCATATGAGAGTACAGGAAGGATGTAGGTTTGGAAGCAGAGATGTCTGAAGTGACGGGTGGAGTTTTTGAGGTACCGACGAAGAAAAAAGAAAGTTTGCCAGTATATTTACAAAAAATTCAAAATGAGTATATCTGATATAGAAAATTACTATTGAACGAGTGAATTACTATTCGAGCTCGTCTTGATGCTTAAGCAATGTGCCGAATCTAGACCTTCCAGATATACGTAAGCATATATGTATGCCAACTTGGAAAATTGCGTGTGTATGATTTTTTTTTCTCTTTACCTGTATATTTTTTATTTCTCCTTTAAAATAAGGGGGTTATGACTGAAACTATTTATTTTTATCACGATCTGACACTTCTACTTGCCACCAACATGTATTACAAAATTTCATTTGATTTTTTTCTTTTCTTTTTTCTCTCTTGATTGCCTCTACCTTAATACTCAATCGAACTACATTGGTGTATTATACGCGTTTCAATCTTTGTGTATTTACCGTGCTTTTTTTTGTTCTATTTGTTTTTATTTTTTGCATATTGAAATGATCAAGCTGAATAGTTTCTTGTAATCAGCAACATGGTTTATGTGATCCCATGGTGATTCGAACACTTATTGATGTGTAATTATGTCATGATTTAAATATAAATAAAAGTATACAGGAATCGAAAAAAAACTCATCAAATCTCTTTTAGCTGTTTAGTGCGTGGTTAATTCATTCTGTTTCGTTCAAAATCACTTCAATTCTAATCGGGTTTTTAGAATTACATTTTCTTATTGGAATTACTGTTCGAAATTACATTATTAATATAATATTCATCTATATATGTGAATCAGATGTTTGTCATTGAAGGGAAAAATATCCTTATAATATAAATCCTTATGATATAAATCTGACTCATCATGAAATAATTATTTTAATGAAAGTATGAATGCTAGACAAATTCAAAAGCAGTTCTAATTGTACAACTACAAATAATATTCCTGCATCAAAGTTTTGATAAAGCGACAAAATACGCCGTTTTTTTGCAAGACGATTCACATTGATTTTGTCAAATTCATTTTTGTCTAAACTGTTTTTGCAGTAAAAAAAAGTTGTCATCAACATTTTCAATTATCTGATATGATTGAACGTATAGAAGATCCCACCATTTTTCAATAAGTCAAATTCAGGAACTCCATCTCTCATTAGTTGAATATTTTATCCATATACATAGTGAGATCATTATTACTTATTTATCTTAAATCGCTTCATAAATAATTTTGACTTCTGGTTCAGTTGCAAATAAGTAGAAATAAAATGAATGAAAATTAAATGCAATATAATAAGATGTAAATAATAAGTTCAATTACGATATTTCAACTTTTTCCATGAAAAATCCCCTTGACTATGTCTGATGTAATAGTACATGGCTGAAGTGAATTCCGTCGGATTAAATGAATAAATTGAACCATCACCTGTGTGCGCGCGTTTACACAGCAATTTATTTATTTTTTTTAAACTTTGTCGAGTTATCCTATCTTTTTTGGACAAAGAAGGTCGGTAACGTTTTAACCTAAAGAAATACATCGTAAAATCTCATCTCCATGGATTCGAGAAAAAAGGTAAGGAATACATATTTCATGTCAAAAGCAAATGTGGTAAAGTAATGGGTGTACTCGAAAGTACTACCACGATAGCTTAGTAAAAGATTCACCATTTCTTGAACGATAACGAGAAAACCTTAAGAGCCACAAAAGATAATGAAGACGAATCGTCCTAATTTTAACCGGAATTCCCTCAGTGCCTGTACGAATAGATTCCTTTTTTAACCGTTACTTGTGCAAAAGAAGAAGAAATTGCTTTTATTTAGTCGAATGTTTTAGTACTTTTTCTTAGAACTTCTGTGAAACAAAGCCATAAAGTTCCATTTCTCGCAGCGTGGTAGCAAAGATAAATAGCAAAATTAGTTAGTAAGACGAATTCCTTACTTCGCCAGCGAAACAAAGAAAGGGATGAAATTTTGTACTTATCTTTCATCGTCAATGAATTTCGAACTTCTGGAATAGCTACTATATTCTCGTAATGTTTGAATATTTTATGTCATATCACTTCTTACTTAATAGTGCACAAGAACAAAGTCATTTTAAACTCTCCAGAACTTCTAGATAAACTATTGGACTACTCCCACAGAATAATAAAAAATTTCAGAAACGCATAAAATTTAATTGAACCGAATTTTACTTATGCAACTAAGTAATGAAAATATTTTCAAACAAATATACGAAAGAAAAAAAAAACAATCTTTTCCAAGTTTTCAGTTCTGTAGAAATTTCAAAGAATAAATAATGCAGAAAAGAAATAATAAAAAATTCAAAAAATGCCAACCTCAGTACCTTTACGATTCCCTTCGGTTTATATTCAATAAGATCTAGAGTAAAATTTGTTCTTCGGCCTGTTTTGTCAATTTCTATATGGTAAGTCAAACCAGTCATCTCTACCTGTAACAAAAGAGAAAGTGTCGCAATCCGGTGATATATTGAAATGTGTAAGTACTAAGAAAGAGTAGAATCTTATTTTCAAATGTTTTAATGATGCTTGTAAGTGAATAAAAAAATATTGATGGACAAATAATTCTACTCAGTTGTATACTAAACTATTTATGATACGAATGATCTCGTCCTAGAAACGTAATCAAATGCGAATACCAGTATCAGTATATCCTTAAAGATGAAACAATTTAATTTATGTGTCGAAAATGGATATATTTCCAAACAAAAAAAATCTGAAACTAAATTACAATGATCAAACAAACCAAAAATCTCACGCCGATCAACTACATGCAAGCATAATACATCGCTTCAATACAAGACCATCGTCAGTAACTATGACACTCGAAACAGATATCCATGTTTTGATATTTCAAATTGAACGAAGGAAATTCTATTTGTAGTCGCGGCTTTTCTTTTCCAGTCAAGTTATCTCGATTGAAGTTTATCGCATTTTTTTCCCATTTTAAGTGCGTCCACACCTATTTTTTATTCCAGGATATATAGTTTAAAGCATTGGAAAAGAAGTTATATTTTTTTCCGATTTTAGAGGATTTCTATGTTTTACTTTTTTTTTGCTGATGCTGCAGTAGAAAAAAAAATCGTTGTGCGATTTACTATTTTGCTAGGGATATATCTTTCGAAATTAGAAAAGCAGTAACTAGGTTGCCATTTTTCTTTCAATTGAAAACGAAAATCGCGAAATAAATCGAGATTTCTTTTTTCAAATGGTGTAGCTGAAAGAAAGGTTTATTCGACTTGAGCTGTAAATGCCACATCATCACTGGATCTATAGGAAAAAGTTTTGTTTTATATAAGAGAACGCGGCGAGAGAAAAATAAACAATTGATTTGGAAAATATATTTCTATTGCTTTTAATTTTTTTTTTTAATTAAATCAACTAGAAATGGAATAGTTTTCTGAAAAACGATCATAATTCATTTATTTCATTATTTCAACAGTTGATTTGGGTTTAAAAAGTTAGAGAAACAAAAAGTATTTTGATAATTTAATTATACGTGTATATACAGGGTGATCAGCGAATAAGCCCTTATTTCAAAATTAAATATCTCTACAACAAAGATCAATAGAATTATGCGGTAAACGGTATGTTTATTAGCAAAACTGTAAGAATGTTGTACAGAAATTTCGAAAATTTAGTTTCTTTTTTTATTCTTTAATATTAAAAAAAAAACAAAAAAAACTGGAGATTTTGGGGTTCCGAAAATCCTCATTTGTGTGAAGAGAAACCACTGCATTCGCCTAAAGTTACTGCATGGGCTGCGGTATGCGCCATGTGTGCTGACAAATTGTTCCAAAATTGTAACGTAACGTTCAGTAGTAATCGTTTCTCGCACGGGGAAGAGGCCGATAATGCCTCTGGCGCATACCGCAGCCCATGCAGTAACTTTAGGCGAATGCAGTGGTTTCTCTTCACACAAATGAGGATTTTTGGAACCCCAAAATCTCCAGTTTTGTTTTGTTTTTAAATTTTAAAAAAATTAAAAAACCAAATTTTCGAAATTTCTGTACAACATTCTTACAGTTTTGCTAATAAACGTACCGTTTACTGCATTTCTATTGATCTTTGTTGTAGAGATATTTAATTTTGAAAGAAGGGCTTATTCGCTGATCACCTTGCATATGTAACTCGTTTCTAGTTTTCATTAGTTTAAATTTAAATACATGGTTTAATTTTTTACTAGTGGCAACAATGCTGTAGCGATGTTGTCGCGACGCCGTGAAACGGGTCCAGGCAATGTCATTTATACCAAGTTGAATGTTTACCTTCCCTCAGAGTAAAAGAACTCGTTCTCCCCCACCATCATGCGCGTGCGCAACGGTAACAGAAAAGAGACCAGTTATGAATGTGTGAACGAGAGGAGGTATCACAGAATATATATATACAGTCACAATAATTTCGAAACAAGAGCGGAGGAGCTGGTTAAAAATTGATTGCGCTAGAGGTCGCAATGCACAGCCAGGGCCGCAACTAGATGCTTCGTCACCCGCGGCAAGAGCTCATTTTGGCGGCCCCTAGCAATATTGTAGGTAAGGCTTGAGAATGAAATTTGCGCCCCCTCTGGTCCAGCGCCCGGGGCACGAGACCCACCTGCTCCCCCTTAGTTGCGGCCCTGTGCACAGCAGGAGGTCGCAATGAAAGATAGTGAGGTCCTTGGTGACACTGTCGTGCATTGCGACCTCTAGCACAATCAATTTTTGAACAACTCCTCTGTTCGTGCTTCGAAAACATCGCGACTGTACTCTGCGACACCTCGTTCACAACTGTTTTTTTTTTCTTGTTACCACTGCACACGCGCATGATGGAGGAAGGGTGGGTTCTTTTGCTCTTAAAAGTTTTTTTAATAGTGTTACCCGTGGTCGGTTTTTGGAACATCTTGTTTCATTGTTTCAACTTATCAGTTTTGCAATATTTCCGGTTGTAGTGAGAACAGAGTTGATATTTTCAGTCCGGGGCAGGGGCTCCCTTTAACGGCCGGAGGAGCGAAGCCTTTGCGGGCCGCAGGTCCGCGCCGAACGAAGTTCGGCCTACAGGGTTATTTACTAATAAAGTAGTCTGAAACGGTTTTGTTTGCGTTGTGATATTATATTATATATCATTATTATGATAATTATGTTATGTTATATTACTATAAAATTTTAGATAATTGTAATATTATCGCGCGAGCAGTCATGACGAAATAAAAGCGATATCGTTCATGAATCCTGGTGTTTGGCGATAAGTTGCCAAACGTAACAGCCGTAGCTCCGAGTCGGTTATGTTCGGCTCTTCGACTATTACGTCACGAGATAGGTTCGGAGTTAGCATTTCCCTCGATCTATAATGACGCAATTGTGATCTTTGCCAATGAGCGTATCCCATGGTAAAACCTGAGTACATTATGGAATTGTGCTGGAAAAACTCACAAGACGTTAAAGAAGGTCTGAAGAGTTTTTCATGCCTGAGCTATAACCCAACCACAATGCAACGGATAATAGAAAGGTGATGCATAGAGTAGTGTAGTTTCCAGATGAGGTAAAACAGTTGCACCTGAAGACGTGGACACAAGAGCACCAGAATTGCAGTCCGTTAGATAGATGTATTTATAAAGTTTGTGTCTCGCTACTGAGGAAATTGGCGTAGGCAATAACACGTGTGTCACGTGACCATTCAGTCTGGGGTAAAGAAGGTGACTTGCGTTCTTGAATTGAGCAAAACGGAATTCGCAGTTGTTGTGGAAACATATTTTAGTCCAATTACAGAATAACGTTGATATTGCCGTCCTACAACTGTGGCGTCAACCAGAGACTTAAAATATTTGAAAACGCGCCTACTGTGACACGTTGCTCATGAAAAAAGAAGGGCCATACACTTTCTTCATGAACAAAACACTAGAAGAGATACACGCAATATGACACACGCTTCATCACGTACGTCACTTTATTCAGTAGTGGGACAGAAGCTTTATGAGTGTATCTACCTAATGGATTACAGTGGTGGTTCGTGTCTTCAATTGGTTCTGCGTTACAGCATCTGGAAGCTGCTTACTTAATACGAATCCCCTTGTATAAAAATGGTTACTAGTAATTAAATAAAATAACTTGGGCGAACATAGAACATCAATTCTGTGGTATATCCATGTTCCACTGTGCATCAAAAATGTGCTAGAACTGAGGATCCATTCATTTTGCAGCATACCAGCCACAACGTGCGTAGGCGTCCGAGTGGCGTGATGGTAAGAGGTTCGTCTACCACCGTGAAGGTTGCTGTCACTGTCCTCGGTTCGAATCCCGAGGGAGGATATAGATAAGGTATTTTCCCTAACGAGCTTGTGGCGACCACCGATAGACAGCGTCTTCGTTTCCAACCCATCTCATTAATGGCAGTGAATAGCGATATGGCCAGAGTTGGTGAAGTGCTACAACGTGTTAAGGAGAATTTCGATTCGGATCATTAAAAAATGTAACTCGTCTTTATCACATTAAAAGAATCACTGGAAATAGTTAACGTGCAGTATACATACGACGGATAACGAAATGTGATTATTAACTATCACTGTGAGTGTGAATGAGTGCACATTTGAGCGATTATAAAAATATCTGAAGCATTGTTATAGAGTCACTAAGCCATTAAAGCATTTTATGATCGTTTGTTATTGGAAAGGTTCTACATTGTAAGATGTAAACAACGCTTCGTGACAGCGTAACTGTACCGCAATTCATAATGGTATAGGTAGCACCCATTACAGAGGTCCATCAGAATTTATATATTGACATGTTTCAGTTAATGATGACATAGTCGTACACGTGGATCGCCAGCTCTCATAATAATTATGATACGTGACGTAATCGTGTCAATTTTTTTTGCCTCAATCACGAACGATCGTAGTTGTACTGAGGTTTATATATTATGACTCGTATTATATATATATATTCAAAAATTTGATTTTAATATTACACACGCCATAATTTTTTCCGTAATTTTTTCGAAAATGAATTTAAAAATAAAGATAAAAACTGCAAGCTTTTGTTAAACATTCAATTAAGAATTTCGTTTCCGATAAAAACACTTGCAGTATATGACATGGAAATAATGTTTTTGAAGAGAGAGAGAATAAGAATCGTAAAATTTTTCCCGATCTTCTCAGAATCATTTTTCTGTGAAACTGAAACACCGATAAATAATCTTGATTTATTTGAGGGTTTTTTCAGAAATAAATAAAATTTGTGCGAATAAATTTTAAACGAAATTTGATAAGGGAACCACAAATTTTTAATATTTATTTCCAATAGTACAATTATTTTTTCTGCAATCGTTTATATGAAAGTAAGATGGTTGAGTGAAAAATATAGTTCGGTTATTTTTGTATTGATACAGTATCTTGAAATATTTACTGAATTTAAACGATGCGTTCTTAAAAAAAAGAGAAAATATTCGAAGTTATTATATAGTTTTGTGCGTGAAAAATATTAAAACGGAAATCGAATTTTTTCTCCAAACTTCCACAAAATGGGTTTCTTTTCACTCGATGTGAATGTCAGCTGAAGGAATTTTTAGAACATTCAAATAGAATGTGCCAAACTCACTTATACTGAAAAATAAGAAGTAATATTCATACAAAAACTTTGGGGAGTCTTGTCTGCTATATTTCAGAAAAATATTAGAAAACGCTCAATGTACATACAGTAGACCTACATAACATTGATAAGGTTATTCGTTTAATTTTCTCTTCAGAATTTATTGAACAAATAACATACAAACGAACTTGGATAATTCGAAGCTCAAAGGACAATGAATGAACGCCAGGGGCTCTGCCACCGCACTTATCCCGTTACCGAGATCTCTTCCAGTCTAGCTTCGTGGCAGAGTCTGGAACAAAGTGAGTGCACTTAACAGTCCGAGTGTGTAGCTAGTATTGTGTCTGATATTTCAGTGCTGCCATCTATACTTCAAATTATGAGTGAAGTGTAATGATTGAATATTTGTAACGTTGTAGGCCTGTTGCTCTCTGTGGTGAGACTTTTTAACTGGGAGATGGAAGTTGGGAACCACAAAAAACCAACTTCAGCCGACCACAAGCTCAAAGAACAGTAGAAAATTTCGAATTATCCAATTCATCCATATATGACAACTGGACTTCCACAAAACTCTTAATAGGTAGTTATATGAAAATGTATTGAATATTATTACTTATACTACGCCAGTTTCCTCGTTGTTGCAATTTGTGTTTATGTAAAACGTAGAAGATAATAAAATTTTTCATTTCTAAATTTGTGTGATTTCCATTTGTTTTCTTTTGGATGCTCTTAGACATTGCATAAAATCTTCAGGTTGATTTAGACGATGAAAGATGCGATATTTGAGCTTCAAAAGCCGATACTTTCCCCAAGATGTCCGTAGCTTCTGCAAGTAATAGGGTAACTGTTGAGATAAAGACCGCTCTTGCCTTCTCATATTTTTTCGTCTTTGTCGGGAGAAAATTCGATGTGACTTCATTTCTACTTTTTAACCGCATCTACGTCAACTACAATTTTAATTTCATTGAGTTGAACACTGGATGGTGTTCACACACGTATGGAACTTTTTTGGACATGGTGATAAATGTTTCTAAGCTAAATTGATCTTCCAATACAAATGGACAATGGTGCTAGAAATTCACGAACCTTCAAGAAATTTTCACCAGACAAGCGACTGGGATATAAGAGCATTTCAGCTTGTATAACAATTTCGTCTGCAGAAAAGTTGATTTACCACACAAACACTTTAGTTATTTCTTCAGTATATATGCAGCTGCTTTTGACGGGTGCTAATGAAATTCAAGATCCGATAAAATTTCAGGAGCTCGCGAAAAGACAAAATCCAGTGCATGTGTGTGTGCGCGTGAACGCAACTGGTAACGAAATCATTGTTTCTTGCTTTGAGCCACAGTTAAGAAGATTTATTTGGTTGCAATATAAGAAATCTTGCCGGTAATTCTGAGTAGAAGAACACTTTGCATGTGAAATATCTGAATCAAACATTGAATTATCCAAAACATTAAAGAAAAAAATCGAATCAAACTGGCAATTTTTCAACACACTAAATTAAATAAGAAACTCAAGAGGAATTCTTAAAATTCGAGTTATCCAAAGACTTGAATTAAGACCTTCGCATTCCACTGTATAGAAACGTACAAAAATATGAACCATTGAATGTTCAACTAGTGCTTTAGAAGTGTTATTAATTTTCCACCTGCTGTGAAATTCCAGTTTTTTCTAAAAAAAAAACAAGTTTAATGTTGACTGGAACCTGTTGAACATTTTTCTTAAAAGGCCAAATGGAAGTGGTTAAAACATTTCGCTTGTAGCGCATGATTCCCTCCGCTTGAAACACATATGAAAACACAGTCTACCAAGACATTTTTTATGCATGATCTACTTTCCGTTCAGTCATTTTTTTTTTCGAAACATCTCATTTATGTTTGATCAACGTTGGCAGCACAAAATTTAATCATAAATTTTTTATAACTTGTTTCAGCTCAAAAAAAAACAAACTTTTCTTAGCTATTGGTATCAAGTCAGAGAATTTTAAAAAGTTCGGGAGATAGCTCTTCAATCGAATGCTGGCGTTTATATTCTAGAGTTCTTATTAAAAACGACTTTGTGCAAGATGTATTTTTGTTCAAAATACAGAATAGTTTAAGAGAAAAGTAAGTCCAGAATCAATAACCATCAGCGAAATATAAAAGCAGTCTTAAAAGTTTTCATATTTATGGTATATATGAAACAAATTTTTAGATCAGATAAATACTCAACAGGTTAGGAGAATGTAAGAAAGATATGACAGAAAACTCTGCCAAATATACTGAATGTTACCTGCTTTTTTCATAGGCATGTGAGTTAATTGCACATACGAATAATCACAGGCAATTTCGATAAGTTTGATAAATTATGTTCATATATTGCGAATTTGTTCTATTTACCAGTGATTATGCATAATTGTCATTTAATATTGGTAAATATGATAGATCGTACTGAATTCATCACTTGCCAGGAATCATGCATAATCGTCAGTTTGTATGAGTAAATATGATAAATATGATATGTTGTTACCAAATGAATCGGATTTACCGGATATTATTCCAAAAATTTACCAATTTCACTCAATTTTATGCATAACCACGAAGAAAGTGATAAATGTAAGGAATTTCATCAATTTCATCGATATGATTAGTGATTACACATAAAGAATCGCGAATATTCATAATAATTTATCACTTTTACCATAATTTATTTAGAGCAGACTGATACTTAAAGCTTATATTACAAAGAGATGCTAAATGCTGTCGGTGATATATCAAGTACTTCAGCAGTACTACTCCATATAAAACATGGTGCTAACTCCTCGCACCGGATATTACTGGTGAATCGATGAACCTAGAGGTATACTTCGAATAGCCAAATCAAGTCGTCCATACTTATCTATGACACACAGAAAACTCGAATCAGAAGTGTTGTGCTCTAATCGAAATACTTCGAAGTGTCTATTTGAAAGAAGATTCTGAAGTTTGAAAGGTTGTGGTTTGCGCTCTTAGAATGTGTGTGAATCAAATTATACAGCCTCGCAGAATTTTATTATACCTCTTTGAAAGACTTCGATGTGACACTTCTTTGTTTCAAACCGAGCACAACTCCGGTCTATTGCCATAGGCAATTTTTTTATCGAATGAGAAATGTGTATATGTAAGTCTTAGTGCGTATTTAGTGTTGCGCGTGAATTTTTGTTGTGCTGCCATATATTTTTCAAACTATGAGTCAAGTATAATGATTACGTATCTGTACCGTTGTAGGGAGGTTGCTCTCTGTGGCGAGACTTTTCAACGGCGGGATCGGTGCGCAATGTTAGCACTTCTAGAAAAGGTATATGCACAAATGCCTGCTATATAATCTGGATCAGTGTGTCATAATCAGGGGTACACGTACCCTCTTGGAGATGGTTAAAGGGGGACCATGAGCTTGGATGAGAAAACAATTAACTTACTGTTTTTGCGTTATTATGTGCTGAACATTATAATATATAAAGGGTTTTAATATACCGGACCGGATAATTATGATAAGTAAAGCTCTATAAAGGGTTCAATGACCTTCATCTTATAGACCAAGGAGGTCCCTGGCGACTATGGAACACACGAAAGGTTAAGAACCGCTGATCGAGATGTCTTCCATGTATTTTTGTAACGAGTAGCAAAACAGAGCCATCTATCGGAAACAACTTTAACTATTTTTTCTTGTGTCGGAAAACCCCAATTCTTTGACAAGTCTAAGGGCGCAAACCGCAATAAGCGGCAAGATACGTCAATTTGTTGATTTTTATGATTTTTTTGAAATCACTGCAAATTTTTGGAACCCGCTTAATTATGAGTATGTACCGTTCCATAACTCAAATTTTTGAAAATAAAATAAGCACATATATAAGACTTGCTACTCACCGATCTCATGGCATTCGTGATATCGTATCCATAAGGCCATATTTCTGCACTATCGCAAGAAACTGTCTTGTAGATAGAAGCTGGAATGAAGTCTTTTTTTGCTAATGCTCTTCCAAAGAAATTCACTGCGTCTACAAGAAGAGCGGTTTCTGTCTGCAATAAAAGACGGGAAAACAACGGAAAACAAAAAAAAAGTTGTTTCCTTTCATAAATGAGGAAAAAAGTTACGTAAAAATTGTATCCAAATAATTTTTTTCAAAGATTCTACATATAATTTTATTTCGAATTTCAGATCTTCCTCTCACGTTCTATACAATTTAATAAAAATTTATTTTCAAAACAAATTTCTTTCGTTATTTTCCCCATTTCTAGTTCCACGATGGATTATATAACAATTTTTCTCCCCATTTTATGTGCAGGAAAAAGGAAGAAACAGTATTCTAAGTGGATCGTGATGAAAAAATTTTGAACAATGATGAAGGAGGGAAAAACTGAATAAATTACATTTAAAATCCCGGGTTTTTATTTTGTCAACAGAGAATACTCACAAAGCTTTTCTATACGCGCGATAATAAATTCACAAAAGCAGCTTATATTCAAAATTTACTTATTGAGAGGAAAAGACTCACTTTGATGGGGTTATCTTTTTTAGAAACTCGGTCACTTCTAATATCGCCAAATATCCATCTTCTCGCTTCTTCTGCATAGTATTGATGTTCTGGATCGACTATTCTGAAACCCGTTATGTTTGATCGGCAATGCCGGAGATTTGATAAGTCCAGAGTGTGGAAGTCCTGTTGGAATAAAGAACAGATAAAGGTTCTTTTGGCGTGAAAAATTGATATTTTCATGATTCATATCAATCAATAGGGAATACAGTTTATCATTTTAGAAGGGTTAAGTCAATTTTCGAATTTTTCAATGATTTCTTGAAATATCCGTGTAAATTAAAAGTATATATATATATATATATATATAGGGATTTTTTTTCAATTTTTCTTCAGTATAATATTGGAAGATGATGCCTTGTAAATGTTTCCCATTTGATACTGATGATTTCGCATTTCTTTGTCATTCGAATGAATTTTTATTATATTATTCGGAACTAATAAAATATTGCCAGCATATAAAAGAATATGAGAAGTAGTTAGAAAAACAGATTGTAAACGTTAAAAAGTTTATGAGTGTGAATACAGGTTGTAAAGTTATATTCTTGTAACGCGTTATTTTTTGAACCGTTGCCGTTGGTTATAGAGAAGCATGCATTTAATTTAAAAAGAGTATCCAAATAACATGCCCATTTAGATATACCATTTATTCTATTTGCGGCGATACAAAATGAAATTTTCATACGTCCCCCTGTCCTGTAACTTTCGATTAAAAAGTTGTCGCCGTGTCTCCACTGAGCCCAACAAAAGATATTTCTTGTTTTTAAGTGCAAAATTCGCTGAAATATTGCAGATTGAAAGTTGAAAGGACTTCTCAAATTTTTAGAAAGTGTTAACAAAATGCGATTGCAAACGAATGTTTCAAATTTTTTCGCGAGTTTTTTCTCTAATCATATTATGTTTTTTTTCCTTCGTTTTCAGCAATTTCTAAACTCTCATATCTCAGCTAATATTGCACTTCTAAACATGATGAGTTTTTGTTGGGCTTACAAAAGACAGGGCAACAACTTTTTGATTGGAAGTTGGAGGACGGAGCGATCGCATAAAATAATTAATTTTTATCTCAGTAAATATACGGTCCCTAGATTAGAATTGCCATATCTCAAATGAGCACGTTATGTGGATAGTTTTTTTAAAATTAAAAGTTGTTTCCATGTCACCAACGTTTCTAAAGATGAAGTGTGTGTAAAGATAGTTTGATTTGGTTATATGCATTTCTATTATATTTATTTGATTCATATTGCACTGAAAAAATTATTGGTACAGTTATTGATCATTACAAGTTATAAGTACCTAGTAATTTTTATATATTCCATGATTCACTCTGAACATAATTTGTAATAAGTATTAAACGGAGGATGTATTAAAAACATCACGTAATTTCTTTGAAAGTAAACTATTAAAAACTACCCATAAGAATACAAGAACTTATAAAACAAGATATTTTTTAGCAAAATTCACTCTTAAATAAAAGAATACATTTAAATGGTTCTTTAAAATATCTATAATTAACCGGTAACCTGCTGATATGTGATGGCTTCAACTACTGCGTTTATAATAATTCATACTTTTAAATGAAAAAAAAATAAAATAAAAACATATCTCGGATCGTTGGTGGTTACTGATTAAGACAAACGTCAGTAATTACAGTTTCGAGCGCAAAACTGAAGTCAAGATGTTTGTTGCTTCGTAATTTTTCAAAGACGAAAATTAATATCATCAGCATGCAAGTCAAGAAGTAATTGCGACGTACTATGGCTGTTAGTTTTAAAAATCATAGTATTAAAAAAAAGGTTAACAACAAAATCATAATAATTGTTCTCTGTACTTTTATTACCTTTTCGCGTGTCTGAATTTCAATGCGTGACGCACGTTACTAGACATTTCGATGATTCAACAACTCTACTTTTAAAGTAATGACAATTTTAATGTACATGATGTGCATTGTTGTTTTCTAAGCGAATGAGAGTCAGTTTCATGTAATTGTTTTAAGAACTGAAGCAAAAACAATTCAATTAAAAAATATTCATAATTAGAGACGATTGAAGAAAGACTTAAAAAAATTTTAGCATCGTGATACGATTTTAAATTTTAAATTAATATACTTGTTGTAGTTTTACCCGTGAAAGAGAAAATAAGCAATTCAATAACGTATAAAGTGGATGAAGAGGAAATCCATAAATGTGCTTCATAGGAATTTCCTTTTCTGTCCAACGTTCCAAAACTTTTCAAGTGCTATTTCCGTATTGCTAATTTTTTGCTAATGAAAATGATCATCTGACTAAGACAATTTTATACATCCTTATTTGAATGATAGAGATCTGAATAAATTTATAATAAAGTATTTATTTTTGCAATATTTTTGCTAATCTCACTCACTGACTCACTCAACAAGCATAAAAAATAAAATTTTTGAAGTTATTACTTTTTTACGGGTTTTAATTACGTTTTTATTTACTTTCAATGATAAATAAAGCAACCACACCCAGACACCTCAAACATTTGAATGCTATTTACGCCATGCTTAGTGTTATTTTTGCTCGAAAAAAATTCATGCAAATATCTTTTTAATTACTAAGTATAGTAAATTACTATATAGGCTTTCGCAATATTCATACACTGAAACAGATATAGAAAATTAACTGCTCTACTTTTAGATATGTGATTCTACGTATATTCTACGTAAGAAATATTTTTTATTTTTTTATTTTATAGTATTTTAATTTTACGCATTTTTTCTTTGCATATTGAAGAAAATAAAATTATTGAATCGCATGTAATATCACTATCACTTGAAAATGTTTCTACATATTCATAATTTGGAATTGTTTATGCTATTATTTCAAGTAAAAACATTTGTATTTACTGTCATATTATTACTCTATCTCGAAATCTGCAGTTGGTAAAAAGAGAAGATTAAAATGGTCGTATCATAGTTTAATTTAAGAGAATTATATTATGATGAATTTTCTTCCCACAAAGACTTTAATTTTGTATTTAAGTTATGGTAATGTTTTAGTTCTTACATAAACTTCGAATGAACACCCTCCTTAATTTTTACTCAAGTCCTACCAACCCGGTAAGTTCTGATCACAGAACTAGAAAAAATCTCGAAGAGTTCCCAAATTTTATGTGATCCTGTACCATATTAATTTTATGTTCATGTTTAGTATCAGCAAATGCTCATGAATTATTCTGATATTTTGAAATTTGTTTTTGTTTTAGCTGTATGGCAATCATGCGGTTAGGGCGCAAGTCATCAGCTGTGCTCTTTCTTTCGAATTCAAGTCTTTGTTCAGTCTTTAAAAAATGTTTGTAGATTATTGTTTCGGGTTTAATGTATAAGGATGCATAAAATGACCGCACCAAAAGCTACAAGCAGATTTTTAGTCTTTAAAGGACTAAAAATTCTCCTCATTTCTCAATTAAGACGTTACTGAAGTTTTAGAATCTTCTGAAGAATAGTTAGGACTGTAGATGGCTCAGAATAAGTATACACCCAGTTGTTTTTTTACCAAAACATTTCATTAAAATAACTAATATACGAGCAAATGACTAATCCAGTTTAAATTTGTTTAAAAGTAATAAAATGTTGTGGAGTGTTAAGAGAAGAATTTTTTGAATCCGAATATCACACATTATTCACAATTAGTTTTACCAAATGAAGATGTGTGTTTTACAAATATCGATATACTATATCTTGGATTCGAGTGACAATGCAAACAGAAAATCTGTGGTCAAGGCCGGTCGTCCACTGGAAGCAACACAAGTGACAGCAGTCGACGCTGAGTGAAACGGCTAGGGGTGTTTTACGTCATGCGCTGAAAGTGACATTTAAACGCTACTGGATTCGCGACTGCACTACGTGCAGACGAGTGTGTTAGTAAATACTCAGGAAATATTGAAAAACTGAAATTTTTAAGAAATGGATCCAGACCTGTATTTATTATTTCTATACTTAATGAGACATCTGACACAAACTTGGAGAAGGTGTTCGTGTTGTGGATAAATAAATAATCATATTTAATCGATATATTACTACTTATTATCACAACCCATAAACGGAACATTTCAAATTTCAGCTCAGAGAGAGAGAGAGAGAGACCGACCGACCAAAGTGAAAAAAAACAGGAGTACTTGGCTTGAAAAAAAGTAAACAACAGTACAGCGCCTGCACAGATAAGGCAAGACGCGCATGATCCCATTCCATTCCGATTTTATCAGTCGTATGCTGCTCTTGCCGAAATAGTTTTTAGGGGACGACGATCTCCTCCTTTCTGTAAAATGGGGCCAGTCTTGCGAATACAACTGCGCGCGACTTGTTTATCGCTTGAAGTCACTTCCACTTGACGACCGTCTTAATGATGCAGTGGTTTTTCTGTCTTTCCTACACAGACATTTGTGGTGGTGATCACGAACAAAGAATCAGATCGATGGTCTAGCTCAAAAAGAAGGCAACAACTCAAAATTCTATGTTTTGAGATATTTTCATTTTTAAAGAATCAATTTATATGGAACTGAATGGGAATCAGATCTTATTTCACATTACAGTAGGGAGCGTATAAGCAGAGTTAACAGTTGCTGTGTTTTGCGATATGTAGAGGCATTTTCCAAAGTTCTCTTGGCGTGTATAACTCAAAAATGCAATTTTTTCAGTTGTTATCTTTTTGAATTGGGCCGTCCGGTATGTATAATAAATTACACTTTCCGTATTCCATGTGTTTCGATTCGCATTCAGATATATTTTTCTAATATAGTATTCTTATTACAATTATTTCATCACTGTGATGAACTTACCAATGATACAATTACATAGTTGTGATACTCTGTAATCATCCCAGCCTTCTGTGCCTATTGAAAATGAAAATAAACGATGTTCTAAAATGTAAACAAAAATATTCACTCTGGAAGAAAAATTTTAAGTAAAGAAACGTCTTTTATTTTTCAGAAAAAATTTCTTTTTTCTTTTGGGTATATACAGCGGATCCTGCCTATATATTAACTGCCGATATATTTATATATATAACGTTTTAAAACTACCGTCATAAAATTTTTGTAATCAGGAAAACGCTTTAAACGAGAAATCGTAATGAGAATTAGATGGATTAGGGTCCACGCAAATGAATTGTATTAAGCGGAAAAATGTTCCAAGTGGGAACGTTATAAGCAAGATCGACCGTATATACTTTTTGAAAAAGGAATGTGTTAAAGAAGAACGAAGACAATGTCTTATGATTGAAAAATAAGTAAATATCGTACAACTTTTGAATGTATGAGTACAGAAACCTTTTAACTAGCGTTTATGTGAGAGATACCTCGGCCATGATTTCCTTTACTCTTGCAGTTGGCACGTCCAGCACTAAGTTCGTCTCACCTCTTTTCCGAATATCTTTGAGCAGCTTGTTATAGCGGTATTCCCCAGTGTATTGCCGCAAGGAAATCTTAACAGAGTTCTGATTTCGAAGCTTTAACAGCTCTTGTAGCTTCACGATTTCTACAAATATAAGTTAAACGAAAAGAAAAAAATAACTCTCATAGTACAGTAATAACGTGATTGTACGTTTGATTACAAAAACAAACACTGATTGATGGGGCAACAGATTGTCGGTACACTAGTTTCGTAAAAGTAAATTTGTGACAGGGTTCAACATCAAATACTCTTGTTAAAGCTACGTTCTCACCTTTCTTTGCGAAATGAATCTATAGCTTTATTTGATAGCGAAAGGAAAAACATCGTTAGGCTGCCATCGGAAAATCTGTCAGAACCTTATTCAAATAACATCCAACCTCGACCCATTGCTGATTCTAGTTCTCTGTAAATCACGTATAATATTGCATCTTCATAATGACCGTTTCCTCATGCTTGGAGAAGATCTGAAGTTTTATCGAACTATTCATCACATGAATGATTGCTTAGTTCTTCAAAAAGATCTATTCCAGCTGACCGTTTGTAATAACAACCCAGGTCTACATGTTACTAAGTGCAATGTAGTATCATTTCACGAAAAATTTTTGAATACGTTATCCTTCGATTACACAGTACGAATAACTTGTGATTTAGGTGACTTACGTAACATCTATTGAAAGAACAAATGTGATAACTGATTTGGATTATTGGAGCATAAATTTTGTATTCAAAAAGTGATTTTGAAATTTGAATCGAAAAAAGATAATATCAATAATATTTTTTTAGAAACATTTCAACATAATTTCATCTGCATGTGATTTTTCGAAGTGTGATAAATATTCAAATTACTTAACATCAAGCAGTTATTTTTTTAAGGGGGTTGGTGAACGCAAATTTTCCAAAAAACACATTTTCCAATTTTTCAATTTTTAAATACTATGTAATTTTTTGCGTCTAACTGTGTTTTTGTTCTACCTGTATTAAAAATATTTTTAAAGTATTTTTACATTAACTGCTAGCAGACATTACACATGCTAATGTTTTTCACTAAAATGCGTTTTTCTCAAAACTATGTTTATTGTTAGATAAGGAACATTTTTTTAAACACCGTTCGTTTAAATGTCATGAAACTTTGTGCGCCTCTCAACACTATAGTGTTACATACTTTAACACGAGCATTTATGATTTTAATTGTTGGTGGTTTTTTTTATCGAAATTTAACTCCAACAACATGCAACTTTTTCAAAAATCAAAATTTGCCCATATTATGTGCCATAAAAATTTTTTAAATAATTTTAATAAAAAATCCTCATGTTAAAGTGTGTAACACTACAGTATTGAGAGACACACAAAGTTTCATGACATTTGAATGAGTGGTGTTCGAAAAAATGTTCCTTATCAAACAATAAACATTAGCATGTGTAATGCCTGCCAGCAGTTAATGTAAAAATACTTCAAAAATATATTTGTTACAGGTAGAACAAAAACTTAAACACAGATAGACGCCGAAAATTTCCGAAAAATTAGTATTTAAAAAATTGAAAAGTTGGAAAATGTGTTTTTTGCAAAATTTGCGTGCACCAACCCACTTAAACAAATATTTGTATGTAGAATGCATGGAAGCTGACATTACGTGAAATAAACCAGCTTCTATAGTAGAAATGTGTGATGAATATATTACCGATACGACGCTTTTGATTAATTTCACCAATATTAATTTTATTTGGTGTTTTTTAAATTTTTACTGTGTTTCCCATTGCGGTGCATGTGCCGAGTTATACGGTAATTCTTTCCCAAGATTTCCATCGCGCTAATTTCTTTATAGATTTTGTTAGAGCAACATGTTGGTGAACAAAATGGTTGTATCGGTCGTACTAACCACTTATAGAATTTTCTAAAAGTAAGATTTTCATTTTGCATGTTTCTTCTATGCTTTCTTTTTCCCCCGATTCCAGTGGGATTTGAAACACTTGCATCAAAAGTTGGTGGATAACTCTCTCACTGCTGCCTGGGAACTCTATAGAAGTAGTAAAACTGCATTAAAGATCCTAATGAGAGTAACTGGACTAGGAAACTTTCGAAAGAAAGTTTAAACTTTTTGAAATAATTGAAACTTAATTGAAAATCATGAATATGACGCCAAAGGCATAATAAAATATTTGATTAGAAAAATCAGAATTAAAAACTTTAATGAGGTATGAGGAAAAATCTGATTGAATTAAGAAAAATATTTTTTTTTTCTCTTTGGCTAATAGTATCCGTTTGAATAATGATACTTTACAAAAATAGATGAAGGAATAAAGATGACATAAACTCTCTTTAAAACTCGTCTGCTTGTTTGCTTTCCGGTCTAATTGAAAATTACATTTTAACCGTAATAATTATATTTCAATTATGCCCTTTGAAAATTTCTCCATCCATCTGTTTAAAATTTCAGAGATATTTGAATAATTCATTATTTGAAATTAAATGTATAAGATGATCCTGCTTAAACATTATTTACTCGTTCAGTAAATCTCAATTTCAGTGGATGGTTTTGTAGATGGGAATGAGTGTTTCTGTTATGAGAAACATTCGCTGCTTTCCGGTACGCAAAATCCCATTTATGATTTCTGCCAGAGATACATGCTTATTTACTTCTTGATTATGTTACTTATATGTTGCATGCAGCCACATCACATACAGCAATTGCGTTAGTCCGAGGAAATGTGTTACATTATGTCCACCGATATTATTCGCTAAAGATTTATAATACACCTGAGGGATTCTTAGTTGGAGAATGTGGTTATTCACGCCCATAATCTCATTGTTTCTGACAGATGGTCTCTCACACGGGAGGCAGAAATGACCAGCTAGACATGAAGCGAGATATAGCTACCAAACATTCAGCAGATAACCCAGTAAATACAGTTAACCTGCAAATCGATGCATCGCATTAATAGGGTAAGATGATCCAGCACAAAACATTCTAAATGTCTAGAAGGCAGCGGAATGGTGCAGAAATTAAACACTGCTTGGATGCCTTTTTCTTTAATGAAAAGAGTGAATTTTGATGTAAATTATTTAAAAATATAACCAGCGATAGTATGAAATTATTGTTGTTCGCTGAAAAGTTTGGATCTTTAAAGAATTTTTGAAAGGCAGTATATCTAAATACAGCGTATACGTCGTAATATCGTAATATAAGTGAAATAGAACAATAATAACACATAGTTTTATGCAATTGTATTTTATTTTACAAACCGTAGAAGGATAATAGCATGTGGCTCTATTAATTTAGTGTACACTTCATTCCTTCAAATTTTATTGATTGATCCGTGGTTCAAACTGCGTGTATATCAATTACACGATATAGAAGTGTTATCATTAAAAAAATATATCCCATAGCTGGTTTCAGAAATTATCTTTCTCCCATTAGATGGGGGAGATATCAATCTTTTTAGATAAGAGTTTTGCACCATAGAAACTAGGATATATTGCGTGAGTATTTCGAGACTAATCAACCTCGAATTGAGTTAATCGATTAAGTAGCGCAATGTCCGAGATTCCTTAATTATCTCGGGTCTAATCTTTTGCTCTATTTCTGCTTGCTGATGTATCCGTAAAGATATAATTACTTAGTCTGCTCATAGGTAAAAGCCTAATTTCAACATTCCACTACCGCCTTTTATTTCTCTCACTGAAAATGCTTTATATGAGTCTAGCTCACGGAAGCTGGTTTCTTCTGGAATGATCTTTTATCACGCAATGTACTAAAGTATTGGTTTTTACGTATTCCGTCAGTGATTCTTGAGCGTCTTATTTCTCAAAGTAGAGAGAATAACGTATGTAATGTACCTTTGAAGTCATTTTCTCCGCAGTCTCGAAAAAATAGTATCAACACATTTCTACTGCCGTAAAACGGGTTTCAAAAATTGTAATGGCACGTGCTTGTCTTTGGAATTGATTCTGAAAAATCTCGATTTAAAATAAGAACTTTTGTAAGCGCGTTTCTTTTAGAACTTCATTTTTAACGAAAGTAAAATCCAAATATTCTGTTTCTCTTTCATGTGTAACGTTGAGACATTTCTGCCCTCAAATTTCTGTAAACCTTTTTGTCATCCGTCACACACACCTTAAAATTTATGGCAGTCAGATGCAAGTGTAAGGGCATGAAAATAACACAGGACAACACATAATTTGGTGCTGAGTTTTTTAAACTAATTTTATATGAATTTCATGTGGTGAAAACAAACATGACATTAGTTTTTGCCCATCAGCTCCTGTTTGCGAGATATGACAGTATCATTATTTACGTCAACACATCAAATTGGGCTTACGGTATAAGCGTTAAATTAAAAAAAAAAAAATCCTTAAGAAATTTTGTAAAACATTTTAATTAATTGAAAAGAGCACAGCAACACTCCTGTAAACCTGCACTAGCTTAATTTAAAATTAGAAATGGGAAGAATCAAATAAAACCAAAGAAAAGTTATTCGTTTCTACTCCGAAAGCTTCTTTCGTTTGAAAATTCTTCAGAGAACTTTGTTTACACAGTCTTTTAGCAGATTCCAATAATAATCTGCCATCATATGAGTTTCCCATCTTCCCTGATGAAGGTCCTCCATTGTCTTTGTTCTGGTGAAATCGTTCACCTTGTTTTTCACTAGTATCGCCAAGAATCTCAACCTGTGCGAGTAATGAACGAATGACATACTCGCTTTTCGCTCTGAATCAATGAAATGAGGATCGTTTATGAGCTTTTTGATTTGAGGACCATCAAAAATTACAGCTTTAAGTTTCTCTGTACTTATTCTAGGCACTTTTTTCCTATGTATGCAAAGCAAGAGATCTCCTGATCAAGAGCTTTCATGAACTGTTTCGTTAACCTTAGCTTCATATACAGCGGAGGCAAGATGATTGATCTGTCTCATCTGACAAAGGGTTCACAAATGAAATTTCAATCTCTTTTTCCAACAACCATGTTTTCTCTCGTAGGTCACTCTTTTCTTCAAGTGGTATCGTTTTTCACTGCTATTCCATAGACACAAGAAGCAAGGATATTTCGTGTAGACTCCTTGCGGACCAAGGAGGAAGTTAACCACAGTCCACACAAATTACCGATTGATGTTCGTGAAACCCAATCTTCTTCATGACAAAAGCTATGATATCATATTCTTCTTTCATTTTAATTGAATGAGCAATGGGTATTGCAGAGGATAAATCAGGATATGTACACATGCTACGGTTATTTCGGTATATGCCAATAATGTTCCCAATACAAAAATAAGTCATCAAAGTTTTAGACTCCTTCTCTCACCATTAGTCCATTGTCGTAGGTGTTCTGCACAAGTTCTATACACAATGTGTGCGGTCCAAACTTCATCTTGGTTACCAAGCCAAAGTACTCAAGGTTAGCTATTTTAATAAAATCAGGAATGTGTCTTTTCTGTTCTATTTTTAGAGCGTACTCACCACCATATGTAGCAAAAAACATCAGGATGATTAACACAACTTCTTCGACTGGACGGCATTCTGTCTTTTCATCAACCTTCAAAACAAAGAACCACTTCCGGCACAACTCATTCGGTAGCAAATTGAATTGCCCATGGCGATAGACCGGAGTTGTGCTCGGTTTGAAAGAAAACAAAGAACTTCATGAGTTGTGTTAGATGTAAACACTAGGTTATGTCAACAAATATGGCTTCATATAATCAGCTGATAGCAGTACAGAGAAAGGGAAGTAAAAAACCGGAACCAATCCACATAAAAAACTCAACCACTACTCAATGAGTTGTATATTCAAATATTGCATAATGTAGCTACGCTGAATCTCAAAAGGTAGAGCTGATAGAGAAAAACTGTCTTCATATTTGAAAGCAGCATACCAAATATACTCAAAATCAGTTAAAAAATTCCAGGAACTAAACAAAACAAAATTTTTGTAGAGCTGTGATAATGAGCGAATCACTGAGATAGACCTTTTTTCGATCCCGTGCCTGACAAAAACATCACTTAATAAATCTGGTGGTTATACATGAAAACAGGTTATCGTGCATAATCACCGAGCATTTTGGTAAATTTTATAATTTTTTTTAAATTAGTCACTTTTACCGGCAGTTATGCATAGTAGCCTACCGAAGCGTCGTGTCGTTGGTAAACATGATAAACCGTACTATATCATATACTATACATAATAATTCGTTCATATATTGTATCATTATATCGGGGTACGATCGTAAAATTTATCATTATATCGGGGTACGATCGTAAAATTTATCATTATATCGGGGTACGATCGTAAAATTTATCATTATATCGGGGTACGATCGTAAAATTTATCATTATATCGGGGTACGATCGTAAAATTTATCATTATATCGGGGTCCGACTACATTCATCACACACATACTAGACTCACTTGGAATTTTTTTCACATTTATCAAATTTACCAACGACCCTTGGTTATTATGTATAATATCCGATTTATCACATTTACCGATCACACACGCACACACACCATATAATAGTAAAAAATTCTATAAAATTATTGTAAAAAGTATTGGTAAGTTTCGACAACAGTTATTTAACTTTGCAGCATAATGCATAGTTTCCTATATATATATATATATATAGGCTACATATATACATAGGATATCGTATACACCCTTGTGCATATCAATATATCTTGACATCCAAAATATCCCATGACTTGCAAATTTTTTTGCAAGGAAGGTTGTTAAAACAAAAATTGCGCTGATAACATAATTGATACTAATATTTCGATTATGTGTTAATTATAGTCAAGAAAAAAAGAAATCGTGGATGAAATGTACCTAGTACAGGTACAATGAGAAGAGAGAATATTTCGCTATTGTCAACAAGCAACATAACCTGTATTGTAAAGTTGGCGGGACGGCGAGAACGCCCATTAAGTGTCTCATAAATTGCACAGGGCTGCTAAATACCAGAAAAAATGCGAAACGTTGCCATGCACTTAGTAATGGAGTACGGAGATTAACTATTAACCATTACTAGCTGAGAAGAGAAAAGCCGTCTATCTCTCTGTAGTGAAGTGTGATCCATGAATTTGATGCACAAGGCGATTCGGAAAGAATCATCAGTTTTCAAAATGGTTCTTTACTTGAAATAAACCATTATAACATTGTTCATAAAAGGTGTAGGCATTTTTCCCTTTTATATTCACATATTGCTTATCGCATTCTGTGTTTTCAATTTTACAAAATACATAACTTTGAAACCAGATGATTAACTTGATATATTGATTATTGTACATCAGGATTTTGATAAATTTACATCATATCATACATAAATGGTTAGTAGCTCACAACTGAGTAAAAACATTTTTTAGTTTTAAGACATTTTTATTTACGTTGCGAAAACTAAAAATATTTTTGTTTATTTTTTGCAACGGTAAAAACGGACGTTTTTATTTTGGAGAATCTCTCGCGACCCTCCCCCTGCCAGTTGATTAATGGGACCCCCCAGGGGGTCGCAACCCACACTTTGGGAACCACTGATGTAGAGTATCTAAGTAAATACGTATCGGTTCGGTACAACACCCTATTCACTTTTATGTGATATTCTTGTGATCTATAGAGAAAAGTTGTAAACATAAATTGTAGAAAACTCTTTTAATTGTAGAATCAACTGATTAAATTTGATTAATGTCGCCTCTTTTTTCTCGAACGTATATGTTGAGATATCTTGAACGCTTTCCTCGGCGTAGTAGAAATCACTGAAGACCCTATGGGAACGAAAAACGAAGGAGTGACATGCTTGTATTAATATTTTCAATTTATTAATTTTTCGGGGCAAATGAAACTATAAAAAACATTATTATACAACGAGAACACCTCAGGCACCACAGCCCCTCACAATAATTTGTGAGGGGCATTCGCTAGTGTGTTCGAAAACCAATTTCGTATTGTTGACGGTTTAAACCAACTGTTCGGCTTTGACTGAGTCCCTACACCCCCCTGTAAAATTCCATATCTTTTTTTAATGGATTAGGCTTCCTTCGAATTCTAGCAGGTGCAAATTAAGGGGGTATAGGGAAAATCGTTCCATTGAAAAATCAAATTTTTAAATGTCTGAGTTTATCATTACTAAAATAAGAGGCTTTTAAAAAGGCGAAATATCTCGTCAATGATAGTGAGAGGGTTAAAATTTTTTCTCAAAACTTTCCGGTTTTGATATATTAGAAACAAATAGATTTATCGATTATTCTCTTACCTTCATCATCTTCATAAACAATGGTAAAAGCTCTCCAGTTTTTCGATTTAACTAAATCGTACAACGCTTTACCAAGGACGTGGATATCTGGAAAAATATTTATCGTATATTTTCCGTAACTCCTATGATACTCGAGACGAGTTTCAAAATGTGGTATGTGAAGTGTATTTGCTGTGGCTTGTACTAAGGCACTAGATGCGAGTGAACTTGGTCCAAAGATGGCAACTGCACCTTCTTTGAGCAAAGAACAAACTAGAAAAAGAAAAATATACAAAACGTTCGTTGTTATAATATGCACAGTATACTGTATATACACTCATGTCCATAAATTAAGGATAATGCCAGCTCCGGCAAATAAAGGTTCAGAAACAAAACAAACGCTACTTATTCATAAAGCCCATTTATTAAAAAAAAGATAAAGAACAAAAACGATGGTGTATGTATGATACCATTCATAAAAACTACGATTTTTGCTCCCTGGAGCAATTGTAAAAAATATCTCCTTTACAAAAACTTACTATTAAATGGTTGGTATGATGGTTAATACATTGTATGTCTCTCATGCGATGAAATACAGTACGTACAACGCCTAGGCATGCTGAGTATCAAATTATCGATCTGATCTTGGGGAAGATCACTCCACTCAGCAAGCAATGCTCTCCGAAGTTCCGGTACACATGTAGGAGGTGGTTGACGGGCTGCAACTCGTCGGCCAAGCATGTCCCACACATGCTCTATCGGATTCAAGTCAGGTGAGAATGCTGGCCATTCCATACGGGTTATATCCTCAGATTCAAGGCATTCGTTTACGATGTTTGCTCATTGAGGACGAGCGTTGTCATCCATAAACACAAATTCTGCGCCCATGGCACCCCTAAACAAACGTACATGTTGTTCCAGAATGATGTCCGATAAATTTGGGCTTTCATGGTTCCGGTTTGAACATGCAGATCTGTTCTGGAACCCAGTATAATTCCACCCCAAACGAGCAATGCTGCACCACCGTAACCATGTTGTCTTGGTGGTAACGGGTACCTAGCGTTCTCCATATGAAAGTCCGACGTGAATCAGACTGCAAGCTAAACCTGGATTTGTCGGAAAACATCACACAAGCCCACTGTGACGATGTCCACATTGCATGTTCTCTACTCCAGGCTAATCGCTGCCGACAGTGAGTTGCCGTGAGCGGAACACATCTGACAGGCCTGCGAGCATATAGACCAATATCTCCCAAACGTCTGTACACGGTTTGCCCTGAAACTGTGGTACCCGTGGCTGCAGATAGCTGACGAGACAGGTCGGATGCTGTGCTCCGTCTGCTTCTTTTGGCAGTTACTGCCAAATACCGGTCTTCATTCGGCGTTGTAACTCGGGGGCGACCTGTACTGTAACGTCTACTGACATTTCCGTTATCTTGGAATCGTTGCCAAAGCCTAGAGATGACACTTTGGGCAATTCCAAGTTCCTCGGATACTTCCATCTGAGTACGCCCACATTCCAGGCGGCCGATAATTCTACCACGTAAAAAATCATCCACATGCGTCCTCTGTGTCATAACTATTCGCTTATGGCACTGAGTGCCTTACAGAACTCTTGTGAACAATTTTACTTCTTTGCCACCATTCCTTATATACCCCCCTCTTACACTCTCGTCATTGTGACTTACTATCGGCATCATCTGGTGGCTTCCTGAAATTTGCATATCATTCTTGCAGATGTGTGTGATAATTCTACAGGTGAAATTTTTACTTTAGATTTCGATTTCCGTGTGATTCTGAATTATCCTGAATTTATGGACATGAGTGTAGTTAGCCTACTGAAAAAAAAACCTGAAAATGGGTACACTTTTCAATAGTATAAAAGTATATTGTAATGCAATGAATTATGTACAAATGTTTGACTGTTATAAACATTTTATACATTAACCACTCGAATGTTTTTGGCGTTACATTACGTCGGAAGCTGCACTAAAGAAATACAGAACCCCACTAATTGGATGCTACTGCTATGCCGAGTGTGTGCCGATTGGGATTAACAAAATTGTGCATATATTCCCTCGAACCCCAATTTAATGAATCAGATAAGACCGACATTTTGGTTCGTTAAATCGAGAAACATCGTTGGATCAGAAGACTTATAGGAGGTATACAGGGTGTTCTGTTAATGGACCGACAAACTTAGAGGGTTGTTAGTAGACATAAAGAGGAACAAAAACTGCAATGGAACATGGTGTCGAAAACTGAGAGGGTGAATATCGCGAAAAACGCATGCAGGCTCTGAGTCCAGAGGAGACGAAAGGTGGATGTCAGTTGATCGCTGAATGCGTTCATGGGTTCGCTCATCATATCTGAGGTAAGCAACGCAAATTAGCGCTATTGCGGTAGAAAGCACGTGTAGCAGTTGGATTGGACGCACGCGCGGAACCCGTTGTTTGGCCTCCACGTTCGTTTGGCTGCCACTTCCAACAACTCTTGTAATAATCAATCAAATAAATCTTTCTGTAGTTATTATTGCACTTTTTGTCGTTCCAGCGTGACGTGGAAACCTGCATGCGTTTTTTGCGATTTTCACCCTCTCAACGTGGTTTGCGACACCATGTTCCATTGCAATTTTTGTTCCTCTTGATGTCTACTAACAACCTTCTGAGTTTGTCGGTCCATTAACAGAACACCCTGTATAAACCTTCATCACTTCTCTAAGGGTTAAAATAAAAAACTCAGTATACGAATAGGGACTTCTAAGAAATTTTCCTTGAACAGAGAAATTTGTTAAACCAGAGTTCTTTGTATCGGGATCCGATTGAATGTTTGAATGCATGTATATACAGAATGATTCGCTACCGCGTGTACGAACTTCTCAAGTAAGTGACACAAAAACTAGTCGGAATTACGTAGCAGTGCAAGGTCAGAAATGCTTTCCTGACGCGGTAGCACATACCAGAAGTTATAAAACACCACGTGAGTGAATATGCATTTTAATAATAAATATGTGCACCGACAAAAGTAACAGCGTGAAAAAGGTGTGTCAAGTGTCGTCCACGAGCTGTAATGCAACCCTCAAATCTCCAACTCATGAAATTCCGATCATTCAGGAAGATTCCGAGCACGCCACCAATTCAGTGTAATGTGTGCAAGCAGTTCCTCAGTGGTCAATTGGGATGTTATGCCGGTGATCAGATATGCTTCAGTCTGGGGGCCCCAGAAGGAGGAATCAAGACTTGGTGGATCCAATTCAGCTCCGAAGCTCTCTCGACCGTTCAACACCATTTACCACGTCAAGATAGCATTTCCGAACCTGCATTGCTATGTGATTCCGAATCGTCTTTGAGTCACCCACTCCTCCCAAAAAACTATACACGCGCTAGCGAATCTCCCTGTATACATTCGAAAATTCGAATTTACCACAAGTTCCTATGTACATATATTTACTAAATTTACAATGTGATATCTCATTCCGCCTCTGACTCATGCATGCTGTTTGGACCTAACGAAAGATTGAAGCAAGCGAGAAGATAGAAATACAGTACGTGCGAAGGCTTTAGAAGGTGTATACAGTAATTACCAGGAACGAAATACAAATCATTGCTGAGACCATGCTATTTTCCTTCATAATTATAGTTGTAACATGTGACGCTTCGCGCGTCTTTTTTCTTCGCCAGAAAACTATTGTTGTGATATATGCTGATGAATATTCGCTCCCATAGATGTCTACCTATCTACACGTTCTATATTATGTTCATAATCTTTTGTTATAGCCTATTCATACAGCATCACAAAAGTCCGTATGGAATGCAAACAAAGTTAATACAGAAGTACTTGGTTAATTCGAATTTTGGATAATTCGAGATTTTACGAACTTCTCCTTTAGTTTTCTATTTAATTTAATGTTAAAATTTCTTGTTTTATTCGAACTATTTTCGAATTTTTTGGATAATTTGAAGCTGGAGGGAAAAGTTATATATATATATTTTTTTGTATGAATAAATTTTGATTAAATTTTGTTTGAAAAATTTTGAAAACAGCCAGACTGCTTTTTTCGATCAGGTTGTTAAACAACAAATTTTAAAAGCTAATAAAAGTTTGAAAATTCTGTGTTTCTCACCTCATTTTTTTTTTCATAATTTAATGTCTATATTTTTTATGCCCATTAACATTGTTCAGGTGGAGTGCACATTGAGACTGTTTACCATTTAATACCAGTTATGTTTTAAGTAGGTAACGTATAAATCAAGGTATACCATTCAAAATCTGAATCTTTCTGTCGTCATTAAGAGCATGAAAAATTTTGGAAAGATATGTACGTTCAGTATACGTTAGTGGAAGTATATTTCCATGACAGCACAAGAGTCATAAGCAAAATTTGGGAAACAGTTTCATTTCTGATGATCAGTAACTGTTTCCATAAATCAGATTTTGAGCATGTTCAAGAAATTCTTCATTGATATTGATGGAATAATGTAGCAGCTAAGATAAATTATATATCATAATTATGAATTATTAAAATTTAGGAAACGGTTTCGTAACCGATGATAAAATTTTAACGTCGATAATTATTATCCTATGTGAATGTTGATGGTTAAGTTGTGCAACTCGTAGTTATTCTACGGATCCAGGGTAGACTAATTGGATAATTCGAAGTTTTTTTCCAGTGACTTCGGACTTCGAATTAACCAAGTTCAACTGTATATCAAGACGTAGTTATTTTACACTGTTTCCTTGATGTAATCGTGTCTTCAAGGTTTGGAGAATTTCTTCCCAAGGAAAGATAAATCCATTTTATTGGCGGGCGGAGAAAAAATTGGAACATTCTAGTGGAAAATGAACACAAAATTTGATATTGATGCTGCATAAACTATATTTTTGTACTTTTTCTTTCTTATATTTATTTACTAGTTTATTATTTACTATAGTTATATATATATATATATATATATATATATATATTTATTTATTTATTTACTAGTTTGTTAAAAACTTCTGTTGTCCCATAAATGAGATGAGAAGTTCATTTCTCTCCATCTACAAATAATCTGCGCTTGAACTTCCTAAAAAAAGGGAGCAAATATTTGGCTACAAACAAAGAAATCGTGTGACGTTCCTAAAATACTATCATTATGATGATATATCATACTAATTTTTTTTTCTTTCTCGGTTCTCGCGCATACAACATAGTAGAAAATAACTTAATTTTTGGAAGTTCTTGACATGAGATTTTTTTCTTCGACGAAAATATTTCTTTCATAACATTTCATCGGGGATATTTGTTCACTCTTATTAGTATGGATTTGAAGTGGGCAGTAGCAAAATATGCCTACGCAAACATTTTTTACATATCTTCATGCAAAAATAATGCAATAAAATAATATTTTTATTTAAATATTTAATTGGGGGTTAAAGTAACTTCTGATAAGATGTTCTTTTACGTACAGCGTTCAGCTTAATCTTTCATCACTTTCGTTATCCATGACTCATTGAAAATACTAGCGTGCGTCAGAGTTTGAAAAAGCAGTACAATTCTTCAAGCAGTACGTATTTTCAAGCGAAATGTGTAAAATTTCATGTTCAATAGTTCAATTAAACATTAAAAATGTTCAACAACATCATAAGTTTCTTTGTATATGCAGGGTGTTTCCAATTGTTTCTTAACCCCTTTACGATAACGCACGTAATAGTGCGTCCAAACGCCAGCGGAATAAACTGAAACAAGTGTTTTGTGTGTATATTTTCTTTCCCCTCTCTTTCTCTTCACCATCGCGAAGCTTTATAGTAACCCTATCAATTGACATTGGTTTTTCTTTCCCTCCTTTCTTTCTATACTCCTGTTAATGATTTTTCCACGCATACATTACATATTTGTACTATATGCATGTAAAAGCGAAAGGGAACACGTATCGTGATGGTGAAAAGATAATCTAAAACAGTGGTTCTCAACATCTTTTGACTCGCGGAGCCCTTTTTAGTAAAAAAATTCTATGGCGAAACCCTGTAGACCAATTTTTTAATTATTCATCAACGTTACTGATTTATTTTTACTATTTAAAAATATTTATAATAATTTTTTTTTTCATTTTACTGGTTTTTTTACTTTCCTCGAGCGGCCGCGGAGCCCCTGGAGAGTGCACAAGGAGCTCTAAGGACTCGGCGGAGCAGCAGTTAAGAACCGCTGCTCTAAAATAACTACCTTATCTCTATTATATTTTTTCCTTATATATATATATATTTTTTTTTTCCCATTCCCTTTCTTTTTTATAACAAGTGGTTAAGACGAGGTTACCGCCGATTTATCGCCGATTCGTCAAATTGAGATAATCCAAATTTGGTGTTAATTCTGGACGTGAAGTGGTTAGTAGGGCTATCTCTGCAACAGTTGACTTCAGCAGTGTACTTCCAATTATAAACAGTTTTCAAATTACATGCGGTTTCTTAAAATTTTGTAATTTTTTGAAGGGTTGTATGCATATAAAACGCCACAACAGGCAAAATACCCAACGAGGTGGCTGAGAATAACTTCAGCGAGCTGGATTCGAAACTGTCTTCAGGTTCACAGTCTGATTCACTACCACCTTCACCAATTCAGCAAAAATAAAAAAACTGAATTTTTCATACAGTCCCCGTGAACTAAAACTTTCAATTAGTGAAATGTAAAAGATGAAAAATGACTATGTTTTGACAACTTATTGCCGCGTCGGTGTGTTTGTATTAGCTTGAGAATCTTCATTTTTAGGGACTGTACGTAAATAAAATGACCCCAGTTATTGGTTATTTTTAGATAGAGATTAGATAGTTATTTTATTAATATTATTTTGTTGTGCATTCAAAAGATAAATTATTTTTCATCACTTGCTGCTTCAGGCACTTTTAATCCGTGTATGGCAAAATTGTAATTAAATATTTATTCAACTTTTCGGCAACCAAGAACTGAAATGAGAAAAACAAAAGTACAACATATTGCAAATACTCTTCGGCAGATAGCATCAAATCGCATAAAGCATTGCTGGTTTTGACTTCGAGCCAGATCCAGAAGGAGTGACGATGAAGGTGACCACCCCTCCCAATAGCCGGATAATATAAGATAAATCGATTTGTCCTGTAAAATGTCCCAAGCGAATAAACCTACACAATCCATCACCTCTACCAACACATAGCTTTGGATTTGCGCCTGACCACTGATCACATAAGAAACGCAAATGAAAAGATGGTTTTATTGGGAAACAACTTGACTATAGGAAGGGTTTATTAAAATTTTTGAAAAATTTTAGTCGCAATATATACCAATTATTTGTTTTACACGGTTTTTAGACTTTTAATTTAATTTCGCAATTTGCAAACTCTACAACCAAAAATCATTGGCGATAAATTCTGATAATTTCAGTCAAATTTTAGTTTGTCAAAGTCAAAATCTCCATAAACATTGCATTCAAAACTGTGGAGGTTTCATCAAATAGATTTTTGGATCATGATCTACATTTGACCGATTGGAAGATGTGGCATAAGGGGACTGTTTAAAAAGTTGAGTTTCTATTATTTTTTTATGTATACGACCCCTCTAAAAATACGTTTCAAGAAACCGCATGTCATTCGGAAATTTTTGTAATTGGAACTATACTTCTAAAGTCAACGGCGGTTGAAGAGATGGTCTTATGGAGAAACAAGTTGAAACAACCTGTAGAATAAACAAATATAGAAAGTTCTGGTATTATGGAATAGTCGGGTAATATGGAACATCGGGTTTTCTCTGTCTTCAAGTATGGTCCCAAGTGAAACTGTGGTAAACTACACTGTACTTCAAAATTCCCTCACGATGCTATAGTTAGTGTCATTCGGTTCATCATCACAGCTAGTATAAGTGTATCTTTCTCGGGGAAGTTAAGAGCGCCCTCTGACGATGTGTACGGAGCTGAGAGACGCAGACGTCGACGTATACGTGGGTGAGACCAGACGTGGCCTCCCACACTGATGCTTTTGGTTTTATTATTTTGTTTCATATTTTTAACCGAGATCAATAGAATAAACTGTCTTAGTATCCCGTTAAATGTGTTCATGTGATCATTCCCCACATAAGAAAATATTTGTTTTTCCACTTGCAGAAATTTACTTAGGCAAGTTTTCGAAAGCGTTTATTACTAATTGGAAATGTGCCTAATAATTTGAAACTCAGCACAATGTACATCTCACATGCTGTAATTTATTGTGCTGTGCTCATTTTTAACGAGTCATTCCTCTCTCCCGTCAGATGGCATGCTATTTTTTCATAGATGATGAAAAAATAGCATAGGGGTCAATATGGAATAGCATAAGTATTTTTTGTGTTGGGCTGGAATATCTCTTCAAGATGGAAAGTTTAGTAAGATAGAAGAGGAAAGAGGTCTAGAAATAATGTGTGTCCCGTCCTCTGTGGGACCACCTTGACTGTTTTGGGGCAGAATAGGGAGATTGCATTGTGATATTTGTAAATAGACTATGATACCGTGGCATCAACTACAAAAAAAAGATGAAATTTTTATTTTTCATTGCCATAGATTCCTTAAATCCTGTTTTTGATTAATACGAATTAGTTTTCTTCATTTTGAACCCCCCTCACCTGACTATTTCGCATTACCCAACGGAAAGGATTTTTTTAAATGCTTTTTTTACGGTAGGGTTTTTTAGATACGGTAATGTGTCAACTCAAAGCCAAGAATCCAAATTTTATAGAAATGGAAATTTCAGGTTTCTATAATGTTTTAAACTGGAATAAAATCGAAAAAATAACAGTGGTAGTCCATATCACCCGAACTTCATATATACAGGGTGATTACAATTTAAGTTACCGTACTCGGAGTGGTTTTTCGCAATAACTGTTTATCCTACTCAGACCTACGTAGCGCCCGTTTCGGAGGACGTATTCCATTGAAACTTGGTACATACGCTATATGGTCCATGGGGAAAAAGGAAAATTCAATAAAAAGCACCGCTTTTTCACCTGGTGGTTGAAAGTTGAACTTTTGTTTTTTTTATTTCATAAATCTCTCTCCCATATTCTCATTAAGATATCCTGAAAATTTGGTTGTATTCGGATAAGCAGTTTTTGAGAAAAAATACTCATAGTACACGGGAACTTTCATTATAATCACCCTGTATTTAATAAAATACTTAAAAGACGCAATGTTTTTTCTAAGCTTTATCAATATTTGACGAATAAAACATGAAAAGATGAACATTTAATTTATGTTTCTCAGAAAAAATAAATACCATTTGATATATTTGTTGTGGCTTATAATCATGAAAAATTACTATAATCTGTATGCAACTATATTTCCATTATAAGTTATGTCTCAGACCATTGAAATTAACAGATTGTTAACGGAAACAAAAAAGATAACTTCCAGAATGATTAATTAGTTGATAAATAAGTATGAAAATTTTCTCGATGCAGAAGAAGTTCCATAAGAATCTTTAATTTGATGAAGACGGAAAAATACTTGGCTTACAATATAATGCGCATCGTTTGTCATTGATACTTCATCGATTCCGAGCGGGAATCAAATGAAAGAGAAAATTTTATAGAAAGATGCTTTTCTTCGTGAATTTTTATAGGCGAAAGATTGCTTTTTTTAGGTAGATTGATTTTTTTTTTCACTAGTTAATTTCGCGTTATTTATTAAATTATAACTCAGCACGTTGACAGCTTTTTTTCTCTTCCATTTGCTATTAAGCGAAGTAGAAGAGAAATTTTCTCTGCTTGTTGAAGAAGAGAAATTAATGCAAGCAGTTGTTAAGTCGTTCAGCATACGATGCTTTATTTCTCATTGCCTAAAACTATTAGTCGGATGGAAAAAAATGAAGGGTTGATGGCTGTTTTTGTTCTCTTGACTCACCAAGTTATTCAATTATAAAGGGGGATAGTTTGAGCTTTCTAAATGATCTGTGGAGCACTGCCAAGTCAACACGTGCTTCCATTTTTTTGCCTGTTCATTTTATTGCCGCATCGTTGAACGGATTGAATATATATATATATATATAATGCCTTTTTTTAATTTCATACCATAAAGCTCGATATCCAACTCTACTTCATTGGTAACAATTTATGAACATGAATAAATTTATGAAATTTATTGACAAATTATAAACCGATAACAATTAATTCAAATTTACTGTTACGCATTTGCCTAGTTTTGAGGCTATTTCTAATAGCTATTCTAAATTCGGCTTTTGCGATAATTCATTTCTATTATTTTTCTGTTTTAGATATACAAATGTATTCAGATGCATAAATTCCGGAATTTTTTTACAAAGTGATAAGTGCATTATATAATATTGATATTTTGTTAAGTTCTTATAAGCAGTAATTTATTGGGCGTGATGATTAGTTTTTGAATTTGAGATATGAGGGGTCTAAAGCACAAGGGGAATAAGTGCAATGTTAATTGTATGTAGAGATAGATTTTCCACGTGAATTATGCATTTTAAATCATCTGAAGATACTGGGTACATTCGTAAGAAGTAACGAAATAGTTCAAACGCTCATATCTCAAAAACTACCAAGTATATAGCGGCGTCTCCGGGTAGATCTCGTTAATACAAATACAAGGCCACAACAGGGAAAATACCCAACGAGGTGGCTGAGAAAAAGATGCCCATAACAAATATGGATGTCAGATATTTCAAAAATACAGCAACCCTCTTAAAAATGCAATTACAAACAGTATATATACGGGGTGATTATAAAAAAACTATCCCGACATATGGGCCCCTAACTATCATACCATTCACAGAAACTGAATGAAATTTTGGCATAAGGTATTTTGAGGTATGCTCTCCAGAATGATATGGAAAACAACAGTGTCACTCTAACAGTTACGGTTACAGTGAGAAAATTTCGAAAATATCAAAGGGCATCACCAAGTTTTTTGTATTGGAATGCGATCTCCATACTGAAAAACACTAAACAGCGTTGGAATGGCACCTGTAGCACGAAAATCCCCGGAGCTAGGCAAGGAAAAAGTAAAAAGGACTTTGCCGTGCACGAGAGCATTAATGTTCGTTTCATTAGTCACACCGTTTCTTCGGCTGAGATCCCAGCCTGATTAGTCCTCCACAAGGTCATGTGGAAAATTTGTGAAACACAATAAAATGCTTTATTTTATGCTGCTTCTCTGTCCTTATTGGTTGTCCTCACTTTTAGCCTATCTACCGCCGGTGATTTTCATGCTACAGTTGTCGTTCGAACGCTATTTAGGGTTTTTCACAATGGAGATCACATTCCAATACAAAAAACTTGGTGTTGCCATTTGATATTTTCGAAATTTTCTCACTGTAACCGTAACTGTTAGAGTGACACTGCTGTTTTCCATATCATTCTTGAGCGCATACATAATAATACCTTATGTCAAAATTTCATTCAGTTTCTGTGAATGGTATGATAGTTAGGGGCCCATATGTCGGGATAGTTTTTTTATAATCACCCTGTACATGATAAAATATTATACAATGCCCATAAAGATTACTTATGGTTGTCTTATTCTAAGTATGGATGGCTTCTCGATTTACCCCAACATGTGTCGTATTTCTTTTTAAACGTGCCAATTCCGTTAGAATTTACTACCTCCTAGGGTAAGCTATTCCACTTATTAAGAACCCTATTAGAGAAAAATTCCCTGCGACACCATAACCTAGAATTTTCCCTTACCAATCGATACTGGTGGCCGGCGTTAGGCCCATGGTCTTGGTGGTTGGTGGGGCTTTTTCTTTTTTTTTTTCCAGCATGGCCCAGCCGCTTATGTCCTACAACGGACAGAGCGTGAGCCATGTTTGGTGTTTGCATAACTCAATCCCCGTGTGTCAATAAGGACACGGGTAGCTCTTCTCTGCACCCCTTCAACCAAGTCCATGTCGGTATGTAGGTATGGTTTCCAAAACCTTCAGCATACTGTAGTCCAGGACGAACCGAGCCTCGAAAAAGCGGAAGAATGACTTTCGAAGAACGCACAAAGAGACCTTCTTGAAAATGAAAACGAGCCTTTTTTTCGCTTTTCTGATCACCGCTGAACAATGTTCAGAAAACCTAAGCCGCTCATCAATGAGAATTCCCAAATCGGTGAACGTAGTTCCATCCGGGATAGTGACGCCATTCAACTTGTAAGGGAACCGTGGGTTGCTATAACCAATGAGCGTCCATGGACTTGTCAACGCTAAACGTCATACTCCGTTGATTTGCCCATGCTCCAATCCTGTTTAAGTCTGTCTGGAGCAACCCCCTGTCGCTTTGATTTCCGACTACCCCAATTAGCTTCACGTCATCTGTGAATTTGCTAGCAATCCCATCAATACCCTGATCGAGTTTATCGATAAAAAGTGAAAAACGTATGGGGGCCAAGGACACTTTCTTGAATAACTCCACTAATGACGCCTGTCCAACCAGAGAATTTCCCGTTCACCATAACTCGTTCTAACCGATCTCTTAACCACGATCCTATCCAATTTAGCAAGTTGCCCCAATCCCAAAATCTCGTGTAAACGCTTCAAGAGTTTACCATGTTGGACCCGATTGAATGCCTTCTGGAAATCAAAGTAAACAACATCTACATTTTTGCCCTTACCCAAAGCTTTCGTCTCGTCACATGATCATAAAAGCAAAGGAGGTTAGTTACACATGGCTTCCCCTTCCTGAATCCATGCTGGATCCTACTCCTATACCCCTACAACCCCTTGTGGCAGCATTGGAATCACTGCCACATCTGAAGCCTCTCCCTAGCGGATAATAGCTAGCCCCGGTAATCTGACAGAAACTCACTAATAACCACTCCTACCTGATTCGTTCCCACCCACAGGATTACCCGCAAGAGCAACTTTCGGCGATGAAAAATTTCTCGAACGTTGCTAATCTTCCCCCAGGAGGACAACAGCGCTCGAAATCCCCAAAATCCCTACACACTCGGTTCCGTAGTTCCCTAACCATAGAATAGCCGATGATTTAAATCCTATCATTATCCCCTTCTACCTAATCCACGACCTCTAAACTGTCGTTATTCGTGAAGATTGCTTCTTCATTGACAGGTGGCGCCGTTATAACCAGGCCCTCTAAAATCCTTACTCTCTTCCATAACGCTTCAACCTCGAGTTTTGCCGCTGTGGTGGTCGAATCGAGTGGTCATAGTGACGGACTCGCGTCGCGAGGTCCCGGGTTTGAACCCCACTGTCACCACAGCGGTGGTCGTCTGAAGTTGGTTTTCTGTGGTTCCCGGGGATTGAGTTATGCAAACACCAAACATGGCTCATGCTCTGTCCGTTGTAGGACATAAGAAAGCTACCTTGCGGCTGGGCCATGCTGCAAAAAGAAAAAGCCCCGCTAGCCACCACGGGCCGACCTCCGACCCACGCACAGGACTGGAGACACACTTCATTTTTGGAATATTTTCATATTGGACGAACACAGGTGTCTGAGAGATATGATCGAAGTGTTCAAAATTTTCAACGGGATGGAAAGGATGGACCATGAATTATTAGTACAGCGTCAATCGACTGTTTTTACAAGGGAACACCAGTATCGATTGGTAAGGGACAATACTAGGTTATGGTGTCACAGGCATTTTTTCTCTAATAGGGTTGTTAATAAATTGAATAGCTTACCCTTGGAGGTAGTAAATTCTAATACAATTGACACATTTAAAAAGAAATACGATGAACATTTTAGGGTAAATGGAGAAGCTATCCATACTTAGATGAGACAACCATAAATACATTTCATGGGCATTGTATAATATTTTAACATTGTTTCTATAATTTTTGGGATTGCATTTCTAATTGGGTTACTGTATTTTAGTAATATATGGCATCCATACTTGTTATGGGCATCTTTTTTTCAGCCACGTCGTTGGGCATTTTGCTTGTTGTGGCCTTGCATTTGCTTTTGTATAACTTCGCAACGCCAATAGACGGCATTAATATCGTCTCATTATGTCAGTACTTACCACGCAATTCTAACAACAAAGAACGTATTCACGTCAAACTTGCGGCCGTGTCTAAGACACACCCTCTACCCCCATTTTTTCTCAGCCAATTATTATTAATAAAAAATATAAGAAATATAAAAACATATGAGAGAAAAGTCACCTGGTTTCCGCCGAGACTTGAACTCAGGCCCTCCTGCAAACCGGGAAAGCATGCTGTCATCTGCACCACTGGAGACCCGACCCTGGTTTTCTTATTTCACGCACTGCGGCTTGAGGCACTGAAGTAGTGAGGCGCATTAGTAGCCTCTCGTAACTTCAGCAAATTGCCTCCAGGTGGAACAATAGAAAGAGATAGACGGTTTTTATTCTCGGCCCACAATATCAAGGAGACAATTATTTTTTGGATATTATACCGAGGTGAACTTAGAAAATAAAGTCAGATGGTCTCCGCCGGGCGTCAAACCTTAGCCCTCTTGCAAACTCCGAGTCTCGGCGGAGAACAGATGACTTTTCTTTCCGAGCTCACCTCGGCATACTATCCAGAAAATATCTGTTTCCTTAAGTGTATGTGTATCATATCCCTTGTGCTTTAGATCTCTGATATTTGGAAATTGCCGTCTATTTGGAAACGATTCCAGATAATTATGCATATGAATCGTTATTTATCATATCTTTAAATAATTTTGTATAAATTCGGGTTTAGAAACGACTTTCTCACAGATAATTGAATTCAGAATTAGTTATTGGCATGAAACCACCAAGTTCCGACTAAGCTTGAGAAATCTCGCTAACAGGTAATAATAGATATCTCGCTTAAGTCTATATACATATAAAATAACCTGTTCTGACTGATTCACTGATACATCATCGCCGAGCTGAAACCGCTGAAGCCATAATTATGAAATTTGGTCACTGGTTTTATTCTATGACGCAAAGGCCTCACTAAGAAGGTTTTCTTGTTTTTTAAATTCGACCCCTGAGGAGATTACAAGGGAGTTCAAATGTTACATAGAGAAATCACGCCGAGCCGAAACCGCTGAAGGTACAAATATGAATTTTGATAAGTAATTCCATTCCATAATGCAGAGACTCACTAAAAAGGGTTTTTTTTTCGAAATTCCACTCCTAAAGAGCTCATAAATTATATAGAGCTAATTATATACACGCTGAAGCTATAAATATGAAATTAGGTCAGTATTTTTATTTTGTAATGTGGAGACTCACTCAAAGAAGGGACTTTTTAAATTGAATCCCGTGGGGTGGGGGCCTCAATGGTTATATGGAGAAATCGTCACCGAGCCGAAATCGTTGAAGCTGTAAATATGAAATTCAGTCAGTTGTTTTATTTTATGATGTGAAGACTCACTAAGGAGGGACTTTTCAAATTTCAACCTCTAAGCGAGTCATAAAGCGGTTCACAGGTCATATGGGGCAATCATGGTGCCGAACTGAAGCCGCGGAAGCTATAAATATGAAATTCGGGCAGTATAATAGTTTATAATATAGATACCCACTAAGACGGGATTTCTGAAAATTCAACCGCCAAGGGGCCATGATAGGTTCAAATGCTATATGGGCAAATCATCGCCGAGTAATTTTCAGATTACCAAATCCACACGAGCGGAGCCGCGAGTAACAGCTAGTATTTTATAAAGCGTTGATCTTATGGGATGAAAATATTTCCTATAGTACATGTATGAGCGTGTTTGGGTGAGGATAATGTGGATGTTAGTGAGAGAGAGAGAGAGAGAGAGACAGATTCATGATTGAGTATTTAACCATTTGTAACTCAGAGTGTGTAAAATTTTCAAACATATCAGCTGTGTATGCCAGAAACCACGAAATGTTGACTAGAATGTTGCGTGAACTTGTAAATTTTTAGAGAAAAGGAATAGTTAATTTTTATTTAAAACATCTTTAAACGTCAACGAAAATATTTTATTATTACTTTTTTTTTACTTGTCTCATATGGCTCATTATAGTTAAATTTCTAAAATAAAACACGTAGAAGTATTGTCACAATATTCTTCAATGCACTTAACTTTGTTGCATCCGTGACTATTTCACGATAAGAAATATATAGAAGCGAGATCTCAAATATTTACCATGGTGTTTCAACTTAGCGAGAAAGAAGTAGGTGGATCTTAGAAAAATGTTTCTTGTAGAAAACTTGAGAGATTTCTTTTACCATATTGGCACTTTGCCAAATACAAGTGCAGTTTTAAATGAGGTTTTTCTTTTATAATTTTTGATTGAAGAGTACAAAAATAAGATAAGCAGGTATTTCTTTCTACTCTTGAGCTATTTTCATACTAAATAAATAATATGTATGTATGAACAACTTTAATTGCATTTTTCTTATACATGCTAACAGAACTTCTAAAAATGTAATATAAACTCGAGATTATATGAATTGCATTTCACAGCTGTTACTATTCTTCCGGAAACAAAATACAGAAGGAAATTGTATAAGAAACAATAAGTTTCGTGTTAGATAGGAGACTATATAGGGAAAACTCATGATTACAATTACAAATTAAAAGGGCTGAAAAAATGCCTAAAAAAATATGGATATTAAGTTCTGTACATCTAAAATATAGCTAACCCAAAATGAAAGCAATTGTCACGAAAACAGTAAAAACTATGAGGGAAATACGGGGTGATTGTAAAAAAACTATCCCGACATATGGGCCCCTAACTATCATACCATTCACAGAAACTGAATGAAATTTTGGCATAAGGTATTTTGATGTATGCGCTCAAGGATGATATGGAAAACAACAGTGTCACTCTAACAGTTACGGTTACAGTGAGAAAATTTCGAAAATATCAAATGGCAACACCAAGTTTTTTGTATTGGAATGCGATCTCCATACTGAAAAACACTAAATAGCATTGGAATGGCACCTGTAGCACGAAAATCCCCGGAGCTAGGCAAGGAAAAAGTAAAAAGGACTTTGCCGTGCACCAGAGCATTAATGTTCGTTTCATTCGTCACACCGTTTCTTCGGCTGAGATCCCAGCCTGATTAGTCCTCCACAAAGTCATGTGGAAAATTTGTGAAACACAATAAAATGCTTTATTTTATGCTGCTTCTCTGTCCTTATTGGTTGTCCTCACTTTTAGCCTATCTACCGCCGGTGATTTTCATGCTACAGTTGCCGTTCGAACGCTATTTAGGGTTTTTCACAATGGAGATCACATTCCAATACAAAAAACTTGGTGTTGCCATTTGATATTTTCGAAATTTTCTCACTGTAACCGTAACTGTTAGAGTGACACTGTTGTTTTTCATATCACTCTTGAGCGCATACCTCAAAATACCTTATGCCAAAATCCAATCCCCAATAGAAATGAAGGTAAGTGGCAAAAAAAGCGTTTCATGCGTTCGAATGACAGCACCGTCTAGTGGTTCACCTCTTGTGCTGTTGCGATGCGTTTTGTGATGAAAAATGCATGTTTAGGTGTGTTTTAGGTATGTTTAAACCATATCTACTGAAGGACATAGACTTGGTTAAGGGGTGCAGAGAAGAGCTACGGGTGTTTTTGTCGGGCACACGGGACTTGAATTACGGAGAATTTGAATATGTTTACATTGAAAGAACGCAGGCGTTGGGGGATATGATCGAAGTGTTCAAAGTTTTCAACGGGATGGATAGGATGGACCATGAATTATTAATACGCCGTCAATCAACTGATTTGACAAGGGGACACTAGTATCGATTGATAATGGACAATTTTAGGTGGTGGTGTCGCAGGGAATTTTTCTCTAATACGGTTGTTAATAAATGAAATAGCTTAACCCCGGAGGTAGTAAATTCTAACACAATTGACACGTTTAAAAATAAATACAATATACATGTTGGGGTAAATCGAGAAGCTATCCACACTTGAATAAGACAACCATAAATATTTTTTTGGGCATTGTATTATATTTTATCATGCATACATTGAATGGTCTTTAGTTTTTATAACTGTATTTTTATTTCTGTTGCTGTATTTTCGACAAATTTTACATATTTTACAAATATATTAAAAAACAACACATGCGAATATGTAAAAACATATTTTACAAATATGACATCCATATTTGTAATGCTCGCCTTTTTCTCAGCCATTAGGCATTTTGCCGGTTGTGGTCTTGTATTTGTATTTGTTTTAACACTCTTTAACCCTTTCAGACCTGAACATTTATTTTTTTGTAACTATCAAGATGTTTCTTAAAATATATATTAAAAACATAAATATTGGCAAATCATTTTTTCCATTTTTCAATTTTTTTTTGTCAAATTTTGGAACTTTATAATTAAAGAAATAATTTACCTCATTCAAATTTTTCAGCGAAGATGATGCAGTGTCTATTTATATGCACATACAATTTTTTTCAGAATTTTATTGCCAAGTTTTATGCAATAGACTGCATTTAATCCGGGGGCACTTTCTTCTGGAAGCCATCGTGAAAGACGCATAAAATTCAACTTTGAGAGCTGCTATCTGATGAAAGCTCCCAAAGTTAATATTCATCATATTTCTAACGCAAAACACAATCCTTTAAGCCTTGGCTTAACTCCCTGAGGTTAAAAAAAAATATCTAAAATGAGAAAAAAAACCAACAACCACGTTTGACGTTTGTGGCTACAGGGTGTGAAAGGGTTAAGGTTTTGCGCGTGAGTTAGCTCTAAATCACCCTGTAAATGCCTTATGTCGAGTTTCTATAGAATTTTCTGCTCGATAATTACGATAAAATGTTGATAGCGAACGTATATTACTTTCTGCTGGGAATGGAGAAGAAAATTCCAAAGAATAAATTCCGTCGAAAACAAAAACGTCAAGGCAACGGCTATAAAAGATACGAAGGCATTCAATCAACTCAAACGAATAAAGACTCCGAAAAGGAATTTAATAACGTTTGTTGTCAAACTACAGATAGAGAATTAGTACGGCAATTGCTAAACTGAATTGGGCTATCAATCCTGAAGAAACCTGATTCACCGATGGAAATACAAGACGAAACCAAGACAAAAAATCGAACTGAAGTAATCACTCTTGGATTTATTTATTGTGATACGTTATCTAAAAACGAAGTATCGTTTCAATGTTGTATTCGAGGTCATTTATCCTATTTTTCCTAGTCGAACATATTGTAAGATACGGTATGCACATATGGATTTCCAAAAATTTGTAGCGGACCGATTTCGAAAAGATTGTTACATTAGATTGTGACGCGAGACTGTTCCGTGGAAAGAAAATGATTGTGAGGTCAGTGATGCTGGCTTTCTTGTGATTGCGATTCTTTGTTAATATGCAAATTTTGAGCTGTTAGAAGTATTTGAGAGACGAGTCTAATGTTGTTTTTCTCAGAAGTGAAAAGAAGTCACTTGATTTTTTTTATTTAGCACTAACACAGGTCGCCATGTTAACTAGTCGTTTTAATATTTACAACTGTTTATTAGATTTATTATGAAAATTATGTTCTTAGTTTGAATTAAAACCTCCTAATTATTATGGACTGGTAGAGTGCTACATTTGCCTCAAGAGTTGCTGGGATCCTATAATTTTATATTTCCCTTTCATTTTTGAAAAAGTTGATGCTATATTTTGCTTGAACTAAACTATGAAATTTATTCTGTTTGCTATTTTAATAATTTATTGTTTTGCTAATTTTATGCTCAACTCGGGTCGTCCTTGCCAGAAGCGGAGCCCGGTGTGAAAATAATAGCTGGGGGTCGAACTCCTTTTTTTCCTACAAACATTTTTGGGTTCTTGATCAACGATTTTATTAGCAGTGATACCTCAGCAAACGAAGCTAATTCGTTCCGGAATTGCATTAGCCGAAATCTTCGTAAGCCGTGATTCGTAAAAACGTGATTTTCCATAGGTTTTATTGAAAATCGCTCAATTCGTTCGAGAAATGGTCCAAAATTTGGAGATAAGTATCATTAAAGAGTAAAAAAAACTTCGAGTTCGTGAACTATAGTGAAAAAGTATTGAGCTCATTTCTCGTTCTTACACATGCGGATGGAAAAATAAGATCCTAAAATGTCTGCACTGTTCAGTTTGATATTGTGAGATCTCTACCGTATCTACTGCAACTAACGTCTAGAGATACGGGCGGGCTCAACAGGCGAAAATGCTAGCATCATAGTGTTCGGTAATGGCGGATATGATGGCTACGCATTCGGTGATGTAATATGGTTACGTGCTCTGTGCGACCAAGGAAAAATCGTGCTCTGTGTGCGCGACCAAATCCCTCTCTATTATTCACTTCCACAACAAGGGAACATCCCTCATGTTGTAGCATTATAATTGATCGCTATTCTATCTCTGTAATCCACCTACACTGGTGTGGAAAAATTAAAAACGAGACGGTTTTTCTAATGTAACGTCGTGCAAAAGTATTCCAAATCGACACAAACAGTACCATAAGTTTCCCAAGACGTAAGAATATATATGAAAAGTAAACTAATCTTCCAAAAAAAGAAATTCAAAGGATAAAAACGAATTTTATTGAAAAATTGGCTTCGAGCACAATTGGACAGAAGACCGAAACGTCCATGTGAGAAGTGACTGGCAAGGAAAATTCATCCTTTAGTAGAGGGATATGATCACCCCTGACCGTTATGCAGGATTCACATCGTCTGCCCATTATGAGTACGTGGTTGTCAACGAGCTGTTGAGGCATTGCTGCCCATTGCTGTTGTAGCGCAGCTCCGGAATCGCTGCTGGCGGCTAGTGCCGTGCTGCCAAGCATTTCCCTAGCGTGTCCTACACGTGTTCTATTGGATTTAGATCCGGGGACCTTGCCGGACAATCCATGCGTTGAATATCTTAACAGCCCTGCGACAGCCACTTTACGATGAGGTGCAACGTTGCCGTCCATGAAGACGAACTGAGGACCCACAGCACCTCCCAAAAGGCACTTTTGAGGAAGGAGAGCCTCGGTACAATAGCGGGCACCAGTGACTGGACCACCTTGGAAGGTGTACGGGTACCAAGCATGATACCTCCCCAAACGAAAACTCCGGCACCCCCAAACCGTTTAATTTCGATGATGTTGGATGGGTTATTGCTTGTTCCCCGCTCTCTCCAGATGTGTATGCGTCCAGAATTGCTAAATCTGCTTTCATCCGTAAAGAGTACTTGACCTCACTTTTTCTGCTTCGTCCTAAATTTTTGCACACCAGTGTATAAAGGAAGTCCGAACAGTCAAATTTACGTGAAAGTACGAGAATGCACTTTAGAATACGGGACATGTGTGGTTACCCTACTGAGATAATATGCTGTAAATTCGTGGTCCATTGAATTGACGATGACCACGCCAATTCATATACAGTATATGGTATATGAATTGGCGTCGTCATCGCATTAGATAAATCGGCTCCTTCATTAAAGCTTGTGAGGGGGGGGGGGTGTTGCCCTCCATGCCCTCCCCCGTATCTCCAGCTGTTGTTCGTCGTATAAATGAAATATTTAAACATTAAAATCTACAGGGAGGAATTGTGGCTTATTGTAGTATCCGAAAAAATAATTCTCAAGAGTAATTTCACTTGCCAAAATTTCAAGGGGTAAATTTGTAAAGAGAGGAATATTTAAAAAAAAAAATGAAAAACAGAGAAATATAAAACTATATTTAAGAAAATAACCTAAAATTTGAAGAAGTATATTCACTCCTTAACGAAATTTGGAAGAGTAAAATTGAATTTTAATGCATGAATCACTCACCTAGAAGGGTATTGGTAAGCACCGTATGTGACCGAAGCCAAATGTCGTATAAATGTGAAAGTCCTATAAAGAAGATATTCAAGGAGGTCGTATAAACGGTATCTACCGTAATCCTATAGTTCCATCTATATTGGTGATATAAGGGAACGTTTAATGCAAAGTAAGAAAGGAAATATAATCGAAAGATTACTCTATTCACCAAGATATCACAAAAGAAAAGATTTGTCTAAGTAAAAATTGGAGAAGGCTTTGGTCGCTCAGAGCACGATGATAACCAACTTGGCAGCACAGAGCACGACACCTGTAATACATACAAAGTTATTCTAAGCTATTATTCCTAAATTTTTCGAATTATTATTTTCTGTTTTTAATATTGGTACGTGAACGCCTACTAGATATTCTCGTCTTTATGAAATGAAATTTTAACGATTTTTTCTTTTATAATTCTCGAGGCATCGTCGGCCATTAACGGGCTCACGATCGAGGGTTGCCACTTAGTTCAGTGGTTAGATGGCAAAATGTCACAAGTCACTTTTCCCAAAAAATTGAGTTGTTCGCATTCTGAAGTCTCGTTCGTCAAAATTTTGGAAGGTGGCAAAATTTCGTCCATCTCTTTCGGTTTATGAGGAACCAACGGAGGCAAATTGCAATAAGTCAAAAAGCCACAGTACCACATTTTTGCAAATTGAAGACGTGCTAAGACTCAAAAATCACACATGAAATAAAAATATATTGAAGTAATCTTACTTTCCAAAATATAACTGCCTTCTTTGTGATTCAAAGTAGAGTAAGATAAATAGAGTAAGATCCGATAAAATTCGGATTTACAAACCTCAAGATAAAATGTTTTCTTCTAATTTGCTCTTTTTTTAAACAAGTAGGCGAAATTACACACACATATGCTCTGCAACAAACAACCAGTTTTTGTCATTAATTGGGACAACTAGCAAATTCAAAATATAAAATGGAAAGAATGTAACCTTACCTTATGTGTAAAAACGATTCTGAATTTTTATCTTCAAACCGGCTGCAGTAATCAAAGAAGCCATTGCACATATACAAAGCTGGCAAAGTTACGCATTTAAAGGTTGAGCGGAACTTACGCAGTTTATTTGGTTGAAATAATGTTGTGTATTAAAAATATTAGAGAACAGAAACAATTTTTCATCTTATTTTAGTGAATTGAATTACGCGACATAGTTATAAAAGTCATCGATAAATTTTCTGGCATTGTTGTCACTTGTTTCCGTCCACAGCTTTTTAACTAAATGAAACAGAAGCCATAAGTCTTTTGCGTGTGTTGCTTTGCCAAGAATTTTTTTTTTGACACATTCTATCTATGTTTCGCTGTTGTGTCTTGCAATCCCTACGTTACGAAAAAAGAAAAAAAAAACACTGATTAGTTACTTCAGTCCTAAATAGAGGAAGGATGTTCGGCAGAAGCGACACTTTTTTTAAGCTTCACAAAATGCTATTGAACCAAAAACTGGCTACCCGTTATTTTCCCACACAACAAATTCTTTCTTTTATTTCCCAGTCTTTTAACATAATATATATATTTTGTTTTTACCTATGTTGTACTCCTTTCTGTTATTTTTTCCAATTTGTGAACGACTTTTCTCCTTTGTTTCAGCCTAAGGTAAGGCTCAAATCATTAATTTTACTTAAAAATGAAATTGAACGAGAAAAAACAGAATAAATCCAACAATCACGAAAAACATCATTTGATGCGTGAAAGTGAAAAATAGTTTGTTATATTCGAAGTGAAATGGCCGCAGATAAAATTGGGAGATCTTCCCATTTTTTTTTTCTTCCCAGATTCTTTTACCCTCCATACATCGATTTTGTTAACTTTCCAGATTTAAGTAGAATACGGGAATTGAAGTACCAACGAGAGCCAAACTCGGTATCTATGATGGAATATTTTTTCCCCTGAAGTTTTATGCTGTTAATTCCTCTTGAGATGAGGTTGCGAATCGCTAGAGCAAGAAGATGTAACCTGAGGCTACACAGAATTACCTGTCGCTTTATTTTATGACGATACAAAATTAATATTTGGAAGCTTTGATGGGGCTATTCCGGTAGCGGCTTCGCATTTTTATTCCCATCGAAAATTTCAATCTTACCGAGAAAAAATGACGCGTTGTATTTCTTCTGGCCAAACTAATCGAAATAAGCTATAAACATTCTCTCCTTCATTATTCTTCTCAACATCCTTCATCATTTTCAAGAAAAATAACTGAAAACCTAACACGTTTAATTGTTTATGGACTGGTTTGTGCGCGCACGCGAAAGTTTCGGCTTTCCAATGATACTCAAAATAACTATTCGGTTTCAAATGTTTAATGTAGCAAACTAGTCATCAATAGAAAAAATGATATGCTCTGCTCTGATCATAGTGGTTCGATTGCAGCTTTTGGTCATATTCAACACGACGTGATTGACGCTCTCCCGTACATTCGAAATCGCAAACATTCCAAGCATGTATTATAAACTTTAAATCCAAACAGGGCTGGACTTGGCCATTTAGCGGCCCTGTGCAAGAACAGTTTTACTGCCCTCTTCAATATTACAAGAAAAATGTGATAAGGGTTAGGTCCAGGTTAGCTCCAGAGACATCAATACGAGTACCAGCATCACTTTTAACAGCTCATCTACATCATGTCTATAATTGAACTCATGCACTTCAGCATGTCTATAAAGCTGGGCTGGAAGAGATATCATACGTGTACCTACTTTTCCATACCAGAGTTCTATATTTCAAACTAGCTCAATTCTGATTGGCCAAGAGATCAGTAGGGATGTCATGAAATTTGCATCTATGGTTAATGTCTCGTCACCCTTCAGCATAAACCACGTTGTTGGGGCACAGCAATTTCTGTCATGTGTATGAAAAAGTGGTAAGCAAATATGTGGTTGCAACGTTAGTAAATAAGTGTCAAAAAAAGTGTTATTCACGGATTAAAAAATGATTACACATTTCTATGCAATTGCGAAGGCTTGTTTCATCTTTCTACTTTGAAATATGCAATATTTTTGGTTTTATTTTGAAAAAAAAATTGCCGAAGTCGTCGTATATTTTGCACGATGAAATCCTTCGAGTATTTCATTTGAAAGCAAAAAGAATGGTTGTAAAAGGCATTGCTATTCCTTTGAATAGGTCGAAATGAAGTGTTTTACGGGTATTGATCCAACGTGTGTCCCAAAAGCCAAAACCTGGTTGCGGTAGGTAACACAGTACAAGTTTAAGCGATAACAAAACCGTTGGAAAATTAACTTCAACGCAAAAATTAGATGAAATTATGAAAGATCCTGAAGTGAAAATTTCAAGAGATACAGTTGATAGAAAGATCAGCGTAGCTTGTATTTGATTCATAAAAGAGTGATTAGGAAATCAGCTGTCCTACGGAAACACCTAAGAGAGGTGGAGAAGGGAGACTGAAACGGACACGGATGGATACGTGCTATAGAGACAAATATCATGGTATCATACTTGGTGGTGCAAGAAAAATGAAGCTCACATGTTCCAGACGGATGTTTCCAGCAGGCAGTAAGGTGGAGCTTCGATGATGGTATGGGAAGAATTTGCTTCTAATGGTCAAGCGTCCTTAACTTTTGAAATTGGTCGTTAAAACTCTGATGCTTAAAGGAGATTCTCGAGAACAATTTGCTACTGATTGGAGAAGATAGGAGGACCAAACTTGGCATTTCAAAATTTTATAACGTGTCTATTCAAAGATCTTCTGCCACAAAGAAGCTCTTTAATCGCAAAAATTTATTGGTTTTAGACTGTTTATCGATGAGTCCTGACTTGAATCCTATTAGGAATGTATGGGGCATAATTACGATAAATGTGTTTGCAAATGAAATACAGTATTTTCGACTGTTGATGACTTAAGTTGTTGAAACCCTACAGAATTTAATTAGATCCATGAAGGATAGTGTGTTTGAGGTTGTTAGAAAAAAAGAGGAAAATCTATTGGCTATTAAAAGTCTGTAATTTTGTAGATTTTCTTTTCTATAAATGTAGAAATGCGTCAGGTATTATCCACTAAAAAGTGCTAATTTTACTTGCCGTATTTTTCTTGTCATTTTAAGAAAGTGCATTATCTAAACTTTTAAGACGGACAGTATTTTATATCTCCCTCCTGCCCAAACCAACCATGAGAATATTTTAAAGAAACATTGCCACACATCCGAAAATTTGTCGCTCTTTGCTGCTGCATATATTGTAAATCAAGGTGGTCCTCCATTCTTAAACAAACGTGCAATACGGAGAGGGAAACAAAATATTTGTAATAAATTATCAAATTTTTCTATATGTTTTTTGATTGCGGATAGTTTATGTGACAAAAAAAAACAGTCTCTCTCTCTCTTTCTCTCTCAGTGTCAGTAATAATTAGTCATTATCAGTTTAATCATTTGTGAAAGTTTCGCAATATTTTGCATTATAAATAAAAATAAATTTATTGCGATATGAATACCGTACACAGGTTTTCCCTCTCAATAAATAAAATTCTATATAAGATGATGGGCAAGAAAAAAATAACAATTTCACGGATATTCAAAGGAATTTTCTGCGACGTTTGCATGAAACATCTTAAATGTCTAGAGTGTCTGACAAATAAAATGTAACAGCCGTAACTACACGTTCAACGAGAGAAAGACCCTCACTTTCCGGTGCTCCTGGAACTCTGATTATACAGTTGTACTAAAGCGTCTTAATTTCCGTAGATTAGCTGACAGCCGTTATCTCCATCCGAAATGAACTTTCTAAGGGATTTAATGCGAAAGAGGGGGGGAAAGGAAATGTAGTTGGATTTGGTTGAAGTAATTTAGAGGTCATCTTTTAATGGCTTTAAAGTCAAGTACGAAAATCATGAAATCCCACGCGGAAGCAGAATGCTTTAGTATGTATATTCAACAAAACTATCAAATTTATCCTGAGTACGAAAAATAAGATCGTTGAAAAATTCCTTAAACTGCAACAGTGATATTTAAGAGAACGAATAAAACAAGCAATTATAAAACGCAACATATAAAATGAAAATTTTCTAGAAATGTTTAAAACTTGATATGAAATTCAAATTTCTTCCGGTTAATTAAGTCAATATGTATTTTGGATTACATTTTTAAAGAATATAGTCGAAAAATCTGCAGTAAGTGGGTAGATGTTTACACAAAAAACGTTATTTTTCTTGAATGATAACAAAATAATCAAGATCGCATACATGTATGAAAAGTTGGCTACTAATTTATTCGATGCTAATTAGCGCCAGCATACAATTTAATATGTGATATATAAGCTATTTAATATCATTTGAACGTATTTTTTATTTCCCTGAGGGGTGGGACTCATTACATTTAATTTACATTCAATTTTCAATTCATGCGATTATTTTTAAATTTCCGATCGTCTAATGTTAAAAAATGAGTTTATTTTCCTACTTTTTATCAGCTGATCGATTTAGAAAAATTCCATTAAAATGGAGGATTATGACAGGTTTCTCGTGCGATATCTTTTCGTCTGATCGTATGCGTTATTCTGTATTCATGGAATTTCGTATTTCCTTTTGTATTTTTCCAACATTTTTTTCTTCATACCAGCAAGCGTAGAATTTGATGCATCATTCGTCAATCATTTGAACCCGACCATCAGAAATTCTTTTCTTTCTACTTTAGCACCATCAATTTCAAAAATCGATCACTCATTTTGTTACACGGATGGATCGAAAAAAATAAATCGCATACAATTCAGTTCCGATAGTTTTGTTTCTATTCACAAAAATGAGTTGGTAGTGTCTGAAAAGACAAGAATTAAAGAAGCTCGCATGCGAGAGGAATTTGTTCCCCATGACGGAGCGGTACCTTGAATAACAATAACTTTCACGGTAATGCATCAAGTTCAATGCAAAAAAAAAAAAAAAACGAGTTTTTCTGATTATCATATTTCGTAGTTAAGGGTAGTAAATGAAAAAAAAGCAAGAGTCCCGTAACCTTGAAATAATTTGATTTTGAAATAGAGAACGTACCTGATTTTGATGCATGGAAACTACTGTGTGGCTTTATTCTCTCGATTTTAACAGATAGTCGAGAGTCTGGCAGAATACTTGGATCTGAATTAATTCTGTCGACAGCGTACCGGAATGCCATTTCTCTGTCATCATCGAAGCTTTCAAATATACCGCCTAGAATAAGAATGAAACAAAAATCAATTTAGTTATGAATGCATTTTTACACTCTTGATAACTTCCATATTAACGTTTTTTTAGTAATATTTCGTAAAAAAAATGCATGGAAAGTACAAACACGGTAGACTAGATAAATTTAATGGCTATTTTTAAGACAATGAATATAACTATTCAAAGAAAAGAGAAACGAATGCAACTGCATTCTCTTTTAATGAGGAGATTAAATTTCTGTGCAAATATATGGCATAAAAATAAAATTTCTCTATTTTTAAAGATAATCCCATTTTCATGGGGAAAAAACAGAACATCAGTTCTTTTTAATAGTTTGAAAAAAAAAACTTCTACACGCAAGTTATTGAATATACCAAGAATTTTTAAATTTTCAGAAAATTTGCTTTACAAATTGCAAAAATAAGCAGATAAAGATCTGTATTTTTCAAGACATGACAGTAGTTCATTTTAAAACAATGTAGCTGTTTATTTAATTTTGTGAAATTTAAAACAGAAATTTTGTGAAAAAAATTAATGTTCTTTTCTTTAATCGATATTTATCACGATAATTAGAAGATTATTGTTTCTCGGGGAAACGTTTGACAATAGATAATTCATTTTTCATCATAAAAATATGCTCACATCATTATCCGTGATTTAAAATTACACGCAAAAGCTTCATCGGATTTTCTTCTTGTGATTGGAAACGACATATAGCTCTTTCCATTTTTTATCTTGTCTTTAAAATTAATTAAAATGTAATTAATTTAAATTAATTGCCACTAAGCATTTTTTTCGACATGCCAAATCTGTAGTAGTTTGAGTATTTAGGAAACTAATAAAGAATTTGTGATGAATGATTTTCCTTAATTTTTTTTTTTTGTTTTCACAAACGCTAAGCAGTTTAATTGTAAAAATAATCGATATCATCGTTTTGGAGAACGATCATCCGAGGTATGACGTATGCATGATATTAAGATCGAAATATCTGAATCCCGTTACATCTCAAGAGAAACTCAAACGCATTCAAAACGGCAGCACAGAAATCTCACGTCAATATGTTTATATGTGTTACGTGTAAAACTATGTAGAAATCCGTTTCTGTGAAGATGATAACATGCAAAATTTTCTCACGAATCGATTGCTTGCAAGATTAGGTAAAGAATCGAGTTCATGATTCGAAATTCTACGTTCTTTTTCTGGAGTATTAGATGCACTTTCGCCTCGATAGGTCTGAAAACAAGGGTGTCTCATACACTAGAACTGTAATAAGTAAGTGTGCAAAATATTAATCAAAGAAAAAGTGAGTCTTATACTATACATTTACAGCATATGAGATTTAGTGCGATTTATTTCACATCAGAAAGGAGTGTAAAAACAAGAAAAAAAAGTGAGCAACGTTTCTCGCTGAACTCTGTGATACTTTAGCATATATTTAAAATATGAATGCGAGCTTAGAAGTAGTAGATATGCATATTTATTTCATATTTATTTATGTGTATTTATTTAATATACAGAGTGATTACTTGAAATTCCTGTTGCCGCATTTTACTGGCGAACCGTTGATCCTAAAAGCATGCTTGCAAGTATAAAAATTACCCAAATAACGTGTAGACTTCAGATACGACATTTATGGTGGAATGGAAGGGATTGTATAGTTATTACTCTCTGTCCTTAAAAACCCAATTACAAAGTTGTCGCCCTGTCTCTCCTGAGGCCAACAAAGAAAATTCAATGTTTCTGAGTGCAATATTCGGAGGGTTATTGTGTGTGTGTGTGTGTGGAATTCAAAAATCGCAGGAACGTTGGGGAAAAAAGAACAGCGTAAAAATAAGGGAAAGAAGCTTTCTCTGTGTTCGTTTTCGTTCTTTCCCAACATTCAGGGCAACAACTTTCTAGTTGCGTTTTTTGTCTGTAAAAAAAGTTGATTTTTTTTATTCTGATGACTATGCAATCCTTTACAACATGAATGACGTATCTCACAGTTCTACACGTTATTTGGATAATTTTTCTAATTTGAAGTATGCCTCTAGGACCAACTGTTAGCCAGTAAAATGCTGCTGGGGGAATTAAGTGATCATCCTGTACGTTTCTTAATCATAGTTTTCTCATTTCGGCTTATCTTTCACATTCTAGACATCATTATGTTAATGTTATATCAAAAACCGAATCCGAGTATGTGCACCAGATGTGACTGATCCAGGGTTCCAGACATGTACTTCCCTATTTATACATCAACCATACCTACATTATACAATAGCGTAATCATCAGTTATGTTGAAAAAACCCTTCGTATACTTGAGTGCTTGAAAACTCTTTGCTTTTATTTAAAAAAATTAACATGGTGTATAAAGCAACCTTTTGCTATAATTGCACGCTCCATTCTAGTGGGCAGACTTTTCAGGATTCCATTATAGAATTGTTTCGTGAATCGTATTATAACAGTGTGGAAATTTTGACCTATGATGACAATAAGAAATGCACGAAATTCCTTCAATTTCGGTTTACATCTTCTGCCTTCCCCCTCCCGCCACTGTGGTCACAGATTAGATAATCTTCTGTGATATATGATTTTCCTGAAAATTCCTTCCCAATAGTACAGAAAATTGCTAAATAAAGTACAATACTGGGACATCATCGGCTGTAAAATCGTTATCTTTCATTTACACTATTCTGTAATCACTTTTGTTCTCGAACCGGCATTAATTTATGAGAGTTCAGTGTGACACGAATGCAGCCATGAAATAGTGGTAAATGTAGCTAAAAAATAAAGAAAGAAATACATCGGCAATATATACCCCTTTAAAAATATAATTTTGTCATTCTTCTGTGCCATACGAAATCAGTAGAACAGTCTGTAAAGTTAATTTCGATTTCCCCAGTCCGGATGTGGGTGGTTAGTGGAATTTTAAGGGCCCAGAATACAAACCGATATTGAGAGAACTTCGAGGATCTCTTATTGTCATCAAAAAATAACACAAACAGAATTCAATAACAAAAACTAATTTAAATTTACAAATTATCTTGTTCTTAAGAAAATATTCGGTTTTAGGCCGTGATGCGATGACAGAATATATCAACCGATTTTCATAAACTTTTACATAGTTCTTGTTGAGATGACTGGTCATCGTTTTCGTGCGAGTACAATGCGGTTAACGCTATTCCGGTTTTTATTCCATCCCAATTTATACCGCGATAATATAGCATAACTATGACGCATGAAACAACGCAAATTTTATTTGTTTACAACATAATCATTTTTAAAAATTCAGGAGAAACAAACAAGGCAGTGATTTGTTTAGAGTCGACTCGACTAAGACGCTTCTATACGAGGGTTGGAATCAAAATTTCGAAACGTCAGTTGGTGTTCTAACCACGTGGTTGAAAGGCGGCGCAAGCACAATGGGAGAAAGATTGTGGTTAGGTTTTCGTTATACGTCGTATGTCCGTTATAAATTTATTTCATGACTATCTTGAAGAAAGAAGTTGCATAAAAAACATTATATTTAAATCACCCAAAGTGCAGTAGATATTAGAAAAACGATTGTTTAAATAAATAAATACGGAGTAGAAAAACACTCGAAATAAGTTTAGCCAACATTGTTTTATTCTATCTCTATTCACAGAGAAAAAAGTTCATTTTTTTATATAAATACAAAGATTTTTCTGTTTTCTTTCTCTACTAAGACAATTTACTTCGATTTCAAGCAAAAAGAACCTTGGATTAGGAAAGAAAAAGTATATATTGTAGCATTGAATTGCCTTTTTTTCTTCGTTGTTGTTTTCAATACGAAATTTTCTTTTGTTTTCAGCAAAGGCAAAAATCATGAGAGACAATCATAAGAATTCTTATTTGTTTCCTTACATTAAATTATCAAAAAATACAAAAAAAATAAATTATACAATATGTTCAGTAAATAGCGAAATACGAATAAAAATAAATGAAACATGTTTGTGGAGATTAACGCAAATAGCTAAAATAATGAAAGTAGTTGATAAATGTTTTGTATTACTCTTCTTTAAAAGCTCTTCGTTAAAAAGCTTTTGAGAGAGAAATTCTTGATTAAAATATTATCCTTTTCATTTAAATTTCACAACGAAAAAAAGTTAACCAGTGTTTTCTAATTGTCTTTGTTCAACATTTTATTTAAATAAACCGAAATACTTGAACATGATTGCGGAACTTTCTGAAGTTTTAGGGAAAAAGAAAATTGCTTCACAGAAAAGAAACCTCTGATTTTGATGACAGTGAAGATACAGAACTATTCTCATTTGTAATGAATAATTTTTATTTTGGGGGAGGGAGGATAAAACTGTTTAAATGTGCTATAAAATGAAGCTTGATCCCCAATTTGATGATGCTAATGGTTGGGATTTTGTTCTCAAAAAAATTTTCACGTCTTTTTCCACTTCAATTTCTGTTATATGAGATGTGAAACAGCAAACAACTCGTCTTTCGTGCACCACTTCAAATTTAACTACTGGAGACAGGTCATAAACCAGGAGAGGCTTACCAGAAAGAAAAAGTAACAACATCTTTCATGAAAAGCCTACTATGATGAGCTCTTTTACTTAGAAAAAGATACGGATAACTCGGTGAAGGAAGGTGAAGTTTTATATGAGGTTAAAAAGACACGCTGCTAAAGGAGAATAAACTTGACAATCACTTTGAATGCTCTCTTTCTTTCTCTGACGTAAGCCTTTGAGTTTGAGCAGCGGTGAAAGCGAAATATAAGAATGCTTTTATGCGCAACTTTCTTTATGACTTCATTTTATGCGATTTCAAGCACAGCTTATCCTTTTTACAATGTTTGTTTCTACGCGGCACGAGTTATCTTTCTTCACTTTTCATTTACAAATTTATACGATTTGTGAAGAACAAATGTTCTTCCATTTCTTTTCATGCTATAAGGTCATAAAGATAAGGTTTCGACAAAATCTCTTGTCTCACTCTCTCGCTCTTTTTAATCCTCTACTTTGGAAACGAGTGCTCAAATCAACAGTTTTAGGATGACAAATTCACTAGATAATTTTTATCATTATTTTGGTCTCATTAGAGAATGTCTTTTACTTCAGACTTTCATGTCTGATATAATTTCATCTATTATAATATTTTCTAGCAATAAACTCGAATTGCGTAATACGTATCAAATTTTTCCAGTGTTTGTGGATTTAAGAGCTTCAATTAGAAACGATATAAAAGTTTCGTGTTTTGAGAGGCGTATTATTTTTATTAAGGAAAATTCGCACTTCAATAGAAAAAAGGGTCTAAGGCAATCTTCCACTGCTTATGTAAAAACAATAAGTTTTTATTTATTGTTGTGGCTTATAAGAGTCTATTATGCGATATCATTACTAAAACGATGATATATTATTGTTTTATCTATAAATTGTCTAAAATACCGTTACCACCATTTCATCTGAATATTGAACTGCTTCAAGTGCATTAAGGGGTGTCACGACCCCTGAAGTCGATTTTTCAAAAATACTTTATAAATATTTCATTTAATTCTAAATCAAATGCAAAAAAAATTCGTGAGAATCGGTTGGTTTGTTCTCTCAAAATAAAAGAAAGAGAAGTAATAAATTACAGTGTAAATGTATTCAAGAAAAACATGTTGAACGCAGTTTTTGAGCTCATCCGTGAGATTAAAAAAAACTACTGCACCAAACATTTTGGAATGTTGCCGAAATATTTATTCGATACGTGTAAGTAAAATGAACCTCCAATTTTGCAATAGATCAATAGCAAATATTTGCAAGTATATAAAAAAAAATGTTGAATATTCTGATTTTTAAAATTTACATTTTTTTCAAACTTTCAAAATTCATAAAATTTCAACGAATGGTCAGATATCCAAGTTTGAGATTCATTTTAATAAAACACGTGTCGAATAAACATTTTTTCAAAATTTCACACAGTATTGGTGGAGTAGTTTTTTTCATCTTACGAAGGAGCTCAAAAACTGATAGTCGGAGAAAATCGCGTTTAAAGTGTTTTTTTGTATACACATTTGCACACAATGTGTTTCATTACCTCTTTTTTTTTATTTTGAGAGAACAAACTAACCAATTGACACGAAAATTCTTGCAATTGATGTGCATCGGAATGTAACATGTTTTTAAATCATTTCTGAGAAATCAACTTTAAGGTTCGTAACACCCTTTAATCTATGAATACAAATCATTTTAACAAAAGATTCTTCGTCATTATCAAATATTTAGTCGATATATATATATATATATAACTAATATATTTTTTACTAGTAGAGTAATTTTTAATCAGAAAAAAAAACAAGAATTTTCAGGGGTTCTCTAGAAATTCGGTAAATTTAAATAGTGAAGATGTTTCCAATTTCATGGTTTACATAGGTAAATGTAGAAACGCAATGCAGATAACAATAAAATATGAGAATATATTTTTAGATTGGGATTCAAAGTGATAAGTACCTTCATTAAAATTTGAAATCACTTTCATGTCTTTATTATGAACTACAGTTTGTTGGATCTGTAGAAAAGGTATAATTTCTCCCACAATGACAAATTTTTAAATCGCAATATTCAGCGTGATAACAAATATTCATTCATATCCCTAGTATCTAAACATTCAGAATCGGATTACCGGCATCGTAAAATCTCAAGAAGTTAGCTTCATGCAGATATCTGAAATTTATTCAAACATAATATATCAACAATCACATATGCGTACTTTTTTATTTCCGATTCATTTTATTCTTTTGATCAAGTTCCTAGACACGTCTTTGCGAATTTTACAAATGCTTATAGATAAATCAAAAGTGTGAATAGTCTATCTACACGAGTCATTTTACTGCATTGAAGGGTAAGTAGAGTAACCTCTGATTTTTTATACATTCCACATTCGGCGTGTCTTGCAGAAAAAATAAGGAGAAAAGAAAAAGACGAAAATTCGCCTGTTCAGAAAACTGTCGGCATCTGATCTTCCTGAACACACTCACACATATGTCACACGAAATCAGGTTCTTATTTTATCTGTCACAATTCTGCATTTTCTTTGCGATATTTGCACTTTTTCCTCAGAGTTTATTTACGGCTAGCCATAAAAGACGAAACCGTTCAATATATACTGTAGCTAAATGTAAGTTTGGGAACAGCATGTTTTCATTTCTGTTCTCGCAGAGTTAAAAAAAATGAGAAAAATATTTTTCTCATTTTTTTGACTCCTTATACGAATTAAAAAGGTAGCATAGAATTTAGAATTTACTTTGCTACACAATCCGTAAATCAAACGGCCTATTCAGCTGATCCATGCTTCTTTACGTGAAAAATATAATTCATTAGTAAATAATTGTTTTAGTTTCTACTGTTAACTCGTTTTTAAAATTTTATCGCTTTGATATTGATTTTTTTATGATTTGAAGAGCAAAATTTGTCTCTGTAGTTCTTAAGTGCGTATATAGACTCCATGAAAACTTATCCATGGCCTATTCACTGTGTATTTTAAAAATCAAGGTGAAGTAAAAAAAGTCACATTAAAATCATTTGATCATTTTTGTTGCACCACGATCATTTTCTCACACGAGAACTAATTAGACCGTGACCTACAATTTATTGCCGATTCCAAACTGCGGCTATTTTTTTATACTCACCCAGAGGTTGGTGCGCTAACTCATCGGTGTGGAACTCTTTGTAGTAGCATTTTTTTTTTCTGTGGTCATGTCGCCGTTTCTGTTGTACACCTGAGTCAGAAAAATGTCTGACGAGGACGAATCGGGTATCGAACTCACGACACCTCCGTTGGTAGTTTAGGCGAGCATCTTATCGACCTGGGTTACCGTGCCCAAGCCACATTAAGCTAGCTCAAAGAAATTATTTTAAGCTATTATGAACAACTAAACATATTATCCTACTATATTTACTATACTACTACTTCACCAAACACCAACTCTGGCCATATCGCTATATTGCAATTTACTGCCATTGTATTTACTATACTGGCACGAGTTCCGACATTTCCGCTTATTGTTAGTTTCGTAGTGTCGACTTAAATTTGCATAAAAGTTGGCGAAAAGTAACAAAATGGAAACCGACATACTTCAAAAAATGCAATTTTTTTTGTCCTCAGTGGAAAACGATCTTGTTAGTATAAAATACAGAGCAATTTAGTGAAATAAGTAAGAACATACCCAGGTCTGGAAAAAGAAAACAACTCCTCTCATACATATGCAAATTGAAATTTTCATTTTTTTTATATAGGAAAAATTTCGCTTTTACAGATATTTGGCGGCACTATGAAACTGAGTCCACTTCTTTCAGAAGAAACTCTATCGAAAGGAAAACTCTCCAACCGGAGGAATACTTTTGAAAATACATCTTATAATTTATACCTTTTATCATCAACAATTTAAGTATTACCCAAAATATGGTGTTCTGTTGGGTTTTCTGGTTGATTCAATAGTTACTTCAATCTTGCTATTTTCCCGGAATCCTTAGTTATCTTCGTTATGGCAGACACCTTGTGATTTTCTTCTTCAAGAACTTAATAAATTAAGATATTTATTAATATATATCAATTTCTATTAATTTGGAGCTGAAGAAAATTGAATTGCATATATTACGAGGTTCTTGTAACAAAAGATAGTCTTCTATAACTAAAAAAAATTATCGAAACAATTTATATCAACACCTGAATGAATAAACGCGAGGGTCTCTGCCACCGGACTTATCCCGTTGCCGAGATCTCTTCCAGCCCAGCTTCGTGGCAGAGTCTGGAACAAAGTGAGTGTGCAAACCTAACAGTCTGAGCGTGTATCTAGTGTTGTGTATGATATTTCAGTGCTGCCATCTATACTTCAAATTATGAGTGAAGTGCAATGATTGAATATCTGTAACGTTGTAGGTCTTGTTGCTCTCTGTGGCGAGACTTTTTAACGGGAAGATCGGCTCGCATTCGCGCCTTGAAGTTGGGAACCACAGAAAACCAACTTCAGCCGACCACCACTGTGGGGTTCGAACCCGGATCCTCGCATCGCGAGTCCGTCACTATAACCACTCGACCACCACAGCGGCTATATCAACACCTATAACCTATTTTATATAAATGTTCTTCATTTACAAGAATCCTAACATCTATTACAGGTGATCATGACTGTATTGGTATTGTCATTAAATTGGCTTTTATGTAAACCGGAAAGCGACTGAATAAATCTCGCGTTACTTAAAATTAATTTAATTAAATACATAAACATTTTGAATTAAATCTACGTTCAGAGAAAGTATTTGAGAATATTTTTGAGATCTCTATGAGTGTCGAAAGTTTTTTTTTAATATTCTTGAATTTCGGAAATGGGTTTTTGATCCAAAGTAAGATAGGTATTTTGAACACGTTGGAAAAGTCCGAATTCCCTCGTGATACTCTTTCTATAGAAATGTTGGAATTGATTTCCTGTCAGCACTCACCTGGCATCCAATTAAAAGGTCAGATTGAATTCTTATATATATATGTTACGGTAAATGTGATAAATAAGTTATTATGCATACTTAACAATCGTCTTGGTAAGTTTGAGAAATTAATCACTTTTACCAGTAAATGTGCATAATACCAAAGTGTCGTTAGTTAATTGAATAAATACTTGAAAATTATCTCCTTTATTTGTGATTAAGTATGATACTTAGTTTAACGATGTACGATTATGCATGCTTCGAGTAATTGGTGAATTTGATAAATATGAAAAAATTACAAATGAGTATAGTATGGGATGAATATAGTCTGACCAAGATATAATGTTGACAAATTTTATGATCATACCCCGATATATGATACAATACATGTATGAATTATCGTGTATGTATCATATATGATATAGTACGGTTCATCATGTTTACCAAGTGATATACGCTTTGGTATTATGCATAATACAAATCACTAATACAAATACAATGCCACAACAGGCAAATTGCCCAACGAGGTGACTGACTTAAGAACATCATGGATCCCCGAGCCATCTTTTGGAGGCCCTACCAACTACTGCTACACCACACATGCACACCCCCCCCCCCCGCGGAACCCCCCAACGAATCGGTACACGCGGGAATGTGCGTGTACGTGTAGTGAAACCTGACGTGAAGTTTTTGTTTCGCTGTAATGTTTGTTATGTGTAGTGCTGCCATCTGCCACCAGTTTTTCTAACTATGAGTGAAGTGTTATGATTGAATGATTTATCGTTGTAGGACTGTTGCTCTCTGTGGTGAGACTTTTTAACGGGGAGATCGGCTCGCATTTGTGCCTTGAAGTTGGGAACCACAGAAAACCAACTTCAGCCGACCACCACTGTGGGGTTCGAACCCGGATCCTCGCATCGCGAGTCCGTCACTATAACCACCCGACCACCACAGCGGCCGGTAAAAGTCATATTTTTCAAATATTTGTCAAATTTACCAACGACGTTTCAGTACTATGCATAATCGCCGGTAAAAGTGATTGATTTAGGGAAGTTTATCAAACTTACGGAAACGATCGGTGATTATGCATAATAACCGAATTTATCACATTTATCGTTAAATATGTACTTGGTCAAAACTTTTTTTTTTCACTTATACAACTGGGAAGATCAATGCACTCAACAGCTTTTGCAGCCGAAAAAGTAAGAAACCTTATTTACCTGCGAACACGGTAACAAAATGGTAGCGTGTTTTCGATAGAATATTTCTCTCTGGAGTATTTCAAGAGTAAAGAAATTAGAAATATACAAATATACATATTGGAATAAAGAAACGGAAACACGTAAAATTTGTTTCATCTCCAGCAATGTAGAAGGGGTATCCAGCATTGCTTCATTATAATTGACTGAAAAAAAAGTACGGCGTGCCTACATCATCAGTCATATTCAATGTACGAGTCTACATTTTTTCGGTGTATCCACGCACACATATATATTTATTCTTTTCCCATACCATTTGATTTCCAAGGTTCAACAAACATGTAAATTTTATAGTTTTTATGAGAATAAACGAAGAGATAGATATATACAGAAATATAAAATAAATTCAACTTTTATACTCATTTCAATTTTCTAGATGTATGATGATTTTTTAGTATTTTTTAAAAGAGCGCATTGAAAAGTTTTTCTAGTGACAAAAATTCGTTTTATTTCCTAGGTATCGCAAAATACGGGAAAAAGTGAATTTTTTTCACTTAAGCCCAGTTTACATGTACAAGATTGGGAGTCGCTTTGGTGATTATTACCTGCATGGCAACTTGTTTTCCACATGGGGGGAAAAAAAGAACGAAGATCCGTCAAAAGAGTCCCATCTTTGTTGCGGAATAATGGTGGGTGACTCCGACCTCCTTTTCCATAATCCTTTGTGCCGCGAAAACTACTGTAAGCTCCTTCGTAGGCCATCTTGAACCAACCACTTCCGTTCAACTCACGTAACCAGTGACGACTTCCGGAAAGAACAGGGGGAATACCGGCATAAACTAAACGCCATGTAAACGGGTTGTAGCGAAAGTCCCTGCTACGGGTAACTTCCCGGGATATTTTATTGCACATGTAAACGAGACTTTAATGACACTTGAAAAAACAAGCGTTTCACCTTTGATGATGGTTGAAAATAAACAAAATCAGCCACGAGCAAATTTGTATATATGTTTCAAAAAATTATTTATAAAATAAATTTTGTTTGTTATACACAAGGTGATTGATGCCCTTTATATTTTTAGTATATGCATTAAGTGTACTATATTTTATCATGCATACAAGGTGCATAGGAAACAGGGCGTATGACATTTTACTGGTGAACCGTTGATCCTGGAGGAATACTTCCCATTAGAAAAAGTATACAAATAACATGTAGAACTAGAACTGATACGTCATTCATGTTGCAAGGGATTGTATAGTTATTAAAATAACAAAAACAACTTTTTATACTGACACTCTGTCCTCAAAAACCTAATTAAAAAGTTGTTGCCCTGTGTCTTCTGAGGCCCACAAAGAAAATTCTATTTTTTTAAGTGCGATATTCGCAAAGATATTTGAATTCAAAAATCGGAGGAAAGTTGGGAAAGACCAGCATAAAAATAAGAGAAAGAAGCGTTGTGCGTTAGGTTTTGCTGCTCTTTCCCAACTTCCCTCCAATTTTAAAATCAAAAATCTCAGTGAATATTGCGCTTAAAAACGTGGGATTTTGTTCGTTGGCCTCAGGAGAGACAGAGCAACAGCTTTCTTATTGGTTTTTTTTGGACAGGGTGTTCACACAAAAAGTTAATTTTTCTATCTCAATAACCATACAACCCCTGGCTAATAGAAATAACGTATCAGAGGTCCACACGTTATTTGGATAATTTTTCTAATTGGAAGTATGCCTCTAGGATCAACGGTTTGCCAGTAAAATTAGACAAGGGAAGTTAAGTAATCACCCTGTATAAAAAAATAGTATATATATATATATATATATATATATGTTTTCTTTCTTTCTGGAAAAAGTATCCATTATTTTGAAATTAATTTGGATTCAATATAAATTGAAGTTTGAATTTTTTAATAAAATATTTGCAGTATGTCGCTTTCAAATTGTCTTTAATACTGAATTATTATCCAAAAAAGAGAGATTAAATTCTTATATAAATCGATATAACATTTTATATAGATTTCAATGGAATTACTCTATACACCCTGCACGGTATATAAATGTCTGGTAAGAAAACTAAAAAAAAAATAAATCATAATTTGTATCATTCACTTCTGGGTAATCAACCACAACTAATTTTCCCTGAACGGTCTCTGTAATGACATTTTTTCGTGTTCTTAGCTGCTACAAGTTATCGCAACATTAAAGAAAAAGAGTAATAAAATCGAGGAGGCAAAAAAATTATTTCCGTAACAATTCACGTTATAGTGAAGATGGTTTTAATTATTTGCTTAAATTCTCATTTTAATTAGATTTTTAAGGAATTCTAAATTATGTTGCAAAAAAGTTAAAAAAAAAACTATACTAAATAAAAAAACTCTAATCTCGTTAAATACTTTACTGGTATTCTTCACGAATAGCCAATTACCGAGGCAAATTAGGTAATTAACAGCAGTCACGTTCCATTCATGGCTCTGAACAGGCTTCCGCAACAGAAAACGAATGCTAACGTGAGAAAGCGAAAAGAATGTTCACTTTAGACATTTTCTTTGAAGAATGCTCGTCTATGCATTACAGGAATCTGAACGTCTTTTTGTTATAGAATGATAGTAATAATAAAAAAAACTTATATGTTTTCACAAAACAAACAGGGGAGAGAGTTGTCAAATGTTTTCTTCTTCATCTTCAAAAACATTCGAAATATGCGAGTTGGCTTACTGAGAGTGCACTAAAATCTCGATTGACGTATTTTTATAGTCCGTGGAGCAGAAAGTATTTGTAGTTCAACTCAATTTGAACGAGAATCAAGATGCAGTTAACCTTTAGACTACCTGGAAATTTCTATACCTTTTTGGTAGCGATGGGGTCCAATGGACCCACATCGAATATTTATGCATTTTCCTCAATTTACTACAAAAATTTATAAAAACGATTTAAAAAGTATATGATAAATCGAAAAGCACTTGATGAGATTCATTTATTAAAACAATGGGTTGTTCAACGCAAGAAATAAAAAAAGCAATGAGTATTAAATAATCTTTTTATGACTCCGTGGTTCATACAAAATCTTGGTTTTCAAAAAAATTAGGTTAGGTATAACCATTTCAAACAAGTTCTGAAGTGCATTTCAATTATATTTTTTGCAATATACACACACATTTAAATATGCTCAGTGTATATGTGAGCTTTACATTTCTTGCACCAGGTTCTTGTCTTGCTGCTTTCTTTGATGGACACATTTCTTGCACATCGAGCTTTCTTCTTAGGTGGCTCAACATCGTCGTGGCTGCTTGATGGATCGATCGTCTTCGAAAAACGTCACTTCTTTTCCAAGTGAAATCAGAAAACTTCTTAGTTTCTGGCATTCAATTTTGCTATCTTTTTGAAATGATGGTTGAACAATGTATGCGTTGAGGGCCCTCACATCGACCATGCTTTATAAAAGTACCATTGGTCATCTTTTTGTCTTTCTCTTTGTGCCGCAGCATCGGCTCATTTGATCCATGGTATCTACACCGGATTTTGTTTTGTTGCAATGCAGGATAATATGTGGCTTTTTCTCTGATGTTGAATTATCCTACTCGGGTTGATTGGCCATTGTGTAGAGAAAAAGTGACCGATTTATTTTTTTTTCCGGACATTAGTATACTATCATTAATCTTTCTGGAATTCAAAACGACTGCTGTTTACTGTCCTTGTTGTGTGTGCATTAATCTACTTTTACAAAAAGAAATTAAATATCTCTCATTTTTTTATGGTTCCAACATATGTTGGTTGCCATTGCTTCAATTTACGAGCTGGAAATAGGCTAGTGAAAAAATTATCGGTGGTAATATTTCTACCAGAAACTATATGAATGCTCTGTGTTTCTAGAACTACTCTTTACCTTGATTGGTTTCCCTCTCTTGTTGTGATCTCTTCCCTGTGTATATCTACATGTTGCACACATTTCTTATTGGGCTGTAGCAAATAACCCAGAATTTTATACCATATTTTCCTGGTTTACTGGTATGTACTGGCTAAATGAACAACACTCTTTGAATTTAAACAACTGCACGTCCACCGTTACGTTATTGTCGAAATTTCTTGGATTTTTTCGTTAGAAAGACCGGCACGTGATATTATCTGCAGAACAGAAAAAATTTATTTCCCTTGTTCTACTCACAACTATTTTGAAAAACCTTGCTTTAGTTGAAGAAAAAAAACAAAAACAACCACCAAACAGCCCTTGATTTGCCTAGGTGGGGCTACCTAAAGTTTTGTTATTCAAGAGTAAGAAATGAGGCATTCGAAGACAGGAAGACGAAAAACTGTGCTACCTGTGGTGGAAAATCTGACCTTTCATTGTTTTTTTTCTCATAAAATCCCCATAGAGGTCCAGTGAACCCCATTGGTGTTGGAAGCTACAAGTTTGAATAAGTTAGGCTTAACTGAAAAAATTGAAGAAAGGATGAATGTCCATGAAAAAAAAAAAGAGAAAAAAAACGAAAGAAAGAAAAAGTCAGTGACACTTGGCTCTCGAAACGCACAGTTTTTACGCACAAATTGAGATTGAATACTTGAGTTGGGTCCAATGGACCTCAGGTGTAGTCTAAGGGTTTAAAAAAAACAAATTTCTGTGTTTTATATATATACTCCGTACTGAGTTTAAAAACCTTTTGAAAGATATTTCGAGAGAAACTACAAAAAAAAATATCGTTGTTATGGTTAATTATGGTTTCAAAATCTTCTCAACAAAATATCGTTATAGAGGGGGTTTATCGTGGCAAAGGATATCGTTGTATCCAGAGGAGTTTAACATTAGACTATAGGCGATTTTTTCCAAACAAGATTTGAAAAAATGTCGTTGTAGAGGGATATATCATTATATCGAGTATCGTTGTATTGAAGTTTCACTGTCGTTATTTCATAATAAAATTATTAGATACAGGAGACATCGCATATTGGAATCACGGATAATGATATCATAAGGGTATTTGTATCACTTTCGCCAGTATCATAACAAGGGGAAAAAATTCATTTCTTGTTAACAGGACTTCTGTTTATGTTATAAATTTTTCGTCGAAACTTTTTTTTTTGAATATTTTGAAAGTAGGGTTGAATCAGACTCATTTTTTCCCTATGAGCTACCGTTATCAACCCACAAGTCTATTGTAGGAGGTCAGAATGAGCTCCCTCATTGATAAAAATTGCCCTAGTCTGGATCACAATGTCCTTATCGTCTGTGTGTCCGAACGCTTCTTTCTCTTATTTTTATGCTGGTCTTTCCCAACTTTCCTCCGATTTTTGAATTCAAATATCTTTGCGAATATCGCACTTAAAAAAATAGAATTTTCTTTGTGGGCCTCAGAAGACACAGGGCAACAACTTTTTAATTAGGTTTTTGAGGACAGAGTGTCAGTATAAAAAGTTGTTTTTGTTATTTTAATAACTATACAATCCCTTGCAACATGAATGACGTATCAGTTCTAGTTCTACATGTTATTTGTATACTTTTTCTAATGGGAAGTATTCCTCCAGGATCAACGGTTCACCAGTAAAATGTCATACGCCCTGTTTCCTATGCACCTTGTATGCATGATAAAATATAGTACACTTAATGCATATACTAAAAATATAAAGGGCATCAATCACCTTGTGTATAACAAACAAAATTTATTTTATAAATAATTTTTTGAAACATATATACAAATTTGCTCGTGGCTGATTTTGTTTATTTTCAACCATCATCAAAGGTGAAACGCTTGTTTTTTCAAGTGTCATTAAAGTCTCGTTTACATGTGCAATAAAATATCCCGGGAAGTTACCCGTAGCAGGGACTTTCGCTACAATGTCCGAAGGCTTATCGTCTGTGTAACAGCCTCTATGATTCTATATTATTAAATTTATCGTAATTCGTAATACACATGAGACAGTTCCATTCTAACATTCAATTAACTTCATTTTCTAAAAAAATCTTGCTTTTTTTTTAGAGAACTGAAAAAAATGCACGATTTAACATTTTAAAACCTGTTATGTTAGGGGGATAAACAGAGTTGTCCCCTTTCCATCTGCCCATACGTCCCGTTATGCCAAACGGGACACATGGTCATCGTACTTACAACCAGGGTTATTTGGATATAGTTATTAATCGGTTATTGTTATCAGAAACCCCGAGTCACACTAAGCGTCTTGCACTAAAGTTATTTCCTAAAAACAAAAACGGATAGTCGGAATTGATTTCCACATCATTATAAATAAAACTGATCGTTTACTCTCTTGTTAGTGCAGGGGTCTTCAACCTTTCAGACACCGCGGGAAAAATTAAAATTGCCCATAAAGCTCGCGGGCCACCAACACATATAATAAGGTATTTATAATTGTACAAGACTGGGGTACTCAAACCTTTTTCTACCCACGGCGCCCTTTACCCTAATCAACACTTGTCGGTGGCTCCCAAGAGCAGTTTAACTAAGAATCTCTTCGAAAAAACCTTCGTTGATCTACTACTCTGCGGCGCCCCTGAAAAAAGTTAGTGGCGCACACTTTGAGAACCCCTGGTATAAAAAAGATCCAGATTTACAAGGACCCAAAGCCGAAACACACTACACTGACGTCACGTCACGTCACGTCAGTCTAGTGTGTTTCGGGTTTTACTCATGCAGCTACAGTAGCATTTAATGGAAGGGGGCCGATGGGGCTCTAAGTTAAACTTGAGCAAAAATAGTTGAAGACATTTATTTATTCTGAAACTGTTTATTTTATTAATTATCAATTTTGATCAGTTCTGAAAGAACTATTTTCTCACCAATTCTAAAAAGTTTCTAATTAATTCTGATTAATTTCCATCTGAAAGCACTTTAATTCTGTGATTATTTGTTTCGGTAATTCTGAATTTATTTTTTTTTCTCGATGCATCTTGAAATAATTTTTTCAATTATTATGCAATTATTCTTCTATTAATTGTGAAATCATTTGTATCACAAATTATATGAAATTATTTCTTTCATTGGTTTATAATTTATTTTTCCACTAATTCTGAAATAATTTCTTTCATCAGCTCTATAATTATTTCTTTCATTAATTCCGAAAATATTTCTTTCATTAATTTTAGAATTAATACTCTTTCAATGTTCTCAACCATTTTCTGAAAATGATCAGCGAGCGATGACAAAAAGCTCAAATGTGGCCCGCAGGCCATGCGTTGAAGATCCCTGCGTTAGTGTTATCCACGTACACCGTCAAGTTTTATTTTTATTTATTGTTCATAAAATACAAAATTATAAAAAGGTTTATTTATACATCCAACCGTATAAGGTTGAAAGGTTATTTCACAATGAGAGTTTCCGAAAAGAATGACAGTTTACGGCAGATTCTAAACTTAAAGCAAAGCAAAATATGAAAAAAATATCTACGAAAAGATAAAATTGAGCTGTCATACATAGTCTTATCACTCCCGAAAAATTAGAATTCGGGGAATATAATTAAATATTGTAATAATAACTTTGGTAATGGTGGAATAAAAATAAAAGTTTTTATTTAAAATTCAATCAAATATAAAATAAAATCTTGATTTTTACAGTTTTACACTCGGCTCTCATACAGATATACCTAAAAACAACTTAACCTGTAACATTTGACTGAAAGTTCGTTAAGATAGTTGGAACTCGATTTTTATTACTTTTACACGCTAAAATGAGCAAGTCTCATAAAAAGAAAATGGCAATAGTTGTAAAAAGTGGAAAATACCAAGAATTTCAATCATCAATGTCTCGATGAATTAATTCCGATTAATTTCCATCTGAAAGCACTTTAATTCTGTGATAATTTGTTTCGGTAATTCTGAAATTATATTCCTCTGTCATGTTTTGATGAATTTTCATCAAAATATGATGAGGTAAATTTCTTCAGTAAAATAGAGAGTTTACTTCAGGTTGCAATACAACATAATTGATAATACTCCGATTGAGCACTGTATAAAAGTTTTAATGGTTTCATTTCGAAAATTTGCTGTTTGGTTCAAAAATGAACACGGGTTTACGCAGGTCAATTCTGTAATTCCTTAAAGTGAAAAGTGTTCAAAACAAGTGAATGAAGCTATTCTAGCTCGAATTTCCTTGTTTTTTTTTAATATTTTGTCATATTTTACTTAAATTTTAGGATTAACCAAAGATTTTTTCACCGTTCGGACACTCTCCGTAGTGTGATGAAAGTTTATATTTTTCGAGTCATGGTATGCAATAAGCATCAACTGATGTTTTACACATGTAATAGTAGTTATGTTGCGGCTTGAAAGAAATCTTAAACATTTTTAAAAAAGGGTATAAATTTAAAGCACCGTTTTTCTTGACAGTTTTGAATAAGTTTCGTTAAATTAGAAAAACTAGGGGATAAAAGTTAAACTTTTCCAGTCCCTAAGATTTACAACAAATTTATGTTTACTTCTCAAGTATTTTCACCTTCATCTCGCTTACAAGCGAGATGTTGTTAAGGGGTCAAACTTGATCCTATACGTTTACATAAATTTTCGCGGAGTCTGCATTATTCGTACAGAAGAATCAAGACTTTATCTATGTGCGTAAGACCAAAATTCGACAAGAATATTTCCCTTATAGTGATGTAAAGACGTAACAGTTCGGAAAGATTTCTATGCGAGGTATCTCTTCGAGCAGGTGTTTCTGCATTCAAAGCAATACACGCTTCGGGATGATAAAGATCGTTTAGTTGGCATATATGCATAAGAAATGAACATCGTATGCGGTATTTTCCGATTATACCGTGAACGCAAATAGCTATTTTCTACAAATATCCATTTATTCAAACACGCCACATACTAAATTTTTACGAGAAGTTCTAAAATATTTTTCTCTGTTTTTCTTGTTTTCCCAATCGATTTGATATCAAATATCTGGTGAATATTTGGTGATATTTGAATATTCATGGGGGAAAATTTGTAAGAATATGGCTACAACAATTAGAAAAATAAATGTGCAAAATTTGAAAATCAAATTTTCATTCTTTTGTTGAAACAATTTCGTTCAATTCTAATATTGAGGTGATAACGATGAGAGAAATATGAGGTCTAATGTTGAAAATTTGTTGCATTTAGATTAGCAATTTTCTCGAGTATAATATCGTCATATACACGCTGGGATCGTGGGATGAAAAAACAATTTTTCGCTTTACATGCATTTACGGTACATTATTTCAATTCTCTTAACAGGCTACTACCTTACCGCATACAAACTCCGGTCATATATCGCCATACGACAATTTCCTACCAGTGGAGTTGGGTGGGAAATGAAGGCGCCATCAATCGGTGGTCGTCCCAGGCTCGGCAGGTAAAGAACTTGATTCTCATGTTCTTCGGCCAGGATTTGAACCCGTGTACCTTGACGATAACCTTCATAGTGAAAGACGATCATCTTACGCGAAAACCCATGCTACTGGGGGTTTTAATGTGTAAAAGTCTCAACAATAAATAAACAGGTCATAAAGTGACTTGACTCTAAACCGTGACCATATCGCAAGGACTAGCAAGAGTCAAAGTGAATGTTTCGTAAGTGTTCGCACAGTTCTGTTGCTCTTATATGGTAATGTCAAAGATACATCACAGGACTTGATGAATCGTGAACAGAGATCAAGACGACGGAGTCACTAATTCAAATGTGATTAGATAACTAAATGTGTGACAGCGATAACTAAATGTGTGACAGCGATAACTAAATGTGTGACAGCGATAACTAAATGTGTGACAGAGATAACTAAATGTGCGACAGAGATAATTAAGTGTGTGACAGAGAGACGACAAGGATGAGCAATATGTATCAAGAATGGTTATTCGGCAACTACCGGTACGGAAGTTAATTCACATGTGCATCAAGTAGCGTGCATAGTGTTTAATCAGCTTCTACAGAGACATCACCAAATATTTTATCACGTATATATAGCTTTTAGTCTTTATAGTTGCATTTTTAATTGGGGGTTGCTGTATTTTAGAAATACAGCGTGAGCAAAAAGTTCGTAGAAACTTTAAAAGTTTATAAAAACCGGAAAAATAACTAAAATAAAAAACGGTTAGCAGGGTTAGCATCGCTAAGTCACGGGAATTTTTTAAAGACAGGATAAAAAATAATTCAAAAACAGCCGATAGGTGGCGCTGGTAAGAGCGATTTAGGTGGAAATATGCAAATGAGACGGTTATAAGAACTTGCGCTCCTAATTCACAATCAGTTCACCGTTGTAAACCGTGCATGTGGGCCTGCTGCACTCTGCCGTTGCTGGATTTGGGACTCGCCTGCAATGTGTTATACCCTGGGGTGGTGGTCATGTGGAACACATACTGCTGTAATAAACGATTTGGAGGCATTCTGTTCGTTATTTGCGTATCTTTTCTTTCACTTGTGTACGTCAGCGCCACTTATCGTCGTTTTTTTAGTTATTTTTTCCTGTCTTAAAAAATTCCCGTGACCTAGCGATGCTAACCCAGCAAACCATTTTTCATTTCGCTTATTTTCCCCGTTTTTATGAATTTTTAAAGTTTCTACGCGGACTTTTTGCCCACCCTGTATATGAAATCCATACTTTTCATGGGCACCTCAGCCCTGCATTTTGCCTGTTGTGGCCTTGTATTTATATTTGTTTATATGTAGTAGCGATTGTTGTCGGTGTCGAAGGGAGTTTTTCTGTAATAGGGGGTTGTCAATAAATTGTTTTTTAATTTGTTTCCTCAGGGAATCGTGAATTCTAACACGATTGACATGTTTAAAAAGAAGTAAAGTACGATAAACATATTGGGATAAATCGAGAAGCTATCCATACTTAGATGAGACAATCGTAATCTGTTTTATGGGCAGTGTATTGTACTTGAAAAGTATTGGCAGTGTATTGTACTTGAAAAGTATTGGCAGTGAATGGTATGTTGGAAGTAGATTTCTTGTTTTTTTTATCTTGATATAGACGAAACGTAAAATATTGAATTTTAAAGGAATCTTTTGACAGTTCATTGTATATATTTCTGGAGAATGCGAAGTCCTTCTTCAATATTCGTTCCAAGCGATTTTTCATGTGATTGCGTTTTAATTACAAAATAATATTTCACAATGCGGTGTCATTTGAAATTATATAGTGATATTTTTAGTTTTTATAATATAAAAATATGGATGCACAACATGGGAACTTCATTCCCTGACATATGAATTTAGTAGAAAAATATTCCTCCTAGTAATTGTTTCAAGAGACTTACGTGAGAGAGAGAGAGGGGGGGGAGAGGGGAGGAGAGAAAGAGAGAGAGAGAAATTCTCAAAATGATTGAGCTCTATCAAGAATTTGCACTACTATTTTTGCAAAATTGTTGACCACTACAACAATATTTTCTCATATCTCGCTCAAAATCGCCATAAATATGTTTCCAAACACCTCGCAAGTTTTTTTTTTGGTCACAAGGCATCGAGGGACACCTGACCCCTGGAAGTGTTCAAATTTTCACTGTCGCTGCTTTTTGTGTAAGACGCAAAATTTTACTGAAGGAAAATTCTTCACAGGTTGAAACTGGAAAACTTTATGAATTGATTAATCAATTAGAATTTTGTGTAGCTCACAAATGCATTTTTGGTCGTATTAATAACGCCAATTCGGAAGACATGCCAACAACAGTATGAATTTAGTGCGGCATGATGCAGATGCTGCTTCTCCTTATAATGATAATTCCTTTACAGCGATATTTTTTCTTGGTCCACGGAATACCGTTATATAGAGATTTATTTCACTGTACTCACTTTGGATTTGGTTCCACAGGTATTCCTACTGCAAAGCCCGCTCACTGTATATGTAAATAGTGTATAGAAATAAAACTGCAACTACTCTATTTTAAAATCAGTGATTGTTTTGTATTTTTGTAGGAATGATTGAGAAAGTATAGCTAGTTGTCAGGTCTTATAAATAAGGACTAACATATTGCAGAAACTATCAGCGCACTTTTCAGATATGTATTTCTGTCATCCATATTTTGATTTACGTTTTAATATGTGCTTCCAGTAGTGAATTATGTTTCATTTCTTCCTCCATGTTTCTTTCCCCTCGTCATATTTTATGCCATAACTTATTTTTTTGTATTATTTTTCTATTTACTTTATTTTATGCCTTTGGAAACAAAAACGGTGTATCTTTCATTAAATTCATTCCTAGACGTTTTCTTCTATAATTTTATTTGAAAAGGCGCTCAATTTAAATGAATTTATCTAATATGATTTTCATTTATTTAATGTGTGTGTGTGTTAATGATACCTCAACATTTATAACACAGCTACTTTAAAGTAGGTAGGTAAGTTGGTCCCGACCAAAAAAACGTACTCTTTTGTACATAAAATGAACACCGTGCTACAGAAACGAACTAACGAAGCATTCTATCAATTTTAATATATATGACATGATGTGTGTCACTCTCCACTTTTGTTAATGCAATATATGCAGAAAACTCGATGTTGTGAAGATATTTTTTTGAGATGCTGATATTTTAAGAAGGGAAAAACGCATCTCTGCCTCTACCGGGAGTCGAACCTGGGTCGCTCGTTTGCCGAACGGGTGCTACAGAGGATACAGAGCTTTCCCTGCATTGGAGCGTATATATGCCGAACGGGATCGTGCAATGGACACAAGCAGCGAAAAGCTAATGGTCGACAATCCACCAGACGGCTCCTCTGTACCTTAGTGGTGAGAGCGCTCGTCCGGCAGACGAGTGTCCCGGGTTCGACTCACGGTAGGGCAGAGATGAGTTTTTTCCTTCCTTAAAAAATCAGCATCTCAAATAATAAATTTCTTCACAACATCCAGTTTTCTGTGTGTCTTGCAATTTTAATATATTTAAAACGGACGGTTTCGGTATTATCGATCGAAAAATGTTAATTAAAGGATCATTTTTTGTGGTTTATAACATCTTAATTTTATAAATTACGTTTTAATAAGTTTTATGCGAAACGAATTTTCCCCCTTAAAAATATTTCAACATATTTTAGGAATTAAAAATAATTTAAAAAAAAGTTCTCTCTTGTGTTCTTTCATAGAAGCATTTACCGATCAAAGAACTTTGGTATCTTTTAAAACGTCAGAATAGTGTTAGGTAGATGTTAACGTGACGTGTTTTCCCTATTATACCCTCGAGCAATGTAAATTCTGAAATTAACCTTTTGGAATTTTCTTTTCTTATTTTTAGGTAATTTCAACCTTTTTTTAATGCCATACATGTAACTCCGCTTAATTCCTTGGAAGATGTATTATGTTAGATTATTTTAAAAATTCTTTGTTTTATTCATCGTTTATAGCATATTTTTGAGATCGACTATTCAAAATGGACGTTTTAAGTTGTTTTAGGTAGATAAAAAGAAATAATAACATTGTTGTTGATTTTGACTTTGAAAAAACGAATTAAAAAACAAAAAAACCCTTCATTTTCCTTTCATTGAACTTAGTACCAAAAATAATTAAGAATAATTTTTCTGTTACGGTGACTTGCATTATTTTTGGTTTACTTGCAATTATTCATCGATCAAAAACATTCATAAGTTTGATATATTTTACTTTTCTTCAGTAGTTATGTATTTACATTTAATGTGTATAATACATCTGTTATATCAATGAAAATAAAATTATTTACTAGCGATTTCGTTGTTTGCGAATGTTCCTAACAATTATGTGCCTCATATTGCAAATAAGTTCATTGACTGTGTGGGTGAATTCATAACCATTAGTATTTTAATTCGATAGCATTTTTCTTATAACAAAAGTTGTGCTTTGATTCACAACTTGGAAAAAGGTATTTTTGAATGCCGTTATTGATATACGAACCTAAATCAATGAGAGAAATCACGATGTTGAAATTGAGTATTTAGTTTATAAATGGCATAAAAAGAAAGAGGCCGTTTCAATGTGTGTGACAAATGACTAGTTACATTTTATCCCACACAAATCAGTTTCGGTAGACTTCTTTTTAAAAGAAGTTTCGTGAAAAAAACCATTGTATAAAAACTTGGAACAAGCTTAACTTGTCCAACAGTGTCATTTCCCCACGTACGAGGTTACGGTACCAAGGACGTAAACGGTTCTGGAGTTAATAATAGGAAATGCTCGGCCATTACACTTGGCAGTTCAGTTGCTGCATGTGACATGGCTGGATAAGTATAGTGTTAATAGTTGAAGGTGGTATCCTGCAAATCACACAAGCGCACAAACTCTTGGGCTTCGGTGTGAGATAATTACAGTTTCGCTTGTAATTACAGCGATAACTCAGCGCATAATAATTAGGGAATCAGGATCAGTGGTGAAGTCGGTTTCCATGAAAAGCAATCTAAGTTGCGCGGGTTACACAAATCGAAGAGGCAGCACGTTGATTCTGAAGCGAGAGATTGAATCAAGAACCCCCTACGAGTTCAACAAACCAATAAACCCAATAAACACAGTCATCACTAGGGAGTAATTAAAATCATGAAGCAAACAAAAATAATTCGAACAGACCCGCGCGAGATACGATCTCGCGAAATCCTTCGATGGAACTCTGAGGCCTCGAGAAACATAATTTATATAGGAAATCCTTATTACTTATAAATAAATATTAACGCAGCCGGATAGTACACACAAGTATATTTTGCCCAAAAGTTCAGTTCTGTCATTACATTTTTCGTTTTCGAATGGGAATAACAATACCCAGCTTCCGCCAACATTTAGATAGCTAGAATTAGATTTATATTCATTTGCTCCACTAATGTACAGAAATGAAGCCAGTAGAGTAAGGGTTTATATATATATACGACCTTTACAATCCGTGGGCCAGGTATGTAGTATCTCTGCCGCTCGTGGGCCAGTAACAGGATTACATAAGGGTGATCATCTGATTCGTATTTTACGGAACATTTCCGTAATTTTGGCCATCGTGATTTTTATCTATAAAATGCCCTGTATTTTCAACACAAAACTTACTTCAATTTTTACTTTTTACTGAAATTAAGGATTGAGATAATTTTCACAACTTATAAATTTTTTATATTATGATAGTTATTACTCTAAATATCATAATTGATTATAGTCACTGGTTAAGTTTGAAAAATTGGAAACTTCTACGCCACCCGTTGATTCCAGAAGGTTTCACCTAGCCAAGTGAGGTACCCTTACTTAACTCTTGTGAATGATATAAAAACACGATCGTTCTACAGTGGAACTTCCCATAATAGACACTTCCGTTAGCGGACACCTCCACTAACTGACACATTTTTGAATTACGTCAACGGGACTTAATGTATTTTACTATCCATTAACTGACACTCCTCGTTAGCGGACAAATTTTCGGTCACATGGGTGTCCGTTACTGAGAGGTTCTACTGTAGAATGCAACTTCAAAAGTGCTTCTGAAAAATGCGCCGTTTTGAAAAAATTCTTTATAACGCCAATAGAATAACCACTTTGTTATGCTGCCTTTTGAATGAAAAAAAACCGAAGTGAATGAACAAGATGGGTATGTTCCCTTTTGATAGAAACGACCCACTTTGCATTGCAATTTCAATCAAAAATATTCCCGTTTCCTACAGAGCTCATCCCAAAGATGCAGAAACCGTTGAAAAGTGTATTTAGAAAAAAAGTGGAAAAAAATGTTCCCTTTTGAAAATAAGCTCTTCAAATATTTTTTAAACTTAGTCTGATCAAATTCCGTTTTGATTTTACGTGAATCATTAAAACTTTATGATTATTAGAATTAAATTAATGTAGAAAAAGTAGCCAGTACGAGTCATTATTTCAAAACATAATGTGAATAACAAATGACGTTTACTTGACTCAAATGATGGTGGTTGGAATCATAAACGTTCAAAGATACCCTTTAGACAAATGCGTATTCAAGTCATATGAATTTTAAAATATTTTGCATATGAATCATTAATTATTTACATTGAAGGAAACTCATAAACTAAATTGAATATACTCATTTTATTATTCCAAAGAATTTTGTGTTACTATACTTCGAGTAATCAGTAACATGCCATTTTTCATACATTATAAAAAAAACAAGTTTTCCAATAATGTATATATCTTTTATCAGATTAATGATCAAAAGTCATGGATCAAAACTAGGGAATTGACATTCATAGAGATTTATTTCTATCATATTCCTACTTCTCTTTCGATTTTATGTTAGAAATTAATGAATTCTTTTTGGTTCGAGGAAGAAAATTACGGAAAAACCACTGTCCTCGTCTAGTGTGTAAATGATCTTTTTCTTTTTATCTTTTCAGGAATGACTTTCCGTTTGCTACTCGTATATCTTCAACACGAGGCATTTATAGCATCAATGCGCCCAGAGCATGCAGAGAATAACTCATGCGAAATGCGGCAAAAGGGAAATAAAAGAAGAAGACGATGGAAAGAACGCCAGATTGGGACAGATCTTATTCTACAACATTCGAAGAAGTCAAGAAATGCGGAAATAGAAATGCCAAAGATTTCTACTAACGAACCAATTGTCAAGAAGCACAATGGAATCGCAAAGAACGTTGTTCGGAAGAAAGATGGATCCCTATGAATCTTAACGAGATGCTGCTTTCTCCGAGAATCTGAAAAAAAAAGAAGGATGTTTCCGACTGCCAATTGCTCAATACTTTATATACAATTTTTTTTACACTTGAGTGAGCATGCAAATGTTGAAATTGACTTGAATTTGACTTTTCCCATTCCTGAAATTTCAGTTAATAATCCGTTTTTATTAGTGAAATGACAGTAGAGAGACGTAACAAGGGGAAAAACTATGATCTAGTAGAAATATCATAAAAATACTATTTAACCCCATCGATTTATTTCAAATTGTTTGCACATATATTTGATTGTATATGCTATCCAATGCTGATATAAAATTTTAAATTTCTTTAATACTAAGTTTTTTTGCAAATTTTCAAAAAAATGTATTTAAAACAGCTTTTATGCATGGTAAATAGCATGACATGAATGGAATTGAATTAAAACTGATTCCAAATAAAGGAAAGTGTTCAGTTCATGAAATGAAGCAAAACATTGAGATTACATTGATTTAATCTCATTTAAAATTAAATTTTGAATTTTAAGTTTCAAAATTTAAAAAAAATTAAAATTCAATTACAAATAAATACAACTACAATGGCCACAATAGGTGAAATACCCAACAAGGCGGCCAAAAAGAGATGCCCACAAAAATATGGATGTCAGATATATTTAAACAGCAACCCAATAAAAGAGAAATTATCTCCAAAAACAATAATTATGATAAAATATAATAAAATTCAAATTGAAATCCAAAATTCTGAATGTTAAATTTTGAAATTAAAAAAATTAATGTTTTATTTTAAATGAAATATCGAGTCAATGAAATGTCAATCTTTTGCTTCATTTCATGAACTGAACACTTCCTTTATTTTGAATCAGTTTTTATTCAACTACATTCATATCATGCTATTTTACCATGCGTGCGAGCTGTTTTAGCACATTTCTTTGAAAATTTACAAAATACTGAGTATTAAAGATATGTAAAATTTTATATGATCAATAGGATATAGCATGTAAAATCAAAAATATGTTAAACATTTTGAAATAAATCAATGGTGAAAGAATATCTTTAATGATATTGATACAAGAGCATAGTTTTTCACCATGTTAAGAGGTATGAGACCCCTGCAGAGGAAAATAACAAATAATGAAGAAATTGCTGTTTTGGTGTCATTCACCAATTATTAAATTTTTGAAAACATAATTTAAGCATTTACTTGCATCACAATGTATTCCAGTTTATATCAACCGGTAAAGTAATTTTAATGCTGAATACACGTGAAATAATTGTTAAATACGTATTTTTGTTGGTATTTTTTTCCCAAGACGTTCATTTTCACATATCACAAAAAGGCTAATTAGATCAGAACGTCTTTAGTTCTTCCTTTTTTATCGACCATACAATTCATTCGCATAGCCTATGTAAAAAAATGAGTGAATGCTGTGCCATCGACACGTTTAGTCAAGTTTAAATGTGAATTTGTATTCTACACCTTGATACAATGCAATACATAACAAAACTTAAGATATATTCATATATATCGTGGGATTCGTAGGTATCGCGTGGAATTCATCTGAACAATATTTATCCGTGAATACTTTACGAGAAACGAGATTTATCCGGATTTTGTATGAATTTTGTACGCCTTGAGATGTAGCGTAAAATGATATCGCTACTTTACACTACAGCTGTCGGGAATCCAAATCTGAAGAAATCAGTTCTTCAGGATTCTCGTACAGTATATACAAGATTTGTCCGTGAATACCGCTGGTTTATCTGCATCTTGTATTTCCATAAATATACATAGGTGGATCAAATATAAAGTGGAATTTAATTCCAGATGGGTAGAGTTTCAGTAGTTGTGAATCCCCCTAACGGTTACTAGCAGCTGGTTTGGATGTTTACAGTACTTTAGCTCTTCTCTTCTTGTCTGCAGCAACTCGGATCTATACTAAAAAGCACGGCGAGCTTACAAGAGATATATACATCCACTGCGCAGTGCATTATTATAAAATTTCTGGCCAAAAAAACAAAAATATCCGAAATTTCAAGGAAGCTCTATGCACAGTTCAAGGAAGAAATGGTCTCAAAAAGCAAATGTGTGGTTGGCATAATATTTATAGCTGGACGCGTGATGGAGTCAAAAGTGAGCCCCACTACGGACAAGCATCAGGCCCGTGATACACATGCCACTAAGTAGGTTGTACTATCGGTAACATTTGTACGAATGTTACCAATAATCTCATTTGTTGCATATGCTCGAAAGCGGCATGCTTTCGTGCTAATTAGTAGCATCCTTACATGCAATTAGTGGTCCTTACTGCAGAAAATACCCGTGCTCTTTGCAAAATCATTGAACTAGATACCCCCTTAAAAATATCAGAAATAGCATCAACAGTCGGTACAGTATTAACTGTGGGACTGCTCGATCAATCATTGAGGATGGCCTGGACCCTAGAGTATCAAAAAGTGTCTGCTAGGTGGGTTTCTCGTGCTATTCTTCTCCATGACAATGCAAGGCCACACAAACTGCTACATGAAGACCTGAAACGAGAAGACGGTCACTCGTCAGCTCTGAAACACCATCCCTACAGTACGGATTTACTCCCCTGCTACTATCATTTATTTGGACCGCTTAAAAAGGCATTGGAAGGTCAGCGATTCGACGATAATGCAGGGATTGCTATTGGGCAACTGGCTGCGTGCACAGACATCTCTCTTATTTCTTCGAGGAAGGGAGTGAAAATCTACCAATTCGTTGAGGAAAATGTACTTCAGAATGTAGGGATTACGTAGAAAAGTAATGTGTTATTTTGGTATCTATTCTTTTTGATAGTTATTGTAAAATAATTTCGGTTTATAATTTCTTTTCCTTCGTACCTAAAAAATTATTTTATTACGAAAGTATGTCATAAGTATAGTACTCAGACCATAACATGGACGTTTTTTCATATCAAAAAACGTATCAGAAGATAAAATCGTATCGGAAAGACGTACCAGAAGAGATAATTAGATTATTTGTAGAAACCACAAAATATTATACAGGGTGGACGAGAAGTCCTGGACACATTTTTAAAATTAATAAAAAAAACAACCAATTGACATAAAAAGGTGTGGCTTGCAGAAAAATACTTATCAAGGGGAGCGTCGGGTTTTTCCTTTTTATTAAAATAAATAATAAAGTTCCAAATTTCACCACAGATGGTGCTGCATCACAAAAAACTGAACATAACAAATGAAATGTGACACAAACTATTCATAATTAATGTTTATTACGATTTACGTTGCACAAAACTGCCACAGTTCATTATGAGCTCCCTTTCACTCACTTAGATGTAGCTGGAGTTGAAAAGAGCGCTCAAAATGAAATATGATAGTTTTATGTAACGCAAATCGTAATAAATATTAATTATGAATTGTTTGTGTCGCATTTCAAGTTTTTGTGATGAAGTGCCATCTGTGGTGAAATTTGGAACTTTTTTATTATTTATTAGAATAAAATCAGACGCCTTCGTAAGTATTTCTGTGTACACCGCACTTTTTTATGTCAATTGGTTAATTTGTTAATTATTTTAAAAATGTATCCATGACTTCTCTCGTCCACCCCCCCCCCCCCATATATTCAATTTATTTCTTTGGATATTAGCATTTGAAATATTTTCTCTTTACTCCAACTTTTCAAAAATGCACCCGGTTATAGCTGACTTACAAGATGTATTCACGTCAAACAAAAAAAAAAGTTTTTGCTAGTTGATCATGATATGGATCATAATCATTTCCGAGCATCAATTTCTTTTCAAATTTGAAAATTATTTGGTCAAGTTTTTCGAACTGAAAGTTTTCTCATAAGACTTAAGACCAAAATAATCTTCATTAAAGCTAAGAATGATTTTTATTTGAATTACGGCGAGATGATTAAGCAGATAGCAATGGTGAATATTCGGTTTTTCTTCTCTCTCTCTCTTTCTCTCGTTTGAAATTATAAATATTCATTAAGATCAGAAATAGTGGGGGAAAAAATGTCTTACTTTACTAATGTTGATGTATCGGTCAGAGAGAAAACTCACGTATCAGACCAAAAAAATCACGAATGAACGAGACATTTGTTTTCTTTACTGGAAGCTATTTGAATCATAAAAGAAAGAAAATAGAGGATTGCGAATTCCCCTACGAGTACGACGTGTTTTAGGAAAAGCGGTTTGTACGATATCTTGATAAATGGGTTGGGTTCACAAGCATCAACTATTTTTAGCAAGTTATCAGTAGAGTAAGAAACTCTTTCCCTCTTGGGTTTCGGACAATAAACCGAGAGAAAAAAAATCTGTTGGATAAAACCTCTGAAAAAAAAAAAAAACTCGTGTGCAGAATTTTCAAAAAATGCTGAAGTTGGCAAAAAAATATTACTAAATGTTTTCTCACACCTAAGTAGTGGTGTTATAGAATACAAACGCCATTTCTAGACGGTTCTAATAAATAATCTTACCTTCCAATGATTTTTATTGCAATTTTACTGCCTAAGATACACCCGTGAAATTGATTTTTTACTTGTTGTTTCCAACGAATTTCGATACTGGATTCATGCGTGTGGGATAAAACTCATTTTCCAGTGCAATAAATGTCTGAAAAAACTTTTTACGAACTTCAGGCTACTGAAGTTTAATTTAGATGGTTCTAATCTCCAATACTTGTTCTTCTTCTGATTTTTAAACATTAAGGATATCGTGCATTATTAACACTTTGAGCGCATGATAATATAACATGACATCAATGTAATTGAGTAAAAATTAACTCAAAATAAAGAAACTGTTCAGTTCATCAGACGGGGAGAACGATTGAAATATCATTAACTCAGTCTTTTAAGGTCCGTTTACACGCGTCAAGTAATTTAGTAGTTAACTGAATATTAAGTTATGAAGTGCTCACAAGAAACTGCCCCTACGTAAATAATCAAGTAGTCAATACTCATTGGGTAATACGAGGCCACGCCCAATGACACATGTGCATAGGGCCTACTAAACCAAAAAAAAAAAAAAAATAGAATCCTGTTTATCTACTTGTCTACGTGACAACTAAACAATTTAGCAACTTAGCAACTACTAGCGGTCCTTAACGTTTGCATGCATTTTTAGGTACTTAACGAATTAAAATTTAGTTAACTACTAACCTACTTGAAGCATGTAAACGGGCCTTTATTTGAAATTAAATTCAAAATTTTAAAAGTTCAAAAGAAATTGAGTATTTCAATTAGGTAATTGATTGTTTAAAATTATTTATATATTTCTTTACTATTTTATTATTACTATATTTATTTGTTAAGAAATTTTAATAAAGGAATTGATTATTTTATAAATCGAGCATTTATGAATGGATTTCAAATAGATTACCTCATTTAATGAACTGAATTGTTTTCTTTATTTGAATCAATTTTTATTCAAATACTTTGATGTCAAGCTGAAAGAGAATTTTCAAGAAATGCGAAGTTGACCAAAAAATATTACGCTGCTAGATGTTTTCACGCCTAAGTTGTGGTGTTACAGAACACACAAACGCCATTTCCGACTGTTCCAACAAATAATTTTACCTTCCAATGGTTTTTATTGCAATTTTTCTGCGTGAGGAACATTCGTGAAATTGATTTTTTGCTTGTTGTTTCCAACGAATTTCGATACTGGATTCATGCGTGTGGGATAAAACTCATTTTCCAGCACAATAAATGTCTGAAAAAAACTTCTTACGAACTTCAAGGCTACTGAAGTTTAATTTAGATGGTTCTTAAACCACCGATCCTTGAACAAAAATGTGATTGATGAGGTTTTTTTTCTCTATCATAGATATGTTTTTGATTCTTTTTTTTACTAATGAAGGTCATACTCATTCCCTGTATACGTCGTTCGAGAACTGAAAGTTTTCGTGAGATTTAACTTGTCTCTTCACATCACTATCATGAAATGTCTTTATGAGATGTATTAAAAATATGCCAGATATCTATCAAAACTAATTTTGGTATATCACATGTGAAAGCGTTTTTTTTTTTCAAACGTTCATTTTTTTTTATTTCAAACCAAAGTGAATGAACTGTAAGATTCCAAAATTTGAAATTTTCTGTCTTTTTATTCCTTTTATTATACAACTATTTCGTATTCTTTCCAGAGCAGAGAATGTAATTGCTGTTTATTTTTAAGGGACCTCATACCTTTCAAAAAGGTCAAAAGCCTCAAACACTATGCTGTAGTAGGTATCTCATTAAAAATATTATTTAACCAATAATTTTTTTCAGATTCTTACATTATCAGATTCTTTTATTTTGAATTCATTTTTATTCAATTACATTGATGTCATATTATTTTATGATGTGCTCAAAGTGTTAATAATGCACGTTTTTTTTTATGTTTGAAAATCTGCAAAAATAATAAATACTAGAGATATGTAAGTCATTGTATTAGCACAGCATACCATTTACAATGAAAACTATATGTATCTAATTTGAAATCAATCAATGGTTAAATAATCTTTTTTAATTATATCGCTACTAAAGCAGAGTTTTTGAGGCTTTTTGACCATGTTAGAAAGTATGAGACCCCCTTAAAAGAATCCTCAACAAGCTTCTCTTCAATAAAAGTTCGTTAGGAGAACATAATTTGTATTCTTGGATCGACTACAGAAATCTCTCACTTTTCCTCATCATAAGATTTATATTTTTTTCTTATCTCTCCGTGAATGTATTTAAGGGCATTTGCTTTCGGAGGAAACCGTCTGCGCATCATTAATCAACATGTCATCTTTTCTTCGCGTTCGTTGTTGATTAACACTCATCAAACGATTTAGACTTCTATAAAATGATTTTGAACATCGTGACCCTTCGCGTAGTTCTCGCTCTAAGAAAAGATATTTCTACAGGTGCTTTTTGACTGCAGCATATTCAGTTTGCCAAAGACCAAAGAGTGGAGCGTTATTTGTGTGGCCAGCTGAAACATTCATAGAATTCAAAAGCTGTCTCTTTGGCGACAATTTGCCTTTCATATTGACAGCTTGCAGCAGTGTACGATGTGCTGTCTTAGCCAAAATTTAGTATATATGTCTCTTCTAGCTGGCAGTTGTTCAAATTCTTTATGAAAATAGCACAAGAAATGATCACGAATAGTTCAGAGTAGAACATCTGGCGTAGGATTTTGAGCTTTTTTATCCTTTCTCCGGAACCACACAATCTTTTCGTAAATGCTTTATCATCTTGCGCGCGATGCAATCAGTCAAATGCAAATTCAGGAACGTTGCGAGTCTGAATAACGAACATTTCTCGATTTCCATTAAACCGTTTCTTCCAAAAGTAGAAGTTTTAGGTGGGTTACGTTTTGAAAAAGTTCTTGCATTTTCTTTCTCTCTAATTTATTGCCTTTCCCACTCTTCAGGTTTTTGTCAAAATTCTCTTAATTTAGTGAAGTGTTATAGAAACACACACAGGGGATACACAGTATTTTTACAAATAAAACCAAACACTTTTAAATCTTCCGATCAATTGTTGTTCGTCGATCTTCAATTGTATAATGTTTTAAAATGTCAATACTAAGATGACGAACGTATTAACACCAACAGTGATTAATTGAAATCTAAGTAATGTTGGTTCTTGTAAAAATTTTCTGTAATTTTTCTTCCTTGCAATGTATAAATTTCGATTCCCTTTCTTCGACCACACTGATACACCATATACAAATTGAAGTCAAAGATTCAATCATCATTTTTTTTTATTCTTTCAGTATTCAAAAATGAAAAAAAAAATCAACTACTTGGAAGGTGGAATGCATTTTTTACTTGCCCAAAACGATCCTTCTATTATCACACTTTATCGATAACAAAAAGACATTATAGAAACTTTAGGGAAAATGGACTGTTTTCGAAATGTGAAAGAATATTGGTTTTTTGAGAAGATTAAAAAATATTTTACTTCGTGTAATCGATAGGAAGAGTTATGAAACTATCTTAGATTTTCTTTTAGAACCGTTTTCACTACATGATGAAGAGAAGACATTCTTTGGGAGCTTGATGTAGATCGATCGATTCATCTTCTTCTGACGTCTTCGTTCATACTTTTCCATACTCACTTTTTTTAAAAACTTTTCTAGTCAACTTTCTTTCCTCTGTCAAAGTTGGATTTCTGATAAAATATAGACCGTGGTTGTTCATGATATCATGCTGTCTTCCCAAAAGAGGATTTTTCTCAATCCATATTTTTTCTGTTTTATCAGAAAGAAAGCTTTATTTAGCCATTAAAGTTGAGAGAAAGGATCATTTTCCGACATAAGAGAGAGATAATGACCTGTCCGCGTATATTTAACATCTTATTGTTATATGTCACTATCGAGAAAAACCTGGCGTTGCAGACGTTCGTCATTATGCTTAATATTTATTTTTAAAAAGAAATGCGTAAAATATAAGTTATTGTAATTGCGTAAAATAGATGAGTGACTTGACAAATTTTCTAGTCAACTTTATTCTCTCTGTCAAAGTTGGATTTCTGATAAAATATAGATCGGGGTTGTTCATGATATCATGCTGTCTTCCCAATAAAAATGAAAATTAACGTAAAAGAATTATTAAACAATGATAATAGAATAAACTTAAAAAAGGAAAATAGGGTGCAAATCGACATGTCGCCAGACAATGGTAAATAGCCATTTGGAATCAGCTTCGAACCCTGCGTACTGTCTAAATTAGCCTCCGTTTGCATAATACAGCCATAGTGCAACAAAAGTGATGCAATGTTTGGATGTAAGTGAAGAACGGGTATAATATTTGACAATTAATACAACCAAACTCCATTTCATAACAAACTTTTCAGGGATTCAACTCCACATACACCTAACTCATTCATAAATATCAGGAAAAATAAGAAAAAAACTGTTTTAAACAAATTTTAACGGCTCTGATTTTTTTTTCAAAAAGCAAAGAAATCGATATTTTTGTGGCTCGACTTAGTACTTAAACAAGTGTGTTTTTTTTCAGAGTTCATAAGTTTTTCGCCACTAAAAATTTTCCTTCAATATATTTCTCAGCTTTATCACATTATAGATTTCACATTTCCAATCATTGTTCAATCCCACGTACTGATACAAGTCTTGTATGCTCGTTTCATTTCCCAGCACTACGCCACTCCGGCCGTCGCAAAAACCACTTTTTGAAGGCAAAATCAGTCAAAATCACCTCAGCCACATATCAAAATCTGGTGTGAATCCGGCTTAAAAGTCCTATGTGAAAGTATTTAGAACTCAATAGTATTCACCATATTCAAGAACCGTCTTACCTAATAACGAATTTTAAACTTTTCGTTCGTTCCGAAATAATGTTTCGACAATGAACAACTATCTTGTCTTTGTATAATTTTGAGAACCTTACGTATTTAGGAAGGGGAAAAAAAACGAATCCGTCATTTACCGAATGTTTAAAAGTGAGGGAAAAACGTATCGAAATGTTTTTTTTAATTGTCTTCACAGAGTTGAGTATTTGGAACACAACCAAGTTGAAAGTGAATATAATCATTAGCTACATCAGATGCGACTTTTGGCCAAGAATAAAAAAAAGAATGGAAAAAACGTTCTTACAGAAAAGTAACTTTGCATCATGTAAACAAAGAGATCAGAAACCGATGTCGGATTAAAAAGTTTCTTGGAAGAGTTCCGTCATGAGTCCAATTATAGCTCAGATGAATGGCAGAACGATACAAGAAATGATGCCGAGAAATTATGGCAGGAAATTATGCTAACGAACTAAATATGTTGTGCCAATGGAGCAAAGAAGTCACAGCGTACGGCATACCAATTACACGCCGTTAAATGCATTCCTTAAGTTATTGCTTTGGGAATAAAAAAAAGAAACATAAATGTTTCCCATTGTTCTTTCAAAATGTCCTGTTTGAAGTGTTTACTATTCATAGAGTGAAAGAAAATATTTCAGGCACTTTCGCTATTTACTGATTAGTAACACCTTAAAAGTCATTTGACTTCAGTTTAGAACTGACTTTATAAAAAAATCTGAAAAAAAAACAAGCATGGCTGTGACCTTGGGTTTTACAATTAAAAATTGTCACGTGCTCTGTTTGAAACTTTGTGAATTGAAGTCTTGTCCGAATTTCATCCTAATATACTGTCAAATTCAGTATTTTCTAGTAAACAAAATATTGTCAAAAACTTTTTCTCGTGATCATTTTCATATCCGACTTTTAAAGTAATTGCTAGAATAAAATAAAATTCTGAAACGAGTGAATTGCAATTACAATAATTTAATTCTGTAGAATTGGCAAAAAATGTATCATATTTTCATTAAATAATCGGCAGCAAGAGAAAAGTTGTAATTATATTTATTTACTTATCTTAGTAGGAAGCTTGAAACATCAGGTAAAAATCGAAAAAATTTATCTTATTGCGAGAAAAATACACGTGATTATTGATGAATACGGATTGTTAATATTATAGTAAAATAATATTATAATATGTTTTATATATATTTATATATATTTCTTCACAAAAATGCCGTTGTTTTGTGAAAAAAAAAAAGCCGTTGTTTCGCTTATTTATTATTTTCTTGCAGTTGTATTCGAATATGTATGAATTCCAATGTTTTCAATCTAATTGATATTAGCCAGCTCGGTTATAATGATTAATTTGAATATTAAAAAAATTCCATTAGAGCGTTTCGTTGAACTGCTTTTATTATGAAAACAATTATACATAATTAGAATATTATTGCACAAAAGAGTCGCTGAAAAGATGACTAATTTTCAATATTTTTTGTAACATTACATTTTGAACAACAATTTTTTTCGGAAATATTAATTTAACACTGATGTAGTTTTTAGAATTGTGTAATTTATAGTCAATTCTGAAAAGATAGGACTTTATATTATATATCTCATCAAGTTCCCTCTCAGAATTCTTCAGCAGTTAGTAACATCCTCTAATTGTATACTCACATCATTACTGGAAAGTTATTTTTCATGTTTTGAAAGGTTTGTACATTGTACATCAAAACGAAGTGCAACTGACGTAATATTTTGATTAATTACGGAGAACATGCATAGATGTAAATATGTTCCTTTTAATCTTTCATTTTCTAACGCAATATAATTTTCAAAATGAGCTGAATGAGGATTTTTGAAAACGTAAGAACATTTACTGAAAAAATATATATTTTCGACGTTTTTTGCATCAACTAAGAAAAATAATTAATTACGGTTCTCGTAGTAATAATTTCACTGCTGAATGCCCTCACAATAGCCAAGACGTCATTTTTAAAATCTTAAATGAAACTCTAAGATTTCGTGAATTCGGAATCACAGCTCAGTTTTTGACAGAACCTTAAAAAGAGAGGGCGTTATGCAGACCACACAAGTAAATATCCAAAATACTCCCACATAGAGTGGTTATAGCATAGACCATACATGCTCAACCTATAACCCGTGGGCCTCAGATTCATTTGATGTGGCCTGCGACCTCAAACCTAATTTTAAGATAAACTAAGTAGCACATTAACAGATCACTTCAGTCACCCGCAGTACATTTATAGATCATTTAAGTGACCTGGGGTGTGTTCTAAATCATTTAATGACCTGCATCTCAATTTACAACACTTAAATTCTAACTCACTCACACACATGCTCATTTCATTTAAGAGGCCCGCGGTTCATTTCCAGATCACTCGAGTGGTCCACGGCACATATCCAGATCACTTTAGTGACCTAGGGTGCTATTAAAGATCACTTAAGTGGCCCGTGGTTCAATCTCATTTCAATCAAGTGGTCTGCAGTACATTTCCTAGATCACTTAAGTGAACCGTGACACATTTACAGATCACTTTAGTGACCCATGGCGCTGTTCCAGATCACATAAGTGGCCCGCATCACACTCTACTTTCAATTAAGTGGTCTACAGCGCATTTCCAAATCATTAAAGTGGTCCGCGGTACATTTCCAATCATTTAAGCAGCCCACGACGAATTTAAAAATCACTGAAGTTACCCACGGCACATTTACAGATCACCTAAGTAGCTCACGACACGTTTTCAAACTAATGAAGTGGCCCGCACTCTCCGAAAGCACCCTTGGCATGGAGACCCAATCGGCAGAATAGAGCCTTTCGTAAACGGCCTTAAACGGCGTCGTGTGCACAAAATAATTGTGATGAGACAAAAATGATCAAATGTGCAGCAGATAAATTATCTTTTACTTCACCATTTTTCGAATCTTTCTACGTTTTATCAACGCTTAGAAAACAAACGCTAAACAAATCCGTTAAAAAAAAAATAAAGTCGCAGTTTTTCTTCAAATTATAAATAAGTTTAAGGTTTAGGTTTTTGAACTTTTTTTTTTCAAATTGATGAAAAACAAAAGAAATATTGTTTTCTTTTCTGCCAACATCTTTTTACAAAATCGGCATTTGCATCTAAATCGAAACTAAATTCGTCTGTTGGATCATTTACTGTGATCAAACAAGAATGTTTGGGTTTTTTATATGCAAATGTGTCTTCCATTTTCTCTAGAAACATTTGATGTTCAAACTGGAATTAAATTAGCAGTCAATGAATTTGAATTTCGTTGAAATATTTTTTTTTTTCTATTATTCTTCTTGTCTGGCGATTTGCATAAGAAAATGTAGCTTAACAAAAAGTAAATTAAGAGTTTACTTAAATTTGTTTCAGCACACTACGAAAAACACTCAACATATATAAGACACTTTCGATATTTCCAAGATATATCTCAAGATTTTATGTAGCAGGAGATCTTCCAGCAGCAGTGCGAATTTTATAACAAGAATGTTTACTTTCACCTGAGATTTTCCAACTCACGATATGAAATAATGATATCGATATTTATACTTCTATATAATTTTAATTATCTATACCAACTGTTTTGAGTAATAAGTATTTCCGAGTGGAAGTTCTGATAGAGTTTTCCCGAACTAGATATTGCTATGCCTAATTAGAATAAAATGAGCACTCTCAACATTGAGAATGTAGGAAAATCCATCGCCGAGAATATTTGTCTGACGCAACATGGCGCTAGACAATGTTAATTTTCAATGCAGGAAGAACACGCAGTGACATCAAACTAACAGTAACATTGGAATAGAATGAATATTTACCAACATAACATGTATATTTTTTGCGATTTTTTTTAATATTTTGTCTGGTGTACAAATATCTCAATAGCCATTTTATCATTATTTTTCTCTTTAATTTTTAATATTCTTCTCTTTTAATATATTTCTCATTATTATTCTTGTCTTTAATCAAATCTCACACTTGTTATTTGTTTTCTTCATAATTTCATGGAAAATTGTGTGCTTCATAGAACTTGTTTACATGGGCAGAAACTGACCTTCATTTGTTAAGAACATTGTTATAACTCTTTGTGGATCAGTGATTTGCAGTGAATACAGTGAAAGTATATTATAACGAAAGATCAAGATCACGGATAAAATTTTCGTTTAAGCGGACTTTCTTTCTTTTCCACAGTCAGGTAATAAATTGTTGATAATTCATGCTTTATAAGAACTAAAATAGTGTTGTAGATAATTTCGTTTTAATAAGGACGAACCAATTAAGATTCTCACCACTCTTCATGGCTTTATGAACTTGTTAGAATCTATCCATTAATCGGAAGGGGCTTTCTTAGCATGTTAATTCAGTCTTCCAAATTCAGCATGTTCAGAAATAACTTTAAGGTACTTCTATGCATGTTACGCATGCTATGCATTGTCCTTGAGTGGTTTACTGAAATTTTAAATCAACGTGTACGGACGTCACGAAATATTTCATTGCAAGCCAAGTAAACGCGCACTAGACAAACGTCAGTTTTGAGAGGACCTACGGTCAGTTCATCAAATAGACTTGAGTTGCGTTTCTTAGATTTTGTATGGTGAAGGCTATGGTACTGTGATCGTAGCCGGCTCTTGCCAGGAAGGAAAGAAGAAGAGAAGGAAAAAAAGAAGGAGAGAGTGTGGAGAATTCATTTATTATCCCACGGTCAAAGTGAGTAAACGTATGTAGACGGTCCTTCAAAAGTTAGTCAAATAAGCACGGATAGCAAAAAATGGCAGTAGTTTGTCAGTCACTGAAATTGCAAAAAATCGAAAGCATTCGTTACACATCCCATATGCATATTGGGAAAACTTAAGATTTGAAATTAGGGGGGGGGGTGACTTTTTTGTGTCCATTCTTTTTGGAAATGCTTCGGAATAATGTTTACGTGAAGCATGTGCGGTTCAAAAGGGAAGACAAGGCACTTTTTTAAGTAACCGAAAATGTTATTGCCAAAATAGTTCCATTTGTCACCGATTGGTGGCTCTTAAGCTGTATGTATATTATGTCAGTTTGTACAGTTGAAGATCTGTTAAAATAGCGGAAGACAGGAGAAGCTTACGCTATAGCTGCATATGTAAGCATGAGGCCACCACAATAGACAGCGCCTTCATTTCCAACCCACCTCATTAATGGCAGTAAATTGCAATATAGTGATATGGCCAGAGTTGGTGTTTGGCGAAGTAGTAGCTGCATGTCTAATTATCCTGAAGTAAATTTTTTCATTATTAGAAACAATCTCATATCCTTTTGTGTAACCGTATCGTGGTTCCAACTGTTCTTGTCTAATAATGAACTTTCATTTTTCTGTAGCATTTTTGGATCATTAAGTATATACAGTAGTATATATGTTACGGTAAATATAATAAATTGGTGATTATGCATAGTCGCTGGTTACTATGCATAATCATCAATTGTCTCAGTTAATTTGATAAATTTCACTACGTTAATCACTTTTCTCAATTCACAATAGTTGTGAACAAAATGTATTAAACATTCTGAAACGATTGGTGATTATGCATAATCACCGGATTTATCACATTTAATGCTGAAAATATTTTTTTAGAGGTTTTAAGGGGTTTTTCACGCATATAAAAATTTAGTGTAGGTTTATAAAAAAAAATGATTTTTTATTTCCAATCACTGCTAATTTTATTTTACTATATATTCACCAAAATTTCATTGTTTTATTTTTTTAATATTTTACTATGTGCCAATGTTTCCTTACTGCAATTGTTGGCAAAAAATCATGAAGGCTGTTGATGCTATTGAGAACAAAAAAGTTGTTTTAAATATAAAAAACAGTTTTATATTTCATACATATAAAATAAATGCTTTACAGTGCCTACAAACTCTTTATTTGTGATGTAAATTCGATCTTAATGTTATACGAAAAACTCAATTTAGGTATCTTTGAGTTTATTCTTGAAAACGCGTTTTCTCTAACTCAATTTACGCAATGCAAATTTCTCGAAAACAAATTTATTCCACCGTTTACAAGTTTACGCATAATTTTTGGAAGGAAAAAATATCCTGATATCCCAGGGAAAAAGCTCTGATCAGAATCTTCAGTTATGGTGAAATATGTGGTAACGAAGGAATCTCTACTCATTAATATATGATGTATTTAGTCCCGATGCTTTTCAATCTCAGCAAAATCCCCCATCTTGAGACATCCGCTAGAAAATCGGTATTAATAAATCAAGCAATAGAGAGATTCCAATGAGGAAATCTAAAGAAAGAGAGAGAAAAGAAATAGGCAATTGCCAAAGAAGAGCAGAGTGTGTGGTATTTGATTTTTCTCTTCTATCTGAATCATTCGACTTCAGTGAAGCGAAGATCTGAAATCTCTTTCTTTCTAGTGAGCAGCAGAAGAAAATTCAGTGCGGATGAACACCCTCAAGACGTTGCAAAAGGTGTTAGGTAAGATCTCCGCTTCGTATTATATATTTATTCACCTGTGGTACGTGACGAAAGTCAATGCTATCTTGGGGCCGCGAGAAAATGAAGCGAAACGAGAAACATTCCAACAGTTAAATACGAAGCGATAAACACAAAAAAGAAACTTACCCACATTATGTTTTGCACGTTAAATAGGGGATTTTGTTTTATGTAAATAAAGCCGTAAGATAGGAAATCTTTTAAGGCGACCGCCGCCTTTAAATGACAAATTTCACAAAAAAAAATTGATATTATTTTCATGTAAAAATATCATGTAAAATTATTTTCATTTGTAAAAGTGCAGTTATTCTAGAATCCAAAACTGTTTCATTTTCATCCCTATAGTAATCTAAAAGCAAAGTTATTGAAAATTAGGTGAAACAAATTTAATGCACTGACTCTGAAAATGAAATTTTTGAAGATTTGTGTTTTTTGCTTTTTTCACGTAATGAAAAACTTGATTTCGCAAGCATTTTTCAAAATATCTCTATGAAACTTTCCCCACTGTACTTTAAACAGCTCCGGCAGTGTGCAATAAACTAAAAACTAAGCGATACAGAGAGATAGACGGTTTTTCTTCCCTCAGCCTAATTCTTCAAGGAAACTGATATTTTTTGGATATTATGCTGAGGTATACTCAAAAAGAAAAGCCATCTGGTCTCCATCAACAGTGCCGTCTTAACGCATGGGCCTATCCGGGCACGGCCCGGGGGAAATGAAATCTGGTTGAAATTTTCGAGAATTCGCCAGGTGGGGCCTCAGGAAAATCAGTTGACCCAGGGGCCCACGCTTTTAAGAGACGATGTCCACCACAGGACTCGAACCCAGGATTTCTTCCAAATCAACCAATCATCTCAGCATTATATCCTGAAAATCAAGTATTTTTACGAATTTTTTTTTTTTCACATAAACAATCATATGTCAAAAAGTTTTCTTAGTATTCTAAAATGTTTTGTTCATTGCATAGAACACTGTCATAGCAAAAATCTGTGTGAAGAACATGTTGATAGGAGCAGTAGATTGCAATGTACTAGCGGAAGTACTGAAAATATGCTAATTCTTCATATAAAATTACCAATATTTTTTCCCAAGAAATTCATGAAGTAACATTTATTTTCTTGATTTTATAACGTTTTATCCAAAATGACCGTGTTTTCTTCAAAAACACCCCTAAGGCAGGACACTTCAGATACGGCATTCATATTGCAGGGGGGAGGGGGTGTATAGTTATTGAAATAAAAAAATTGACTTCTTATACGGACACTCTTAAACAAACCCCAATTATAAATTGTTGCCCATCTCTCTCTCTTTTGAGCACAACAGCAACAAAAAATTCCATGTTTCTCAACGTGAAATATTTGCTCAGATATTTGATTTCAATAATCGAAGAAAATAAGACAAATGACCGCATAAAATAACGAACAACCCTTCTTTCCCTCATTTATGCGGTTCTTTCCTACCCCTTGCAATATGAATGACGTCTCTGAAGTCTACACGTTATTTGGTTACTTTTTCTAATTGAACGTATGCCTCTAGGATCAACATTTCGCCAGTAGTTTGCGCCAAAGGGACTTAGTTATGCACCCTGTATATGCATATGAATAATGAAGACATATGCAGAGTAGTCGTAAAATAACTTACAGGAGCCTCTAGGGGCTGCGCAAATCAACGAATGTGATTGAAATTCGGGATACATGTGTTTTAGAGTATACGCTCGAAGAATGAGTACAAAAACAAAAACATAGTTCCCGCGGATACGGTTACAGCAGCAAAATTTCAAAACATTCAAATAATAACACTCACTTTTTTGCATTTAAAAGTGATCAGCGCAGTAAAAAACCAAAAATGGTGTTATAGAACGGTACCTGTAGCACTATGAATACCCACGCAGAACGCAATCAAAGAAATAAGATCTCGCCAAGGGATTGGTGCGCTAACTTCTCGGTGGGGAAGTTCCGGTGGCAGAAGTATATGATCTGTATTGGTTTAATCTACATGTTTCTTTGTCTGCATCCAGCGAAGGCATTTATGGTACTACAGGTACCGATCCAACGCCATTTATAATTTTTTACCGCGGCGATTACTTTGCAATGCATAAAAGAGAGTGCTAACATTTGGATTTTATGAAATTTTGTTGATTTTTTTTCCTTGTTTCTCTACTCATTCTTTTCGCATACTCTGAAACATATATATCTTGAACTTCCAAGAATCACGACAATCTCTTCGCCAGAGAAATTTTAAGTCATACTAACCTTCAAAAAGCATTTAAATTAACATAAATTGATTAAAACTGCATGCAAAAGCATTTTCTTTTCAATTTTTTTTTTGGTGTGAATACGTCTTTTAAATCATCTGACAGTACTGGATGCATCCTCAAAAAGTTGCGTAACGAAATGCTCATATCTCCAGAACTATTCAAAATATATCAGTGTTTTTAAACCTAGTCGGGTAAACCTAGTTAAGCCAACACGCACACACAAATATCACTCTTCTTTTTATTACATGTCCCAGTCTGGACACACAACAACCACGGTCCGCATTCGTAATGAAATTGGTTCATGCTATATCTCGGGAGGTTCGCAACGCAAATAGAAGCCAATGGTGCCGTTTGATAGATATTTCTGAGGCACATCCAATGGCAATACTGCGGTTTTAATATCCCTTCGGAACTGGTTACCAACCCCACGCCCCTGAAAGTGGTGAACAAAAAAGTTTGAGAAACTATGATCTACACAAACACACACACCATACTTATGCTAAACTTTTGGACACCAGTGTATAGTCATCTTACATCCTTATCAAATACATACAGTACTTTTAATATTATATGCTTTCACACTGCTGTTCATATAGCCACGAGGAGCTAATCCAATTATAATATTCCGGGCAACATGCGAATACTGATAATACTTCTCCGTACGATAATCGATCAAAGAGTTTTTAAATTTGCTATATACACATAGAGCTGTACCAGTTAGAAAAAAAAATTTTTTTTTTTAAACAAACAATCTTGAAGCAATCAATAAAACGTTAATTGAATCCACGATGAAATGGGAGATTATTCCTATCGTACGTGAGTTTTTAATTTTTTTCATTATAAAAGAATCCTAATTATTTTTATAATTACGATGAAATTCATCACAATTTACATATATATAAGCACTCCATTTTTCTTTATTTCTATGGCAGTGAAAAATAAACACAGCAAAAAAATATGTGTTACGTATTTACAGCAGCTATTTCTGACCTGCGCTTTGATGCACATATGTATACAAGAATGCTTGCTCGTTTACTCAAGCATACACGTATATAAAAAAAAACTTATTACAGGAGCTGGCATCTCACGCGCGTCAATAACACAGTGAGAGTTAGTAGAAATGTTGAGCCTTCCAGATCCTTAAATCTCATCATCCGATTTCTCCTTGAAAATCACGTTCATTCTCCAAGATATAAGAGATCAGAAATAAACGAAATATTCCTCTTGCTTGGATACATATAGAAGGGAAAAAAATTCCATTCATATTTTGTTATTTCGTTTTTCCTTCACATCCGAAAAATATTCGTAGCGAACGAATTCCAAAGATGGGATTCTAGCACGACTCAGACTTATAGATATATAGAAATTGAGAAACCGTCGTAAAGAATACAAATGAATGAAACATATGTAACAAGAAACCAAAATGAAAACCTATTCAAAAGAGAGATTCTTTTATTTAGAATAGCGTCAAGGATTTTTTGAATTTTTTATGAGAAAAATTTTGAAGATCCCACTTTATTAAAAATAACAGAACAAAAAAACGAAGCATGAGTTTTTTTTTTGTTTTTTTTTTCAATAGAAAAAGTAAGTACTCAATGCGTTTCGTAAATATTATATTAATTCCTAATATAGACTAAGAATTAATACTTTGTTAAAGAATGAATATACCCTATTGGAGAAAATTTGAGAAATGTGAATACAGTTGAATTGATTCGAATTAGAGTTTTGAGAAGTAGGTCTGACTAGGGAAGTGCACGAGGTGCCAGTCACCGATTTTCGCAAAAGTAACAAGTAGTAAAAAAGTAAATTTAACTGCCAGTCAGAGTTGTACCATTTCAGAGACGTAGAGAGATACATTCAGAGACACAGCATAAACGGAGAACGCTTCTTTAACTTATGCAATTATTGTGTTTATTCCCACCTTTTCAGCGATTTTTTTTAAAATTCAAATATCTTAGCCATATATTGCACTTAGAAACATGAATTTTTTTATTGGCCTCAGGGGAGAGACAGAGAAATAATTTTCTAATTGGGTTTTCGTGGACCGGGTGTCCGTATCCTCCACAGCTTGGTTCAACCCACATGGGTGAAGGGCTAATATGTCGGAAGGAACAGAGCCTGGGCCTTGTTTTTTCCGAATGGGTGTCCGTATAAAAGTTATTTTTTTATTACAATAGCTATACAACCCCCTTGCAATATGAATGACTTATCTGAGGTCTACACGTTATTTGCGTGTGAGTGAATACTTTTTTCTAATTGGAAGTGTGCCTTTAGGATCAACGGTTCACCAATGCTTTGCGGTTTGAAGAATTAGCTATGCACCCTGTATATTGTTGAGAAAAATTGGCCTTCATCTCGAAAAACGGTGCAACTATGACGGGTAGTTCCATCGACTTTTTCACTACCCACGACGAGACTTTTCTAATGATGCCACTTTTGTCAAAATCAGAGACTGACATCTCGGGCACTTCCCGAGTTAGGGTGTTAACATAGTGCACGCTGGTTTCTTATTCTGCAAATCCGCCCTGTTACGGATTGGTTAAAAAACTTGAAATTCAGGTTTTTTAACACACCCGTAACGGCGTGGCTTTATCGGAAACCAGCGTGCACTATGTTCGCACCCTTAGATTGAACAGTTTCAGATAAATTGTTCACTAGCATCTCGGTGCTCCCCGAGATACATTTCGGGGTATTTTCATGCCTTTTAATATGGTCACGAAGATACAAAAACTGTTCTCTAGTAAGAATATCATCAAAAATACTATTTAACTATTGATTTATTTCTAATTCGATACACGTAGTTTCGATTGTATATGCTATGCTATGTCACCACAATGCGTTATATATTTTTAATGTTTATTTTTACGCAAACTTTTCAAATTTTAAGAAACAAAAATGTATTTTCAACACCTTGTGCGATATAAATTGGCATGTGTGTGACTTCAATGTAACAGAATAAAAATTCATTGAAAATGAAGAAAACTGATCAGTTCATCAAATGAAGTAGAAGATTGAAATATCATCGACTCTATATTATTTAAAATTAATTTAAAATTTAAATTAAAAAAAAATTAAAACAATTGAATTATTTTCATCAATAAAATATTTATGAATAAATCTCAATTGTGTTGTGTTATTTGGTGAACTAAAGAGTTTACTTCATTTTGAATCAGTTTTCTTTGTAAAGTTTTCTTTTACAACGGAAAGCATTATCAAAGACAAGTAAAATTGCCAAATATCGCTAAAATTGCTGAAAAATCGCCAATCGCGGAGGATGATGGGTTTGACAAATATGAGATTAATATATCTATATGAATATAATTCACACACACACATGAGGATAATTATCATAATATAATTTATAAGTGACGAAAATAATCTACATTCTTCAAAGGCCCTTGTTGAAAATAGGGAAAAAACTGGACCATTTTTAAAAAAGATAAAACGGCCAAAATTATAGGAATATCCCGCAAAATACAGGTCATATGGTCACTCTATATATACAATTTTGCCCGCGAACGGCAGGAATACCTGAAATCTGGCCAGCAGACTGAAAACGTCGTGTACCCCGTGTACTAGAGCATAGTTTCTGAGGCTTTTTGGCCATATTAAAAGGTATGAGATCTTTAAGGCTCTATTCAAGAATCAACATTATGCTGGTCTTAATTTACGCATAAATCAAAATTGCTTTGGAAGGCCCCGCACTTACGATAATAATTATTATTTTCATAAATTCTGGAATTTCTTTTTTTCATCTCAATTCTGGATTTTGTTTTTCATAAATTCTGCATTTCCATCCATTCCAGAATTCTGAATTTTCATCAATTTAGAAAACCTACATTTTTATTTCTGGAATTCTTTATTTTATTAATTCTGAATTTTCATCAGAATTTTAAAAATATTTCTTTCATTTATGTGAATTTTTATCAATTTTGTAATTATTTCTACTATTAATTCGGAATTTTCATGGGTGCTGGAATTATCTATGTCAATTATCAATTATTTTTCTTTTATTTTCAATTCATTGATTTTCAATTTTCATTAGTTCTTAGACAATTTCTTTCATTAGGTTATAATTGAAATTGGTTTTGGAATTATATATATTTCTCTCATCTCCTTTTAATCTTTTTTCCAATTCGAATTTTTTTGTTTCTTAATTTACATATAGATGCAACTATAATTGTTTTTATTTATTTATTCAATATTGCTCGGCCGAGACCTATACAAGAGGATGCGGTGGTTAAATATGAAAAAAATGATGATTGATGTTACAAGAAAATTCGGAAATCGTAGTAAAATCTAAAATATTTGGTGGGAGGTTGTTTCAGTCAATAATAGTTTTTGGGAAGAAACGAAATTTATGACAATCTGAAAAAGCAAATATGGGCTGTAATTTTTCGGAATTGTTGAGTCTAATAGAAAAATGTTAGGGTGAATGTGGGAAGTGTCGATATTAAAAAAAGCTTGGATTTTGAAAAAAAAAAAGTTAATCGAGAGATAGGTCTAAGAGAGAAAAGCGGTTGGGTATTGAGTTGGCGCTTGAGCTCCGAAATGGAGACCAGCAGTCAAAAACGAAGCGTGTGGACTTATTTGGGATAGATTTGTCTATGTTGGTTTGTGTATGAGGGAGTTTCACAGATATAAAAGAGAACAGGGAGGATATAACTCTGGAAGCACCGGTGACGGACATAACGGCTGGAGTTTTTCAGATTACGACGAAGGGAAAAGTGTTTTTGGAGACGTGTACGAGAAATATAGTCAACGTTAAGATTCCAGCGGAGATCGCAGAGATTATAACGCCCAGGTATTTATAATGGGAAACCTCAGAGATAAAAGAATTGTTGATTAAATAAGGGAAATCGAGAATTCTTTTACGGGTAACTTTTATAATAACTGTTTTCGAGAGGTTTTGCGGGGATATTTTTCAGCATTTCTGTATATTTTGTAATAATCAACTTTTGAATGCCCGATTCCCCTCTCCCACATATATCGTCAACACGATGAGGCAATGGGAATCTATAGTTGCGGTCCTGTTAACACGCCTCTGGCCCGTTTTTTTCCCGCACCATTTCCCGCGTCTGGTAAGGGCGGCCTGTTCACCATTTTTAAAAGAAATAAACTTAGTTTGGCAATATAAAATATATATATATATATATGTAATAGAGTAATACAGTGGAGAAGAACATTCGGTGCTGCTTACCGAGTGCAAGGAATCAGAAAGAAATGAAATTTTTTTACCACTGTAAATCCAGTACGGATTTCAGCATGTCACGTGCGCGCGTCCCTGGTATTGATGTTTCAATCTTATCTGTTAGATACTCTTGCATGTTTCGCGAGATTGCCGGTATGTAATCCCAAGAAGCGTGTCTCAAATGCGATGTCAGTGAAACTAAGTACCTTCACGAAAACACTTTGAATAACATCATTCCACTTTGATTAGATTTGATCTCTCCCCCCCCCCCTCCGTTTTTCACCAAGGAGTAGAACTCCTGGAGAATTCATTCTAGAATACAAAAAAGGTCTTACGAAATAAACTAAGAATATCATCAATGCACTTGCATCAAAGAAAACAGACAGTAAAAAATGGAAGATTTATATAAGAATTCGAAAGAATTACTGAAACGAATGAAAGAGATGGAAGTTCTAGAAAACAAACCGATTGATTTAAAAACACATCAGCATTATCCTGTTTTATCGTACGTATAAAACACCATCCAGTAAACGGAATCAAATCACGTTGCTGAAAATTATTTCAATATTTAACACTAATTATATGTTTGGTTCTTGGTGAGATGAGTGTAAGCAGATAGGAAATAAACATTTCCTTCCTCCAGACGTATCGAGCTTGACAGCGAAAATGCTAATGGTTCCCTAGAGAGGTTGTGATTGGTCAGTGTCTTTTGCTGTTTGAACGCTCGATACATTGTGAGGAGATCGAAGAACCATTAGTGCAAATTGGCCTTGCGGGACAAGCTGACAAAACGCACTTCTACGTCACAAACATTTGGATCACCTGCTCTTACTGATACCAAACAGACTTAGGTGAACAAGATGGGATAAGAAATCACACAGATGCGATGTGGAAATATCATACACGTATAAAATATAAACCTTGTGTAACAGCGGTTATACCAAAAATAAATGCTTTTGAGCTGAATAACGTGAAAATTATGGCTCCAGATAATGTAAAATATATGGAAATTTCTGGTTTTCCTTGAGCTTTAGCGATGTTATTGAATTGTTTTTGTACGAAACTGTCAGACCTGCAACACGCAAAGGATTGAACAATATGGTTCGTATTTGTTGAAATTCAAATCCATTAGAAATGTTTATCTACTATTTGGAATCTAATATACAGGGTGATTCAGAAAAAATTATCCGATACGAAAGGGTTTTTCAAATTAACAACACAGAATTATAAGTAATATAAACGTTAAAATTTTTTTACAGATGTTCGATATGAATTCCTGTAGTTACACGTATAATGACAAGGCAATGTGAAAAATCTTACGAAATATGTTCCAATGGAAGTTTAAGGTGCAAAAACTCTTCACCTCCATAACTTCTAGCATGTGAAGGCTGTATTTCAGTCGCTTTAGCTCATCGCCAAGCTGTTTGGAACTTGTAAAATATACAATTTCTATGGCTTTTAACGCATTGTTTTCTAAACACACACCAAATAGTAAGCTCAGGGATACTCTGAATGGTGATCACCGGCTGACATGGTACAAACGAAAGAACACAGAAAGCTTTCTGTTAAGCCGGGTTTTCCTATGAGTAGAATTTCTGAGCCGTGTGCAACGTAAAAATGCTGATTGGTTAATAACCTGAAATTCAGGTTTTTTTTTACCAATCAGCGTTTTCACGCTGCGCGCTGTAGAAACCTGCTCCTAGGAAAAAACCTGGCTTTAACTACAGAGCCATTTTACTTCTTCACCAAAAGTGCTTCATAAACTACACATTAGTGCCATTAATTGTTAATTATCTAAAAGTTGGACTTTTCCTTTTTATATTCGTGTATTACTTATCATTATCATCATTCATTTTTAAAAAAATGTATAATTTTGAAATCGGTTGATTCTTTCTGTATCTATGTCTATCAAAAGACAGACACAATACATTTTTTTCCAATGATATTTCTTTCACATAATAATTTCGATCGTACATGAAAAAGGAATGAGTTGCAGCCATTGAGAATCACTGCTGTGTAATGTATGATATCTAACTAAAGGCAGAGTTTCTTAGAAAATCATACAAGATGAGACATTATTACATTAAAATACATTCGTTCCACAGCAGAATGGTTTTCAATTTCATTTCATAAGTTGGGAATAAATATACATGGTTCCCAGGAAAGGTGCCTGAGGGAGCTTCAGATCGAAGAATGACATTAATTTTCATATTATTTCAAAAATATGATCTCATCAGTAGCCGTAGATCACGTTTCATCATAAGCGGAAATTTTCAGTGAAATACGATCATTCTTTTTCATTGCGTTGTAATAATGTCTTTACAAATTGCTATACGCAAATTAGAAATATAACATGATTCGAAACAATATTTTTATACATTTCTATCCAAGAAATTTCCTATCATCTTAAAAAAAAATTTGTTTTATTTTTTAAAGTGTAGAAGTAACGTTTGTTCATCATATATTTTTGCAATATTTATGTAATTATTATTTTTTAATATGGAGCTCAAATATGATGATACTCCATCGTAACAATAGTTTTTTTAAATTTGAGTTGATATGGGTTTGACATAAGTATTGTTGTAATTATTCTGATGCGTCAGTTGCTATAACGTTTTATTTTCCGTTTAGGAGTGACAACCTAGTTTTTTATGCACACAACAACTGGGAAGACATTTTATGAGTTTAAAAAAAAGATATCTAATTTAAATCTGTATTGATTGACTCAAGGGAATAAAATAAAAAGTGCTATGTAAATACTTTTGAACAAAACTCTTCAATCAAACAAAAATGATGAAAAAGGAAAGAATTAAGAATGTGATGAGAAATTTTTTTTGAATTATCGTAGCTTAAAATTTACCAAAAAAAATCATTGAGTTATAAATAATGTGTGCTTGCATTAAATTTTTATTATTTTTCCCAATTCTGTGTGAAGCGAATTCCTATAAGAAAAGTCACATTAATTCACGCATTGCCCATTTTGGAATACGTTATCTTTGTTTATACTGTAACTACATTTTTAGGGTGATATAATTATAATGTAGTAAATATAAAGTTGTGATAAACCAATTTCAGCCACCCCCTACTGCGCTACTTGCGGGGATAGAATACAAGCCTTCGTGAACGAGACCACCACTACGATCACACGAATGCACAGCGGCACTCTGGGAATATTAGTATGATTGTCGAGAACATTCACAATATTTGCATCTACACCAGACAATGATCTGGATAAGCCAGATCCTCTTCCTTGCCTAAATCTCAACTCTCAAAATGTACAGGTATACTGCCTGCGTATGCGCACACTCGTTTGATAATGTCGTTAATTCAAATCGGTAGATAAGATACACATTTTCTTGTATATGCAGTTTTAAGAGAAAAAATAATTCGTTATTTCACTGCTTTCCCACGTATACATATATAAAATTATTTACTTATACTATTGTGTAGTCTAAATTTCCCACTTATGAACTTTCGAATATCAAGTAGTCATATTAGATTTTTTAAAATATTCTAGGCAGTTCAAAAAAAAATTATTTCGATCATTTCCATAATTTGATAAACTTTGATGCAATCGTTAATTACTTCCCCTTATTCACTCGCTGTGAAAACGGTGTTCTGCATTTCAACACTACTATTATTTGAAAATGTATGCATATCATCATCATCGTTACATACGATGTAATTAGTCTTTACTATAAGTTTATTTATTATAAAGATCTTCTTAAAACTCACGCACACCATAGATGCGATAGATTTCCTCATGGTTATTAGCATTGGTTTCTGCTTGAGCTTAAACATTTGCAGCTTTGCAAAATCCCTCTATAATGAACACATTCCTTCACGCAGAATGATGAGCGTATGAAAATTTGTTCTCAAACACACCATTAATCTTTTAGATTTTCAAATCCGTTAAAGTCTAAGGACATTTCACTCACACAGTTGTAGACAACGTGTCCGCCGTAAATTCGAGACTATATGTGAGGCGTCATCATTCGACGTGGCTTTTCAAGAATGTATGAATATGGTTGTATTCCTGGATATTTAATATTTACCCATCCAAAAATACTTCACATCACTGGAAAACCACAATCAGTGGAAAACTTAAAGAGCAGTCTTCGATTTTGTATTTCGTTTTGAGTTCATTGATGTTTGAAACAAAAATATAATACAATTCAGTAAATTAATATTTTACATAACTATTCCTCATAAGGATACAATAAATAAAATATTCATTCTTAAAACATTATCTGAATTGTGTGCGTCTGACATTTTGATTGTGTAAATTTATTGAGATTTTAAGCGTCCACTTACACTCATACGGAAACTTGATGAAACAAACCAGGTGAAATATATGGTTGATTCATATTAACACACTTTATTTATTATATTTCATCAATATCACGTAGTTGGTAATAATCTTGCAAACGTTCTTTTCATTTTTAATGTAACGGATATATATATACAGTCGTTCCCACTTAGTGCGACTAATTTTCGTGAATTTGACTTTTCTTCTACGTTGATAACCTCATTGGTGCACCTCTGATACACCTGAAGGTATACAGGTTTCAGACGCTGCAGTCCTGATCAGTATGATACTTGGCAAGGCGAAACAGGAATAATCCCCGAGTCGAGTCACGACCACCTAGATAACCTAGGTTATATAGGAGGTCGTGGTCGAGTGCCAGGTCTGATTCGGGAGGAGGGGGTGTCACCCCTCTTAATGTCCGTAGTGTGGTTTTTGCTATAGATACAGATCTATAGCCCTCAACCGCAGGGATTAGCGTTACATAACGGCAATGCCATGCTGAAGCCCCACCCTATACGCAAAGGCAAAATACCCAACAGTAGGGTAAAACTAACCTGTCTTACGACGGTCTCCTATATTGATAATGTTAACTTTTCTCGGATACAGCTTCTAAATTTTATGCTATTCCCGATAACAACGTTCAAAAAAGTTACATCGGGCTTTCTTCCTCCCATGAAATAATCGTATTTTTACCTTTTTTTTCATGCAAAAAAACGAAAATGGTGATTATGTGTGTGCTAGCGATTTACCATTGCGTGAAAACCCGAGATAGGGCTTTTCTTTTATGTCTATTTGAAATTTGAATAATTTGAATCATTATTTTTCCGCATGTACAATCGACTGAAGAGAACGTTTCTTTTTTTGGATTCTTGGATTTTTTCATGGAAACATTTTTTCTTGTTCTCTCACTTTATCCAACAATAGTGTGCCGAGCATAACTGCTCTTACCACTGTTCAAATACACAAGATTGATCGAAGTTATGTCTCTGAATAGGGAGTCTAACACATAAGAACTATAAAAAGTTCTCAGAAGAGGTTACTTTTTTTCTTTGTAGTCTTACTCAAATTTGCCACATTAGATCGATTCCAAAAAATGAGTCTTCTCATAGTGGTGTTATAGACGACTGCATATAGCAAACGAATAAAAGTCGGTCTTTCTCATCCACTTCTCAATCTATTGATACAAAACCAAGCCGCATAAGTGTGAAATAGACACAAAACAAAAAACTTGACAGATTTTTCAGACGCCAGCATCAAGTAGCATTTAAAAGCGACTTTTTTAGATAAGAAAAATCGGATTTCCCAACTGTTCTTCTTGGAATTTAATTCTTCACCGAACAGCCAATAACATGTTTTCATGACCTTTGAAATTTCGGAAAATGAAGCAGTAAAAGCGTTAGTTCGAGTCAAAATGTCTCAGAGCAATTTAGGAAAAAAAGCACCAAGTTTAGAGGGAAAAATAAAAATTCTTAAATTTGTAGATGATAACCACAGTCACCACCAGTTGCAACGTTTGCAGAAGCAATTGAAGGACTGGAAACTTTCGATATTTTGTGAAAAGACAAGAAAATGTGCTGTGCGATTGTGAAATGTGATGAAACTTGACTGTTACAGTTTAACTTTGGCAAGAGAAAAAAAAAACAATCATCTACGATGGATTTTAAAAAAAAACCCAGGTGCAAAAGATGCATTGTACATCACTCACAGTGTTAAGAGAGAGAGAGATTTTTTTTTTATATTTCTTCTTTTTTTCTCTAATATATATATATATATATATATATCCCGTATTACAATACACTTAAATATTTAATGGAATAACAAATAATTGCTTCTTATCAAATCCCTATATGTTTCGTAATGGCTGTTAATAAATTGAAAAAGACGTAAAAAAAGGTATGCTTAGTGTAATACCATTACACTAAGCATACCTTTTTTTACGTATATAGGAGGTAGTGGTAAAACTATTATAATTCTTATGAACATTTTCCGCTTATAACGTTTTTAGTTACGGTTTCTTGAAACAAAAATTATAAGCAGGATCGACTGTATATATATGCAATTTTTTCAGTATACGAAAAATGCTATCTATAGAGAGAAATCTGTTTTACAATCACAAAAACTTTTCAAATCCCCAAAATTATGATTTCACCATATTTTCAGTAATTACAAAGAGTATTTTACAAAGAGTGCCTGTTAGAAATAAATATTCTATGATAAGCTCAATTAATTCAGTATATTTTCACACGGGAAAATATTTATAATGATGATATAGGTCTTACATATGAAAATCTAAAAGAACTAAATGATATAAGAATAGAAAATAAAACTACCAGCAAGGAAAATTCAGCAATGATAAATTCATTCAAGTCAAATGCCGATTGGTAAAAATTGAAAATAATAATACCTCTATAAGAGGTCTCCAATCAACAAAATGAATGAATAAAATTTGCACCTCTCTCTCTCTCTCTGTTGTATAGAAAGAAATTTACCCCATAACATTTGAATGAATACTCGTAAAGATATAGCGGTGATTGTCATTTTCAATTTTTGCCAATTTTTACGTGATAAAATGACCAACTCTTGAAAAGAAAACGAAGATATTCTTGGAAAATGACAAATATCGTTTTCAAAATTTTTTTTTGTTCAATTTTAGAATCAAACATGAAAGTTTCAACCCTTTCGGGCACTCTTCGTGAAACATCCTATATCCATATAAAAGATCAACAATATTCATATATTCATATTTTATATTAAATAACAAATATTACTATTTTGCTAATAGTAAATTAGAAGAATATCAATTATTCATCAATAAACTTCAAGTATCCTTGAATCATTCCAGTAGTTTTTACACATTTCTATAAGCAAACGCACATTTAAATGTATAAAAATATATATAGGCTCGAATTTTTTTTTTTTCACTTTTCTGTTATTTTTCACGGTTGTATGTATGATTCATTCCACGTGTTATTTTTCACATGCTAAGTACAAGCTTATGTTTTCTTGCATGAATAATGTTTATGAATGTTAAGCATTATCCGCTGACACAAAATAAAGAAAAAACGAAGTATATATATACACACACACACACACACACATTTAAACATGCAAAACAAAGCTTTTTTCAACAAAAAAACAAACAACAAAACACCCTAACTACCTAATTTACATAATTACGAGAAGTAAAATAAAAAGATAATTGAGTGTGTGAAAAAAAAATGTTGAAAGTTTTTTTTTGGACAAAAACCAGCTGGAGACGGAGGTTTCTTTTGTGTGTGTGTGTGTGTGTGCGCGTTTATACATACATGTATATTTACTTAAAGGCGCCAACAACAAACAAGAATAAATCTAGATCGATACGGAAAAAATCTATTAGACCAAAAGAACAGGAAAAAGAATAAAATATAAACTAGATTTTATTTTTTGCAACGTACCCTTTCCAACAATCTTTGTAAAGTGAGATACTGAATTTAAAGTTTCACGGTTATAAAATCCCCGTATGTGCACTCTCATCCGTTACTGCTAGAATTTCAAACGCGCGTGGCAGCTGCCGTCCACAATGTATTTGCTCAGCACTCTGGTATTTATTCTAGAAGGCTCAGAGGTCTGTGACAAACATCCGAAACCAAGAACGCAGGAATGTAACAGCTCTGTAACATAACAGACAAAATATTGTTAACACAACGTCACCGAACTTCATTCTGCATAAATGCGGATCTAGGTTGGAGAGATCAAACATCTTTTACCTTGTAAATTGAAAATGTTCAGTCGTTTGATTGAAACGATTGTTGTTTTAACTTACTATAATGTTGATTTTAAGTCTTATCTCATAATTGGGAGGTTTCCATTAACAAATACAGTAATACCCCGACTTGCGCTACCCCGAGTTACGCGATTTTCTGTGAAAAATACACATTTCTGAAATTCAATGATTTTCACGGGATTATTGCCGGGATAATTATTAAGTGATAATCAAGTAAGAACAGTTTTATTCGATCAGAACGTGATAGGGTGCGGTAGCCTAGGTCGATAAGATACTCGCCTGAAGTACCAAATGATGTTTAGAGGTGTTGTGAGTTCGATACCCGGTTCGTCCTTGTCAGAAACTTTCTTGACACAAGAGTACCACAGAAACGGTGAAATGACCACAGCAAAACATTCTGCCGCAGATCGTCCCACATCAAAGTATAAAAAAACTGCAGTTCGGAATTAGCAATAAACTGTAGGTCCCGGTTTAATTAGCTCTCGTGTGCAGAAAATGACCTTGGTGCGACAAAAAATGATCAGAACGCGATATCGGATGAAATTACACTGATTTTTGAGGGACTACAGTATATATAAAGATGAAAACTTTGCCGGGATTTATAAATAGAATCCAATACTTTTTTTTGTTTGGTATCTGCCATATTTACACAAAGGTCACAATTTCATGCCTAAAGTCCATTGCTAGTTCAAAAAATAATTTGTTTAATGTGATGTTCTTTGATGACAATGCATCTGGTTAACTTTCAATTAAATTCATTCAATTAATTCAACTCATGGCCGAAAATTTTTTTTCTTGTCTCCAAACACAAGTAACTCATTTCTTTCGATAGGCCAAGGTGTTGTCAAAACATTCAAATCGGTTAACGAATGACTGTCACTGTCTTTTTTTACGAAACCGGATTGCAGTCACAGCGTAAGTTAGATTTTATGCCATCTTTATAGCCATTGTAAGAAAGAAAAAGACAGGTGTGTTCTTTCAAAAATTTGGCTCCAATTACCTAATATTTACATGTTTTCTACAGAAAACTGTACCCCCGACTTACGCGAATTCGACTGTCATTGGTCCAAACTATCGTGAAACTCCGGGGTATAACTGTAGATTCATTTAGACAAACGTAATCGATAATTGTGGTAACTTCGTTCAACCAGAACACAATCGTAGGGTTAATTAATATTTAGATTTATTTTGTTTACCCCCTTCCATATACTTACAAATCACTGAAACCTGATTTGAACAAATGATAGTCGTCTCATGGTCAGTTTAAATATAGGAAGGCTAATCATGCAAGAGTTTATTGCTGACTCTGATTGGTTTCTCTTCTATGTCTCACACAGAGAAGTTTGTGGCCAAATCGTTCTGTGAGGGGATTAACTTCGATAAAAATGTGTTGGCTTCCGTAATAGCACCATTTCTCTCCCACTAGCATCACGGTGACGAAAAGACTCCATCAATTACTGAGTCAGTGTCAAACTCATGAAACCACTGAGAACCCTTTGGTACGATAGGCATCAATCTCATCGACCTTAAGAAGTTCCCACATCCCGGTGGTGAAAATTGCTATTTAATGCTTGTGACATGTACAATTGTGATCATTGTACAATCATCACAAAACACACAAATTTGGTTGTATGTAGTCACTAGTATTTTATTGGAATCGGTGGCTAATGTAGATTAAGTTCTTGGTGCTTCATTTTTTTCAAAAGGTCAATTAAAATCATTCAATTCACGATTCGATAATACGTGACAAAAATAAGGAATTTCTTGGAGAGTCTGCTCTTTCTCATTGATAGGTATATGCTGACACTATACTTCACAAATGCGACCACATAACTTTAACAAATTCAGTTTTCTACGAGTGGAAACAGTCCGAAAAACTACTTTATACGAGCATTTTATGTGCGAAAATAATAAAAGATATCAAAACTCAACTCAAACACAAACTAAGATTTTCATCTCACAGAGAATCTTTAACTTTTTTGTGGCTCATAAATGTTTCGGAAGTATTGAGATCCAGAATACACTATCAAGTTCATAGTGATATTTACCACTCAAAGAAACTTTCCATCGAACAAAATTCCAAAGATATATCTGTATGACTAGACAAAAATCTTAGACAAAAGAGTAAATAGAGTGTTGGTGGTGAACTATACTACTTTATGGATCGTAAAAGAAAAATAGAGAGAGAATGGGAGCCGAAATGAACACATTTGTCATCGCTGATTGTGGCAGTGAGGGGCTTGTGGAGATCTTTGTTTTGGAGTCTCTCTCTCTCTGTCCTGTACAATGCTTCTATTTCGATCCTCTAACAAATCCGACGGAAACAACCAGTTTATATCCCTTTTACTAGATGTGGTTTCTACGGTGGTAAAACTTGGAGGTTTACTTTAATTACCTGCAGTGGATTACTAGCGATTTTCCGATTTTTGTCTTATACATATGTTTGCAGAATTATTTCCATACTGCCATTGAAGCCAGAACCATGAAACAAAGATTAAATGCAAAAAAAAAAAAAAGAACCGAAATACCTTCCTGTTTTATAATCTTCGCAGAAGTAAATTGCTGTTGGACTAAAGCAAGGGTGCAAAACCTTTAGGAGAGTGAGGGCGACTCTGTTGGTTTGAAAACGTGTTGTGGGCCACTTGGGTTATCTGGAACAGTAGGCCTACTCACTTACGTAATCTGTAAATGAGCTGCGGATCCAGGACCCCACGACCAATCATTTTTAAACCATGCTTACAGAAAAAAAATAAAATTTTCCAATTAGTCAATATGTTACTACCAAAGCCCGAAGTGCGGCCAATTCGTGACGGGGCCGGCCACTTTGCGAATTGGCCAAAAGTTTTGGGCAACGTCCAAATTGCAGAAATGATTTGGACTTCGCCGGCCATTTCGCGCAGTGACCGGAGATTCCAAGCCAAAGTTCGATATGAAACGGTCCGTTAGGAACCAAATAAATGTTTTTAATTGCTATCGTATGACGCATGTCTATATAGGGTGAATCCGACCTATTATGCCAAACGAAGGAGGTGATAGACGACCCCGTGTAAATCATGAAACACCCACAAACACTGACCTATTTCAAACCGTTTTCCAGTTACGGTGGATAATCGATTATGGAAAAAAAAATGCCTTCACTCTGAAAAAACTAGAATTTGTGAAGTTCCTAAAAGACCTATACGCATTTCGAAAGAACGAAATAACTGCTATAAGGTGACAGCAATTTCATCGAAATATCTGGTTTTCATGGTGAGCGGAAAAAGAAACGCTGGCAGAAAGTTCAAAATCTAATTGCCGTCAAAATTTTTAATCTCATATTCTGCAAACACAATCGATCGAATTTGCCAAAAACTTGTCCCTTCTACCAGCTTCCGAAAGACTTCAGCAAATTTGACCGATTGTAGCTGGAAGGGTGTTTGCGGAATTGGCAATTAAAATTTTTGACGACAATTCGGTTTTGAACTTCGTGAATCTTTCAGTGCCTGTAACTCACCATTAAAATTCAGATGTTTCAATAAAATTGATGTGATCTTATAGAATTTTTCTGCCCTTTCTAAATGTGGGCTTATTTTGCGTATAGGTCGCTCAGAAACTTCACAAACGCATTTTTTGCCCATAATCGATTATACGGCATAACTCGAAAACGGTTCGTGGTAGGACAGGGTTGGTGGGGTGTTTCATGATCCATTTGGGCTCGTCCATCACCCCCTTTCGTTCGGCAGAATAGGTCGTATTCGCCTTGTATATAGCAGCTGTATTGGATTAGCTCCATGCGACGAGAAAAAAAAGTGTATAATTTGAGAAAAAACTATAAAAATATGTAAACAGTTTTTCTGCAAAATGTTAGAGAAAAAAATGATTACCTCATTGGGACTACGGTTTGATGGGTTGCCATAACTAACGTGGACATAATTATCGTGAAAAAATACGCCAACTTGACGATGATCCCGAATCATGTCCTTTGTAACCGGACTTTGGTCAGGGATCACCTGCCATTTCACAAACTGGCCGACTAATGTCGGAATTTCGAACATATAATATAATATACAAATATATAATATAATATACAAATATATAATATAATATACAAATATATAATATACAAATACAAATATTTAAGTTACACAAAGACAATGACACAAAACACACACACATATACTACATGCACTATGTAGCCCCAAGGGACTGTATGGTCCTTCCATCAGGCCTATATACATATATGATTTTTATTATATGCTTTTCGTCTTCAGCAACAGCTCTTTTCTTCATTAGATGCATTTTAGTATATATATCTAATTAATATGCATTGGTGCAATAATTTATTTCACAGTATTGCATTAATATCTGTGTTTTTGATCATATTAAAGATATTGTAATCTGTATTTTTATTACTATTTGTGTAATTACTAGAGTAGATGAAGTGCATTATTTTTCGTGCGGTGTAACAAAACCTTTTTGAAACGATGTTTTGTTACTTTCAGGCACTTGATAAATATTTCTATACCTATTCGATAGGTTCTATTTTCATTTTTTACTAACCATTCTTCGTTTTTGATGATACATTTATCAATTCTGTACATGAAATGTCTATTGTTATTAATCTTATGATAAGATTTTTAAAAATTAAAAAGTGGGGTTGTATATATACGTGTAATGTACTTCGTTAACTTCAGAGAGAAGAAAAAAATTCAAGTACGAATGTACGAATTACCGCTGCAATAAATGAGTGAATAGGCCATTACTTTATCAATTCTCGCTGTCAGATCCTCTGAGCTATATCATTACTCTAACATCTAAGCTCCATTGATTTACGATGTGACATTTTTACATACGGCTAGAATATATATATATATATATACAGAGGAACCAATTTTTCTTTCTGAAATACTAGACCTACGGCATTATCTGGTGAAAAGACTCGTTGTCTGAGTAACATGCATTATTCTTCACTAGAATCTAGTAGCATTTGCAGTATTGTATGACAAAACCAACGTATCGGAATCGTAATCTAATCTCATTATTGATGCTTATTATGGAAACTCGTATGTGTCTTGCCGAATTATTTCTTATAAATGAGTTATAAACAGGTATACGATTTCATGCGTGAATGAAAAAAAAATTGGGCCGGGGCGAGAGAGAGAGAGATTATTTTCGATCAATCGCTAATAGCAGTTAAAAATCTTAGTTGAGTTAATTGACTCGATCAATCCAAATTAAATTCAATTAAGATTTTCATGACAAACTTGTAAATTAACTTGATTTTTTTACGAAACCGATTAGATGTCTTTCAAATTGTGTTCCCATATACAAGATTTTGGATAAGTGACTATTTTAAAAACACTTGAAATATTATTTGTATCAAACTTTTTCAGCATGGGAAACGCAAGTCGATTCAACGTAAATTGGCGGTGATTTCAGTCTCAAATTGAGTTTGATGGGAATATTAGAAAACAAGACCAAAATTATTTGTATCCGTGGTTAACAGCAGTTTTGTATTCAGGAAGCATCACATTCCCAAAAGTGCCATTTAGGAGCGAAACCCATAATTAGATGTTTTCCTGGAGTTTCTAAGGAATTTTCCAAAAGCTACAAGATACAAGTGAAGAAATTCCATGATTTCACAAATATGTTCAGCATATTAAATTGCTTCAAGCGGGTGTGGCTTTCATTTCTCTCGCGTTTAATCTATCCTTATGTTTTTTCACATCTATCCAATAGTTTCGTGAATAAAATATATTTTGCAGCGTCTCAAATATTTTATCCACTGCATGGTATTATATACTACATTGTTTATAAGAATTAAGGGTGCTCAACCTTTAATACAAAAGTGCAATCCAGTTAATTGGTTTGCAAACGCGAGCCACTTGAGTTATCTGTAAGTGTGCCGCGGATCCACTTTGATTACCTGTAAATGTGTCGCGGACCACTTGAGTGATCTGGAACTGCACCGCGGATGACTTAAGTTCTCTGGAACTATGACGCGGGACACTTAAGTGATTCGTTAATGTGCCTAAAGCCGTTTAAATGATCTGTAAATGTGCCGCGGGCTGCTTAAGTGATTTGGGACTGTGCTGGGGGGGTGGGTAGTCACGCAAGTGATTTGGGACTGTGCTGGGGGGGGGGGTCACGCAAGTTATCTGTAAAAATGTCTGAGTCACTCGAGAGATCTGTAAATATGCTTGAAGTCACTCAAGTGATCTGTAAGTATGCCGCGGATCACACGTAAGTAATCCGGAAATGTGCAGCGGACCACTTAAGTGATGTGGGAACTGCACCGGGGTTCACTTGAATGATTTGTAATTGAGCCACTTGGTTTTTTCATTTTCAAAGAATTAGGTTTGAGGCCACGAGCCACATCAGCTGATTCCGACGGCCACATTTGGCCCGTGGGCTACGGGTTGATCATGCATGTCATAAACGATATTATCATATTTAAGTATTCAGATAACATTTGATAAATCGGTTGAATAATCTGTTAATTTTTTGTTTTTTGATTAACCAGCTAAAATTTTTATCGGTTCCCCAGTCCTAAAATAATAATAAACAATCCCTGAATAATAATAAACATTAATTGTTATCAAAGAATCTAATCGTTATCTCTTTTTCATTGTCCTGGTTTTTTTTTTTTTTTTTGTTAAAACAATTTTTTTCCATTTAAATACTTGCTTTTTTTATTACGTTCGATTTTTCTCATTTACCTTAACAGTAGGTTTGTCTTTCTAACTCTTGAGCTTTGGATATCATGCTCATTTATCTAGCGAAAAATTCTTGAATTTCACAGATTATTCTGACAGTTGAAGTGTGTGCGGCAGAACTCTTCGGGCGTTCATATCAATTGCTTTCGTACAGCTAATCTTCTATAAAGAAGCGGAATAAATTTTCCCTCAACCGCTTCCTATAGCTTTCCCGAGAAAATTAGCTGTCACGGCTGAGAACCTTTAGAGACCGGAGAAAGTCTCTGGTGAAATTAATTATCAAATGCTTTCTATGCTAACGCACGTGTACAGAATGATTAAAACCGATCGTCAAGTAAACCAAAAAGTTTTTGCTAGCAATTTAAGGCAGTTTAACCTTGCCAATCATTTGACGAAATTCCTTCTTCAGCTCGTAACTGGGTGATTATGGATTCTCTTTCTCGTTCTCTGCCACACAAGTTTTTTTTTATCGTTTTTTTTGTAAACAAATTCTACTTGAATATAAACTGCTTGTTTAGCAAGTACTGTTAGGTTATGGGCGGTATTCACCCACATGGTTGAAACTGTAGTCAGAATTTTTTCATCGACACGGATTGGTTAAATTCAGGTTTTTAACTAATCTATGTTGATCTCTTATCCAAAAATTGTGACTACAGTTTAAACCATGTCGGTGAATACGGCCCTGTGTAGTTTAACTTGGTATTTGAATATTCTTGTACATACTAAACCATACATGCACATCGCCCGCATTCCTCTGCGGAACTTAAATTTTTTTGTACACTGTAACCTCAATAACACTACACTAAAAAAGTAGGACTCTGGTAAAACTCGACATTTATTATTTCCATGGCTGACACAATACTAAATTCAATGGAGAAAAACTCGATGCGTGATAGTCACATCCCGCTTAACCCTTTCAGACTCTAGTGCCACAAATGTGTGGGTTGCTTTTTCTCACTGTAGAATTTTTCTTTTAACCTCAGGGAGTTAAGCTTTTACTTGAAGGATTGTGTAAGTTTTGAGTTAGAAATATAAGTGATATGAACTTTGGGGGCTTCCATCAGAGGGCAGCACTTAAAGTCGAACTTTCACGGGACTTAAGATGGCTTCCAAGAAAAAGTGCTTCCCAGAAAAGTGTTTTACTACACAAAATTTAGCAATAAAATTGTGGAAAAAATTGAATGTGAATATGAATAAACATTGCACTGTCTTGGCTAAAAAAATTGAACTAAGTAAATTATTTCTTTAGAAAAAAAATTGAAAATTAAAAAAAAATTAACTATAAAGATATTCTAACATTTGTTTTTAATACAATTTTAGGGTATCAAAAATGCGAAAACATTTTGAAAATCCTGAAAAATGGATACTCTTGTTTGAAAGAATTAAGTCGACTACAATTTATATTGCGTTATCACAACTCATTTTAAGAAACTGCGTATGTGTGAATCAGTTCGAAAAATACTTTACGACAGTACTCTCTTGCATTTCACAAATTCTGTTTCTTTGTTTCTGCTCTGCCGTTTGTTTGTTGATTGATTATGTATCTAAGTTTCACTCTTTATATAGGGCTACTTCCCGTTATTCCCCTGTTTGGAACCCGAAAACTAATCCTATAAACTACGAAAGCCACAGATAAATATGAATGATTTCTGAAACTTTTGAGTGAGATGGTCAAGAAAGCTATACCAAAATGTTTTAAGTGAGGGGAGGAGTTATTTTTTGGACACAAAATTGCACTGTTGTTTCAAAAATAACGGATCTTCCGGCAATCAAAACATGATTTTTCTACCTAATTCTGGATTATTTTCCAAGACGAACATTTTTCACAAAAAATTAAAGATAAAAACATTTACTAAATTTGCAGATGATGGAATATAGAATTGTTCAACAATATGGAGGCACATATTACATTACACATGCAATACCGATTTTTAAAAAATTTTGAAGGTGGAATGAAATAAAACCTCGCTAACTCGAAATCCGCTTAAGTCGACATGTTTTTCAATCCTCTTAGGATGTCGAGTTATCGAGGTTCTACTGTACAATGTGACCCGTGTATAACGAGGTAGCTTTTAAAGAGAGTCCGTATTTAACAAGCAAATTAATGCATTTTGTTTGGTATAATTGGCTAATTGTATATTAATTCTGTCGCTCGTAACGGAAGTTATTTCACGATAGCTCGGATACAACATAAAAATAAATACAGAAATGGTAGAAAATGAAACGCAAGGAGACCAATAAATATGTTTGATTTTCTTTAATAATTCTCACAATAAGTAGATAATGCACTTGACCATGGGCGACTATCAATCAAATGGCCCAACAAAAGCTTTATTAACTCATCAAGGTTTGTTGACAATGCGCAGAAACAGCAACACTTGGTCTGAGCATGGAAAATGGAGGTTAGAAACTGATCAATCAGAATTTTAAAAAAAAGGTAATTCAGCCCTTGGTCAACTTCCAATTAAAACTTAATGTGTTTCGATGTGAGGATCATCGGCGGAATTTTCTTTTCTCGTGTGTTGCATTCTTTATTTTTGGGGAAAAAATGCACAAAAGCAAAGTTTTATGTGTCGAAGATAAAATAGAAATGCTACAGTTGCAGAGCAAGGTGAAGAAAATGCGTCAATTAATACAGTTTATATGCAGGTTGCATAGAAAAGTCCCTTTATCCTGGAATAACTGACGAACTGTTGTTCCTAGAAGCATACTTCTAATTGAAAAAATGTCCGTATGACATGTAGACATCAGATACGTCATTCATATTGGAAAGGGGGATGTATAGTTATTGAAATAAAAAAATAACTTTTTTGTTTGGTCATCCAGTCCTATAAACCCAACTCGAAAATTGTTGCCCTAAAGCCCAACCAAAAAAAAGAAAAAATCAATACTTATAAGTTCAATATTCGCCGAGATATTTTTAAATTCAAAAATAGCTGAAAAGGAGGGAAAGTACAGCTTAGAATCTTGTCCGTTAGTTTATGCGCTTTTTTCTTAATTTTCAAATTGAAATATTTCAGCGAATATTGCACTTAAAAACAGGGAGTGTTTCTTCTTGGTTTCAGGAGTGCGGCAACTTTCTAATTGGATTTTTTTGGGACAAAGTGACCAAATAAAAAGTTAATTTTTTCACTTCGATATCTATACAACCCCTTGCAATATGAATGGCGTATTTGATGTCCACACGTTATTTGGATACTTTCTCCAATCCGAAGTATTCGCGAATTATTCCAGGATAAAGAGATAGATTTTCCTATGCACCCTGCACCCTGTATAGTACTTTGCCAAGCACTTAATTTAAAAAATTTCTTCTTTTTATTTTTACTTGAAAATGGATTTAGTGTGTGACCGGATTTAACGATCATTTCCTCTAGTATGGAGTTATTTGTTATAAGCGAGTCCGACTGTTTTTAATACAGTAGTACAGGTCTCCAGTTCAGCACAAATATATGAAATGAAACACTTTGATCATTGAGAATATAATTAAATATAATATGCTGTGTTCAATTGTGTCATATTTTCTCATATGGAATTAAAAATTCATTAAACTTACTGAATATGCTAGTATTAATATAAAAATATTGTCATTGATATAGTAATATTCTTTTGTCTTGGAACATTTTTAAATTTCGACGTTTATGTCGTCTATACGTTCTTTGGTTTTCTACGAGAACTTTGCAATTAAGTTAATATTCTACCAACAGAATTGCTACTACATATGCATGTAGATACGGTTTGTAAGAGAAAAGACTTCTAAAAGTAAGAATGAACGAAAAAACTAAACCTAAGTTCCGAATGCACTGAAAGGTTTTGAAATTCAGTATTCACGTTTAATCTACGCAGTAAACTAATCAAGGCAAGATTCGTTTCTACGAAATATTTTCTCTCTAAACTTGAGAGAAAAGCGAAGACGGAAGAACTTAATTTGTAAATCAAATACTGAGATTCATAGCGTAAGAGCGGGAGAGAGCAAAAGCGATTATGTAAACATAAATATTTAATGATGCCTTTGTTAAAATGGCAAAGAACTCGGTGGTTATGTATGAAAAATTTTAAGAAATGTTCAACTGTTCAGAAACGTATAAGATTTAAAATTAAGAATTGTTTGTAAATTTGCTTAGTTTTCTCTCAAGCTTCGAATAAAATCATTGCTTATTGTAATTCAAAAACCGTATTAAAAACAAAAACACTGTGCATAATGCTACATAAATACATATTTGAATTAGTGAAGTGGAAAGGGTACGAATATTAATTTTCAGTTAATATTTTCCGGAAAAAATTTTTGATTTGTAATAAAGTCTACTAGGCGAAAAAAATTACCAAATTTTTCTGTGCATATTTCCCTTATATAATCTATGTGAATTATAATGGATTATACGTTAAAACATCGGAGTTTCTTGATGCTGATTACAAAGATCTATTTTTCGAGATATTGTAATAGACACAAATAAAAGAATATGATAAAGGAAAATATGATCATAATCATTACAGATTTCGTATGTATTTGAATAGAAAAATCGACGTTTTTCAGCTAAAACGTAACAAATAAGCTCTCTCTTTCATTCATTAAAATTACATTATAGATGAATGAAATTCCCGAAAGACAACTTATACACAGGAAATTGCGATCAATAAATGTATTAAATCGATCTAAGTAAATCAACAGTTTGATCTAACGTTGCATACAAGAAGAAACAAAAAATAGAGGCAACATATATTGATAGCAAATTTAATTAATAGAAAAATCTGGCAGTAAAATAAAATATCTCGATTGTTTTCTCGTGTAATTGCATTTTGCTGTTCAAAAATGTCAAAACAAGCAACCCCTTGTAAATCATATAACCAAAATAGGTTGATATGGAAGTTAACCCTTAACTAGCGTTGTGAAAATTCTGTGCGTAACTGGCGTCGTGGGGTCATTTTGACCCCAGCAAGTATTAATGCATTTTAAAAATAAACAAAAGAAATTTGCATAAAATCATTGGCTTTTTACATGCCTTCATTCATCCGTCAATTAGTTCACTAACTAATTTTTCGAATTTCTGTGTAACTATTTTCCAAAAAATTTTCTTTTATTAAGACACACATTCGAAAAAAATTGAGGGATGGGTGACTTTTTTAAAAAAATTCAAACTATATATTAAATTTAAATTTTTTGAACGCAATTTTCATGATTAAAAACTGAACAGATATGATTAAAATATACCCAGAAAATAAAATTTACAAATTAAAATAATTCTTACTTATATTTTCACAAGCACCAAAATTAGCCTTACCCCAAGTCGGAAACACAGTACTTGCAAACACCACCATGAAATATTGATCACACAGATCTCAAGTACAATTCACTAACAACACTATCCTCATGCTCACCTCGCATATCCGATGTTTCACCATTAATTTGAAACAGTTATCGAGAAAACTAGAGCTCTTCCCAGACGACATTTCGATCTCAGCACTACGGCCGTCAGACAAAACATTTTTTACGCAAATGGTGAGGTGGGGTAATTATGACCCCATGGAAACTTTGACGAATGAAATAACAGAAAGAAAAAGAGTAAAACAACCTCATAAATTTGTTAAGAACGTATAAACAAACTGCTTGAAAGGTACTGATAACAGGATGCACCGAATGCATTTCTTTCTCAAGAGAGTGGGATGTTGAGTAATGTGCCAGTTGAGGGTCAAACAAATATAACAATGAATAAATTTTCAAAAAATATCATCTTCAATCATTTATCATAATTTCCAAATTCTTGTTTTATTTTTCAATATTTTCAGTTTCTAAATTTTTCATTTCCAAATACGAAGCGTTGTTGTAATCGAATGAGGAAAAGAAAATTAGAAATAATGAGATGGAACAAGATTTTCACATCGATTTGCAATCTCATTTTTACGAAGAATTCTAATTTTAGTTAGTTGTCTATTTTATATGAAATTAGTACATTAATTTAATTACATATACTATAATAAATAGCTGAAGTACAGCAACACAATTAAAAATGCAATTATGAAAACTAAAATCTATATATACATGATAAAATATTATACTCTATGCCCGTAAAAAATATTTATGGTTTTCTTATTCAAAGTATTGGATAGCACCTCCATTTACCCCAACATATATTTCTTTTAAAACGTGACAATTGTATTAGAATTTACTACCCCCGAGGGCAACCTATTCCATTTATTAACAACCCTATTAGAGAAATATTCCCTGAGACACACACCACAACCTAGAATTATACCTTACCAATCGATACTGGTGTCACCTTGTAAAAGCAGTCGATTGAGGGCGTATAAGTAATTCATAGTCCATCCTATCAATCCCGTTGAAAATTTTGAACACTTCGATCATATTTCCCCCGATATCTGAGTTCTTCCATTGTAAACATCTTCATAACTCAAGCCCCGTGTGCCAACAAGGACACACGTAGCTCTTCTCTGCTCCTCTTCAACCAAGTCGATATCCCTCTGTATGGTGTCCAAAACCTTACACTATACTCCTGTCTAGAATCAACTAAGCCTCGGAAAAGAGGCAGAATGGCTATAGGCGAACAAGAAGAGACCTTTTTCTCAAAATGAAACCTAGCATTATATTCGATTTTTTGACCACCGCTGAACAATGTTGAGAAAACCTAAGCCACTCGTCAGTGAGAATGCCCAAATCTGTGACCCAAGTTACATCCGGGATAGGGACACCATTCAACTCGTTAGAGAAACGTGGGTTGCCCGAACCAAAATGAGAGGCCATGCACTTGTCAACGCTAAACGTCATGCTCCATTCATTTGCCCATGCTCCAATCCTCTTTAAGTTGGTCTGGAGTAACTCCCTGTTGCTTTCATTTCCGACTACCCGCTTTAGATTCACGTCATCTGCGAATTTGCTAACAAACCCATCGATACATTGATCGAATTTATCGATAAAAAGTGAAAAAGTATGGGCCAAGGACAATTCCTTCAAGAACTCCACTTGTGACGCCTGTCCAATCAGAGAATTTCCCGTTCACAATAACCCGTTGTGACCCATCTCGCAAGTACGATTCTATCCAATTCAGGAAGTTGCCCCAATCCCAACCTCGTGTAAAAACGTATCAAGAGTTTACCATGTTGGACCATGTCGAATGCCTTCTGGAAATCAACGTAAACACCATCTATAATTTTGCCCTTACCCAAAGCGTTAGTGACGTGATCATAGAAGTGAAGGAGGTTAGTAACACTTGACTTCTCTTTCCTGAACCCATGCTGATTATTCGACAATACATTATTATCGTCTATCCACTTCAACAATCACTTTTTGATAATAATTTCCAAAATTGTCGAGAGGGAGCTCGTCAAACTCACTGGACGATAATTGGACACAGCTTCTCTACTACCCTTTTTAAATATCGGAACCACATTAGCAAGCTTCGCATTCCTTCGAGACTATCCTCAGCAACAATACTCCTGTAAATCTGTGCGACTGGCCCTAACAACTAATTAGGACATTCCCCGAGGACCTTATGATCGATATCATCTGGGCCTGGTGCTTTTTTCTTGCACATATACTTTTTTTAAAGATTTAGTACCTCCACATATTCCACTTGAATATCGTTGAGGATTTTATTACCCTATGCTACACCCGCACATTGTGAATATCGTTTCCTCTATTAAAAGCGGGCGCGAAAAGTCATTGAAAACACTACACACGTGCCTATATTGCTCTCTACCCTAGACCCTCCTATCGAAGGGGGTGGCAACTGTCGCCTTAAATCCATTATTGATGTATCTAAAAAATGATTTTGGGTCGGAGCCAACCTTGTCTTCGAACCTAGACTCAACTTCCTTTTAACTATCCCTTATCGCTTTCTTCAACGCCTTTCTTTTATCAGTAAGCAATGACAAACACCTCGTCCTTTTATACTCTCTAAATGATCTTTTCTTTTCAAGATAACGTTTAAGCACGCTATATGTGAACCAGAGTGGGCGCGATTCACGAACACGCTTTTTACGAACAAAGGGTATGGCATCGTGCAAAACAGAGGACAGCTTCTTCCCATTGACTTACTACCCTGTCTGATTCCAACTGGCCTCTTTGAAAACTTCCGCTAACCTTTCTCTCAAAACATCAAAGTTAGTTCTCCAAGTGACACGATGATCACTGGAAGAAAACTCGTCCTCCACATAAACATTTTCAACAAAATCCTCGGAACTAGTGGAATTAGTGAGAACTAAATCAAAAATAGCGGTACCCCCAAAGGCTTCTGGTGCATGCTGATACAAAAAATCATCGAGCACCAAGTTAAAATAGTCTCTTTCATATTGATTTCTAGCTGAAAGATTCTCCCAATCGATACCCGTGTAATTGAAAACCCCTAATATGACAACCCTCTTATGCATATACATTTAAGAAATTCCGTCATTAAGTTTGGCGATGTAGTTTGAATCCCTATTCAAGTTGATTATACCCCTGCAGTAAGTTTATTACTCCTTTTGTTTTCAAGCTCAACCCATATATAATTTCAATATCACTTCTATGCTCGTTGCAATCTCTAGCCTTCAAATATGATTTCCTTATAGCAAGACTCCACCCCTCTTTCTTATCAGATACATTTCTTAAAAAAGTATCGTATCCTGAAGAATGATTCATCCTCATCGTTTGCCCAAGATTCTGTATAATGGCTATAAGATACAGACCCTAAAACAATCGTAGTTTCTGAAAAATCGTTCTTATCACCCAAGCTCTTATCATTTATTAGAACGCATTTTAATTTGCCCCGTGATTTAGTGTCAATCGAGACGCCATCGAAGTCAGAGGTAGGTAATTCCCCGATAATACTGTTATTATTATCATCATTAACTAACCCCCATTCCCGTCTACTTGGTCTGGGAGTAAAAACCTGACCTAAGCCTATTGTAAACCTCCCAGACCCCCCCCCCCCCGTCTGTTGAGGTGAATCCCATCCCAACGAAGCCACCTGTCGGTGAATGCGGAAACCTCCAAGAATGTGACCCCAAGTGAAGAGCAAATGTTCTTCAGGATTAAGTTAAAGTTGTGGAACACACTCCTATACCCTACTATACCTTGGCAGTACTGGAATCACCGCCACATCTGAGCCTCCCCCCCCTCCTGAGCGGATAATAAAAAGACCCGGTACTCTGACAGAGATTCACCAATACCCACTCCTACCTGATTTGTTCCCACGCACATGATTACCTTCCAGGGAGCTTTCATCTACGAAATCGTCTCGAACGTAAACACCCCCCAATAGCAGTCCTTCTAAAAATCCGGTGGCAAAATCAAGGTAAATAAAACTGAACTCACAATCTATAAAAATAAAGAAAACAGCAGAGTTTGACCGAAAAACTAAATAAATAATCACCCTAAATAAAACTAATGAGAACTAAAAAAACACATAATGGTGCACCGACAATCCCTCGGCAATGGTCCCGGCTAAAACTACGTCAGTTGGCCGGCGAGGGGAGTGCGATAAAAACACGCCCGAACCTTACCGCGGCCATGACGGAAATAAACATCCATTTCCCTTGAAACAAGGGGTATCGTTGTAACGAATGTCGAGTGTAGTAACATCGCTAACTATACAGCAATATTTATCGAAAACTACAAAAATTACTCGTAAATTTTCCCGTACGTACATCTTCGTATAACGAATGAGCAATTTATTATGTTTTAAATCAAATTCATGAAGCAGAAACCAGGAATCTTTATTTTTTTGGAACCTTACAAGAATTGAAAGACAAAAAAAAAACACAAGCAGTGCTTACGTGTGTTTTTTTTACACTTGTATCGTTTTCGAAGATGTTAGAGTTAAAGCTTTATCCATACAAAAAAGCTTTACTCTTTCTTATCCAAGTAAAAGAAAGTACACATTTTTTTCAAAGAAAAAGAAAAACCTTTTTCGTTTCTCTTACTTTTAGTATGTATGCCAGAATGTCCTACATGTATGCAAAGAAAACGACGAAATCTTGAAAATTGTTCATGCAAAAAAAAAAGGAAGAAAGATGTATAAAAAATGTATCTATACAAATATATTGCCAGTGTCCTGAAATCAATGCAAATAACACACAAAACAAATACCTTGCTTGTTTGAAGAATGGAGGAATGTAAGCCTACGGAAAAAGGAGAAGTTGCTTCAGAGTTTTCCAAGAATTTTTTATCTATCTATCGAAGATTTACACTTCTTGCGAAAAACATCAGTTGTGAGTCTAGCAAAAACCCTACGAGTTCGGATAAGTGTCTCGATTCATATCTATTGTCAAATATTGCAAAGATTTTATATGATCATGATATTTAATCGGGCAAGAATATTAACTGTTGGTCTATTATTTTCACTTTTGTGTAGTGATACCTAGGCTAACCAAGATGAATCGTTCCGGATTCATGTTCGTGAGCCGAAACGTGATTTCCCATATGTGTCTATGGAAAGCATTTGATTCGTTCCAAGTTCTGCCCAAAATTTAAAGATGGGTTTTTTTAAACACTAAGCTATAAAAAGACAAAAACTGAATAAAGGCTAAAATTAACAGCTTCAAAATTAGAAAATGAGAATCTACAGGTAGGTGAGAGATGTTGAAGATATGTTTATTTTAGTCTTTTAAAGTCATCTGGCTCTGACGGTATTTACCGCCGCGGCCATTCTAGTGGTGGTACCTACGACGGCATGTGTCGTGATGAGAATTTTCTGTCTTTATCACATGAATATGATGGAATAATTTGTCATACAGCTTATATATATATAATTTATTATTATTTTTATTATTTTAAATATACAGCAAAAAAACATCAGTTTTAATGTTTTATGAGAAATTCAATCAAAAAATATATTTTAATTGCTTCAAACTTCCATAAAATGAAAAAGCGTGCGCATCGTCATAAAAAGAAGCACCGTGGGTAGCACACGGAGAAATTAATTGGCCAAATGATTGGGGTTAAAGTCTACTTCCGTCTACAAAAGCTGGTGTTTAAACAACCATGTCAAGTTCGTACGTGCTCCATCTACAGTATATGTGATTTAATCAGCTCATTTCTGTGTCTGATATATGCAGATAGAAAAGATAACCTTCTAGAATGTTCAGACTGTTCAGTTTGATGCTCAGAGTCTCGCACTGAAAGAAAACGCGCTCTAAAAACAAAAGCTCCTTTTTTTATGCATTTTCTATTAACTAAATCTTTCATTTTACATAAAATGATTCAAAAACTTTTAGAAAGTAAAGTGTAGGTACATCTGGAAAAAGATTTCGAGGTGGATATGAGTTAGTCGTACTCAAGTGAGAATAATTCTGGTGATGATTGGCAGCAAAATTCAGCTCACGACGTGGCTGTTTCGCTGACGTTAGCTTGTGCATTCATTTCAACAGAAATATTCGTTAGGCGAGACAGATTAATCACGAATACAGTATATCTTCGTTAGCTGAAAATATTTTAAGCCGTGGCGTTCGTTAGCCAAAGTATCGCTGTACTTGGTAGTTAGCACGAAAAAATATTTTAATATGCACGTTTTCCTACTTTTAGAGTATCCATGAATGTCTAATTTATTCGACGTAAATCTTGTCTACAAGCTTGCATGTATACGTTTCAAACCAGTGTACTTCTATATCTTATGGTCCTGGAATATTTTAAGTTTGCCTCGGGTGAAAATAAGTGAAAGGAAAGCCATGACAGGTGGTTAAGTGGGAAGGAGGGCGCAGAGAGCTGTGAAAATAATAGTTATATGTGAAGACATAGAACTTTTAAAGCGAAATATGGTGGAGAAAAAGTATGAATACTCTTTCAGAATCCAGCAAAACTGCCCATAGAACCATCGTAACTCATGAGGCCCATCCAGACGGTGCCCGGGGTCCTACGCATTGAGAGCGATGAAAGCGAATACTATCATTTTTGAGAGCAAGTCTGTAAATATGTAATATATTACTTCTATATAGTCAAGTTAGGAGATCCCAGTATTCCCTCACTGTTTCCAAGGGCCCACGATGTTAGACGGTCCTGCATAGAATCCCCCTTTAGAGGCTAAAATCGCTCTGCTCTGGCTATTTGGACTAGGAACTGCAATTCAATGCCAATTCTGAACGGTTACGCTTCCATGTCTACCATCTAAACGGGATTCTGATTCCGGTCTTTTGAAACGGTAGTTAGTTCATTAATCGCTCAATGAATAATACGCTCTTATTTCTTTAACTCGTCAGAAAACTTGAAGAATCGAAATACTGAAATATCGACTAAAAGTTTTATTCGTTATTTCATCGATTATTATTTTTTTCTGTCTTGGTCAGATTTCATATATTTATTGATTTGAATGCTTGAATAATTTCGTTCAATAACGTATGGAATTTACTTCCATACGTTAACTTTCCACTTGTCCACTTTCCACTTTTTCTTTATCATAGATAATTAATATGAATAGGCCTCAAAATTCGATTAGTCGGAACAAATTTAAGAGGCACATTTCTTTGATAATTCGATTTAAATAATAATTCATGCATTCATTTTAATATAAATATGTTCTCATATTTTAATTATTTTTTTTCGCTCTCTCTCGGATGCAATAATCAGAATATTAAATTAAAATACCCTGATCAAGAATTTATTGAATGGGAAAAGAGTATAAATTATATTATTCTATTTTCGAATTCCGTTTATTTCACGCAACCCAGGAAGAGATCAATATATTAAAATTTTAACGCTGGCGTTTAATTATCGACAATTTTACTAACACGTATACTTATAGAAACAAATTTCGTGATTTTTTTCCCAGAAACTTATTAAGTTGAAGAAATTTTTGGAGGATGTATTAATTACTAATATATTATAGATTCATTTGAAACATTATAGAGGGACAATTCAATACATGAGTACATGCATAGTCCACACAAACTGAATAAAATGTTTAATTTTTCAATCAGTTTCTTTTATTTTTCGGGTGATCATTTATTACGAATATTATTGGAATGAAACACTTCGCAAGTTTATAACTTAATTAAAATACTAACGCTAAAATTCACATTCAATAAAATATCACGAGGAGGTAATAATTGAGATAAATATATTCTTATGAGCTTTCATACCTTTTCACAGCGTCGAAAAGCTTCAAACTATGCTGTTGTACAAGTATCATAAAAATTATTAGTCAACCATTGATTTATTTCAAAATTCTGTACAAATATTTTCTATTATTTGTGATATCATATTTTAACATTATGTTTTACATATTTTCAATACATATTTTTTTGCAAGTATTCAAACATTAAGAAAAAATGTATTGTAATTGCCTTGCACACATGATAAAATAACATGATATAAATTGAGTTATATCAAAATAAAGCAAAGTGTTCTGTTTAACAAATGAGGCTAGAAGCTAAAAAATACTATTGACTCAATCTTGTTTAAAATTGAATATGATGACATTCACTTTGCTCCATTAATGAAGTAAACAGTTTTGTTAATTTTTAATTTTTTAATTTTTTTAAATTTCAAATTTAATATCAAGTAATATTGAATCAATGACATTTCTATCTTCTGCTTCATTTGATAAACTGAACAGCTTTCTTTATTTTAAATCAATTTTTATTCAGTTGCAATGATGTAGCTTATCATGCTTACAAGCGGTTAACACACACTCACAATTAGATTTCAATACATTTTTTTTTTCTTAACGTTCCAAACATTTGCTAAAAAAAGGATTGGGAACATGTGTAAAACATTATGTCAACATAGTATAGTATATACAATCGAAAATACGTCTACCAAATTTAATATAAATCAATGGTTAAAAAATTATATTTTGAATAATATTTGTACTAATACTTTGATGCTTTTCGATCATATTAAAAGGTATGAGACCCCTTAACCCCTTTTTGACCACTCCTCCAATTCATTACCAAATTGTACATTTTTTTAAAATATTTTTTTTTGATATCTGGGTACTTTAATAACATATTTGAGACCTTTCGAAAAATTGGATGCTAATTTAGCAGGTTTTTATTTGTAATTGATGTAAATGTCTAATTAATTGACTTTTAGTTAATATAAATTAATTAATTTGATTTGAATAATTAGTAATTATGTGTGAGATTTTGGGAAACCTCATATGTCATGTGACAAAAAAATTAAGAAAAAACTATCCTTTTCTATTTTTAAGAAACTATTTCTGTTCATGGTCATGGAAAAAAATTTCCAAACCAAAAATAAGGATAAAATTTCAAAACATTTCATTTTTGTACAATCACGAAAAATTAAATTTGTGAACAAATTAAAAAAATACTATGGCGCTATTAGATCTTTAATTTAATTAAATTACAAAATACTGTTAGACCTTTTAACTTCCAAAAACTATAATTTCATACAAAAATTTGTATAAAAACTCTAATTGAAAAAAATTTTAAGCAAAGCGTTGCTCAAATGGAACATCAGTAGAAAAACTGGGTTAAACAAAATCAGTCTAGAATAAAGGAGAAGGCGATAGTGTCTCAATTAAATCGATATTATATATTCAAATCTGATGCGCCCTGGTACACAAAGTCGAAATAATTTTCTTTTTCATTTATAAATATTTTATAAAATCTTTATTTATTTATTTTTTTGTTTGTTTACCATAAAAACTTATCAGTGTCAGAAAAAGAAAGTCTGTCTTACAACGTTATATATTAATGATCGTGTCCTGAAACTCTGATAAAAGAAGCTGATTATTAGTTACAGGTTGGAAATTAATGAAGTGAATCTCATTGAGGCTACGTGTGTGAGCTATTTATCATTTCTATGGTAGCGGCTTTTTAGTGTAAGTTGGTTTTGTGAGAGTGATAATGAATAGCTTAGTTCTTCATCAATCAAAAAAAATTACAAAATTAAGTCAACCAGACGAGCCAGTAGTGAAAAATTGTGTAACAAACTGTGCAATTAATGACCCTTAAATCGCATTGTTATCAGAAGCTCTTGAACTTTTCCTTAGTAATTTTTCATTTTAAGCGTAGTTTTATTTCTGTAAGAATGAAATCATCGCAATGATAATAGTTTTATCGATTTCAGTTGGTCATTTTATCTATTTTTTTAGACTTACAAGCACTGCATTATTCTACCTACAATTCAAAGTTCATAATTCCATGCATTCTCACTGACCATCCGGCTACTGTGTGGCTTTTTTCTTTAATATGTGGTAGATTAGGTTTTAGCAATAAATATCAGCGCATCATTTTCCTTTTAATTACATATAGGTAAATTATTAATCATACAAAAATTAGGCACGGCTTAGTCATTTCCGGGTCAAATGCAATTATAAAATTACAGATATAGATTTCTCGAAATTCTTAATGTGGGTTTATTCAAAATGTATGTCGTGAAATAATAATTTTTCCTAAAAACTAAAAACTTGAAATGATATTTTTTTGAATTTTTGCATAATTATTTATATATATATATATCGCGGCATAACTTTTTGTTTCAATTTTCACCGTCTTTGTTGCTATGATTTGATTAATTTATCATCTTATTCAGAGTTATTTAGTTAGGTTGAACTATGCAAGAGCTATTTCATTAATAAGAAGAGTTTTCAACTATTTTGATCATCGCCATGAAGGTTTAAGTTAGAGAAATTAGATCTTCCTAGTTCTAGAACTAATTACCCATGATTATTATAAATGTAATAGTATTAATATTGACGAGTCAACTATTCAATTTGAAAATCTTATCTTTTATTTCGAAATTTTACAATGAAATCTTAACCAGAAATAATCTAGTTAAATTTTCAAATATTAAGGTGAAATTATTTTTTCTCATAAATAATTTACAAAAAAGAAAAATATTATTTTCAGTACAATTTTAAACCACTCATCTCTTTGAAATCGTTCTTCTGATTTCGCAAGGAAAATTGCTGAATACTTGAGCTTTGAATTTTGAAGGAATAATTTTCTGCAATTCTTGCTCTGATAATTTTCCTCCGGTTATCGTTTCAGTTCGAGAAAACGATTATATTATGTTTCAAGCGCTGAGCACCGTAGATTGTTCGAACTATAGAGATTGCGAAATTCAAGTTTAAAGAAAATTTTTTGTGAAAGTTTTCCAATTGATTGCAGAGAAATTTTTGTCGTTCCAAACATCGGTAATTTTCAGAAATTATAACGATAACTTTTCTAATCAGCGCCGGGCGCAAATTGAATTGCCTCTAGCATTCTATAATAAACCAAAACAAATGTATAGATCTTCCAAGTTATACCACGCGCAAAGAAATTGTCGCATAACTTGTTGGAGTTTCACAAATTTATGATGTCGTAGCTGAGATATTTGCAATTCAGTGGACGAAAAAAAAAACCTATTTTATTTTCACGTACTTAGAAAGGATGAAAATCTGTTGTTTTTCTTAAACATAAATATAGTTAAGATGCACCTCTCTGTGTGTGTGTGTGTTATATATATATATACATATATATATCGTATATTCTTATTTGCTCCTTAAAAAGGACTTGGATTTGTTATATCATATCATGTGTTACTGTTCATGCATGGAATTATTTTTGCAACGTGCTGTACGCGGTGTATGAAATATAGCCCAGGCCAGGAAAGTGTATGTATATATAGCGTAACGGCTGTTGTAAAAACTTTTCCAGGCGTGCAAAGTAGGCGGAGATCTACGTGACTTTTCTATTCGGGAAAATTAAGTTTATTTTTCGCTGAAACAGTTCTGGAGAAATGCCAAAATTCTTTAAGGATTGCATAGCATTTAACACTGTCTCTCTTCTTTGTTTCGATGTTAAGCTCAAATTTATTAAACAAATTTTGAACACAAAGTAACAAAACCGTTTATTTTCTGCCAAGAAATATTGTGAACGTTGAACGTTCTTGTAAACGTAACGCATCTCGAAATGTGAACACGGTAGAAAGGAAAGCTTAAAAAAAGATCTCTGGCTCTCTCTCTGTCTCTTTATTCTACACCCCAAGTGATATGCTTTCCAAGTATTTCAAAATATATGCCGATATATGAAGCAGATATGAACATAAATATATAGTTTATAATTTACATTTTGCTTTTGCAGTAAATTTTACCTGCCTCACACATTTTAGTAATTTCATCAGAAACTGTTGAATGAAAAAGGCTTCAAATTCATTCAATAATAAACTACTAAACCTAGTCATTTTGTGGCACGCTATAGCTTACGTCACGCCTTTTATAAGAAATTCTAACTTAGAAAAAAATACGAAATCATGTAGCACTTAATAAATTTAATACAAGCTGAAACTTTATGAAGCTTCATTAGTAATATGAATTGTGGCGCTGTAGCCATACGTCATGCAATTAGTATTTATCTTTTAAAGGGAATAGAGTGTTTCGGGAAGTTTTATTTTCTACCAAAAAATAAACTTTCTCCGCTCTCTAAGTGATTAGACTGTTTCAAAATGTCACAGAAAATACTTGTTAACCATTCATAGAAAGCCGTAATAGTATAGACTGAAAAATTAATTTAATGAAGTCCTATATGCGAATAAGAAGTCTTCAAAATCGAAGCAATTTCTTAGCCAATCAGATGTCAATGTCAGAAATGTAAAAGATATGTCTTCATCAATTATCTGTTACAGATGATTAGATTGGTTTCTTGAGAGCCTTCACTAATTTTTTATCGCATATCTATGAATTATCGAAAGTGGTTGACAGTACTTCATTTCAAAGTTTATTCTTGTCCAACAAGAGAATGCCGCTACTCGGGTTGTTGTGAACCTCAGCGACATTATTATTGCCACAGCTACAGTAAAACTTCAAGCTTTAAAAAAAAGATATACTTCAAAAGAGAGACTACAGAAAAAAAATCGTACCTAAGTTCACTTGGCAACGACACCGCAGTCAGAGTAAATGCCAACTCAACGATATGATGTCAGGCAGCATTTCACATTGGCAAATACAGGCTTTCGCACGTATAATTAGTAGCGTAGGCGATCATCTTATGCTTCAAGATACATTTTTTGTTCCATCTGCCTCTCTCTCTCTCTCTTTCGGTTAAAGAACAGAAGAATCACTAACCACTTTAATGTTAACCACTGTATCTGATACTCCGAATCATTTGTTAAGCGAAAGCATTTGATTATGGATCGTTTTTTGTTTGTGATTATCAGGGAAAAAATGTTTCTGGCCTCTGCTGTTCAGAGCATCGTGGAAAAAATTATTTGAGCTACTTATGGTCTTGGCTGAAGAATAATTTTTTCTCGGGGTGCCAAATATATTTTGGCAACCCGAATTTTGGTTGTATGCTTTAGTTAGTTAGCAACAATGTTGTGATGCCAGATGTTAAATTTCATTCAAGTTTCAAATACAGTCGAACTTAGTTAGTTCAAATTTTGGATAACTCGAATTTTCACGAATTCCCATGGAGTTTTCTATACAATTTAATGTTAAAATTTCTCGCTGGATTCGAATTCGAACTTCCTTGAATTTTTTAAATAACTTGAGGTTGCAGTGCAAAAATCATGATTTTTGTATGAGTAAATTTAGTTTGGAAAAATTCTACAAGAAGCCAGATTTTGCTTTCCTCGATCAAGTTGTTTAACAACAAATTTTAGACTAATGAAAGTTTGAAAATTTTGTTTTTCCTTTGCTTTTTTTTTTTGTTTTTGATAATTTATTGCCCATTTTAACATCGTTCAACTGGAGTGCATCGAGATTGTGTACCTCTTAATGCAGATTATGCTTTTCAACCAACTGATTGAAGTGTAACGTTCAAAATCTGAATATTTTTTGTCGTCATGAAGAATATGGAAAGTATTGGAAAGTACACATCGTAATACGTTGATGAAAGTATATTTCTTTGATAGCATAAGAATCTAATGCACGAAATTTTGCTTATGATTCATAAGCAAAATTTGGGAAACGGTTTCGCAACGGATGATTATTAACTTTTTTCTGTAAATCATGCTTTGAGCATGGTCAGCTAATTATCCAGTGATTCTGGTTTCAGAACAGTGGAATGATGTAGCACTAAAATCCATTATTTTAATTATAAGTTATTAAAATTTAGGAAACAGTTTCGTAACTGATGATAAAATTTTAATAATTGATAATTCTTAGCCTATGTGTGAATATGTCGAATTTCGGATAATTTTTTCCAGTGAATTTGGACTTCGAATTAATCAAGTTCACCAGTATATACAGGGTGAAAACATAAGTCCGTTTCAGCTCAAATAACTTGTGAAACGTTGTTCATAGAAAAGTTCAATCAAAAAATTATTCAAATAACGTGCACATTTTAGGTATGTCATCATTTACTAGAAAAGGTCATGAGCCATTTCCCAAAATGAGCTTAATTAGTACCACATAGGTTGGCAAATGCTGACTATGTTTTTCTTGTAGGGTTTTATGCATAGATCAACAATATATATGTTGTACCAATGTCTAAATAGTAGCTTTATGCAAAAAAAATTACGTTTTTATAGTTAAAAAATGGTTTTTTATATTGATAATTTGATCATTTTTGTCGCACCACGGTCATTTTCTGCACACGAGGGCTAATTAGACCGGGATCTACAATTTATTGCCGATTCCGAACGACAGGCTTGTTTTTTATACTCAACGAGAGGTTGGTGCGCTAACCCCTCGATGGGGGACTCCCTGCGGTAGCAATTTTTTGCTGCGGTCAAGTCGCCGTTTTTTGTTTTACCCCTGTGTCACACAGGAAAGTTTTCTGACAAGGACGAACCGGATATCCAACTCGCGACACCTCTAAACATCCTTTGGTACTTCAGGCGAGCATCTTATCGACCGATTTAAAATACTAAAAGGGTGTCAGTCAAAGTGGCATATGTTATCAATGTTTTTATTTTTTTATTTTTGTGATTAGATAATCGATATATATGATAGCATGGTTTATGGAGTAGCTGTATGTAGTTTAAATATAAAATCACGATTTATCTTTTGTTAATCATATTGATTTTTTTCAGCGGGTATTGATGCGGAAGAAGGTGATTAAAAAACCATGGAAAAGAAAAAGAATCAAAAGGACAACGCAACAGCACCATGTAGTAAATAAAGTGTTCCTTGCCATGAAACTGGGCTGGAAGAGATCTCGACAACGGGATAAGTCAAGTAGCGAGGTTCTGGCGTTCATTCATTCATTCATTCAACAATGTGTAGGGGTGCCGTAGGGTTTCGTATGTGCCGAATTACAAAATTTGATTATTTTGTTCTGTCTCCATGTTCTCAAACGTCCAAATAAAAAGCTATTACCATTTTCCTACTGAGCCCAACAAAAACATTTCATAAATTTAAGTGCAAAATTGACCGAGATATTACACACTGGAAGTTGCATCCAGAATTCATAAAAGTTTCAATAAACTGCAACTGCAAAGAGTCGTTCTTATTTTCTCGCTTTCTTATCTCAAGTTTGTTCTTTAATATATCATGTTCTGCTCCACGTTTTCATCGATTTCGAATTCAATATCTCGGATAATAACTTCCTTAGAAACATGAGCGTACTTTTGTTGAGCTCGAAGAAAACAGGGCAACAAATTTCTAATTGAAAGTTAAAGGGCAGTGGAACCGAATAGAGAATTATTATAAATGTACACTATATGACCCCCTAACAAAAGAAAAGACGATAAAAAAATAAATACGTTATTTAGCTATTTTTTCTAATTAAAAGTATGTGTCTATAACAAGCGGTTTACAGATTGTACAAATATATATATACGATATGATCATTTGTATTTTAATAAGAGAAATTCCAAACAAGTTTATGAAACACGAATTCAATTGAAATTTTAAAAAATTGAGTATAATATTTTAATCCGAGGATGATGTCACTCGCCGCTATCCATACGAAGGTTTTTAACAGTTGGCTGATGCGGAGATGAATTTTAGGAAAGAGAAAATTCAATTGCCCTTGCATGGAATAGAATCCATGGCCTCTCAGCTGTCGGGTGAGCGTCCTAGACCACTAGACTACAAAGGCAACGAATATCTTAATCTTTCCTCAGAGCTGGGGTGCACTGAACGGGACCGTACAGGGACGGTCGGACCTAATTCAGGCCAAAAGCTCAAAATTGCTGACACTGCCACCAGATGGCACCTTATCCGGCATCAGCCTCGGATACGTCGCCATCTGATAGCAGCAGTCCCAGCAATTATGAGCTTTGACCTAAATTAGGTCCGACCTTCCATGTACGGTCCCGTTCAGTGCACACGGAAAGATTGATATATTCGTTGCCTTGGTAGTCTAGGGCGCTCACCCGGCAAGTGAGAGGACGTAGGTTCGATTCCCCGTATATATAAGGGCAGTTGCATTTTCTCCCTTTCTTAAAATTCATCGTCACTTCAGTCGGCTGTTGAAAACCTTCGCAATATTTTAATACCTTATTTTTATTGTGTTCAACTGTTTCATACGATTTATACAATAATGTGTAATAGATTAAGACGATATTTGATTTTCTTTAATTTTTTCTATAGATGATGGCCTGAATATTGAAGGGTTAATTTAACGTTTCGAAATTTCATGAATGGGGAAAATGAGAAAACTAGAAACGATCACGAAATTTATTGTTGACAAAAGATTACATAATAATTCCGTAATGGTTATTTTGTTCTGAAAACTTCTCATTGGAAGTTGCCATTAGAGAAATTCAACTAGTTTGTCTGATTATTATTCAGTTCATTGAAAATTTTCTACAATCGTATCATTTGAAATAAAACTAAAAGATTTTCCGCATTTCGATTGCGTTTCTACAACTTATACATCTTTTAAAAAACTCCAATGATAAGTATGTATAAACAGATAGAGATGGAGGAAATTTTTATTCAAATTACCTCAACACCACTATTCATAAAAAGACTACGTGAGAAGAAATGTAAAATTCGAAACCGTAAACCCGTAGAATAGCGAAATTCAATTAGAAACTAAATAGCTCGTCACTAATGAATTGAATAGTATATTTGCGCGTGCTTTAAGCAATGAAAAACATCTGAAAGAACTTGCATTGAAATCTACATCTCATAGAAACCTACTAATACATTTTCAATCGAGTTAAAGTATTTCTTTTTAAAATTATCATTATTTCTGTCAAATCAAATACTACAAGCAACCAAAAAATCAACACATACCTATATAATTTCGCTTTTCGCCACATGGAAAAACACGCGAGAAAATGTAAGGAACAAAGTTTTCAATTCAGTTCTTTTTTTTATCTGTTCATCGATCATCAAACATTAAAGAAGGGGAATAGCAATCTTTAGAAAACTTAGAAACAAGAAAATTTCAAAACTTTGAAACTGTGCTGATATATATATATATATATATATCTTTTTTATTTTGGGTCGTAATCTTCTCTCAACAAACCGAAAAGTATTCTTAAAGCGCAACATTACGGAAATCTTAAAGACGAGACTTGTCAAAGTGAACAAGTTTATCATTAAAAATGACCCTAACGTAGCAATCAAGATTTTTCTCTCCGTGATGCTCGAATTGCGTCTCTAACGTAAATTATGTGGAAAAATCTTCTTTTCTGCTTGTTATGTGTGTATGTATACCACAAACCGAAGAAATGTCTCGTCATCCTCGTGTTTAAATTGGATTTCTACGCTCTTATTCCAAGACTTTTCAAAATCCTTTGTTTTAATGCATTGTGGGAATTCATAACAAACTACTTGTGAGACTTTGCACTCGAGCCTTGTTTATAACGAATCATATTTTATTTAAAAATTTCTACATACTTTTAAGGAAGATTATTTGACTTCAAAAGAATTTTCTCTCACGAACTTGAAGTATAACTTTTGAGAATTTTTCCTCGCACTAATCACATATGACGATGTGAACCTAATCAATTATTAAATTTTGGTGTTTTACGTATTGAAAAAAATTTAGAAAGTGGAATGTATAATAAACTAATATCGATGATAATATCTATACCGGGTGTTCTGTTAATGGACAGACAAACTCAAAGGGTTGTTAGTAGGCTTCAAGAGGAACAATAATTGCAATGGGACATGGTGTCGCAAACTACGTTGAGAGGGTGAAAATCGTGAAAACACATGCAGGTTCTGAGTCCAGAGGAGACGAAAGGTGGATGTCAGTTGATCACTGAATGCATGAGTGGGTTCGCTCACCATATCTGACGTAAGCAGCTTCGCAAAACGCAACATTGGGGTAGCATCACGCGCTGCTGATGACTTAGATTAGCGCTATTGTGGTAGTAAGCACGTGTAGCAGTTAGTTGTCTGTTTCAATGAGTATCGTGATGGCTGACTACACGAACGAGGAATACGCTGATATGCATCTGATTTACTGTTGCGCAGATGGCAATGGGCGCTTAGCACAGCGGATGTACCAACAGGAATATCCGTTGTCCGCACCTGACGAAACTTGCATGCGTTTTTCGCGATTTTCACCCTCTCAACGTAGATTGCGACACCATGTTCCATTGCAATTTTTGTTCCTCTTCATGACTACTAACAACCCTTTGAGTTTGTTGGTCCATTAACAGACCACCCTGTATACAGTATACAGGATGTAAAGCCATATCCTCACACATCCTTTACTTTTTGAACCGTTGGTGATAGAAACATACTTTTCATCAACAGTTGGAAACATCTCCCCCTACTGTGATTCTACAGCAATGAAACCATCATAAGTTAATTTCGCTCCTTTTGCTGATATTGCTGATATATTTATATATGCCCGTTATTTTAATATTTCTTTAAAAATAAAAAATCGACCATACAATATTTTTTTTGATACTCCTCAATGAAACACCCCGTATACCAAACAGCCCCCGACTTGAACAATAGGATATTTGAAAACGCCATGGTTAGAGCCAGACACACACATAAATACGGAAGCAATCACCACAGCAGGTAAACTGCCCAACAACAGAAGACAGATTTTTCATAAAAAAAAGCATGGGGGACCGTACTTATTAGACATGATTTGCCAAATATAAACTGGAGACAAAGTTGCCAAAGTGGCAACAAAACATATTCAATAAGGCCTATCGTCGAAACGTTTCAAATTAAATCCAAAAAAAATTAAGTACCCCTGGTGGGTTTCGAAAAATCTGTTGTTTCAAAAGTTCAACAAGAATGATTTTTAAAAAACTCTTCCCTCGTATTTATCCTTAGCCGAAAGATTCTCGAAATTTATTCGTGGATTATTTAAATCTCCTAAATCTACTGCGAGCGTCTATACATACGAAATTTGGATTATGAATGTTGAAAATATACGCTTATCACCTGCGCATAATCCGCACGTGCGAATTTCGCTACTTGAGAAAAAATGCCATCCTATAAACTCCACCCATGCAAATTTCATTCATCAATTTGCTATAAGAGAAAAAAGTGGGGAAGAACAGCAAAAACTAACGGACAACGCCTCTTTCCGGTATTTATGCTGTTCTGTCCCCCACTTTCCTTTGATTTTGAATTCAAATATCTCAGTCAATATTGAACTTGGAAACGTAGAATTTTCTTTGCTGGCCTCAAGAGAGACTGAACAACTTTGTAATTGGGTTTTTGAAGACAGGGTGTCCGTATGAAAAGTTAATTTTTTTTATTCTAATAACTATACGACCCCGTGCAGCATGAATAACGCATCTGAGTTCTACACGTTATTTAGATACTTTTTCCAATCGCAAGTATACCTCTAGGATCAATGGTTCACCAGCAAAATGTGGCAAGGGAATTAAGTAACTTTTATCCCTATCCAATATGTGCAGCTTACTCCTGAACTGTTTTTCTGAGCGAAAACCTCTAACCACCAAAATATTGTTACAAACTTTTCCGTATAAGTAAGTAAAAAAATATCTCCCGAAGAATTGCAAAATTTATTTTTATATGGTTTTCTTGTCATATAAATCATATCTAGCAAAACATTGTCTATGCGCTGATGTGTGTGTATGCTAAACAAAAACTTTATGAAAAGTTTAATTTTTTGTGAATTTTGCGCTAATTACTTGTCATAAAATGCATCAGTCGAGACAAGGTTTAAAAAATGCCGTCTGAAACCTTATATCTAATGAGAAAAAAAATAATTTGCTTGAGATTTCATTCAACGACATAATATTAGAAGCTTTTGGGGCACTTGTAACGAAAAAATTCAATTAGTCTAAATTACTTGCCTCTGAAGTAATGTTGCGTATGCGGCCCTCATTAATCGGCAAAAGGATGGTTTAACTTTAATAATACTCTGTCGGTCAATTTCAATCGCAAGAGGATGTATATATATTTTTCACATGTCATTGCATGATGAATACTTTACTAAATAGGATTTATAGAATCCAGCGAACACACAAAATATGAAATTCAGTAACTTTTTGCTCAAACGCCTTTAGGATGATGTCCCACAACATTTGACACATTATTTTTGTAAGTGAATGTTTCCACTAAGACGGACTGCTAAGAAGTCGGGTATCGCACAACTATAAGAGTGACACCCTGTACATAAAATAAATATTTATTGGGGCCATGAGATGGAATGATGAATTTACTCTGAATATCTCACATAAATCCTGTCATTGCATCAAATCTCTTTCGAGGAGGAGAGGGACAAAACTATTTCTTGACAAGCAGAGATAACACCGAATACGAGAGGCAATCCTAATAGAATGATATAGCTCGGAAAGAAATTATTAGAGAAGTGCCACAGATTTACTTCTTCCCAACTCATTCAAATAGAAATCAGAAAACTAATCATTGGCTGTACCACGTTTGTGGTACATATAATCCTTATTTCCTAAAGTTCTTATTCAAGAAATAGATGAGGGAAGCAATCGTATCAGTGATGAACCCAATATTCTTAGATGCAATACTTTTTTATCCAGTTGCATCGTGGTATAGTAATACCTCGAAGTTAATTGATAGGTGGAACCGATAATACGCTTGTAAGTTGAATTCGAGTAAATCGGGTAAAATTTTGAATACACATACATTAAATATTCATCAGTCGGAAGCAATGTTCAAGAAAAACATGTCTTCTCGAAGAAAGTTTTTTAAAAGAAGTGCATGTTTTTTTTTTTCCCAACATATAACTACAATTGTCATTAATGTTTTTTATTCATTCTAAAATATGTACAAAGGAACGCCATGTGTAGTGCAATATTTCGTAACACTTAGGTTAGTCCATCAGAAAAAGTGGGCTTCTTGTGTTAAAGCAAAGTGGTTTTATTATTAGTTTTTGTTTCTTTGCATAAAGTCGAGTAAACAAACTTCCAACAGTGTTGAAATTAATTAGGGTAGCAGGTGAGCGACGGATGTATTGCCAATAAAGAGTAAATATCACGATATAAACGAACTTTTTCAAGACCGGCAATAACGTTTGTTTTAACGTATTAAATAGTGACCAAACCATTTTTTGAAAATTAAAGCTGTCGCAGAAGCCTTGATTCCAAATATTTTTAAGGTCCAAATCTGTGGTTTAAATCCCGAAATTCAGCTCAAATATCAGTTTACATCCTCAGCCGCTTCCAAGATTTCTCCGTTCAGTATAACCCAGCTTAAGTTCGCTACATGTGTTCTGATTGTGTGTGTGAATGGACAATATATTCTTACCTGAACCTGATTATCTCATAATAATTAAAATACTGTTTTCATTTCAGCTGTAATCGAATAACGTTTAAGAATTATGTTGAATTCAAGAACCGAGCATTTCTTCGTAAGTTGGGTTATGACTGTACGAAAATTATACAACACAGTAGAAATTGAAAAATTATCAACGTCTATGATCAATGCTTTGTTCTTGCAACCCCGATGTACCCATTTAATTAAAAATGAATGATAAAATTATGATACAAAAATTGATGGAATACCTATAGATTAAGCTCTTTTTCCTATAACCGTACTATTGTACTAAGCTTCTAAAGTCATTTTCATAGTTTGAATAGTTCCAAAATATGAAATATGCAATTATACTGGTGATATATATTTGAAGCAATTTCTAATATAATTACATTCGCAATCAATTTGCTTTGTTCGGGTTAGTTGATGTTATCACAAAAATTTTCAACATTCATTGCCAGAGAAAATGTGAATAATTTTTCGTTGTGGTAATATTTCTTGTCATTTCCTACTCCAGTGAAAGTGAGAAGATTTGACTGAAAATAATGATGTAGCTTTGATAAATAAAACTTATTAATGTTTGTAGATTTCAGATGATTATAAGCATGAGCAGAGATACGGGGGGGGGGCATTGTCCCCCTCCCCCCAGCGTCAAAGGTGGAGTCGACTGATCTAATGTATATATGTATATGTGAATTGACATCATCATCATCATCGTGTCCCACAGACTTCCAAGTCTATCTCCACCTATGGTTATAAGAATATTTAAATCTTAAAATTCATTATTTCCATATTGAAGTGTTTAATAGTTTCATTTCACTAACGTTTACGAAAAAAAAATTGGCTACGTTTCGCCAAAGAGAGTACGTTTATTGAAATTTTCAATTTCATAAATATAAGTTACTCTCAATTTTATAAATATCTTTTACAGATTGCCGAAAACATTCTCAAAGTATTGTTCGATAAGATAATGGAGATCTAGGGTTATAAGCAATTACATGCGAGTGAATTTTCTGGGTGAAAATAATAGACAGTGATGTTGAAATATTTTGACATTTAATTACTTCGATGAATCTCTCACGGCTCGTGTACAATCACGTGATCAAATGTTCTGAATAATACAGACTAATTATCTTAACAGGTTAAAATTGATTGAAAATCAGATGAGGAACTAGAATTTACTGATCAAAGAATATTCATTCATCTTTAAGCAAAATAAGTTCCTAAATTAAAATGATAAGTAACACGTTCCTCTTATTGGCAATTTAAATATGTATATCGTCGAAATATTTATAATCCTTAATTAATCCCTTACCAATTATTATTAATTAGTGGGTAAATTATATGCATTAGAAACAACTTATCACTGAGTAGCAATTAAAATTCCAGCCACCGAGAAAATCACATTTTATTATTATTATTAGTCTTTTTTTGGTGATCGACGTAGAAACCAATAATTAACTTTCGTGTGAGTTATAAAATTAATCTATTGGAAATGAGCTTAAAACGACCGCGTTTCAAGTTCGTTGCTTTACTTATTTATTTGCTTATTACTAATCGATGCTCTCGCGAAAAGTCTAGAAATGTTGTTGGAGAAGATAGAAGAAAAAGTAGGTTCAGATGATCATGGAATATACGGAACTGGAGAAAATAGTTATGACGCGAGCGCTTCTATCGAATATTAAGCAGAAAATGAAGTAATACCAAAAATAAATTAAATAATTAACATAACCGTAAGGAAATCAATGTGAGAGTAAAGTGAATGCAGAAAAAAAGTAGATCAAAGAAAATTCCCAAAAGCAGCTTTTTAAATAGATTAAATTGATTACTTCTCTTATAGTTTGTAATTTAGTTAAGGAAATAGACTTGTTGGTGATATTTTAGAAATTTTATACTTAGAACGCTAATATCTCAAGATACTTTGAACGTAGGTGGTATTTGTGGATAGGTCTTGTCAAGATGAACCGCAAATAAGCCGAACCTAATTTAATTTTGTAAACTGCTACCATTAATTAATTACACCATAATTAAATAAATAAAATTCAGTTAGATGTTTCGCCGCTGCATAAGTGTTTACTGCATAACACTTTTGTGTAATGCAATAAGCACTACTTTCAAAAATGTTCCCTAACAGATATATAAAACAAATTACAGATTTCTCTTTGATTTTAACATAAATATTCATTATATTAATTTGTTATTCAACACATACCTGTGAATCGGTATTTTTTTTTTATTGTAAGCGTATAGCGTTGACGAAACTTTGAAGTACCAGGTTAATTAATTCGCTTTGTACTAAATAATTTAAAAAAAAATTTTTTTTTTTGTTTTTACGATTTAATTAGAACTAAAATGACCTACACCAAAAAATTTACATGATAATTATTTCAGTTTCTCATAATGTGGTAGTGAAAAAGTTGAATCGAGTAAGCAAAAATAGTAATCGAATTCACGTATTTTCAATGCCGTTTCAAATAAAAGCTAAATTTATCTCAGATTTTAATTTTTACTTTTCTAGTTCTTTATTTATCTAGTTTTGAGCTTGAAAAAAAAATTCTCGCACATTTATTTATGTCTTACAAAAATTAAAGTTATAAAAATAAATTTATGAACTCATATTTTTAACAAGTAATGGATAAGTAGTAAGGTAATACAGGATGATACCTGTATTTCCTGCCTTTTTCTGCAAATTACTGGAGAATCATTGACCCTAGAGGCATACTTCCAATTAGAAAAAGTATCCAAATGACGTGTGGGCCTCGGATAAAATGGGTAACTAAGATAAGTAGGGGTAAAACGAGTTATCTCGCAACTATCTTGTTTTTTCCCAACTTTTCCCCATTTTTTTAAAATTCAAATATCTCAGCGAATATTGCGTTTAGAAACGTGGGATTTTTTTGTTGGCCTTAGGAGAAACAGGGTAATAACTTTCTTGTTGTGTTTTCAACACAGAGTGTCTGTATAAAAAATTTTTTTATTTTAGTAGCCATACAGCCCCTTGCACTATGAGTGGCGTATCTGAGGTATATCTACGCGTTATTTGGATACTTTTCTTCATTAGAAGTATGCCTATAGGATCAAAACGGTTCGCCAGTAATTTCTGGTGCCTGCTATTAGCTAGGCATTCTGTATATAAATACAGCTTATATTGTAATTTAAACAATTAGTTAACTTATTTTGATAAATAAAACTTTATGGATAAGCATTGGCGATTCATGATCAATTAAAAAATCTATTTGATATGTAAAAAAATATATTATAGTATAGAATGGAAATTTAAAATAGTATATTCCTTTAGAAGTTATATACTATATAATGTCAGATAACTTATGAGAGCTGCACTATTCTTAAAAATAAATATTCTAAATATTATTCAAGTAAATGGAGGAAATGTTATTTGATAAATATATCCATATTTTTGGCAAGTACACCGTGTTTATTCGAAATCAGCTAAAAGAATCAACTCATAAAATAGAAGGATTTCTAATAACCTCTAATCTCTAGCGGAGTTTTTATAACATAAAATATCCATTTTATATTATAAGTAATACTGAGCGAAGATTTCCGTTTTCATAGGCAAAACATTGCATAGTGGAGTTTCTTATCTAATATCTTAAAATATATATTATATACAAATGCAAACTCAAAAAAAGCCACAAGAAAAATATGGCCCAAATAGGTGACTTAATAAATAATAATATAAATGATTATAAATGCGTATTCATCAAAACGCAAGTCTTTTTACCAAAAACAATTTATTAGAAGTTATATAACACCATAACTATATTAGAGCTATGCATATTTTAATGTATCATATTATTTTCACATACGTGTTAAAATACCACAGTTTTTTGACCAATTTATGAATCCGAAAGGATACTTAAATACTTCCGTATTTTTATTCGAGGCAATTAAAAAAAAACATGCATATACACTTGATGTCATATAAATATTCATATGTTGTAAAATAAACACGATAAAATTAAAATTAACAAAAAAATTGTTCATTTAACAAATAGAACCAGAGCACGTGCAAATAGTGGAATTTGTGTGTACTCACCAATTTTGATAACTTCAGGTAAAGCGATCGTAATGCCGAATATTGTCGTAACAAGAAACATGCAAAACGGAAGTTGAAAACGCGTGCTTTTCTCCTCCATAGTCTCAAAATAAGTGAAGAAAAAAGTTATTTCTTTTCACAAAGTTCACACACAAGGGAAGATCTTTTGTCGCGGGGGCTCGCGTTGTTTTTTTTCCCCCGCGTCGAGAAATACCTCGACTCCCCCGCACTATTCCTATGAGGAGCAAAAGTTGGAGATGCGTCTACATCCGCCGGCTGACTTAAATATTTCGAGAAGTCGAGCGATTCGTGCCTGCCTGCTAAAGTCGTCGTGGGTTGCCGAGCAGCAATTTCACCGCCAAAAAGCAGCTCATCATCGCCGCTCGTTGGTGTATCTGTCGTCTCACATCTCTACATTACCTATATTACTTTTTTTAAATTTTATATTTCCATTAAAACACATCGTACTTTCTTCATCTTTCAAGAATATTTCGTCAATTGATTGTATCTCTTCTCTTTATTTAACAATATGATTCGGTAAAATAGACTGATTAGAGACTATTCCCATCCGGTGGCTCGTACAATGATCAGGTGAAATTCTAATGAGTATGCTAATCGAAATCCAAAGTAATTAAATGATCAATCAAAGAGATGCGTGTAATAGTATGAATTGGCAGAGGAACGATTGGGTTTGCCGTCCATCAAGAAGTCATTCACTAGTGAATTCAAACTTATGTTTCTGTTTCTATTCGACTCGAACATTCTGTGCGTCTGATGGCCGATTCAATTATGAAACTCTTTATGATTACTGATTAAATTATTAGTACATACGTGGTAAATTGTAAAACTACGCATTAGTTCTACGTATGCATAATTGCATACGTAGTTTGCAATAATACTTTTAGATATCAATTAGATATCAAGACAAAACAACACAAAATCAAACGATAGAAAAAAAAAATTACAAAAATAACTATTTGACCCAAAGAGATGATATTTCCATGGGTCATGAAGAGTAACTTACATGAATCATGGCAACATCCAAGTGTACAAAAATGAAGTGATAATCAAGGCCAGGATCTTTCGCATATATACATTTTTTTTTTCTGTTGTTTTTTTTTCACTGTTAGGACATTTTCAGGATATTTTTTCTTTTTTAAAATTTTCTGTTTATGGAAAGGATTGAAAAAAATAGATGATACTGATTGCATTCAGCACTTATGTCCTTGAATAATATCCATGAATTTCTTATAAAATAAAAAAAATAGATGTTTTTTTTATTTCATTTTATTTCCTAACCATAATCATACAGATTTCCTCAGAACGGGGAGGGGGGCTCATTTATAGTTTTTTGCTGCAAAAATTCAACCCTTCCCAGTACGTCAGTCATAGCCCTCCACTCAGTTTCATCCGAAAAAATAGTTTTGTATAGCAATTTCACTCCTCTCCAAAATTTTAAGGAGTATTTTTGTAAATAGAGGTGTATTTTTTTAATGTAATACACACACAGAAAACCAGTCTATTAAAAAAATACCTGCAATTTCAAGGAGTATTTTCCCTCTTCATCGAAATTTGAGGAGTAAAATTGAATTTTGATGCGTGCTGGCAAACACTGCCCCGCATCTAGCAACAGCTTCCCCCCCCCCCCACAGTCAGATTCTACACATGCCTCTCAATAGTTAATTTATAGTGTGATAAAACAAAAATTGATAAGAATCGTCTCAGGCCCCCGTGCTGGAACCCTATCAGCCCCGTCCTTGTTGAAGTCATAATGTCAGTGTTACTGACCGATTTCATGAATTTAAACTCGTTTATTAGAAAAAATTTCTTATTTCATGAAATAAATCTAAACGTTGAGAAAAAAAAAATTACGTATGATTTTGAAAGGCTAGCAAAACTTTTCGTTTCGACTTTCGAACATAACCGGTGTTTCAATAACTTTGTTTTATTATTTGGTTTTTTTTTTCTAACTTATAGGGCATTTTTTCAAGTTTTTACAGCATTTTTCTTGATTTTTTAGGGCAACAACATCCGGGCCTTGGTGATAATTAATAATCAATTTAACAATTTTTTTGAAAAAAAAGTATAGAAATGTTATCCCTTCCCATTGTCGTTATGCTATGATATTCACCCTACATTTTATATAGACGTAGTTATATAAAATGTTCAACACAAATTTATATAACTACGTTTCACTTTTGAGACTTTAAAAAAAAAACCATTAATTAACGACGGACATTGAGCTTACATTACATTTTCTTTTACATTTTCTCAATTTTATGATGAGTTTGCATGTGCTTGTATTTTCTTAAGTATAATACAGATTGCACAATTTCATTTACTAATAATGAAATCTTAGGGAAGAAAAAGGCACATTCCACATTTCGATCATGTTTTTCTCTAGAAAAATTTTCAATACTTCTACTCGCATAGATATGCTATCTATAGATACCTGAAAAATGATCTTTTACAAATCAATTCGTTAAAATATTTATACGCATTCCGACTTGTCAGAAAAAAAAAATTCTGATGGGTTATAATCTGTGGATTACACATAGTAGAGAGCGATTTTGAATCAACGATGCATTACGTGATACCTGTTATTTATTCTATTAAATTCACTACGCAAATCTTCTTATATATTGTACATTGTTAATATAGCACAATATCTCAGTTCTCATCTGTAGTTTGCATTCTTAATCTTATCGATAACAGGATAACTACGAAATGTTTTATTGCCCTTAACACAATCAGAAAAATATAACTACTTTTAACTGATTTTCTCAAGTTGAACTTACTTTGTCCGAATATGGCTATGCTTATGTATGGTCATTGTTTATTCCCGAAATTAAACGTACCAGTCGTTTCGTTTTAAATCATGTTGTAACTTGTGATTACCATAAACATTATAGCAACACTCTAAATTCAAAAGATACTTCCCACATTATAAACATTTCATTTTTTTTCCTTTTTGCGCGAGCCATATTTTAATGTCAATTTACCATTTAAAGTCATTCGCACATTTTTCCGACTGAGATCTAGCTTGCCCTTTCAGAGTGTCAATGATGAAATTACATTTTTTTTATAATTGCGAAGAGATCTGTACGCTTTGTAATTCTGGACTCAATGGTATATATGTAATATTGTACATATCCTATATTTCATTGTTCCCTTTGCTATGTTTACCGTAATATACAAGTATATTTGCCACACTATGAATTTACTAATTATAAAGAAAATGAATTTTTACAATTATTAAATATTAATTCATCGAATCGAAATTTTATATTTGATATACACAATTTGTTCAACAATGTCTGTTCACTTTTATTTGAAATTGATACGTAAATTAATCCCCCCCCCCTTTCGTTTCATTATATTTTATTTTTTGACCAAGTATGATTATAATGATTTCTTGAATTATGATGTATTCTTGTATAGTCATGGTGTTGCCAATCTGTGTAACGGGCCAATATACTATATGCAAATAAAATTATTATTATTATATCTTTATTATTGTATTGGTAATATATGTGTTTGCTAATATATGCATGTTAGCAAGTTGGTGAGAGAAAAAAATTCAGCTATCGATCCGGACGTACCTATGTCAGATTTATGTACAGGGTGATTCCATAATTCCTCTTGCCGCATTTTACTGGCGAACCATTGACCCTAGAGGCATACTTCCAGTTGGAAAAATTAACCAAACAACGTGTAAAACTCAGATATGTCATTTATTTTGCAAGGGGTTCCATACTTATTATCAAATAAAAAAGTAATTGTTTATTCGGACACAGTGTCCTTAAAATCCTGATTACAAAGTTGTTGCCTTGTCTCTACTGAGGCAAAAACAAAAATATTCTATGTTTTTAAGTGCAGTATTCGCTGAGGTATTTGAATTCAAAAATTGAAGCAAAGTTATGGGGGGAAAAAACCATAAACGAGGGAAAGAAGCATTGTCCGTTAGTTTATGCTGTTCTTCCCAACTTTTCTCCAATTTTTGAATTCAAATATCTCAATGAATATTGCACTTAGAAAGTGGAATTTTTTTGTTGGTTTCAAGCGAGACAGGCAATTGGGTTTCGAAAAGTAACAAGAATAATTGGGTTTCTGAGAACAGGGTGCTCGTATAAAAAGTTATTTTTTTTTATTTTAATAACTATACAACCCCTTCAAAAATCAATGACACATCTGAATTTCACACGTTGTTTGGATACTTTTCTAATTAGAAGTATGCCTTGGGGATCAATGGTTCGCTAGTAAAATGCGACAACGGGAATTATGCAATCACCCTGTATATTTCTGGTAAATTAGCATATCCACGAGCATTTATACATGAATAGCTATGTCACGTAATAACAATTTCTTATAATATGTTTGCATTGGCGCAAGTCTGGAACATTTTGATGTACGTTTTCTGTCAGAGGAAAACATCTTGATTCCGCTGACATATCAGCAAGCCATCTTTTGCCCGGGCTTCTCAAAAAAAGAGATACGTTTTTCTCTCTTATCCTCTCTCTCTCTCCCACTCTTTTCTTCTTTTTTTTTCTCATTCTTCCTTCCGCATCTCAAGGTTTCTCTTGCTCTGTCCTATTGAAGCCATGAAAGTATTTCAGGGGCTTCGCACATAAAGCTTTGCTCCGAGAAGTAAAATCTGCCCTGGTGATTTAGCAATTGCGCTAACATTAATACATAAAAATTCGTATGTTTTTATCATCATTCAACCCTGTCGCTCTGATCTGAATTTCAGTATAATAGAAGTTGATATTGCATTAGAAGCATAAATATTGCCCGGATGCTTGTGCATTTTTGTTAATGTAGCGATAACTTCGTGAAAGTGTCGCAAAAGCCATCGCGAAAGATGAAGAGAATACTTTCTTTCCAAGTACTTTTGTGTGGAATATCTAGTCATAAATAATCTCACACGTACATGTATTCTGCTATTCTTTCGAGTGAACTATTCTAATGAGGGAGACCTATATCCCCCTTTATTTTTTGGAAAGCTACCAAGTGATCAGAGAATTTTCAGTTTTGCTGATTGAAGTTTCTTTAATAAATTTGAATGTTCTCATTTTTATTCGGATTTTCTTCAACAAAAAATTGTTAAATAATACGTTACATTGTTTTATAATTTTATTTCCAGTTTTTATTATATTCTGTTAATATGAAGGATCTGCTATGGTACAATAACAGAATAGTACTGAGAAATATCAGAAATATATGATATAGGATTACCTGAAAAGTAAGTTTTTTTCCTATTCTTTTTTTCATAAGATTTTATTAAGATGTAGTAGAAGCCTTTAATGATATCGCTCTGTGTGTTCATCGAAGTATATTTCCAGGGGTAAACAGAACACACATCCAGGCTCTGTCATCGAAGTTATTTAAATGGCAGTGTCCCTAAGGTCCTTGTTGTGTCGGCGGAAATCTCAGCTGGTGACCCGGCCGGACGAGTCCTCTCCCCTCCAGCAGTTTCTCTTGCTCTTTTCACTTCCTCAACATTGTACGAGTCAGAAAATTTGGCTGTAACAGTGGGCACAATAATTCTGAGCCACGAGAGAACAGCTGAACGAAGTTTTGATACAGAGTAACTTGACGCAGAGAACGCGATGCAAACTAAAGCATTATACATGATATGGCAATATGATATGGTGCGATATCAGACGGGAAAAACGACTAAACAGTGGGGGACAACGCTGCAGGGAATGTGATGCAAAATAAACATAAACCTACATATGTGCGATATAAGGCAGAAAACATAGCACAACTGTGGGACACAATGCTTGGGAGCCACGAGAACAGCTGTACAAAAATTGATACAAGGTATATTGATGAAAGAAGTATATTTCCAGCTAATTCATAACATTGTTGGAGACGCACACGTTGAAAATTTATGAAATCAATAGGACAGTCAAATAATAGATGTCTGTGACTATATAAATGAATTAATTTAGCTAACAGCAATCAGTTGACATGTGTTTGGCCTTTATAGCATTTAATATCATCGAGAATGCAATAGCCGTTCGTGCACAAAATGTTGTTACACAACAGATGAAATGCCTGCTGTCCGCGGCTTCGATTCCGGGGAAGAGCATAGATAACACGTTCTTCACCTACCGAACCTGAGGCGAAAACAGATAGATGATGCCATCATTTCCGAATCAACTCGTAAATTGCTGTATAGCGATATGATCGGAGTTGGTTTGCGATAAAGAAATAGTAGTAGTGGCTTAAGCACTTATTTTTTGATACCATACCATAATACAGAGTGATTCAGAAAAGATGGGAAACTATAAGATGTGGTAGTACACACCAATACAAACAATTGTCATCAAAGAATTCATGGTCTATCATGAAACGCAAACGCGCTAACGCGTTTCGAAACGGTCGCTCCGCAAACGTTAAAACGGCATTCCTGTTAAAATTGATCGGGAGGAAAAAAACACCATGCATGAAAATATAACCTGGGGAAGGAGAAGAAACCGTATGCAGACATGCATTTCACAGAGTTTAATATACATGTCTGCTTTTTCAGTATTACTAAAGTACGCCATTATCCAGTACGTTACAACTGTTAGAACGATTGTACACGCTGGAATATCTTCACAGGGCTGGCGTCCGCGACATTTATTCACCGAGACTCAGATTTGCACACGGTTTCTTCTTCTTCTCTAGGCTACATTTGCATGCATGGTGTTCTTTTTCTCCCGATAAATTCCGTTTCATGTTAGACCACGCATTCTTTGATGACAATTGTTTGTATTGGTGTGTACTATCACCTTAAGAGTTTTCCCATCTTTTCTGAATCACCCTGTATAGAGACATCTCGGATTAGCTTTAGAAATCATATCAAAACTTCTGACAGCAATGGTTTATTTTATTGCTGGGGTGTTTTTGAAATTTATAGAGTTTGGTTAAAAATATGTTTTGGAATAAAATGAAACGTTTGATAAATTTATAGTTTGGATAATAATGTTTTCTGAAGATTTCGGAATATTCCTTCGATATCCTATAGATTCCAACACTCAATCCTGCGCAAACGGGATTGAACACTATCGTGAGTTTTATTGAACAACAATATTTTCACCATAACTAAATTGATTTAGCCTTTTTTTTATTTTTTTACTTAAATATGTTGAAATAATCTTATTTTTATTTCAGATAAAATCTCCACTTACTCAGAACCGAGCTGTTCCAGAGAAAGTGTTTTAAATAAACTGTTGTCGATGCATTGCTTGCAAAGTTTTTAACACTTTATAATCTCAATACAGGCTTATGATCTTAGATTTCCTGTATTATTTTAGAATTATTTCCTTTTTAAGAACAAACATTTTGGGAAATAATGTTCCAGTTTTGAGCCGTTTCAGTTTTTCTCTATCAATGTTTAGAAAATTCATATTTCTACATGGTTTTAGATTTCCTAAATGGAATGGTAGAGCCGTCATGAAATGACATAAAACACACTTATGAATATGAAGCAAATGACTACGTGGGAAACACACGAGATCGCCTTGTTTGCCGCAATGAATAGCGGGAAAATGTGTTCCAGTCCGAGAGCGTACGTTTCAAATTTCACGGCATTCATGCGTGGAGAAACAGGATTCGAGATATAAACAGTTTGTGCTAAATAAGCTGGTTGCCATATGTGTCTTTGTTCAACACTGACACAATTGTTTAACCCTTTCATATTGACGCATCCATTATCAATAATTCATTTCACACCACTATCACACAGAGCTAGTTCAACCAACCTACGAGAAGCTGTGGAATCATTAGAATTTGACTGTGTCATTTCGGATGCATCTGGATAGGGTCAGAACATTATACTGCCTTTTAAAATGGATGATTATATATATATTAAACGTAGCACAGACCACTGTAAATTGACTTTCTGCTTTCACTGCAGATCCATCATACCTATCGTGTGATGTACCATAATATATTGGTCCGCCTGATGGTAAATTGATCCTTTTTAATCCATTCCTGCTGGTACATTTTCAATATGATTTTTACTATTGATAAACGATGCTTACAAATGTTTTTCGAATATATTTTCACTCATAAATTCAACGTTTTCGGCAAGTAATAATATGAGTACGACAAGAATGTATAGCGATATTTATGACCTAACTACTAACAGAAATATTCGCAGTTAGTACTAATAAAAACGAATGTAAAAATTTATTTATTATCACTTCGGAGATATTTCAAATGTATGCATATGCGTTGCAGTACATTTCATTTAAATTTTGCCGAGATCGTATCGGTGATTCATAGCACTTCAAATTCAATGTAAACCACAGCAATATCTAATACGACTATAAATGACTACTTATCTATGAAATCAATGCTATTCTAAACCTATAAAGCGTGATTTAACCGTTACTTTCGATTAGGTAATAATTTTCTAAAATTTATATGCTTGTTGCGAGATCTTTACCTTCATCTATCAAAGGGTAATAATTTTAGTTTATCATTTTAAGTAAAAGGGATTCAATAAGATAGATGTGGATTTCTGGTCATATAAAGTACTGTAGGCGAACTTCTCTGGATTTTGATAGTGTTCGCTGTTATCATCCAACTCGCTACAATTTATCTACATAATTACTTATAATTTACTGAAAATAATACCATCTGAATGGTAAGAAAACTTTGAGGGATTATTTATTTGATCAATTAAGGAGCTTATTTTCAAAGGGGAATATTTCCACTTTTGCTAAATTTACAGTAGACGTAGAAGTTTTAAAAAAAGTAGAAAATAGCTCAACAGGCTTGGGCGGATCTAGAGCTCATTATTGGGAGAGGTGATTTTAGAAGTTGGGTAGGGAAGGGAGGAAATTGCTTTGAATATGGTGACCATACGTTCCACATTTTGTCCCGTATTTTACGGACAGTTCTGATTATCCAGTATTTTTTCTCCATCCTAAAATTTTTGAAAATATTTCCCGTTTTTTCCTTTTTTTTTAGTCGAAGTTTTCTTGAACTTGTTATTTAATCAAAAACATGGATACAGGTAATTTTCAACGGATTGATTGAATAATTGATTGAATTGATTATCACATATATAAGTTACGAAAATTTCATGAATTATTGCATTTCGCTTCGGGATGATGATCAGCCCCACCATAGATCCGCGCCTGCACCGAGGTAGCATATATAGTAATGGTAGAAGAATATTTAAATACTATTTTTCTTGACCAACATTCAAGGGAGTCAACTACGTTTTAATTATGGACCGTTCCGTTTTGAAAGAAAATTAGTGGAAATGTTACCTTTTGATTGAAATTGGAGCTGATCAAGTCTGAAAAATTGGAAATTTCTACATCACCCGCTGATGCTAGAAGGTTTTACCTAGCCTAGGAAGGTACCCTTACTCCTCTCTCATCATTAACATAAGAAACACGATCATTCTACAGTGGAACCTCCCATAACGGACACTTCCATTAACATATACCTCCACTAACGGACACTTTTTTGAATTACGTCGACCGGACTCTATGTATTTTACTAACCATTAACGGGTACTCCTCGTTGGCGGACAAAATTTTAACTCCTATAGGTGACAGTTATCGAAAGGTTCTACCAAAAAAATGCCGAAGTGAATGAACGAGTTGGATGTGTTCCGTTTTGGTAGAAATGACTAACTTTGCATTGTAGTTTTTACTAAAAATATTTCCATTGCAATAAACCTTGCTGCATAATCCAATAGAGCTTATCCCAAAGATTCAGAAACCGTTGAAAAATGAATTTGGAAAAAAAATTACCTTTCGAAAATATGCTCTTCAAAAAATTGTATGTTTTTACTCGTTGTCATAATGACATTCCATGTTTTATGCTTTAGCGCTCTTAAAAATTGCAAAAAAATCTGTCATCAAGGGAATAGCGATTTCAGTCTTTTTTGTCAGAGATGAATTTTACGGCTTAGAGATGAAACTTTTTAAGACTGTCAAACGCATTCTAATTTAAAGCCAGGCAATCTGCGAATTACAGAATTCGAGGATCTTTCCTGAAGATTTGCCGTAACATTGCATGTTACATAAACGCGTTTCGTTCTCGTCAACGACCGTGACAATCATATAAAACTTCACTCGAAAAGAAGTATGTAAATGTTATTTAAATTCTCGTAATCTGGAGGTTTTTTATTTCCTTGACGTTCGGGGAATAATAAAACACTTTGCTCCATAAAAGTCTTTCCGATTTTCATGACTGCTCCTGATGATTGAAACTTTATCTGCACCACTTATGATTCCGTCATAAAATAGCACGTTATCCTTCAAACTATGCAATTGTACCCTCGGGAGAAATCTTTGGTTTTAGGAGCAATTCCTACGATAGGTTGAACCTTATTTTTCCACAAAACCAGAGAATTTATGACTGCAACAGAATGAAAATTTTTGGTCCACATAATTCGCATTAAATCGATCATAATAATCAGCTATTTGTCGCAGAATCTGAAGCTATATATGGCTTTTTCATACAACAAATTGTGGGGTCCTAATGTTAATTATGAGATCGTATTCTCAGGAATTCGAAAAAGCAGGAAAAGTTTTTGGCAGTATGATACCTGCTTTTTATACAAATTGTCTCACAAAATCAGATATGAAGAAGATTCGAATAACGCAATGATGGTTCTTTTTTTTTTTTCAAAAGGAACGAAAAAGAGGATATTAATGACCGATCAGTCTCCTATCGGTGATTAATAAGATATTCACTTAAGTGCTAACATTTTGACGTGAATCCACATTGAACGCAGCTCAACCAAAACAACATACAGGTTTTTGAAGCGGATTTAGTACGACGGATTCCATACAAACAATGAGAAAACTTACTCATAGACAGACGCAAGGAATGCGAGTTGTCAAATTGGTTTGCCGTCATTGACTTTGAGAAAACTCTTGGTCCTGTCTTCATATTTGCTGTTGTTAAAGCAGAAGAAGCAACTGGGGTAGAGAAAATTTAAAATGATATCATTATGAAAACACCATATATTCTCACAATAAATGACAATATCTGTGCAAATCAAGACTTATCAACCTTATTTACTTGAATAGGTTAGTCTGTTTTCTCTACCCCTTTAATATATTTCTTTGTTTGTTTATTTTTTCTCGCATTCCCATAAAATTTATGTGTTCACCAGTATGGATCCTATAGAATCCTTTGGTGGATTTCTTCGGTTCTTTGCTTTTATGTTCTCATGTTCTGTAATAATAATAAATAAATAAAATGGAAAAAAAGTGAAGTGAAGTGAAATTCTTATGACAAAGCAACAGCAACCATTCATTTGTGAAAAAAGAAAATCAAAGATTTAACTTGGAAAAAGAGGTTCGACCGAATGACACACTATTTCACCAAAGCTATTTACTGCTTTGGAAAACTGGATTGGAATGAGAAAGGAATTAAAATAGATGAAGAATTTCTAAGCAATTTAAGTTTCGCAGATAAAATTGTTATTATTAGCAATAATCCAGATGAAATAGAAGAAATGATACAAGAATTGGCGAAGACATGTATTCAAGTGAGTTTCGGAAATGAATCTGCAGAAGGCAAAAGTTATATTTAACTTTTTTGCTTCGAAGAAGAAGATTTCGTTCAACAGAACAGAGATGAAAGAAGTACAAAGCTATACGTGTGCCTGGGAGTACACGTATGATGAAACAAACATAAGTATCAGGAACGAGTGAAAGCATTTTTGGCAAAAATTATGTAATTATGATGAGTAATATTTTATTATATACTTGAACAGATAAGTATTCAACCCATGTGTGTTTTAGCACTGACTTATGGATCTGAAACTTGGACACTCACAAGTAAAACGCTACAAAGTCTAAGGCAGCACAACGGAGCTTGGAAAGATGTATGATAAGTATCACAAGGAAAGACAGAAAACTAATCATTTGGATAAGAAGCCAAACAAAAGTGCATGATGTCAAGGAGAGAATTAAACATTTAAAATGGAAATGGGCTGGACGCATTGTATAAAACAGTACAACAGATGGACCACAAATACTCTTTCTTGGTGCTCCGCAATATTAAACGTCCAATGAGCTACCCCAAACAAGATATGGCGATGATGAGATCCCGAAGATGGCTGGAGTCGACTGAATCACAAACGATGTTGTGAAAGGTTGAACCATCCACTTAAAGGGGTAAGGAGCTAGTGATCGTGAGACACTGAGGACCTTTTTATTTTACCACTATGTACACAACCTAGTCAAGTTCATAGGTGTCCATCCATTTGTGTTTTGATTAGATCTTTTTTTGTGTGTTACATGCACCCCGAAAAGATAAGCTACATTAGATAAGTACATTAATGTAGTAGATCGTAATCTTGTACTGAAAGGATGCGTCGCTGTGAACACGCTACTTTTTTCTATATGCATTTTCTATTAGCTGAATATTTAATTTTACATGAAAAGATTCAAAAACTTTCAGAAGGAAAAGTTGAGGTACACCTGGAGACTGGAGAAAGATTCTAAGGTGGACGTGAATTTATTTGGGCTCGAACGATCGAAATTCTGATGATGTGTTTGGCCCTAAAATTCAACTCCCGATACGGCTTTTTCATGTTAGCGCATGCATCCATCTCAACAAAAAATGTTCATTAGCCGAATCCGTATTCGTTAGCCGAGGCAAAAAATCACAGAAAATCGTTAATCGAAAAAAATCTTAAGTCGAGGTATATCACTGTACTTTCAAAATTACTTCCCAGAAAAAATTTTCTATATAGTGAGTTTTTGTTAGAACGAACTGAATTTGTCATGGAAACTAGATGTATGAATAAAATGCAGTTTCTTATTCGACATGTATTTAATAGGAGTAAATAAATCCCTACATATAAAAGCATTTAAATTCGGCTATTTATAATTCTAATTCAATTCTTATGATATAAAGCAAGAACTTAATTGCTTATACGTGTTCAATACATGATATGCACATATATTTATTCCCATATCATAAGTTCCATTACCTAGAATACATTTAAACGTAACACAATGAATTTCGGAATAATGCCGTGACATGCAGAGACATTATAAAAACATGAAGAAACTAAAATGAAAAATAAAATTAAAATATAAATGCACAAAATTCAACATTGATTCGTCGTCATGCGGAATGTAGATCCGATTATTTTGAATTTCTCGAAATTGAATTCGGCCATTGTGTTTCGCCCCGGAAAAAAAGAAAAGATTTCCGACACTTTCTGCATTTAAAATGCATTCTTATAGCGAAAAATGTAGAAATGAGTTGGATTCAATTCCACTATCGTATTGGAATTCTTTTCATAAACATAATCGCTATTAGAATCTCTTACTGAAGTTTTTTTTCCCCTTTCTAAACCGAGAAAGAATGTATATTGTTAGAAATCCGACAAATCATATTTAAATTGTGATAGCGTTTTATTTACAAGAGGATGAAAACTGATTTCCATATTAACATAATAAAATATGAATGTTCTTATATTTACAATACACAGGCAGTTGATGATGTTTGGAAATATTCGATATTAATTCAATTTCCAATAGTTATAGCAAGTGAGTCCTGCATTAATCAAAATTGAATTATCTTTTGTCTGAATGATCGATCATTACCTGTATAACAGACATATCCTCTTCAGGTTTCTTGCAGGATATTTATTGAAGCTTGAGAAATTATTCAGTAAATTATGCAATTCTCGTAAAAGATGGGAAATTCGAAGCATTTTATGAATATTTATAGAACATTATTATTTACGCAATCATCTACGTTTGGTTCTCTACTGGGAGTTATAAATAAAATAAACTTTTATATTTAATATTTTGCAATATTTATTAATAAATATCAGATATATTTACTCAAATTTTGTTCTTTGCTTTCAATCTTTATACACATCACAGCTAATTAAACCAGGGCTTTATGGTTTTAAGGTCGTTTTATAAAACTGCTTTACGTCAATGTCTTTCCCCTCGATCTGAATCCTGATCGGTCGAATTCTTAGCTATAAGGAAGCTCGCGCCGGTATCGGCTACCATTAATCATTCCCAGAGCCCGGAATTTCACGCAAAATGCCATAAGTACCTTTTTTTGCATATTTTCAAACTTTATTGTAAAAATGCCTTTTTTGAATTTCTCCTTGCGTATAAAAGCCTATTTCACATTTCTTTCTGTTTATTCGTGAATTTTAGAGGCCATATTATGTATTACTTAGATATTTTTAGCATTGAAAACGTCAAAAGAACTTTTTTTCTAAAATCTTCAACCCTTATTATTAATTCAGATAACATGTCTTTCTCACGAATTGAACAAACATCATTGTAGATGGATAGCCGAACGATGACTGTCCCAATAACCCATCAGTTGACATCATGAATCCAACAGGGCGGAGTAGGAGCTGACAGGGTTCCAGTCCTCAGGCCCATGTTATTTTGATTCTATTTTTTTACACCATAAATAAACTCACTACAAACAACCATGGCGAGTTATTTTAGATGTGTAAAAATCATCTCCAAAATTTGAGAAATCTTTAATCGCTGCAAACCAATTACGAAGCTGATATTTGACCATTTTGAGAACATTACGTCGTTATTATGAAACTGTTTTTCAAATAATTCCATATGAAAACGTTATAGTTTATATAATCATTTTTTCAGCTAGCACTGTTTTGCATATAAGAAAATTACATATTGAATATTCGATTAAACCGAACTCTGACCTCACCTTGAAGGACCACAAACACTTTTATTGGCATAATGATATCAACTTAGCTAATGATTCAGTTAATTATAATCTATTATTGAAAAAGTAGATTCAGTGAATGCGGTTAATTTTTCCCCAGTTTTCGGACTGTTAATATCGTAGATTTTATTTCCTTTTCCTTTTCTGCATTAATTAGAAATGCTTTTTTCGTGCCTATTTTAAGCATTTCTAGTGCGTTTTGCTTGCCTATTTCAACCATTTTAAGTGCCTAAACTAATCTAATCATTAGAAGTTATAATTATAGTTTGAATCTTTTTTGCTAATGAAATAATATTAGAATTTAGAATCAGTAGGAAATGAATTATAAATGATGTGATATTCCGTATATGTGATTTGGAAATAGTATCTTGAATCACATAAAATTGCATCAAAGTATTTGAAAACATTCATATTCATACATAATTAAATCTGATAAAACTGATGTACTTTGTTTTCAATTTTTGATTTTGAAACATCTGTCTTTGATGTATTGCCTGTTTTAAGTAGTTTTAAAATATCTCACGCACCTAAATTTAGTTTTTTCCCTCTTATTTTTTTATTTCTTTTTGCACTTCTTTAAATTCGTCCCCCTCTCTTCATTTCATCGTAGATATATTATAAAAAAAAAAAAGGAGAAGAAAGCATCAGTACATAATAAGAAATGGAAAACTCTTTATTTTTAAAATATCATCCGAAAGGAAATAAATGGATATAAAATAAAGAATAGAAAAATGAATTGTTCTCGACTTTATTGCCTTATTTTTTTTCTGTTTTAAGTTGCGAGAGTGTTTCAATATCACAGTTTGATATAAAGCTATTTCTTTTCATTGAATTCCTGCGCAATGAAAGATTGAAAAAAGAATTGACTATTTAATTTCATTAGGAAAAAACAAATTCCATTTTTGTCTTACGACATTAGTTTTTCTCATTTTATTTTCTCTAAAAATCCATTGTATGGTTGATTTTTTTTCACATGAATATTAATGAAGTAAAATAACAAAAATCTCTTGGGTTTGGTGTTTGCTAATTTTCTTTTCTTAAGTCTCCAATAATCAATATGCCTTCATTCAAGAGATAAATTTATCTATGGATAGATATCTAAAAGAATAACAAGTGTATACAAGTTTAAGAAACGATATGGCAAATTGCATATTCAAGTTCGACTGAAAATATTAATTACAATAAATTAATTTAATATAATAAACCAAATCTTTCATCACAGTTGGTGCGATCGCTAATAATCTAAGGACAATAATTTCTGTCAGTTTTTATGAAATAAATCAAAAACGATGATGTGCAATTTTTTGGAACCGATGTTTGTGAAAAATGTTTCTAAGGTCGGAATTACACTATAAACGTTTTATAAAAATTATTTTATAAAACTTGACAAGCCCATCCAATAAGATTATCGGTAGCATTTGCCCGAATGTAACCAATGAACTTATTAATTTAATTTTTCAAGTTTCATCAGAGTTTTTACAAAACTTTTACAGTGTAATGCCGGCATTAGGCTAGGATGATATTATAAAAGTTTTATTAAAATTATTTTATTAGTTTTTTCAAGTTTTGGAAAACATCTTTTATCAAACATTTATACTTAGGATATATACCCCCCCCCCTAAGGACTATATCCATAAATCTGTAAGATGATTTGAAAAGACTTGATAATAATCGAATACAAATATAAACATAAGGGTCACAACAGGCAAGTTGCCCAACGAGGTGGCTGAAAAAAAGATGCCCATAAAAATATTGATGTCAAATATAACTAACTGATATTTTCGAAAATTTCGAAAATATCAAATGGCAACACCAAGTTTTTTGTATTGGAATGCGATCTCCATACTGAAAAACACTAAATAGCGTTGGAATGGCACCTGTAGCACGAAAATCCCCGGAGCTAGGCAAGGAAAAAGTAAAAAGGACTTTGCCGTGAGCATTAATGTTTGTTTCATTCGTCACACCGTTTCTTCGGCTGAGATCCCAGCCTGATTAGTCCTCCACAAGGTCATGTGGAAAATTTGTGAAACACAATAAAATGCTTTATTTTATGCTGCTTCTCTGTCCTTATTGATTGTCCTCACTTTTAGCCTATCTACCGCCGGTGATTTTCATGCTACAGTTGCGTTCGAACGCTATTTAGGGGTTTTCACAATGGAGATCACATTCCAATACAAAAAACTTGGTGTTGTCATTTGATATTTTCGAAATTTTCTCACTGTAACCGTAACTGTTAGAGTGACACTGTTGTTTTCCATATCATTCTTGAGCGCATACATCAAAATACCTTATGCCAAAATTTCATTCAGTTTCTGTGAATGGTATGATAGTTAGGGGCCCATATGTCGGGATAGTTTTTTTATAATTACCCTGTATATATATATATATATATATATATATATATATATATATATTTTTTTTTTTTTTTTTTTTTTTTCGTTACGAACAACAGACTGTATGCTAAACATTCCCTAGGTTTAATCAGCCCTCTTATTGAAACGGAAACAAAAATGACGAAAACTTTGTCGTTATACTCGAGTAGGTTGCTTTTCATCGATGTTATAAGCAAGGTTCGTTAACATTCTCTGTGGGAATCAGTCCAAACTACCAATTATTGACGTTATAACCGTGTTTGACTATATGGTCTCTGGAAGTTTTTGAGAACAAACATTGGTAACATATTGTTTCATATTTTTTTAAACCGGGAAGCCTTAAATAGACCAAGCAAAAAGGATTAATGAAATGCACCGGAAGTCTTTGCCAGCAAAAGACAAATTCTCAAACGTTACATACGTGCGACACTAGTAGCGTGTAGCCATCTGAGAAGCCTAAACGACATGAACGTAGTAAGCAACTTTTGGCATCAAACCCCCAACTAGTACCAAGCTAATATTGTGATTGCTTCATTCACGTCGAATCATTGCGCGTGCGCTTCCATCTTGGAGGAAGTTGTATGCTAAAGGAACTTGAGCTGGCACGGAAACAAAACTCGCCGGGCGAACCTTGAACTTGGTTTCTTAAAACAGAAACCACGAGCAGGAGAAGAAAGAGAAAACAAAATAGAAATCACGTTTCGTAACAACATTAACATTTGTTTACCTCCCTCTACCGAAAACAAGAAACCTACAATTTCGATCGACTTTTAAATTATTGTAACTTATTACGTACTATATATTATAAATTTTTAACACATACAGTATGCACGTCACGTTTTACTTTGGCGAGAGGGGTGCAACTCTTCTCTGTGTTGAATTTATATGTTACGGTAAATGCGATAAATGCGGTTATTATACATAATAACGGGCTATCACGCGCACTTACCAAGCATTTTGGTAAAATTGATAAATTTCCCAAAATTTATTACTTTTACCAGCGATTATGCATAATATCCAAGCGTCACGTCGTTGATGAACATGATAAATCGTACTATGATATACTATAGATGAAAATGCATAAATGTATTTTATAATTATATCGAGATACGATCATAAAACTTGTTATCATCGGGGTATGTTATCATACCATCATAAAATTTGTTATCATGGGGGGGGGGGTATGTTATCATACCATCATAAAATTTGTTATCATGGGGGGGGGTATGTTGTCATACCATCATAAAATTTGTTATCATCGGGGTATGTTATCATACCATCATAAAATTTGTTATCATCGGGGTATGTTATCATACCATCATAAAATTTGTTATCATCGGGGTATGTTATCATACGATTTCATATAGGGGTCTGACTATATATTCATCACACATATTAAACTCATTTGGATAAAGGCGATAAATTTATCAAACTTACCTAGACATTTGGTATTATGTATAATAACCGATTTTTACATTTGCCGTATATATATATATATATATATATATATATATATATATATCAAAGAAATTAGCACTGGGTAAAGTTGGTCTGGATGATAGAGTTACACCAAAAATTTATGTAATTATTTAGTTCAGAAAAAGTAAAAGCGACTGCAAAAATGTTAGGTGTGGTTGCTCTTCAAAAATATCCTCATAAATGAAAGCTCCAGAAGTGGATGCATTTTGAAAACTTTTTCAAAGTACTTATTTTAACCCTTTTCAGACTAGAGCATTCCTTTTTTGAAATTTTAAAAATGTTTTTAAAATTTCAAAAAAGTCCGCAAATTTTTATTCGGTCTCATTTTTTTTTCTGAAGAAAAATTTCACTTCGTTCAAATTTTTTTCAGCTATGATAATGTAGGGTATATTCATCTTCACATACAATTTTTTGGGAACTTCACTAAATTTTATGCAATAAATCACACTTTTCCTGAGGGCACTTTTGCTTGAAATCCCCTAAAAGTTAAAAACCCCTTGAAAGTTGAACTTTTTAAGTGCTTGCCTATGATGAAAGAACCCAGAGTTCATATATTCAGCATATATATATTACTAACCCTTATAAACTCTTCTTACAAATCCTCTAAGTCAGGGCTTAACTTCCTGAGATCAAAAGAAAGAAATCTACGGCGAGAAAGAGCAACCCCCCATCCCATTTGTGGCACCAGGGGCCCTACCATCCTCCGCAGCAAGCGCATCGTGACTCCACACACCTCCGGGAATGTCGGGACGTTTAATAACAGCTGATGCAATGAAAAATAAAAAAATAATCATTAAAAAAAATTGAGGATGTAAGAGGTAAAACAGAGAGAAAGAGAGGAAGAAAATAGCGTTACGAGTGGGATTTGAACTATGAATCTCTCTCTCTCTCTCTTTCGGTTGCCCTCTATTCTACATCGTCGTCGTGCCAACTGCTCAACAGTTGCGGCTAGCCGACCGTAATTAAATATATCAGTTCTCGAACAACTATTTGTCTCTAATGCGCATGCTCTCTCAGAATGGACACCTATAGTAATCACTAGTGCTAGACAAGTCAGTTTCTCTCGGATATCCTTTTATAAGCATGGGGGGGGGGTGGTAGGGCCCCAGGGTCTGAAAAGGTTAAAGAAATATTTTTTTTCAAAATGTCATGAAACTGGTGTTGATGTTATGCAATGCAATTTCCGTATGCGCAGCTCAGTGCCCTCATATGGTGAGGCGAACTAGTTGTTAGTTGCTATCCTGCCATCTTATAGATCGCACGTTTGTATCTTTGTACAACAAAAATTTATACGCAAAAAATAAGATTTACATGGATTTGGCTTTTAGACATGCTAAAAATACAAAACTCTGGTGTATGAGATTGAATCATATCATTCACAGAACTTGGAATAATACTGCTTCCTGTCAGACTTTAATGAGTTATGTGTCCAACACTCACTGCAATGAATAAATGGTTACGCATGGCAATAATTGCCATGATTGCGCATGCACCATAAGGATTTTATGCTGCTTATTTCGGCTCGTTAATTTCACAATTCCTGTTTCAGTACCGGACATAACTCATCGTAACAATAGAAAACTTCTGCTCTTTAAATGCTACTATTTAAAAATGAACTAGTTCTACATAGCCCCCCCCCCCTTCATAGCCTTTATCATCATATCAAAAATCTTTTCATAACTAGTGATTCAAATATTGGGCATAATTATCATCCATTTATGTTTCATCACCTTATCGGGTGTCGATGCTGTTATCCGATTCCAACCACACCGTCAAATACATTCTCGAATTCAGATTTTGCATCAGCTTTTCCTCCCGTAGCTTAATCTGTCAAGTCTGCTTAGTCTCAATTTTTGATGTGCTGTATTCTATCAATAAAGTTTTCATGATTAATGTTCTTTTAACGATACTTAGGTAAGACGCAGTCCCAGTTCCATAAAAATAATTTTTTCTGAGTTAGAATGAGTGGTTTTGCTTTTGGTTTACTTGATCGATTTTTTCTTGTGTTTTCGACTGATAATAGGAATAAATTTCTGTTAGTTATAGTGTTAATTTTTTTTTATTATTGAGCACATGTCTAAAGCCGGCATTACACTATAAAATTTTGATAAAAGTTCTTTTACAAAACTTGAAAAAACAACCAATTTGTTACATTCGCTTGAATGTAACCGAAATACTTATTGGTTGCATTTTTCGAGGTTAATCAAAGAACTTTCTTAAAATTTCATTTATAGTGTAGTCCCGGCCACACAAGAACAACTAGGTTCACTGTTAAAGTCAGAATAAATATTTTTTCGACATCAACTGCACTATTTTTTGTGTCATCAGATGAATTTCTGGTTTTGACAATTTACTTTTTGAATTTTATTACAAATTAATGCATTTGCTTCAACGATGTCTTTGCGTATGTCTATTTGTTTGATTACATCTCTTTACTCCAATTCTCCTGGTCGAGACTTGCTAAGAGTAGTCTTATTATAATTGTATTTGTATCTTATATTGCTGTGTCATCTGCTCTTTCGGGCCTCCTAACTCGTGATCAACGCGGCACTTGTTAATAATGTGTCAGAAAGCGCTTTCTCCACACCTTCGTATTACGTACGCTTTGTTTCATATCTTGCACTCTCTTCCTGTTCCTGGGTCTGATACACATATGCATGTCTAAAGCTTAACTTCACGAGATTCCATATTAAGTTTCCACTATAGCCTGTAATAGAAGAAAAACACATAATCAATGCTAGGTTGTAGTTTATACGGTATATTTATTTTTAAAAGCGCATTTACAGTACCATGTTACTGAATGTGTTTTGAAATTAATTTCTGCTATTTATATACGATAGCCTATACGGGTGAATAAATTTTGAATATCAACCCGTGGAATTAACATTTCTACTTCTGTACTAAACTGTTCTTTTGAGTTGAATTACAGCTTATGCATCGTAAGAAAGTTTTCCGGGATCTTCTACTACCGAATTGGATTAAATATTTTCGTATCTTCCTTGGCTGTTTTCGTATTAAAAATCTCCAGCAGTATAAAGTTTTCTCAAATCACAGTTTCTAAGACACTTATCTTCAGTATCTTTTCCACTTGAAAACGTAAGAAAATTTTTGCCAGAAGGGGATATGGAAAATTTTCTGCTTCTTATTAAAAAAAAGAACTCCGAGTTCTTCATGCTTCAAAAAAGACAGTGATATTTGTCTGAAATACTTTCTGAGGGAAAGTTCTAAAATCTTCTAAAATTAGCATCCGGTTTTTCTTCATCCCTACAAAATCTGTGTAATCTGAGCTTGTATGTGCAAGAAAGCCTCAGCATCTCGGAATGGATGCCGAAGGTAATCTAATGTACTGTAAAAATATATTGTAAAAAAAATTATCAACGTAAAAAGGGGTGATAAAATAATAATCAGATGCTTTTTATGTATAGAATGAATTATTTTTCTAATTTAACATCATTTTATATTATTTGACGATAAAAGACTTTTCCTAAAAGCATTATTTTTAAATATATTTTTACGAATGATATTTTCATGCAATCGTTATACAATGATTTTCATAAATCAAGAAAAAAAATCACGATAACTCCGGAATTTCTTTGCGGATATTCAAGAAACTTATCCGAAACCTGATGAGATGTAAAACGGCAGCAGTTTCCAGAAAACTTTTGCAGTTTCAAAATTAACCATTGAAAAAATTAGGACAAAGTACTAATTAGAGGCGTTTGGTTAAGAATGAGAAACGTCTCTTTAATATTGTGTAGGATCATCTCGAGCAGTAATAAAGCGCTACCGCCCGAGTGGCGTGGTAGTAAGATGCTCGTCTATCACCGTGAAGTTTGCTGTCAGGGTCCCAGGTTCAAACCCGAGGGAGGATATGGGAAGGTATTTTCCCTAACGAGCTTGAGGCGACCACCGATAGACAGCGCCTTCATTTTCAACCCATCTCATTAATGGCAGTGAATTACAATATAGCGATATGGCCAAAGTTGATGTTTGGTGAAGTAGTTATAAAGCAGTAATGTTTCAGTCATGCTGTTAATGATGGTGTTTTACAATCTCCATACGTAGCAAAGCTCGTAAAGCTGCGGTAAGGCGTAGAGATTCTAAGGAAAAGAGACAGGGGGCATCTACGAACAACTTCCTGGAGTGTTCCAGACATGCTGAAAGACATATTCAGGGCAAGATGCGAGCCGGCCATTTCCTAGAATGAATTTGTTCATGTTTAAAGTGATTTCTACTATATATTCTGTATGGGGTTGAGAGTTATCGTCTTGGGATAGAAAATTATCCCTCACTGCTCCTTGTTAAGGTCATACATATTTTCAAAGATATTGTCACTAAACCCTCCAATAACTACAATATCACTGGGGAAGAGCTACCTCTGTAGATTCACTTAAAGAAATCCCTTGTCACGAATTTTTGAGCGGCCTTAAGAAAATTTCTCGACCCAATTGTGCACTGCTTTATGCCATATAAACACTTCTTTCCATAAACAAAAAACATTTCTTTCTGAATATGTTTTATATCAAGTTCTTTTGCCCACAAAAATAAGACAATAGCACGCTACTTTGTGTTTGTTATTGACGCTGGTCTTCTTTGGATGAAACCGCTATGAAGTTTAGGTTGAGATCGTTTCCAGGGTTGCAATCAACCGTAAGGGCTCACATTTAACAACCTGTGACACCTCTCTCCGACTTTAAATTGGGTAATTTATAGGGTGGATACTATCGTTCACTCAATAATTACACACGTGATTCCTTGTGAAAAACTAATACAGAAATTGTTTTCTATTTTAGGATCGGACGGATATTAAAGGAATTATAGCATTTTGAAAGATTGTGACCTGTCAATTTTCTAACGGTCAGTTAAGCTCCAAACATCCAACGAAAAAAACATTTGCCCCATGCAGCGGGTTGCCGCTAAATTGGAAATGAACTCAAATATTCAATCCCATTAGAAGCCAAGTTCAGTTATTTTCTTTCACGATTGGCGGTTTTACTTCTTTGTGTAGTAGTGATGTTAACCTGGTTATTACGTTTTACCTTCGCCCACTATATTGGCAAATTTATAACCTGATTTGTAAAGCGTTAGCCAAACAAGATCTATTGGAAATATGGTTTTCCCAAAATTTCCCAAAATCAAACACTTTTCTGCCAAAATGTGATAACTTTTTCCTTCACTGTTAAGTGAAATTTTTTGGAAAAGGACAAGGAAAAAAATCTGGTTAGAGCAGAGCTTTAGCTTTCTTCATTATGCTAAAGTTTGCAGCATTGTTATCAGCTTAGAAACTCCAAGTTGTACGTTTGGTGAATTTGACAGTATTCGAAAATTGAATCATCAATTTTTAATGTGCTATAACTCCATAATTATTGGTCAAATCAAATAAACTGAAAACACTTTTCTGTATTAGCTTTTAACAAGGAATCACGTGTGTAATTATTGGGCGGTCGATAGTATTCCCCCCCCCCCCCCTGTATATTTATATTATTCAACATGGCGTTGCTTTTTCTTCTCCTAAAACAATTTGAAAGGGATTTCATTCGAAAATTTATCTCTACCTTTTCTTGCTTGAGGATGTTCCTTCATAGAAATCGTTATATCAAAGCCCCAAAAACCCCGCTGTAAACTAGAGTTTGAAATTTTGTTGATTCAATTGATATCATTTAAAATTCCTGCCTGAACAGTCATCGTATTCGGAAGATAATTCTTTAGAAGTAAATCGTTGATTTTACATTTATTCAGTCAGATTGAACATGATTTGCATGATTCAAGCGTATACGAAATTCCTAGTTCAATCTCTACCCTCTACCAAAATGCATGTTTTAAAAAATGCCACCAAATGTTACCAAAATGCATATATCACTTTTAAAAATATTATCACATGAGCATATAAAACTAATATTTTCGCACTACAGCATTCATATTCTGAGCTTACGAAGATTTAATGTGACATATGACTTATGAGAATACTTAATGTAAAGCAGTATTATGTTATTTTAATGATTGAAAGTAAAGTACTGTACTTTAATTTAGTATATTCGAGACTATAAGGTAGTCTAGAGTGAACCATTTAATGTTTAAGCATTTAAACTATTAATAAATAACTATGAAAGCTCGCATTCAATGTTATGAAATTTTAAAAACGTAATTCCAAAAATATTACTTTCATTAATTTTGAAATATTTTCTTTCAATAAATTCTGGAATTATTTTTTTTATCAATTATGAAATAATTTTTATCGCTAAGTCCGAAATTGTTTCTTTCACTAATTTTGAAAATATTTGATTCAAAAGTTATTTCTTTCAGTAACTCAAGAATTATCCCCCCATTAACTATAGAAAGTTTTATCAGTTAGGAAATAATTTTACCAAATGCAATCATGAAACTAATTTATTAAATTCAATTACGAAATAATTTTATTAAATTTAATTACGAAATAATTTTATTAAATTCAATTACGAAATAATTTTATTAAGTTCAATTACGAAATAATTTTATTAAATTCAATTACGAAATGGTTTTATTAAATTCAATTACGAAATGGTTTTATTAAATTCAATAAAAAAAAATTATTAAATTCAATAAAAAAAATAATTTTATTAAATTCAATAAAAAAATAATTTTATTAAATTCAATAAAAAAAATTAATTTTATTAAATTCAATTACAAATTAATAATTCCAATAATTCCGAATTTTTTTTTTTTTTAATTCTGAAATTCGTTTTCAAAAATTCTGTTGGAAGATATGCCGTTTTAGATACCGAATTTTCCCCCAAAACACTGTTTGGGCCTCATGCTTCGTCTCTCACTGACCTGTAGGTGTAATCAAAAATTTTTTTTTCTTAATCGTCTGTTTTGAATGTTTTTAACAATTTTCTAAAAATGGTTTCTTAGTCGAGGGCCACGGCAAAAAGCTACGAGGCCAAATGTGGCCCGCGAGCTATACGTTGAAGGCCCCCTGGTCTAGACTTTGGCCATTAAATACCGTATCGCACTGATACTTATGAATCCTATTGACATTTTGTGTGAATTTTAAAAACTTCAACTGTATATCACAGGTAATTTTTTTTTAAATTTTGATTCCGTATAAAGTTTTATTTCATTCCCTAAGTCGTGTTCAATTTTTGCGAAGCTAATGGAAAATTTTATGTTCTGCTTTGATCAACTACGTCTTTTTTTATATTAGGAAACGAGCCCCGCATTCAAAATTTGACTTCGAGTAGGCACTTAACAGGTAGAAAAAGCTTTCATTTCGAGAGATAGTGCCTTTCCATTTCTCTTCTTCCCTACTAGCATTTCTTAGCATTCCTCCTAAATGAGGCACGTTAGCCGGTATTGATTCTCGTATACTCGTCACTGCGTTGTTTCTTTTCAAATGTTCTATATGACCTACAGGTATCGAGAACGACTCTTCCTTTCCTACCACGCACACACATACACATAAACTTTTCAATTTCTTCACGATATTTCCTGAACAAATAAAAGAATTTCTCTGAAAATAATATTTTTGCTGAAGGGCTTAAGAGCAGTTTGTTTTATAAAATAAGTTATAAGTTGCGCTGTTCTGAATTTTTCACGTCAGTAGGTATTTCTTACTCTTTTTTTTTTGTCTTGGTACTGCAACAATTTATTAATGTAATCTATAATAATTTTTTATTGTATTATTACGTTTCATTATCGGAATTTGTGTTCATCTATGAAGTAATAAGTTATATTCTTAATCGTTTCATCAAAATGTATATTCATCAAAAACTTTCCACAATTGGGAAAGATTCAGAGAATTACCACAAAAAATTGTCAAGTAAAAATTAAATTAAAAACAAAACCTTTCTTACATTACTGTAAATATAGTGTTTTTATATTAATATATTTGTTAAGACGTCAAAATTAATGCACCTCACTATGTAGTAGACTGAAATGTCATTAAACTCATTGTGGAAATACAAGCACATAACATGTAACATCGTACAAGTGCATAACATGTAACATCGTACAAGTACATAACATGTAACATCGTACAAGTACATAACATGTAACATCGTACAAGTACATAACATGTAACATCGTACAAGTACATAACATGTAACATCGTACAAGTACATAACATGGGCATTTCGCCTGTTGTGGCCTTCATATTTGCATTTGTATATGTCATTTGCTTATCATCATCATCAACAACCATTTTCAATCCACTGCTGGACGAAGGTCTCCTCTAATTTTTTCCGTTTTACTCTGATGATTTAGCCTTCCAGTTAACTCCAGCCACTTTCCTGATCTCATCAATCCATCTTGCATGGGGACGCCTTCTCGGACGTTTAACACCACGGGGGTACCAATCTCCAATCTAGAATACTTGTGGTCCATCTATTGTCCTGTCTTCTTGCAATATGTCCAGCCCATTCCCATTTTAGACGTTTGATTCCTTCCATGATATCCTATACCTTTATGTGGTTCCTTATCCAAGTGATTCGTTTTCTGTCTCTCCTTGTGATGTCTACATCTTTCATTGTATTCTTTCATCTACATCTACATCATTTAATCTTTGTTTTCTTCGCAAGATTTTCAAAGACGCTCCGATTTATCATTATCAGCTTAGTATTAAAAGATATTTTATCTGCCTCATCGAATTATTATTACTTTGTTCTACGCTATATTTGTACTTGAATCATCAACGTTGGTAAAAAAAATGAATAAAATAGCTCACAATATTATGTTTTTCAGCCAAAAAGATATTTTTTAGCATTGTCAAATTTCATCGGACGGAATGAAAAAAGTTACTCCAAAAATATATTGAATAAAAATTCCGCAAGGATGAAAACGTCCATCCAAGCATCTCAAGAACCGATTATATCAACTGATGGTTATAAAGCATCTATAAAATGCCGTTTTACTTCATGATATCATCCGCTAACTTTATAAATGATTTTTAAATGAAAAGTAAAATGTTGGAAAATCAACCGGAAATGAGCATTTGGATATCTTTCTGCATTAAACAAACGCAAACCTGATGGAAACAGTAAATAGCCGGGAAATGTTTAGAAACGTTTTGTAAATTGGCTATACCGTTTTTCTCCAAACCAAGATTTATCACCAACAAACATTCAAAAGATGAAAAACATCAGAATATCTTTTTTCCTTGGTTTCCAAAGCATTTATTTTCGGTTTAAAAACTTTGAGGTCAATCAATTGAATGCAGGTTAGAAAGACAAATAGTCTCATCGGCGTGATATTATCCACCACAAAATGTTGCTTTCGAGTTTTCGTTTAATGGAGTGTAACTCCTAGGGAGTTGAAAAAAAAACTGACGTGGAATCTTTTTTCCACCTCGAAAGCATCGATGGTGAGAAAGAGAGAAAATAGAAGTTGGTGTCTCGTGAAATAGGTTCCTAAAACGATAAAAAACTACTGTAAAGCAAGAGATTAAACATGATTTCAAATGCTTTATTCATCTTTAAATAAAGATAATATTTCAACGGTGAAACTAAAACGGAAAGATTCATTAACATTCACTTAATTACATAGTATGAATATTAAGAACATACAAATAAATGTTTCACCAAATACATTAATTCATGGCATACATCTATTTAAAAGTCAAGGCAAGAAATCACGAAACACAACTTCCATAAACAATATATACTTTTTTAATCTTAAGAATATGCTAACACTGGTGTATCTCTGTCTCTTAAGAAAACTTTCCCTATCTTAAGAAAACATGATAGAAGACATGTGGTTTTTAATTAATCTAATGCAGGACAACAAAATATCGTTACAAAATTTTCAGAATCCCAAAGCTCTTAAAATAATTAAAAGATAATTCACCACGGAATGCCTGCCTAATTTATGCAGAAGATGCACGTAATATTTGTTACATCATCAGTCAAAATTTCTCGTTAGCATGATTTGCACACTATGCTAACACATGACTAGTGAAACCGAACCCATACAATGCCATGTAGATTAACGAGTTCTTCTAAAATTGTAGAAAATCCTTCTGATGAAAGCTCTGCGTGGATCAGAGAGACGATAAATTCTCTCAACTCAGCCTTTTTTTGTAGAAATCCGTAGTTTTCGTATCTCGGATTTCTTTCATTTGTTTGCCCAATGGCGTTAATTGACTTTATAATGACAAGCGTAATGTACATTGTCTGTCGTTTTACCTTGAACCGCACGAACTAAAAATCTCTTTGGAGAAATACCTGCAGTAAAATTGACCTTCAATTAAAATAAAATTTGAAGTGAAGAAATCCTCTATGTTATGATGAGGAAATAACGACAAAATGATGAGACTAATGACAAGATTGGAAATCAACGATTTCCCAAAGTTACGGAATTTATTTTATGGAGGTAGAGAACGATTTAGGGTATCCTTAAGAAGGAAAATAAATGCTAGCAGCAACTTTTATTCAGAGGTTCTATGAAAGTATTTGCCAAATCAATAAATAGAACGAGCCAACAAAATGCGGAACGTTGTTTATTTCACTTAGTAGTATCAGTGTTGTAATGTTCTGACAATAAAAAAATTGGCCCCGAAAAATTTCGAAACAAAGCTACTTTCCTCTTTCCGAAAATTTTCTGACTTCTCATCTCGTAAATGTCCAATGCCTCTCCATGTCGTAAATGCCATTTCTCACCTGAATTAATGCTCTTTCTGACATTAAGACGTCTACTCATCCATCCTAATCTACGTTTTCTTTACTCTTTTATTATATCCTTCTTAGTTTTCTTTCAGCGTCGAATCACATTTTATATGATCATTCTTCCAAGCGGTCATCCATACTCTGACAAACGTCCTCACTTCCGAAAAACATATAAACACGTCGCTTCTGTGTTCGTTTTGAAACAATTCTAGAGAATAATCTATGTCTGTTTATAGGAAATGATCGGTCGGGGGACTTCCACTAACATTACAGTTAATGTTATGTTTTAGGGCTACAATAACTATCAAGGTCCATAATCATCGTTTGCTGATATGCGCATTCGAAAGAATGGAAGGAATTGCACTTTTGATGATGATGACAAAACATTAATTCAACGATAGAAATACACATTTAAATATCTCCACACGCTAAACATGACTTGATAATGCGTTTTGATATGAGATTTTACATTTCTGTGCTGTATGAACATAGGGATATTCCAATCTATTGACGCACAAGACATTACCGACAAAAGTATTATCCAGCCTTTCGATAGTTTTCGTACTCACGGCAGTGTCTTCTATTGCCATTGATTTCAAATTTTCAACAACACACCGACAATGATGTCATTGTATGATAGCAAGCTAATTAGCATTCTTATCCAATTCTTAAGTACATCTAACATTAGATCATGTATTAGATAAATAAAAATAAGGAATTCATTAGTTTGTCTGAAGCTTAATTTATTTTCATACAACTAGTCAATACATAGTGCTTCTACATTCATAGGAAAAACTTTAAGAGGTAATATAAGACACCTAAACAAGCATTTTTGGTGATAAAATATGCAGTCGAATCGAAACACAGTAGAGGGTATTTTTAGGAAATTCACAACAGCATTTCACCGAAATAAAATGATGTATTTGTCGAGATATGTGCTGTCAACCACTCCAGGGTGCAGGGGGTTGTAATGTATTAGATCTCTTCGTCGTGCGACCTGGGTAACGCAAAATTTACCACAAGGCATTATACCGCTTGTCATTGGTAAGTGCAGCATAACCTTGATGGTCCTCACTCGAATAAAACCAAATTCCAATCGAATCCGAAGGTGCATATGCACCAATAAAATCCAAACTTTTTTTAAAACCAAAACTTGATTTTTATTCGTGAGTGGGCCATCTAGGTGATGCTGCGCCAAACAATTACAAGCCATGCGTGGATCCAGAGAAATGTGTTGGGAGACGATTTATTGTATAGGTTCGTTTGATTGCTCTGTAAAATACGGGATACGACAATATTTTCGATATTATTCTGCTCTTGGGAGGAGTGATCGCCTATCTCTGGATCCTTGCTGTAACAAGAGGTACAATGACTTGTGGCAGATTTTGTGGTACCCAGGCTGCACCATGAAGAAGCCTACCACATTATAACCCCCTGCACCCTCGAATGATTGATAGTACATATCGCAGCAAATACGCCGGAAAAGTATGATATTCTATTTTGGTGAAGTGCTGTTGTGCCCTCATTAAAAAAATTCTCTACTGCCTTTGCTATTCCACCACACATTTTATGACCGAAAATCATAGGCGGAAATAGACTTGAAAGTCTGGGTGGGGGCACGATGATGATGGTGTCAACTCATATATACGCATATACATTAGATCAGTAGGATCCCCTTTTGAGACGCTGAAAGGCCAATGCGCCCCCTTTCCGCCTCCATGCTCCCTCCCCCCACCGTATCTTCATCCATGCCGAAAATGCTTGTTTGGGTGTCGTTTATCACCTTAAAGTAAAAAAAAAACTGAATTTAGAATCACCCTGTATATTTACACACACAGTTTCCGGCACATCATCGATTAGTACGATATATATTTTGATTTATTGTATCCATTTAAAGTGATGCAGAAAAGAGAGATAAAATTGATAAATTTTAATACTTCTCCAGATTATTTTGCTATAAATCATTTGTCTACCTAAACAATGCTCGCATGTGGTTCTAAGTAATGATTCATGAATCTGCATGATAATTTCACTGTGCTTAGCTTTTTTTCACAGCTTGCTTTTCACATTCCTCTTATTTCATGAGTGAGGAAGCAATTAGCAAAGGAATTTGAACGAAAATAATGCGGTGGATCGAAAAGAACTGACTCGTGAACGTGGAGCTTGTATCTCTAATCCACACGTTTCCAACTTTTAACAAATGAATGAAAGAAAATTTTATGAAGCGGAGAAGAATTGCTCAAAAGCATGCGTTTGTTTGAAGTGCCATATTTCCTGCTGGATTTTCACAACACTGAGCTGTGTTCTTACTTTTACTTTAAAATGCTTTAAATATTAAAAATGTTCGAAGTTTTTCACCTACTTATTCTAGTAAAGTCGTGCATCGAGGAACAAACATTTAATCTGTGGATTATTTATATCATTATTTACTTCATATATTTGTTTACGTTCACTCGGCATACGGGTTGAAATCGTGAAAAACAAATATTGTGCAACACACGATTATATTTCAGAGTGTGGTTTTTCTATACCGTGACGAGAAAACTTCGTTATGTGCGGAAAATAATTTTAACAATTCTATCAAATCGCAACTTTGCGAGGATCATTCTAAGCTTTTTACCTGCTGTCTGAATCTGGAAACAGAATTATACTTTTCGTCTCTCCATCTGTACAAATATTTCTATGGATTTCTTTTTCCTGACTGAAATGCTCCAATGTTCTCATTTCATCTCATGCAAAGCATCGTATCAGATTTTGTTATGTCTGAACTTTTTCCCACTTGTTGAAACTGAGCGATATTTGTAGGTTCAGTGGTAAAAGAATGACTTGTTTCATAAAAACAATGATGTGTATAAGCCAGTTCTTTTAAACACCAAAGTATGTGGTAACACCAGTTAACAAGGCGACACAAAGCATCAGCAATCTACTACGAAAATAATATATTTTATTGGAATGTCTGAGAATTGATTCACTATTCCAACGGAATAGCGAGAATCTTGAAACGTGTAAAAATACTTTTTTTTAATAATCACGTGATCAGCACGTATTCCTAAGAGATAGTTACGATCAGTCCAGGGACTTATGATCAGTAAACATTTGATCAATTTTTTTTTAAGTCATTTCGATCATAAACTCAGCCCAACGCAACGTGAAATTTGAATACAATTAATTAGCATAAAATCCATAAAACAGTATTATTTTTCGGTTTTGCAATAAACATTTACTCTGCAGATTGAGAATAGCGTTGTGTTGAGTAGATTGGAAAAAAAACTTTTACGTCAGTTTCAAGAAACGTGATTTGAATTCAACATGTAGTCTTGATTGTTGCTTTCCAGAGTGGAAAAAGTATTAGACCCTATGTGGCAGATTCAATCTTACGAGAATGCGACGGTAAAAATGTATTCGCAAAGAATAAGGATATATTTTAATGCTTTCAAATGGAACACGCGAGTTTGTTTCGCAGGCGTGGATACACCGTAGCAAGATAGTACACGTGCCTTCTGGGTGTTATTTTGAGAGTGATGTGCTATTTGTTTTCTATGATATTCACGCTACGTATTTGCTTATCTTATAAGAGTTGGTTGCCGGGGATGCATACTAACGTTAACAAAATAAGTGAATACATTTTACGGTATCTAGAAATAGAAAAAAGTTATAAAATATTCTACGAGTGCATTCTTTATAGTACTGAACCTTTCTATAGTTCGTTACGTGTTGGTAGGCAATTGAGCGTTGAGGCCATGACAGTGTTTATCATTTCGATGCAACTGAATGTTTCATGAGAGTTGGAAGCACTTTTCTACATGAAATTTGTTCTCGAAGTAAAAGGCTTCTTTTTTTGCTTTCCAATGTTTTTGATGCTTTCGTGGTTTTTCTCTTGCTCAAAATCGATGGAATAAATTATTATTATCGTTAAGACTATACAATATTTATTACGTACGTCATTTTTTTTTTGCCATAGTTTATACATAAAAAAACAGGGTAAACATAAACTAATGTTGCGTTTCTTTGGAAAAATACCATCCCGAATTTGACGAAAATTTCCATTTCTTGATTCTTTACCTGTGCTTCTCATCTTTAAGACTGATTCATCTACTGATGCAGCCTCAAATACAGTAACTTACAAGACAAGGTGAAAACAATACTCAGGATCATATCACGTAAATAATTGGTCAATTTACAACTGAATCCACGTTTAGATTATATGATTACACCGAGCAACACATATTTTGGTTCTGGAATATTTTAAACTGATTTTATGTAAATTTAATGTGTTGAAAACATATATGACATCAGTTATTGCCCACCAGCTCTTGTTTGTGATAGTTTCTCTCGTTATTTACGTTTACATATCAAATTAGACTAAGGTATAGGCTATAATGGAATTACCTTTTAGAACAAGGTAGAAAGGAAAAATCATAACGATGTTCGCTAAAAATATACCGAATTGAACACCAGGCAGCTGTTTCGGGGCTACTATAGCCCTTTTGTCAGTGGAAAAAAATTAACATGAAAAAGCCTGTTATAGCGCAGGTTATTCGTTTAAATGGAAGCACGTGGTCGGATCGAAGCTGACGCGTGATGCTATGATGGCAGAAGGAAAGATAGTGACAAAGCTGCATTAAGAGTGCTATATTAGTGACAAAGCTGCATCTTTCAAGCGGCTTTGGATAGTGATGATGATGAAACGATTACAATTGTGAGACGCATTGTATCGATGATGGAGTGGAAAGAAGGGGTAAGTTTAAGTAGTGAGACCATATCTTGGAGAAAAATGGGGTGCTGAAAAAATCGTTAACCAAAGAAGAGTTTATGTGAATAAGGAGCACTTCAAAGAAATCTAGGTCGAGGGATGAAGACCATTTCTGAATGATTTTGGCAGAGTTAAAGTCAAAGTGGTGACTATTGGTCCAGCAATGTTGTACTATAGAAGAACGTTTGAGCTAACGTAACATTTATGTTCAACAAAGCGGAATTTCAAAGAGCGTTTGGTTTCGCCGATATATGACAGACCGCATTGGCAGGAGATACTGCTAATACCCAATTATTGAGGTCTTCAACAGGGTCTTTAAATTTAGTGAAACGAATCTTGTCAACAATTGAGAAAACCACATAAAATTGGAATCTGCGGAGAATTTTAGCAACTTAAAAGCTCGTTTTTTGGAGAAGAACGGTAGAATGAGCATATTGCGTGTGCTTGTGGTATTCTTCATAGCTTTAGCAGGACTCGGGTGGAGCTGTTTGTTGAAAATTTTGTCAATCAAGAGAAGGATGGTAGCCACGGTCGATAGCAATAGTTCTATTGTAATTCATGCTTTAATAACTCTGTGGTACAGCAGACCTTGATGGCCCTGTATACGAATATGTTGAAAGCCGCAAACTTTTGGACAGTCAAAAAACAGAGTAAAAGTTATAACGGACTTATTGGAAGGACTGTATTGGAAGGTTTTAAATAAAGAAATCACATGCTTCTTCATGTGTGTAAACAAACGTGTAAAGTTATAACTGAACTGAATGTCGTTGTTGCTGTAAATAACTCAGAGTTATTCTCCAGCAATTCGATTTTCAAAATTTCCTAATGATATTGTCCTCAAACACCGGCAGTTGTCTTGGATCGTAGAATTTCAACAAGTTAATCTTTCGTAGATGGGATGAATATTCAATTACTTCTATTAAGTGGGAAGAGTAAATGCTCCTTAATTGTTCTCTTCGTCGCTTAAAATTAGGAAAGCTCAGCATGTTTTGCAGTGAATTGAGTGTTTCGTTCGGTGTACGTTCGTGAGGGAATTTCCCAGAAAACATTAGATTGCGTATAGCGCAGCAACTGATAAATCTTACGGGAATCACCAAGAACGGTAAAAGGCACTTCGCGCGATAACAGCTTTAAAATAATTCAATTTGCTTCTTCTTTGAATATATTTTGATTCTGTTAAGAAAATGACACAGGAACAAAATTTATTACCTTAAACCACGCGAATTTTACTTCGCGTGATTTCCGCCAGGCTCTAAATTCAATGGGAAACAGGTAACCAGCGTAACTGATGATTATTTTCTGCTTAATTATTTTAGATAGAGGCAGTAAATGCATCTAACTAAATGAACATTCTGAAAAGGGTGCGTAATTGTTTAGTTGTTATATATGTATATGTATACGGGACTAATGACATGATATTGTTCAATATCACTATTATTCCCATAAATATTCATTAAGTGTTGTATCGCATTTGAAGTTTTTCCTTTAAACCAATCACTATTATATAATGGGTTTTTTTCATTAATGAGCTTTATAGTTCTCGAATAACTTTTTTTAAGTTTAAATATCGGATTAAATATATTTCACGGTAGTTAAAGTTTATTTTTTGTAAAAGAAATATCTCCAAATTTAAAAAGGAAGTATATTTTACCCTGTCAAGTATAAGATGTCTAAGCAATGTGTAACATCCTCTTATATTGCTCAAATTTTCGTTGCTTACAAAGATAACTTCTAAAAATACTTCTCATTGCTCCAAAATTTAATGACATGAAATATTTTTTCATGAACGAAACGAGGGGATACCGGAGCACTCGTTGGTACACAGGGCTTGAGTAATTATTTGATTTTTTTACGTGTTTTCATTGGAAAGGTGTAGGTGTCGATGAGACATAGTTTAAGTGTTTTCAATTTGATGGGAAAAAGATAGATCATGAGATATTAATTCATCGCCAATCAAAAATATTTTGCCAACGGGGCACTAATATCGATTGTTTAAAAAGAATTCCAAAATTCCCGTTTGCGGTGTCGCAGGTAATTTTTTCCGAACGGGTTGTGAAGGCATGGCATGGGTGGAGATACGGTGGGGGCATGGGGGCAAGGCCCCAACCCAGCGTCAGAGGGGAAGCCGACTGATCGAATGTATATACGTATGTATAAATTGACATCATCATCACCCCCCCAGCAATAATCTGCCCCCTCCTCCGCCTTTCAAGTCTATCTCCGCCTATGAGACATGGAATAGCTTGTCATTTGTTGTAGTAAATTTAATCAGCATAGGCACGTTTGAAAATAAATATGACGTTCATACCAGAAAAATTCGAGAAGCTGTTCATGAAGTTGCTTTGGTGAATGACAGACATATTTTTATTGACCAGTGCATTTTACTTTCTCAAAGTTTTTTTTTTTTCATAATCTTTTTTTAATTTTGGTGTATTTTTTAATAACTGGTGTACGCCTACTTGGACGTATTTGACATCCACATTTGTTATGGATATTTTATCTTTTTTTCCCATCCACCTCGTTGGACAATTTGCCTGCTGTGGACTTGGCATTCGTATTTGTACTTTGGAGGATGATTTACTTCATTATTTGATTGGCGACACCTGTCGTGGTCCTTTAATTTACGTCACAATTTTCGTCTTATTGTTTATGGTCTTTAATTTAATTATGTTATTCATGCCCTCATTTCATTAAATAATGGAAGAACAGCATTTTAAACTATTTCAGTTCATTAAAACAGAGTTGGGAACCTAAAAGTATGGTTTTTTTTTATTTGTGCAGTTACGATTGAAGTAATAATTAAACTCATCCTTATTTATACTGTATTCGGGTTCTAAAAAGTCTTAAATGTCTTCCACTTTGTGTTTTGAATAGTTAGGACATTTGTTTCTATGAAGTCGCGCATGAAGTTCTTCATAATGCATTATTTTTCTTTAATACTAATCATTCATTAATATCCCAAGATGTACCAACACAAACATATACGATACATTGCTAAATATGTTTTTTTTTTTTGTTCCACTGCAAGATTCTACCGCCTGAAAAAAAGAGAGCATCGATGATGTGCCATCTAAAGATGAGACGATTTTATTATGAATGACTTTCAAAATCAATATGCAAATATAAAATTCAGTTCGAACTGCTGGAAATTCTCTTGAATGTCGGTCTCCAAGGCATTTTGGAACAGTCATTAGACTCGAGAGATTTACTTCCAATTCTGTCGACTGGTACCGCTACGGCCGAAGACACTCCATAACTTTCTGCAATAAGACATTTTTCTTTCATAGAATTTTTTCAGGGTATTTTTATTTTATTTTTTGTAATCGATAACCATTTCGCAGTGAGCAAGCAGCCAAAAACTTGTTATCGTTACATCCCAGTTAAAGAGGAAAGTCGTGTTTTTTTCCGCTAACAAGCGATAGGAGAAAAAAATAGTGAAAAAGTGCTTTCTGGTAAACGGTTGAATGAATCCACTGCATCTAAAATCCTATTAAAGAAAACCTTATATTTTCTTGGTACTATTGAGAGAAAACAATTTTAAAGCTAATTAAAATCTACTTGAAATCCGGGGATGACATTGTGACTTCAGATATACAATATACTAGTGTAATTACGCGTTTCTGAGACACGCGTTCTGAGACGACGTTTTTAAGAAACAGTCAATTAAAATGCCTTGATGTTTGTTAATTTCCATAAGAATATAGTTCAATACTTCCAAGTATATAAATAACTAAAAAATCATTTCTCCATCATTTTACACTGATAAAAAATTATTAACATATCGGGGATAATTGTATTATGTAAAAAAAAGAGACACAAAAATCGGAAAAGTTAATAGAATTTGCGAAATTTTAGTATAAAAACTATCGGTACTATCCTTCTCTTTAGTTAGAAGCTCCGCCGAGTTTTATCCGGCCGTAAGAACATTAAGCGAATCTGAACATTTTTTAAAACTCAGCAAAACCATCTAATGTTAGAATACTGAGTGCTCAGACACGATCCTTATGAGATTCTTCACATTACTGGACTTCGGTGAAGAAAAAGTAATAATGTTTGAAGCTGAAAAATTCTCTACTTCAGCGCGGAGAGAGTCACTTTTTTTATAAATAAAATTCTACGATTTCTTCTCCAAGCGCTTTTATTTTTCATCCCAAGGAATTCCCCACCGTAAATGTTCTTTTAACACTGCAAAATGTGCAAAATAAGGGCTAAAATGTATCACACAAATTTAATGTAAGAGGAAAACTTGGAAAACCATGTAAATTTTTCATAATCTCTAAGACTATCTTCCAATAAACATGGATTTTCGAAAATTGAGCACATTATGCTTGAACGACTTACTGGTTAAAAGCTAATGGTTAAAAAAATAGGTTGACATTGTTTTGTTGTATTTATATCATGTGAGAGTTATAAATAACATAAGAGAGAGTTCATATGCTTTTTTTTCAATTCCGAAAGTATGCGATATAATGAGTATTTTGTAAGGGTAAAGATTTCTAAATTTCAATCTAAAAACTTCTGTATGAGACGAACACTTTTCTGATCCCTGGTCCCGTGAAATAGGACTTTAATGTATTTCACTCTCCATTAGCGTACACCTTAGATAGCGGACAGTAAAATTAGGCAAACTCTAATTATTTTTCCTAACTCTAATTCATTAATTTTTGGTCATAAATCAATTGCAATTTATCATATTCAACTAAGATTATGTTCAATCCCAAGCTCGTGTTGCTAAATATGGTAAATCCTCAATTAATTACTTGATTTACTGAACGTATCTATGGTCCAGGATGGGGAATTCGAATGGTAATGTTAGTTTTGTTTGTTGATACGTGTGGAGAAAGCCAACATTACAAGACTAATAATGTTGTTGCGAATGTTTTTATCTTCTTCACACTTATTTTAATTCAATTTTTATTACAAATTATATGTGTAGTGCACGTATGTATCAGGAACGGGTAAAAAGTAATAATTGGCTTAATGAAGAGAAGAAAGGTTATATATATATATATATATAATTTTTTTCCGTTTTTCAGACTTTTCAACTTTATTTAGGAATTATACATAATCGCATGTAAATCTGTTAAATGTAGTAAAATATAATCAAACCTTCTTTATCGAGACGATTGGTGATTATTCATAACCATCGGTGTATCACTTTTGCACACAGTAACGTAGACACACACATGTACATTTTAACACACATTAAAATATCTACAGAAACCAATTACGACGGAAGCCAAACTTCGTGTAAATGAGAGTCATATAAACGAAGTTCTACTGTATGTCATACCTTCCCATTAGCGGACACACCCCGTTAGCGTACAAAGTGTTTGGCTCCATGGATATGCGTTATCGAGAGATTCTACTGCAGCACGTGAAAAATCGAGAGAAAAAAAAATTATTTTAGGATACGAAAAAAATTTTTCTTGAGGCAACACTATCAAGTTTACTGCTTTCACCTGAAATTTTTTCCTTCATAAAAATAGTTCAAAATATAGTGTGCACGCTTTGAGGCACGTTTTGCTGAGCTTGAAAGTTGAAATATATTGATATTTGCTGCGTCGCCATCACAATGACGAAAGGATGCCTTGCAAGTTGACATCAAATACTACGGTGCTCAGTTCTAAAAATGAGTAAAATTCGGAAAAATCTTTAAAAAAATCTTACGGGCTCCTGTTTTTTTTCTCATCTCTACTTTTCAAAAAAAAGCATTCACTACTCTGTTATCAAGGAATGTTTTCTCCCACGCGGAGAAGAAAAGGTCATATAACCACAATACATGTTGCAATCACGTCTGTAATCCAATAAACCTATAGGCATTGTGGAAATGGAACTTGTATTGATCTTTTTTTTTTTCAATTCATGCACTTGAGACTTCCTCCGTTCTTATATGGTTGTGCTTTGTGTGTATTTTCTCTTTCAACTCTAAAGTGAACAGTATTTTATTTGCGATGGTTTCTGTGAAAAACTTGGGCTACTTTATCGTGCGTGTGTTCGTGTACTTCGAGATGTGCTTCAAGAATTCTACGATCAAAAGTGCCGTTTATTCTGATATGTTAAAACATTTTCTTAGAGTATGTAAGCATACAGGGTGAAACTTGAGTCCATTTCACTTCAAATAATTCGTAAACCGTTGGCTGTAGAAACATACTTTCAATTAAAAAAGTATTTAAATATAAAGAGTGCCCATCTCAGATGCAACACTTGTATTACAAAGGGCTGTATAGTATGCACGGAGATAAAAATTCAATTCAATTTTTATACGTTTCTCCGTCCGCTATCTTTCAATCAGAGTATTGTTGCCCTGCCTCTCTTGAGCCCAACAAAAAAATTCCATATTTCTAAGTGCAATATTTGCTGAGATATGCGAATTCAAAATTACTGAGAATCAGGGAAACAACCGCATAAACTAAAAGACAAACTTATTCGACAATTCATACGCTGTTCTTTCCCTCATTTTCAGTGGTTTTTGAATTCAAATATCTCAGGGCGTATTACACTTGAAAACGTGGAATTTTTTGTGCTTAGGAGAGACAGTGTAACAGCTTTCTAATTGAACGTTAGAGGACGGGGGGGGGGACGCACAAAAAATTAAATTTTATATCTCGGTACGTACATGACTCTTAGTAAAATAACTTTCACATCTATATATATATATATATATAAGAGGAACACTTTATTTATAATTTTTTTCTAATGGAAAGCATGTTTCTATAGTAAATGGTTTACGAATTATTTAAGGTGAAACGGACTTAAGTTTTCACCCTGTATACTCACGGATAGCAATATTAGTCGCACCATGCCTTGATAAATTTAACTGAAATTTGCACTTATTGCCACACATAAATTCATGTAAGGCATTAAATTACAGTATTAGTTGTTATTATTGAGTACTGTTTATGACTTTTTTTCGCTGGTCATAATCAATGAAAGAGCATTCAGACAATATTTCTATAAGAACGTCCTGATAGCACTCTGGATTCGTTACGACAATTCCTTTAGATATATTTTTTTCCAAATCACTTTCAACTTTTCAGTTGTGAATTGCATTCACATTGAATTAAAATTTTTAATTTTATATCAGCTTTATCTCGGGCAGCCGAGGTAAGCGCACTAATTTCGTGTTCGACATTTTCGGACATGAATCTTGACATAGGCAAAGAAGCGTTACTGAAACCGTTTAAAATTGGATTTAAACTATAGGTCTCACTATAATTGTACGTACATTATGTACATTTATACTCCTCGCCTGAATAATATTTCCGTGGCTCAACCACATAATCAATTATATTCAAAAACGTACAATTGATCCAAGTTACATATGAACGATCACATTTGTTTATAGAACGCAATTTCGCCTAGAAGAGAATTTTGAATAATGACAGTTTTCCAAGGCTGATGCAAGTGATATCCATCTTTTTTAAAAGCTGTCATAGAAAGTTAAAATTTATGATGCTGGGAGGAGAGCAGTAAATAGTATAACCGAAGAAAGAAGATAAGTAATCTATGGGGGATTTTCTTTTGTTGCTTGCAGTTGGATTTCTATTTCGTATTGAGCAAACATTTTTAAGTGAACTCATTTCTAACTGCAAATACAATGCTGCTGATCTTGGACTTTGCCTATCGATGAACATTATATACTGTTTGGTGAAAATAAGAGAAGTTATTTTTCTTTCCGGAACACAAAGAGAATAGAAAACCCGATGTAAGCGAAGGCATTCAAAGAGGTCGAAGAATCGTCTGTTTACATACCCAAAAAAAATTCAGGTAAGTGTAGTAGAGCACATCATCTCTTTCCGTGTTTTGCAGACTTTCCATATTTTGAATCAACGTCATTGGCAAAGGCAAACACTTGACGTTATCTTCGCCTGTCATAATAAAGGTTAACGTAATCTATTGTGGTTGAGACTTGTTTCCGGTTAGATCACAACATCTTCACTTTTCAAAGGAAGATGTTCTGGCTTGAAAAGTCGCGCACAAAATACATTAATGAATTTGAAATGATGCGGTTCAGCATAGACTCTTCTTCGACGTCTTTATTTATTGTGATGTGTCAGGATTGGCATTTTTCAAAGTGTTTCTGAAATTTGCGTCAGAACCCTGCGTTTATTATTTTCACTTCCAAACAAGTACTTGAAGCACTCGAGGTGATGAATACATCCGCCTATGGCATTTGCATCGTCTAAATTATATTGGATGCAATTTGAAGCAAAAAATAAATAAATAAAAGGGTGAGTTTTTCAATGTGTTTTCTTTTCGTCCAGACTGTATACAATTGAATCGAAGGAAAACTACACTCTTATTTAAAATGTGATAAATATTTACCAAATAATCGATCCTGTCCGGGAAATAAAGCGGAGTATTGTTTTTTATAAATTTTTTTTTCCGGAATACATTCAGTAGTTTTATCTCTGAGTGTTTATTATAAATTCAGTTGCACTTTGTGATGACCAAAGATGAAGTGATGCTCGTTCGTGACGTTCCAGACTCTTGTTTCAATTCATACTGTTATTTGCATGCAGTGTACTATTTAATGCCCAAGAAAAATTTATTTATGTACTTCTGTAGGGGAAATGTATAAAAAAGTCATTTTTGATGAAAAATTATTAGATGTTGCAGGAAATATGACTTCACCGGTAACCACATTGTGATAACAGTTCTGTTGTCTGACAACTGAAATCACTACTCCGCGTTTACATGTGAACAAATAATTTATTAAAAAAGGCATAACGAAACTTCAAAATGTATATTTATTAGCAAAGCATATTAAAATTTTATATAACTAAAAACAAATACAAGAGAAGGAAAATGAATATGACTATGTATATAAAAGAATATGAGTGAAGAATGAGTCGTCGATCACAATTTCATATGCGAGGTTCGTGACATAACAGAGCTTTATCACATCGACACCTACAGAGTATCCTCAGTGAAGAAATACGAAAAAAATATTTTTTTAAACAAATTCGATTTCACAAAATTTTCATATGAAGTGAGATAAATGTATCTATTCGTGTGTGTATACTTAATCAAAATATTTGTCTCTTTCATCTTTTATTCAAATTCATTTTAATGTTTGAGTTTATCCAGAGATATATTGAATTTACCAAATTAACAAATACAGTTCCGTGATCATCTGATGATCGATTAAAGTTTCCAGAACATTCTATAACTAGAGAACAAATGAAGAGTTTGCGCATCAATCATTGATATCTGATTGCGGAGACCTACTTTCAAATGGTTTCCAATACAGATAGCAAGTATTTATCCGGAAAGAACAACGGATTTATTTGGTTCATCCAGAAAAGTAATGCTCACCATCAGATCTTAAAACAATTAACTAGAGCTAAAATCTTTCAAACTTAGAAGAAAAAAAGGATGAGGAATGAGACTACCTTTTTGGTACAAAGAAGGAAAAGTAAATCGTTTAAAGAGAAAAAAATGTTACGTTATTTATTTGTTTTAAAGATTCTTTGTTTTCAATAGAATTGGACCTTATGGATTAGGGCATTTGTGGATACCACAATGAAGTATAAAACAAGTTTATTGTAAGAGAGAATTCCATGAAAACGTAAGACAAAATATTTAAACTTTCTCACAGAAGAAATTAACAGACATTACATAACACAACAAAAATTATTCGCAACTATCTTTCTTACAAATAAAAAATTTTGTCTTCGAATGGCGTGAAACTGTTTTTTTGTGATGAATTGAAAAAAAAATCTAACCCCGTTCAAGTTTTTTTTATCATAAATTACTGTCGATTTTAATTATCATGCACCGCGTGAATGTGTTGTCATGGAAAATGGAGAAAACATTGCAGGGTAATTACTAATTTTATTTTTAGCACGTTGAGACCATGAAAAAATATTAAAATACAGTAGATTTTTATCTATATATAGATACACTGTATCTATCTATGTTGCACAAAATCTGAAATCTTTTGGGGAAAAATCTCTGCTACTCCTCACCGGCGGGAGACAGCCCATCTTTTTTAAAAATCAAAGTACGTGTGGGTTTATGCCAGACATATGCATCCAATTGGATTCAATTCTAGTATATATCGTCAACCGCGATTCCATTTTATTTGATTCTCAATATTTGTGGCATTTCCTCAACTACCAGTTCATAACTATTGATATTTGGTGCAAAACCACTGAAGGGCATTGAAAAATATAGAAACTGGCTCTTATACGGAAAATCAGGTCAGTGCATGTAATTACTTCAATCGCATTCTTGCTCACTGTATTCTGCAAGCTAATAAGCTTCGCGCTATCTCATCAATGTTGTGAAATCCCTCGTATGGAAGGTTTGCTAGTTTCACAAATCGTATATTCTAAAGATGTCGTAAGCTCGTCAATAATTAGACTTCGTGAATGCGCCATAAGAGACCTCGGTTCCCTTTATCCCTTTAGATATGATATTTCGCAACTAATTTTATAAATGCCTCTCAGTTCTGTCCGGTTCGACAGACACACGTATGTCATTAGTCTATGTCAATAAATCATATCCTGATGAAGGCGATTGCTGATAATTTCAGAAAACGAAGTGAGAATTCTATTGAAATGAGACGTTTTCATTGGAGATGACTATAGCATAAATATACCCTTGGATTTTCTGTTTCTATTTTTAATGGTCATTCATGTCTGAATTTATTCATACAAAGTATTGATCTTTTACAGAATCAATATAACATTTAGAAATAACGCTTAACCTCCTGAGACCCGAGCAAAATAAGATATGAATATTCTTTCAGTTACTAGTTTTTCCGAACAAATGGTCATAAAAAAGATATTTTTTTAAAAATCACAAGAAATTTAAATTTTGACATTTTGCTGGGGAGCACATCCATTTAAATGGATGTTCAGGTCATTACCACAATGTAATAATGAGAAATTTACACAAACGCATCTGTACCTAAATATTTATTTTTATCAGTATAATGCAAGTCAATCACTAATAAAATTGTAAAAATTAATTACTTTACAATTTGCATTAGAAAATTTGATTATTAATAATTAGCTAAAGTTGATTATTAATAAAATATCTTCAAGCTTCATGAAAATCTTTAAAACAATTTCTCTCAGCAGAAATACATAAAAACATTTAACAAGCTGTGCAACAAAATTTAGTTTTTTACTACAGGCCAGTATTTCTGCAGTATGCAGAGTTCTTGATGACAACAAGCTCTGATATATTTTTGGCTTTTTTTGTCGAATTGGATTGGGATGCAGCTCTTCGTCATTAGATGAAATAAAGTTTGTAGTTTTTGTACCCCATCTGTAATTATTTCCACAATACTTATTCTATAGTCCATAAACTTTGAATTGTCTTTTTTTCTGAAAACCGTTGATCTCGCAGTCTCTTCAATGAATTTGCTGCTGCCAAATCTATCATATGAATTAGTACCTTTACTGTCCATTTTTTGTTCTTATTTTTACTCTGTAATAAGTAATTGTTCTGTCAACCATATCAACTTCACCCATCTTCAAATTCTATTCTCTGATTATTTTTTGCCGGCGGACATGAATATATTTCTTTTCTTTTTTAGACCATCTCTTGCAAGTATCTACAACATCAATAGAATGATGCAAGATCAGTAGAATGATTTTTTTCTATCAATAGAATAAACACAACCTGATGAGATCATATAAATTGGTTTGTTGTCCTGCCATTTCAAAATGTTAATTTTTTTCCTCACTTACCTAATCTATCGAGCCTCTCCTATGTTATTTTTGTATTTTATCCGATATTAAATTTTTTCCCATTTGTGTGTTCTGTGCGTTCTTTGGTGTCACATTAAGTAATTCAACATGTGTGATTCTCATACCTCATCATGAACGCCTTTAAAATTCGCAAACTATATTTTAACTTATAAAATTCATACCTTTCGAGCTGTTATGCCGTGTTTCAGGCTTCTTTGAAGCAGACGTTTCATCCACTACTGCGGTGAACATCTTCAGTGCAGTTTTCGACAATCAAGGAGACGAAACGACCTCCTTGGATCACCGTTATCCACCGCCGGAGAAGCGAAAGGATCCATCTCGTCATTGTGACGTCGAGCTAGTGTCGATGTTGGTGGGACGTGGCGGCTTCTGATTGGGTGGATGGGGATCGGAATTGAAAAGAATTGATTTCCTAACTGTTCTGATCTTGGTCTTGGCCGAATTCCGATCCCCACCCACCTAATCAGAAGCCACCAAGTCCCACCAACATTGACATATCACTTGCTCGACGTCACAACGACCAGTTGAATCCTTTCGCTTCTCCGGCAGAAGCGTCAGTGGATAACGGTCATCCAAGGAGGTCGTTTCGTCTCTTTGCCTGTCGAAAACTGCACCGAAGATGTTCACCGCAGTAGTGGATGAAACGTCTGCTTCAAAGAAGCCTGGAGCACGGCATAACATCCTGGAAGGTATGAATTTTATCATGAACTCAACCATGAAAAAAATCCTGCCTTCTCTTTTTAAATTTCAACTCACACAGGTTGGAATATTAAAGAAAAACGCAAAATGCAAATGAAATATTTTCAAAAAGCAAAAAAAAAAAAAATTAAGAAGAAAAATGAAACCACATTATCTCAAGAAATATTATTTATTTTACGGGAACATCAGCAATACTGAATGAGATATTTGACATTCACATCTCACACTCTCTTGATGAACGAAGTCTTTAATGTAGTATTTTATTTATATGTAATATAATATATTAGGATATACTTGGCAATAACCCAAATTATGATAGTTGCCAAAAAATATAGAGTCCGCTTAAATTATAAACATTATTCACAAATGTCTTTTCAAAACTAAATAAAAATTCTAACTCAATCATTAGCTATAAAAACCAATCGAATCAAAGAAACTTATCCCTTGAAATGCTAAACTGTTTTTCTAATATGAATAAATCGATAAAATTTAAAAACCATTTTCGTAAGGAAAAAAAAAATCTGAATATTTAAAATAGTATATAACGATTCCCGAAAGATGCTGTAAAGAGAAATCGTCGATGTCGTTATAAGTTCGCAGCCTTTTTATAAGTGGGCTTCGAATCCTTTGGTAATCGCAATTGCTCACATGAGCATTAAATTGCCACTGCAGTTTACTGTACGAGAAGAAAAGATCGTCTTTTGAACTGAATCTAATAAACTAGCGGAAGGAAGAGTGGATCGGGAGAAAATATTATTTGCATTTCCGGTGGTGTATAAGTGCTATCATCTTGATGGTTTTATTTTATTCTTCCGCTATTCTATAGGGAACATCAAGCAGCTGCAACTAGATTTTATTTGGAATGTTGGAACCTTACTCGAACGAAGTCGTCTGGATTGTTATACTGGGCTTCTTGATTGCTTTTCTCCTAGCTTTTGGAGTGGGAGCCAATGACGTGGCCAATTCCTTCGGGACGTCTGTGGGCTCCGAAGTGCTTACTCTGAGACAGGCATGCACCTTAGCTACGATATTCGAAATGCTCGGAGCACTCTTAATGGGTAAGAAAACAAAGAATTTTTTTTTACTAATGTTTTTCTTCCCGACAAGGAGAATCGACAAAAAAAAACACTCATAGTCTCGTTCATATATCCGTTTTTTCTCTTTTTCCATCATTTTGTCTCGCTGTTCAGATGGTGGTCTGAGGAACAGGATAATTTGTAGACGATGAGGAGAGGTAATAGCTAATCAAGTTATCGTCAAGTACCGCTCAACTCAATGATTCGATTGTCATGGAAGTATAATTTGTGGCTTTTATATGCATATAAAATTTCCACAGACAAGAAAGACGCTCTCGCGTCATTAATTAAATTTTCTTTCCAGTCTGAAATCTTCATTTTAACAGGCAATGAAACGACGCGCATACCTTACATTTTCTGCTACACGTCGCAACGTTTAGTAGGGTATACACAGTTGAGTCCCGTTCATACGTCTCTCCTTTATACAGTGAAACCTTGATATAACGATATTCTACGGACCAAGAAAATATATCATTGTAGAGTAATTATCGTTATATCGAGAGGCACGATTATCATCACGTGATATCAAATTATGCTGCTTTTGGGATCTTTCTAAATCGGCACCAAAAAATCCACTTTTGAGTATTTATGTGTCACAAAAAAATTTAATTGATTAGTTGATAAACAGAATTAATTCAGATGCATTGTCCCAGAATGCACTGTAAAGAGGTTTATTGCAATACAGTTTAGTCATCAACTTCATCAACACTTTCGGTGATTAGGTAGTACCAAGTACCGATATTACCGATATAGAAGAGTATATCGTAGTAAAGGATATCGTGGTAGCAAGAGGAGCTTAGCATTATACTACAGGCGATTCCAAATAAGATTTGAAGAAATATCGTTGTAGAGGATTTATCGTTATATCGTTTATCATTTTATCGAGCAACGAGGTTATAGCATTATCGTTATATTGTAGCGAGGTTATTTTAGTACCGTTATACTGTAACGAGGTTATTTTAGTATCGTTATATATTGTAGCGAGATGCAACTGTTCAACTTTCACATTTATGCAATGTTTGTCTTTTTTCGTGATACTTCCATCATATATTTTGATGTTAAAATATTTCATTTTTATGCAGCTCAAAACTTTAATTAATTATTCGATGTTTTCAATTTGACACACACACAAACGCCAAATTTTTTTGTTTGATTCGTTGTAAAATGCCCCGAACATTTTATTTTGTAAAACTAAATATGTTTCAATAAATTTAAATAAACAAAACGATTTTTAATATTTTTAGGTTTCACGGTTATTCGTTTCATGTTATCAAGAATAATACTCTCAACACATACACGTGGTGAAATACAAATGTGAGCTTCCACGTGTACATATCAAATGACTTATTATAACAGTTTCATATTAGTGAGTTAGTTTAAATTTCCGGATTCCATTTTAATCTGGAAGAGAAAATGAGAAGAAATCCCAAAAAGATTCGAATATATATATATACTAAACTATTTCAAGGTTATGCACAAACTTTCAGAATCGTCATTTCCAAAATAATTTTGGAAGTGATTACGAGCAAATCTTTTTAACACTGTCCTAATAACTTTTACAGGCAGTCAGACATTTCAAACAATTTCTATGTAGATAATGAGACTAAATCATAATGGATGTTATTTTAATGGGGCAATTACCAAAATGTCCAAAACGCACAAAGTTTGGGGGAAAATCAGCCTGACTTTGGAATAACTGAACATTTTCAATCAGGGAAGAACCGAAATAATCACGGGCAATCTATATGCTCATACTGGATGCATATTTGTAGCAACGTTTCTCAATAAGAACCGAACGTTTCCCGTAATTCATTCCTTAAATTAGAAATATTTCACTGTTTGAGTTATTTAGAAGCATTTCTCTCGTGAGCAGAGGGGTAGGATTCTTTGCATACTGATATAGGCAGAAAATTGTCTGTCCAACGTACTGATTTTTCAGATTACGAGAATTTCACGCAGAACTAATTAAGATAGTATTTAACAGTATCCATCGTATAATATTTTTTGTTGATTTTCTTCCTCCCCCCCCCCCACCCCACCCCATCACACTAGTATTTGTATCATCCATTTACACTTTAAGAATGAAAAATATATGTTTTGCTTTTCTCTTGTGTTATCTGTCTATGAATCAAATACTTAAGGGGTGTCACAATCCATGAAGTCGATTTTTCAAAAATGGCTTTAAAAATATTGAAATTGCAAATCGAATGCAAAATATTCACTTTAAACGCGATTTTCTCCGATTGAAGCTCATCCGTACGATTAAATAAAACTACTGCACCAAAAATCCTGAAATTTTGCATAAATGTTTATGATACATGTGTTAGTGAAATGAACCTCCGATTTTGCAATTGACTAATGGAAAGCATGTTTAAAATGATGTTAAGAATTTAGATATTTGAAATTTATATTCTTTTTTGCTACTTTAAAAATTTATAAAATTTTAACAAATAATCAGATATCGAAGTTCCAGATTCATTTTACTAACACATGTTGAATAAACATTTCTGCAAAATTTTAGAATTTTTGGTGCTTTAGTTGTTTCTTTTGTACCTTACGGATTAGCTCGAAAACTGCAATCTGAGAAAATCGCCTTTAAAGTGTTTTTCCTTGTATATGTATACATTTACACTATAATTCATTGCTTCTTTTTTACATCCTGAAAGAACAAATCACAACCGATTGACACATATTTTTGCATTTGATTCAATTAAATGAAATATTTTTAATATCATTTTTGAAAAGTCGACTTCACAGATGTTGTGACACCCGTTAAAAGTATCATCTTGACATTTTGACGTTTTCTTAACATACACTGCTGGGCATTCAATATGCAATACCAGGTATGAAGCCTCCAATAGTCTTGATATTTCCATTATGCGTAAATGGTGAAAGAATACGTGAAATATTAGCGCTGCAGTTTATATGCAGATGCCGCATTCAGTAACACCTCCAGTGAGCTTTATAGAATGGGGGGGGGGGGGCGTAAGTGGCATAGCGGTAAGATGCTCGACTATTAACGTGAAGACTAGCGTTGAATTGGTCTACGGTTTGAAAGTATAAAACAAACAGAGAGTCCGATATTTTTTCAAGTGTTGGAATTGTGATTTCTTGCTGTAGATTAATTAAGCCTCGTTTAACAATACGGCAGTCATACAAGCGCGTTTCTGTGTTAAGCTGAGAAAGAAACGTGGCTTAATACCAACTGGTCGTCTTAACACTTGGGTACGGCAGCCCGTGGGGACTCATGATAATGAGATCTGAGTAAAATTTTCGTAAACTTGTGAATTGGTAGGCATTCATGTCCGTCAGACCAGACGCGACCCAGGCTCTGTCCCTCGCGGGATATAAGCCTTTTACCAGTGTGGGTTGGGTCGTGCTGGGGAGAGGCATTCATGTCCGGTGCCAGCTAGAAGACCTCCTCCCCAGCATAGCCTAACCCACGCTAATATACCGTCAAGTACAGAGCTCGGGGCCTGCAGCACACATGATGTTCTTAAGACGCGCCTGACTATTAATTGTAATGCAATGTCAATTTCCCTTGTTTGATAATTTATTTTGTTGGTTGTGTATTAACATTTATCAATACGTGCAGTTCGACACGGCTAAAGTTCGTTTTCATTGACACATATTGGCTAAACTTTTCTGTAAAAATTCAAAATTTTTGGGGCAGTAGTTTTCTCTAAATCTTACGGATGAGCTCAAAAACTGCAATCTGAGAAAATCAAGTTCAAAGTGTTTTTTCTAGTATACGTTTACACTATTGTCCACACACACACACAGTTTATCTTTCTTTAATTATGAAAGAACAAATCAACCGACTGACACGTAATTTTTAGTATTTTGTATATTTGCAATCAAATAAAATATTTTTTGAAGTCATTTCTGAAAATTCGCCTTTTTCAAGTCGAAAGAGTAGTGAGACCCCTTAAAGTGCAAACCGATGTCCCATTTAAAAAAAATTCCCTCCACAGAGATATTTTAAATTTAAAAATTTTCCACATAATAGAACAGGCAAAAATAGCCTACCGAGTCGTTTGCTTCTGAATTTGCAAGGCAGATGGCGTCACTTCTTGAAAACACGTAACAGACATTCCTCAGAAACAAACTTCAAAGACATTCCTCAGAAACAAACTTCAAAGACATTCCTCAGAAACAACAAACTTCAAAGACATTCCTCAGAAACAAACTTCAAGTTGTGTGCAAAACGCATACACGGCACATTCTAGCATTCGCCAGTTCGTTAGAAGTACCGCAGCAGAATATTTGCGAGGTGCATGTGCGGTTTGGTAGTGGTATGTGGATATCCGAATAGCATCACGCCGTCTTTTCAAATGAATATATATCTATAAATATACAGAAATAAAATATGTTCCCATCCGAATCTGGTGACACCGTGTCGACTGATTGATTGACTTTCACATTATGCATCGCTATACAGTTCATCTAAGATTATATTATGGAGGGGCATTATATAAATTTTACTCTCATTCTCACCTTGTACGCTGGTACATACAAAAGTCATTAGATCATCTCTGAAGCGCGGAATCTTGTTGTAGTTCCATCTAGGCCATGATCACCTAACAACTCGCACACCACAGAATTACCTGAGGCTGCGTCTGATGAAAGTAAATAACGTGGACAGAGACGTACTCCAAATATATATCTAAAGCATCTTTCTCTCGGTAATGTGACATGTAAACAGCAGTTATTGCCGCCAATGACGGTTATACAAAATACCGATTCTTCGCGTTTCACAAGTTGAACAGAGCTCTAGTTTCAATCATTTACCCAACCCTCTTTATTTGTTTGAACAATATATTTGATATCCAGTATCATTTGTAGTGTTGCATTGTGTTGTGGATGTCGAACAGTATATGAATGTCGTATTTTCAACAAATAATGCCCCCTGTAGTTTCAGAATACCAAGTTTAAGTGTGATTGCTGAAAATGCAGTTCAAGTATTTCATGATATTTTGGTCGTGCTTACTATTATTTCAGTTCTTTGTTTGAATGACATGACTAAGGGTGGTATTCACCGCGACATGGTTTAAACAATAGTTACAATTTTTTGAATAGGAGATCGACACACGGATTAGTTAAAGACCTGAATTAAACCAATCCATGTCGATCTCCTATCCCAAAAAATTGACATTAAACCATGTCAGTGAATACCATACTAAGTACAGTCCACCCTCGGCTTACAAACGGCTGGGTTTGCGAACAATTCGGTTTACGAACAACGAAAAATCATTCGGTTTACGAACACACAAAAAGGACTGAAGGATGTTTCAAAAGTCCGTGGTCACGGGGTTATTTTTTTTTTATTTGAGAGAAGAGTTAGTTGAATAATTTGATTTTTCATCTGAGCGCCCCTCCCCAAATGCGATTCTTATTATCCATTCTGTGATCTATCAGGTAATTTTTCAAACGTCAAGAGCAGCTATACATCAGAAAATTTTTTCAAAAAAGTTTTACAATCATGTTTGGCACAAAACTAACACTCACTGTGACTTCTCAAAACATTATTTTAATATTAAACATTGCATATTGAAAATTGCGCATCACATTAAATTGCTATCATTGACAAAGCTTAACAACAATATTTTACAGAACTATGAATTTGGCTTGGAGTATATTGTGACCAGATTGTGTTGCGTGCAGAGATTTTGAAGGATTATAGATGATATTATTTAAACCAGACGTGGCCCTGTATCGTTTTTACTTCGTTTCTTTCGTAGTGCGGTTATTTTTTCAGTAACTTATTATTTTAATGATTTTCATTAGTTTCACGTTATGCACAGGAGCTTCTACAAAAATATTCACACTAGAAACCTTATTGTGCCAAGAAGAGATAAATTTATGTCACATTTATTCTTATGGGAAAAATCGTTCCGCTTTACGAGCAATTCAGCTTACGAACGTACTTCAGGAACAAGTTAAGTTCGTAAACCGAGGGTTGACTGTAAGTCTTGTTCTGCAGCAAACTCTACTTGCATGATTGGTAATATAATTTTATTTATATTTATTACTTTATTTTTTTATAGGACACAAAGTGTCCGATACAGTACGAAAAACAATTTTCAATATAGAGATGTACGATGGAGACGAAAAAGTGCTGATGATGGGCAATATGGCAGCTTTACTCGGTATGCACCACAGACATGATTTTATTTTTGAATTCCCATTGTTAAGTTACTTTACTAACAAAAAACGCGTTTATGCTTCTCATACAGTATTACAAAAATATTTAGTGGAAAAAGGAATAAAATGTGACAGTAAAAAAATCTCGGAAGTTATTTCATACAGCTTGATGTCGTATATCATAGATGACATAGCATGAAGCTGGAAGGTCTGGTGCCAGTTTCTGAAGCTTTCTGTGTGCATGTCCGACGCAGCAGTTCTTTCAGTAAAGAAAGCGATGATTATACACGATAGCTTCTTATTAACCTCTCCAACTGGATATCATATTCAATCCATGAATAGAATCTATAAGAAAGTTTTATTTGCTGTCAGCTGAGTCAACGGAATTTATAAGCAAAGAAAAACAAGAAATTGTTTGTGTGTGTGATGTATATTTATGCATAATTCACACATTCGTTGTTGGAAAAAGCTACAGCACTTATATATTCTACGGTATTTCCGAATGTGTACTAGGAAAACTCATGTGTGAAAAATAAGATGTATGTTCTGGACATACAAAATGGTTCAGCTAAGTTCTCTCAGTAAGTCAAATGTACCCTAAAAACAATTTCGAATCGAATGAGAAATACAGACACTGAGAAAACAATTTATTCCATTTCATTTTCAGCTTTGGAGATTACAAATTTGATTTGCGTCTCATACAAATACAAATACAACGCCACAACAGACAAAATGCCCAACGAGGTGGCTGATAAAAAGATGCCCATAAAAATATGGATGTCATATATTTCAAAAATACAGCAACCCAATTAAAAATGAAATTAACACAAATTATAAACAATATATACACATGATAAAATATTATACAACGCCCATAAAGAATACTTATGGTTGTCTCATAACTTCATGCTGAAGATGCCATTGAATGATACCATTTATTATAGAAAAGTTTATACGTATAACCGTCCCTCAATCAATCACTTTTTTTTCATCCATCAGTTCTCAGGTTTAATGAATTATATTTCATACTTGAAAAAAATCTATATAAATAGGTTCAAACAATTTAAAACGCAATTGTTAATCAAAATGAAATCAATTTACTCCATTCTGCTAGTTACTTTTATACTGTAATCACATGTGTAAAAATACCAGATTTAGAGCATTTTACGTGCTTAACACATTTTAGCAATCAATATCCTCTCGGAAATCTGATCTTAGGAAAAATTACAAAAGAGGAACAAGATATTTTCCGTCAGCAATAGATTTTAGCATGAGTCTCAGGATGACCTGTGAAGCACCATATCCTTAACATTACAATGCTCTGATTGTTAATTCGGGCATTGACTTAATGTGCAATTTATTAGTGTGAAGAAAAAATTAGGGTAGGCTGTATCACATGGACATGGCCGCAAGTTTTGATGTGAATACGTTTTTTTGTCCTTGAAGTGCGTGGTATAGGTACTGACATAAAATTATATCATTATCATCGGCTTTGTCTTTAAAATAGGTAACAAACGATACCAATTTCGTAAATTTTCGTTGTGAACTGCTCGAGATATAGCGGACAACAATTTGTTACGAATCAGGGCAGTGGGTCTGGTGCCCAGACGGGGAGAGATATTAAAACCGGAGTGATATCATATAGAATGCACCTTTGCAATGTGCATCTGACGATACCATTGCCTTTGACTGGCGTTGCGTACTTCCCGATATATTTAAAAGGATTTCGTCACGCAACTTTGTGAATGCTCCCAGTATCGTCAGATGATTCAAAAGACTTATTCACGTGAAACATTTTTGCGCAACAACTGCCATTGTTAACTGTAATTCTCAGCTCTTTTTGATTTTTCGTGTTTAACACGAACATATTCACGAATTACTTTTGTGATTCATGTTGAATCATTCGCACAAATTTCACTTCGGTTTGGATCTGAAATAGACAACTAAAAAAAGATCTAATACACTTTTGTTATTGTTTGTGGCCATGTATTTTTAATCTAGATATCTTCTTGATTAAAAAGATGATTTGAAACATCGAAATGTACCGCTTCTTACAATTTTGTCTGAGTACAATTTCCTTTTGAGCAAGCAAAATTGGGATTTGCAATTTGCTTTTTATTCTGCCATAGCTGGTACCCAGTCGGGTTGACAAAGGAAACAATTATATTGTTGAGCGTAATCACTTGGGCTTCTTCATTTATTTTGTGCTTGATCTCCTTTCCTTTTGATACGTCTATTGTCTGTGGAGCAGAAATGATTTGGGTACCGCTCATATTGTGATTAATATAAGCTATCTATATCACATTTGTGGCGTTGTTCACTCACGTGTGCGTGGAAAGCAAAATTAGGTCGTAGACGGAATATTGGCTTCCCTATCACGTGTTCTAGCACTGAATTTAGAATGCACGGGAAGCTCTTAGTACAGAACATTCAAAAAAACATGGAATAAAGATATTGTGTAAGGGTATGGCTCAATATTTTCTGAACCACATGGGATCGGTTGTTGCAACCTCCGTATCAGCACCTGCATAAAGAACACATTCATATAAGATTGAACTAATTCATGTAAGTAGTTTTTTACATCTAACGCAGTATTTAAATTTTTTATCTTTTTTCACGTGCTGTCAATTTTTTTCCAGGTAGTGGTTCATGGAACCTTATAGCAACTTTTCTCCGACTGCCCATTTCCGGTACTCATAGCATAATAGGTGCCGTGTTGGGATTCACTATGGTTGCTCGTGGATTCCAGGGAATTTATTGGAAAACCCTTGGCTTCATAGGTAAATAAAAACTTAGTTCTTTTGTCATTTCTATTCAACTGTATGTCCAATATTCTCAAATAATGGTCTGATACGATGTTGAACATTCGCATTGTATCTACAGTGAAATCCAGATGACAAAGTGAATAAAATTTACGTGAAACATGTTCATAAACAGTGAACCAATCACTTTAGATAACGCTTTCTAGAGACTCGACATTCTATACTTGCACATGGTATATAAGATATCCGGTAACGAAAACGGCAAAAGAAAAGATAATCCTCATCCATTCATTCTACATTAGGGACTCTTGCATTAATGGATTCCCAAGCGCAAACCTTAATCACTTTTGATTAGTATAACTCATACATATAAAAACGTGTATTCGCTTTTTGCTCTTCCGAAAAAGAACGCGTGATATCCTGTAACCATTTCTTTCGTGATTCGGAATGCAGTGCCATTACGACACAACATATTTTTTTTATTGTGGATTTTTTCCTGTTCTATCAATTGGATGAAGGAATGCAATCTTGTGTCACTGTCAGGAATTCCTCCTCATCTCATCGAAGGAAAAGAAAAATAAATATAAAAAGGAAAAAGTTGACAGAAAGAAATCAAACCTGTTGCTTTACAAGCGGTTGACATTAATTGCTTTCGTGCTGCAGAAATTCCTCACTTCTTTTTACATTGCAGTCGTTTCATCGTGTCCAATCACGTTTGACAACCCAACATTGGCATACAAGTTAAGATTATACATATCTTAGGAAGTTCCGACTAATGCGTGAACATTTTTCCTACGTGAGCATTTATATTAAAAGTAAAACCTATTAAGCAAACAATTGTTTTCATATCTTTTGAACTGCAAAGCTGATAGCAACTGGTGATAGCTTTTAACACTAGAACTTTTAGATTTTGCAGAACTGTATTCATGCCGTTACCTCCGCCTTTAAAATTGGCTCCGCCGAATTAAATAAAGACTCTGATTTCTTTCTTTTTATTCACATGCCGTTTTTATGGAAAACTGAATAGTTGTTTTCTCTGAATAAAAACTAGGGATGACGGTACGTAATGGTAGTGAAATTTCCGCATATCAAGAAATAAATTTTTAAAATAAAACAAATTTATTTGTTCCAACAACAGAAATAAGAAAAAAAAGTTGGCTCACAGTTTTCTATATTTTTACTTTTATTTGCTAATTAAATTAAATTATATATAATTAATTTACCGAAACACTCAAGTAGATACCGCGTGATAGTAACAAATTAGAGTGTGATAATGACTCAGTAACAATCTGAAGATCACGTACAAGATATATGATTAAAATAATTATGTTCACAAGTGATTGCAGAAAGAAGAAACTGCATTTTTATGTTCGAAATAAAGGAAGTACAATCAAATTAAATGTATAATGCTATACATATTTTTCTACACTGACGCATTTTACCAAGCATAGTATTTCACATGAATAATCGTACATGTGCGCGTATTTCTGCAATTACATTGATGGAAATGAAGCAACGGGTCATTCAATATGCACAATTGTGTTCTTTTTATTCAATTCACTTTGCAAAGAAAATTCTTTCTTTTTTTTTTCTACGCTATAAATCTCAAAACTTTAGTTGGGATTCAACAAGACTATTTTATGCATCGCTTTATATTTCATGAGATTCAAATGATTTACGCATATAGGACACACTAGCTATTTCGGAAACCTTTAGTAAAGTATTTTCAGTAAAAGGAGTAAACTTCTCTTAGTACATAGGAAGGCAAACTGTAAATGATAAGTCATTTCTGTTATTTATTGGGGTTATTTCGGCTTTCTCATTCAATCGACTTACCGATTTCCCATTTTGAAAGCTTTACACAAGTCAAAACTCTAGCGGAATCATTGGTTATTTCGATGCCTTTGAGAAACAATAATATCCTCACCGATTTTTCCAAAGATTTACGGTAATTTCGGTATTGAACATTTAAATAAACCACTTCATTTTGCCACGTGTTCCTTGCAGATCATCATTTGAATCGTGCAAATAATAAATGCTTATGTACGTAAAACGAATACGCTAACCTCATTTGGGTGAAAACTATAACTCGATCGATAAGTCGATTAATTGAACTAGAAACATAGTTGACACCAATCTCTAAAGATACTATTTACGTAACTATTCGATTTAGTTACGCACACCAACATTTCCATAAACATTAATACTTATGGATATGTTGTAGAGCCGCACAAAACCTACTACTATGCTATACATAAAAATATGGATGAGATATATATATATATATATATTCTGTGATTAATGGCATTGAGGAGTCTCTCCTACCTTTTTGCATGATAAAAAACGTTTATATGTAGAAATATTATTAAAAATATTATTTATCCATTGATTTATTTCAAATTTTTACATATTGTAATTGCAAATTGTGTATGCTTTCCTATGAAAGTACAAAATTTTACATATCTCCAATATTTAACTTTTACAAATTTTCAAAAAAGCGGATTAAAAACTGCTTGCGCGCATGATAAACTAACATGACATGAATAAAATTGAATAAAACTTGATTCAAAATAAAGGAAACTGTTTAGTTCAAATAAAATAACGAAAAGATTTGAGATCTATTCGTAACTACTTGGATTAAAAAAATTTTTAATTTAAAAATTTATTTTGAATAAAATTGAGTCGATAAAATCTCAATTTTTTTCATCGTTTTATGAACTGAACAGTTTTCTTTAATTTGAATAACTTTTCTTCACTTATATTCATTTCATGCAATTTCATCATGCGCACAAGCTGTTTCTAATGCGTTTTTTTATCAAATATATGTGGTAAAAATTTGAAATAAATCAATGGATAAAGAATATTTTCCATAATATTTCTACATAAGAAAGTTTTTTCATGTAAAAAAGCAGAAGAATCCTTAAATATATTGGTTATCTTCTCACGATTGGTCATGAACAGAGAATCAATGTTTCTATTGTGCTACAGTGACATTATAAATCATTCGAAGTTGAAGTTAAATAATAGTCCCACATAATACCTATAAAAATAATTTGAATGAGTGTATAATATATCATTTTCTGTACATAACTCGTGTTTAACTAAGTTTTTGTGATTTCAAAATGACAAAACGTTAATTTATTATGAGTTTCACATTATATACTTCATGAGATTCAATTTTCTTTTCCTAAAAAAGAAGTAAAACTCCCACGCAAATTCAAACAACGTACTCAATTTTGGTGAACTTATTTTTTTTTTGTTGAATCTGTTGAAACGAAAACAATGTCGAACCCTAAATTTCATTTCTTCTTGTGTTTCTTTTTTTCTGAAGCTTGCTGCATTTTTAATTAACATTATGCTTTTGCTTCATAGATTTCGTTAATATCTTTCCGAAAATTAATTAATTTGTTTCTTCTATTAAGACTGGGGAAATTACAACTTTATTAGACTTTTTTTTCAGTTTTACATATCTCTTCGAGACATTTTTTATAGTAACTTTTTTTCATTCAATCTAATCATAGATTTAAAACATTGGAATTTTATGTCCTTGCATTTTCAGTAATATTCAAAGGAATTTTTTTTCATGTATCTTACCACGCAATATTTTTTTTTACTTGGATTCTCATTTATCAAATATTTGTTTTCTTGAATTTAAAAATCCTTTAAATTGTATTCTTTTTGGTGAGTTAATTAAATTTATACATTTGCCATTAAAAAAAGTGGTTTCTTTTAATACCATTGAAAGCCGACATAGATGAACCCAAAATTGCTTCTTTTATTTCGACAATTGAGAAAATTGTGAATAATTTTAAAATTACTTGTAAAATTATGTGAAGTGTATATGTTACGATAAATGTAATGTGTCGGTAATAATGCCTAATCAACCAATCTCGTCTCGGCTAGTATAATAAATTTCACTTTATCTATCTCTTTGTACTAATAATTATGTATAATTCCTAAATGAAGTTTTTAAGATTGATAAATATGGAAAACATTATCATCTCTTTTCTCTTCATTTAATCGATACATCAGTGTTGGCCGGAGATGTACGTAAACTATGCGTATTTCACCAAAAAAAACTGAATGAAACGAAAATAAGTATTAAATACAGAAAAACATAAAAAAAATTAGAAAAAATGAATAGTTTTCATTTTTTCAGGTCGACGTGATGGATAAAAACTTTTTTCAGTCTTGTAATGTTGGCTTTCTTCCCCTGTATCAACATGTGCAAATATCACTAATATTAGGTACCGATCTAATTCATCATCCTAGACTGAAGTGTACGCAAAATTCCAGAAAATTTGACTAATTTCACTGACAATTTATCATATTTACAAGTACGATCTGTAAATTATACATAATCACCGGTAAATGTAGTAAATTCACAATATATATAACATATAATTGATAAATTGTTTACACAATGACCATTTTCGTAATTTTTGGTAAATTATTCACACAATTTATCAACCTTATCAAAATGGTCATTAATTATGAATAATCAATATTTATATATCTAATTTTATCGTGTGTCTTAATCACTTTATCTTATGTTATCATGTATCTTATTGTTTTATCTTATTTTATGATGATTTTTATCTTATTTTATCATCTTGATCGTTTTTATCTCATTTTATCATCATTTATCTTGATCGTTTTTATCTCATTTTACCATCATTTATCTTGATCGTTTTTATCTTATTTTATCATCGTTTATTTTAATCATATTTCTTTTATTTTATTTTATCATTATTTATATTAATCACTTATCATCAATCATTTCATTTCAGATTTATTAAAATAAATATAAGCGTGTGAGAGTAATACGTGTGTAATTTACCACTCTCACCGTGAAATATATAATATATGGTAAATTATTAAATACCTAATTTTATCTTTCCAATTTTACAAGATATATTCTCATAAAATAACATAACTCTATTCCTATGGTACATTCCAAATATGTTTAAGAGCTGATAAACATTATATCTTTTCTGGACATTTTAACTGCTATGTAGAGAACTTTCATTTATATAAAATTAAAGTGTATTTTTCAAAAGACATAACAATAATCATACTATAATAGTGTTTTTGTTCATCTTTTTTATTTAAACTACAGTAAACCGCCGACACGATTGTTATTGCGTGTGCGTTCTTTATCTGATGAAAGTTTTTACATACGTTTTCCAAGACCTTTATTTCAAAAGAACATGCACAGTTTTTAATCATGCATAATCGTGTTTGTTTTAAAGCATTTTTATTAAGTACGCGTGCTTAAATCAATTAAAACGACATAAAGGCAGAAATAAGCAAAAATTGACTGTTGATATATTTTCCAAATAAATAAATAGTTTTTACTATTGTAAAAATGCCGTGTCCGCAGATAATTTTTTGTAATTTTCTGTATTTTTTTTATGTACATAAATATTTAGTTTGTATTTTTTTGATAAACTGTTCGTTCCAACGTCTTCCTTTTGGTTAATGCGATGGTTTTAAACACGAAAAACTATTCATTTTCATTCTCAAACTATAAAGCTGATCTTTCAAATACGTAACGATAACTTTAAAATGAGTTGAACTTTTCTCTAGATTGCTATCAATTTTTTTTCGAATAAACTGCAAATGTTTAAAACAATTTTTTTTCTAGCATCACTCATGCCAAAACACTCAGGCATGAAAAATTAAATGAAGAAATTTTTCAATTGAAAAAAAAAAACTTTTTTATTTAAAAAACGTTTTAATATATTTTATTAAATGATTTGTTCATTTAATTGTATAACTTCAAACATCTGAGATCAAACTTTAGCGTTTAAATTTGAAAGATATCCTATTCGACAGAAAAAGTAATTCAGCAATAATTTTAAGTAACTTGGGATTTTATTTTAGTGAAGTTCCTACTCGTACCTATAAACTGCAGTGAAGATAAAATTGAAATCGTACATTTGCGTAGTTTTTGACATTTACTTATCGAATGTTTAAATCATAATTTTTGTGTATGTAATATAAGATGTAAACGTTTTTATTGTCAATTAGCCCTTTAAAGAGCCATTTTTTCTAGCAATGATATATTAAAATATTTTCGGGATTGAGATTGATTTGAGAAAAGAAATTTATTGAATAAGATAACATTAGTTTTGAAAATATTTAATTAAATAATTAATTAATTAATTTTTCAAATTATTTAGATATTTTTGTTATTTCTGAAGTTATTAATAGATTATAGGTGGCTCTAATGATAGGTTGTAAAACAGCTTTCCATGGACATTTAAAAATTGATTCATTAGGTGGTAGTCCTAAGAAACGGTAAAAGTATCGATGAAACTAAGATTAATTAATTAGTGTTAGAATATAAGATAATCTCTTTTTATTTTTAAATGGGTGTTCCCTTAGGATCAGGGTTGAATTCAAACTATGATTTTTTCCTTTAATCGCACGTGCATATCACTCCAACAATTAAATCGAGGCATACTATTTCCTCCTTGGGTCTAAAGCCAAAATATTTCTCCTGAATATGATGAATTTTGTTGTTTTTTCTGTTACTGCTTATTCTTTCTTATTAAAATTTTCATTGAAATTTTCCTTAATTTTCATGAAGTAGATATGTTACGGTAAATGAGGTGAATCGGAAATTATACATAATACAATTTACTATGCATAATCACCAATCGTCTCGGTAAGTTTGATAAATTTCACGACATTTATCATTTTTACAATGCACAACCTCTAGGAAAAAATAACTTATGCACAATTTCCAAATGAAGTTGGTAAGTTCGATAAATTAAAAACTTATCACCTCTCTTCTCTTTATTCAATCAGTTCATGAGTGTTGTCCTTACATGATACATAAACAACACGTACTTTACAATAAAAAATTTAATGAAATTAACTTTATTTAGTGTTAAGAAAGATAAAGAACATAAAAACTGTTATCAACCCTACAATGCTGGCTGGTTTTCTTCACATGTATTAACATGTGAACATGTGCAAACAAAGCCAACATTACCGACCAGATTCATCATCCTAGACTAAATTTTAAGCACGATTCCGGTAAATTTGTGTAATTTCATTGATGATTCATCATATTCTAATACGACCAGAGAACTATACATAATTACCGGAAAATATGATAAATTCACAAGATAGCGAAATTTATGAAAATTACAGGAATGGTCGTTGACTATGCACAATTACCGGATTTATCACATTTACTTTAACAATTACATGATTCGTCTCTAGTAAAAAGTAGCAGCAAAAAAAACCCTAACGTTTCCTATTTTTACATTTGAGACATATTAAATAACAACTAGAAATTCACTGCAGTGATCTCCAGTCTGCTTCGTATTTACTTTTTCGGCTGCGATTGTATTTTTTCCTAGAGGTAATACGAAACTAAAACAACATGTCATAAATATGTATTACATAACATTATATATTTCTTTTTGGAATCAAGTCTCGTACACATGAGAAATTTCATTAGTGTTTCTGATTCTGTTTTTCGAGTAACGGCATAATAATAATAATAACCTCTGTGAAACATACTTTTTTTTGTTTATAAAATGGCGTTATTACATCTTTTTGTTGTATTTCTTTTCCTCCATAGGTTCAGTCAGAACTACGAATTTAATAAGAAGCTGATGGAAGACATTTGTTTTTTTTTCGTTGCAGTTTCTTCTTGGTTCTTATCTCCAGTATTATCTGGTCTAGCTTCAACTGTGCTATTTCTATTCATCAGAAAATTCATCATACAAAAAGTAAGAATCCTAATATAATATCTAGAATAACAAACCCTTTTCCGAAATTCATGAACATCAAAGCTGCAAAGATGTTCATCCGCAGTAAGAAAGTATACCGATACCAATTCTAATCTTATGTGCATAATGCGAATTTCCAAATAACATTTGTTATGTTTTATTAATTATACCAATTTGTTTCTAGTTGATGAGTTTTAGATTCCTTTGCGCGTGAAGTTTTTTCCCCCTTAATTTATACAGGGTGATTACTTAATTCCCTTTGCCACATTTTACTGGTAAACCGTTGATCTTAGAGGCATACAAGAAAAATTGTTCAAATAACGTGTGGAAATCAGATACGTCATTCATGTTGCAAGGGTTGTATAGTTATTCAAATAAAAAAAATTAACTTTTTATATGAACACTCTGTGCTCAAAAACCGAATTAAACAGTTACTGCCCTGTCTTTCCCGAAGCCAACAAAAATCTTTCATGTTTCTAAGTGCAATATTTACTGATATATTTGATTTCAAAAATCGGAAGAAAGTTCAAAAAGAACAGCAAAAACTAACGGACAACCTTCTTTCCCTTATTTTTACCTGTTCTTTCCCAAATTTTCTCCGATTTTTGATTTCTAATATTTCTACGAATATTGCGCTTAGAAACGTGGAAACGTGGAATTTTCTTTGCTGGCCTCAGAAGAGACAGAGCAACAACATGGTAATTGGGTTTTTGAGGAAAGGGGTCCGTATAAAAATTATTATTTTTGTAATTTTAATAGCTATACAACTTCTTGCAACATGAATAACGCATCTCAGTTCTACATGTTATTTGGATAACTTTTGTAATTGGAAGTAAGCCTCTAGAAGCAACAGTTCGCCAGGAAAATGCGGCAAGGGGAATTAATATTTACAGAAAGACGTCCTTTCCCGCCATGTTATTACAATATATAGGGAAAACTAGTTGCATGAAGAGATTGAATCATTATACAATATCTCTTTATACAGCCAGTTTTCTATATACAGGGTGTTCTGTTAATGGACCGACAAACTCAGGGGGTTGTTATTAGGCATCAAGAGGAACAAAAATTGCAATGGAACATGGCAATGGAACTCGCAAACCACGTAGAGAGGGTGAAAATCACGAAAAACGCATGCAAGCTCCGAGTCCAGAGGAGACGAAAGGTGAATGTCAGTTGATCGCTGAATGCGTTCGTGGGTTCGATCACCATATCTGACGTAACCGGCGTGTGGTTCATGCATGATGATGCCCCTGCACATTTTTCCCGTGAGGTGCGTAATCACCTCGATGTTACATACCCAAGGAGGTGGATTGGACGCGCGGGACCCATTGCTTGGCCTCCAAATTCACCGGATCTCAATCCGTGTGACTTATTCCTAGGGGGTCACCTTAAATCACTCGTTTATGCTATGCCTCTGGACACACCGGAGGATCTCATAGCGCGGATTGTCGTCGCTGCGGCAGACATCAAAAGCATACCTGGTATCTTCGAGCGCGTCCGGGAATCGTTTTTACGTCGTTGTAGACTGTGAAATGACGTGGAAAAATTAATTAACACTATGTAATAAGCTTCCTACGAAATATTTTAAATATCATTCTCAAGTTCTTTATGTAGAAATATATTTTTTTAAATTTGGTTAGGGTGAACGCAATGTATATTTTGTTTCAACATTATATACATTTTAAAAAAATGTTAATATATGTCTTTCAAATTTTTTAACAATTTTATGGCCAAAGAACTTCATTGAAAAGAGAAGAAAAGCTACAAAAAATAAAATTATTTATCATCTTTTTTAACAACATTTCTTAAGATTATTTTGCAGTGAAATCATGACTCTGGATACATTTTTCTTTAATGACGAAGTAAGTGGGGGAACGGGGAACATACAGTACTTTTACTTGTTTTAAGTCATCAGAAAAAAGAACTTTTAATCAATGTATCGGCATTGCTTTTTACGTAGAATATTAGCTTCTCAGTGTGAAGTTGAATCATTAATTTCATCTCAATTTTTTAACATCAGCATTTATACATATAAAACATTTTTTTTTCAAACATTAATTAAGGTTTTGCAAAAACTAATGATTATTTTAATTCGAGACCTGAATATGAAATTAGGATATCTGAAATCCAGGAAAACATCACTTTAAATCTTCATTTTTTCTAATACCTGAAATTTAAACTCAGAAATTTTATTGTTTCTCGTGTAAAATGATTTATTGCACTATAATTTGTGTTTTTTGCTGCTGAACAGTTTATTTTGAAATTTTCATAATAATATTTCTTAACTTCTCGTAAATATCGTACAAAAAATATTATCAGAGAGAATTTTGGAGATATCTCTTTGGTGTGACTTTTCTATATATCCGATCTTTAAAATATTGTAACGAACGAAATCTGAAAGGAAGAGAAAATATTCACTGTTGCTGTTTTTTTCATGGAATTCCATACAACGTTAAATGCAACAATTTTTTTTATTATTATCTTGGAATTTAATCTAAAACGTATGAAACTCTTCTTGACGGGTGACTTATTTTTTATCTACATATTTTACCATGAGATTTTGTTCTCGCAGTACCGAATCTTGCTCATGAATATTTTCATTGCCTATGGACGTAGAATGCTCCTATAGCTATACATTTCGTTCTTTCTTTGATATCTTTTACCTTGGTGTCATTCGTCAAAAATATAGAGGCGAAATTTTTCCTCCTACTATAAGTCCCATATTTTTTATGTTACAGAAAGGAAAAATGTTTCGTATTTTTCCGGTAATTTATAAGCTTTTTTTTTTTTGCAACTTCCACTCCACGACGAAAGAAAACGTATAATCTACTGATTTTAATTTCCCACGATTTACTAAACAAATATCATATTAATACACTGGTGTGTAAAAATTAACGACGAAGCTGAAAAATTGAGGTCGAGTACTCTTTACGGATGAAAGCAGACTTAGTCTAACTAGCGATTCTGGACGCATGCTCATCTGGGCAGAGCGGGGAACACGCAATAAACCTCCAACATCATCAAAAGGAACCGGTCTGGACGTGGTAGAGTTCTCGTTTGGAAAGGTATCATGCTTGGTACCCGAACATCTTTCAAGGTGGTTCAGTCGCTGGTGCTCGCTATTGTACTGAGGTTCTCCGTTCTCATATGCGTCTTTTTAGAAGTGCTGCGAGTCCTCAGTTGCTCTTCATGGACGACAACGCTACACCTCATCGCACAGTGGCTGTAGCAGAGCTGTTGGAGAATGAAGATATTCAACGCATGGATTATCCGGCAAGATCTCCGGATCTAAATCCAATCGAACACGTGTGAGACACGCTAGAGAGACGTTTGGCAGCACGTCACCAGCAACAATTCCGGAGCTGCGATTGTCGGCTTTATTGCTACTTTTCGAATTGAGAATTTTTCCACGCTATTCATGTGAGTACTTTCCAATACTTTTTTGTCGTGAACTCTTACACCAATAAGTATGGAATACCTATTAATTTTCTGCAATAAATACAAATACAAGGCCACAACAGGAAAAATGCCCAACGAGGTGGCTGAGAAAAAGATGCCCATAACAAATATGGATGTCATATATTTCTAAAATACAGCAACCCAATTAAAAATGCAATTACAAACAATATGTATACATGATAAAATGTTATACAATTTCCATAAAGAATTCTTATGGTTGTCTTATTCTAAGTATGGATAGCTTCTCGATTTATCCCAACATGTTTATCGTATTTCTTTTTAAACGTGTCAATTATGTTAGAATTTACTACCTCTGGGGGTAATAATTCTAATATAATTTGTAATATTCTGTTTTGATTGACGAAGTAATTGTTTCGATCTCAGAAAAAATTGATTCCTAGTATCGCAAAATTATTGGCATCATATGGTGATCGAATGGAAAGTTTTATACTGGAACAGCTAACTTATATTTGGCTATAGAGGATGACGCCTTACACTTCTTACTTTTTCGATGGAGTATAACTATTTTTTGGATACCAAAGGATATTTTGCTCTATTGTGTAATAAGTAGAAGGCTAGCAGGGTGTATGTATTTTAAGAAAAGTAACTCCTGGAACAATCTTCCTTTTTAAATCTCCTGAAAAATACACAAAGGTTTTCGTTATAGTTTTGTTCCTGTGTAAATACAAGCGAGCAAACACAAGTTCTTCTTGGCAGTCTTTTGATCTATTGACCGTATCATCCCCCTGGAGATGAACATCTGTGTTTCAAGCATTTCCTTTATCGAACGATGCGGATACCTGTTTCTTTCTCACGGCCAAATATTTCATTTTCTTATGGTATTTTAAGACAGAACGTATCGAAAAATACTCTTGGGGTCGTGCCTAAAACTTAGAAGAAAGGTATTTCTTTCGTTTTTTTCTTTGTTTGTTTCTGTTCTCTCTTTTTTTTCCATTTTATTAGTATCTTCAGTTTGGTTGAAAAAGTTTTGAAATTTCTGGACCAATTTGTTTTCATAAGAGCACACGGCTAACGATCCAGTGAAGAACATAAGCATTAGGGAAGAACATGAGCCTCTAAATACTACCCACAAGCAATACGTATAGAGTTATCTGATATTTGTTACGAAATAAATTCTGATATTTTCACTTGATATCTGTTGCAGTAAAAGCATTAATCTGAAGCAAGTTTACAATAAATATTTTATACAATTTTCTTTAATATCTTATGCACATATCACAAATCATATTAATGCCACGCGGAATTTATTCTACATTTTTTATACATTCTGTGTTTTTTCATTAATTATTTTGGAGGAATATGAATTTTATTTATCGCATCTCAACTGAATAGATAGAGTTTTTCAATCATTGGAATGCGTTATTAACTGATCGTAAGCTTTATGAGCTTAGATTATCATAAAAATGGTAATAAAACTTGGTTACGATTTTTTTCAGTATCGTAGAGTGCCGTGGCATGTTTTATTCTTTTTTATATTTTCTTTTTTCTGTACTACAAAGGTAGAAAATGTTCATTTTTGGTAGAATAAGAATGAATATAATGAACATGGATAATATTATGAAAGTGTGCAGTGTTTCACACAGTAATTCTTTGAAACTGAAAGAAAAAATACATATATACAGTGTGTCTATAATAATTGAAGTTGACATCTGAGCTGTCTTCAGCCTTAAGTACCCATCAAGGGAATCATGAAACTTTAAGCAAAAACGGCCACATGACCGCAGAAAAAATTGCTACCGCAGGGAGTCCCTCATCGAGGGGTTAGTGCACCAACCTCTCGATGAGTATAAAAAACAAATCTGCCGTTCGGAATCGGCAATAAATTGTAGGTTCCGGTCTAATTAGCCCTCGTGTGCAGAAAATGACCATGGCGCGACAAAAATGATCAATGACGAAATTTTAGGAACATCTTAATAAAGAGATAAGGAGATTTTTTTCGAAGCTCCTTTAACGACCAAAATTCTCGTCGTACGTCCTGGTTTGGAATCACCGCATTTGTAAAATAGTTTCACCAACGTAGCATGTTTCTGTGAACTCTACGTCTCGTACCTTTTAGTGAAGAAAACGAGAATGTAGATGATTCTGCTGAATTTTTTATGTATCCTGCCATGAAGTTTGAACAGATTGGTAAGAGTTTTATGTCTTTGAAGCTTTCTGATGGGTAAGTTGAGACTGTGTAGACAGCTTATGACACACGAACTCTATTAGAAAAATTCTTTACATGTTCGTATGGGATCAATATTGAAAACATTACTGGACGAAAAATACACACTGCAAATTATCATATAAATTTAATATATCAATTTATTGATTTACATTTCAATTATTCAGTAATATTTCTCAGCAATTACCAAACTTTTTTTTCCTGAAAAAATATTTTGTTAGTAGAAAATGTCATGAAAGTTAAATTTTGGAAATGTACGGTGCACATACGTGATTGTGGCACTAACTTTCAGTGCATAAATATACATACAGGGTGTTGCCTTGAAGTGGCGACAAACTCAGAAGGGTGATATTAGACAGCAAGAGGAACCAAAATTGCCATAGAACGTGGTATCGCAAACCACTTTTAATCGGTGAAAATCGTAAAAATACTTATGAAGGGCTTGACGTCAAGTGGGACAAAATGTCAATATTAAGTAGAAAAAACATTTATTTGACAGCATGATTATAACACAGCTTCTGATGAACAAAATAAAGTACAATAATAAGTACAAAGAGGTGAAATAAATAATTACAAATCCATTTACTTTGACAGCATGACTACAATACAGCTTGCAATTTTCACCGAATAAACGTGGTTGCGATATCACGTTCTACAGCAATTTTGTTCCTCTTGATGCCTAATATCACCCCTCTGAGTTTCTCACCACTTCAAGGCAACACCCTGTATATATTTTTACTAAGTATCCGTTCATGCGGTGATTATTCCTAGAAAGACAGCAATTTAGACTCAGTTAATCTTAGACAATCCGTAGGTTTTCTTCCTCTTCTATTTTTTCAATCTTTTTTCAGTTTTTGTCTTTTTTTTCTCTCTTATTGTTAGTTAATTCTTTTAAGTAAAGTCACACATTTTTTATAAGAATATCTAATTTCTTATCGATGAATATGGAAAATTGTTTTCAGGAAATTTATATTGAATTCTAATCTACTCTCCAATTTATTCCTGTTCATCAGCTCAAAAAATTTGGAAAAGTGGTAGAAAAATCGCGCTATTAGTGTTCTTATTTTTTGCGTTTCATTACATAATTTCCATGGACTAACTAGTTTTGTTGGTATTCTACTCCATCTGAAAACAGCGATAACTTGTTTGATAATAAAAATACACTTAATTGACCACTGTAGGGATTGGCGTAATTTTATTGAATCAGCAGCTCTGTATTGGAATACTTGCCTCGGGATTTCCATCTTCATCTTTTGTTTTTCGTAACGTACTTTGCGGGAACTAGAACTTGAAAAATTTGCGAGACTCAATAGCTTAATTACGATCTCCCCCCCCCCTTCTCTCTCTTTCCGTAATTAAATTCAATATTCTCTACGATAATAATTAATGAAAGCTTACTTTTTGCATTCATTACTCCGGCCACAAATTTCTGTTGGTACAAAATATTGCCAAATGAAATCTCGGGTTCATCGAAAAATAAGACAAAAACCTATAAAAAGGGAAAAAAAAGGAGATTTAATCAAACTTATCTATTTGTCTTTGGTAAAACAAAAGAATGTTGCTGTGATTTGAAAGATGCTTGAATTAGTGATGATCTTAGAGCAATCTGCAAACGAGAAATGTGATTTAAACAACTAAGCTAACGAAGTTTTTCTTCCTCAAAAAGAAACAAACAAAACATGAACAAATAGATTCCTAATTGAGTTACTCCTGTGTACGGGAAGGTAATAAGTTTTGATAATGCCTTAAAGAAAAATATTTTGCTGATGTCAGTAGTAAACTAACTTCGTTTTACCACAAGGAAAAATTGGACTGTGCATAATGTACGTATTTTACGGATGTTTAGACATTTGTAACGAACTGCTTCATGTAATGTAAACAATTTCAATTTTACTCCTCCATTATGGAAATTTAAATGTTTCGGTTCTCGTCGATTTATCAATGAATATTAGTTGGCTGAGAGCTAAAAGCCATAAAAAATATTCATTTGAACAGAAAGGAATGAACAACTCCATCTTGTTCTCACTTTTTTGATGCAAGATTATCAATATGCCTACCAATCAACTCACGCAGAGAGGTTTTCAATGCAGAAAAAACTGTCTTACGTTTCCCAATATCAACTAATAATGCTAGTAATGATGAAAGATAATATACCTACTATTATTAGTCAACGTTTAAAGTCTCTACAACAATTTACATACTTTCTTTTCTGAATAAACTGCTGGTATTTCCAAATAGCAATGTTTACCAAAAATAAGAGTTCGCAAAGCAGGAAATCAGAAAACTTAAAATATACTCACGTTAAGGACTGACAAACTGTTTTGAAATATTAGTGATACTTTTTCACCGTTCTGATATTTCGATTGAATGTTCAATATTTTATTTTTTAAAGTAATGGACTGATTTATTTTTGAAAAAATCCACGATGAAACATCGTGTGCGAAATTTGCTTTTATAACATTGCTTTCAAAGAAAAAGAATATATTCGTTGCATAATTATTTTAGTAGATTTAACATGCAAGAAAAACATTTGACTTCATTCGTTTTGGATTATTTTTGCAAGTTCTTATTCTACGCAGTTTTGCGATTTCGGAAAAAACAAAACTGATTTCCTAAGATAAACGGAAGTAATGAACATGGAAGTGCATGGTACGTTTAGTACCAAACGGCTTGCATGAAAAAGTGCATCGACAAAACTTCTGAGATCTTTTTCTTTTATGTCTTCTTTTTCACTTCAAGAACTAGGAATAAGATAGATCCGCTGTGGGACAGTCGAAAGCTGATGGTTCAGCCGTAGGATATATTTTAGTCTTGACTTTTGTTTTTTCAGCTCTCTTAAAAAAACAGTGAGAAATAAAATCCGAAGAGAAATTCTCCCAAAAAGATTTTTTACTTTATTATGGTGCATCAAATGATGGGACAGAAAGAAATTCCATTTGATGTTCGAAAGTAAATGTTTTATTTTACGATCGGTTTTTATTGGGCATTTTAGGTAGTAAAGAATATTTGAACATGCATTTCTAAGTCGTAAGGATATGATGACCAAAGTTTGAAATAATCAGATATACAATACGAAATGCTTGCGGATCGAGAAGTTTTATCAAATCACATTGTCGTCAAAAAATCACATTTCTAAGAAATACTATAAAGAGAAATGAAATTGTATATGAAATGATTTGATGTGTATGTGTTTATGTTTCATTACTTGGGACTATGTATTTAACTGAACACGTCATAATAAACAGAATACGCAGAAAGTTATAAATAAATGACGTTATAATGCACAAATTTTTAATGAATCCTCACACGCGTGAAATGTTATTGGAACCTGAATGCATTTTGTAGAACTTATAGTTTAAGTTTAGTAAACGCTTGCTTTTGTTTGTTGCGGAAAATTCAGCTAAGTAAATAACATCATTACTCTTAGTAAACCTTGATAATTCTTCTGATCTTCACATGAAATGGGAACAAAAAACAAGTCCTTAGAAGGGAAACATTTTCCTCAAAATCGACGTTTTTAAAAGTAATAGAGCACACTTATACAAAAATATTTTGTGGAAGAATACGTGGGCGCAAGTGACATGCCTACACCCAAGTAGACTATTTAGGCGTTAGAAGATTAGAATCAGGTGAAAACAACGCAAGAACTTTTTTAACAATTGAGGGCACTGTTGTGCTTTACGTGTTTCACCCTTTCAGCGGCAATCCCAAGATATCGCGCCTTCTTAAAGCCCTCTTATTTCGGCAATCACAAGCCCAGCCATCTCTGTACAGAGAGCTTTGGTTGATAACATGCCCCCCCCCGACCTGTCAATCAACTGCCAGTGAGCGGAGTCAGGTTTTGTTCAGAGTATGATTACAGAAGGTGAGAGAAAGGATTTTTCCTTTCCGTTCGAGATAACAGACGAAAGGTTTTTCTCTTTCTTCTTTTTATTATTATTATTATTTTGTGCTGGGGAAAAGCATTTATCAGCTCACACAATCGGAAAAAAATATTCTTCTTGAAAATAGGTGGCGATTTCTAGAAGGTTTAGTGATTTCCACTGTAGCAGTTATAATGCGGATCAGAAAATTTTTAAAAACTGCTTAAAGGGCTAAAATATGTCCTTCTGATGGAATATTTGCCCTAGGAGTCTACATCGACCTTGGTTTTATGAGAGCAAAGAGCATTTTTAAGCATTCCGAGTAAAACATCTCCATCTACCAATGGAAAGAAACACCCTTTGCAAATAAGATGTTATGAATAAAGAAAATTCAAGGAATGTGTAAAAGTAAAATAATTTAGCCATTTTTGGTGTTGTTTTCACCTAATAGTAATCCAATTTAATTACACCTAAATAGACCGCTAGAGCGCAGGGGCGGCTCGAGCTTACCTGCTGCCCGGGTGCGAAGCTTCTTATGCTGCCCCTAATGGTAACTCTGGCGGGAGGCTGACAGGACTTCAGTCTAGGGGAACCTCGATATAAATCTGATTTTTTTTAGAAGAAAAACCCACACAGCATTTTGTTTACCATGCAAAATTATTGCGACCATACGTCCCGCTTTTGAAGATTATGTACGATGAGGTAAAGTTTAGTAATAAATTTATTTCAGAGGTGTTTCTGGTATTCCAGGGACCAAACAGGTGAGAAACTGAATTTTTCCTTTGCTTTTATTTGACTGTTCTGGAAAAAATACCAGGCGAGGAAGCAAAAAATACACACTTGCCTCTTTTGATACACACCTTGCCTCGGGAGCGGCTCTTGGACCATGTCACCCATTGCAACCGCACGGGGTGCCGTTTAAGAGGGGGGTGTTAAATCCGAGGTGAATGGGTGGAAAAAAGTTTTCCTGACCAAAACAAATCAAAGAAAGTAAATTTTGTCCGTTCTGAAGGGGCGCCAAATCCGAAATGAAAGGGAGCAAAAACAATTTCGAAAAATTAAATTTTTTTTGTTAGGTATCGTTGGAATACGTTGTGAAGGAGGTGCGTGGCCCCCACAATGGTTGGGCAGACAGGGTTCTAACCCAGGAGACCGGGATTCTATCCTCTTATCATTTTTCATTTTCACGCTGTAAGTTAACTGAGAAGGCCCCCCCTGAAAAATTGGGCTTTCGGGCCTATGAAAAATTCTAGCCTAGAGCCCCGACGCAGGATGTAGGGGCTGTGGGAGAAGGAATAGGCAGAATTCGCAAAAGATAAGTTCCGCACTGGTAAAGATTTTCTCACACCGCCCCTGATAGATTGCATTCGTAGTACCAGGCCCTGTCTATTCCCTCAAGTTTTCTCATCTCCGTTGTGGAGGGTATGCATGATGCCCTGTGAATTTTTATTTCGTGAAATTTTTAAAAATTTTGGAGTCTTCATTAAAGTCTACGCTGCCGCCCCTTACAACCTGCCGGCAGAGTGCACTGCAGCCTTTGCACACTCACTCAAGCCGCCCCTGCTAGAGCGTGATCACTTTACCTCACACCCTTACATTCCTTGACATAAAATATTTGTTTTCGTGTGATCTCTCATCTCCGAAAATTTTACCATGAATTCAGAATTTCGCTGAAAATAAAAAAATGAAGATTTGTTAGATTGACAAGTAGATGTTTTTTATTGTTTTATTTACTCATTTATTTATTTGTCTATTATCTCTTGTAGAAAGAACCAGTAAAATGGGGATTATTATTTCTTCCCATGTTCTATGGATTTACAATTTTTATCAACATGTTTTCAGTCATCCATGATGGATCATCTGGTAAGAATTGTCATGTTACCTGTGCTGTTATATGCACAATTCAACTATCGTTTAATTTTTTTTCACAATGGGAATATAAATAAGTCGAATAGCGTATAAAAACTGTATCATAGTTTTACTCATAAAGTGTTATATGGTCATAGAATAAGTAGTGCTCGTTTCGATAGGTTTTATTTTCATTCATACCGTTTGCGATGTTTTGGACATTTTCTGAAACAACATCTAGTTGGGCTGGTATGATTTATAGGTAGCCGAAGAAGTGCGTGCAGAATAAATTGTGATAAAAATGAACATTTACGAAAAGATTCCAAAAACTTTCCATTGACTATTTCAAGCCTTTCTTTTTCAATCGCGAACAATATTCTTTTATTTCCTCTCCAATTTTGTGATCGGAATCCAAAATCGGACATGATTTATTACATGCGTGCAGCTCTTTCTGGCCAGCCCACTTGTGAACAGCATCGTGGAACCTTATGTGGGATTTTTGTTTTTGAAACTATCTAAGAATCTTTTCTTCTAGCTGTACATTCTTTTTTTCCAAACCACTAACATATTTTTGGATTGCATTTCACCATGATATTAACAATAGGATAGATAATCCGAATGCGCTTGAATATTTTTATTTTGTTTTCAAATACTGAATACGAGTGATGAAGACAAACGGAAATTCAATGTTAATTTTGTACGGCAGCTTTTTATATTATCATAAAATATTTTTGGAAAAAGTAAAAATATTTATTATTTTTCTTTTATATGTATATTTTAAGTCATAGGTTTCGACCGATTGACATGGTGGTGTGCTCTTATCATTGCTGGAATTGCCGGACTAATCACTGCTCTTGGTATAAGAACAATAGTAGTACCGAGGCAAAGACGCAATATATTTGGTGAGTAGCGTTAAATCATAAATAGTAATGTAAGCAAATATATAATTATGCAATCTAATAATAATAAAACGCTTTAATCACAAATTAAATGATGTTAGTATTATTGTTGGTTAATAATACAGGGTGGGCGATTAATTAATGACAAAATCAAAAAATTGACAAAAAACGTGTGGTTTGCACTAAAATACTTATAATGACGTAGTTTTTTGATAAATTGGGAAGAATAGTTCAAAACTTCACTTACAGATGATGCAGCATCATGAAAAACACAACATTGCATTTGAAAATACGACACGAACAGTGCATAATTAATGTTCATAACGCTTTGCGTTACGTAAAACAACCACATTTCAACATAAGCACCCTTTGTAGCTCGGGCTAAAAGCAGCTCTATTTCAACCTATATATCTGCAAAACAGCTCATTTGTGCACCATGAAAAATAAGGTTTGCAAATGTTGTTGATGTGTTGCATCAATACTATTTGCCATTTTTTAGCTATTATGAGTAGGATTACGAACCGTCCTCCTTTTGATGTCATTTCAAGCGTTCCGAATTCGCCACAAAAGAGTGAATTCGGAAAATTCGCCCTTTTGTCCTTCTTTTCAGATTTCTGGAATCATATTTCTTTTTTTCTGGGGAATTTTTTTTCTCCACTTTGAAACATATATTTCTTCATTGATATGAGTGTTTTTGTGTGTTTTTCCCCACACGCATTCACCAATAACCGTTGAAATTCCACAGAATTTTTTCTGTTTCTGCTTTTCTTTAGCGGTTGTTTTAGAGTTGGAAAAAATTATTGTTGTGGCCGGTTTTATTGGTCGGAATAGTGGCATCATATATTGGGAAAATTGGTTGGGATTAGTGACTTCACCAAGAGTACATGCGCAGGTGTCCCCTTTTCTCAGCGAAATCTTTTAATAACTCCTTTCTTGCGAAGCTGGTAACCTTAGTTATGAGGAGCTTTTATGATACAGTGCCATCTGCGAGTGAAATTTGAAACAATTTTCTTTCAGTCCAACGAAAAACTTTTTTTTATGTCAATTGAGTGATTTTTTATTAATTTTTAAAATGTGTCATGAACTTTTTGCTCATCTTGTACATATACATTTATTTGATATTAAAAGCGATTTCATTGTTTTTTTCATTTTCTTTTCTATAGAAATATAACTGTTGTGTAAAATTCACGTCATATATCACGCATAAGTAAATAATTCAATGTTAAAATTTTATTTTAAATGAAATGAAATAATTAATTGCTGTTTAAATGAAAAACGATTTTTATTTAATTATTTTATGTATCCGTATAATTCCTTGGAAATGCCTGCATGCATATAATTCAATCTTTTATAACTTTCCAGATCTTGATGCACATGATGCAGAAGAAATGAAAGGTAATTTATTGTTAAATTGCTGAATATATTACTTTGAGTTCAAAATACATGGTGTTTCAAAAATAATCATCCGATTTTTAAAAAAAATCATTACTCTATTCAGCTTCTTTTTTTAAAAACAAACAGCACAATGGACGAAACAGACAAAAAAAAGAAATTAGACAAACACATTTCGACCCAAAGGGATATAAATAACCTTCCATGAGTCGTAAAAATTTTAATCCGTTTTGATCGAATAATGTATAGGTAGAAAGAGGGAAATCTCGAATTGCACGCAGTTGCCGACAGGTAGCGCTAGCGCTCTTTCTTCGAACGCCACTTCAGTGGCGACTGCGCAACAGGAATCGTTTTGTGTTCTAAGCTCCGAAAAGTGGGAGTCCGTAACAACTGTTCATCGAGCTTTTCGTCGACAATACCCTGGTGTTGAACTTCCTACCGCTCAGAGCATTAGGCGATGGTATAAATAATTTCGAAACACGGGTTGTCTGTGTAAAGGGAAATCCCCTGGCCGTGCCCGCTTGTCAGACGAAAATGTGGAGCGCATCCGACAGTTTCGTACGTAGTCCACAGAAATCCACTCCCAATGGATGCAAACATGCTCGCAAAAGTTTGGGACGAATTTGACTACCGTATAGACATTTGCCGTGCATCCCAAGGTGGATATATTGAGCACCTTCAATTTGGTTTGTAAAAAATTTTTATGATTAACCATGTAATATAAAATTAATCTTAAGTGTCTATGTGTTCAATATTTTTCGTAATATACGCATTTCAAATCGGGTGATTCTTTTTGAAACACACTGTAAAATAAAAAAATTGTGACTGTAAATATTTTAAAGTATTGGTTTATATGGTTCAAACGTGTTTTTTTTTTTTTCGTGTATACATCTTCTTAAAAGTAAAATGGTAAGAATGGGAAATAAAAAGAAATTAAAGAAAATAACATGGATGTGATTGGATGATGTGTATCCATCTGAATATTCCATTATCTAAACACTTCATTAAGCTTTATGAAAGACAAATTCTGGAAAGTAATTTCGTCCATTAACGAGAGTTTTTCGTTGAATGGATGCCTATTACAGTTTTGTATCAGAGCTATAATTATGTGGTTCCATCAAAAATCAGAAAAAAAATCGATAAGCAGTGCTGGTTTGTTAATCAATTAATTGTTGTTCGCGACCAACGATTTTACGCTGCTTGACAAATGCTAAGGTACAGTGTTACTTTCGTTATACCGAACGATAGACATTCTTCAATGAAATGAATCTTGGGGATGTTATAGACATCCTGAAGTAACTTTATTATGCAAAATGAAACAGAAATCGCCACATGAAGTGACGAGATAAGCTAAAGAAAACATGGTGCTCGTTACAGCAATTGTGAACAGTTACGGAAAGTGCTCGTTCTGCTGAAAATAAGGACAGATATAAGGTCGTGTCAGCCGAGGCCACTTAAGCGAGGGTGCAAGGGTGTGGTGCACCCGGGCCGCAGGTTGTTTGGGGGCAGCAGCTTAGGATTCAGTTAGACACCAAAGTTTTTAACAATTTCCACACTTTTGAGCCATACTTCGACGACGAAGATGTTGAGAAAATTTTAAGTAACACCAGGTCGTAACACCAGAAACAAGAGTATACTCTGCCAAAAGGGAGCAAGTGTGCATTCTGGTGCCCCCCCCCCAGTAATACAGTAATATTTCTGGAACTGTCAAATAAAGATAAAAGGAAAAATTCAGCTTTTTACATGTCCGGCTCTGGAGCACCAGAAACGAATTTGCAATGCTTCGTCTTTACGGGATAAGTGTGAGTGATGATCATAGTCACCACAAGGACCATGCTGACAGGGATCCAGAATGGACATTTCCTTTTTGCTTTTTTCACGCTATAAATTTATCATAAATTGACCTGCAAAGGTCTCAGCCTAGGGGCTCTGCTGCAGATTGTAAGGGGGGGGGGGGCATAGAACCATCATAGTAATGATGGTTCATCAATAACAGCAGTATTGTGGATCAATTTATCTGTTTATCTGGCATAATTAAGGACAGTTTAATTACCTTGGACCAAAATATAAGACAATTTCTTCAAAAGCAGGACGTATGCTCACGGTTTGTTCATCTAATAATTATATGATATGTAACTTAAGAAAATTAGGTCTATCCCAGACTCACTTAGGCCGAAGCCCTGTCAACCATCTGCCCGGGCCGTCTTTAGGGGCGGCACAAGAGGCTTGCGACGGGGCGGTAAGTAAGCTTGAGCCAACCCGGAAGAGTCGCAATGGCAGGAACTGAAGCATTGCTGCAAATTGCAGTGGATTAAAATGAATTCCACGAAAAAAAAAAAGTTCACCAACACAAATGTGGGAGATTTATATTCTCATTTATAGTTGTAATTATTATAACGTAATTTATGAGTTGAAAAATAATTTCAATCTTTGATTTCAATAAAGAATAAATATTCAAGTAGGCTTCGTGTAAAATACAGGAAAAACCAGGACACTTTGGTAAAAAGTCGGGACGGCAAAAAAAAAAACTAGAAAATACCAGGACTGTCCCGGAAAATACGGGACGTATGGTCACCCTAGGTATCATACGCAATGGCAGAACTCTGCTTCGTATCTTCGATGGAGGCATCGTAAAACCACAGCAGTATTGCACCGTCATGTTCGTCTTTTCCACGGTACAGTTGTTCTAGACTAGTGTTTCCCAAAGTGGGCAATATCGCCCCCTAAAATAGTCCAGGCGGTGAAGAAGCTACAGATTTAACTTAGGACCCTATACTTCAGTTGGGGGAGGGGGCGATGAGAGAAAAACGATTCTGTTGAAGGGGGCGATCGAACAAGAAGTTTGAGAAACTATGTTCTGGACCAGGCATCTTCAACCCGTTGCTCCCTGAAACGCCGAGAGTGCTCGATGCTCGTGCCCGATTTCGTGCTCGCGAGCACTTGATCACCGTTCCAATTAAACACCTTGTACATATTGCATTCAAGGATTGAAATCATCCTGATTTCATGCATTCGTATTTCATACTTGCCGGGTGCTCTTCTTTTGATGATGGGTACAGGCAGTGCTCGCGACTGGAAAAAGGTTGAAGACGTCTGCTCTAGACCAAGGGTACTCAACCTTCAGGAGAGTACGAGCCACTTCATTGGTTCGAAAACGTGTCGTTACGGATCGGTAAAGTGATCTGGAACTGTGACCCAGGCCACTTAATTGCTCTGGAACTGTGCCATAGGCCACTTAATTACTCTGGGACTATTCCGCATATCACTCATGTGATGTGGAGCTACACAGTGGATTGCTTAAGTGATCCGGAAAATATGCCTCTTAGTTCATTTTTACAAAATTAGGTTTGAGGACACGGGCCACATCAGATGACCCCGATGGCCACATTTGTCCCACGGGTCATGGGTTGAGCATATATGTTCTAGACTTTCTGTTCATGGATCACAGTGCCCGTTCACATTGGACAGATGAAGTGTCCGACACACTAGCAAGTGAAAATATTGAGCGCATGACATGGTCTGCATATTCGCCGGACATAAATCACAGTGAATACGCTTGGGATGCACCCGGCAGACGCATTGCTCAAAGCCACAACCATCCTCGAACCATACAAGAAAGAACTCAAAACCACCTTGAAGGACGAATGGGGCAAAATCTCGTAAGCTCTTCTCAACAATTTAGTGGACAGCATGCGCAACAGATTCCAAATGTGCATCAGTGTCCAAGGAGGTCACACTTTATACTGACGAATTGTCTGCTTAATTTGTTCCTATTTTGAGCAAAACGAACACTTTTCGTAATTGTTTACAATTGCTGTAAGGAACACATTTTCATTTGCTTATCTCGTTTTCCCACATGTGGGAATATCTGTTTTATTTTGCATAATAAAGATACTTCACTATGTCTACTAAACATGTGCCGGGTTTCATTTCTTTGAAGGACGTCTATCGTTCAGTATGACGAAAAGTAACACTGTTCCTCAGCATTTTTCAAGCAGTGCAGTTGAGTTAATCGAAGTGAACAATCTATTATTAATTTTTTTTTTTTTAAATTTTGCTAAAAGTTTTGGAAAATTTACTTGATTTGTTTGACAAATCCGGTTAGATCTCTTAAAATTTTGTTAGTAAACATAACATTTTAGTCAACTGGCAATAATCATAAAAAACTACATTTTATCGATGCACAATTCGCGTAACAATAAGTAATACTGCATTTTAAAATCGTAAATTAATTAAAGTTGTTTTTTTAAAGAAAACTATACACATGAAAATGAGTATTTTCACCGAAACGGTAATGTTTTTATCCGATTAACATGGTAAAATAATTATGCCTCATATAACACATGGGTCATATGGTCACCATTGGATTTAGCAAAAAATCATAAGTTAAAATATACCCATCATACAAGAAGGATACAACGATTTGATTAAAAAAATTAAACAAATGGAAACATTCGTTCAGTTTTATTTCTATAAAATGGTGTACGCAAAGAGGGAGTTGAACTTCAAGACTGCAGTGTCGACATGAAGCCATTTAGGATTTATGTGAATAACCTGAATAATTAAATTCGCTATCCTTTTTTAAGACTGGTACCAATAGACCTGATACTAGCTCACCATCATTCGCAAGATCAGCAAACTTATGTTAAAAAATATTCCATAAAAATGCTGCTTATTAATATTATTTTCTTATCCCTCTAAATACGGCTTCCAGGAAAAATTATACCTGTAACATTCTTGTAAAAAATTCACACACAAAAATACGAAGCATATTCCAATTCCTGGTAAATTCCACGCACATCACGCAATGCGGTAGAAAACAGCCTGTCACATCGAACCATTCTCGCACCAGGCCGTTAATCTCCAGGATCTCACATCATAGTGAGGAATCGAAAGGTATATGTATATACATAGAAAGAAAAACTAACCTGCTAAGGATTTCGAATTTTTTTTTTTTCACCACGTTCTCGACAATTCTTCGAATTTAAATGTCTCTGAGGGCTGAAAATTTATTTTGAATCCAATGTATTTAAAATTTCGTCGCTACCAAGCAAAATGTTTAGCGCTTCTTCGAGAAAAAAAGTACAAGAAAGAAACAGAAATCGAAAGCGAAATTTGTGGAAGCCCGAGTTTCTATGGAAATCTTATTAAGCGTAGAGGGAAAAAAACCACTTAGAGGTAAAAAGAATAGTCATATATCTTCGGGTAAAATGTTTAATGGAGCTTTTGTTTCTTCTCTTTTAGTAAGAACAAAAATCTATCAGAAAAATGTAGGAATAACGTTGAAAGAGAAAAATCTATTTTAAAAAGTTATTGCCTAAAACAATAGGTTTAAGTTCCTTGATCTCTAAAACAATATCATTTTACAGTTTTGCATTATTTTTAAATGAAATAAATCATCGTTAACAGATTTTTAAACTACATTTTCAACCAACTAACACGTCTTTTCACTTGTTATTAATTTGCAAAAAACTATTCGATATTTTCGAAAAGAAATTGATGATTCTTGAATTACTTTTCAAATTATAATTTGATATTTCCGAAGTAAAGTTTAACGTTGCTCTACCAATTCATGATAGAATTCTGGAATAAAGGATGCGAAGTGTTGTAAGGGAAAATCTGAGAAATAAATAGAATGGAGCAAAAGAGTTCTCGATTCAAATTGCGCAGTTTTGTTGTGGGTCCTTAATGCCAGAAATCGAATGTTATTCTAGCAGAAAACAACTCCATGTAGATTAAGCTATGCGAGCTACTTTTTTCCCGATGGAAAATGCAATCGTTCTAAGTTAGCTCTTATCAAATGATTATCAATAATATTAATTTTATCAAATGATATTAATTTTTCTAGCTGGCGAACGGTATGAGTCATGCAGCGCATCCATATTTGCGCAGAACAACACAATGATCGATGTTTAATTGCTTGCTTGGGAATGCTTTTTGAACGAGTTAATACTTTTTTAGATATTTAAAACGAGTTTTAAACTCGTCAGATGAAAATTTTACAATTTCTTTAGCTGTCCGTTGTAAGCGAAGTCCATTATAATCGGGTCCGTTATAGTGATGTTTCACTGTAATTCGTTTTGTGGGCAAACCTGGAATTTCAAATGTACTGGTTTCTGGAATTAGTTATAACTTTGGATAATAATTATTCACTGGACAGATCATACGGATCTCTTGAGAATGCATGATGAACACGTTAAAATAAAATGACCCTGCAGTTTTTAAAAAGTAGGAGATATTGTCTTTCGCAAACATGGGGCAAATCACATTGCGATGGATTCGAAATGATGTGAAACATCACAAAAGTGAAGAGTAGAGTTTGAAGTCAATTTCCTGTTCGAGCTGATTTACGGCTGAGGACTTTGACTTAGGTTACCAACCGTCCTCCTTTAAGAGGACGTGTCCTCCTTTTTGATTTCAAGCGTCCTCCTAGGTTTCAGAAAATTCACCTTTTTTGTCCTCCTTTTCAAGTTTCCGCAATTATTTTTCATTTTTTGTGAGGAATTTTTTTTTTCTCCACTTTGAAATATAAATGTCTTCATTGATATGAGAGTTTTTGTGTTTTTTTCCCACACGCATTCACCAATAGCCATCGAAATTCCAGAATTTTTTTTGTTTCTGCTTTTTTTAGCGGTTCTGTTTTAGAGTTGGGAAAAATTATTGTTGTGGTCGGTTTTATTCGTCGGAATAGTGGCGCCATATATTGGGAAAATTAGGATGGGTGACGTCACTAAGGCTGCGTGCGCAGACTTCCTTCTTTCTCAGTCTTCGGATCTTGTAACCCTAACTTTGACCGTAGGAAATGATCTTCAAATGGCGCAACTAAAACGTCCGTGATGCCATCTGTTGGTTAAAATTGTAATTAGTTATGCAAACCGGTGTATTTGAAATTTCAGGCCTGCCCACAAACGTGAAACTTTTTCCATCATTCTACGTATCGCTGTTTCCAAGTTGTGTCATTTCAAAATAATAGAGTCCTTTCTGAAACACCCTGTACATGCATACATATATTGCTTTTGTATATTAACAGTAGCCGTTGAGGTAGATAAAGTGGATGATGAAGTGAAGAAGATATCTGTCGATAAGACCATTTCTGAAGTGAGTATTATTGACATTGCTTTTATACTCAAACTTCTGTTTCAATTATCAATTATCATATATTTGTTACTAATTTTACTCAGTTTTAGCCACATAACTTTTAACATCGAATACAGTTCCAATAAAGTCCCAATTGCACTATATTTATAAGATTCTTCGTCAAAGTTCAATCAGATCCTAACAGGTAGGCAATTTTAAAATCAGTTTGGTGCGTCTTAGTATATATTTATTTACTATATTATTTAATTAATTGATTAATATAATTAGATAATAATATAAAATTTAACTGTAGAATATTTATAATGACTACCCACTAGATGGTGTATGCATAGCATTGAAATTATATTTTGTTGTATTTTATGTTAATAATATTACTTCCCAGGGTCCTCGTGTTACAGTATAGGCCTTTTTATCAAAGTGTAGCTCCCAGAATTTGGAGGTTTGACTTATGGACGTTTCGAGTTAGGCAGAGGCGCCGAAATGAAGAAAACATTGGGGGGGGGGGCTGAAAGTTGCTGGTTGTCCTGTATATACGGGACTCAAGCGCGTATGCAGGAGAGGGAAGGTACATTGCATTGTTTTTTCAGAAATTATTAAAGGAGGTCCTCAGCCCCCTTACAAAAATTATTGGGGGGACTGAAATGGACTCAGCCCCTAGGTTCCGGTATGGAGTTAGAAACCAAAATATTTGGCACTCTCGGCGAATCCCACTGAAGTCAGATATCAGATTCAATTGTGCATCATATATGCAATATACAGGGTGTCCTGTAAATCCTAAGTTGGTCTTTATCTCATCAACTGTTCGTCGTAGGCGTAAGGTTTTAATTTAAAAAAATGCTCAAAATCTCTTCAAAAGTACTTCTGTACCAGATTTGTGAGTGAAAGAGATGATTTCTTATTTTATGGCGCACTGTTTTTATGACGCACAAAATCGAAATGTTTATACGATCCCCTTGGCCTTTAACTTCCAACTAGAAAGCTGTTGCCCTTTCTCTCTTGAGGTCAGTAAAAAAAATCCATATTTCTAAGTGCAGTATTCGCTCAGATATTTGATTTCGAAAATGGGAGCGAATTTGTAAAAAAAAAAACAGCATAAATGAGGGAAAGAAGCGTTGTACGTTAGTTTAAGCGTTCATTCTATTTTGCGTTCATATATCACCGAGAATATTGCAATTAAAACCATGGAATTTTATTTTGTTTACCCCAGGAAAAACGGGCAACAACTTTCTAATTAGAAGTTAGACAGGGAGCCGTAAAAAAATTTGGAATCTTTATTTTATGACACACTGTATTTTCACTCTCGAAACTGGTACAGAGTGATTCTTGAATGCATTTTGAGCATTTTTTAAACTAGATTCATACCTCAACGACGAACGGTTGATAAGATAAATTCCGAATTATAACTTACAGAACACCCTGTATTAGGGAGGACTCTGAAAGGAGGAAAAAAGTTCGGACTTCTTTTTTCCCAACTGTTAGTCGTAGACGAAAACTTCCAACTTGCAAAAAATTTTTAAACGAAGTAAATACCCCTATCATGGTAATTTTACGTAAAACAAATTAATTTTTAAAAGAGAATTACAAAATTTAATTTTTTATATTTTTTTCAAGGCATATTAGAAAAAATTAGTCATAGTTTGAAAAGGCCTGTCCTTTCAGTAATATGACAAATAAAACGGGTTTCATCACAGTAAAACAACTATTAACCGAGATGTTAAATTTTAAAGTCTGGGGGGGGGGGAGGGGATTCAGGAGTCGTTCACACAAATTGAGCAGCAAAATACTTGAATGTGCACTTGACCAAACAATGAGGTATCGGTTTCAAACAGCTTTCAATACATTGATTGATTATCAATAACTGATATTCCACTTTTCCGAAAAAAAATTCAGAAATTAAAATTTAATAAATTACTTGTTTGCGAGCACGTAATCGATTAATTAAATTTATTCGTTATTTTCTTCATACGAAACTGTTGCAAAATTCCACTTACTAATAAATCATTAACGAGCAACATTAGGTGAGATTTTTTTTAATGAGAAAAAAATCAACCCGTAGTTACTGTAATTTCTATTTTTTGCACTGGCTCTTCATTGACAGCTAAAATGGTTTCGAATTTCGAAAAATCACAAACTTTTAAATTAAATATCTCTCGGAAATTTGGTTTTACTGTAACCAAAAATGTTTTGGTTGCCACAGTATTACTGCAAGGACAAACATTCGTAAGTATGACTGGGGACCTGGGGAAAATATGAAAAGGTTAATTAATTTTGTAATTTTTTCAAAAACCAATTTGTGTTTACGTAAAAGTTTCATAATATCAATAGTTACTCCATTTTCAACATTTTTGCAATTGTAAGTTTTTGTCTACAACAAACGGATTTGAAAAAATCTGTGAGATTCTTACGAAGTGCAAATAATTGATATTAGAAGCGATAAATGAGGACCTATTTCAACCCATTAAAACTGGTGAGAAAAAATTAATGAATGAAGAATTGATAAAATTGGAAGCCGCCATAGTAGCGTTGAAGAAGATAGATAAAAGGAAGAGAACCATAGCGTTGGAAGGCTGAGAAACCTTTTCTTTCGAAAACAGGTCTGGCGTTTAGTAAAACTCATTAATATGAAAATACTAAAATTTGAACGCGACCTGAACTTTTATAAGTATTAAAAAATTCGACGTTATTTTTTTTCAAGTTAAGCTGTGCTCCCCATTTCTGATCTGAAATTATAGAATTAACGCGATTTCAACTTACGAACTACAGTAGAAATCCGTTATAACGACAGCGCACAATCACGGGAAAAATTGTCGTTATAACAGACTTCTCGTTATAAACGAATGTTTTTTCTATCATTAGCTCTTCGACAATCACCGGCAAATCGCTCGTTATATCGAGATTCTCGTCATAAGCCGCACTTGTTATAACGGACTTTTACTGGTGGCCTCTTAATTTGCCGAATGTTAATAGCAATAGCGTAGAGCTGCTATTATTTTTATAAAAAACACAATTCGGATTCAAATCAATCGTATTCATGAAGGAGATGCGGCAAGAGTGGGTATAGGTTGAATAAATAAATACAGATAGTTTATATTAAATTAATGGACACGCATTAATTTTAAAAGAGATGAAAAAAATAGGACTCGGTGGGAAAAAATGTAAAAAGACGGATATATTTGCAATGTTAAAATTCTGAAGATGAGTTTTTGTGTTTTAAAATACTATGTTTCTTTCAATTTTCCAGAAGAATAAATTTCTTGATGCACCGAATGATGACACGGATAATGACACTCCTCAAATAGCGCAGCTCTTTAAAGCTCTTCAGGTCCTAACAGCTATTTTTGGCTCTTTTGCACATGGAGGTAATGACGTAAGGTAAATAAATATGTACACGGAGCTTAATAACCTAGTATTTTCTTTGGTGAAAACAGTAGATAAAATTGCTGCGTTGCATACAAGTCAAGCTTTCTCATTTAATGGGCCCATTAAACTTGTGAAACTGTTAGTGAGCGTACAACCGTGAAATGTGTTACAAACCTCTCATCGTACATTTCACTGAACATCATTAACTCTTTCCATGCTTTTTTTTTTATATATTATTATAATTATTTTGATGTAACTCTAGGTACAAAGCTGGACTTGGTTTCATTGGTCTTGTCGTTACATGTTGTCAGTACGCACAGAATTGCGAATAGTGACTACAAGAAATGAATATCTCGAAACTTGTAGTCTCTGATAGTAAATGTGGTTAAATCACCGTCCTTTTTTTTTAAATTAACACAAAAATATAATAATTTTCTGAATTGAATTAAACATTTATTTGAAAGTTCCAGTTTCTCTCGCGTTACCCGTTATCTTAAAAGAAAGTAAGTGCTCGTAACTTATTAACTTTCGATTATTAATATTGTTTTGTTGGTCAGTATCGTTCGATCAATTTTTAAATGGCAAAACTTTTTACAATTGTCGAGTAAAGTTTTAAAAGTACTTATCGTTTAACTTACGTTAAATTTTTGAAATATTTTAAACAATTTTTTATTGCATGTTCAAAGAAACATATCATTTAATAAATAAAACCAATTAAATTCTTTCTCAAGTTCATTTAATATTTGTGGTATTGTGTCACCAACCTGAACCAAGGATGAAAATTGTTCCAGTTTGTCTGAAAAGGATTTGCAAGATCAGATGCAAATATGCAAAATTTTCATAAAGATTTGAGGATTTCATGTTGATCAAACATGCAAACTTCCTTATCATCGTTTCATAAATCATTTTACTGTCAAAAATATGTGAAATTGAGGAATCGAACAAAAGACTGTGACACGTTGAAAAATTTTTGTCGTGGAGTTAATATTGCAATAGGTGCGTTATACATGCTGTGTAAAGTCTATTACTGATTGGTATAATATTAAAATAGATATTTTATAGGGTTTGCTAATAATGGGCACTTTGGAAATAGAATAATGTGACTGAGGGGGAAATTCTTTGATTTTCCAAAATTTTACCAAATAAAATTTATAAAAAAATTGAGTGAAATATATATAAAATTATGAATTTCGAGGTCCCCTTGTAACATGGGGCCCTGGTCAAATGCCTATGTTGCCCATGCTGAAATCGGGCCCTGAGTATTCCCAAGAGGACCATAAGATCTGTCCAGATAAATTGCAAGTGTTAATAGGCATCCATGCCCAAACGTGAAAATATAAAATATAATCTCGTTTGATTATATTGTCTAAATATGATAATATTATATAAAGTAGTGGTTTTTCCTTTATGTGTCAATAGCAATGCCATAGCTCCTCTTATAAGCTTGTGGCTTATCTACGCTTCGGGCTCAGTCCAACAAAATGATGGGACTCCTATCTGGATACTCATTTACGGTGGAATAGGCATCAGCGCTGGACTGTGGATAATGGGAAGAAGGGTCATTCAAACGATGGGAAAAGATCTGACAAAAATCACGCCAACCAGGTAAGATCTGCATTCAAGTTAATAAAAACAGACACAAATGAGTAGTTTTATTAGCTCGTCTCTCTTTTCCTTGCCTAAAAAATGAGGAAGAAAAATGCGATTTTTGATACAATTGCAATAAACACTATATATAATGTTGATAACTTTATATTACCACTATCGTGTGTTAGTAAAGAGTTTAAAAATTTATGAATTGGAAAAATACGGAAATTTCCACAGAAAACTGCGCTCTGAAAAAAATATCGTTTAATTTTTTTCAAACGATTTCTCGAGATGTGGGTCTAGAAACATTTTTGGAGTTAGTTATAAATGCATGCATCTCTGAACAGGGATTCTCTATATATTCTAAGCCAGACTTGCACACCTGAACATTAACATGCCAAACAAGTATGTGACTCAATAAACTTCACAAAATTTTATTTCAACTCGAATTTTATTTTCTGTCAAACGTCTAGAGATTTTTAAAATCATTATCAGTGCGAAAAGCTTTTTTGTGATTTTTCAATGTTCCAGTCACCCAATCAGCCAATGGTAAATAACCAATTCGCAAATATCGATATCCTGACCACAAAAGCAAAGATTGAGGGTAATAATCATCGTTTTCAGGCTCATCCAGGTTAAGCCAACACAGAAATCCCAACTTCTACCCTGTAACAAAGAAAAATATTTTTTGTTACATAGTTTAATAGAAATTCAATATAGTTTGTTGCAAAATTTTTGCAAATAAGCATATGAAAGTAAATATGTGCTCAAAGTTCATCAAAAAATTATCTGTTTCATTGCAACTGGTTTTCGCAATTGAAAAAATTCTAAAAAAAATTTAGAATACACTAAAGTTCACACTGCCATTGGTATCCTTTGTCAGAACTGATTTCCGTAAGTGCTGATATCAATATAGCGTGTCAATTGTCGGATGCTAAAAGACCACAAATAGGGGAAAGTACAATTGCATTACTCAAAATCTTATCTCGATAAGTTTTCTAATCGAAAACATAAAAAACTTTATTTTTCCTTTATTTCCAATTATCTTATTGAAGATAAGGTACTGTTCAGGGTCTTCCAATAAGGGGCCGTACGAATGATACGAGTAACTTTAATAGGCTCCTTCATTTGAGAAGTGAAGATCATCCTGAACTCAAATTATGGCTTCAAAAGAAAGAAAATAGACATCGCATGACATATTTAACGAAATGTTGACTGACGAAATTTAACTGTCTGCTTGATGATCACCTAGTTGGTGCAAACATTTCTTGGAAAATAGGCAGCCATTTCGATAGAATTGTTGCTGTTTATTTCATGTCATTAACTAACGTGTCCTAAAAGATGTTGATGTACACGCCTTCATAGAAATGAAGAAGATATTTGGATTTTAACTCTCTTGTACAACTCTGTTCCCTCCCCCGAAAAATTGAAAATATGATTCTCGTTCCAACAATGAAAAGCAGTGCTGGATCGGTCCACTTCCTGGTTGTTAACATATCTCCGACGTTCATTGAATCTTTGTTTAATATACCTCATGGTTTGACCAACGTATTATTTTGGACAGTGATTGCTGGGAATATATCGTTTTTGTAGATTGACAGTTCATAGGCGGAGATAGACTTGGAAGTCTGGGGGGCACGGTCATTATTGCTGGGAGAGCACGATGATGATGATGTGAATTCATATATGCATATATACATTAGATCAGTCGACTTCACCCTTAACGCTGGGGAGGGGGGCCTCCACTCCACCCATGTGACAGTTACATCACATAGTGATATCTTTGAAAATAGCACCCAGGAGTGCCGAAACGCGTCAGGTTATTTAAATTATTTTATTATTTGATTTTTGAAAACGTTGTTCGGATTGTAAATTTATTAGTGTTATAGGCAAAAAGTGTGCAATATGTATATAGTTTCTTCGTCTAGTATAATTTTTCCTTAAACATTTATCTTTTCTCGTACAGTGGTTTCACGATAGAAATCGGAGCAGCAACTACAGTTTTGTTAGCTTCAAAGATTGGTTTACCTATCAGCACCACGCATTGCAAAGTAGGATCAGTTGTATGCGTAGGCAGCTTACGTTCCGACAACTCCAAAAAGGTTGATCTGAAACTGTTTAGGAGTATTGTGTTAGCGTGGTTTGTTACGTTACCATTCACAGCTCTATTATCAGCAGCAACAACAGCTGTAATGTACGCAATGATCATCAGATAGTTTTATTCTGTATTTTCTTTTCTTTCATATATATATAATAAATAGCTTCCATCACACTTTTTTTGAATTTCATGCAGTGACGGGTGCCGATAATTGTTTTTCAAAAATTGGACGCCGAACATATACGGAACTCAAAGGTATACGTATGAAGGGGGGAGCATATGCGATGGATTGTATATTCATGAATTATTGGAGAGATGCTCAGTGACCTAATCCATTAGGTTCGGGCTCCTGTACACGCAGTTATCGAAAGCTGTAAAAATAGAAATTTTGATTTTTTTTTTTTTTCGTAACTCAAATGATTGGGAACACTAGAAAAATCACTTATATGCTGTGTCATTTTTTATTCCATAAAAAAAGTAAAACATTTTAATTAGTAATATATTCACTTTCATGGAACTACGTAATTTTAATTCATATTTCAATGTAAAATATATATTCATATAAAATTCGAAGGTGCTGAAAGAATAAACGAAACGACGAAAGCTACTGTTAGTGCTATTTGGAACACTGTTTTGTGAAAGGTGAAGACAAATAATCATTTGGACTTTTTTTTAAGTCGCATTTTGAATGGAACGTCAATCAAAAAATGTAAAAATTTCACGTAATATCAAGGGAAAATATCATGCTCAAAAACTTATCTTTCAAATTTTCATAGCTCAACGCACAAGCGCTTCGTTCAACACGAACTCGAGCGTGCTTCAGTGTGATGAACAATCACGAACTCTGCAAGATTGTCGACTACGGTCAGAAGGAAGAAATAACCCATGTTCTTTTCTATATCAACTAAATGCGATTGTTAAAAAGACAGCTAAACCAAACTGTTAAAATGAAAATTGTTCGAGTCTTCACACACACACATTGCATGCTCTTTGGCAATTCTAACAACTTTGGCAAATCTAACAATTTATATATATTCCCTTCTCACATGTCACACATTCTCACACATTCAAATGAATTAAGTTATAAAAAATGTATTTTTTATAAAATAGCTAGTTATCATGCAGCAAGGTTGCGCAATCATCAGTTCCAGCATAGGCGGAGATTGACTTGGAAGTCTAGGGGGGTAAGGTCATTATTGCTGGGGGGGCACGATGATGATGATGTCAGCTCATATATACTTTACATATATACATTAGATCAGTCGACTCCACCTGTGACGCTGGGGGTTATATATATTCGCCCCCCGTATCTCCACCCATGAGTTCCAGAAGAGAGATATAAAATGAGGAATTAAAAAAAATTGTTTTATTTAATCAAAAACTGCAAGATTTGCTTTATCTAAATTTTTGCTTAAAAAGTCCATTAAACAATAGTTTAAATACATTTGAACTATGAATAAATGAACATGACGTTGAGAGACATGTTAAAAAGGATCTGGTACTCCATAGCATGCAACAAACCAGAAATTCAAAGAAACGAGACTAAAGAAATTTGCTAGTGTCGATTTTTGTCTTCGTGTGAATATATTGTGTTGATGTTGGGCTATGAATGTAAACCTATCAATGTGGAATATATTTCTATCTTTAAGTCAGGTTCCCTCTCTACCCCGAGTCAAATAAAAACCGATTTTGAGAAATGTCTCAGCACAGCATAAACCGAACGAGCAAATGTCTTTAATGCAGTGACGCACTGATTCTTGACTTCCTTTGACTCACCGAGCCATTTTCAGTATATAATTTCCATGGTGGAACCCCGAAGGCCCTTCTATTTATTTTATTTTTCTCGAGTGGCCGCGGAGCCTCTAAGAAGCGCACTCGGAGCACCGGTTGAGAACCGCTGCTTTAATGTACTGACAACCAGTGGATCTTGTTTGTCATAGTGTGATGCACAATGATGACGATTTTGACTTTACCATCAAAATCGTTCACGTTGTGATGAGTTTCTCCGCCAAACCAGTTTTCATCTAGTTCGGTGCGCGTTTCGGTTCCCGTTTAGTACGACTTATTTTCGTGGTCTCAGAGCAAAAAAAAAACACTTTACACTGGAAATATGAACGAGCATTAGTTTAAACACTATAATGCTCGTTCATATTTCCTGTGTAAAGCGTTTTTCCACTTACAACGTTATTGCACGACGGCTTATTGAAAATCGTTATTAGCGGGATCCACTATATTCAAACATATCAATTATATTGGCGCTTACACACTACTACCACCAAACTTAAATCACAATCCAAAACATTGATATTATTAGTAGTCCCCCCCTCCCCCCCAGTATCCATCCAAAATCCCACTCATCCATACCAGTGCCATCTTAAAGCATGGGCCCACCCAGGCACGGGCCGGGGGCCTCACAAAAATGAGAACCGGTTCAAATTTCCGAGAATTCACCAGGTAGAGCCTCAGAAAAATCACTTGGCCCGGGGCCCATGATGCTCTTAAGACGGCCTTGATCCATATATCAGACTGCGAGACCGTGTAGTAGGCTTCCTCACTTTATAGCAAACATCGCTATTGCACGAAGATTCTTCAAGTTCAAGCAACCGCTTCAACCCTTTGACTACACGGGACATGTCACTCTGAGATTTCAAAAATTACTACTAGGTGGAATAACTTACTTTTCTGGGTGGGAGGTCAAAAATTACTAAAATTGTTCGGAAACTAAATTCTAACTTATCCCAGTCGTAAAGCAAGACCAGTTGCGCATGTCATATCTTTAGTTACTCAGATTAAGTAACCTCATCAATGCAACACCACCACTTTCCCGCCAAAAGTTATTGTTTTTCCCAGACGCTTGCTGGGGACATCTCTGCTGACGAAAATTTTGGTCTTTTGTTGAAAATGCCGAAACGACGTTTGACGCAACATGAAATACACTACAAATATCCGAAGAAAGCCTGGCTGTGGTCGTCCATCAACGATTGCTAAAAATCTTTTGAATGTTGGGGATCACCTCCCACTAATTGGAAAGTCACGTAGCAACTGTGCACAAATGAAAAAAAAAATGTACGAAGAAAAGAGAACAACTATGTGAAATATTGGCTTTTACATAAGGAGAATGCTTTTCACCCTATACTATACAACTTGAATATCTTTCATACAATAAAATTTTCCAAAATACCAAGTGTGTATCGTATGTAGTAAATTGTTTGCCACAAGTGCACAAGTGGGACATATGTATTCCATCATCGACTACAACTGGGACATATGTATTTCAGCCTTGATTCGAACAACACTTAATGAAAAAAATTCCAAATGAGGCTTTTTGGATCACGTGATATTTCCCCGTTTCTTTGAGGGACAGACAAACCGTAAACAAGATAACCAATATGGCGACTCATGAGACACAAATCTAGATTAAATAAACGTAGAAATGAATCGGGTTTTTTTTTCTTTTGGATGGGCAATAGATATTTCAAACATTTTCTTGAAGTTCAAGCTATCGATCTGCTTGCTTTTGCTTCAGAAAATTCTTGATTAAAGCTGCGGATTAAAGATTCTTCAATGAAATTTATGGACCCACAATTAATTTCAAAGCATCCTAAACTATATGGATTGATGCAGTTGGATATTATACGACAATACAGAGACATTAATTTTCATTTTCGTGCTTGAGAAGATATAAATGAAAAGTTAAAATCAATATGTTATTGCATGAATATCCAACTCAAAAACAGGTCCGGCTAATTATTTTTTATTGAATTTTCTGGGCTTCGTATCTCTAAGCGAACTCATTGTTTCGAAAATCAAGAATTCAATTTTTTATGTGGCGTAAAACCCCACTAAATATCCGCACTTCTTCAGTAAAATCCGCAGTTTTAACATTGATTTCTATGGGAATCATCCTGTGCATGTCCCTCAAAGTGATTATGACGTCTATTCAAAAAGCCTCATGCTGAATTTGTTATGCTTGTGACCTTTTTTGTTCATTTTCATGGTAGATAAGGTAAAAAAATAAAAAATTTGTAGTCATTTTTTTGTAGTCAAAGGTTTATGAATCGCTTGGCACAGGAAGCGCTAATATTTGATTTGTATGTGGATGTTGTGGCTGTTCGGAGCTCATTAAAAGTAATCCTATTGGCGTCGCATTTGTGGTCATCTTGAAAACCGGATATGTACAGCAGATACCATGCTGTTTTACTTAACTGTGCTGGGCCACACTCTACGTTCCCTATTAGTCAAACATCAGAGTTTTCGAACAGACCTTGCTATAACAGTGTTGTAGTGCTTACGCACTAATACTCTCACAGACTCGCTCACTTTGCTACGATGCCATCGACATTCATGTTGGGCATGTGTAAAAATCGGTGATCTAAGAGAAAATGCTTAAACTCTCTGAGCAGATTTGCCACAACGCATTTGTCTGTCCAGTAACTTTACTGTGATCAAAGTCAGTTAGCTCGTGTATGTGTTCACCCTCCTCCTTTTAATGCCCTTTAAATGAAGGTTGCACACAAGTTCAATTGTTAAACGCCAGTTTTACTTTATTCTGTGAAGTCAAAAATAAAGTTCTTTACTTTTCATGTGCTCGTTTGGGAACTTTTGATCATATGCTATTTGAATTTTAGTGGGGTTTTTTTTGACATGAATAAAAAAAATTATCTCAATTCAAGACAAGGTGGACATACAATAGAACCTCTCGATAATGGGTACCCATGGGACCAAAAATTCTGTTCTGCTAACTGGGAGTGTCCACTAATGGAGAGGTATGATATAGAGTGGAACCTCGTTTATACGTCTTCCACATTTATACGACATTTGGCTTCCGTCGCAATTAGTCCCTATATATTTTAATGTTAAAATGTACATGTTACTGTGCAAAAGGGATACACTGGTATGATTATATATATATATATAATCACCAAACAACTCGATGAAGAAAGTTTGATTAAATTTCACTACATTCACCACCCTTACCGATGATTATGCAAAATTCCCAAATAAAGTTGGAAAGTCTGACAAATATGGAATAATGTATAACCATTCTTATCTTCACTAAACCAATTAATTATTTTTACCTGTACATGATACATGCACTACATATATTTCCAATATAAATGAAATTAAAATAAGTGTGAAGAAGATAAAAACATTCATATCAACATTATCAGTCTTGTATCTAATGTTGGCTTTCTTCATACGTATCAGCAAACGAAACCAATATTGTCATTTGAAATTCACCATCCTTAACCATATTTATGTCCAGTTAATTAAGTAATTAATTGACAATTTATCATATTTACCAACACAAGCTTGGAATCAAACATAATCTTAGTTGAATATGATAAATCTTCTTTTGCATGACCAAAAAATAATAAATTAGTTTGGAAAAAAATTTGTGGGCCTGATTTTACTGTTAACTATCAAGAGTGTTAACAAAGAGTGAAATACATTAAAGACCCATTCCATGAGACCGGGGATCAGAAAAGCGTCCATTAATAGGAAGTATCCGTTAGGAGAGGTTCCACTGTATAGAGCTTTACATAGAAGAGCATCCTTTAAATCTGACAAATCAAATCAATTAGCACATGGATGTATTACTAAAGGATGAGTCACAATTTTTTTAGTTGACAAATTACTAAACCTATTTGCAAATTAGACTGTCTGGGACATAATATCACACCTGTCTTAGAATGACTTGGTATATTTCTGCATTCAGTCCTTTTTTATATATATGTCTCAATATGGCGCATAGTACCATGCTCCAGAAAACATACGAGAATTAACTTCAACAGATACTGACTGCATAGGCCCTATACTGGGTGTTCTGTTAATGGACTGACAAACTCAAAGGGTTGTTAGTAGACATCAAGAGGAACAAAAATTGTAATGGAATATCGTGGAATAAAAATTGTAATGGAATATCGTGGAATAAAAATTGTAATGGAATATCGTGGAATAAAAATTGTAATGGAATATCGTGGAATAAAAATTGTAATGGAATATCGTGGAATAAAAATTGTAATGGAATATCGTGGAATAAAAATTGTAATGGAATATCGTGGAATAAAAATTGTAATGGAATATCGTGGAATAAAAATTGTAATGGAATATCGTGGAATAAAAATTGTAATGGAATATCGTGGAATAAAAATTGTAATGGAATATCGTGGAATAAAAATTGTAATGGAATATCGTGGAATAAAAATTGCAATGGAATATTGTGGACATGGCCCCCACATCCTGGAGCGGGGCCCCTAGGCTGGGATCTTTTGTGGGCCCCTTGGTCAGACTCTTTACGGGCTCCTTCTGTAGTTAATTTATAGCGTGAGAAAGCAAAAAATTATGAGAACTGTCCCGGGCTCCAGGGCTAGAGCCCTGTCGGCCCTCCCTTTGTGGGGGCCATGATCGTGGAACATCGCAAACCACGTTGAGAGGGTGAAAATAGAGAAAAACGCATGCAGAGGTTTTGACATCCCACTGGAACGACAAAAAGTACAATAATAACTACAAAAAGATTTATTTGATTGATTATTACAAAAGTTGTTGGAAGTGGCACTCGCTGACGTCATTGCGCAGTCTACAATGGCGTCAAAACGATTCCCAGACTAAAGAAAATGTTTAATACTAAATAAAAGTCATAAATTCGAAAAAAATTCGTTGAGGCATAAAAGGCGCCATGTGTTGTGGTAATAATGGAAGAGTACCAAAAAAAATATTTAAATCATGTGCTCATTGTAGATATGTCATTTATTTTACTAGAGACCATATAAATTATATGGTATAAAAATGGCATTATTGGTATGGTATAAAAAAAAATTTAATGGCTCGGACATTAAATTTTTTTATGCTCCCCCTTAACTTCCAGTCCAAAAAGTTGTTGCCCTGTGTCTTCTGAGTCAGCAAAAAAAAAAAAAAAATTATGTTTCTGATTCTATATTTCAGTTTAAAAATCTCTAAAAATGAGGGAAAGATCAGAATATGAACAGCATAGAACAACCAAGCTTCTCCCTTCATATATGCTGTTTGTTCTCTCATTTGCAGCAATTTTTTAATTCAAATATCTCAGTTAATATTGCACTTGGAGACATGATTTTGGAATGGGTGAGTCTTAGAAGACCAAAGGCAATAAATTTTTCATTGGAAACTGAAGGACAGGGAAACAGAGGCATATTTATAGGGAGGCCAAGTGGGCTGTAGCACAGGGCGGCAAATTTGGAGGGGTGACAAATTTTAATAACTGGTTGTCAAGAATGGAGTCAATTAGAATGAGAAAATGAAAGCAAAATTGAAATAGCCCTTAGGCAGCAAACTCATAAATCTGCCCTATACAGGGGAATCATATAAAAATTAAATTTTGTATCTTGGTGCATGTACAGCCCCCAATAAAATTAATGACATACAATATCTAAAATTTGCTTGTTATTTGAATATTTTTCTAACTAAAAGTATCTTTCTATAACCAATGGTTCACGAGTTATTCGAGATGAAACAGACTTAAATTTTCACCTTATATGCAGGGTGATTATAATTAAAGTTCGTTTTTGAAAAGGCTGTAAAAAAAGAACCATTGGTCAGAATCACCTGATATTTCACCTGAATATACATGCAACAACAGGATTTTGTCTGGCAAAGAAAAAATAATTAAAAAATGACCTATAGATAGCACTGTACTCGTCATAAGATACAAATTAAAAGACGTGAAATGTGCACCGCACATTGCAAATGTGATAAAAGGCAGGGAACATGCAGTTCTGTTATTCTTTGCGTCCAATAAGGTCATCATGACGCTGTTATTGAAGGATCGGGCTCTGCTTTTGAAACATTTTACAAGAACGGTGACTGTGTGGAATCTGCATTAAAGAAATTCCAAACATTAAAGGGTATTAGAAGCGGGGCTCTGGTTCGATGTCTGCGAACGGTCTAAAGAAGATGATTGCTAAATTCGAAGAGACAGGTTCATTTGACGTGCAATGTGGCAGAGGGAGGAAAGCAATTGCTTCGACGTCAGTGAAGCAAGTGATTGCGGGAAGCATCAAGCAGTGCTTTGGCAACGTGCAGTGCTCGGGGAAAGGGCCGAACTTTGGACATGCCTGTCAGCACAGTTCCTAAAATTTTACGAAACATCTTGCAATGCTATCCATAAAAAATTATGCATGTACAAGTGTTGTTTCCGGTGGACCTGCCACTACGAGAACATTTGACAATGCAATTTCTTGCTCTGATGAAAGTGGACCATGCATGGCCATGGAATATTTTGTGGACAGATGAAGCCCATTTCCATATCCAAGGTTCTGTCAATACACAAAATTGCAGGATATGGGCAAGACAGAACCCGTTCCAAATGCAAACATTGCCTCTTCATTCTCCAAAGGTCACTGTGTGGTGCGGGTTTACAGCAGCGTTTATCGTTGGCCCTTTCTTTTTCAAGGAGATAGGTCCTTCAGGTCCTGTAACCTGTACCGTCAATGGGATATGGCATGAATCTCTTTTGCGTAACCAGCTCATTCCACCACTGCAACAGCACTGATGTGCTGATAGCACAATTTTCATGCACGATGGCGCTCCTCAGCATATTGCAACACCAGTGAAGCAACTGTAGAATCTTCATTTTGGCAAGGACAGAGTTATCAGTCGTCATTTTCCAACAGTTTGGCTGCCACGATCACCTGACCTGAACCCTTGTGACTTCTGGCTGTGGGGTCATCTAAAAATGCTATTTACAGTGGTCCGATTGCGAACTTATCTGAGTTGAAAACCACATTACGCAACACATTCCACAACATCGCCCCTGGTACACTTCGATCTGTTGTGGAACATGCTGTTGTGTGCTTTTGGCTCATAGGAGAGAACGGTGGACAGCATATTGAACATTTCTTGAGTAGCAGCTAATTTACCACATCCTTTTCCTGATGGTTTCATCACTGTTTGCTTTTCTACGATTTTTCATACGGTCACGTCTTTTATTTACATCTTATGGCGAGTACATTGCCATCTATCTGTCAATTTTTGAACTATTTTTTTTCTTTTGCCAGACAAAATCCCATTGCTTCATGCAGTGTTGTCTTAAGGCATGGGCCCACCTTCTCTTGAGGCCCACCAGACTCACAAAAATAGGATCTGGTTGAGATTTTCGAAAATTTGCATGGTAGGGCCTCAGAAAAATTATTTGGCCTGGGGGCCCATGATGCTCTTAAGACGGCCCTGGCTTCATGTATACTCAGGTGAAATTTCGGGTCATTCTGACCAATGGTTCTTTTTTTACAACCTTTTCAAAAACGGACTTTAATTATAATCACCCTGTATATAAACAGCTGGTAAAATTGTCAAGTTACAAAACTTCACTTATTGATATGAAATTTCTTGAAATATCATTGCAACTGCTCCCATTTAAATTCTATCATTCAAAAAATTTCTTATTTAAAATAGTATATTATATACTGCATCTGATTGGAATAAAATTAAATACAGGAAGGGGACAAGAACACACAAAACTGAATATTTTGAATAAAATTAATATAAATGTGAATATGATTAATATTACTTATTGTAATAATTTTTTTCCATAGTGAAAAAATTGTGATAATGACACACACGTTGTTTTGTCTACTGAATTATCTCAAGATTTGATAAATTTTTAGGTGTATTAATATATATGTTGTGTTATTTATATTTAACATACTTATTATGTATCACCAAATACCAAACAGCAACATCACGTCATTGCAACATAATAGTTTTAATAATGCCATGGATACGACATTTATAACTATGACATCAACACAATATGAAACATCAGCATGATGTGCAGCTCATTTGCTTTATTCTTGGATAAAGAAAAAGAAATGTGAGAAATACTTGTCTGTATGCAAGTTTGAGAACCAGATTAATTGTATGACACAATTTCATAAGTTTTTAAGATGTTTCAAAAACACCAATATCACACATAATTCAAAAATTTTGTGAAAGGGGAAATAACACTTGTTGAAAATGATAAATAATTCATTTCAATTGGTAGTTTAACGGTGGCTGAAGACTTGAAGAACCAACAATTACTGGAAACACCAAACTCCATATAATGTATTTACTATATTTCACTTTACATACGAAACATATATAGCTCTGGTAATTATAGTTCTAGATATTAATTCTGTACATAGAAGTTAAAGAATAATGATGTAGCGAAATATATATAACTTTATGTCAATGTTAAATATATGTATCACATCAACAAAATACTTTGAGGTCTATCTAAGGTCAACGGCATGCGATGTGGACAAATGCTTTAACAAGACAAAACTGCCAGATAACATGAACATGAATAAATTCTGTGCAATACATTAAGATCACTGAAATTGTGAAGCAAACTTGCTTAAAGCTCAATAACATTTTCCCTTACTGAAAATACTCTTCTCGAATCTTGCTTAAAATATTAAATACTGATATAACTTTAATGTATGTCTAAATCTACTAAAATCACAGTCTAATAAACAATGGATGAAAAGAATATATTTTAAATCAACTTGGATGAAAAAATATACACACACATATATATATATATATATATATATGAAGACATGAGCACATAAAAAAATGTTTTTAATGAATCATTGTTTAAATACCACAAGACAGATGATTATGTTTATACAAAAAGAAAAAAAAGACAAATATATTATATTTCATCATGTGACACATTATACAATCATTGAGAACAACCACACTCAATATCCACAGTAAGCATTATACATGGGACACACCAAATACATTGTTCAGATTTGAAATTTACAACCATTGGTGATAAATAATTATAATTCAGATAACGCATAGTTATTCAGACAAAATCAAACAGGAAATGCTTTTAAGTAGTTTTTTACATTTATTTTCAATATTTAAGAATATGCTCATAGTTATATACACATAAAAAAACTGTGACAAACTTTCTCACTGCTCAGAAGGAAACACTTTAACCCTCATAATGTGTTTATTCATTTATTATTATTATTTAATATAGTTCATACATTGGCACAAAGGCACTCAGAGAAGTACCCAAGCTTATAAATGTTGAAACTGATTGTTCATAGCACTGAAGATGTCATAAGTACTTTTTTGTAAAATTGATGCATTAATAGAGTTAAAAATAGAAACAAGAAAAATCAGAGATTCAATGAAATGAATGTGATATAGACAGTTTTTTATTTTAACTTTTATTTATAAATAGAAAAAAACTAGGGCTTTTTTGACAAACATTTCTGTGTTTTAATGTCATTTCAATGATTCATAGTTTTTCTATGGTTTTCAATCAGGAAGAGAGAGAGAATCACTTGTACAGACTATATTTTTAAATAACTGCTAACAGATAATTTTAAAAACAGATCAAAATACTTACAGATCAAACGAAATGAAATTCTCTCAAATAAAAAATAAAACAGTTGCTTAGATGCATAGTTTTCTTCTCATAACAAAGTTTGACAATGAATTGCAATGCTTTGTATCTACATTTTAATACTCGTTGGTTTTTTTTTTTTTTTTTTTAATATTATCACACCTGAATCCCTCTGGATTGAATAAGTTAAATCATAATGATAAAGTCCTCATTGAAACATTTTTTGGCAAATAGCTTTGAATAATTACTTACATTGTGTAAATGGTTGCCTCATTGAAAATAGAGCTTTTACAATCCATTTCAAATTTTTTAAAATCAATGGAGCTATTTATTTCATAATTGAATTTCTTAAGAGACTAGTAAAGTACTTGATTTCAGTTTTCAATAAAACATGTGAAAAAAATAAAAATAATTTTGTGTATTCAAATTGAGAAATTAATATTTTTATCAGTGCTTTGAAAGGTTTTTGAAATTATTAATTATTCTTTTCAAAGTTTCATACTTCTAAAATCTGATGGTTTATTGATATTGAAGTTTATACAATTCTTGCAAATTAAACTGCTGAATTAATATATTACATGATTAGTTCTACATTGATTTTGATTAGTTCTTTTTCTTGATCCAGTGAACTAACATTAGATGATAGTTATTAGATGAATGTTATTAACTAGCAGTAAATAACATTCAGCATCCACTTACCTTTGACTAATTAGATTTTTTTAAAAAGTTCATTACCACTTGTAGGATATTTTCTCGCATATAAGTTTTATGACTTTTTCAACTTTTATCAAAATGACTGAAATTTTTTTTTTATCATGGCACAATGTTTTGATTTTGATTTTTTTTCTTCCTCAATAGTTATATTTTGAGACAGCTTTTATAACATCTTCTAATTTTTCTGAAATCTTTTCAATCCAATTCAATTTTAATAAAAATATTTGTGCAAAATAAACCAATTATTATGGTAAACTTTAGTTTACTATCTTAGTTATAGTCTATATATATACTCTATAGTTTTACAAAAAATATCAATGAATCGGCAATAGAATCATGTAAATCATATTAATTTATTCTATTTCATATTTCCTTGCTATATTTTAAAGTAATCAATCAAAAAATTCAAAAATTTTGTGATGAATTTTTCTTAAGCAACTGTAAAAAAACAACTAATAAAAAATTGTGCTCAATTAATGTCATATACCTTAACATCACACGCCTGTTTTAATGCATAATTGCATTAATAAGCTTCTCATTCCCACTACCTTGCAAACAGCAAAGAACAAACTATGTGTCCAATACTTCAATAAATTTACAATTGGAGGCACTTTGATTAGGCAACATAAATATTATACAATTAAGATAACTTTGAATATCTTTGTCAATCTGGCACTTTTTCATAAACTACACTTTTTTCTTTGCAAATGAAATATTTTACAATTCAGCAAACATAATTCTGTCGCATAAGCAGTATTTTTCTCTTTTTTTTTTGTAAAACCCATGATAGTAACTACTGCACCCTTTGTAATCAAATTTACATCTAACACGTTATGAAAATCTAACCAAATTATTATAAGCAATATATGTGTGTATGTTTGCCAACAAATATTTAATTTTTCTTATTAAAATTTATTAAAGTTTTCTTAAATAATAATCTTTTAATGTGAATAATCAGCAAACTTTGCTTGTTCATAAAGGACAGTATATTCAGTACATGAAAGACACGAGACAAATTAAAATTCTCCAAACTGTTCATCCCAAATCACTGTCATCATTCTCACATTTTTGTGGCAAACCAAAATTTCTGGTAATGTTATTCGATAAAACTCTGATGTTTTCTATATTGGAGTCATCCAAGTAATCTAGATCAACATCACTAGGTGGTTCTTGATGAAACATGTCATCATCACTCACTACTCCAGGCTTGTAGTTGTCATATTCTGAGTCATACATCATATTCAAAGAGTCCACACTAAGAAGCTGATCACTGTCAAACATCCTACTGCTTGCTCTAGAAGAAACACTGGTATCATCCATATCACCATCATGACCAGGATCATTTATGATAGAATTCAAATCACTCAGTGCTCCTTCTGCATCCGTGAGTCCTTGTTCATTTAGCAATGATGCATTCTCTAAAGCTGGATCATCTGTGCAGTACCCTTGCTCATCGATAAGAGGCATTTCTGCAGATTTCTCTTCATCTTCACTTTCATCACTATCAGTAAGGCCAGTCATGGTAGATCTTGATGGTGGGATAATTTTACTTTTGCAAGACATTTTCACTCCTGCTTCTGATGCTTTTCCTCTTTCACCATTACTCTGCCCAGTGGATTGCTGCATTGATTGGAAAGAATAAGGAAGAGATTTTGAAACAATACATTTTTTGCTAGGTGAACGCAACTGATTACCTTTTCCACTCTTAGCCGTTGTATCATCTGTATTGATCAAGCTTAGTGTCATTTTCTTTTGAAGAGGGTCAAAATGAAGTCCAATCACATTGCTTTTAGGTTTGCATGTGTGTGGATCATCTTTATGACTGTGCTTCTTATCCTCTACAGATAGATCACTGGTTCCATTTCCTTCTACTGTGACACTAGTTTCAAAAACTGCTGCAGAATCTGCATCAGCACATTTCATGTCCTTCAATGGAATGCCTTGGGAAAAACCCAAATCTGTACAACCAAATTGTTTTTGACTAGCTGATGGAGAAGAAATAGATTTTATTCCACTTTCTGAACACTTGGGTTTAGTTGGAGAGCGATCTGAATGGTGTGAGCTAGTACCAGAATGAGATGTATGGGGACGAGAATATATTGGTTTTGCATTGCTGCTTACATCACTACTATCTGATGCAAAGTCATCTATATCCTTTTTACGCTCGTGATACTTACTGTGCTGAGAAGAGTTTCGATACTTCTTCAAATTATCATCAGTTGATCCATTTGTGTCAGAATACCGCCGCTTTTCATGAACCATTTGGTTAGAATCTTGTTTCTTTTGTGGCGAAATTTTGACTCCATTGCCTCCTTCACTTAATGATTTATGCAGCTTATTATTTTGGTTTTTCAAAGGAGAAATAGGTTTTTGTAATGGATGAGATGGAGACATCCCAACTTCTGGTAAGTTTCGTTTGCCATCATCTGTTAAACTTTCAACAGCAGAGTGGCGCAATGATTTTTGTTTACTTATTTCTACTGGTCCAGAGTAATTTTTAGTAGAGTTGTTTTCATTGTTTGGATAAACCCAATGGATTCCTGATGAATAGTCATAATAAGCCGGCAATGGTGAGTCTGCATCAGTCCTTGACAAATCAGTTCTCACAAAACTATCACAAGAAGAAGCTGATGACTGGTTCAAGGAAGATGTCTCCAGAGAATTATTATGCTCTTGGCCTAGAAGGCTGTCATGACTGCTGCAGCCTTCATCACTGGCTATAGCTGTGCTTGATTGCACAATAGATTCCTCATCATCATTAGGTGGACTAGGTGGTGGGGGAGGGAACTGGAACATATCTCTAGGATGTGTTAGAGCAGAGGGTGATTTCCCACTACCATGGGACCTTGGATGTGTACCTACTTTTGATGGTCGATAGACATTGCTAGTGTATGGGCTAACACCAGTATTCAACTTTTTAAGTTTCTCATGTAGCTCATCTTTGAGTTCTGGCATTGAATTAGATGGTTTGGCTGAACTTTCACTCTCTGGAGAAAGATGAGAGGAATTATTTGAAGAAGGTACGTTATAACGAGGACGTGATTGTGAGTATGACTTTGTATTACCAATAATAGGTTTTGGTTGGTTGTATAAGCCAGATTCTTCTGCTTTCTCAGTTGTCTGTTGTTCTGATTTTGGCTGCCATGGTGGTAGATGCATTGAGGGAAGTCTTGGACTGCTGGTAGACATTATTTCATTGACTGGCTGTTGATGGTATGTCAAGGGTTTCTTTATTTTGCATCCACTTCGTTCCACTGCAGATTCAGAAACATGTTCTCCTTGGGATTTCAGAGATTGGCTCACCATGCTCAGTGGTGTTGCAACACCACCAGGAATAGATGGATGAGAACCTTGACTACTGGATCCTGGTATATTTCCCTCAGAAATAGGTCCACAATCTTTCTTACGATCCAGCAGAAAATATGTGGTCATATCACCTTTTCCTTTTACTTTCACAATTCCACGACATTGAAAAACATATTGATCCTTCAAAAGTTGATAAACTTCATCAGTTGTCTGCGAGAGAGTACAAAGAAAAAAAAAAGAGTTTACTGTTATGGAAAAATAGGTCATAAGAGAAGAGTACAAATTTTATCCTTTATCTTTAATTCAAATATTTTAGATTATGTCTTATGCTATTAGTATAAGACCTATCCCCAGCAGCACAAAGATATTGATCTATATCGTAAAATTTCAGTTTCCAATATCGATCTATATTGGGCCACAATATCATTCTGGTTAAAAAAGGCATAGTCAGAGATAAATAGATCTATATCATGAAAGTGACACATGGAAATACTTCAGCTTTTGAACGATAGATGGTGCCCTTTCAGAAAAAAATTAAAAAAATAAGTTTTAGCTTTCTTGTGGGTGGGTTCAAACTCAGGCCCATAACACTTTCCACCTCTAACTTCACAACTTACCAACCCACCATGAGATCACTGGTTGCATTTTGCTATTAATATCAATTTACAAGTAATAGTTTTAACCTGTATTTCAGATCAAATTTATCCATTTTCATGTATACACAAAAATTACAAAAGAAAAATGTGAGACACATTTATGATCTAGAGGCAGATGATTGAAAAAACTATATTATAATTAAGGAAATTAATTTAGTAATTAATTAAATATTTTAAACAAAAAACACAACAGAAAGAAAGGCAAATTAATGTATTAAAATCAATGTATTGTGTAATGTATTAATTATTTATTTAAAATGATTAATTTATACTACTCAAAAATAAAAAAATAAAAAACACACAGAACACAAAAAAGTCAAAAAATTCTCAATGTATGGGGTAAAAAATGAACAAAACAACAAAAAATTGTAATAAATAATTTTAAGAAAAACACACACACACGTATGTACAACACAACGCAAACAAGAGTAAGTTTTTCTAAATCAAAAATTTTGTATAATTATAAAGTGACAATTAAAGCTTTCACCACCATATGGTGGATATGTTCTTGCTCTTCCTAAAATACTAACATCTATGATACAAAACATACGCAGTAATATATGGATTCAATTATAATTGATGAAATGTTTTTGATATATCAACATATTGCGTATCTGATGTATGTCTTTGTCAGGTTCACGATATAGATCTATATCAGATTCAGAGGATATAGATTTATGTCACGTTCAGAATATAGATTTGTCTTCTAAGATAGATCTATATCAGGTCTATATTGTGAATCTGATATAGATCTTTTTTTGTCAGATTCATGATATAAATCTATGTATTTCAAACTATATTAAAATAATTTATTTTTCCAAGTTGTTGTCCTTTTAAGCAAAGATTATTCACATGAAATCCAACACATATTCAAGTAAAAAAAATAAAGACTTAATATCATAAATAATTTGCACCATATAGGATGAGATCATCTCATATCCTAGTATATGATGCAGTTATTGTACTATGTGATTATGCTACTGGGATAGTATCCTATAGTATTAGTATTCTTATGCTATTAGAGAACAAAGAAATTTGAACAAAATTGTTTTCAAATATGTTTATGTGTATGAGCATACATGAAGAGACTTTGATGACAATAAGAACCCCAGTAGCACAACGATATAGTACAATATCTGGACCATATCGTTATATATCGAAATGTCAGAGGAATATCAGATGTCATAACTATGATATAGAACGATCTCGTCTTATATGGTGCAAATTATTTATTATGTTAATTGATCAAGTCTTTAATTTTTCTGCCGAATATGTATTTGATTCCATGTGAATAATCTCTACTTTGAAGGACAACAACTTGGGACAATAAATTATTTTAATATAGTTTGAAAAACATAGATCTATATCGTGCACCTGACAAAGATCTATATCAGATTCTCGATATAGACCTGATATAGATCTATCAAAGACGACATAGCTCTATATCCTGAGCATGACATACATCTATATCGTGAACCTGACAAAGATATATATCAGATACACAATATGCTGATATATCACCATATTGTGTGCCTTTAAATAAAAATATTGCCTTGAAATAAAAATTTGGAGAAAATTTAAAGTCGAGTGCACAATTTTTTGTTTGAATTGAAATTAAAAACGTTTGAATTTTTCATATGAAATTTTGATTTTAATAGGATTAATTATGTTGATATATCAAAATCATTTTGTCAGTTATGATTGAATCCTTACTGTGTATGTTTTACATCGTAGATGTTGGTATTTTAGAAGGAGCGAGAACTTATCCACTCTAACTTTAATTGCCACTTTATAATTGCACATATTTTTTAATTAAAAAAAATTGCTTTTGTTTTTGTTGTATGTGTGTTTTTCTTAAAATTATTTATTTTTTTCCTTTGATGTTTTCATTTTTACCATACTTTGAGAATTTTAACTCTTTTGTGATGCATATTTTTTATTCTGTATTTTTTGTTTTATTAGCATATAAATTAATAATTTTAAATAAATGATATACTACACAATACATTAATTTATTTCTTGTATTATATATAATTTCCTCAATTATAATATAATTTTTCTATTATCTGCCTCAAAATGATAAATATGTCTCACAATTTCTATTTTGTAATTTTTGTGCAGACATGAAAATGAATAAATTTGATTGAAAATATAAGTAAAAAAAATATCACTTGTAATTTAATGTTATAATACGAAACTGTAACCAGTGCTGTAGTGGTGGGTTGGTAAGATACAGAGTTAGAGATGGGAAGAGTTCAGGGTACAAGGGTTCAAGTCCACCCACCTCCAAATAATTACACTTTTTTTTTCTTCCGAAAGGGCGCCATCTATCGTCCAAAATGTGAAGTATTTGAATATATCACATTCACGATATAGATCTATTTATCTCCGACTATGCCTTTTTTAGCCAGAACGATATCGTGGCCCGATATAGATCTATATTGGAAACTGAAATTTTACGATATAGATCTATATCTTTGTGCTACTTGGGAATAAGAATAAAATATGGTATTCTTGAGGTATGAATAGTGTGGCCATATTTTATCAAGAGAAATACAGAGGCACCTAGCAGGATCGTAAATGTGGGAAAATATGAACGATTGCCAATCAACACCAAAGCAATCACCAATTACTCCTAAAATTGTCAAAACATGGTAGCCATCATTAGAAATAACTCCAATGAAACGAAAATGTGTGAAGGGATCAAATTCTATTTAATTTCAAATAATTCTAGAGCAAAAGCACTGAAATATTTTATACAAATACAACACCACAACAGGCAATATGCCCAATGAGGTGCCTGACAAAAAGTTGCCCATAACAAATATGGATGTCATATACTTCAAAATTACAGCAACCCTAATTAATATAAAAGAAATTACAAAAACTAGAAACAGTATATAAACATGATAAAATACTATACAATGCCCATAAAGAATACTTATGGTTTTTTTATTCTAAGTATGGATAACTTTTCGATTTACCTCAACATGCTTATCGTACCTCCGGGGGTAAGCTATTCCATTTATTAACAATCCTATTAGACAAAAACTCACTGTGACACCATAGCTCCCTTACCAAGTGATACTGGTGTCCCCTTGTAAAAGCAGTCGATTGATGGTGTAACAATAATCCGTGGTCCATCCCATTACAAATTTTGAACACTTCAATCATGTCTCCCCGACACCTGCATTCATCCAATGTGAACATAGTAAAAAAAATAAGTCTCTCTTTATAACTCAAGCCCCTTGTGCCAATGAGAACATGCGTAGCTCTTTTCTGCAGCCCTTCAACCAAGTCTATGTCCCTCTGTAGGTATGGTCTCCAAAACCTTACAGCATACTCCAGTCCAGGATGAACTAAGCCTCAGAAAAACAGCAGAATGACTTTAGGAGAAAACAAAGATATCTTTTCGAAAATAAAACCAAGCATTCTATTCGTTTTCTAACCACCACTGAACAATTTTTAGAAAACCTGAGCCACTTGTCAGTGGAAATGGCCAAATGTGTGACCTTATTGCTTTGATTCCAGACTACCTCCATTAGCTTCACATCATCTGTGAATTTGCTAACAAACCCATCGATACCCTGATCGAATTTATCAATAAAAAGTGAAAAAGTATGTGGCCAAGGACACTTCATCGAGGAACTCCATTTGTGATGCCTGTCCAATCAGAGAATTTCCCATTCATCATACCCCGTTGTGACCCATCTTGCAACTACGAGTTTATTCAATTCAGGAAGTTGCCCCCAATCCCAGTCTCGTGTAAAAACACTTCAAGAATTTGCCATGGAACCAGATCGAATGTGCTTTCTGGAAATCAATGTAAACACCATCTACATTTTGCCCTTACCCAAAGCATTAGTGGCATGATTATAGAAGTGAAGGAGGTCAGTAATACATCACTTCCCCTTTCTGAACCCATGCTTATTATCCGGCAATACATTATTCTCGTCTATCCACTTCACCAATTACCTTTCTATAATAATTTCCAAAATTTTCAAGAGGGAGCTTGTCAAATTCACTGGACGATAATTGGACAACGCTTCTCTACTACCCTTTTTAAATATTGGAACCACATTACCAAGATTTGCATTCCTTTGGGACTATATCCTCAGCAACAATACTCCTGTAAATATGTGCGACTAGCCCCAAAAATTTATTAGCACATTCCCTGAGGACCCTAGGATTGACATCATCTGGTCTTGGTGCTTTGTGCTTGCACAAGCATTTTTTTAAAAGATTTAGGACCTCCACATATTCCACTTGAATATCGTTGAGGATTTTATTACCCTATGCAATAACCGTACATTGAATATCGTTTTCTATATTAAAAACTGATGCAAAAAAAGTCATTGAAAACACTACACATGCCTACATTGCTTTATACCCTACACCCCCCAATCGAGAGAAGGCCAAGGGGACATGTCTGCAGTAAGGGGTCCATTATTCACATACCTAAAAAATGATTTTGGGTCAGTGCCAATGTTATCTGCCAATCTAGATTCAACTTCTTTTTTACTATCCCTTATCGCTTTCTTCAATGCTCTTCTTTTATCAGTAAACAATGACAGGTCACCTCGTCCACTTTTATACTCTCTGAACGCTCTTTTCTTTTCAAGATAAAGGATACGCACGCTATCCGTGAACCATATGCGCGATGTACAAACAAGCTTTTTTCAAACAAAGAGTATGACGTCATGCCCAAAAGAGGACAGCTTTGTACTAAATTCTTCCCGCTGACTTATCACCCCAACTGATTCCAACCGGTCTTTGAAAACTTCCGCTAAGTGTTCTCTCAAAACATCAAAGTTAGTTGTCTGAAAACAAGGAACCAAGAAAAGTTACAGAAAAAATTAACGATACGATGATCACTGAAACATGTTGAACAAGATCCTCAGAACTAGTGAGAACTAAATCCAAAACAGCAGTACCCCTCGTGGCTTCGGATACATGCTGGTACAAAAAGTATCGAGCACCAACTTAAGAAAGTCTCTTTCATATTGATCTCTAGCTCAAAAGTTCTCCCAATAGAAATCCAGGTAATTGAAATCCCCTTATATGACAACCCTCTTATGCTTGCACATGTAGGAAATTTTATCATGAAATTTGGTGATATAGTTTGGATCCCTATTCAGTGGATTGTAACAAATCCCTACAGTAAGTTTATGATGACTTTTGTTTTCAAGCTCAACTCATATAGTTTCAATATCACTTCTCTGCATGTTACACTCTCTAGCCTTCAAACATGATTTCACATATATCAAGACTCCACCCCCCTCTTCTATCCAATCTATTTCTTAAAAAATTATTGTATCCTGAAATTTGTAAGAAAGATTCATCCCCATCGTTTGCCCAAGCTTCTGTAATGGCTATAAGATCCAGGCCCTCCATAGCTATCGTAGTTTCTAAAAAATCTTTCTTATTACCCGACCTCCTGGCATTTATTAGCACACATTTTAATTTGCCCTGTGATTTTGTGTCAATCGAGAAGCCATCTTAGTCAGAAGTGGGTAAATCTGTTATTATTAACAATAAATAATCTGCATTCCCATCTATGTGGCCTGGGAGTAAAAAACCTGACCTGAGCCTATCATAAACCTCCCAGACCCCACTCCTATTCAGATGAATCCCATCCCAATGAAGCCACCTGTTGGTAAATGTGGAAAGCTCCAAGAACGTGACCCCAGTGAGGAGCAAATGTCCTTTAAGCCTAAATTGAATTGGTGGATCCTACTCCTATACCCCTACTACCCCTTGGCAGAACTGGAATCACTGCCACATCTGAACCCCCTCCTGAGCGGATAATAGTAAGTCCTGGTACTCTCACAGAGACTCACTAATATTCGCTCCTACTTGATTCGGTCCCATCCGCAGGATTACCCACAAAGGCAGCTTTCGGCAATGAAAAATGTCTCAAACTTAGCTAATCTCCCCCCAGGAAGACAACAGTGCTCGAAACCACAAAAATCTTTACACATTCGGTTCCCCAGTTCTCTAACCATAGAATCGATGATGATTAAACCCCATTCACTATCCCCCTCACCCACATCTACCCATTCACCCTCTAAACTGTGAAGATTGCTTCTTCATCGACAGGTGGCTCGATGAGAGATGGCTCTGTTATAACCGGGTCCTTTAAAACTCCTCTCTTCCGTAACGCTTCGACCTTGAGTTCCAACCTTGCTCTATCCAAACACCCCTTACACTTGAAACTATCAGCTACTATCCCCCTAAATCAGGAAAACTTCCATTGCAAGGTCTACAACACTAGTCAAGGTCGTGGCATACTAACACTATTGCAGGTAACTAGATACTAACACTTAAAAAATGGAATGAGAAACATTAGCAGGAAATTAAAATAACCTAAATTACATTATGTTACATTTTGCATTGAATTAGAATGTATTTTATTTGAACATTTCGTATTTATATTTGAGTAATAATTATTGCAAATTATTTATATTCACAATTTCAATGAAGATTATGAATTTAAGTTAGCTTCTTTACAAAATTGGGTCATTTTTATTTTTAGTTTTTAAAAATTGAGATGGACATGCACATGATGGAAAATGCACAAATACGGGATAGTCAGGGCCGGATTAACCATTAAGCAAGAAAGTATGTGCTTAGAGCATCAAGAGAAAAAGGGCACCACAAAAAGTTACCAAAATGTTTTTTTTATGTACAAATTTTTTTCCAGCTTCCAGCAGAAAACCCTAAAATTTTCGATTGATTGTATAGTTTAAGACATTCATCAAAAGGATGGCACTAATACAGAACAACTGATAATATTGCAAACTAGAGATCATGTTAATTCTGAGTTTTTGGAATGAGATTTCGTGCAATTTCTATAAAGTTAGCTTGAACTATCTTAACAGCATCATGGGTACCTTTTAACAAACTAATTTTTCTGAGGGTCCCTCTTTACCAGATGAAAATTCTTGCCTTTCAATTTGCATACTAACTCTCGCAAATTGGAAACAGATCTACTAGTCACGAGATCCTCGGGTTCTGTCCGGCTGAGATGCAGGGCCGCAACTAGAGGGTACAGGCGGATTTGGTGCCCTGGGCACTGTACTAGAGGGGGGCACAAATTTCACTCTTTAATCTCTCCAACATTATGAGGGGGTGCCAAAATGCATGCTTGCCCCGGCTGACCAAGCATCTAGTTGCGGCCCTGGTGAGACCCCATGCATTTATAAAATAAATCATTATCATTCCAAACCAATATGATAAATACTAAATCAATACAAAAATGGTAAATTTCAGAGTAAGCCAAGTTCTACAGAATAAGGACAGGAACTTAAAAATGTGCAAATCTTTGAGTCATTAGCAGACATAGGGTAGTTTATTATTATTACCCATGCAAGACAGTTTTGGTGCCTGTCTGGCGTATAAGTCGCACCAGCAAAATGACCCTGAAAAGTTGCTGCTGTGTTCCCAGACAGATGAAATGTGCCAAAAACTGTCACCTGGCAGTCCAGTGGTTAGGGGAGATAGCCTCTGATTCTGCAAGTCTGGGTTTGAATCCCAGTTCTTCTATGTCTACTAACACTTACAAATTTCCAGGACAGATCTTACGGATCTCTTGGGAGTGCACGAGGATCATGTATAAAAAAATTTTCACAGGTTTCTCTGCAAATCATTTAGTCCAGTACTCTCATAGTTTGAAATTTTGCATAAAAACATTTCAAAAAAAATGTTTTCCTTCTACATAGGCTGCACAGCATAGAGCCACCCTTTTGTGGTTGGATCTAGAACTTCTAGAATATAGGTATGAAGACACTTTAGTTCGATTTACCATAGAAGTAAAAGAAATGCTAACAGATTGCAACTCGAAAATGCATCTGAAAGAGAGCAGGTACCCAATGATTGTGGGTCACAAAAAATAATATAATATTGGTCATGCTAAGATTCACAGTTCATGTTGAAAGTCTTTCATCCCCTTTTTTCCTGTCTGTGATTAAAAATATTCAAATCATAATTCTACTTTAGATTAGCTACTTCTGAAATATAAAATTTCAGTTAATGTTGTTTTTTTTCCTTTATAGATTTGATATCAAGTAATATATACTTTTATTGATGGAGGGGGCACCAAAACCATTCAAGTGCTTAGGGCCTTCAGAAGTTTTAATCCGGCCCTGGGGATAGTCACATGAAATATGGGTTATATGGACACACACCCTAGACATTAAAATATAATTCGAGAACCTATCAAAGTTTACATTTCTCTTTCACACGCTATATATTTTTATTCGTAAAATTATTTTTCATTCAGAACATGAGTTTTTATTAAATCAGCCTACGAATTGCCCATCAAATTGCGAGTATGAAACATTATATAAATACTTGGTTATCTTGCTTGAAAATCAATACTGAAGAAAAAAATTTATGCTATGCTGTTTGTAAAATTTTATTGTATAAATTACACTAAAAAAGGTTGTTAAAACAGTGTCGTCTTAACACATGGGCCTACCAGGGCATGGCCTGGGGCCTCAGGATAGGGCCGCACAAAAATGATATCCCGTTGAAATTTTCTATAATTTGCATGGTAGAGTCCCATCAAAATCATTTGGCCTGGGGGCCCATGATGCTCTTAAGATGGTCCTGTGTTAAAATGGATACACAGTTAATGAAATATTGTAACAATTTGAGAATTTATAAAAAATTTTTAGCTAGAAAAAGTATAATTGAAGGCTTACTTGAGTATGATTAGGAAGTCCTGTGCTGTCCATGCGACTAGCCACATTGACTGTATTTCCCCAGATATCATATTGTGGCTTGCTAGCTCCAATTACACCTGCTACAACTGGTCCAATGTTTATTCCTGTAAGAACTTGTCTAATCAGCATTGCATAATACAATATATAATTTTACTTCATCCATAAAATAATTTTTTTTGAATGTTTCCATAACTACATAACTATTAAGAAATAATAATAGAAATCTTTCAATTTATTTATTATTTTATTTATTTATTTATGCAATAATGTTGGCCCAAGGCCTATACAAGAGGACGCTGTAGATTATACATATGCTTTGAAACATTTTACAAGAAATCGGAGATCGTGGGGGAGTTAACAATAGTAGAGGGGAGCTTGTTCCATTCAACTATGGTATTGGGAAAGAAACTGAATTTAAAACAATCTGTAGAGGCAAAAATAGGTTTTAAATTTTTGGGGTGGTCAAGTCTATTGGAAACATAGCAAGGCTTAATCAAAATTTAAATGACCATGAATAATTTTGTAAAGCATGGCTAAGCGGGAGATAAGTCGGTGAGTAGTGAGTGGGTGGAGATTAAGTTCGAGTTTAGGATCAGAAACTGAACTAAAAAATGACCAGCAGTCGTGAATAAAGCGGGTGGATAGATTTTATTTTGGATATATTCAAGTTTGTCTAAGTTACTAGAGGTGTGGGGGGTCCCAGACCTCAGCTGCATAAGAAAGAATGGGAGAAATATACGTTTGGTAGCAGAGAAGTCAGACATCACAAGTAGAATGTTTGAGATTGTGGCGAAGGAAAAAAAGTTTGTTGAGACATTCCTCTGGTAGACATAATCGATATGATTATTCCAATGGAGAGATCAGGTATATATTTATTATTATCAATTGATAATAGTAGATTTATATATGACTCATTGAACCTTTATCAAAACAGAAAATAGGAATTAAACAAGGGAATTAAATCCTGCAGAAAATAGTATCTCTGTGATTAACTACTTCATGTACAAAGTTTCGGCAAGAAATTTTTATTACTTATGTTTAACAAATCGACAATAAATATTGCAACCTTGTTCTAACCTAACCGCAAGTTAGAAAAAGGAAGAAGGGGGAAAAATATAAAAGGAAAAGTATAATAGATAATGTAGATAAAGATTTTTTTAAGTCCTCTTTTCATCCTAACCCTACGTGTTATGTTTCACTCTTACATGCATATAGTAGAAAGATAAATTATAAAAAGAAAGGAGGGAAAAGAAAAAGCAACTTTCATAGATAATAGGGTTGTTATAAAGCTTCACGATAGTGAAGACAAAAGAAGGAAAACACAGAGAACTTATTTGAATTTATTCCACTGGTGTTTGGACATTTATGCTCGTTGTGGTAAAGAGGTTAATGTTCCAATACAGTAAATTTTCCTGAAAATCCATTATATTCAAAAGCAGTAGTTTTTATTGTATAAAATAATATACAACAGTCAAGAGTATATAATACATCTGAAGCCTGGAAAAAAGTTGATTAGCACTCAAATAGGCTTATTCGTTTTAAGAGTTAATCATCATCAGAGTTCACATTCCAGTTGGGGGACAGATGCAATTTTATTCAGAATTTTCTCAAAACTCTAGGTTTTAGTCTAGAATTAGCTTATCTGAGCATATAAAACAACTGTGGCTTCACAAAATAAAGTCATATTTCATTCTAGAAAGCAAACATTTGTATTTTTAGTTATGTATATTCTCAGTCAAAAATTAAATTACACACATCAAATTTAATAAATCCACAACAAAAGAACATAGAAAAAATATATGACTTAAAAGGACATGAGCTAGGGAAATAGTCAATATCTGAAAAATTATTGACAGATATGCATGAGTATCTTGAAATCATATTATAGGAACACATCTATATAGCAAGAAATAGCCTACATGTTTTAATGTAGGCTTATATCACAGATTTGTTCTAACAAATACATTTTTTCACAATGAAAAATTAAATATGTTCTGTTAAAATTTTGTTTTTGTACTTACCAACTCTCAGCATAAAATTATTGTAAGAGTTCTCATTTATATCTGCTAGCTTATCTTTGAATGCAAAAACCATTTCAGCTAGTATACTCATGTATTCCACTGCAGCTGCCACATTATCATCCTAAGAATGAAAAATAGTTGAAGCAAATATTTCCTTGAAAGCAAGCTTAATTAATCGAAACACTTCAAGTACATTAAGTAGAACCTGAATTATCCTACCCTCATTTATCCAGAACTCTTTATTAACAGAAATTGGTTTTCTTGGTGATATTTTTATTTAATTGATGAACAAGACTGTAGCAAGAGGGAGAACATGGTGGTCCAGTGAAAAATATTAAAAAATGACTGATATATACAGAGGTGGCTCTAACTCACTTGGCGCCCAGATGCAAAGTCTCATGTGCTACCTCTAAAGATGACTATTGCAGGGTGCTGACAGAGACTCTAGGATAAACCTCATTTTTTTAGTACAAATCCACATACCATTGTTTACGGAGTCAAATGCGTATGCCCATATGTCCAGCTTTTAAAGAATCTATCGCTCTTTGACTCAGAATTATTTTATCATTCTTAATCATACCAGATAACTTAATCTACACTGCTCAAAACAATTAGGGGAGCACATGGTTTTAACAAAATTGCGCAAAGATGTATACTGATAAGTAACATAAAATGAATCATCCATAATTTAAAGCCTAGCAGGAAACGGAAGAAGAAAACTTCATATGCAAATCAAAGTTCATGACGTCAAAAACCAGAAAAAGGAGATAAGGGCAGAAATCGGGATGTTGCAGAAACGTCTGTTTTACTGCCGTAACTGTGAAATTCGATTGCGCAGTATTTTTTTTTTGAGACAAGGTGAACATCGAGATAGGGAGCAACATGATTGGAGCCAAGTGCTGTTTACAGACGAGTCCCGATTCAGTCTGGAGTGTGACACCCGACGTGTTCTGGTATGGAGGGACAGGGGCACTCGAAATAACCCCGCATTCGTTCGTGAAAGGTCACAATACAGACGAGCTGGTTGGATGGTATGGGGTGGAATCAGCATAGGTGACTTGAGGATGTCTCAACAACGTGATTTACCGGAATACATGGCATGGCGTGTTATAGGCAGACTGGAATCCGGGCAAACACAACGTAGTGTCGCGGACGCTGTTGGAGTCACCAGAAGTGTTGTTGCAAGGCTGTGGAATCGATTCCAAGAAACAGGAAATGTTAGATGTCGACCAGGGCAAGGTCGGCCACGCGCCACTACAGCAACTGATGACCGGTATATACGGTTAACAGCCCGTCGAAACGGAACAGAGAATGCTACGCAGCTGCAAAGACGGTTGCTCTTGGCAACAGGACGAAGGGTGTCCAGCCAAACAGTACGTAATCAGCTTCATGAGGGAGGGCTCTATGCACGTAGGCCAATGGTCTGCATTCCGCTGACCCCACGCCACCGTGCGGCCCGAAGAAGATGGGCTGCTGAACATCGAGATTGGGAGCAACACGATTGGAGCCAAGTGCTGTTTACAGACAAGTCCCGATTCAGTCTGGAGTGTGACACCCGACGTGTTTTGGTATGGAGGGACAGGGGCACTCGAAATAACCCCGCATTCGTTCGTGAAAGGTCACAATACAGATGAGCTGGTTGGATGGTATTGGGTGGAATCAGCATAGGCGGACGTACAGACCTGCATATCATTCGGAATGGCACTTTGATGGCCCGAAGGTATGCAGACGAGATACTGCGACCTCATGTCATCCTTTACGCTGGAGCCATTGGAGATTCCTTTGTTTTCCAGGATGATAATGCCCGACCGCATAGAGCTTGTCTGGTGGAGAATATGCTTGAAGCTGAAACAATACAGCTTATGGAATGGCCAGCACGCTCTCCTGACCTGAATCCAAGAGCATGTTTGGGACATGCTCGGACGACGCATTACTGCGCGACCAAGGCCGCCTATTACTGTCCGAGATTTGCAGATTGCACTTCTTGAGGAGTGGAACAGTATTCCCCAAAGTCTGATCGATAACCTCATCGCATCCATGGCAAACAGGTGTGCAGCAGTCTTAGCTGTTCGAGGAGACCACACGCCCTATTAAAACTCATGCATCATGTCTAAACAGTACTTTTTTTATCGTTTACATGTAAGCAAATTGTTGCCCTAAATCATCTTTTCATGTTTTTTCCATATTTTCAAAGAATTAAAGCTTAATTCCAAATTTTTTTACGTCTTTTTTCTGTATTGCGCATTGATACGTGTGTACTATCCATTGTATGCCAATACGTGGCTGTCTCGCACGGTTTTCTTCACTTTTTTGCTTGCTCCCCCACTTGTTTTGAGCAGTGTACATTAAAGTTCTTCTTGATGAGCACACACAATCCTTATATGCACTTATTCTGAGAAGAGCAAATATAATGAGGCAACTTAAGAAATTAATTTCAAAGTTGTTTCTGGTGCCCCAAGGACCAGATAAGTGAGAGGCCAAATTTTTCCTTTGCCTTTATTTGACCATTCCGGAAAAATTGCTGGGAAAAATGCACACTTGCCCCTTGTGGCAGAGTACATTTTTATTTCTGATATAACGATTCCAGGACCTGTCTGTTCTATCAAGTTTTCTAAACATCTCCATCATCAAGGTATGACTCAAAAGATTGATGTCACATGAATTTTTACTATTGGAAATTTTTTAAAATTTAGATGTCTAATTAAAGCCTAAGTACCATCCCTTATAACCTGCTGCCTGGGCACACAGCACCTCATCCACCCTTGCTTAAGCTGCCCTGGATACATATGAAATAACATAGTTATACTACTCTTCTATCACTTTGGGTTATATCCCTCCAAAATACCAGTTGCTGCCCTCTGGGAGAAAGTTTTGCTACAGCTCTGAGAACCATAGGCATGAACTTGTATTGGGCCCAGGTGTGTGGACCAGGCCTCCTTTCCATATGTGCTACTATTTTCTTAAAACTATGGGAATTTTGGGTTTGAGCACCTTCTCACCCCCTCCCCCCAATATTTTTGTGCCCTCCCAATATTTCCAACAACTTTACACCGATGTTGAGAATCAGTATGACTTTGTACTTTTCCTATGATGTTTTCAAAACTGTACGCCATGTGCATGCTTTTTTCAAAAATTAAAGAACTATTCTATTTTTCAATTAGGGAAATTCTCTCCAACTTTGAAAAAATTGTTTTCTTATAAATGATAGTCTTGTAGGCTGTAAACCATAATTTAGTATAGTTATATAGGTACTCTTTGATGACTCTCTATTCAATACATTTCTGTTCAGTTTCATCTTTAAGCATAGCTGCTGGATGCCCCACGTGTAGAAGATTCAGGATCATCCGCATGGGGGACAAGTATTGTATACTACAATTATATTGGATATCCATAAATTCTTGGGGGGGGGAGGGGGGGCTAATCTCCTCTTACAACGTTTGTTGGGGAGGGGGGAAAGAACAGGACCATTTTAAGAGCATCATCGGCCCTTGGGCCAAGCGGTTTTCCTGAGGTCCAATTCTAGAAAATTTAAATTAGATCTCATTTTTGTGAGGCCCCTCTTCCAGTGCCGTCTTAACGCATGGGCCCACCTGAGCACGGCCCGGGGGCCTCAAGAGGAGAGGGGCCTCACAAAAATGAGAAGTTATTGAAATTTTCAAGAATTTTCCAAGTAAAGGCCTCAAAAACATCATTTGGCCCGGGGGCCCATGATGCTCTTAGGACAGCCCTGCCCTCTTCTCTTGAGGCCATTGGCCTGTGCCTGGGTGGGCCCATACATTAAGATGGCACAGGGGAAGAGCCTAGCATCCAGATTCCTCAAGTTCCAGCACCTATGCTCACCATGGAGTAGAAAAGATGAACTTCTACTGATATATGTACATACACAATTTAGAACTCAAAAGAATGACAAACTGAAAATGTTTACGAAAATAAGAGGACAGCTGAACAATATTTTGTAGGGTGGAAAAATGCTTGTGTCTCGTAAAAACAAGACGTATGGCCGGTGTGTTAAAATTTGTAGAGTTGTAAGTGCATCAAAAATAACCTTGATTGTGGCATGGCTTGGAAAAAGGTTCGCCACCCCTGCTGCATGCACTAGTTGCTTCTGAGAACTCTTCATCCAGTTTAATTTATTCTTTTGGCACTTGAAAGTATACTTACCGCTATCCTGTATTCTGGCATTAGACCAATAGCTGCCATATATGTACTTCCAACAGTTTTAATTTTATCAATAGATTTGAAACGTTCATCGTCCAAAAGCTGAAATATATATATATACATATATATATATACGAGTATATATAAACAAATTTGAATTTTTTAAACCATAAATAAATGAAACCTAATCCCATGAACAAGCAGATGATACAAGTTGCTTACGTGAATAAAACACAATCTAAACATATTACTTTTCAATTTCTGTGTGTCAGATAAGCTTGCTCGGTAGTTTTTTAATGAAAATATAGATGTTTTCAGCCTAAAGAGTCAAGATATACTAAGAAATTGTAATACGTATAAACGAAGAATGAAATTTTCTTGAAAAACTAACTTCATCAAAGTCTGCAATTATTTCATTAAGTAGTCTCAAACATTCCATTCCTTGATTGTTACCATCTAATTCCATGTAAAACTCATGGAAATTAGGAATAGAAGCAAAAACAACTCCAACTTTGGAATAGCTTTGGTTGTACAAATCCTGTGAAAATAAAAAATAAAAATTTACAATGATTAAAAAAGTTATACTCTGTGACGACAAGAGAGTTTAATTAATTTATTAACTATTATTTATTTATTAATCTATACAATATTGTTGGTTGAAACATATAAAAGAGAATGAATATGACTACAGATATTGTTTTGAATGAAAGAGATTCAGTTCTAAGATATTTGATGATAGCAATCTAAGATCCCATGAATGATTTAAGAAAGAAGATGCTGCATGTGCGAGTATGATGTGGTGGCTATTATGTATAAACATTTTTACATTTAAGTTCATATAACTCTTTCAGATGACTAACAATACAAAAGATAAATATTCAATAATTGATGTAATAAATGTGTTTCTTTTTAGAAGTGTTTATTTATTTGTACGATATTGTTTGACCGCAGCCTATACAAGAGAATACAGTGATGGGATTTGACATAGGAGATGATTGCTGCTAAATACAAAATCAAAAATTGAAGCAAAATCTATAGTATTTGATGGAAGGTTGTTTCAACCACTAACTGTTTGGGGGGAACTAAATTCTCGAAGCAATCTGTGAATGCAAGGAAAGGTTTCAATTTTTGACAGTGATTGAGTCTATCAGAAAATGTGAAGATTTGATTGGAATATGTGGGAAGTGTCAAAGTGTTAAAATAGCCATGGATAATTCTGGAAAGTAGGGCTAAATGAGCAATATACCTATGGGAGGCTACATTTATGCATTAAGAAACACTTTTGACATTAAACCCTTAACTGCCAATGAAATTTTATACGATTCACTCCCCAGTGACACCCTTTTTTGATCACAAAGAGTAAAGATGTATAAATATGCCTATGGCAGTTAAGGCACATACTCCCTAAAGTATATATATATATATATATAGTAGAGTTAAGGGGGGTTATAATATGAACACTTTTAACAATCATACAAACACTTTTAATATTAATATACAAACATTTTTAAATACTATGTCATAAATTCATATGAACTCTTAACATATAATCAATACAGTACATCAGCAGCAATACACATTTGAACTTCTCTAGCTCAAAGTAATATCAATTTCCTGAAGTAATTTAAGATAATAAAGTTTTCCTGTACATCATACATCCAGTCTGGACTGCAACTAGGGGGAGTAGGCAGGTGGTCTTTTGCATCCCGGACTCTGAACTAGAGGGGTGCTAAAGTCATCATTTAACTGTTCCTTCTACATTACACAGGGGTACCAAGATGTGTGCTTGCCACGGTTGAGTAGGTATCTAGTTACGGCACTGAGTCCAGCCTACCTCAGTGAAAAGTTATCAAGTTCCACAGGTTTGATACCAGAATATAAGGCATTAATATGTAAAAACAGGTAATAGGCACAAATGTTGAATTCAAAATTATGGATGAATAGTGTACAAAAGAAAGAGAATTAGAGCAAAAATATTTCCACATTGGTTCAAATTGTATTTTATAACCATCGAGTGTAATAAACTTCAACTTCTTTGTCCTTCACATACCCTTAAAGTGATATCTATTGTATAGGGAACTTTTAAAATTACAGTTTTTTAGAAAAATTGAAGGAATAATTTGCCAGTTCCATTTATTCTAATTTTTTTTTATGCTGGTTGCATACATACCATGTTATTTTTAAATTGGTTATCCAAGAAATGGGTAGCCACATGAGCTGGTAAGAGGTTGAAAAGTATTCTTCTATTGCTGCTCTGCAAGTCATGCATCTCACGCTTCTCTTCATTAGCCTGAAAAACATTGAAGACAACTGAGTTATATTGAGATAATTACTGATTAACAGACTTTAAATTTTTTCTTATCCTACATATACACTGCTGGCCACCGTAAATGCAACACCCTGAAGGAAGCATGCAAATAATATGAAATTTACAACATGCATTAGCGGAGGTGTGATAAGCAAATGATAAGAATTTCAGCGCAGAAGCACATCACGCGTGCCTGTGGCGCCACTTCAAAGCGCTATTTAAGGCTTGGAGATTTCGACGATTTGAAGTACGGCAATTGTGTTTTTCTTGTGGTTTTTTCAAAAAAACGATCAATTATGCCTCGTAGAAAACAGAGATCATCTTTTGATCAAGTATCCGAGTTCGACAGAGGAAGGATAGTGGCCTACCGAGATTGTGGATTATCTTTCAGGGAAATCGGTAGTCGTGTTGGACGAAACCAAACAACTGTAATGCGGATATGTGATCGTTGGATGCAGGAGGGTACGACGGACCAACGTGTTCGATCGCATCCACCTCAGTGCACCACTCAGTGATGGTAACTCGTGGGAAATTTCCCATATTCGTGGGAAAAATTGGCCAAAATTTGCCCAAGTGGGAATTTCTTAGCATTTGTGGGAAATTTTGAGAGTTCATCAAACAAAAGAATTTTTGCAAAAAATAAAGAAATTAATGCAGTGCAATACTTTTCTATTGTAAAATACTTGATTATGTATTTCCTCGCTAGATGACAGCACATTTTTCTGAGTGCGTGGGAAAATTTTAGTCAAAAGGGAATTTTTTGAGGGAAATTTCGCTGGAAGAGGTTACCATCACTGGCACCACTTCACGTGATGACAGGCGTATTGTGCGTATGGCAGTGACGGATCGCTCAGCCCCATCACGAACCATAGCACAGCACATTCAGTCTGTACCGCATCATCCAGTGTCTGCGCGTACCATTCGACGCCGTTTACAGCAGAGTGGTCTGTCCGCAAGACGTCCATTGCTTCGTCTACCCTTGACGCAGAACCACAGACGTCTCCACCGCCAATGGTGCGATGAAAGAAGGATGTGGACGGCACAATGGAATGAAATAGTCTTTACTGACGAGTCACGCTTCTGTCTGCAACACCACGATGGTCGGATTCGAGTCTGGAGACACCGTGGAGAGAGGATGCTGAACAGCTGCGTTATGCACCGCCACACAGGTCCTGCACCGGGTATTATGGTATGGGGCGGTATTGAATATCAGTCTCGCACTCCTCTAGTACGCATTGCCGGTACTTTAAAAAGCCAGTGCTACATCGCCGAGGTATTGGAGCCAGTTGTCCTTCCTTACCTTCAGGGCTTGCCCACGGCCATAATTCAACAGGATAATGCGCGACCACACGTGGCACGCATTGTCCAAAGGTTCTTCATCAATCGCCAGATTGAATTGCTTCCCTGGCCAGCTCGCTCTCCGGATCTTTCGCCGATAGAAAACATGTGGTCCATGGATGCTCAACGATTGACCCAGATTACATCCCCAGCTGCCACACCAGATCAACTTTGGCAACGCGTGGAAGCTGCTTGGTCTGCTGTACCCCAAGAACACATCCAAAGTCTCTTTCAATCAATGCCGAGGTGTGTGGCAGCGGTGATTTCCAACAATGGCGGCTACTCTGGCTACTGATTTTGGCAGGAACCACACTTCACAGAAGTCTATAAATTGAATCATTTGATGCTTGGTCAACATGTTATCTACAAAATAAATATTGTTGCGATATCTCTTGTCTTTCTTGGTGTTGCAATTCGGGTGGCCAGCAGTGTATATATACTAAACATAATTTATTATACAATGCAAATCGATATCAATTCAAAAAATTTTTTTTGAGTGTGTACCTTTATCAATAAAATGATAGTATGAAATACTGTATTTTAACCTGTATAAGTAACCCCATAATATTTTGGGCTTAAAATTGGGAAAAAAGTTGAAAAAGATGTATCTCTATAATACTCTCCATGTATAATAACCCCTCCCTATATTTTTGGGACCCAATTTTTAGCAAAGGGGGTTCCTCATACTCTTAAAATATGCTACATGTTCTTATATCTTTATACTTTCATCAGTTTTAATCAAATCACTGCAACACTGAGAAATTCAGACAGTTTAAACTTTTCAAGCTTCTTCAATTGGATTCTTTATTTCATTTCTTTTTATACAACACAGCATAATATAGTTTTTCACTCAGTACGTCATTCAAATCTGAACCTCATTACCAAATCTGAAAAACCTAAACTATCATAGCTAAAGATGTTTTAGAAAATATTTGTAATATCAACATTAATGTCATCTAAGACTAAATGATTCATAATGTAATCTTCCAAGTTTTCCCAAAAGATTTGTGCAATCTATCCAGAGAAATTGTTAGTGTTAGTACACATCCATGCCTGAACCAAGATTCAAACCCATATCTGCACAGCTGAAGACTAGCATGTTAACCACTCCACTGATAGGTGGTAAGACTTTTTTGTATTCATACTTAACAACTGAGCAGCAATTATAAACAGTTGTCTTTATTAATGCATGATGATAAAATTAATGAGATAGCAACTTATTGAGATCATTTGTAATTGAGGTCTATAGTATGAACAAATAATTTATGTTAAATTGAAGATTTATTATACTAACTAAAATCCTATAACTGCAGCGTTCAGGATATAAAAATATCAATTAAAGGTTTCAAATTCAGTTATTTTCTCTTCTTTTGTTAATAATCAAAATTAGTCAACATAGTATATCCAGTCAAGTTAGTCTATATGAAATAATTCTTCTACACATGGGTCTGCAACCAGATATAAAATGTTCTTAGTGAGCCAAGGCAAGCATGAATTCTATTGCTACCTCCATAATGTCGAAGAACGAGCAGTGAAAGGAAGGCAAAGAGTTAAGCTGGCGCTCCTTGTTCCAGTGCCCAGGGCACCAGATCCGCCTGCTGTCCCTGGTTGTGGCTATGTGCATATTAATAAATAGTATGGAACTCCCTTAAACCACTCTATTGCCTATAAGCTATTGACACAATATTGTAAGACTGAATAGAAATTTAATTTAAAAACAACAAAACAATTTACATGACTTCTTGAAAAATTATGCATTGCAGCTTGCCTGGAAATTATGATTCCTCAATTAATATGCTTTGAACTATTTTTCCTTGAATGTAAAAGAAATCTATATGACTTTGAAAAACAAAAAAGCTTTGTGCAGTTAAAGAGTTAAAATAATGCAACAAGTTTTTATTTTACACAACAACTGAACAAAGCAACTTGTGATTAGATCAGTCATATGAGAGCAGTCATAAATATTTACTTGAACATTCCATAAGAAGTCTAAGCGGGCTGTCCACTCTACTTGACGTCCATGTATTATTACAGCAAGCAAGAAATGCAAGATTACAAGAATACCAATAGCATCAGATGGAATAACAGACCTGTACATGAACAAAATAGAAATACTTCAGCTGATTTGCATAATAATTCCCACTTTAAACATAATTGCTCAATACATAGATGATAAATTTTATTTGAGGTAAAGGGAAAATTCATGATATATAAGCAGTTAAAACAGGAATTTTTGGAAACATCTCTTCACTAGGAACATACTATTTATTAAAATAACTTTTTCCATTATATTAGAATGAGGTGAATTTTTTAAAAGTTTATCAAAAATACTAATAGATAAAAAAATTTGTACTTTTTTATAATAAAAAATGAGAAAAAAATTATAGTCAGACATCGGTGTAATTTGATCCTTGAAAGATGAATAAAAATGACTGCAGGGTGATTAACAACAAGAAATCACAAATGCTTAGTTATGCTATACCACACCCTTTAAAAACTGAGGTTATGAGCAGAGTGACATTAAAAAATAATAAAATAATAGACATTATACTGATGTATAACTGTACAAAAAAAAGTAGCAAAAGATTTTTACCCTGCTGCTACATCATAGCAAGTAAAAAGGTTTATGTGGAAGATTTCTATTGCAACAATAAAAATGGCAGTCATTGGTAGCAGAAGAGCCGTCTTTATGATAATTGGAAACCGAATGAATATGACCACAGAGAGAAATGTCAGTATGCAGCTAATCACAATATACTGTGGCAATGGGCAGACAAAATTATCATACATCAAGGCTGCTTGTGATGCGTTTGTTGGATGTGTGCATGGAACTTCTGTTGCACATGAAAACTGTAAGTATAAAAGAGACAAGGAAAGCAAAACTATAAGAATAAAAAGGATAAATCTAACTTGAACAATTTGCATGACTAATTAGTTGCATAAGTATAGCTATCCACTACATAAATTATCAGTTTATCACAGCAGATCAAAGTTAAAATTTTGGAATGTACGAGAAGTTAGAGTATTGAAGGGCATATGGGTAATATGGAATACCAAGTTTATTATTTAATCAGGTATAAGAAAGAAAAACCTATGAGAGAGTATAAATCAAGATGACAGAGGTTATTTATGGGATCTTCACCTCAACAATAATCCTTCTTTTTCTTACTCCTCAATGTATTTATTCATTTTAATTTTACCCAGTTCCACATCTGTATGTGTGTATCAGAGCTATAGAAAGAAATATAATTCGGGGGGGGGGGCCAAAGTGGTTGAACAATATAATTTACTATGATTTTCCATAAATTTTGGAAATTTTTTCACATTTCGGCGGTTTCAAAGGGGGTTTGGCCAATCTTTAAAATATGCATATACACTGCAAAAAAACCCACTATATATTTTGCCAAAAAAAAACCACATGTACAAACACCCCAAATAAACAGTTGAAAAACCCTTTCGAAAATTCTCTCAAGTTCAAAAATTACCTTTCAGCACATGTACCTTCAGGGCAAAGTGTCACACTTAGGAAAGAACTTCTGAAATGCAATTAAATACAGTGAATCGTTGATATAACTCTGCGAACTAAGAAAAAAATTCTTGTAGGGGCTTATCACTATATCGAGATGCATCATTAACATTAAGACCTACAAAATGTATGCTGTTGTTGGCATCTCTAAATTAGCATTGTTGTTATATGACACTATAAAAGCCATTTGTAAGTATTTATTTGCTGCAAAAAACTCTAATTGATTAGTTGATGAATATAGTTCAGTTCGTTTTTTATGCTCTATAAAGTAGTTTCTCGCAAAACTTTTTTGTGTACTGTATAGAAAGTAGCTTCATGGCAACTGATGGTAGATAGTGCAAAATACACATCTTACAAATACCCTTGAAACAACAAACACAGGTGAGGAATTTATAATACATTGAAGGTGATTTTGAGCAAAATATAAAAAACATTGTTGTAGAACACAGCTTCAAAATCTCCCCAAACATAATGTTACTGAGGGGTTTATCAAAAAAGGATACTATTGGATCGAAATGAGTTTAACATTAGACTATCAACAATTCCAAACAACATTAGAAAAATATGGTTGTAGAGAGATTTATTGTAGCATGGTTTCACTGTAGGCCTACATTAAAAGCTATCCTTTCAACTAACGAAAAACCTCTCACCATATTCTTGGTGAAATAGAACAGTTTATACTTCCAACTCACACATGACAAGCTCAAGGTAACAAGGCAACAAATTCTCTTTATCCATTGAGCCGTGTTTCAACCTCTTTCCCTTAGTTTTTTCTCTGCTTATAATATCTGCTGCAGATGTAAAAAATATTGAGGTGGCCATCAGGCAATATCTGTCAAGTGATAAGAAATCTTTATGCTCGTGACTACTCAGTATGAGCTCCCCCATACTAGGTGAATTGAGGAAAGGCAGAGGCCAGTCATTTAGGGGGGGGGGCCCATTGTGCCCCCCCCCCGGCTTTTGAAAATACACTAAAAATGGTATATATATATACAAATATATATATATACATACATTGAGTACATGAGCTTTGCCCCCCTCCCTGCTGGAAAACGTTGAAATGACGGCCCTGAGAGAGGAAAGGTGATAAAAAAGTAAAAAAAAATGAATTGAAAGTTTACTGCTTCCAATTAACAGCAGTAGCTAAAAATTAACTTGCAAAGCCACAAATAAAAAAAAAGAGAGAGAGAGAGAGCCACAGCTTTTATTACAATGAAGACTATGTAGCTTTAGTTGGTAATGATGATTAAATTATGTTAATATTGGCCATTGGTCACATATATTGTAATGAAATCATAAATGGAAACTTTGGGGTATCATTAGATTTTCTAACAAATTCAGCTATCAAAAATTCTTAATATTTGACAATGAATGTTTGAAGTGCATAGCATTTTTAAACTTGAAAGAAAAAAATACAGTTCAGAAACTTGAGTTTGTTTCTGTTGCAATACATTCTTATTATAATGATCAGAAATTGAGAAAATCTTACCACATTGAGTTGTGCCACAGCATATACAATGAATAGTGTTAACACTATAGAGGTCAGCCTTACAGGGAAGAAATTGCCAGGGTCCCAAGATATCAGCTAATGAATTAAAGTATAAAGATATCATTTTCACACAATTATGTCAAACATGAAGGCAACAAAAAGTGAAAAACTTTTTATAAAACACTATTATATTATACTATAATATACACTATAATATCATACACTTGATATTTGTATGGGTATAGGCACTGGGAACCTAGGGGCTGAGGCCATTTGCACCACCCGATAAATTTTTTAAGAAGGCTCAGCCCCCCCCCCCCCACCGACAATAATGTTGGAAAAACAATGCAATGCACCTTTCCCCTGCTGCATACGCTCTTGACTACTCTTGAATAAAACTCTTTAGCTGTCCCCATAAAAAGAAATCAAGACACGACAGATCGGGCGATCGTGGTGGCCAAGCTACAGGACCACGATCGCCCGATCTGTCGTGTCGCCAAGCTACAGGCCCGATCCATCGGTTTGGAAAAGTGACGTCCAGATGGTGTCGTGCCTCTCGCCCAAAATGGGCTGGAGCTCCATCGTGCTGGAACCACATACGCAGCCTGAGAGCAGTTAGAACATCTTCCAGCAAGTCTGGCAGCTCCTCCTGCAGAAACGTCCGGTATTTGCCCTCGTCAAGGCATTTCGGCAGAAGATAAGTCTTGTAGGCGGTAGACGACGATTCCTGCCCAAACATTGATGGAGAATCGTCGCTGATGTGCATGTGGATTTACAGACGCCCAGGCATATTTATTGTGGGTATTAAATGCACCATCTCGTGCGAAAGTGCATTCATCGGAGAAATAACAGTTGCCGCAAAATCTGAGCGTGCTTCACTTTGCAGTAGGAGCCAACGAACGTAGTCTACGCGACGAGCATAATCTTCTTCATTTAATGTTTGGACTCGTATGGGTACAACCTCTCACCCTTCAGTACCCGCCATGTCGTGGATTGTGGCACACCAACAGCTCGTGCACTTGTAATTGGCTGATCTGTTACTATCTCCAAAATCTCGTCTTGCACACCTGCTGTTTTGCCAGTCCTTATACGACCTGCATCAGACCTGGAAGAAAGAAAGGATCCCGTTTCACGCAGCTGCCGATGCAAGCGCGTAAATGTTTTCGGATTGGGCAACCGCCTGTGGGGAAAATGCTACCGTACATTCGTGCCGCCTCTGTGGTATTTCCGTTTGCAGCTCCATAAGTGCAATGCATGTCTGCTTTTTCAGTATTGCTAAAGTGCGCCATATCATCTCATATGTTACAACTGTTAGAACGCGCATGCGCACACACTGGAATAACTTCACAGGCCCGTCGTCCGCGCCTTTTATCCACTGTGACGCAGCTTTGCATACGGTTTATTCTTCTTCCTCAGGTTAAATTTGCACGCATGGTGTTTTTTTCTCCCAAAAAAATTATGCTAAATTTCAACAGGAATGCCGTTTTAACGTTTGCGGAGTGGCCGTTTGGAAACGCGCGTTTGTATTCATATTAGACCTTGCATTCTTTGATGACAATTGTTTGTATTGGTGTGTATCACCTCTTAAAATTTTTCCATCTTTTCTGAATCACCCTGTATATACTCAAATTTATAGCTGAGGAAGGGCCTAAGTATGTGGCAGCCCGGTGCAAAAAACTGCTTTGCGGCCTCATCTCTAAAACGGGTTAACCCTTATTCTCTTAGTCATATATAGGTGCTGGAACCTAGGGGTTGAGGCCATTTGGGCTCCCAATAAATTTTATAAAGGAGCTGAGTCCCCCCACACAATAAATTCTGAAAAAAACAATGCAATGCACATTCTCTCTCCTGCTTACGCACTTAAAAGCCCCGTATAACAGCAATATTCAGCCCCTCCTCCAATGTTTTCTTCACGTCAAGAGTCTTTCATCTCATCGAGCAAAATTTCCCTTTTGACTCAAAGTAGAAAACATGATTTTCCCAAGAAAAACAATTCCTTTAACCTGAAACGGAGGACAAAAGGGAAAATTTTCCGAAATGTAGGAAGATGCTTGAAATGACATAAGAAAGGAGGACGCCTCGTAACTCTACTTTTAACTGAGATTACCAACCGTCCTCCTTTAGGAGAGTATGTCCTCCATTTCATTTGATTTAAAACATCCTCCTACGTTTCGGAAAATTCGACAGTTGTCCTCCTGTTCAGGTTTCCGGAATTTTTTTTATTTTTTAAAAAATTTTCCCTACTTTCAAACACACATTTCTTCATCGATATGAGTGTTTTTGTCCCCCCCCCCTCACACACACACATGCATTCGCCAATATCTGTCGAAATTCCCAAAATGTTTTGTTTCGGTTGATTTCAGTAATCAATGTTAAAATTGCCGATTTAGCGTAGAAATGCGGAAATTTAGTGGTGTTTTCTGCCACATCAATAATTTTGAAAAGTGAATTAATTTTTGATTTTCGAAATATTGAGTTCACTTAGAAATACGAAGCCCAGAAAATTAAATTTAAAATAATGTGCCAGGACCACTTTTAAGGTGGATATGCATGCAATAACATTGATTTCAACTTTTTACTTGTATCTTCTCAAGCGCGAAAATGAGAATCAATGTCTACGTATTGTCTTATATTATCCAATTGCATCAAGCCATATAGTTTAAGGTGTTTTGAAATTAATTATGGGCCCATATAAATTATATTGAAGAAATTCCGCAACTTTAATCAAGCATTTTTTGAAGGAAAAACAGGCAGATAAATAACTTGAAGCTGTGAAAATATTCGAAATATCTAGCTCCCATTAAAAAGAAAAAAAAAGATTCATTTCTATGTTTCTTTAATTTAGATTTCTGTTTCTTTAATTTAGATTTCTGTTTCTTTAATTTAGATTTCTGTTTCTTTAATTTAGATTTCTGTTTCTTTAATTTAGATTTCTGTTTCTTTAATTTAGATTTCTGTTTCTTTAATTTAGATTTCTGTTTCTTTAATTTAGATTTCTGTTTCTTTAATTTAGATTTCTGTTTCTTTAATTTAGATTTCTGTTTCTTTAATTTAGATTTCTGTTTCTTTAATTTAGATTTCTGTTTCTTTAATTTAGATTTCTGTTTCTTTAATTTAGATTTCTGTTTCTTTAATTTAGATTTCTGTTTCTTTAATTTAGATTTCTGTTTCTTTAATTTAGATTTCTTTAATTCAGATTTCTATGTTTCTTTAATTTAGATTTCTATGTTTCTTTCATTTAGATTTCTATGTTTCTTTAATTTATATTTCTATGTTTCTTTCATTTAGATTTCTATGTTTCCTTAATTTAGATTTCTATTCTTTAATTTAGATTTCTTTCTTTCATGGTCGCACAGGAAGTCGCCATATTGGTTACCTTGTATGTCCCTCAAAAAAGAGGGAAATATCACGTGATCCAAAAAGCCTCATTGTTGTGGCGTTTTTTATAGAAATAGCAGCGCCATCTGTTGGGGAAATTGGGATAAGTGATGCGACTAAGGGTGCGTGTGCAGACGCACTCCTTTCTCAGTTTTCGGATCTGTAAACACTAGGGGTGGTTCCCTTTTTTAATGTGGCGCCATCTGTTGCGGAAATTTAGAAAAATTACGTTATCAAGATTGCGCGAGCAGGCGTCCTCCTTTCTCACTTTTCGAATTTCGTAACCTTACTTTTAACTAAATTTTTCCCAGCCATCTATCGGTGGAAATACGTAGTCAAGTATTTTACACTAGAGAGAAAAAAGTACTCTCTGAATTGCATTTATATACACTGTTCAAAACAATTAGGGGAGCACATGGTTTAAACAAAATTACGCAAAGATGTATACCGATAAGTAACATAAAATGAATCATCCATAATTTAAAGCCTAGCAGGAAACGGAAGAAGAAAATTTCATATGCAAATCAAAGTTCATGACGTCAAAAACCAGAAAAAGGAGATACGGGCAGAAATCGGGATGTTGCAAAAACGTCTGTTTTACTGCCGTAACTGTGAAATTCGATTGCGCAGTATTTTTTTTTGAGACAAGGTGACTTGAGGATGTCTCAACAACGTGATTTACCGGAATCCATGGCATGGCGTGTTATAGGCAGACTGGAATCCGGGCAAACACAACGTAGTGTCGCGGACGCTGTTGGAGTCGCCAGAAGTGTTGTTGCAAGGCTGTGGAATCGATTCCAAGAAACAGGAAATGTTAGACGTCGACCAGGGCAAGGTCGGCCACGCGCCACTACAGCAACTGATGACCGGTATATACGGTTAACAGCCCGTCGAAACAGAACAGAGAATGCTACGCAGCTGCAAAGACGGTTGCTCTTGGCAACAGGACGAAGGGTGTCCAGCCAAACAGTACGTAATCGGCTTCATGAGGGAAGGCTCTATGCACGTAGGCCAATGGTCTGCATTCCGTTGACCCCACGCCACCGTGCGGCCCGAAGAAGATGAGCTGCTGAACATCGAGATTGGGAGCAACACGATTGGAGATAAGTGCTGTTTACAGACGAGTCCCGATTCAGTCTGGAGTGTGACACCCGACGTGTTCTGGTATGGAGGGACAGGGGTACTCGAAATAACCCCGCATTCGTTCGTGAAAGGTCACAATACAGACGAGCTGGTTGGATGGTATGGGGTGGAATCAGCATAGGCGGACGTACGGACCTGCATATCATTCGGAATGGCACTTTGACGGCCCGAAGGTATGCAGACGATATACTGCGACCTCATGTCATCCCTTACGCTGGAGCCATTGGAGATTCCTTTGTTTTCCAGGATGATAATGCCCGACCGCATAGAGCTCGTCTGGTGGAGAACATGCTTGAAGCTGAAACAATACAGCTTATGGAATGGCCAGCGTGCTCTCCTGACCTGAATCCAAGCTCGGACGACGCATTGCTGCGCGACCAAGGCCGCCTGTTACTGTCCGAGATTTGCAGATTGCACTTCTTGAGGAGTGGAACAGTATTCCCCAAAGTCTGATCGATAACCTCATCGCATCCATGGCAAACAGGTGTGCAGCAGTCTTAGCTGTTCGAGGAGACCACACGCCCTATTAAAACTCATGCATCATGTCTAAACAGTACTTTTTTTTATCGTTTACATGTAAGCAAATTGTTGCCCTAAATCATCTTTTCATGCTTTTTCCATATTTTCAAAGAATTAAAGCTTAATTCCAAATTTTTTTACTTCTTTTTTCTGTATTGCGCATTGATACGCGTGTACTATCCATTGTATGCCAATACGTGGCTGTCTCGCACGGTTTTCTTCACTTTTTTGCTTGCTCCCCTAATTGTTTTGAGCAGTGTATATATATTTTTTTTTCAAAAAATATTCTTTTGTTTCTTGACTCTCAACATTTCTAATATAGACGGGGTGACCACACGACCTTATTTCTCGGACAGTTACGGTTTTTTCTGTTTTTCTGGCTGTCCCGACTGTTTTGCAAAAATGCCCCGGTTTTTTACGTATTTTCAATGAAGACAATTTGGCTTTTTATTCTCTTCAAATCAACGATTAAAATTATCTCCCAACTCAGAAATTACATTACAATAATTACGACTACAAATACGAATATTCATCTCACATTTTGTCATGTTTTTTTTTAATTCATTACAGTTTGAATTGGCACTTCATTTCCCATGATTGACCATTTTTCTGCGATTTTCGCACAAGTTAGCAACTTTGCTTACTTTTGGCACTATTCTTGACGATAATTGGTATTGTCCCGTATTTCAAAGCCCAATTTCCCGTATTTTTCTCGAGCAGATATAATCAGTTCTCCATGTAGAACAATTTTGGCTAATTTTTCCCAAGAATATGGGAAATTTCTCACGGGTTACTACAACACCCCACTAAAGATATTTCTAGTGCGCGTATTGGTTGCCATCACTGCTTATGAATCTCCTCCCAACAGAGGCGTCGGAAGTATTTTGATCCTGTGGGTGCTCGTCTTGAGTTTTATGTTGGAAATTTGGATGAGTTTGAGCACTCTGGAGGTGCTCAAACCCATTCTACAAAGTTCCGTGGGTGCTCGAACACCCAGAGCACCTTCGATTCTGACATCACTGGCCCTGAGAGTGAGAGATCAAAAGAGTGACATTGGAGAATGTGTATGTGCATAGGAGTGACCTGGAGAGCAAGAAACCAGATCAGTGAGCTACCTATAGAATGATCTAGAGCGTGTATGTAAGCATAGTGAATGACCTATTATGAATTGCTTCATTATGAAAGCACATAAGTAACCATAAGATCTTAATACCGAGTTGCTAGGTCAGTGAGTGATTGAGAAAGTAGCCTAGAGAATCAGGGGTCAAGTCAGTCAGTGACCTAAAGAGAGCTAGGTCCCAGGCCAATGAGTGAATGAAAGAGTGACGCAGTGAATGACGGGGCAGGTTGGTGAGTGATCAAAAGAGTAGCCTAGAGAATGCCCTTAAGTTACTCTTTTGGTCTCTTACTGATATGGTTTCTCGAAATTTGGGTCACTCCTATAGGCACACACATTATCTAGGTTCTAGAGACCGTGTATAAGGACATCAAATCACAGGGCAAAGTAAAATGTGTGCTAATAAATGCCAGGAGCTTGGGTAATAAATAATATTTTTTAGAAACTATGATAGCTGTGTGTAGGGCATGGATGTTATGGCCATTACAGAAGCTTGGGCAAACGATGGGGATGAATCTTTTTTACAAATCTCAGGATACGATACTTTTTAAGAAATAGATCGGATAGGAAAGGGGGTGGAGTCTTGATATACGTGAAATGATGTTTGAAGGCTAGAGAGTGTAACGCGCAGAGAAGTGATATTGAAACTATATGGGTTGAGCTTGAAAACAAAAGGAGTCATAAACTTATTGTAGGTGTTTGTTACAATCCACCGAATAGGAATTCAAACTACATCGCCAAACTTCATGATGAAATTTCCTGTGTGTGTAAGCATAAGAGGGTTGTGATATTCAGTGCCGTCTTAACGCATGGGCCCACCCGGGCACGGCCCAGGGGCCTGAAGAGAAGAGGGACCTCGCAAAAATGAGATTTGGTTGAAATTTTCTAGAATTTAGCTGGTAGGGCCTCAGAAAAACCACTTGGCCCATGGGGGCCCATGATGCTCTTAAGACGGCCCTGGTCATATTAGGGGATTTCAATTACCCGGATATCTATTGGGATAACTTTTGAGCTAGAGATCAATATGAAAGAGGCTTTCTTAAGTTGGTGCTCGATACTTTTTTATACCAGTACGTATCAGAAGCCGCGAGGGGTACTGCTATTTTGGATTTAGTTCTCACTAGTTCCGAGGATCTTGTTGAACATGTTTCGGTGGGGGACGAGTTTTCTTCCACTGATCATCGTGCCGTTAGTTTTTTCTGTAACTTTTCTTGGATCCTTGTTTTCGGACAACTAACTTTTATGTTTTGAGAGAACGGTTAACGGAAGTTTTCAAAGACCGGTTGGAATCAGTCGGGTGATAAGTCAGCGGGAAGAGTTTAGTACGAAGCTGTCCTCTTTTTGGCATGACGTCATACTCTTTATTCGAAAAAAGCGTGTTTGTTCATCGCGTGCCCTATGGTTCACGGATAGCGTGCATAACCGTTATCTTGAAAAGAAACGTGCATTCAGAGAGTATAAAAGTGAACGAGGTGACTGTTATTGTTTACTGATAAAAGAAGAGCGTTGAAGAAAGCGATAAGGGATAGTAAAAAAAGAAGTTGAATCTAGGTTGGCAGGTAACATTGGCTCTGACCCAAAATGATTTTTTAGATACATCAATAATGGAAGTAAGGGGGACAGTGGGTCTCCTCTCGATGGGAGGGTCTAGGGTAGAGGGCAATGTAGACATGTGTAGTGCTTTCAGTGACTTTTGAAACGATATTCAATGTACTGGTGTTGCATGGGGTAATACAATCCTTAATGATATTCAACTAGAAGACGTGGAGGCCCTAAATCTTCTAAGAAATGTATGTGCAAGCAAACCACCAAGACCAGATGATATCTATCACAGGGTCCTCAGGGAATGTGCTAATGAATTGTTGGGCCAGTTGCACAGATCTACAGGAATAGTGTTGCTGAGGGTAGAGGGCCGTCTTAAGAGCATCATGGGCCCCCGGGCCAAATGATTTTTCTGAGGCCCTTCTAAGAAAATTCTCAGAAATCTGAACCAGATCTCATTTTTGTGAGGCCCCTTTTCTCTTGAGGCCCCCGGGCCGTGCCCGGAAGGGTGAGTAGATAAGAAGAATCCGTATATGCCGTACTTAAGACGGCACTGTGAGGGTATCGTCCCAAGGGATTGGGAGCTTGCTAATGTTGTCCCGATATTTAAAAATGGTAGTAAAGAAGCTGTGTGCAATTACCGTCCAGTGAGTTTGACGAGTTCTCTCTCGAATTTTTGGAAATTATTATGAAAAAGCGATTGGTGAAGTGGATAGACGAGAATAATGTATTATCGGATAATCAGCATGGGTTCAGGAAGGGGACGTCATGTGTAACTAACCTCATTTGCTTCTATGATCACGTGACTAAGACTTTGGGTGAGAGCAAAAATGTAGATGTTGTTTCCCTTGATTTCCAGAACGCATTCGATCGGGTCCAACATGGTAATCTCTTGAGGCGTTTACACGAGATTGAGATTGGGGGCAACTGGCTGAATTGGATAGAATCGTGGTTAAGAGATAGGTCACGAGTTATGGTGAACAGTTAATTCTCTGGTTGCACAGGCGTCACAAGTGAAGTTCCTCAAGGAAGTGTCCTTGGCCCCTTGTTATACTTTTTCACTTTTTATCGATAACCTCGATCAGGGTATCGATGGGATTGCTAGCAAATTCGCAGATGACCTGAATATAATGTACAGTGAATGTATGTGAAATAATGTACAGTGGAACTTCGTTTAAGGAGCCTTATTCGTTCCGCACAACGTGCTCGTTATCTGAATCGCTCGTATATCGAATCAAACTTTTCCATAGGAAATAAAGTAAGCTCGGTTAATTCGTTCCACAATTATTCACTCCTATAACAATAAATAATAAAAATTGCATTGGATCACTAATACAACAGAATAATATTATAAATTATGTAAAATTATTTTTGTGTGACTTTGAAAAAGAACCTATCAATGATACTTGCCTTTGAGTCCATTTTAGGATTTCTCGGAAGTAGGGAAGTGCATTGTAGTTAGACAGATTCATTTCTTACTTTGCTTTAGCTTTATTTGATTGGTTCTTTTACACAAAATTTTTCACAGATACCCACATTCTGTACATCTTTAATCTCGTTTGAAAGGTAAGGGATTTCTCACTTCTATCTTCCTCAAACGAGATACCCTCCATAAACTCTTACTGTTACGTGCAAAGGAAATCCATCAGTTCATCAGCGGTCAACTCTTGGCTATGCTCCTCTACTAGTTCTTGATTGTTATTCTCATTCACCTACAAGTCCCATGGTCTTCTCCAAGGACATAATCTCTTCGACAAATGTTGGCTCCTGTTTATGAACTAGCCCCTCAAAGTCGCGTTCAATAGTGCAATCAGTCCACAGTTGTCTCCAAACAGAATGAAAAAAAAAATCAAGCGCTCATCCTCGTGGTTAAAATATGCTAGATCTAGTTTCGTATCGTAAACAGTCACACTCTCATGTGTGTTTCGAGTGAGACGCCCTGACCGGAGACTGTAGGGGTGAATATCATCCTCAATTTCTCAGTACGAGCGTGGACGAAAGCGAAAGACCATCAGCTCATGTGTGATAACGTGAAAATAAATAAACCAAGCACCAATTTTTGCTCGTAATGCGAATTGCTCGTTAACGCAAGTTCACCGTATTCTTACTTGTGTGTCTTAACTATGGTAATGTAAGTTCGGAGTTGGGAAGATAATTTAATTTTAATCGTTGATTTTTTTTTTTGAAGAATATAAGTCAAGTTGGCTTCTTGAAAATACGTGAAAAATCGGGACATTTTTACAAAAAAGTCCTGGGTTTTTTGCAAAAACAGAAAAAACCTTTAACTTCCCAGCAAATACGAGACATATGGTCACACTAGTTATGAGAATAAAAACGTATAAATCGTATAAATAATCGTATAAAACGTATAAAAAACGTATAAATAATCGTATAAAACGTATAAATAATCGTATAAAACGTATAAAAAACGTATAAATAATCGTATAAAACGTATAAAATAATATATCAGCATTGTACTGTTAGCTTTGTTTATCAACATTTTTAAACATAAACAACATCACTGATCGAATCCATCACCCTAGACTGAAATTTGAGCACAATTTCCAGTTAATTTAAGCAATTTATTCACAATTTATCATATTTAGTAATTACGAGCATAACTAATTACATTACTTATGAATACGAGCTGAGGATTACACGTAATCACCCGGTAAATGTGTAAAACGAAATTTATTAAAATGACAAAAATGGTTGGTAACTATGCATGTTAGCCGGTGATTGTGTATAATAACGGGATTTATCAAATTTCCGTAACATATATAGCGATTCTGTTTTAATTGGGAAAAATTATTGTGGTGGGGTTTCTTTTCATGGAAGAAAGTGGCGCCATCTTTTGGGGAAATTGAGGAAAACGAGGACATTGAGGATGTGTGCGCAGGCGTCCTCCTATCTGTTTCGAAATCTGTTAACTCCACACAAAAAATGGTGCTGCCATCTATACTTGTTATTCCTCACTACATTAATGACGTCTCGGAAAAATATACTGAAACTGAAACATTCTGTTAAACTAGGGTTAACAGTAGGATGACCATACGTCCGGTATTTGCCAGGACAGTCCCGACTTTTTTTGCAAAAATGTTCCGGTTTTTTACTTATTTTTTTTAATTCACTGTTTCAAGTGGCACTTCATTTCTATCGATTAGCGACTTTTCTGTGATTTTTAGCACGAGTTGGCCATTTCGCTTACTTTTGGTATCATTTTTGGCAATAATTGCAATGTCCTGTATTTTCCTTCATTCATTCCGAAGCCCAATTTTACGTATTCTTCTCGAGTAAGTATGGTCAGTTTAATTACCAGGGTAGAATATCGAGAAAGTCCTCCTTTCAAATTTTTGTGCGTTGATATAACTTCAAGCGTCCTTCTACGTTTCGGGAAATGCACACTTTTGTCCTGTCCTTTTCAGGTTTCTGGACTCATTTTTCTTTTTTCTGGGGAAATTTTTTCCCCTACCTCGAAACATATATTTCTTCATTGATATAGGTGATTTGTGTTTTTTCCCCCACACGCATTCATCAATGGCCGTTGAAATTCCCAGAATTTTTTCCTGTTTCTGCTTTTTTTAGCGGTTCGGTTTTAGAGTTGGGAAAAATATTGCTGTGGCCGGTTTTATTGGTTGGAATAAGGGCGCCATCTATTGTGCAAATTGGGATAAGTGATGTCACTAAGGGTATGCGCAAGCGTCCTCCTTTCTGTGTCTCAGACACGTGTCGAATCCGAAAATTCGAAAATCATTGGTTCATTTTGCACTTGCGCAGTTGCCGAGGTAAGGCAGCCACAAATATAAAAATGATATTAACACAAACTCTTCTATCTTTTTTTTAAAATTAGATCTAGATGGCAGCGCTATGTCTATTTTTGATGGAGTTATTAAGTTTGAAATTACTTAGACATAAAATATCGCTCATTTGGACGCAATTGCATTCCCACACCCGGCATCAGTTTTAACGACGTTTTTACTTCAAAAAAATTCCCAAAAAGAAAAATGGGAAAAAGATTCCAGTAACCTGAAAAGGAGGACAAAAGGGCGAATTTTCTAAAACGTAGGAGGACGCTTGAAATGACAAAAAAAGAGGACATATCCTCCTAAAGAAGTACATCTGGTATATATATATATATATATATATATATATATAACCCTACATAGAACAATAATTTTTCCCAACTAAAACAAAACCGTTAGAAAAAAGCAAAAAAAGAAAAAATTCTGGGAATTTCGACGTAGGAAGACGCTTGAAATGACATCTGAAAGGAGGACGTCTGGTAACCCTATGTTAAACGTACCCTGAAACAAAATGTTCATTATCGCTGAATCATTCTTGAACTGATCTCCAATTTTTTTTAAGGAACTAATTTTTCCACAAATACATAAATTATGATTGGAAACTTCTAGAAAAAAACTTAACTTCGATTAAGCCTTCGAGTTTTTATTGGTGCTATTTATTGGGTTTCCTGACACAGAAAACTTTCCTGACACAGGAGTACAAGAGAAACGGTGCTATGACCACAGAAAAAGATTGCTGCAGCAGGAAGTACCACATTGAGGGGTTAGCGCACCAGCCTCTCGGCTCTTGGTGAATATAAAAAAGGCCGCCGGTAGGAATCGGCAATAAATTGCAGTTCCTGGTTTAATTTGACTTCGTGTGCAGAAAATGACCGTGGTGCGACAAAAAAAGACCAAATGATCAAAATTATTTGCGTTTATTTGATGTATTATTTGGAATAATCACTATCGTTCCTATAGTTAGCTACCTTGTTCTATTGTTGGAAAAAAACCCCTTTTTTTTATATTTCCCACATATGGGAGACTCCTCTAAGGGGCCCTAAAGGCGGGGTCCTGTGTGGCCGCATCTGTCACACACCCCTGGTGGTGATTCTGGTCAATTTAATCGAATACCAAAAAATATGTATGTAACATAAATAGCCATGGTTATTTGCAATGCATTCATGGTGTAAAAAACAAAATGAAAACAACATGGACTCCCAGAGCTCTCTTTTCTCTACCCCACTTTGGGGGGGGGGGGTCATAACGTCAACTGATGATTTCTTGGGACCGTCATCGGTCAGCTATACATATAAAATGCCGAGGCGTATAGTGTGAAGCATGTGGATAAGCAAAAATTTCCAGTTTTCTACTGCTTTTCTAACACGCGCTGCGTTCATTTGAAACACTACGTCTAACACCCATGGCCCCCATAAAGGTTGGGCTGACAGGGTTCCAACCGGGGGGCGCGGGACGATTCTTACCATTTTTTTGTTTTTCATGAAATAAATTCACTACTTTGGGGCCCGTGAAACATCTGACAAGGGGGCCTCTGAAGATCCCAGCTTAGGGGCCCTACTGCAGGATGGGGGACCATGCTAACACTATCCGGTCAAAGCAAAGTTAACACCGAGTTCCCTTACCTCTTAAATCACTTATTCGCGTTTAAATGAAGCTGAAAGTGGGGGAGGGAACTTTGGAATGAAAATTAGTACTAAGAGTTGGAAATTTTTTTGAAGAAGCATTTCTTTTGTTCTCAATGCTCAAAATATCCAAGTTTTGCATGTTATGTCCCCTGAAATGTACCAATATACTTGAAACTATGTTAAAATAAGCATTTATGACAGAAAAAGTTCAGAAAGGCATTTTTACAGGAAAAGCTCGAAAATAGGCATTTAAAGCACTTTACCTGAATTTCCGGGCACTAGTAATCAAACACGATATATTGAGCGGGAATTGCATTTTAATTAATTTGACAAAATTTATAAATGACTAATAATAATTAGCATTATTATTAATCATTTACATACACTTCATCGTGGCTCGAATCATATTGAACAGACATACATTTCTCACATACTCTTAGAGCGTTTCATCATCTTTATCAAATATATGTTGCAATTCGATAACTTCGATAATTTTTTAATCTTTTATTGCGGTTTTTACTTAATTAATGTAAATTAATAGAAGTAAAGAAATAAAGTACTGGGATTTACAAAAATAAGGAAAACACGTTCTGAAACACGTATTTGAAAATGTAGATTAATTTACAATTACCACAATATATTCCGCTTAACGTTCCCACTTAGGAAGTTTTCTCGCTTAGTACAACTTATTTCCGTAAGACAACTTAATCCTAACTTTTACTAACACTTATCGAAATTTCCTGTTTAAAGCGTTTTCCCGCCTACAACGTTTTTCATGACGAGTTTTTGGTAAACGCTATAAGTGGGATTCACTGCATGTGAGCTCTTCAATGTTATTACTATAACGTTTAAATACGAGAAATTGCGTTAAATACGGGACATCACTAATTCTAGCTAAAATGTAGGCAATTGTCTGACAAATCGCCAATTCCTTATAAATAACCACCAGCGAGATATACAATGTTACAGCAAGTGTGCAGTGATTTAAAATGAATTTTACATGGAAAAAAGGTTGAACAGTGCTAGGGTTGTCTTAACGGCATCACTGGCCCACATGCAAAATGAATTTTCTTTGGCTCCCTACTTGGCTACAAAGAGTGAGAGAAATATACCTGCTATATCAAATTTCTTACTCACTGTCAAAAAAATTTGACCAGATCTCATTTTCACGAGGTCCTTTCTGCACTTGAGGCCGTCGAACCGTGCCCTGGTGAGCACATGCGTTAAAACGGCACTGAACATGGCAAATAAGTTATGTGAGATTAATATTGATATTTATAGTCATAATTACCACACACATATCCGTCCCCTATTTTAGTAAGGTTTATGAATTAAAGTAAGATTTGTTGAAAAAAAGGGCCTTATTAATAAAAAAGAAAAAGTCAAGGTCAAAATTACGAAATTTTCCGTATACATGTCATATTCAGTATGTCATTTCCGTATACATGTCATCTCAGCCACCTCGTTGGGCATTTTGCCTGTTGTGGCGTTGTATTTGTATTTGTATATTATCACCCTAATTATGACAAAACAGAATAACGACAAAAAAATTCGTCGTTATATCGAAGGTTGTTGCGCTTTAATTGGCGTTATAAGCGAAGTCCGTCAACATCCTCCATGGGAATTAGTCAGAATCGCGAGTTAATGTCATTATAACCGAGTTGTCGTTGCAGCCGAAGTCATTATAATCGAGTTCAATTGTATATAAAAAAAAAGAGATAAGGAACCATAGAAGTTATATACTAAAAAGAGCTCCGTGAGTCAAAAAAGTTGAGAACCGGTGCCCTAAGCATGTTTTTTTTCCCTTGGTTAATATAGCCCTGTTATTCTTTAATGACAGAAAGAAAGGCCAGACTTTTTTCAGGGGTAAAGAATGCAACCACCTGCATACACTCTTTTTCTTTTTGAAATAAGCTACTGCCATACCTAATAACAATTTTTAGTGTTTTATATTATATTATATGGGCTTTAAACTGAAAGCCTCCTTCACAATCAATAATAGTTTAATGAGAAAAAATTCAATTTTTTAATCAAAAATTTCCAAGACATCAGCTGAGAAAGGAAAGGTTTTCTTTTGAAAAAATTGCAGCCCGGGCGAGACCACGCCTTTCACAACGCCCCATTAGTCCGGCCCTGCACAGGTGGCACATCGGGAAAGGCGGGAAATTGTTACACACACACTATTTATGCGATTATTGGCTGTCATCACATTAATTAATTAATTAAAAATGTCCAACGAATTCTCAAAGACACCCTAGTCCGCAAGATTTCTTGTCGTACAGTTTCTTGGTATAATTATAAGCGGATGAGGCTCTTGAACGCATGCTCGGAGATACAGGAGGACATGCATCTCCGCTCAGCGTCAAAAAAATGTGGAGCCGACTGATCTCGGTTTTCATATATATGCGTATATGTGAATTGACATCATCATCATGCCCCCCCACCAGGAATCATCATTGTGCCTCGTATTTCAAAATCCCGTATTTTTCTCAAGGAAATAGCCTACTAGTAACTGGCTGGACGTATTGTATTTTACTGAAGATTCAAATATGACCCGTATTTTACGGGACATTCCGTAACTTAATTCAACAAAGCTTACTTGAATTTGTAATCCAAATTGAAACAGTACGGAATTAACTTCTTCAAGGCGGAAAACAAGCCGGTCTCTCTACAGGAAGCCGATTCAACACCATACTGTACTTACAATAATATTACTATAATTAAATTAACCATTTACAATTTATTTCCTATAAATTAAAAGAGGCTAATGTGTATAGGCTTACTTGATATAAGGTAGGGGGCCCCAAATATCGCCTACCAAGGTTACTTCTTCATATTGCCGATAGCTGGTGGCCATTATCGAAACTACGAAGTTTTTTCCTTCAGTAGTTGTTTGCGGAAGCTAGACACAAATGTGTTGTTTTTCTTTTCTCTGGGAATTTTTTCTGATTTTCGTGTACGATGAGTTAATAAACACGTTTCATTACTTTTAATATAATCGATAATGTTATATCATTTGTGAGGCAGTAATAGCGACTGTAATAGGCTACATTTTGGTGTAGCTTGTTTCTTGATTTGCGATTTTATTTCGAACGTGGAGGCCACCATGCTTGAGAGTTAGGTTGTTCCCAATGTCGCCCATTTGAGTGTTCCCCTTATCGATATTACGAACACTTTCGAAATAGTTTTTTTTCTTCAGATGTCGCATAGAAAGACGTGGGACAAGATTAAAATGAAAGAGGTGGTAATAGCGGTAGAAAATAAAGAGATGTGACTATTGAAAGCATCGGAAGCTTTTCAAGTACCCGGATCTACATTAAACGTCTACGTAAAAATATATGAAGATGAACTTCAAAAATTACTTTATGTGCCACTAAGACGAGGGCCTATTTTATCTCCTGATATAGAAAACAAATTTGTTGAGTATTATTTAGAAATGAATAAAACTTATTATGGACTTACGACAAAGGATGTAAAAAGGATATCATTTCAACTTGCTATTAGAAATAATTTACGCCACCCATTTTCTGAAGAAAACAAAACAAAAAGGAAATGGCTCACCCTTTTTTTCAAGAGACACCCTGCCTTGCCTCTGGAAAAGAAAAAAAAAGGGAAAAGCACTATCACTTGAAAAAGTCCGTCAACTTCTGGAAAAACATCAGGCAAAGATGTAAAAGAACCAGCTCCAAAATATACTTAAATCCGAGAAACGGAAGGAAGTTTGTCCCTCTTCAGAAGATTATGAACAACCTCCTTATGTGTCAGCTGATGACAACGACAGAAGTTGTGGCAAAGAAGATAATGATGCCCAATATTAAATTTGTGATGAACTTTACACAAACGATTGTCATGGAGAAACATAGTTAAAATGTGGGATATGTAACAAATGGTCTCACAAAAAATGTGATAGAGGAAAGTAAAGAAAACAGACATACATTTGTATAAGAATGCTTCTAAGTAAATTTTTTTTACATTTTGATGAAATTAGAAAAAGTGTTAAAAGGGGGTGTATGTTAACTATGTCTCTAAAAGTACAAGAAAGTTGTCTTGTATTACTTTAAATTTTGCTTTGTCTTAATTTTCACGCTTAATAAAGAAAAAGTATGACCATAACAGAAACTTCATTTCAACCCATTTTAGACGTAGGCGATATTAGGAACACTTTTTTTTAACAGGAAAAATGCCATGGTCGAAATTTTTTTTTTCTGTGTGTTAAAATTATGTGTTGGAGTTGTAATTCAGTTTATTTTTGAATACCGGTCTAGATAACAGATTAGAACTATTTTTAGACAAACTGCACATGGATAAGTCCTCTGATTAAAATAACGGCTATTTGGGCCCCCCCACCCTACATAGATTTCAGTGGTTCTCAAACTTTTGTCACTCGTGGCTCCCTTGCCTAATTCATGGTTTACATGCGGCTCTTTAGAATAGTTTGATAGATATTATCCCATATAAAAGAACTACTTCAAAGAATAAATAGTCACATAAATCAATAGCTCTAGCTCGCCGCGACGCCCCTGACAAAAATTCGCGACGGCCTGAGAAGCCGCAACGCACACTTTGAAAAACACTCAGCTAACGCACCTATGCAAGATTTCTAATAAGCCTGATGTTTTTTTAATTCATTGATTTGTAATTTTTTTGACAAAGAAGTACGAGTGTAAACTAAGAATAAATAAATAAAGCGTATTTTTTTTTTGCATTGATATGTGAGAGTACTTTGTCTTCAAAACCAGTGGGTTTCGAAAATGAGCCATTGTGTGAAATCAACTCCGTCAAAAAAAAAAGTGTAGAAACCCAATCTCTAAATGATACTTTGGAAGAAGGATATTTTGTAGTAGTTGCTTGCAGAGAAAAATATTTTCCAGGAGTGGTTATGAGTGTAGCAGAAACTGAAGCTATTGTGGATTGCATGGAGCCTACAAAAAAGGCTCGAAGTGGCCAATAAAAAAAAGACAACCTTTTCTACAAATGGTCCAATATTGCACAAGTGATCAAGTCTTCAAAATTACTGAAAATAGGACTTTTTCCGTGAATATTCTACAGCCAAAAATTGAAAGTTGTTTCTGAATGTATAAAAGACTGATACAAAGATTATATTTAGGTACCGTACTTAACGCAAGATTTCTAATAATACTGATATTCAATATATCATATACGCTCTATCTGCCGGAGTACAGTGTATTTCAGTTCAAAATACATATAGCGCGCACGCACTCACGGACACACACGCGCGCGCTGAAAAATTGAGGTCGGGTACTCTTTATCCATTCTGGACGGATACACATCTGAAGAGAGGGGGCGGGGGGACACGCAATAACCCCTCCAACATAATCAGGGACCGGTTTGGAGGTGGCGGAATTCTCGTTTGTAGAAGTATCATGCTTGTCATCCGTATTGACCTTCACATCTTCCAAGGTGGTTCAGTCACTGGTGCCCGCTATTGTACCAAGGATCTCCTTCCTCACGTGCATCTTTTTAGAGGTTCCTCAGTTCCTCTCAAAGCTGCATTAAGAGTAAATGCCGCTGCATCTTTCAAGCGGCTTTGGTTCCTCTTCATGCACGACAACGCAACACCACATCGTGCAGTGGTTATCGCAGAGCTGTTGGAGAATGAAGATATTCAACGCATCGATTTGCGGCAATATCACAGAATCTCAATCCAATCGAACACGTGTGGGACACGCTAGGTGGAACTCCTTTATATATGAAGGCGTCTTAACGCTAGGGAGACGCTTGGCAGCACGTCACCAGCCGCCAGCAACAATTCCGGAGCTGCGACTGGCGCTACAACAGCAATAGGCAGCAATGCTTCAACAGCTCGTTGACAACCTTGCACTCAGCATGGGCAGACGATGTGTAAATCCTGCATAGCAGTCACGGGTGATCATATCCCCTACTAAAGGCTGGATTTTCCTTGCCAGTCACTGTCACTTGTCACATGGACGTTTCGGTCTTTTGTCCAATTGTGCTTGAAGCTAATTTTTCAATAAAGTTCCTTTTCATCTTTGGATTTCTATTTTTAGAAAGTTTTGTTTACTTTTCCCATGTTCTTACGTCTTGCGGATGTTATGGCATTATTTGTGTCGATTTGGAACACTTTTACATGACGTTACATTAGAAAAACCGTCTCTTCCTTAATTTTTGCACACCAGTGTACTTGAGACATGAAAGATTGGAAATCACTTGTATAAAGAGAAAGCCGAAGTATATAGCAGGGCTTGCAGCATGCATCACATACATCAAATTCGTTCTTTGATGAACGAAAAAGTCATAAACTAGCCTGTGATGAATTATGTAGACCCTCACTATAATCACTAAAAGTACCACATTCCCTCATAATTGAAATAAGTCGGTGACCATTATTTCATTGATAGGAACCGTGAAAGATGTTCATATATGCTGATGAACAACATATATCTCCTGACACATATTTCATTGTGATTATAAATTTCATTTAAAAACCCATACTTTCTGAATATGAAGGCAAATTTAATAACTTACCTTCAATTTAGCACTCAAAGATAATGATATCAAAATGAATATCCACACGAATGCACCAATAAAAGCAACGACAAGCACAAGAGATCTGAAAAAGAATGTTGAGGGTATTGAACATACAATGTAGTTTTATATTATCTTTTCATACTCAGTTTTCGAGGGGAAAAAATAATTTAAAAGTACCTTGACAAAACAAGTGCTTGAAGGATTCCAAGCAAGAGCAAAACTACCAGGCAACAAATCAGACTATTGGCAAAACTTTGATCTCTCTCTGCGTAATACTAAAAGAAAGAGAATAGAATTACTGTATTCATAATTTTAATTGATGAATATATGGAAACACATTCCCTAGAAAAATGAAATGGATTTTAATTCTTCTCAAAGAAAAGGGGATTAACCTGGCGCTCTTTAAAATGGTCTTTGAAACACAGTGTCAAGATGTTCACGTGCGTTGATTTCTCTTGATCTACGCTTCTGGCATCGATCGCTTGTGCTAAATACTTATTAACACGACAAGTCGGTTGATGATACACAGCAGAATGCCTGAAAGTAAAAATTTTTCAATTTTATTATTTATTTCGAAAGGGCAATTTAAGAATGTTCATTCGTATGCTTCTTAAATTAAATTCACAAATATAAGAAACTCACCTCCGCCGAAGTTGAAAACTGAATTACACAGCTTAAAATGATATTTTTACATTACGGTACATTTTTCTATTCAAATCTTTTGGAGAAAAACCTTGTTCACCCATTAGTCTCGCAATGATAGCGGGAAGAAGTTTGACAGTCAGCAAAGAAAACCCATACCATATCTTATCAGATGAAGATGAATGAAAATAGTTTAGTCATACCTTTCACGATTTGCGTTATCTTCCTCTTCTTAAGTAGAGGAAACGTTCATTAGCACACCTATACTTACATTTCATTAAAAGCAGCGTTCGCCACTACACTATAGTTACTATGACACAGTTTGTCATCTACATTGGTATTTGCCGCTGATTATGTCGCAATATGAAACGGTAAATATCCTCAAAAAACGCAAGTTCAGTGATACTCTCGACAGATATTGCTGAGCAATTATAAATTCATGAAAATATCAAATAATAACATACCTTTTCTTGAAAGGTTTTCTCAGTTTATCAGCCAAACTCGACTAGAAAATAAAAATAAAATACTCTTAAAACCATTTACCTGATAAATTTCAGCAAGAGACAGCTCTTAAAAAGACTCATGAAAAATAGCATAATGAAATATACTGTACTAATTCAGAGAGGAAAAGTAAGAAACCAAGCACAGCAATTAGGTCAGTGAATTTTTTTCATTTAATTTGCGCAATTAAAAACAAAACTCTACAACAAAAATGAAAAAAAAAACCAACCAAATTTTCATGAGAATACGGAACTTTCCGATACCGTAATTTCACACAATTATGGTCCTAGGCAACAACTATGGTCCAAACGCTCGTGCTCACTAAAACATCGTTAATCGAAATGCTAACAACATCTAGTGGACTATTTAATTACTAAACAAAGAGCATAGATAGTGTAATATGGAAATGGGGTTATGACACCCCTCTCCGATACTTTCTCGCGAATCTGCTGTTAGTTAGGGGTTATATTTTCACGTTATCTTGTCAACTGCAAACTTTCTCGGCTACAAGAGACTACAACAAGCTGTTCTGCGCTATTATCTTCTGTATTACAGGTAATTTAATATTTACATATGTTTAATAAACATTTTTACTGTTGCGTGCGTATGAAAATGATTATAGGAAGAATAATAGAAAAGTGTACTTTGCTCGCAACTATATGGTCCAACCATTTTTATGGACCACAAGCTGTTACCTGCAGCTTCGCTCGCGTGGATTTGGTAATCTGAAAATTACTCGTCGATGTAACATTTGAACCCCTCAGGACCCCCTTGGGGGATGAATTTTCAGAAATCCCGTCTTAGTGGGTATCTACATTATAAAATATAATGTTGACTAAATTTCATATTTATGACTACAGCGATTTCGGCTCAGTGATGATTCCTCTATAAAACTTTGAACCCCCCTCCCTTAGAGGGTTGAATTTTGAAAAATCTCTTTTCAGTAAATTACAATATGAAAATACTGACCATATTTCATATTTATAGCTTTAGCGCGCGGTTTTGGTTCGGCATGATTTCTCTAAAAAAACCCTTTTTGACCCCCTTAGGGGTCGAATTTAGAAAAACCGCTTTTTCACCTTCTGGCAAAGAGGATAAAGATGGATATATGATTCTGTTGTTGTACATTCTCTTAACTATGGTTGCAAGCGATTTATAACACGAAATATTTGATGGACTTCACAACACAACTATGTTCCGAAATTTAATTTTTAAAAAATCCATATTTGAGCTGCATAAGGAACAAAAAAAGTGTTTAATATTAATGCTTGATCTTTTTACAGGGAATATCAGCAAAAAAAAAAATTTTTTGAATAGCTTGAATACAGAGGTTATGATGATTAATGTAGAAACTGGTGTTATTTTGGATTATAGTTGTGTGAAATTACGGTACATAAAACTTCATAAAAAACCAAATTACACATGTAAAATTAATAAATTTAGTATTATAGTTATTCTGAGAGGAATGAGAGATAACTGATATTTCAGGAGGGGATTAAACTTGGTATTTTAGGGCTATTTATTGGGCATTTCATTTCCATTCCAAGTTGGCCATTTCATTTCCATTCCAAGTTGGCCATTTCATTTCCATTCCAAGTTGGCCATTTCATTTCCATTCCAAGTTGGCCATTTCATTTCCATTCCAAGTTGGCCATTTCATTTCCATTCCAAGTTGGCCATTTCATTTCCATTCCAAGTTGGCCATTTCATTTCCATTCCAAGTTGGCCATTTCATTTCCATTCCAAGTAGGCCATTTTATTCTATAGTCATTTTCTCATGCAGTAGTACGAGGTTCAGTATACAGTGGAACTTCGGTAAACGAGCTTAATTCGTTCCACCAACGTGCTCGTTATCCGAATTGCTCGTTATGAGAATCAAACTTCCTCATAGCAAATAATAGAAACTTAGATAATGCGTTCCACAATTATTCATTCACATGAAAATGACTTATATAAACGTCATTCATTTAATAACGCAACATAGTAATAATATAATAAATAATACAATGATATATTTAAAAATTAATGATATCATAAATAAATATTCATACGATAATGCTTACAAATTAACCTACTCTAAACGACCAGAAAGAGGAGGAGGACTACCGTTTAGGATGACTTACGCACTGCACTCACCGTCTGTAAACTTATTCTTTTTTGTGTGACTTTAGAATGGAATGTTATCTATGACACTTGCTTTTGACTTTTTTTTTTTGGTTTTTTTGGAAATGGGAAATCGCACTATCGTTGGACAGACTTATTGTTTCCACTGCTACAGCTTTATTTGGGAGGTTCTCTACTACAATGTTTTGCACAGATTCCCACGTTCTACATATCTCTTAATCTCATTTGAAGTGAGGGACTTCTCATCTCACTCTTCGTCTTGCTCAGACGAGATCATAATAAGCTCTACGTGCATAAGCTCTTGCTATTGCGCGCAATGGAGATCAACCAGTTCGTCTGTGGATATGACCATGTTCCTTCACTAATTCTTGAATGTCGGGCTCATGCACTCCAGTCTCATGGTCTTCCCCAAGAACAAAATCTCTTCAGAAATGGTGACCCTTGTTCATGAGCTAGCCCCTCAAAGTCACGGTAAATAATGCAATCAGCTCACAGTTTTCTCCAAGCACAATTAAAACGACGCTTTAAGCGCACATACGCGTGGTTACAATGAATCTAGTTACATATCGAAACAGTCACGTTCGTAGGAGGGTGTTCATTTTTCGAGTTAGGCATGCTGACCGAAAACTAGGGGAGAATATTACCCACGATTTCACAGTACGTGTGTGGATGAAAGAGATGAAAAACTCTCAGCTTAGTCCTGATAACGTGAAATTAAATAAACAAAGCGCAACATCTTTGCTCGTAATGCTAATCATCACTCGTTAATCGAAATAAAAATTTGTTCAAAATTATTTGCTCATTGTGGGAATTGCTCGTTAACCGAAGTTCCACTGTAATCCGAAAAAAGTGCTGGAATTTGTCAAAAAATTCCTCTTCTCTCAGAACCTCATTTTTTCTATTTTTCGCTAGGAACGCGTTTTGTTTCATTTTTACTACGAACGCCACTAATTTTAATTTGAAGAGGACTTTTGACTGAGACTTAAGGGGTCTTGATCCCTAGGCTGGGGGGGAGGCCGGTCTTCGTTGGGACAGAATTTTTCACAGGCCCCTCTATAGTAAATTTACAGTGTAAAAAAAATCATATTTTCATATCGGACCCCCAAGGCTGGAACTCCTATCAGCCCTAGTTACAAAGAGGACATGGGTCTTGGAAACCCTAATTTAGTGAATTAATCTAGTGAACCAAGAACTAAAAAGGCGAGAGTAAGTACGAATACTTAGACACAAAGGAAACAAGTTATAACAATTTCATCAGATGAGAATAGGTTATTCCCAATCAGCTCGATGGCCCGGGCAGGGCCAAAACTAAGGAGGGGGCGGGGATGAAACTGCTTATTCGGAAACATTAGGGGGGCGACAAATTTTAGGTGGGAACAAAGAACACCGTAAAAATGATCAAACTTTAAATTGGTGGGAGCGATAAAATCATGTCTGCCCTGGGCGGTAAAAACTCTAGTTACGGCCCTGGGTCCGGCGATGGACTTAATTTTTACTACACGCTATACAGTGAAACCTGTTAATAACGATACTGTATGTAACGATAAACCTGTCTATAATGATGTTTTCTTTGGTCCTGGTGGAATTCCTATCCAATAGGAAATAGAGCAAATGCTCAAACTGTCCAGAATGATAACCTGTCTATAGCAATGTTTTTCCTAGGCCCCTAGAGTATCGTTATAGTCAGGTTTTATTGTATACGGTATATTTATTACAAAATAAATGTAGAGAGGTGTCTCCCCCAACCCCCGAAAGTTGTTGTCTATTGTTTTTTGGATAATCGGAGTTCTCAGTAATCAGGGGTAGTCTCGGTCCTGTTCACCTTGGATTATCGAGACTCTACTGTACTTCGGGAGGGGGGGGGGAATAAAACCTCTGTTTCACTCCCTCCCCATCTACGGCCATGTTTACGGTATCTTACTACTCGAGTTATTTTTAATAAAAAAAATATCGAATGAACTGTTCTTACAACGAAAATGGCAAATGTGGCTAGAGTTAAGACATTACCACCAAAGGAATTCTGAATATCTGCTCTTTTTTCCCCTTCAATTACTTGGTTGATTAAAATGGTTAACATGTTGTCAATGTTCTGTGTAAAAATAAAAAATATGAAGCACGAACGGGTTTGTCGAAAAGCAATGTCTGAAATACTCTGTGATTTTGCGCTAATGAGACTGTACAGGGCCATGGTTATAAATAAACTGACACTATTCAGACGTATGCAGCGCCCATTGTGATGGCGATACTTTAATGAAACTTGGCATATAGGATATATGGACCATGGAGAAAAGAAAGATTCAATAAAAAAAAAATTCGATTTTTTGACCACCAGGTGAAAAAGTGGGGGAGCCCAATTACGCCCTGCCGCCTATGACAACAATACAATTTTTCCCACGTTCAGTGAAAAAAAATAATTATTCTCCCAACGCTCCCACTCTGCATCTGACTATGCGTGACTTCTATCTTACCCTTTATACGTGTATATTCTCTCATTCCAATCATTTTAAATAAACTATGTCTCTTGCCGATTTCTGATTTCAAATGTTGTTGCATGCATTTGTGCAATTTTGAATTAGATCACTTGCAAAACATAACAATATATACTTGCCATCTTATTTCCTTGTTTTTCAACTGCAGGTCCAGTGGATACTGCCATATTCGAGAAAGGTACATCCATGCTGTACTTAATAGAGTGTATCAGTTGAACCACCACATTAGACACATTCTTGAAGGACAGTTTTCGCCTTCCGCTCCCGCCAGGCATGTTGCGTACCTGCAGATTGTTAAACAGCAACGGCTGTGAAGAAAAACACATTTCAGGACTGAAAAAAACAAAACTGCGCAACGAGCTCTTCTTCTCATCCATCATTCCTTGAAATTGAATCTATATCTGTTTATCCAAGAATAGTTGATTTTAATGTCTTTCATTGCAGAGAGAGATTGCTTATGAGTTGAATTTTTTTTCAAAGATACGAGCGGATTTTTCGAATAATAATTTTGCTCGATTTTTAATGAGAAATACGTATGAGACTGATGACACGCTCAACTGTGTTTTCTTAGAACAAAAATTTAGCTTATTGTTCACACGAAAATATGCTTCAAGTGAACGTTCATGTTAAAATGGTCAACTTAATTTTTGAATTTTTTTTCATCATTTATCTTGATATCGTTTGAATTTTATGAGCAGCTAAATCAGTATTTCCCAAAGTGGGCAATATCGCCCCCTGGTGGGAGATGGAATGGTCCGGAGGGGCCGTAGAAGCTACGGGTATAACATAGGATCCTATGAGTTTGCTTGAGTTGGGGGCGATGAGAGAAAACAATTTCTGAAGAAGGAGGCGATGGAACAACAAGTTTGGGAAACTATGTGCTAAATGATGTTATTATATAAAAAATACATTTTCCATGATGTGTTTCAAAATTACTCAATTTGATTTAATTGATTTTTATGCATATTTTCTTATAGCTGCCTATTTTGTATGTATGTGTAGCAACTGCTACGTTGAACAAATATGTTTAAAAACCCTATTTCTTAACGTAAATTCAAAGATAGATAAAAGTATATGAGAATGACGCTAATGCAAATCCAGTAAATTCAATGCCTTAATATCGAATTACTTTTTCACGGAGCATTTGTGGCATACGTCAGAGAAATAATTCATTGCTTTATTTTACGAGCTTATGGGAAAGTTCATCATTATATATGACGGAGAAAAAATCAAGTTTGAGGAAACAGGGAATAAAAAGTCGGTGAATAACAAGAAAAAGGACACGATGAACTGAAAGATATTGATTTTGGATTTTCAGCCTGTTCTAAGAATGTCAAGCTATGCAGAACATTAGCAACTGAATTAAACCAACGCACATTACCTTGCGCCGATGACTAGGAGGAACAATGAAATATGACACAATGTTATGCTCCCTCAAATAGGAATTGCGATCAGCTCCTCTACCTGGCTCAACTTCATATTCTCCGTGCAAAAAGTCCAATGTTGATTGAGTGATATGCACCCGTCTAAAAAATGATAACAAATAACGAAAAAAATGGCAAATTTTTATCATAATTAATTCAATATTGTGCAAGTCATTGCATTTTAAAACCTACCATAACTTCATAGCCTATTCTTGCACACATTTCTTATACAAATAAATCTCAAATGCGTACGCAACTACTCAAAATTGTGATACGGCATGGTCTAGCTGGGAATTGTATAATTTTATTACACAACGTTATATAGTGACTCGGTTAACATTTTATTACACCTAACTCCATCTTAAAAATGTAACCTCGTCTTTGGATATAATATCTATTTGAATATGTTATAGGGTAAATATGGTAATATTGTAATTATGCATAATCACTAATCGTAGCGTAAGTTTGATAAATTTCACAACATTAATAACTTTTACCAGCGATGATGTATAACACCAAAATGATGTTGGAAAGTTTGCTAAATACGGGAAATATTCCTTTAATTCAACTACTTATCGGTTTTGCTGTACGTCATGCGAGTACAACACGTATTTTGCCATGAAAATGAAATTAAATTGAAAGAAATTGTGAGGAAAAAATATAAAAAAAAAAACCCCATGAAATCTTTTTTATCGGTCTTGTAATGTTAGAGTTTTATTCACATTTATCAATATATGCAAACACATAACAAACGTTACCAATGGAATTCACCATCTTGAAATTTATGCATAATGTCCTTTTAGTTTACGTCAGTGTTTCTCAAAGTGTGCATCGCGGCTCTAGGGGCGTAGCCAATCCTTGGTCGGGGCGTAGAAATATTGATGTGTGTGCCTATTTATGCTTTGAAGTGATTCTTTTATAAGTGAAAATATCTACTAAGCTATATTCTGGGGAGCCGCGAACTGAGCAAGGAAGCCACGTGTGACGAAAGTTTGAGAATCACTGGTTTAAGTAATTCGCACACACGATTCACCGCATTTATCAATGCGGGGGGGGGGGGGGGAGCTATGCCTAGTCACCAGTAAATGTTATAAATTCACAGTATAAGAGTAAAATTGATAAAACTTATGAAAATGGCTGTTGATTATGCATAAGGGGCCATGCAACTATGATGTCAGCAGATGTTTAGCCATTTTTGACCACCCCGTCAGCAAATATCCGCAAAACTCTGACCCCCCTCCCCCCCGTCAGCAAAGTGTTTTTCACTCTGCCCCCTATCTCCTAATGCATATTGGGATCACAGACGTACATGGGGGGGGGGGGACACAAGCCTTCCGATATCCCTCTCCCTCAGATGTCAAAAATTTATTTTTATCACGCAAAAAATATTTTTTTTTAATTAAAATATCGGAAGAAAATGCCTTTATATATATGTTATTATAGTGAATTTCTGTTATTTTCAATACTATTTGAAGGCTAAGAACTCAAAATTTCTGTTTAAGAAATTTATTGTGACCCACCCTTTAAGCCATATATCCTCAACTCATGGCCCACCGGGTTATATGATATGGCCAGCCACCTCAAACCTAATTTTGTAGAAATGAACTAAGTAGCGCATTTACAGATCGCTTAAGTGACCCGCGGCACATTTACAGATAACTTGAGTGACCCGCGGCACATTTACAGATAACTTGAGTGACCCGCGGCACAGCTTCAGAACACTTAAGCAGTCCGTGGCACATTCAAAGATCCCTTAAGTGACAAGCACAGTTTTAGAGCACTTGAGCTGCCCGTAGTGTAACTCTGCATCATTGAAGTTACCCGCGGCACATTCCCAGATTACTTAAGTGATTCGCGGTATATTTACGGATCATTTGAGTGGCGTGCAGCACAGTTCCAGAATACTGAAGTGGCCCGTAACAAATTTCTTGAGCACTAAAGTGGCCCGCACACATTTCCAGATTACGTAAAAGATCCGCGGAACATATAGAGATCACTAAAGTGGCTCTATAGAGAGAGGACTTATCAATAGCGGGAATATTTTTTTCAGGTGCCCACAAACTAGGGAAAGATTTTTCTTGTTTTTGGCACACTCAGTAAAGATGCCATTAAGAATATTTAATATTTTTATAAAGGGTGGTTGATGACGTAAGCATTATACAGACCCCCTCTTCCCCCCTTGTCATCAAAAGCCAGCAAATCTGAAACCCCTCCCGCCATCGTAATACTTGACGCAATACTTGAATGACCCCTAATCACCGGATTGTTTACATTTACGGTAACGTACAAAATATACGGGGTAGTTACATAATTCCACCTGATGCATTATCCTGGAGAACCATTGATCCTAGAGGCATACATCCAGTTAGAAAAGGTTTCCATATAACTTGTAGAATTCACACACGTCATTCAAGTTGCAAAGGGTTGTATAGTTATAAAAATATAATAATGAATTTTTTTTACGGACACCATGTCCTCAAAAACCCAATTAGAAAGTTGTTGCCCTTTATTTCCTGAGGCCAAAAAAAATTATTAGTTCATGTGCAATACTGACTGAGATTTTTGAGTTCAAAATTTGGGGAGATATCGGGGGGGGGGACAGCATAAACTAACGGACAACGCTTCTTTACCTCATTTACGCTGGGGTTTTTTTCCTAACTTTTCTCCGATTTTTGAATTCAAATATTCCAGCGAGTATTGCACTTTTAAAACATGGATTTTTTTTGGCCTCGGGAAAGACATGGCAACAACTTTCTAATTGGTTTTTTCAGAACAGGGTAAATTGGTTTTCTTGTCCATATAAAAAGTTGATTTTTGTATTTTAATAATTATACAACCCCTTGCAACATGAATGAAGTATCTGAGTTTTATACGTTATATCGATGCTTTTTCTAACTGGAAGTATGCCTTTGAGATCAATGGTTCGGCAGTAAAATGCGGCAAGGTGAATTATGGAATCACCCGGTATATATACCAATGACACCTGTACACACACAAATACCCTTGATATATATTTTTATACAGCAATAAATGACATTTATATGTAAACATTTTCAAAAAATTTATTCAAGAACGTTTTATATTAGCCTAACTTTAGAAGAAGGCATCATTCACTTTTCGCAACAATGAGAAATACAAATTAAAATGAATAATAATAAATTTTATAATTTTTAACAGCAATTAAATTAAGTAAAGATGAAATATCGGAATACAGTCGTAATAGTCAACACAAAAATACAGAACCATTTTCTTTTGCCCTTGTTCAACAGTAAATTGAAAATGATTTATGGTAATGATGAGCGTGCGAGTGAGATAACAAGAGAATAATTTCTCATCCATCAGCAAAAGATGGGAGACATTTATTTCTACTCTCCTCTCTCACAAATTGCCTATTATTTTCTCGTTTCTTTCCATAGTAGGACTCTAATTAAGGCAAAAAAAAAAGATATCATTTAAGGAGAGAACCTACTTCTCAATGAAAACTAACGAATTAAAGACTCAGAAACATTCTACAGAGTTAAGTTCAGTGATGTGACCATACAAAAAAAATTAAGCTGAGGTTGTAGAAGGAAAGAAAGAGAGATGGAGGATGAGCTTAAAACGCTTCGGCCAAATTAGATTTCCTTAATACGTGCGAGCAAATTTCATTTCCCACGAGAGAGTAACATGGTTCTCGACCAATCAACAGGATACAAATAAAAAAAAATAAGACATATAATGAAGAAAAAAAAAATAAGCAGATCGGTCTTGCTATCTGAAAATGTTCTTATTTCCACTAGTGAAGAGAGAAAAGAGAAAGATTTCACCATCAAGTAGAGTCGAGATCTATTGAGACGCACAAAAGGAAACGATCAAGCAATTCGTACACAAAGAACTTTTTTTTTCTCCCTCATCCAAGTTTTTCTGTCTTTGATTTTTTACTTTTTCAATTCATGGCCTCTCTCTTAGTTTGATATTTTTTAACATTTTTTTTTTCACGCCCTACTCTCTCAGCTTCTTCGTTTTTCCTTGGTATTTGCTAGGAATTCTCTAGATAGAAGATTCCGTGGACAAAAGAGTTTTCACACCAGCCAAAACGGTGGACTAGGAAATAGGATTCCCCCCCCCCCACATTTTATAACTAAAAAAACTCTCTATGATAAATATCTCAACCCTCCATTCCCTTGCGACCACATAAGCGGAAAAGAAACCACGATAAAGAACATGAAAGAATAAGAGCTATTTTGAATGAGAAACCACCCCAAAAATTGATGCATTCATTATTATTCAATTCATTATCGTCTTAGTTTTGGTAAACTTGCTTTTTAAAACTCGTCATCGCACGCAATATTATTGGAAATCACCGAACAATAATGCCCTATTGTTCTAGAAATATAATGGGTTTTCTGAATACACTAAGTGCTGCGAGTGTGTGTACATTACTGGATGATATTTTGAACTATAAACAAGATATTTCTTCATATTATCCAGCCTCGAGCAAGTCCAGGGGGAAAAAATTATAATTAAAAGAGATCTGAGAAAAGAATCGGAAGAGAGGTTAACAAAAGAAGCTCTCATCGCGTTAGGTATTTTAATCTATTTTTATATTCGATTCTATTAATTATGATAGATAAACATGAACTTTTTCAAATATCAATCAGTATCTTAAAAAACTATTTTCATAGACTAGGTAAATGATTTAATACTAATTACAGTTTTGGAAGTAGAAATTTAGAATAAATTCGACATCATAATATATCTACTATAACTGTTTTTGAATTATTTGTAATTTTTAACTTTGAAAATAATTTTTGTGCGAAATACAGTTTGCAATTTTTTTACTTATTATTTAGGAATCAACGTGCGACCATGATATTATTGTACACTTGTGATAGACTTGAAAAATTATACTACATATTCATTGATAGTCAGAGGAATGTGAAAAAGGTTAAGCATCATCTTCTAGAGAAATGTATAAATTACACGCTTGGTTAAGCAAACATCAGCACTTATAAGAATGCTCGAGTGAATATTTCATTTTTATCAAGCTCTTTCGGGTATATTCTGTTTATATAAATTTTATTTTTCAAAGATTGTTTAGAATGGAAGAAGAGGCAGGTTTAAATTCATATCTCTCAGCAATTTGTTAACGTACACAATACGATATTCTTTTTTTCTCCTTGAGATAAGTAGAACTCTTGCTTTTAGTTATCTTTACAATATTGGACCATATATCCTGATATCATAGTTTTTCTCAAATATACTCTTGAAAATTCTGTCGCGATCACATTTATAAGATACGTCGACATTGCAAAATCGAAGCTTTCCAAAACTTACCCAGGTTCACCACCTGCTTCCATGTTATTTGCAAGCGTAACGTCATTGCTCCAGACATCGTATTGCCATTTCCTGAGGCCCAAAACTCCACATAGAACCCTACCAGAATGTATGCCAACTCTCATATTAAGATGCACGTCAGTAGCTTCAACGACAGATCTATGGGGAAAATGATAAAATATAAGAAAGTGGTATGAATTGGAAATATCCATATACAGTGATATTTTGGCTAAACAAGATAATTCGTCCCCGAACTACATTCATTAGGTCAAATCTTTTAGTCGAAACGCCATTTTTGTTTCTATGTAACATCGTTCAATTCGTTCTGGGAAATGCTGACCGAAGGCTGAGATAAACAAATTCACAATTGGAAAAAGGAGAATTTGAAGAAAAATGAAAAACTGAACATATTTTTCTTTTGCACTATATATGCTATGCAGTCGGATTTGTGAGCCACGGTGAAAAAAAAGTTTGTGAGGTGATGTGCTATGTGATATAGTCAGCTGATTTCTCTCTCACACATATGCAGATGGAAAAGATAAGTTCCTAGAATGTCCAGACTATTTAGTTTGATATTGAGAATCTTACCGTATGCACTGAAACCATTCAAGTTCACGACTTTTTTTAAAATACATTTTTTCTTAGCTTAATCACTCATTTTGCATGAAATGGCTCAAAATTTTCTGTAAGAAAGATGGGTATACACATATATATATCTGGAAAGCAATCTCGAGGTGTCAATAAATTGGTCTGGCTCAAGTAGCAGTTGTTCATCAGATTCGTTATGATTGGCACGAAAAGTTTGCTCATGACGTAGCTGTTTTATGTTAGCGCATGCATCCATATGAATTAAAACGTTCGTTAGCCGAATCTACATTCGCTTGCCGTGGCACAAAAACCAAAAAAACTCTACGTTAGCTGAAAAATTCGTAAACTTTCGTTAGACGAGGTATCACTGCAGTAGCGGATTAAAGTCGGCTGAGGCCCCGGGCGCAAAAGAAAATATTGGGCCCCTTAAATTGGAATAAGTGGGGAGTTTTAATTTTTGGGGCCCTTTAGAAGGCAGGGTGCCGGACGCGTGCCCGGTGCGCCCGACGTTGAATCCGCCTCTGTATCACTGTAATGTTTGTAATAATTGATGAATATAACAAACCGATGTCAAAACATTAGAATTATGTTTATTTAATTAAACACATTCAGTTCAGATGTTTAATTTCTAGTATGAAAGAAACTGAGTTGCGAAATTTATCCTAATGGCATTGTCAGAATTTATTATAATTTGAAAAAAAAAAGAAAAGAAATTGGGTCGATCAGTGTTCGAATAAATTAACAAATCTGAATTTCGAAAAGGAAAAATTATACCTCTAATTAATGAAGAAAAGTTTTTTCTAATAGAATTTTTAGACGCGGGGTGAAAATAAAAAAGACCGCCATATACACGAAAATCACTATTTTAGAAGTAGTTTGATAACCACTCGAGAGATGTCGCTGCGAAGTTCTAGTTCCAAAGTCATCGCATGTTATCGAAACATGAAATAGAGATACTTTTTTGAAGTTATTTTGAAGTTTATTTTTTTTTCTTGTTTATTTTGATTTAAAATTACATGCAGTTTTTCTTAAATTTTATATTTTACCATATATTGTATTTTATTTGTATATACATGTGTATTTTATTTGTATATACATGTGTATTTTATTTGTATATACATGTGTATTTTATTTGTATATACATGTGTATTTTATTGTTTGTTATGTATTCGGGGATTTTTTTAAACATATTAATTAGTGTCATTATTAAAGTATTTTTCCCGTCTACATATGTTCGTATGTCTGATCAATTTATTTTTTTACTGATATCCCTGCTTTTTCTTTCCATTTCCATTGATTGTTTGTATTGTGCACCTAGTGGAGTCAGACACTTTTGGCCTTTCACAGGTTTGTATGTACTAAATAAATAAAATAAAAAAATAAATTCACGTTAAAAAACTATAAGAAACATGAACGCGTGAGAAACATGTTTCTTAAGCTTTCAAAATTTGTGAGCATTCACGTAAAAATTGCCATAACCATATTTTTATTTATAGACGTCAAAATTTTCTGAAAACACTTTTTTCACACACACACACAACAACAGTGATTACACCTGTTATACGCTTGGGTATTAAAAGTTATTATGTCCAGATAAACCAAATCATAACTTCACATAAGGAACCTCATTCTGTAAACTTTATGCACACAGCTGGTTTTTCTTACATTCGAATTTCAGAAATATTGTTAGAACACGATCACACTGGGAGCTAACCAGGGTCATATAATCAATGAAAAATGTTAATATCATTTTCATCACAACTCAGGGGGGGGGGGGGAAGGGAGATGCAGACGGGTCTGGCCGAACCAGAGGGGGCAAAACTTTCACCCATTAACCTCTCCTTCAGCATTACAAGGGGGCGCCAAAATGCGTTCTTGTCACGGCCGACCAAGCATCAAGTTGCGGCCCTGATCATTATTATCATTGCCTAATTAAAGACTGCTTTTTATAACAACGCCATTCGTTCATGTTACCCAGTTTCAGTTATCAAAACCACAATTAATTTATATATTTCAGTATCGTCTCAAAAAATATTAATTGGTTTTAGAATCAGTATGAGAGAGTATTGTAAAATATTCATAATCATTATTGTTTTCCTATTCGAAACCGTCGTACATTATATTTTAGTTTGACATTCGAAAATTCATGGAAAACAATGGTTTTTTTTTAGAATATTATAATATTCTGTCGTTTGTCTCATAGTAGCTTCGTAACATATTCTTCAAACGATAAAAACGATTTGAAGAACTTTCATAATTCCTATTGAAATCGTTATCATCATTTTATAGTCACTCACTCCTGGTTTTTGTTTCCATTATATTACTCTTACTTCATTTTTGCACGCAAGGATAAGAAAATCATATGCCGTTCTAAACATACACATATGCATAAGCCAAAATTTTTTTACGGTCTTTCGAACTCATAAAAGACAGGTAGTTGATCATAAGGAGAAAGAAGAGCGAAAAGTTATGATACAAGAGGGGGGGGGCGGAGGCTATTCTCATAATCTTGCATGATATCTAAAGCGGGTTGGGAAACTATTTGCAAAAGATGCATTTTGCATGCATTTCCTGAAAGTAGCAGGAACAGGATTTATGGCGCCCGTCGCTTCATCCAACTTCCGGCTGTGACACCACCTTTTAAAGCATCATTAGCCTATAATCGCCGAACCCATAAATTGAAGGCGTTCTTGCTGCATAGCATTCCAAAAGAAAACCTGCTACGAATCAAAGGCAAAGCCATAATGTAAAGAAATATTACATCTTGCAAAGATCCATCCTTTTCCACCAAGTAATAACCGACGGCTTGGTAAACTATGAATAATTCAAGATTATATGTTGAATTATTCACAAAATGGAAGGATTTTTTTCTCTTCCCGGGTCACATCCAAATTTTGGCCATTCGATATCTCGTAATAAAATCGCAAATACGCACATCATTATGTAATTGAAGAAACTATTAGATAAATAAAAAATTCAGCAAGGAAAGTAAATATCCAGAAGAAATATGTGATTTTTTTCCTCTCTTACTATGCAATCACGTGAACCTCTACTTCAGGGTATGAAAAAATGATTTTGTTTATACCATTTCTATTCCCGAAATTTGGGACTAATATCTATTAGATACCTATAGATAAGATACGTATTTATACATAAAAAATATAAATCGTGAAAATTCGACGTCAATAGAAATTTCAGAATAATCTCAATTATTGTTCAGAGAATAGCATATAAATTCTATTGGGAGACCTCGAGGTTTAAATCCCTCTTTGCTTTTGCTTTCCAAATACATCGCTGATTAAAAATAATGTCTTATTTTTGAAGCAGAGAAAAAGTTATAAACCATATTTTATAATCTCGTATTTGAAATATACTTCAAATAACAATTTTTATAGATTAAAAGAAATCTAGAAATTTATATCCATTGAATGGAATTCAAATTTAAAAAATGAATAATATTTCAATAATTTTATTCGTCGTTTTTAATCTTTCGGAGAATATATTGATGTTTTGTTATTTTCAACTAAAATTGTTTGACATTTGTAGTTTATCCTCTCATCCCAGAGGCTGTTACGAATCACACGTGTCGTACGTACGAAATAAAAATATACGTATTCGAAAAATTTTCATCACGTAATAAAATACTGTTTATTGAACTTCGCAATAGTGCGATATTCAATCACTATGCTCCTATGCACTATTTAATCATATCGGTACAAATTTTTCAGTGCAAAATGCCAGGATTTGAAGAGAACTTGTTTTCATTTTATATACATGAAAAATATTTTTTAAACACAATCATATATATTCAGTGGTTGTATTTCTACATAACCTTTTTTTCACGAAATCATTCACATCCGGAATATAATCACACTAACAGTTTAAATCTTAAATGAGTAGCCTTGGATACGTACAAAACATTTTTTTACAATCGTATATATATTGCTAATGTCACACGCATAAATTTATATTTTGCACATATTTTTTTGAAAAAAAAAAAAGGAAATGGATGTATATACAGGGTGCATGACATTTTACCGGTGAACCGTTGATCCTAGAGGTAACCTTTGACAGTATTAAATGCGGGTAAAACAGTTTATCCGCATTTAAAGCTGTTTTTCCCCAACTTTTCTCCATTTTTCCAATTCGAATATCTCAGTGAATATTGCACGTAGCAACGTGGAATTTTTTTTCGTCCGCATCGACAGAGACAACGCAAAAACTTTCTGATTGGGTTTTTGAACACGGTACATATATAAAACTTTTTTTTTTAAATTTTAATAACCATACAACCAATTCCCGCATGAATGACATATCCGAGTACTGCATGTTATTTGGATACTTTTTCTTATCGGAAGTATTCCTCTAGGATCAATGGTTTGCCAGTAAAATGCCGTGCGCCCTGCTACCTATACACTCTATATATATATATAACACACATAACACATACTCATTTATGTATTTTAATGTTACAAAAAAAATTATTAGAAATTTTTTTAAACCCTTAAATTGAAAGAATAATTAACATAAAATTAGAATTTAAGCATTTAAGGGTTAAAACCAATTTCGAAAGGCAAAGATATATCATCCACAGAATCAGAGCCGCAACTATAAAGGGGAGCAGATGGGCCTTGTGCCTACGACCAGAAAGGACGGTAATGTTATTCTTTTTCCGTTCAGAAATACGAAGAAAGAGGCACCAAAATGGGTACCTGACCCGAGAGACAGTAAATTTTTGTTTCTAGTTACAACTCTACACACATTGACCATAATCCGATTTTAGACATCGAGCAGAAACAAAGTGCGCTATATAATTATACCTTCACTATATAGCCCCATTTACACATGCGATATTGCAGTAGCATTGGAAGTTCTGTTACCTGCTTGACGACTTTTTTTCTCAGTAGGGAAAAAATGGGGAGCAGGCTTTGCCCTCTTTTTTGCGGATCTTTGAGGGCTGTAACTTCCTTCCCCATAAGTTTTGCATGCGCAAACCTCTGACGACTTCAATGAAGTGGGGTTGAAATGCTGGTCCATGTAAACGGGTTCTAGCGAAAATCCTTGAACCTGGTTTTAAACTGGATTACTCTATTTCCTATGTAAACGGGCCTTATGAGAGTTATTTAAGAGAAATCTCTTCTGATATGTAGAAATGTTCCATAATAAAAGAAAAAAATATTACTTATCAGTTAGTATATATTCTGCAATATCAATAAACCAAATCTGTTGAACTAAAATATTTGTAATAAAATAAATAGGTACAGTCCTTCTCAAACTAGTTTCCAAAGTAATTGATGAAAAAATAATTTTCCCCAAAGAAAACTGACATATATTTTATTCAACGTCCACTGTGATAAAATTAGTCAAATTAGTCTCACTATGCTAAAATTAGTCAAATTAGTCCCACTATGATAAAATTAGTCAAATTAGTCCCACTATGATAAAATTAGTCAAAATAGTCTCACTATGAATTACTATTCATCTTTGGAAAAGGAAGTCAATTTTCTAAATAACTTAATATTACGAAAAAGATTAATTGTAATAACTATTAATTGTTTTTTTGAAAAGTAATAAGGAATATATAACCTTTTGTGTGTTTTCTCAAGAGATCCATGTCCTGAGAAATAAATATACCCATCCATGTCCGAATTCGAACTCATTCGCAGTGAAATAATGATGATATTCAGAGTTCGAAAAAAAATCGGATCTAACAAACTTTCAATTCAACGGAAACCATTCGCCGCTATCAGTCCTTTAATCGAGCGTCCCTGAGATACTGTATTTTTGAAGCGTTGGGTGTTGTAAATCACTTTTTGCTATGTCCTCCTTCATTTTATCCTCCATTTCATGCCCCCGTGGCTTCGGTCGAGAATACTACGGTTTTTATTTCGGTCGGGAATAAAACGGCTTCTGCCACCCACTCGACTGCCGTCCAGATGAGTTTGGGGAAAATTTTAGAATTTATATTCACGCAAATATGTATTATAAAATGATATTCGCTCCAATGTCACAACGGAGGCTACTCATCTAACCGAGGAAAAAAAGTTTTTAAAAGGATAGAAAACTCCGAAGAAAGCTTTCCACGAAGAATAAAGCAGATGACAATGGAAACCCCCTACGGAATGGGTTTAAAGTTAGTCGATGTTTTTTTTAAAGATGTATATATATATATACACACATACATAGGATGAAACGTTCCTTCTAAGCCAATACCGTAAACCTATTCCGCAAATTTACGCTCAGGAAAAAATGAGAGGAAGCAAGTCCTTTTGTCGGGAAGTTCTTTCTTGTAGGCTACGCCAAATTTAATTTAAAACTGTAGGATATGTAGAGAACAAGAGCACACTAAACCCACATACTTACTTTCTTTTACTATCATCTATCCCTCTATGAGAAGAATACGTTAAACAGCCATAAGAGAAAATGAAAAAAAGCATAAAATAAAGAAGCAAGATGTCTGGAACTAGGAAATGAAATTCACAACATCGATGAAGGTATACTTTCAATACCACTTTCATACAAAAAAAAAAACCGTGGTGAAAGTCATGGATTTCGGAAGAAACGGAATATTTTCAACAAAATGTGAAGAGATGAAGAATGACGTGGAAAGAGAGTATCGTTCGAATATTTTTATTGTCATTCCCACGCATATGACTAAAATAGAAGAAAATATGATACGTAAATAAGCTTGGTGTTTTATTTCATAAGTTCCCCCCTCAAATTCATTTCTAAGTAATATGATTAGCCTGAAGGAAAAACAACACTCCTGCGTAGGACTACAAAAACCACCTGTAATTTTTTTTTTGGAATACCGTGCAGCGGTGATTAAAGATATTAGTGAACATGACGTTAGCACCGCATTCACCTACGATGAAATTTATCAGCTTCCCCGAAATAAGTGTATGAGATTTTCTTTTATTTTATAAATAAACATTTATTAGAAATTATTTGTTAAATGAATAATGTCTGCAATATCGGAAATGAAAAATATCAATTTTATATTATTATTTGATATTCCGAATTTAAAAAACAAGATGATCACCGTTTAAATTTTTAGCTCTTCTCTAACTGATTTCTTTAAAACTGTATTATTTAAATATTCCGAAAAAAAAGAATTTTTCCATTTGTCCCATACCAAAAATAGATTTTACCGGAAGTTATTTTAATACTATGTTTCATTGTATGTCGGGGTGCGATGCGAATGCTGCAAAGTGTAGGAATGAGATGAAAGAGTATAGTAAAAGCTCAATAAATGAATAAATAAAAATGATAAATGAATAAATAGAAAGAGAATGTTGTGTGTGTCCAGAGAAGCACGTGAAAACCAAAATGTGATTGATCGTTCACACATTTTTGAAGACAGTAGACAAAAAGAATTTTCATTTCTATAGAGAGTCCACCACGCTTCAATAGTCTTTAAAACAACAAAATTGAGATATCTTCAAAATAAGTTTTTGGTTTGGATAGGTTTCGCGTTTCGCTTTTCAATAAAACATTTTTGAAGTATACAGTAAACACAATAATGGTTTCACTAATTTTTTGCAATTTTTATTGCTGGTCCGATCAGTGTTCGCCTATACTCATCTAGATGCGTGATTCACGCGTCAAACTTCAAATTTCACTCCTCCACGTAATTTTTTTAGCAGAGATATTTCTCATTGATAAAGAAGAAAATACCCATCTTTTTGCAAAAATATCCATTAAAATTTGGAGAGGAGTGAAATTACTCTTCAAAATTATATGTTTGGATAACACTGGGTCCGATTAATCAATCAATTGCTAAACTTCAATTAAAAATTGTAGTTGAGTTATATAATCAATTTGATCAGTCCGATTAAAGTTCAATTAAAATTTTCAAATTTGTAAAATGATTTTATATATTTGACAAAACCTATTAGATGTCTTAAATTATTATTTTCATACATAACATTCTAGATGAATGACCATATTTAAAACCTTACCTGTGTCCCCCGAACTGGGTTTAAGCAACTGAAAATAATGTTTGTGATATTATACGGTTTTTTTGTGACGAGAAAAATTGGTTTTTCTTTTCACCTTAAAGGGCAAATTTAGTTTATTTTTTATTTATATAATGCATGAAATCAAACAAGGAAAAAAGACTTCCATTTTTTTATGCATTTTCCCGAAACATGTTTGACAGTTAGGGGTCAAACGTATAATAATCAGCATTTCTATCAAATTTTTTGGCGAGGGCCAAAAGTTGATTTAACGAGAACTGGTGATTCAATTTCAAATTTAATTGAACTGAAATTTATGGAATTAAAGACCAAAATTTATTGTCTCCCCCTGTAACCAGCACTTTCGGTATTTGGAAAGTATCAGCCCCCTCCTTGCCCCCAGTACCATTTGGGAGTGAAACCCACTCTTAGATATTTCCCCCACTTCCTAAAGGAAACAAAATAGAAAGAAATTTCGGAATCACTGGCTAACATAAGGTAACTAACTGAATTTCTAAAAAACAAAAAAAAAAACAAAAATATTGAAATAAAGAAATTCCGATTTTTGACAAATTTTTATGTTTAGCATATTAAATTGCTTCCAGCGGACAGCCCTTATTTCGTAACCTAATCCTGTATTTGTTTAAATCTAGTAAATAGGCGCGTGAAATAAATGAAATATACAGGGTAGTAAGGAATCCCTAGGCCGCAAATTACTGGCGAACTATTCGTTGATCCTAGAGGCATACCTCCAAAAGAAATGTATCCAAATAACATGTAGACTTCCAATACGTCACATTCATATTGTAAGGGGTTTTATAGTTACTGTAAAATAAAAAAATAACTTTTTATACGGACACCCCGTCTTCAAAAACCCAATTAGGAAGTTGTTTCCCTGTCTCTCCTTAGGCCAACAAAGAAAATTTCCACGTTTATAAGTGCAATATTCACAGAGATGTTTGAATTCAAAAATTTGAGGTAAGTACAGCATAAAAGTAGGGGAAAGAAGCGTTGTCCGTTAGTATTTGCTGTAATTTCCCAACTTTCCTCCGATTTTTGGAATTAAATATATCAGTAGATATCACTTATAAACGTGGGTTTCTTTTTGTTGGTCTCAGAAGAAACAGGGCAACAACTTTTCAATTGGGTGTTTTAGGACAGCGCGACCAATTAAAAAGTTAATTTTTTTATTTCAATAACTATACAACCCTTTGTAATGTGAATGACGTATCTAAGGTCTACACGTTATTTGGATCCTCTTTCTGAATGGAATTATGCTTCTAGGCAGTTTCAGCTTAAAATTACCCTGCACCAGTGAAAATACAGTGTGTCATAAAATAAGAAACCTAAATTTTTATACGGTCCTCCTGTCTTCTAACTTCCGATTAGGAAGTTGTTGCCCTGTATATTCTTTCCCAACTTTTCTCTCGTTTTTGAATTCGAATATCTCGGCACTTAGAAACTTCCTAATTGGAAGATAGAAGAAAAATGGACCGTATAAAAATTTAGATTTCTTATTTTGTGACACACTGTATTTTTACTCTCAAAACTGGTGCGGGGTAATTTTTGAACGTGTTTTGAGCATTTTTAAAATTAAACTATACCTGTATGATGGAAGGTTGATGAGATAAAAGCCGCATTAGCACTTACAGGACACCCTGTATAATGAATCTCATCACCAATTTGCAATTGTAATCATTGGAAACTTCTTTCACCGATTTAAACGGGGAAAACTCGATGTATGAATGAATTACAGTTTTAATCGAATAACCAAAAAGAAAAGCAAAAAACCTCAGTTCTCACTGAAAACTAATGTATGTATGTAAGTTGGGGAAAACAAATTTGAAAACCAAGGGCATAAATTTCTGAACTCAGAGTATTAGACAACCAAGCGAAAGAAGACTTGCAATAACTTCTACAAAATACTACGGATAGTCAAGGCACCGTTGCGTATTTTAATGGCCTTGCGCTGCCACAGTTATATACCCATCAAACACGGAAAGCCTGAATTCTTGGAAAAGAACGAAAAGAATTCAGATGGAATGCTTGTTCCCTTTCGCAAGAATATTTCAGGAAGCTTTATACAACTCGAGTGGGGAAGAGTACTCCGCTTCAGCTGTAAACCGGAGATGATAGTGAGACGTACGGAGTTGATTATACACACACATTCTTCGTCTTAGACAAGTATAAAGACAAAATCGACTGATTTTAGATACTTGAAACATTTTTTGTTTTACATGAAGTATTGGAATCTTATGAATCATAAATTCCAGGATGAGAAGGATGAAAAAAAACCAAATAAATAAATAACAGTCTCAGGGGGAACTATAATTTATTGGTTACTACTATGTATTTCAGCATACACACCATTATCTATACATATAAAATAACATAATCACATTATTCACTGACTGATTGTCATATTCACTGACTGATTGTCATAATCACTGACTGATTGTCATATTCACTGACTCATTGATTCACTTATTCATCATCGTCAAGCCGAAATGACTGAAGCTATATTTATGAAATTATAGGTCAGTAGTTTTATTCCAGACTCACTAAGAAGAGTTTTTTTTTTTTTAAAATTCGACCCCTAAATGGGTCATAATGGGGTTCAAATGTTACATGTATAGGGAAATCACGCATAGCCGAAGCCGCCGAAGCAATAAATACGAAATTTGGTCAGTATTATTACTTTGTAATTTAGAGACTCACTCTAAGAAGGGACTTTTCAAAATTAATTCCCCTAAGGGATGGAGGTTCAATGGTTACATGGATCAATCGTCACTGAGGCGAAATCGTTGTAGTTGCAAATATGAAATTCGGTCAGTATAATATTTTATAATATAGACACCCACTAAGACGGGATTTCTGAAAATTCAGCGGCAAAGGGGATCATGATAGGTTCAAATGCTACTTGGCGAATCATCGCCGAGTAATTTTCAGATTACGTTCCGTTAAGATTATTAAGATTTATCAAGATTTTGATCCGTTACTTAATTCAAAGGCTCCTCAAAACACTGAATAGAATTAAATGAATCTAAAGTAGTAACAGAATTTCTTTTCACAGAATATTTTGAATAAATGAATAAATTGAATGATTATAAACGCACTGTCCAAAACTTTTCAACGTTAGTAAATTTTTCTTTTTCAAACATGAAGAACGATATTTGTGATACAGTCTACTCATTTATGGGGCAAAAATTACGGTTGAATTTATAGCCTTAGTCACACACATATACATACGTACACGTATAGTCTATACCAGAGATTCCAACGTTTTAACTTTATGGTTACGCCTTAACCCTTAATGTAGGGTTTCCAAATTCCCGATATTTTGAAGCCCTCGGGAATTGGGAACGGGAAATCGAATTTCCTGAAAATTCCCGAAATCACTTATTTACACTTGAACCTCATTTATACGACTCCTTCCGTTTATACGACGTTTTTCGGCCTCGCTTAGTCTATACTTTTTAAACTTAAAATATTGGATTTATGCGCCACACAACGCCAATTACACGATGTTTTTCATGACACGAATCCCAAATTTCATAATTGATTAATAATATATTATCATTCTATTTATATTATTAGTAGAGCCCTGAAGTTCAGGCAAAATGCCATAAATGCCTATTTTTACATAGTTTTTAGTTTAGTGGTGCATTTCAGAGGACATAATATGCAAACTTGGATATTTTGAGCATTGAGAACAAAAAAGAAATGCTTTTTAAAAAATTTTCCCTACTCAATATCAATTATCATCAGAAAATTTCTCCCCCCCTCCTAGTCCTTCCAGCCCGATTTAAACGCGAGTAAATCAGGCTGTTTTAAAACGATTTTAAAAAATTTAAAACGATCTGAGAGATAGGGAACTTGGTGTTGCCATGCATTCATTAACTTTGCTTTGACCTACTGATGTTAGACGTGAATAATTTTGTTTCAGATGAACGTAGTCCACTTTTAGAAAAGCGGAGGAAAATTAGAAATTTGTTTCTCCACATGTTTCACGTTATATGTCTCGCTCAAGCATTGAACGGCATTGTATGTGTATAGTTGACCGATGATTGTCCTAAGTAAGACGCCTTCATATTGTATTAAGGAGTTCTAGTCCTAAGAGGTCATCAGTTGACGTCATGACTCACACAAGGCAAGGTAGGAGAAGACAGGGCTCTGGGGGTCCCTTTTATTTTGATTTTGTTTTTTTAACACCATAAATTTCACTGCAAACAACTATAGCTATTTATTTATGTTTTTTGTATTTTTTGGTAATTAATTTGATTAAATTCACCAGAGTCGCCCTCAGGGGTAAGAGACAAATGCGGCCACGTAGGATCCCATTCTTGGAGGAGTCCCGCATCCGTATGAGGGAATATAAAAAAAAAGTAATTTTTTTCTTATAACAATAGAACAAGGTAGCTATGTATCAACTATAGAAATGATAGTGGTTATTCCAAATAACACATCAAATAAACGAGAATTATTCGCAACTCGAAGGCACCCCACAGAGAATTTTCTCTTTGGGCCCTCCGTCTGGTAATGATGGCCCTGAAATTGACCCGAGGGACCTCAAATACTTTATTTTGGGCTTAAAATCAATTTAACTTGGATAATAATGCAGTTATTATAAACCATAATTAAAACGGTACATGGATCAAGTGCAAATTTATTTTTTCAGCTAGTTGTTGGACCCCCTTCATATCTTAGTTTTTAGTTATATTTCCTTCCTTCCAAAAATTATAAATGCCTTTTTTTATTGCCTATTTTAGGTATTTTAAGTACCTTTTTGCCTGCCTATTTCGACCATTTTTAGTGTCTAAACTTCCGAACTCTAATTATTATATAATATTAATGATCCATATAGTTAAATGTAGACGGTGTACAAATTTTTGTGTTGAAGGGTGAATTGGCAGTCATACTTGTGTGCTCGACTCTCCTAGTGGAGGCCCTGGTACCAGGTCCTAATTGCAGTTTGGCCAGGATACGAAAAGCTTATACGATTCTCTGTTTTTCTTGTTGCCGATTAAATTAAATTTACGCAGCATGAAACTTTATTTTCTTTCATTTTCCTACAGTTATCAAAGGAAAAAAAGAATGGCTTACTTTTGTATAGTTTTAATTCCAACTTGCATATACAGCTTTAAGATTACTTCATTCCAATTATGCTTACACATCACTCTTAATCATTACTGATAAATATAATGATTCATACCCACTAACACATAATAATAATAATAAGCATTCGAGAATTCTGCATTTTAAACTGCGTCTAAACGTTTGAGATTTGTAGCGTCAGCTGCATAAAGTGATTTTTCCCCCCTCTTGTACATCACGGTTTTTTTAAAGGCGGATCGTGGTCACAAGGATTTCATAGTAGGCCAGGGTTGCTGGTACAGTTAACACAAACTGGAAGTCCCCTGCCCTCGACGTTTTCTTTTTCAATATATTCTTTTTCCAGCCCCCATATCTCTTTTCTAAGCAATGCTATGCTACAGGTAAAGAACATTAATTAAATTTTAAACAAATATTCCCATTGATTTTTTAAATATTTTATAATAATTATCAGTATTAATGTACCACAACAGTAATTTTTCCGATTTCCCGGTAATTTTTCTCGGGATTTCGGGAACGGGAAATCGCTAAAAATTCCCGAAAACGGGCGGGTGGGAATTCTCGAGCGGAAACCCTACCTTGATGGTTACGAAACTCTTCCACGGAACCCAAACAGATTAATACTTCCCCAATATCTTTATTGTAACACCAATAAAAACCTTCGCAACTTTTGATACCGCGAAACTTCTGGAAAAGATTTTGCACGACCTCTGGGTTTCACGGAACACCAGTTAGAAATATGGTCTATACAACAACAAATACACATATAAATTATTTACCTACTAAAAAGTAACCTCTTTTTCAAATTTGAGTTTTAGCGAATTTTTCAATCCTAATTTTTTAAAATTTTAAATAAGAATATTTCTATGAATTTTTGTTTGTCAGAGAACAAATTTTCTGTAATTTACCCTTTAATTGGCAAGCAATGAAATATCTAGAGGAGAAAATTTTTGATGGGTTATATCAAGCAAATGAGGTACCCTGAATGCTATTACGTGACAAAAAAAATTATTGTTAATATTTGCGCTTATTAAACAAAACTAATGCACTTGCACTTATTATAAAGTTAATTGCATATTATTAATGAATGCACTTCAGAAAACACACTATGTATATGATTTGAATAGCATAGAAACGTCATTTATTGTCTGCCGACTTATTTTTCCATCATTGTTGAAGAATGCACAGCAATATGTCTCCTCCACACGCGGTATTTCCCTGCAAAATGCAAGGGTAAAAAATCGTTCTTGCTTGGCTTGTCAAGAAATAAGAGACACTTGTACCTTTGAGCCATTCTGCTAGTAATTATAGAAATTACATGAACAACTCACAAGAGTTGTTATCGAATGTTTAGGAGTTGCTTAGAAGTATTAATGTCGAAACGAGCGAAAAATATATACAACGCCCTTATTTTGAAAATATATGTTCCCATTAACTAATATTTAATATATTCGTGTGTGTTATCGTTTTAATATATTTATATATGCAAAATTGCACCCCGACTTACGCGAACTTGACTTACACCCTTGTTTTCGGTCCTACATATCGCGTAACTTCGGGATATTACTGTACAGTAAAATAATCACACGAAGCCGTATAAGAACGTTGTGAAAAGAAGCAGTTTAAAAATAGTGTGAAAAAAAGTGTTTTTTTTATTCTCCTATGATTGAAGTTACGGGGGTGTCAAGAGCCTTGAAGTCGAATTTCCAAAAATAGCTTCATAAAATATTTCATTCAATTGCAAATAAAATACTAACAATTTCGTGTCAGTCGGTTAATTTGTTCTTTTAACATAAAAGAAAAAAGTAATGAATTATGGTGTAAATGCAGGGAAACCGTAACTAGAATTTTTGCTACCCCCCCCCACAACTTTAAAATTTTATAATTTTATAACGGTGTTCTTTGTTCCCACCTGATACTGCCACCCTGCCCCTCTGGTTTCTGATTTGTGTAAATGTATATAAACCACGGTCAAAAACCCTTTGACCGTGGTTTTCTCAGATTGCAGATTCAAGTTAAAAAAAATTTAACTTATATACATTTTTTTTTAACTTTAAAAAAAAATTTACTGCACCAAAAATTCTGAAATTTTGCAGAAATGTTTATTCAACATGTGTTAGTAAAATGGACCATGAACTTGGATATCTGACTATTTGTTAGAATTTTCGAATTTTTTAAATTTGAAAAAATATATAAATTTCAAAAATCTAAATTCAACATTTTTTTAAAAAATATTTCTAATTACTCAAATTCGAAGTTCATTTTACTAACACACGTCGAATAAACATTTCTGCAAAATTTCAGAATTTTTGGGGCAGCAGTTTTTTTTTTATCTTATATTTCGTAAGCTCAAAAATTGCAATCTGAGAAAATCGCCTTCAAAGGCATTCAAAGTGTTTTTCCTTATGCACGTTTACACAATAATTCATTATTTCTTCTTTCTTTCATTAGGAAAGAACAAATTAACCGATTGACACGAAATTTTTGGTATTGTATTTGCAATTGAATGAAATATTTTTTGAAGTCATTTTTGAAAATTCGACTTAAAGCGTCCTTGACACCCCTTAACTTAGGTGCAAATTCTGAATTGCTATAAAATACACCCGATCTCGAATTGAGAACTTTATAAGAAACGACCAGGGGTCACATTGAGAAAGTGGTTGGAGAGCCACCGAGACACTCGCACAAGAAAACTGTGGATCGATTCCTGGCGCCGCTGAATCGAGATACTCCAGGAGTCGAATGAGCACATCTTTCCCCCAAGTGGGTCAGTCAACGGGGTGAAGAAGACACTGCAAGAAACACTCAACGACAAGCACACACCACACATAAAAAAACAACAAAAATCAAAGTAACAACAAAAAATAAACAACGCTACGTGTTTCTTCAAGAAGAAAATAATGCAATAAATCTGTCAGAATATCATGCAATAGATACGAGTATACCCACGTGTGAATGCATATAGCCACATGTAATCTACTGAGTTAACATTGAAAAGTACGAAGATTATGGAATGCAATTTTTATTTTTTTGATTATTCGATTTAAAAAACGATAGAAACCAGTATTTTTGTTTTTTTTATATTTTTTATATGAAATTTAGATTCTTGTCGTTCCATTGACAAATGTATGATACAGTATTAAAAAAAAAGAAATATCATGTCCGAGAGAATAGTATTTATAAAAATGATATTTGGGGAATATTATGATATAGTGGAATATGGGTGAGAGGGCTCTCTCTCTCTCTCTCTCACACACACACACACACACACACACACAAATTAAAGATTTATATATGAATATTTAAATACTATAATCCATTTACAAAAGCCACAGATACAATCTTCCATCTCTGCCTCAGGACAGTCAAGGCTATTTTCCCTAACGAACTCGAGGCGACCACCGATAGACAGCGCCTTCACTTCCAACCCCATCTCACTAATGGCAGTAAATTGCAATATATCGATATGGCCAGAGTTGGTGTTTGGTGAAGTAGTAGGACAGTCAAGGTGGGCCCGAAGAAAAAAAATATTTTCCCAGGCCTTTCCTATATATTCTATCTTATAAAACTTCCCTTCTTGAAGAGATATTTTGCACAATCTTCTGTTTCTCAACAGCCGTTACCGGGCCGTGCCATCAAGCGTGGATCCGGGGTGGGGGCGTAGATCCTCCTCCCAAGAGCCGAATAATATGGAGTGAATTTGTCTGTCCCGTAAAATACGGGATGATCCAATGAACCTACGCAGCACGTCACTTCTCGGACACATCGCCCTGGATCCGTCCACCTCTACTCCACTCGCAGCTGAAGATATTTGCCTTCGCACCATTCAAACCTGAAGATATCTGCCTCGCTCTATTCAAAGCTGAAGATATAGCGTGTGCCTCGGCTTTATTCACAGTTGAGTATGCCTGTGTGTGTTAGCTCATTTAAAGCTGAAGATGTCTGTATTCACTCAGACATGGATACAGTCGGGGGGGGGGGATAAGAAGGATCGCCCCTCCCGAGAGGAGAATGACATGGGGAAAATTTGTCTGTAACGTAAAGTACAGGATGATTCAAAGAACTTACTTAATTTGCCCCTCCCGACACATCGCCCTGGATTCGTGCCTGCCTGCCGTCACTCAAAGCGGGCCATGAGTGATTCACTATTTTATTTTTCCTCACTTATTTTCCATTAACAGGGCCTCAACTAGGGGGGGGGGGGGAGCAGGCGGGTCTCGTGCCCCGGGCGCTGAACCAGAGGGGGCGCAAATTTTACTCTCAAACCTCTATTTCAACATTACAAGGGGGGTGCCAAAATGCACACTTGCCCCGGGTGACCGAACATCTAGTTGCGGCTCTGTCCATTAATCGTATGTATGACCGAGCTTTTCACTCACAAAAAGGAAATCAACCGGGCCACAGGCTTCCAAAGGTTGAGAGCTACTGCTGTAGAGCACAGACGTACGCAGAATTTTCTCGAAGGGGGGGGGGGTTCAATTTTTATTTTCTTCTGAAGTTGGGGGTTACGTTTTTTCCTGCAAAATAAAACTATAATCTCGTCTTGGGGGGGGGGGCTTTGCGTATGACAGTGCTGTAGAGGGTACACGGCCTAACTCAAATGATAATTGGTATTCCACAAAATCCGACACACCATTTTTGAGAAAAAAAAGAACAGCGTGCCGTCTAAACAGAAAGACTCGCCTGCTGAAAAATGAGGATGGCATAAAGAAATGAAATCTTCGACGTTCGTTGTGCTTTCGAATGTTTAGGCACTCATTCACAATCTGTACAAATAAAATAACTTTTGCCCTCACGGATTCACTGATTGATTCACTGACTGATTGACTGATTCAGCATCGCCGAGCTGAAACCACTGAAGCTATATTTATGAAATTTTGTTAGTAGTTTATTCCATGGTCCAAAGACTCACTAAGAAGGGTTTTTTTTGAAATTCAACCCCTAAGGGGAATAATAAGGGGGTTTAAAGGGTTACATAGAGTAATCACGCCGAGCCGAAACCGCTGAAACTATAATTATGTATTTGGTGAGTCGTTTTATTTAATGACGTAAAAACGAAGAATGGATTTTTGAAATTCGACCTCGTAAGGGGATTCAAAGGTTACATAGAGAAATAGTCACGGAGATGAAATCGTCGAAGCTGCAAATATGAAATTTAGTCATTTGTTTTATTTTATGATGTGAAGACTCACTAAGGAGGGACTTTTAAAATTTCAACCTCTAAGTTGGTCATAAGGCGGGTGAAAGTTCATACGGGGTAATCATGACAACGAGCTGAAACCACTGAAACTATAAATACAAAATTCGGTCAGTATAATATTTTATAATATAGACACCCACTAAGACGGGATTTCTAAAAATTCAGCGACAAAGGGGATCATGATAGGTTCAAATCCTACACGGCGAATCAACGCCGAGTAATTTTCAGATTACCAAATCTACGCGAGCGAAGACGCGGGTAACAGCAAATAATTAAAAAAAAAATTTTAAAAATTCGTTAGAGTATATTTCTGGAAATTGAAAAACAAATATTTTCCTATGGCAGCCGCGACGTTGGTGACAACCAAGCGACATTGAGTGAGTATCATAGGGGTATTTTGAAGCAGTTTATCAATTTTTCAGTAGGCGGCTATATATGAAGGCTAAAAAACCCAGTATTCCATATTACCGATGATATTCCATAATTATTGCACTTCCTATATTCCCTATGTACATATCTTCCGATCTGGTTATAAAATTCGATGAGAAAATCATCAATCTAATTATTAAAACAATATCTATCAAATAGGAAAATAAGTGATACATAATTTTTATGTTCGGTAATTCTCCATTATAGTCGTCTTGGGATGCGCAAGTTTGAAAAAAAATAACATGAAAGAAAATTCACTATACACACACATCTTATTGATTCCTCGATATTTAGAATATATTTAGAATATATTAGTCCACTGAAGAAGATAGCGTTAATGCCTCTACAGAGCGAACATTACAAGACGAAAACAAATATCATAAATTTGTATTTGTTTACATACGTGGATATTTTATTGTTAGGCATGTGGTGTTCTGTTAATGCGATGTTTAGGAGCATTTTTTTTCGAAAACTTTTCCTAATATTTTTCCTAACAATCCTAAGCTAGTTATGTATATGTACTAAAAATATTCCAGAAATGATTTCTGCAACAACGACTTCAATCAGTTAGATTTTAATCCAGATGGATACATTTAGATTAAATTTAAAAAGTGGAAAGAAATTTGCGTTTCTGAGGAGTTTCGAATTCTTTTACGTGATTTTTCGCAACATAGTGGCGTTTCTTCCCGAAATTACGGTACCGTAAACACGGACTACTTTGGCTCTGACATGTTACTTTATCCCAAGACGAAAAAAAAAAAAAAGATTGAAACATGCGTACTACAAGTTGGTTTCTTCAGGTTCACACAGCAACCGCTGATTTCGCCACGCCGTAGTACTAGTTAGGCAAGCCCACCTTCAATAGTGTTCTAATATTCACCGTTAGGTCGCAGCAGTGCTCTGTTTTCATAACTCTATTAAATCAAGGACATAGCGAGGGGGACCTGGGGATCTGGTCCCCCCCCATCAAAATGTGAGAAAATAACCGAAAAAATAACCGGGAAAAAGATGGCCAAATCTATTGTTCTATCACTTTGGTCCCCCCCCCCGAAATGAAAGTGGTCCTCCCGAACGAAATTTCTGGCTACGCCCCTGTATTAAATACACGTGTTTGGTTGATGTCAAACTTTCATTTTGTGCAAGGAAGGCAGTATATGTATTAGTTTACGTAAGTACCAAATTTTAAAGCCAATATCATCCTGATTATGAATATATAAAATGCTTCTGTTGAACTATCCAAGGTTTTTTGATAAAATGCATTCATAAAAAATACTAACTACTAGTAACTCCAAAAAATGGGTTACTTTGTCCCAAAAAGGAGGGGTGGGGGCGGAACGAAGTAGCGGAAAATGCTTGAGCCAACACAGGCAAATGGTAGAGGTAAAACTAACAAGTCTGTTTAGGAAAATGAGTCATTGGAATCAACTCCGCCAAAAAACTGTAGAAACCCATTCTATAAAGTACACTTTGGAAGAAGGAAATATTACAGTAGTTGCTTGTGTGGAAGGAAAAATATTTTCCAGGACTGAGGACTGCTTGTAAGTGTAGCAGAAACTGGCATTATTACAGATTGCATGGAGCCTATAAAATTGCACGAGTGATCAAGCCTTCAAAATTTTTGAAAAGAGAACTTTTTCTGAGAATATTGTACAGCGACGTTCGTTGTGCTTTCGAATGTTTAGGCACTCATTCACAATCTGTACAAATAAAATAACTTTTGCCCTCACGGATTCACTGATTGATTCACTGACTGATTGACTGATTCAGCATCGCCGAGCTGAAACCACTGAAGCTATATTTATGAAATTTTGTTAGTAGTTTATTCCATGGTCCAAAGACTCACTAAGAAGGGTTTTTTTTGAAATTCAACCCCTAAGGGGAATAATAAGGGGGTTTAAAGGGTTACATAGAGTAATCACGCCGAGCCGAAACCGCTGAAACTATAATTATGTATTTGGTGAGTCGTTTTATTTAATGACGTAAAAACGAAGAATGGATTTTTGAAATTCGACCTCGTAAGGGGATTCAAAGGTTACATAGAGAAATAGTCACGGAGATGAAATCGTCGAAGCTGCAAATATGAAATTTAGTCATTTGTTTTATTTTATGATGTGAAGACTCACTAAGGAGGGACTTTTAAAATTTCAACCTCTAAGTTGGTCATAAGGCGGGTGAAAGTTCATACGGGGTAATCATGACAACGAGCTGAAACCACTGAAACTATAAATACAAAATTCGGTCAGTATAATATTTTATAATATAGACACCCACTAAGACGGGATTTCTAAAAATTCAGCGACAAAGGGGATCATGATAGGTTCAAATCCTACACGGCGAATCAACGCCGAGTAATTTTCAGATTACCAAATCTACGCGAGCGAAGACGCGGGTAACAGCAAATAATTAAAAAAAAAATTTTAAAAATTCGTTAGAGTATATTTCTGGAAATTGAAAAACAAATATTTTCCTATGGCAGCCGCGACGTTGGTGACAACCAAGCGACATTGAGTGAGTATCATAGGGGTATTTTGAAGCAGTTTATCAATTTTTCAGTAGGCGGCTATATATGAAGGCTAAAAAACCCAGTATTCCATATTACCGATGATATTCCATAATTATTGCACTTCCTATATTCCCTATGTACATATCTTCCGATCTGGTTATAAAATTCGATGAGAAAATCATCAATCTAATTATTAAAACAATATCTATCAAATAGGAAAATAAGTGATACATAATTTTTATGTTCGGTAATTCTCCATTATAGTCGTCTTGGGATGCGCAAGTTTGAAAAAAAATAACATGAAAGAAAATTCACTATACACACACATCTTATTGATTCCTCGATATTTAGAATATATTTAGAATATATTAGTCCACTGAAGAAGATAGCGTTAATGCCTCTACAGAGCGAACATTACAAGACGAAAACAAATATCATAAATTTGTATTTGTTTACATACGTGGATATTTTATTGTTAGGCATGTGGTGTTCTGTTAATGCGATGTTTAGGAGCATTTTTTTTCGAAAACTTTTCCTAATATTTTTCCTAACAATCCTAAGCTAGTTATGTATATGTACTAAAAATATTCCAGAAATGATTTCTGCAACAACGACTTCAATCAGTTAGATTTTAATCCAGATGGATACATTTAGATTAAATTTAAAAAGTGGAAAGAAATTTGCGTTTCTGAGGAGTTTCGAATTCTTTTACGTGATTTTTCGCAACATAGTGGCGTTTCTTCCCGAAATTACGGTACCGTAAACACGGACTACTTTGGCTCTGACATGTTACTTTATCCCAAGACGAAAAAAAAAAAAAAGATTGAAACATGCGTACTACAAGTTGGTTTCTTCAGGTTCACACAGCAACCGCTGATTTCGCCACGCCGTAGTACTAGTTAGGCAAGCCCACCTTCAATAGTGTTCTAATATTCACCGTTAGGTCGCAGCAGTGCTCTGTTTTCATAACTCTATTAAATCAAGGACATAGCGAGGGGGACCTGGGGATCTGGTCCCCCCCCATCAAAATGTGAGAAAATAACCGAAAAAATAACCGGGAAAAAGATGGCCAAATCTATTGTTCTATCACTTTGGTCCCCCCCCCCGAAATGAAAGTGGTCCTCCCGAACGAAATTTCTGGCTACGCCCCTGTATTAAATACACGTGTTTGGTTGATGTCAAACTTTCATTTTGTGCAAGGAAGGCAGTATATGTATTAGTTTACGTAAGTACCAAATTTTAAAGCCAATATCATCCTGATTATGAATATATAAAATGCTTCTGTTGAACTATCCAAGGTTTTTTGATAAAATGCATTCATAAAAAATACTAACTACTAGTAACTCCAAAAAATGGGTTACTTTGTCCCAAAAAGGAGGGGTGGGGGCGGAACGAAGTAGCGGAAAATGCTTGAGCCAACACAGGCAAATGGTAGAGGTAAAACTAACAAGTCTGTTTAGGAAAATGAGTCATTGGAATCAACTCCGCCAAAAAACTGTAGAAACCCATTCTATAAAGTACACTTTGGAAGAAGGAAATATTACAGTAGTTGCTTGTGTGGAAGGAAAAATATTTTCCAGGACTGAGGACTGCTTGTAAGTGTAGCAGAAACTGGCATTATTACAGATTGCATGGAGCCTATAAAATTGCACGAGTGATCAAGCCTTCAAAATTTTTGAAAAGAGAACTTTTTCTGAGAATATTGTACAGCAAAGAAATATGAAAGATTTTTTTGATTTCAGAAAAGACATGCAAAGATTATATTTAGGTACCGTACCATTAAGACCATACCTTCTAATAAGGCTGATGTTTAGTTTTTCTTTCTTTATTCACTTGTAAACGTTTCGTTTTTTGATAAAGAAGTATGAGTGAAGCTAAGAATAAATAAAGTGTATTTTTGTATTGATATGTAAGAATACTTTGTTTCCAAAACTGTGGGTTCCATTCAGGGCCAGAACTACGGGGGGGGGGGGGCAACTGCCCAGCGTGACAAAATTTAGGAGGCGGCAGTTTTAGGTGGGAACAAAGAACACTGTGTGTTATAAAATTATCGAATTTTAAAGTTGTGGGAGCGGCAAAAATCCCAATTATGGCCCTGGTTTCATTGCTTCAAGCGTGTTTTACAGTGTTTTAAAATAGGAATATTTGTTGTGGGACAAAGTTATCTTAACTTATGGGCTACTTTGGCTGAAAATAAAATAAAAATTCATTTCATAAAAATATTATAGAAAGTAGATATGTTATATTACAGTCTTTTAGAGAAAGGTTTGAAGTATCTAAAAACTACCTTAAATCTTGGTATTCAGTGTTTTTTCCACCATAAGAAAAAACAAAGTTTTATAAAAGTGAACCGAAGTAAAACCCGTGTTTACGGTAAATTAGTGAGAGGATAGAAAAATATTTACATGAAATATATGCTGATTGAGTCACCACGGAGCTTACGAAGAAAAATACTGACAAACCAGTCACGGCCCAGGCTCTGTCCCTCCAGGGATGTAAGCTTACGAAGAAAAATACTGTCACTATAGGAAAATACTGATTTCTAAAGTAATCATGTCTGCACTTCAATTGGAATAAAAAATGATTCAAAGTATTATATCATTGTTTTATGGAAATTATTGACTTTAAAACAGAGAAGAACGTTAAAGATCGGTGATGACTGAGAAATCATATTTGCTAAAAAAATAAACAAATAAATAAAAACCTTTTAAAATATTTCCTGGACGGATCATGCTGATCCGTTGGGAATACGCGAGGATCACGTTATTATTATATTATTGTAACCAGTATTCTCTAGTCGTTGCCTAAAAAAATTGAAAAATCTAATTTATGTCAAAATCGTGAGAAAAACAATTTACAACAACAAAACAGAGAGATGTTTCATTTCTCAATTTCTATATGAATTATCCAGTAAATCCCAAAAGAAATAAAAGTGTTCTTTGATAGCATAATTATTTCGAAGTATATAAACTAAAAAAAATAGAAGAAGCTGGAATAAACACTTATTTTTCTTCACAAGACCAAATCCTACATTCATTTTCATGACTTTTGTACGTTGCTTATCATTTCCTAGAATAAATCACATATTTCGTTTTTCTATCTTCAATTACCTACCATTAATTAAGTCTGGTATTTAAATTTCAGCCCATTTGCATATCAAAAGAAATTTCATAAAACATCCTAAATTACTCTGATGAAAAATGAATTTCGCCTTGGATTGTATTAGTTTTATTTCTTTGTGAAAATAAGGGAATAAATCATGATCTCTAACACGAACATTCATTCCAAGGAATTACATTCATTTAAGTGGATGGGAGAAAGGAAAAAGTATGCAATTAATTTACCAAATACAGTACAAAAAGAAAATTTTTGAGATACAGAACGATTATAGACATGATACTGATAGTGTTGTGGCGAATAGGGTAGTGATAATTTTCTTTTCTTTTATTATTTCTTAACGGAATAGACTAAAGAAGAAACTGAAAAGAAAATATGAAGAATTATGTATGGATTCGTTTTTCGAAAAATGAAGACTTATTTGGGGAATAAGAATTTTTCACTGAAAAATAGATTGAACATTTATTTGATTATGGGCCGTTCAAGTATTACGTAAGCAAATTTTTAGCCATTTTTGACGCCCTCCCGCCCTTGTCAGCAAAATTTCGTCATCAGCTCTGTCCCTCTGAATCCTAACGCATATTGGTGCGATTAGCGACGTACACGGGGGGCTCTCGTGCCCCCTCCCACGATCAAAAATTTATTTTTTAAACCAAAAAAACCATTTTTTAATTGAAATTTCGGAAGAAAATACCTTTATATGTTATTATAATCAATTTCTGTTAATTTCAATGTTATTCGAAGGCTATGAAGGCTAAATTTATATTTAATAAATTCATCGCGACCCACTTTCTAAGCCATATAATGATAAATCGCATAAAGGCCTTGTCCCGCGGACCAAATATGGCCCTGGGGGGGGGGGGGTGTTATCTGATGCGGCCTGGCCTCCTCAAACCTAATTTTGTAGAAATGAACTAAGGGGCACATTTATAAATAGAGATCGCTTAAGTGTTCCGTAGTACAATTCCAGAACATTTAAGCGGGCCGTGGTACATTTTCAGATCACTTAAATGACCCGGGACATAGTTCCAGAACACTTAAGCGATCTGTGACACATTTAGTGATCCTTTGAGTGAAATGTGACGTAGTTTTAGAGCACTTAAGCGGCCCCCCAGTGCGGCACATTCTCAGTTTATTTAAGTGATCCGCGGCATATAATTACGGATCACTTGAATGATGCGTGGCACAGTTCCACAGCACTTAAGCGGCCTAGACACATTTCCAGATCACTTGGATCCGCGAAACATTTAGAGATCGCTAAAGTGGCTCTGTAGGGCACTTATAAATAGGGGGGGGGGTGTTACTTCAAGGGCCCACAAACTATCGAAAGGTTTTTCTCCTTTTTTTGGCGCATCGAGTAAGATTCCATTAAAAATATTTCATATTTTCATAAAGGGTGGTTGATGACGTAAGCATAATCCAAAACCCCCCCTCCCCCCTTGTCATCAAAAGTCAGCAAATCGGAAACCCCCTCCCCCATCGATGATTACGTTATACTTGAACGGCCCCTTATTCGGTTGATTATTTATATTGCTTTCATCTTTTAACACAATTAACACGTTTAAAAAGAAATATGATAAACATGTTGGGGTAAATCGAGAAGCTATCCATACTTAAAATAGACAACCATAAGTATTCTTTATGGGCATTGTATAATATTTTATCATGTGTATATATATATATTGTATTTAATTGCATTTTTAATTGGGTTGCTGTATTTTTTAAATATATGACATCCATATTTTTATGGGCATCTTTTTCTCAGCCACCTCGTTGGGCATTTTGCCTGTTGTGGCCTTATACTTGTACTTGTATCTGTCATTTATGTCTCTTAAGCTAACCAAAAATTTAATTTGACTGTTATTTTATCTTTCTATCCTTTCAAAACAATGAAAATAAGAAAAAACATAACAAATTATAGTGAAATGCAAAACAAAAGAAATAAAAAATAAATGAAATGAAGATGGAGCTAAAAATCAGAGTTATTAATTTCAACCATAATCAAAATATGGCCAAATTAGTACGATTAATATATCTAGAAATTGTGAAATATTGGTTCTAATTTCAAATCAAATCGGTATTCCAATATCAATGCTTCGTCGGAATAAATAGTTCTGAAATCTAATCTTAGGCAATCCTTCAAGCATACCCATGTATGTATGCATAAAATATGCTCAGTTTGAAAAAGCGACGATCAAGGATTCATTCGGAATGACGATCAAGGAATTGAAATAATTTTGAATCAAATAGATTTTCAGTGTTGCAGGATGATTTGTAATCGTATTTGTTAAAGTGAAACGAAATGGCTTTCATAATTTATACAGTGGACTAGAAATAACAGTTTAAGATATATATGTTACCTTATAAAAGAGCTAGAAGCAAACTGAACAAGATCGTATAAAGCTTATATAGTCAACCCTTGAGGGCCGTGAGTCGCGGGTCAAATGACACTTCATCTAGATGGAAAATACTTAAAATGCTATATAATCTTTTCTGAACGAACGCAGATATATTTTCTCTTACTGATACCCAGAGGCTATATATCTGATTCAAAACTGTACACAATTTTCCGCTCTTTACTCAAAAATCAATATGTAAAAGCCCCAGCCTCAGGCAACTCAATACTAAAATTCTGCGAGGGATTTCTTGAAGGTTTCCGTTTTAAAGATTTAGTTTTTGGTATATATACAGATATCATTCTTTAATTGAATTGCAAATTACGTCATTAATATTACTGCCATGAACATCTTGAAAATTTAGGCAAATTACGAAGATTATCTCGTAGCATTACGGTTATTTCATGCATATGAGAGCCAGTTAGATCGACAATTATAATTTAAAGCCGTATCCGGAAACTTAACGCTTCCATGGCCATGTCGGAATTTGAACTCCGGCCTGCCAAACCAAGATCTGCCCCCCCCCCAGCGGGCTCATGCTTAGCAAATTTGAAGCTTGTCAAATGTATAAATCTCTCTTTAGATGTTGAATTATATGAAGTTATTGTTTTCACACATCTAACTCTAGTTACTGAAGAGCGAATAAATTTTTTTAGAGAAGGAAGACGAAAAAAATAATTGATGCTGGGTGAATTACGAGGCTTTCATCTTCACACGGATTTAGACTAATTCTTACGAGGCTACGTAATCTAGCTTTGAGTATGATAATGACTCACGTTCATAGACTACTAGCATAAAAAATATGTTGTAAACTAATCTATTTACTATATGTAAGTAGTATATAAGATTTCAATAAACGATGTTGTGAAGGCCATCATCGATAGATAATTGGTTGATTACACAAAATTTAACACACAAAGTTTTATACAATACCATGTTTTGTACATAACTGTAAAAAAATGGTTGATCTCTCAATACCTATAAATAAAATTATGTATGCTACATATTTACTTAGTGAAAATGGTGCATTTTCAGAACCGTAGCGTTTCCATTAGCTGTAGCAATAATATTTTAGAATATATGGTGAATAGAATGAGAAATCATTCATCCTGTTCAAGGAAAAGATTTTTACTTAAAACTGTAACGTTTAGATGAAATAAAGGTATAAAATTCGTTAAGAATTTTAGCCTAACCGAACGTGCCATCTGTTAGGATCCGCTATCGGAAGGGGTACGAGTAAAGGTCACTACTTATTCTAATCAAATTTTTCGAGTCTGATTCACATCGATCCTAAATCAGATCGTATGGTTGTTCACTTCTACAAATTTCTAACTTGGTGTTATCGAAAATAGCAACACGGATAACTCCCTATCGATAACATTTTCTGATTACTTCATCCAAATGCACCGTAACTCACGTAGAAATTCCAGTGCCAGCGTTTTGCACTCATCTCATTCGTGTTAACGTTAAGGCTTTCAATTAGCTATCCGATCGCCATGGGGAAGACACCAATGAACATGTCCCAGATGATCATAGCAAACAACATCCTACAGGCTTCTGCAATTCCGATAGCCTCGGAATGTATACGCACGACTTGAGAAATGAAGGAATATGGTTAGTAAAACTACACCACACAATCTCCGTCAACTTTCATGAGACATCAGTTTGATTAATTCCAGCACTGCAATGATAAAACCCTTTAAATAAACACCCAGATTCTCCTGGAAAATTTCAGGCGGATATGTTGGGAAGTCAGGCTAGCATGAAATGAGAAAATTTGCTCGTGCCTACGAGTATTTTAATACCCAAGAAAAATTAACGGTATTAGATATCAACATACACCGAAACCCTTGATTTAGCAACCGACGGACCAGTGAAAACTGTAGCTAAATAGAGGGTTCTCGATGGTAAAAGTTAAGATAATTGAAAGCTATAAGTGTGTAGTTTTAACCTTTCTCATATTTTCCCCAAGTAATAATACAGTACAGTTAAAAGAAGCTCGTAAATATTGGCGAAAACTATGCTCCAACAATTGTTTGAAAAACAAGAATTGTTTTTGGTAAATCGCAGAAATTGATTCTAAAAAATATTTACATCAATTGCTGAATTGATCATTAATTCCAATGAAGTTCCTTCAAAAGTTATTGTTGAAAAGAAAATTTTTTGAGGATTAGAGATGTGACTAGCTTCTTATCCTTTCCCTTGAGGTTATGTATTTAGATCTCTGGGTACTTTGACCCTTTAACAAGCATAGAAAAATAACTAAAGTCCCTGTAAAATGCCAAACCATTGTTGTTTTAGGTACACTTTCTTCAGATTTTCAGCAGGTAAAAAGTAAGAGGGGGGGGGGTAGGAAAATGTGTTCCGTTGAGAAATCAGCATTACGAAATATCTGTGCTTGCTATTGCTGAAATAAAAGGCTTTCAAAAAACGAGACATCTCGTCAATGTCGGTGAGAGAATTAAAGAGGTCTTTCGAAACTAAAACCTTTCCTCAATATTTAATGAATAGCCTACTAAACGCGTTGATTAAAATTTTTCCTGTGAAATATCTTCTACGCACCCTTTTTTTTACTTTCAGCATGAGATTTTGACTTGCTTCATTTACCACTTTTTTTTGCATGAGCCCTGGCTTTCAAATACTTGGCTGCTTTTAAAACGAATTTTTTAGCGGGACAATATGCTAATTCCCGTGTCTAAAACCTGTGAATTCCAAATAGTTTTTTTAGCGTTTTAAATAAAAATCTCTATCATTTTGGAACAGTAATTGACAACAATTTCTAATGATTTTCAATTTATAAGAATTGAGGTATATAAAAACTCATTGAATACATCTTCGAACGGATCACATCTACAACCACAAAAATAATATTAAACAAGTACTATTATACATTTATAAACAGTTTTAACATTTTTTTAACATTTTCTTTGTTAGTGTATTTGCATATTTTTTGTTGCTAAAACAACTGCAAGAGAGAAAGAGACATTTTCATCTCAAATTTCTTTTGAATCAGCGATTTCTATACCAGTGGAATATTTTGAGAGAATTATTCAGATTTATTGGCTAATTTTATTTTATTTTTCAATCGTTACTAAAAGCAAAATGTTTAAGAAAATATTTTTTCTCATACAAATAAAAGCTAAATTTAAAGCAAATATATTTAAGTAGTAAATTTTTATCAAATACTCATAATAATTCTTAAATGGCTTTATTCTGCCGGAAAAAGAGAAGCGAGTACAAAAGATTACCGAGAAACATTCTCTCAATAGGGAATTCACCTTTCAATTAAATTCTTATTCTCAAGATGATACACATCGAGGATAGGGATGCAACATTTTTGCATAGAATCAAAACAAACAATAATCGGCAAGCAATAAAATGCATCAAATTTATCAGATGACGATGATTCCGTTGCTTTTTTTAACAGGAACAATAGAAAGTTGTTTCGATTCGTAATCATAGAGATGCAAGAATAATTCAGTTGCTATCAGAACCAGCTGTTTCGCGTTTGAAAACTAAATTGAAAAAAAAAACAAAAAACAGCTAAATGGTGAGAGATACTTGAAAGGAGAACGTCACAAAAGTAATTAACAAGTTCAGATACACACCGGATGTATATGTATAATGAGATAAAAATAGACAAACTTTCTTTTTCTTAACCTTCAATCGTAATTTTTTAAAATTCTTTTCATTGTAGGTTTTACTGGAATGCAAGTTTGGACTGCTAGAACATAATTGTTTTTCATTTCGTTCATTTCATTCTTTTCTGAAACATTTTGGAAGGCACAATTGAAGCGTGGTAATTTACCAAATCTTCCGATTTGGTAAATTATTACGAAAATGATATTCTTGAAAATAAAAATCTGTAAGAACGTCGAATTAAAATACGATCTTACAGCTGTGCTTTGATGTGCTGGACATTACTTCACATACTCCACGACGGAATTTCTAATTCGAAGAAAAAAGAAAATGAATAAATGTATGTTTTCCATGGTTGAAATGGTGGGATGCCAAGAAAGGAGTGAAGAGACAGAAATTTTGGCAAGTAAAACTGAATGATCTGGACCATGATAATTGACAGTGGCATAAAACTCACGAAAAAACTTTATTACGAATACTCTTCTCAGAGTTTTTTAGAAAACGTATACAAAAGCATATCTGATATATTTTGAACAGCAATTCAAAGAATAAAAAAAAACCCATTAGAAGATTTTACGGTTCCTCATAGTACATGGTTTACTCAGAAGAAAACCCGATGTATACATCTTATGCAAAAATTACACGGTTAAACAAATAACTGCAGGCAGATATAAAATATCATATTTTTTTATATTTAAAAAAAATACATATAGTAAAATGCAAAGTATATGAGTACAATTTAAAAGATATCCGTACAAGATTTTCCGATTTTTAATGATTGGGACAAGAAGGACCAACAATATTATGAGTAGTTGTTAAGGAATTAGTGATATACTGTATATCGTATAATGTATATAATTTAAAATTCGATTTCGTTAATTCACGCTTTTGAATTGTTTTATCTTCAGTACGTCTATAAATACTCATTCCGAGATGCTGAAGTCTTTGAATCTGTTGCATTATAGATGAATGTTTTATATAAGAAAAACTGTTAGAACTCTATCAAACAATTCATATGAACGAAACATCTTTATTTGAATGTAGAAACAAAAAACTAATCCAGAAAATTATCAACGAAAGCTTCTGAATTCTGTTGCCCTTAAAATTGAAATGTAAAAGGAATAGTGTATGAGGAACAATGAACGAAAAACTAAGAAAGAGTCTCCTTTCTCTAGAAAGTAACTAGGAAGGAAAGAAAAGATGAATATAAAGTTAAAATATCGAATCCGAGTTACTGAAAATAAGATAAGCCCTGTAAACAGTATCCTAAATAGAAATATGCGGCTGAACAAAGAGCATAAAATTCATATATCCAATTTCATTTTCACGAATCTTTTCAGAGTATTGGATTCTCTAGTTTGAAACAGCGCGGATTTGAAAGAATAGGAAGTGGAAAGGAAGAAGGAAAAAATATCACAGTCTTGTAACCGTAAGACATCTTAAATTTTTATGAAGGATATGCAAGTACAAAAAGATTTTCCTATTTTCTATGAAATAAGTAAACAAAATACTAGCGTATCCGACGAAAATATGCGAACCTTTAGGACAAAGAAAAATAGAATATACTTCGACGTAATGTTCAGGATGATGGGTAAAAAAAAAAAATCCGGACAAAACATTTCATAAAAAAATTACTTCGTTTGTTGCGCCAAATAAATGATGCAGCATCTATCTATCTATCATTCGAGAGCGAGAAAAAAACTAAGACAACAAAAGAATACATCTGAACCAGTTGTTTTGTTAGTTTTAAAACTTTCAGTTTTTAGAGATAAGAATTTTCTGTTGTACGAGAGGTAAAGAAATTGCTTCCGTTTAAATTTCAAAATGAAAGAAATAAAGACATCATATATTGATTTCCATGTTGTTTTATGGATATATTTTATCCGATAAATGCGAGTAGTACACTGTATCAGAGACGGGCTGAAGTATTTTGCTGCCCCGTGCAAAAACAGCTTTGCGGCCCTCTAAAACGGGGTTTCCCAATCCTTCAGTGTGCACGAACAACTTGATGCATGCCAGGTTTACTTTAGCACACGAGAATGAATATCGAAATATTATATTTCGTGGTCATGAAAAAAACCATTCGACAAATTTCAACGATAGTGCCTGCCCGCTGCCCAGCGAAAAAAAAAATTGTTTTGTATATTGTTGTTGTTTTGTATGTTTTTTTGTATATTGTTGTTGTTTTGTATATTTTTGTATATTGTTGTTTTGTATATTTTTTGAATATTGTTGTTTTGTATATTTTTTGTATATTGTTGTTTTGTATATTTTTTGTATATTGTTGTTGTTTTGTATGGTTTTCTTTTTGTATATTGTATTGTTTTGTATAATATTTGTATATATATTTTTTAATTTTTTTGTATACTTTCATCATATCCACCAGAGCGAGTGAACTCAACCCAATAAAACTGATGCTGGCTTCTAGTCCGCAAATTATCAAACCCATTTGTTCACCAATAAGGTGTTAAGCGAGATGACTCGCTCCGATGGATATTTTATATTTCACAATAAGATTCTCATTTCGTTTGTTTTTTTGTATCCTGTGTATATAATATGGCAAGTGTAAGATAACAGATGAGATGGCATGGGGGGGGGCCTCAATTGCTTTTAAAATATACCTCCATCCTAATATGCGTACATTCATCCATATAACGAAACCCCGAAACTTTTCTCCAACTCCCAACCCTATCTCGTCTGCAATCACCACAAAATTTTTTGATCATGACAGTACCCAATTGTCCGGGGAAAATATGTTGTAAAAATTTTCTTTTTCTTTTTCACACAAAATAAAGTGTTCCAGACTCTGCCACGAAGCTGGGCTGGAAGAGATCTCGGCAACGGCATAAGTCCAGTGGCAAAGTTCTGGCGTTCATTCATTGCCCAGCGAAAAAATTGCAAGTGTGCCCCACCAGGCCTTGGCTCCCACATCTTGGAGCAGGACCGCTAAGCTGAGCTCTTTTGTGCGCCAACAGGCCACAGTTTTCGCGAGGTTTTCTTTATTGAAAAAAAAACAAAAATAATGATGAGACATGTCTCGTGCCCCTGATACTCGAAGATTGGGGACTATCGGAACTACAGAACCGAGGGCCGAACAACTAGATGCTCTTTCAGTCGGGCAAGAATGCTTTATGCCTCCGAAATTTTGAAATAATTTTAAAAGAATTTAGCACCCACCCCCCACTGTTTCAACGCCCTTTCTTTTTTTCAAATCAAGTACAACTCAGATCTATCGTCACGGCCAATTTACTACCTTGTGAGTTGTGCCGGAAGTGTAAGTATGTGTACCTAACAGTCTGCGTGCGTATCTAGTGTTGTGTCTGATTTTTCAGTGCTACCATCAATATTTCCGAAGTGAAATGAGTGAGGTGTAATGATTGAATATTTGTACCGTTTGTAGGCCTGTTGCTCTCTGTGACGAGACTTTTTAACGGGGAGATCGGCTCGCATTCGCGCCTCAAAGTTGTTTCGATGCCCGGAGCACCGTATCCTTTAGCATCCTTTTCTTGGCTTGTGGGGGGGGGGGTCTAAGAAAACTTTAGGCCAAAGGGTTTGATGTCTGAATTTTAGAGACAAAATTTTAAGCTATTCGCTTTGTTATTGCCAAGTCAAACGTTAAAGTCAAAATGTAAGCAAAGTATTTTATCCTGTTTTGCGGCCCCTAAAATTTAGTGGCCCGGTGCGGATGCACCCTTCGCACCTGCCTGAATCCGCCCCTGCACTATATTTGCATATACGTTGGAGAACCTTTCATCATTTTGCATTTTTCTTTCCTTTCAAATAAATATAGATGGCCCAAAGCAACTATACGGAAACTAGACTGAATGATTATTTGCAAAAAGCACCCTCCCAAAAAATTAACGTGGAACACCCCTATTTTTATGCTCGTGTTTCAATAGTTATTTGTAATTCTTTATATTGAATTTAGTGAGAAACTTGACGATTTATAAGGCGACATGAAATCATCAAAGTTAAAAATACTGTTTGCATCTATTATTTATATAAACACAGAGTAGCTCGAACCACTTTCTCGATTTGCTAAAAAATTATTATGCCCTCTTAAATCTAATAGTCTGAGTATTTGCGTGGAAATAGGATTGGTTCAATGAGTTTTTTTTATGTTTTTGTGTCGAAAAATTCCTTTATTTTTCAATTCTGAATCAATATGCGAGAAAAATGATTCAGTTTCATTCATTTATCCTTATGTTTTTAAGCAAATAAGCCATGTTTTGCGACCAAGATCAACCATATTATTCACTGATGTTTGTATCAATACTGCATCACAGAAGCCCAAGTAGCCTGTCGGTACTAGAGTACTGTAGTTACATTTCACAACTGTAGTCACATTGTAACTACAGTTATTAAATGGTATTTCACAAGCAGCCAATCAGGACGTTATAGAAGATTTACATGCAGGCGCTCAGCTTCATTCTGATGACGACGTTTGACGTTTACAGACATATTTTTTCTTTCCGTTAGAGTTAAGATTTCGTGACCAATCCAAGTGGGATTCTCGGTCAGGGTGGTATCTTTTATCCTCTGAAGACGACATAGCGTGTCGAAATGCATTAGGGGTTTTGTATTTTCTGTGTATTTGCCTTTTCCAGTGGTGATTTTTCTGAATATAAACACGTTAACATACTACGGCCTTTCTTGATAATACTGACGTTAAAAATGAATATAAAACAATTTCATCGTTATACACATGTACTGTATACGCATACCTTTTATAAAACCATTTCTACAACATTGCTATTACCCATATCGGTGATGAATTCTGATACACATTCCCGGAGATGCAAGAAAAAAAGTTGTGGTTCAAGATAAGTGTACGAAAAAATAAAATAAAATGTTAATCTGATTTTTTTACTACTTCTCCACACACACAGTGAAAAGAACATCATCTATCTTCATTCGATTTAACAAATGAAAAACATTCTTTAGAGATATGCCTCTATGATCAAAGATATCTTCAGCCTAACATAAATATCATTGGAACGCGATCATCCATAAAGGACTGCATTTACTGAAACAAAACAAATGGATAGACTACACTAAAAAAAAATTCATCTTCTACGAACGATATTCACTAAAAGCCTTTCACTACAATTATTCGTCATCATTTCCAGATAATATCATAAAAAAAAACCCCAGTTTTGTCGCAAATCATTCGCAAATAAAGGGAACTGAGAAGATATCTTCTCATGTAACACTAAAATATATCGTCAAAGATAGTGATTTATACCAACAAAAAAAGATCTCATCGTTTGATAATATCAAGCAATTTCCTAGAAATCCGCATGTCCTTCAGAAATACCTTTAGCTTTCTATATAGAAGCACCCGAAAACTTACGACCAATCTTCAAAAGATGGATAAAATATCTCCGAATCTAATATTTTTTTGATATATGTAGCAGAAAAACTATTGAGTGCGCAAAGTGTTAATACTGTGTATTGTACCGGTGAAAGACAATCTAAGGTGAATATTTAATGCCATTTCCCTTACCGAATGTAACAGACATGGTAAATAACTTATCACCAAATAGATCTTTTAATTGTATATATTTTTTCTCACTCAGCACGAATAGACTTTGGGGAAGATTTTGATTCCTATAAAACTGTATAGGTCTGGATTTCAGTTAGATATTATGAGCATAAATGATTACAGTGTGATAAAATGAATAAAAAATCTGTCATTAAAAGCTAATCATGTTCTATCAATATTTATTAATTTGATCGTTGATTTACTTGAAGTGAATAATATAAGTTTAAATAATGATGAAGTGAGAAAATTGATAACATGCGTGAGCAGAAAGATAAACAATAACGCAGTAATAAGATAATATTTTCCATCCTGTACCATCCTATACATCCCACATCCATTTCCATGTTGTACATCCTATACGATCCATTTAAGTGAAAAATAATGTAAATATTTTTTCAGTAATTAGGAATAAAGTACCGCAAGGAATGAATTAGGGCAGTAGATTTACATTGAGGAAATTACTAGGATAGCTCACCAAAATTGCAAAAACTAAAAAAATAATAATAAAGGAAAAAAATTCACGATCAAATGAGATTTTGATGAATTGGAAAAATAACCAAAATATTCCGTCACGTGAGAATATTTTGAAATAGAATTATATATATCCCGGATGAAGGAAAGAGGCACGCGGATGTACCAAAAGCTATTTTTTATAATGGAGCCCTAAATCTCAACTATCCGTGAAATACAGTAGCTCGAACCGCAAATCGATGGGCGAGAAAATTATTATGCCCTCCTAAATATAGCAGTCTGAGTATATGTCTGGAAATATGATTGGTTCTATTCGCTTTTTTACTTTCTTGCATTAGAAAATTCGCTCAATTTCCAATTCTGATTCGATATGTGAGAAAAATGAATCATTCATTTATCTTTATGATGTTTTTAAGCAGCTAAGCCATGCTTGCGATGTAGGTCAACCACATTATACACTGATGTTTTTACCAATATAACAGGAGTCCAAACAGTCTTTCGGTACTGGATTACTGCAATTATACAGGGTGTCCTGTAAGTGTTAATGCGGTCTTCATCTCATCAACCCTACGTCGTAGAGGCACGACTCTAATTAAAAAAACTGTGCTCAAAAGGCATTCAAAAATTACCCTGTACTAGTTTTGAAAGTGAGAGTACAGTATGCCGCAAAATAAAAAAATCTCAATTTTTATACTGCCGCCTTGTCCTTTAATTTCCGATTAGAAAGTTGTTGCCGCCTACCTCCTGAGGCCAACAGAAAAAAATCTATGTTTTCATATGCAATATTCACTGAGATATTTGAATTTAAAAAATTCTGAAAAAAGTTAATAAAGAACAGCAAAAACTAACGGACGCAATGCTCCTTTCCCTCATTTATGCTGTCTTTTCCCAACATTTCTCCGAAATTGAATTCAAATATTTCAGCGAATATTGCACTTGAAAACTCAGAATTTTATTTGTTGGCTTTCTAATTGGAAGTTAGAGGACGAGAGGGACTGCATAAAATTTTTTTTTTCATTTTGTGACACACTATATTTTGTATGTTCCCTTTCTTCAGTTCATGGTCAGCTTCTTTCAACTTACCAGATTCACTATTCTTCGTCCTAAAGACGCTCATTAGGGAAATCTATGAAACACATATCGTATATTACAAAAAATATCGTGATTCGTAATACACACACATTAGAGGGTTCTATTCCAACTCCTCACAATTTTTCATTAAAAAATGGATTTTAGCTTAAAGGGGGGAAAAATGTTGTTTGAGAATAATTTAACGCACTATTTAACATTTCGAAACCTTTAATGTGGTGAAGAAAATCTGAGTTGTCCCGTTTCCATACGTCTCGTTCAACCAAACGAGACATATAATCATCGCACTTACAATCGAAACTTTTCTGGGTATAGTTATCAATCGGTTATTAATATCAGAAACCCCGAAGTCTCGATGTGATCACATTAAGCGGCGTGGACTATTATTTACACGACTAGGACAACTTTTGGAAATGTGACAGTCACAAATATCTTGCATTTTTTACCTTTATTGGCGAATACACAATATATTGCCTTCACTCCATATAGAATTCTTTCGAAATCTCCCCGCGTTTAGCGTTTCTAAAGAATTGTATTACCTACTTTACTTTTGAAAAATAAATCTTAGAACGCTCTCTAAAGAACAAAATCCACAGTTGCAGATGTGAATTCAAATCAAGAAATTTTGAATAAGTATAATAGTCGAGAAAAAATATATATATATGTAAAAATAAATGTAGTAACATGAAATATCCTCAAGTAAACTTCGATGCAGCAATAATTTTTCTGCAAATATTAGTATATTACATTAAATGCAACAAACATCTTAACGATAAATCCCTCATTCTTCATACGTGAAATATTAAGTATGTGTAGTTGAGAGTTTCTAAATGTTTCCGACGTAGATTTTCATCTCAATAACTATTAAAATAAATGAATAAGGATATTTTCCCGAATCAAAATTGAAGAAGAATAAATTTAAAATTGAATGAAAACACGAGAGAATCGTGAAAACGAGTGCATTTTCTATTGAAGAAATGCACATTGATTATTTATTTTTAATTCATTGTTTATTCAAATGAACTAAAGTAATGTCGTTGTTTCTTTGAAAAATAATTAATAGGATGAAATCGTATTTTTTATTTATTTTTCTCCCAGACGTCTAACTTTAAACATGAATGTACAGCATATTATTAGTGGGTTGATTTCATGGTTATTGATCAAAAGAAAGACATCACATCTGAAAATTCAATGGAAATAGTATACATGTCATTATGAGTGATTAACCTTTAGATAAATGAGTTTTTTAACCGGTCACAGGCCAATCAAGTGCTTTTTTAACTGTTCGCGGACAACAATGGAATTAAATTTTGAAAAATTGCCAGTTGGATATTCCCCCCCTCTCTCTCTATACAATGAAAATTTGTAAAAATACTAAAGAATAGTGTTGTTTCAAGAAGGGCTCTTAATTTTACTGAAAATGTTTTTTGTTCATTCCGAGATTTCTACTATTTTCTTTTAAAATTAAGTATGTCTATAAGTTCAATAGTGGCTATTCCATACAGTGTTTTATCATGAAAATATGGTGTTTATAGAAGGGGAAAGAAGTATCAGTAGATCCACACAATTTTCATTTGAAGCCTCCCTATTCGTTAACACGGCTTAGATCAGGACGATCAATTTTGAATCCAGAATTTTCGATATTTTCTCTCTCTAGTTTTAATATTCATATTTGCCTTGTGTGTGTGAAATAATGTTTATCAACCCTATCTACAAGGATCACATTCGGTCCGAGACTCATGGATTGAGAATTAATTTAAGTAAGTGCTAATGCGGCCTTTATCTCATCAACCGTCAGTCGTAGAGGTATGATTCCAGTTAAAAAAAATTCTCAAAAGTTGTTCAAAAATTTCCCGGTACCAACTTTGAGAGGGAAAATACAGTGAGTCACAAAATTAAAAAATCTAAATTTTTATACGGTCCCCTCTGTCCTCTAGCTTCCAATTATAAAGTTGTTGCCCTGTCTCTCCTGAGGCCAACTGACAAAAAACCCACGTTTCTAATTGCTGTATGCGCTGAGACATTCGAATTCAAAAATCGAAGGAAAGTTGGGAAAGGAGGAAACGAAGGAAAGGAGTGTTTCACGAAAGACCACTCTCCCTTGTTAATATGACAGACACGGAAACTGGCTCAATGAGGAGATATCGATGTTTCAGGATAGGAAAATTCATCTCTGCCCTCGTGAGGACTCGAACGCCGGACGAATGCTCTACGAACTAAGCTATGAAAACAGATAGAATTTCCTCTCCTTGGAGCGTATGTATATACTGAATGGCACCGTGCTATGGACGGTGGTAACGTTCTGCTAAGATGACATCAGGGCCACCACATGTTTCAGGAAAGGAAAATTCATCTGCCTTCATGGGGACTCGTACCCCGGTCTTTAAACATCGATAACTGAAACATCGGTATCTCTTCACTCAGCCCGTTTCCGTATCTGTCGAAAGGAGTGTTGTCCGTTTGTCCGTTAGTTTTTGCAGTTCCTTCAGGAATTTTCTCCGATTTCTGAATTCAAATATCTTGGCTAATTTTACACTTACAAACGTTGAATTTTTTCTGTTGGCCTCAGGAAATACAGAGCAACAACTTTCTAACTGGAAGTTAGAAGACAATGGGACAGTATAAAAATGTTGATTTTTTTTATTTTGTGACACACTGTATTTTCACTATCAAAACTGGCACAGGGTAGTTTTGGAACGCCTTTTAAGCATTTTTTAAACTGAAATCATACTTCTACGACGGTTGGTTGATGGGATAAAGCCCGCATTAGCACTTACAGGACACCCTGTATAGTGTAATAAAAAAAAAGAGAAAAAAAAAGAGTAATATATAACCCATATCCTATGCATTCGAACTCAGTGACATTTTCTAACGGCAGTTACAATGGAGAAGATCAGGTAGCCGTAACTAATGGTATGATGAATAATAAACATCATCACTTATTGATTGATAAGCATGGCTTGATTATTTACGAAGACCATATGAGAGGCTGTAAAATTCCATTAGTTATTCTTGGAGCTAAGAAATTAAGCAGAGAACCTCTTAGGATGTTTCAGCGGGAAGTCAATAGTATTTTGCGAACAAGCTGGAACGTGAATAGCATTAAAGTCTTCTCTTTGTTCATAAATTAAATTTACTAGCAAACTGACGCATCGGAGGAATTCTTTTTCTCGGTGTTTCTTATCTTTTTTTCTTCTTCTAAATGTTGTTCTACAAAGTAATGCAGAGTTCCTACCATTCGGGAAAATACAGTACATAAAGGCTTATGTCTTCTCACGATATTTTAGCAAGTGTTTGTTTAAAACTGTGAATATAATTTCAAATAACTTAAGTACAAAATTCTTCAGCAATCAAGTATTAGTTTGCAATCGACTGCCACAATTATAATGTCAATGACTAATGCTTTTGACTACAATATGTATTGTGTCCGATGTATGAATTTTTCTGTATACGCAATAAATAAATAAAAAAATTTTGAATGTGATTTATGGGGGGGAAAATTCTTCAGTTCAGATACGATTATATTCAACCTTTTAAGTGGCATTCACGAGATATCTCGCCTCCTCAAAAGTCTCTTATTTAAGCATTGTATGCTTAATAAGCATACATTGCTTATTGCAATCCCAAGTATTTTGCAAAGTCGATTTTTCAATGAAACACTTTTTCCTATATCCCTTACTTTGCACCTACTTCATTGAAAAAAGATATGTGATTTTAAAGGGGGTTTTGTGATTTCTGCTATGCCACTTAAGGGGTCTCCTACATTTTAGCATGGTAAAAACTTTCTTATCTAGAAATATTATTAAAAATATTATTTTACATTGATTTATTTAAAACTTTTACCACATATATTTGATTGTGTAGCGCTATCCTATGCCAGATACTGATACAAAATTTGGCACATCTCCAATAACTGATTTTTTACAAATTTTCAAAAAAATGAGTTAATGCTTGTGCACATGATAAAATAATATGACATCATTTAAATTGAACAAAAATTTATTCAAAATATAGGAAACTGTTCAGTTCATAAAATGACGAAAAAGACTTAAGATCCATTCATTAATACTTGGGTTATAATATTTTTAACATTTAAAATTTAATATTGAATAAGATTTTGAGACTCAATCTTGTTCATCATTTTATGAACTGAACAGTTTACTTTATTTTGAATAATTTTTTTATTCAATTACATTGATTTCATGCAATTTTGTCATGCGCGGAAGCTGTTTTTAATGGGGGGGGTTTTATTTGAGATGTAAAATTTTGTATTGACACATACAATAGCTTACACAATTAAATATATGTGGTAAAAATTTGAAATAAATCAATGGATAAATAATATTGTTAATAACGAATCTACGTAAGAAATTTTTTTACTATGTAAAAAGGCAGGGGTATTTGTATATATACAAACGCAGTCTCGACTTACGAATTTTTCGGCTAACAAAGATTTTATCACGATTTTTCAAGCTCGATAAAATTTTTTAGATTCGATTCAGTTAATGCTCACAAACACGACAAATTTTCGGGAAAGTTCTTCGAAAATAATACGTCATTCACGACGTATGAATTTATGTCAAGCTGGAACCTATATTTTTCTGTCAGAAAGCTTCTGAGCCATTTCATGTGAAATATGAATAAGTACAGTGGAGAAAATATTTTTTTTTTAAATTCATTCTAATTTGAATTTTCATTTCACGTGACAAGGCTTTTAGCATCGAACTAAAGCCGAACGATCAGTCTAGTCGTTCCGGGAGATAATCTATTCCGTCTTTAACAAAAACCTTGTTTACAAATTAGTGATAGAAGTGTTCGGACCCATGGCCCTCACAAGGGTGGGGCTGACAGGGTTCCAGACTACTTATCATTTGTTTTTTAGTTGTCGGATAGCAAATCCACTATGGGGGGGGGGGGCGTTAAAAATTTGATCAGGGTACCGCCAAAGTCCTAGCCCAAAGGCCCTGCTGCAGTGTGTGGGGCTATGTTTGGACCCACGGCGAGAAACCTATTTTAAAGGAAAATATAACCGTGCCCGAAAAGGCTGTAGTTTTCTGCTGGACAATGCTCAATGAAATGCTCCTTGGTTGGAGATAAGTAAATAATTCAAAACATTAAAATAATGAAAATGTCAATTAGTAGATTTTTAAATTCTCTTCCAGCGAAGAGACAGAGGCCAGCTTCTGATGAAGTTTCATCGTCTGCTATCCTTGATAGACTTTGAAGATGTGGAAGAAAAGACTACGCTGTATAAGTTCCAAGTAAAAATGTCATGTAAATACCGTGAGAAAAAAGAAAAAAAAATCTTCAGTTTTTATACTCCTTTAAATTCTTCCTCATTCGGTTATGAAGCTGTTTATCTTAGCCTTTGGTCAGTTTATGTCTTTTTTATAATGTTCCTACTGTTTTATAAAACTTATCTTCAAATTTTGGGGGCATCCGGAACGAATTAAATGATTTTATATAGAAACCTATGGGAAATCCCGTTTCGGCTAACGAACATAATTTCGAAAGGAATCATCTTCGTTAGCCAAAGTAAAACTGCATTTGATTTAAGAAATGTATTTGATATATGTAATCAAAACATATATAAATATATAATTTAATATGTAATAAATTAATACACATACAAATATTTTATTATATTGGGAAAATGTGATAAATATTGAATTCTTTTCAACGCATTTGAAAAACGGAAACCAACGTATGTACTGTACATGCATTAATAAAAACTAGTTTCGAACACAATACATAAACGAACATATTCCAAATGTTCACTTCAGCACAAAATAATTTATTATCAAATATCGAATTACGAGTCAACTTATTAGACCGGTAATTATTTTTTTTCTTTCTTATCGGGACAAATAATTGCGCAACATTTAAATAGCTCCCTAGATTACTAATTTATCATTTTTCCCGCTTTGTGTTTTCGTTTAAGAAACATTAATGTTCCAGCTGATTAGCACCGAATAAAATAACTAATCTTCCAGAACATGGAGAATAAAGCTCGTGTCGGTAGGCAAAGAAAATTATCTGCGAGAATTTTAGTATCTTTGATGTTAGCAAGTGCGACAAGGCGCTGATGGTCCTTAACTATACTAACGAGTTTTTCCAAGATGATGAAAAGTTGTTTGCACAATAGATGGACCTGGCTGGAAATTCCTTTATGCTCGCATGAACCAATTAATTGCTCGCAAACTACTATGTATATATGCATGCATAACCACACAGTATACGACCCCAGTGGCGTGACCAACAGATAAAGTAAAGAAAAAAAAACTCCAACCTTGAGTTTTAACATTAGTTTTCATGCTGTTGCCCCAAAATTTGCCTTTAAGGCAAACTGGCATAATTAAGCTCAATAAGGAAGAAAATCCCCCGCACATCTTTCCTTATGTGTAGCTTTTGAATTATTCGTAAAAAATTGAATTAGCGCCTGCTGCGACTTAATTTTGGGTGTATCTAATAAGAGTTTTAATCGTTCACACGAGTTTTTTAAAAAAGAAATTAATTTTTCTTATCTTTTGCGCTTCAAGTGACAAATCGTTGACGAGACTTATCAAGAAAAAGCGTGTGATAAGATCAATGTTTCCCTATATATTTTTAATCATATTTTTAGTTTTTTTCCCATCAATTTTCTTTGCATACAAGTTTTTTTTTAATTTTCAGCGATCGTTTTAACAGAAATGATTTTTTAGGAGGTCCAGTATTTTAATTTACAGATACAGCTTTTGAAAATAATTAAACCTGAAGGAAAATTGATCAAATTCGAGCCCATATTGTTTATTAAAGCATCTTAGTCTGATAGCTATTCCGACGTAGATGAAAGTGCTCTGAAAAAAAAATTCGAGAAAAATTATGAACTGAATAGTAATTTTTCAAAAACAAATTCATTTACGAGACTCAGTGGAATTTTTTTAAACTTTTCAATTTGGCAGACGAAGGAGCACAATTTTTTAATTCATTTATTTTTGAAATAAGTAATATATAACGAAAGAAAAAGAGACGGCTATTAAATATCTAAGGTGGTGGGAAAAAGTTTAAGGACAACCGAAAAACTGCCATATTTTGGAAACTTGTGTTTGTAGATGCATGACAATATTCAAGTGATAATTACAATTTGTAACTAAACTTGTTCCAGCAAAAATAATTTAGATGAGTGCTGTGCTGCTTCAAGAAGAAAATTTCAAATTTATAGTAAAGATCAAAACTTGAGAAAAGTATAAGGACAATTAAAAGTTATGGGAAAAAATTTCATTTCAATCAAGAGACGCTTTTTTGTTTACAATCTTCATCTTGCGGGATATCATAGATAGAGATAAGCCATTAATAATTAGTTGTGTAATCGTCTTTCGCTTGTTTGATGACTGCGATAACGATCATGTTTGTTTACGTATTGCGGACCATTTCTATACGCTTCGTGAGTCAAACTGCCACACAAGAGAGTATATACGGGATTAAGAAGATGCCATTTTCGATGACGATTCAAGGGGTTCCACTGAATCGGTTTCAAATCCACGCTATTTAGACTTTGAAACATGTACAGACAAATTGTCCTGTCAAAGCAAAAACTGTCTAAAAGTAATGAGAGGTGCCTCAGAAAATAGAAATTCTGTCGAAACTATCTAGATTTGTAAATATGCCTATATTTTCCTCTGACTCCAATTTCATCCAAAAACCTGGTTTTAATGACGAGCTACAAGGACTGAAATGTTGGCGAAGTTAAAAATCGAATTGTGGCTAAATTTTTGGCGGCCTGTGGTTACCTCATACCAAATTTTTTGCATTAAATACTACTACTATGTAACATATATTTCGATACAATTTAAAAAAAAATGTATGCAAAATTATCGTGATATTGCAAAATATCTTGATTTTCTGTTATGAATTGAAAAATAAATTTGAATAACATCAGAGAAATTTTTTTTTAATGTAAAATCTGTGAATAATCGTCTTTTTCTGACGAATGGTAAGAGAGAAAGCAGCCTTCTTGTACAAGCTTTCGGTTCACAATTTCCGAGCCTATTTATGAAAAACTGTAACAACAGACTTCACACTTTTAATTACTTTCGCCATTTCATGACCAGGAGCATAACGTTCTCTCTAAGAGCAAGCTTTTCACCCCTTTAGTGTTCAGTAAATACTGTAAACAGTCTCGACTGTTACGCCAACATAAGAAAAATGCTAATTTCTTTCTTCGACGTCAGAAAACACACGTGTCATACTTTTTTCCAAGTTTTGATGTTTACTATATATGTATATATATAATTTAGACAATTCCTTTTTTTTGGAGAAATTGTAACTTGTGGAAAATGTTTGGCTTAAGCCGCCCGTCTACAAGAACAAGTTTTAAAGACGTAGCGGTTTTTCAGTTGTCCTCAAACTTTTTTCCACCACCTTAGGCGTTTTGACTATGATTGAAGACTGGAATTAAAAAAGGCTGTAAGTGCCATTTTTCAACAACAAAAAAATTTCGTAAAAAAGAATGTAAGTTTCAACGCCAATGCAATGAAATAAGGCTGACAGTTCCTTGACAATTGGTTTGTTTGTTGTAGCTCCCACTAGGTAGCACTTGATGTAACTCTTTCAATCCATTGGTTTCCCCTTTACATCGATTTTCCTCGGAATTTACATTTTGGCACTTACAGCCTAATTCCAGTCTTCAATTTGTTTCTTGTTTTTTTTTTGTAATATTTTTCAAGAAACCTCTATACACGACGGCGAAATAAAATCGGGAAAACTTGATAGAATAAAACCTTCAATTTTTAGTACAATGGAACCTCTTGATAACAGACACCTTTGGGACCAAAAATTTTGTCTGTTAATTGGTAGTAAAATACATAGAAATCCATTCACTTAATTCAAAACTGTCCGTAAACAGTAGGTGTCTGCTATCGTGGAATGTTCATTACGACAGGTTTCCCTGTATATAGTAGAACTTCCTATACCTTAATCCTCCCGTATATATATGTATCCGAAACCTATCATATTCATAACAACCAAATTAATTTTTAATATGGAGTGCAATTATACAAATATACCTCCATTGTGTTTTAGAAATCAAAATACAGTGGTACTTGGTATATCAATCATGTCATGCGAAATACACGGTGGTCTTTTTGAATCACCCTGTTAATTCTAAATTACCTTGTTAAAATCATCCGACTTTTAAATGATATATTTTTTAAAAATTGACGGCGCAAGATGATATGTAATACACAAATAAATATAAAGGGAATTATTTTTTTTTAATGAAGCTTACATATGACTTCTTTTAGTGGCAATTATAATGTGGATTCTTTCAAAACTAGTTCTAATGGAAGTCCAATGCAAAAGCTATCCATCTTCTCAGCTTCTTGCGTGTAACAGCAGAATTTCAGTCATTAAGCTGAAGAACATTCTGAAAGATGATTACCGACTGCAATCATGCAAACGAAAGAATCCAGAATAGTTTTTGCTAGCTAGTTGTCATTTCACTTCTATCCCAAAAAACCTCCATAAACGGTCATCGCACGAGCATCATTAATTGTTCATGGTTTAAAACTTTCCTTTATATTCATATACCACTTACCATTCTGTGTTTTTAATTTTAAAATACGTATATAATTTTGAAATCAGATGATCTCTTCTAAATGACTCTGTATTTATCGAATATATATATATGGTTTCGTTTTAAATTCATCAGAAGTGGCATCCCCCACGTCTTGAAGACGATGACGTAATCCAACCAAGGTATTCATCATCTTTAAAGAACTTTATTTCAGCCTTTCACAGCGTTCGGAGATATTTGCTAATATCCAAAATGGGCTCAGTCACTTTGTTTCGAATGTCGAAGGTTTAATTATATTTAGATTAGTATCAATATTAAATGATTGACAAGTTATAATATTGCTTACGCAATGACATCGATCATGTCTAGGCCCATCTCTACGGTGCAATGAGCATGGTCAGATCTTGGCTCTGGAAGTCCACTAACGCAGTAGTAGCAGTCTCCAAGAATTTTGATGCGAAGACAATGGTTATCCTACACAGGAAAAGAAAAAGATATAAAACCATTTTTTAAAAGTTCTCATGCATTCTTTGTGCAAACAATTATATTTTAAAAGACGTAGTTGTTTTCTATCTTTTTGCTTTTCCAAAATACAGTACATGTTTGAAATTTAACTCTAAGAAAAAATGCAATACTTCATGCAGATTCTAAGCAAAATATAAGAACATTAAATGAAAAAGTTAGATCCATTATATGTGCGAAAAAAGTCAGATAAATGGAATACCGCTGACTTCAAAAGAAGTAGGTAATTATATGATTCTTTTTTCATCATTCGGAAAAACCAGCAGTTGGGCTGGGAATTACTTTTCGCTTACTCAAGGTACCAAAATGTTTGTCCACAAACAAAAGCAACAAGTGTTAATGCAAGTACTGCTTCTCTTTTTTGTTTTTTGCCTTCACTCCTAGCAATCAGGGTCTGAAGAAAAGGAATCCGATCTGTGGAACTAACTCAACGTAAATAAGCTTTCGTAGAGAAGAGATCTGAGCATCCATCCACTCGTTCGAGAATCGGTACTCACAAAAATCCACATAAAAGAAAATAAAGACATCAATACGGAAACATCAATGAAGTGGATGCTACACAATTGAAACAGAATTTCTAGTTTTCTGGTGTAAATTTTCTATACTTTTTTTGGTGTTTTACTATGCGGACGAAAGGAACTAGAACACTCTGTATTGATAATAAACGGTAATAAAGTTCATGAGGAAACAGTGATGTGTCTAGCTATTAGTTTTTCTGGGATTATTGTATCAATGTATACAGACATTGCTATGTACACTGCATATGAAGGGTGGTCCAACTAAAACTTGTCCCAAATAAAAAAAAACACACATATATAATGTGAAATAGTATTTTTTGAGAAATGTATTTATTTCTCATGGGAAATTTTTGGAATCACATGAAACTTTCAGAGCAAAATACACCCTTTCCCAACCAATATACGCTCTGTCATAATAATCAGAGGAGTTGAAAATTAACATCATTCTCTGATTAGCACAAATTAATTATTATATTATTCGTATATTCTCTGTGAAATTATTCGTAATTTCTCCTCGGAAATAGCAAACAATGTTATTTTTCAGTTGTTAAAATTATTATGAATGTCAGTCTCATACACTTTACCTTTTACTGCAACCTTGGGCCCCAAAAACATTATACGTCCATAAATCTGGTGACTTTAGCGGCCACAACATTTTCATCTTTATATTTCATGTTTTTATGAATATTTTTTTCCTGAAGATCAGCGGAAAAAGGAGATAAACGTTATACGTCGGGTTCACTGTTGGGTGCTCGTTCTCACACTAATAGTGCTGTGTATGCAAAGTCCCGTCCATGTAAAAAAGCAGCGATTTTTTTTCTACTAAAACCTCTTTTCTTCTATAATAATTTTCGGGTGTGGCGTATTCACCAGCAGTTGCGATACTATACAAAACACGAACATATATTTTTGAAATGGAGCGTGGGATACTTTGGCCTCCCTAACACTTTTTTGAAAGATCGAAGTATGCTTATTCATCAAACACCACAATTCCTCCTCCTTCAATTTGCAAATTTACCAAGAGGCGTTAATCCCGAGCCATAGAAAAAAGTTGTCATTCATAAATATTTAATATTTACTATAAGCATTATACCACAATTAATACAATTGGTCTGTAATTTTTTTAGCGATGGAAAACTGAATTGATATCGAGCTGATAACAACTGCTAGTGATCCTCCACGTATAGAATATGCAAAAGTAATATACTTATTATGTGAAACATCTCCAAGAATTAATCTGTGTAACTCGTTCAGTTCAAGAAAAAATTGTTTTGTGTGTGTGTGTGTGTACTCCTTTTCTCAACATATAAATAATTTTTAAACGTAATGATGACACGCTTGATTATAGTTTGCGGGAAAACATAATAGCGTAAGAGTTTTTTCAACGAGAATTTTTTAAAGATATTTTGACGGCTCTAAAACGATGCATAAATATGAGGAAAGGATTTTGAGGGAAGAAAAACCAATTAGCGTTGACAAACACGTTTGAAGGCTTTTATGGATCTGATCTAAGGTTTATATTTTAGAACTACTTTATGATGAGATGATAGTGTATTTGTGTGAGAATTTCATCATTTTTACGCATCTAAATAATCGAATAACAGTAATCATTTATGCTTGTAATTTTTTGGACATTCAGCAGTTTTTCCCGGCCACTTTCTTGATATATTTCAAATTTCTTAAGCATTTTGCGAATGAAAAATTCGATCGCTTCTATCGGTCTTTTGCCTATACAGGGTATCCTGTAGGTCCTAATGCGGCCTTTATCACATCAGTCGTTCGTCGTAAGGGTATGGTTCTAATTTAAAAAATGCTCAAATTGTGTTCAGGAATCACTCCGTACCAGTTTCGACAGCGAAAATAAAAAACTGTCATAAAATAAAAAGAATCTAAATTTTTATACGGCCCCGTCCTCTAATTACCAATTAGAAAGTTGTTGCTCTGTCTCTCCTGAGGCCAACACAAAAAATTTCACGTTTTTAAGTGCAATATTCGCCCAGATATTTGAATTCAAAAACCGGAGAAAAGTTGGGAAAGAACAACATAAATAAATGGACAAGCTCCTTTCTCTCTCATTCGTGCTGTTCTTTTTCCAACTTTTCTCAGATTTTTGAATTCGAATATCTCAGCAAATATTGCATTTAGAGGCATGGCATTTTTTTGTTGGTCTTAGGAGGGCAACAACTTTCTAATGGGAAGTTAGAGGGTGGGGGCGCGGTATATAAATTTAATTTTTTTATGACAGTGTATTTTAACTGTCAAAACCGATCCGGAATGATTCTTGAACACATTTTTAGCATTTTTTCAATTAGAAACAGCTGTTCGGGGACCACATCAGGACTTACAGGACACACTGTATATAGCTTGTATAGTAGGGTTTTAAAATTTTCAGATTTCGATTTGAATCGTTTCGCCTCCATGTATTTGCTTTTTTTTGTCTTTACCGTTAAAGGTTTTTTTATTAATATTGTATGTATGACATGACGTGCAGACAAAACTATCTATCTATCTACATAAAAGACAGACTACTGAAGAAAAAATCAATATAAATGAAATATTCATATGAAATTTTAAGACGTTGCCTTTTCAAGAATTGAAGATAAAATATCGTATATATATAATATCGCTGAACTACTGTAATGTGTTTTAATACAGAATATTCATGCAACATTCACTTCTTCATTTATATCATGCTTTCTGCATTATATCATGTCTTTTACTAGACAGTGATTAAAATATAATTTACAATTGCTCATACGAAATATACATACAGTGGATCTCGCTTTTAACGTTTTAAAAAACCGTCCTGAAGAAACTTTGTAAGCGAGAAAACGCTTTAAACGGGAAATCTCAATGAGTATTAGTAAAAGTTAGAACTATAAAAATAAGTCGCACTAAAAGGTATCCACTGTATATAAAATGCTTTTATCTCAGTTATAACCAGTCATTTTACTGAACGCGAGTTATCATATACTATATACTACTAAGCGTCGGGTTTCAAGTGGATTTTTATAAGATCAAAAACACAAGACTCTCTCTCTCTGATCTCGTGAAGTAGTTTCGGTGTTGATGTTTCTAAAGCTGTTCATTATTTACATATAACTATTTTCTATGATATAAAATGCTTGGCAAACTATTTGGTATACAATGTAAAATACTTTATAAAATCTAAATACAGTCGGATTCCGATATAACGAACTCCGATTCAACGAATTCCTCGATTTAACGATATTTTTTTTTTCTGAAATTCTGGTGAAAATAAAGGTCAAAAACTGGTGAAAATGAAGGTAAAAATTATTTAACGAATAAAAATCCTGAATAAAACGATTTTTTTTACTTACATCCTTAATTTTTTCATTTCTCGTCACCTAAATCAGTATTTTCACTCCCCAGTATTTGACCTTCAGCTCTTCTTTAGAAACAAACAAAAAAGTAGGAGGAGGAATCTGTCCTTTTTGAGTAAAGAGACAATAAAGCCATTTTTAGAGTGTGTGTGTGGGAAGGTTTCAGTGGCCAATTAGTGTACACTAATACGAAAAAACATTGTGTTCATTCAAACAATGAAGTCAATGAATTTCGTCAAATGAAGTCAAATCATATTTGTGTTCTGTCTTGACCAGTAAAGAATGGCGGTTGATCTGAAGAGAAAGCGTTTAAAAAAATTCAAATTTTACTAACAAATTTCACTTACAATCTTTCTGGACAGATCTTGCGGATCTCTTGAAAATGCGTTAAGATCACGATACATTCTTTTTAAAAATAATATTTGTTGGATGTACCGAATCGATTTTTCTCATGTGATTTTTTCATGCATCCTGATTTCATTCTCAAGTTTATAAAAAAATTTGAACAATTTTTTAAATTGTTGTCAGAAATAAGTTATAATAAGAACGCGAACGGGAGTAGCTTTTAATGTTTGCAGTTTCGAGTGTGTTTATGTTCATCATCAATTGTACAACGATTAAATAATCTCCGTGATTTAACGAATAAAGTTGTTAGTTTCTTCGAATTTGTTAAATCGGGGTTCGACTGTATCATATAATAAAGCTGAAAAAAATTTATATGATGTTTTATCGAATTTTTTTGTACAAATACAAATACAACTCCACAACAGACAAAATGCCTAACGAGGTGGCTGATTATTACCATAAAAACAGATTGAACGTTAAATACGTTATCTGAAATACTTGGACATTTGTTTTTGATGTTTTTACGCTGAATGAATCATCAAAACAACAAACGTCTTGAGAAATGATGAAATTATGGCAGAAGAAGACAATGCGTTGCGTTGCAACCAATTAACTATTTGAACGTACATCACTTTCTCTTTTAATTCGCAGCTGTTGGTGGAATAACAGATGAAATAAGGATAACAGAGTCTTATTCGTTTCAACTCCAGGAGGAATCTCATCAACGAAGCTAATGGAAAAACGTCCGCAACATGTTGCTCTAGGGCTTCTATCAAAGCACAAAACGAGATGTTCCTTCAAGTTCTCAGCTATCCCACGTGACTTTCCCCTGACCTTTGAAGATGAGCAAACAAAGGTTATCTGGGTTTCTTTGTGTGAGATAATCTGGAGGCGAGGCTAAAGCAACTCTGCATCTAACACAGCATCCATTAAACTCGGTAAAAATAAAAACAACAAAAACTGTTTGACCAACCGCTGCCGAAAAATAAAACCGGCTTCACTCTTTTTCTTCTCTCTTTCTCAAAGAATAAATGAGGCGTTAAATGCAGTGTTGGGTTAGCAAACTTTTCTTTTGTTTGATGTCCTCTATTCGTACACTGACTTCGAAATATGGTTATTCAACTGATCTTTTTATCCTTTGTTTATTTTATGTTCTTAATAAAAAAATTGAGTGACGAAAACCCATTTTTGAATACACCGATGGGTGCAATCGAAATTATATTTGGTTAAAAATTGTAATTTACCTTAAGAGATTACTCTGAATGATTACACATGCATTAATATAATAAAAATTAGGAGAGTAAATTTAAAAATACTTATATTGTGGTCCGTCTCAAAAGTTTAAACACTATAGATTTTTAACTACGCCATGGATACCGTTACAAATTTTGATTTTATTTATTTTTTGCTTGTGATCAAAATGCGAAAACCTACTTTAAACTTCGCACTGTCTAAGAAAATGAGTTTCTGAATTTTTAAACTCAAAATTTTGAAAAATAGATGTCTCAAAAGTTTAGTAAAACTTCCGTGTGTATATATTGTTTGTAATTTGTGTTAATTGCATTTTTAATTGGGTTGCTGTATTTTTGAAACATATGACATCCATATTTTTATGGGCATCTTTTTATCAGCCACCTCGTTGGGCATTTTGCCTGTTGTGGCGTTGTATTTGTATTTGTATTTGTATATGGAGTATCAGAAATGTGATAGTATAAAAATGCAAAACTATCGGATGTTCCCATTAAAAAAATTTGCCAAAATCGTCGCATATTTTGTAAATTCTGTAAATTCTTGTAAATTCTTCGATCATTTCATTTGACAGCAAAAAGAAAGGCTCTGAAAGGCCTATTGCTTTGAGCAGGTCGAAATGAAGTGTACTACGTGTATTAACCCAACGTGTCCTCCAAAAGCTAAAATCTTGTTGTGGTAGGCAACGCAGTACAAGTTTACGCGAAAACAAAACCGTTGAAAAATTGGCTTCAAAGCAAAAACTGACCTTGCATGGAAGATCCTGAAGTGAAAATTTCAACAGATATAGTTCATAAGCAGATCAGAGAAGCTTGTATTTGATTCATAAAAGAGTGCTTAGGAAATCACCTGTCACAACGAAGCACCAAAGAGAGGGGGAGAAGAGACACACTGAAATGGGCACGAAATCATATATGTTATAGAGACAAATATCTTGTTATCAGTGGTGCAAAAAAAAGCTCACGTGTTCCAGACGGATGTTTTCAGCAGACAGTAAGGTGGAGCTTCGATAATGGAATGGGCAGAATTTGCTTTTAATGGTCAGGCTTCCTTAACTTTTGAAACTGGTCATCAAACTCTGATGCTTAAAAGAGATTCTAGAGAAAACTAGCACTGATTGGGGAATTTTTAGGAGGACCAAACTTGACATTTCAACATTATGACGTGTCTATTCAAAAATCTGCTGCCACAAAAAAAGCTCTTTAATGTGAAAATGTATCGGTTTTAGACTGGCCATAGGTCAGTGCCGCCTTGAATCCCATTAGGAATATATGGGGCAAACTTATGGTAAATGTGTTTGCAAATGAAATACGGTATTTTCGACTGCTGATGACTTGAAGATCTCTATCAGAGAAACATGGTACGGTTTTGATGTTGAAACCCTACAGAATTTAATTAGATCCATAGAAGGATAGTGTGTTTGAGGTTGTTAAAAAAATCTCTATTAGCTATTAAAAACCTGTAATTTTTGTAAATCCAAATTTTCTCTAAACTTTTGACAGAGCTATTTTTTGCATTTTCGATACTATAAATATTCTAAATGTTTTTTCGTAGAATTTCTTTTTCTATACTCGACTTTACTCAATGTATTTTTCTTGTTATTTTAAGAAAAGTGCATTATCTAAACTTCTGAGACGGACTGTACTGTTACTAAATATTGTATTCAACATAAATTTAAAGCATATTTTTTCAATATCAATTATCTTTATTTTTTGACTATAGATTACTTTCGATAAATTGCTTGTTAAATATTAGAGTAGAGTAACATTCGAGTTACAAGCGGTTTCCGGGGTATTAGGTCAGGGCCTGAAGTATTTTCTTTCTGACGTTTCACCCACATCTGTGGCAAGCACCATCTGAGGTTAAACGGACGTAGGTTTCTGCGACAAGCGAGGAAGGCTTCGTAAGAAGTCTCTCGTTTATAACTCATTGAACGTCGGCCATGAAAGCCTCAGACAATACTTCATTAGAGTAACAATTTTAATGCCAAAAAAATACAAATAAATTTACTCACATATCAATTCAAGCATTTCATTTAGCAAAAATAGATTATTTAATTACTTTTATATCCATTCAAAAACTTATTTTAATTAGTTTTAATTAACAAATATTAGTAATCTGTTTTAATTAGCAATCTATTTAAGGAATTTATATCTTACGCAGATTGTATATTTATCATCTTGATGGAAGAAAAACTTCATATTTTTCTGTCTTTAAAATTTACTGACAATTTTTTTAAAACCAGCTGAGCATGATTTTCGGAATTCTACTTGCAATCATATCGTACTTAATTTTTTTCTTAGTTCAAATTGAATCTCCATAAGCTATATTTTGCAAAATTCATGATTTATATATTTCTAAAAACTTTCTTCACATTCCCGTTATTTCAGTTAACCCTTTATAAGGCCGCGGAAAGTACGCTTCCCACCAAATTCATCAATTTTTGCATGTTCATGGTATAGGCTATTTTACCACCTCTTATAAGAGCATCTATTGATAACTTCAGAAACTACAAAAAAAAGTTTATGTAAATAATTAAAAAAATTAGTTGGTTAGTTAATTTTAATTAATTAGTGGGCGCGGTAGCCCAGGTCGATGGGATACTCACCTAAAATACCAAAGCATGTTTAGAGGTGCCGCGAGTTCGATACCCGGTTTGACCGTGTCAGAAGGGGTACAATAGAAACGGTGACATGACCGCAGAAAAAAAAATGCTACCGCAGGTAGTCACCATCGAGGGGTTAGCGCACCAACTTATCGATGAGTATAAAAACAAGCCTGCCGTTCGGAATCGGCAATAAATTGTAAGTCCCGGTCAAATTAGCCCCCGTGTGCAGAAAATGACCGTGGTGCGACAAAATGACCGAATGATCATTAATTAATTAATTAGTTTTTAAAAGATAGTTTTATCCAATAAGCTATATGCGCGTATTTTCTTAAATCAGTCTCAATCCCACAGAAATATTTCTATATACCATTACCAAAAAAAAAAAAAGGGGCCCTATAAAGGATTAGCAAACACTTCACCACCGACAATTCACCGTAAGGAAAATTCACCAATAAAGAATTCATTGACGGAAAACTCACCGAATCTATTAAATTGAAGTTATTGTCATACGTCAAATGGACATTTTTGACAACCTTTTTTTTATAATATAAAAACATCATCATAATATGTAACATCATATAAATTTTATGACGTTCATCACATCAATCACGCTATTTTGCGAGATTTTTTTCACGTCGTTTGTACTATTTTGACTAATTTTGTTTTCTTTTTAAAATAACTTTTCTTTTGTCTCATTCGTGTTTCAGCTTCTGTGTTGAGATTCAAGTTTTAATAGCACCGAAAATAAAAAAATCAATTCGTCTTTCAAGAAAAGGAAATGAAAAAGTCACCGCATCTGACCAAAAGGTAGTATGATACGACTAACAGTTCTCTGCCGGAGATTTATAATATTATTTTCGAATTTTCCTTCAAGATCATTTTTTCTGTTCATAAACTATTAATTCCCTCAACAATTTCAATAACTTGCGACTCACTTTAGAGTTATATGAGTTAACGTTAACTGCTGATGATATAATTTAATGAAAAAAATTTTCTACTGCGTAAAAAAAACGTTTCTAAAGCATATGAAAAAATAAAGTAAAACAAACTGGGTTGGTTTTATGGGGTCCGAATGTACTTGAAGAAAATGTCGCCATCGAAAGAACTCATGCGATTGCAAATTCATCAGCAAGTGTACCGAATAAATTTAGTAGATGGTTAGTTGAAAAGCAAATTACTTTGTTAATTGGTTGGACAGAAGAAGCATAGATACAGTCAAGAATGTTTAATTTAGAAACTTTTCTTCAAGCGTAAATAATTAGTCGTATTAACGGTTTCTTCTTAGATTCACACGGCAGCGTCACTTCTTTTGTATTAACCTTAAGAGGCTGTTCATTTTGCTGCGCAATATGTTCCGTCTCATCAAGGATTTTACTTGACACGAACTACTGCTTTATTTATCAGCCTGTTAATTAGAGCCGCTAACAATTAAGAAGGGAAATACGCAACCTTATGCTAAACATCTAGAAATAACTAAACATAAATAATGATTATGCGATTACTGAACAAATTAAGGACGACACCTAGTTTGTTCAGTTTGTTTTATTCAATTCATAGTCCTATACGTATTAGTATTATTATTTTGAGGGTATCAGCTTGTATAGTTTTTACCCAGTGCAACTCTTACATGTTTTCCGTTATTCTGAGGCTGAAATATATAGGGTGCATAGCTAACACCTGCCAACGCAATTTACCTGCAAATCCAAGGGACATACTTCCAATTAGGAAAAAGTATCTAAATAACGTGTAGAACTCATATGTCATTCATGTTGCAAATGATTGTATTAAAGTATGAAAATTAATTTTTTTACGGACACCCTATCTTCAAAAACCTAATTAGAAAGTTGTTGCCCTGTCTCTTCTGAGGCCAACAGAAGAAATTCTATGTTTCTAAGTGGAATATTCGCTGAGATATTTGAATTCAAAATATGCAGAAAAAACTTGGGGGGGGGCATCATGGTGGTGGTCACGTGGAACACATACATAAACGATTTGGAGACATTATGTTCGTTATTTGCGTATCTTTTCTTTGACTTGTGTATGTCAGTGAAACATGGCTTTTTTTTTAGTTATTTTTTTCCTGTCAAAAAATTCCCGTTACCTAGCGATGCTAACTCTGCAAACCGGTCTTTTTTTCCGGTTATTTTTCCGGTTTTTATGAATTTTTAAAGTTTCTACGGACTTTTTTCCCACCCTGTATATACATATATCCAAACAGAAATATACATCACAGCAGAGAGAGAGAGAGATTTGTACATACGATTTTAATTTAAAAAATATATACGTAATAATTTACCAAAATATATACGTAATAATTTACCAAAATATATACGTAATTATTTACCAAAATATATACGTAATAATTTACCAAAATATATACGTAATAATTTACCAAAATATATACGTAATAAGATACCAATATCAGCATCGACGGCAGCTGTAATATATGGGTATGATATATAGATGACAAGATAGATTCAAAAAGTGAATTATCTTAAAGCAAATCATCAAAATGAAATTGCAAATGGTAACATGAAGCGATGAGTTGAATATTCAAAGCCATCTCTAAGTTTTTCGTTGGGTGCAACATCACAGAGACTGGATGAAATGCAAAGCATTTCTGATTAGTTCTTGGGTAAAAACCCAAACTAAAGTACTAAATTCCCCCTACGTTTTGCAAGCAGTGAATTAGAATTCAGTCACACGTAAAGAACAACAATAACATACGAGGAAACATAACCACAAATACATATGAATGAGCGTTGATAACAAGTAAGAGATGCAGAAATAAATGAAACAACCACGTTTAAAAAACTCCTACAAATGATTGCGCTGCAGTGACAGTCATGTGCGGAACTTCATATTATGGGCAGAAATGAGATAGACCGCTGCTCACATAATAACGACTTTATTGTTCATATGACGAGTGCAACATGTGGACGGCTGTAGCTGCCTATTTCGTGAGTGTTGCCACACACGATGAAAGCAAACATATATTACAGAATAAATGAATGCAAAGCAAGTAGCATGACTTGGATGCTGCCTCCGGACGACTTTGGAGAGAGAAACAGGAAAGTCATTGCCAACTCTATATAAAATATAAGGAGAGACGTTCTTTCGGTTTATCTCTCTCTCTCTATATATATATATATATATATAGCTTACTTATTAGAACACTCGTTCAGGAATCAGGGTTCGAGTCCCGACAGAGGTAAATTTTTCTCAAAAATCAGTATCTCTACATAAGCAGCCTGTTTACACTGTATCTTATATTAATCAAGTGAGAGTACATCTTTCTCTATATATAGTTCCATGTTTGCAGATAATAACAAATATGTTCATGTTCTGCAAAAATATGTCCAAATGCCCATATATTACTGTATACTTACGTTTGATAGCTGGTCAAATCGCCCGAACAATTCATTCAGAAGACGAACGAGCTCTTGTGCGGTGCATTGAGACGCCAGTACCGTGAAGCCAACGATGTCCGCAAAAAGAATACTGAAATATTAAAAAATATTTCTAAATCAGATTTGATAAAAATTTCAATTCGAAGAATAAATTTAAAAATGCTTGATACTACAACATCAATCTAATTAGGCACCAACTTTGATTTAACATCTACTCTCAGTATAAAAAAGGAATTTTGAGATTTTTTTAGCCAACCCGAGGATCGCACATCGCGTTTAAATTAGAAGTAGGCGAAAGGTGTTATTGGATACATACGCGTTGAAGTGCACAGTGCGAAAATACCCCCCCCCCCCCGAAACTTGAATTTCGCTCTTGTATCATGTTCGTCTAACACAACGGTTCTTATCCTTTTTTCAGCCGCGAAATATACCACCAACATCGCGGCCTATGACTTTTTGTCGTATGTAAAAATGCTTAATAAACATTAGTTATTAACAAAATGTTTGGTTTGAAATACGACCCATCGTAGGTTAAGAACCCGTGGTCTAACAGTTACAATCTATTTCATATCATACGTGATAGGATGTCGAGTTATACTTGAGAAATATATAGGAAACACATTTAAAAAAAAAAACGATTAAAGCCACAACCAGCTTTGATTTAACCTCGGGTTGCATCGTAAAAGAATTTCTTGGAAGCTTATTCAACTCTCAATAAATCAAGAGGAAATAAAAATCAAATTCGAAAAGAGCGATTCCTCAACAAATTATAAATAGAACACGTGATGTTTCGACCAGATATCATGGAAAAGTACAGCCCCCTTCCCCCTAGGCTAATGTCAAGAGGGTAACTATTGCTACTCTGGAAAGAGTCTTCACCCATAAGCTCAATCGAAATCAAGCACGATAGAAACGTTCGTGGAACTCACTCGCATGTGATTTGCATTTACTGAATTAGAAAACTACTCTCTCAAGAGTCTTTGTGTGCATGGAAAAGTCTCGAGATCGCATCAAGCAATATCCTGAAGGATTTAGAAACTCTTCTTGGAGCCAGTCTTAGCCGACGGAAGAAAGAGAGCTCGTATTTCAGAAAACCTTGACTCAACTTAAAGAGATTTCGGAAGATACGGAGATATATTCCAGGCGCAATATTCTTGATGTGTTTCCTCGATCTTCTTTTGCAAGAAGGAAAAGCATCGCTACATCACAGAAATAAATAATTTTGCAGAAAGACGTAGATATATATATTGAAACGCCAAACAACTCTCTCTTCACCATTATTTCGGAACCGTTGATTAAAAAATAAAATGTTACTGGTTATATATTAACCTGTTTCTTAATTTCAAGTTTACATTCACCCATGAATTTTCATCAAACACACTTTTAACATAGAAACTCATGTGCATTAGGTACATAAAACCACATTTCTTAATTCTGTTCGAATAATTCGAAAATTTCAATTCATTCTACAGAAAAAGGAACAAACGAAGTTTCTATCGAAAATTTAGATCTGTAAAAATGTACTGTATAAAAAAGTTTGCAGCAGAATATGAGTGGCTAAAAGTAACTGCATCTGTCTGAAGTCGTTCACCATCCTTTTTATGAAAAATAGATATACGTCACACAAGAAATAGATTTTTTAAAAATAAATATTAATATAATGATTTTTAGTTAAAACTGATAGTGAAATTATTAAATTTTATCGCTGAAAATTTTGGACTGCTCTTGTACAAAAAATTATGGCTTGTAAATAATGACCATTTTGGGAAATGCAAACTGGTAAATAAAGGGTAAAATTGAAGTTCCTTTTTTTATTCTACTCAACACAGATCTTGGTTAATCGGTTAATCCTAGTTGCTAAAGGAATTGCGTTTGTTAGCTATTTAATGTTTTCAATTCTTCGTATAAGACGTTCATCTAAAATCGCTGATTACGCAATAATGAATCAATTATAAACAAATATTGAGAAATATTTGTTTTAGAAATGTTCGTTTCGTAACGCACACCTTATTCTATATTGAATGTTGGATACAAGACGTTTTATAGGAATAAAATCGAATTTTTACGACATTCGTTATAAAAACATTAAAGGTATACGTGAGGGCAAATAAAATAAATCAAAGCACACACATTTAATAACCTCCTTGCCTGAAGACTTTTGATAAAAGTCCATTGTTAACAATGAAAATAGTCAATGCAACCATTTCCTAGTCGAATGCAACAAAAATACTAACAACATTACTGCATTGATGAAAGCGTTCAAATCATTTAAGAAGACGTGCAAACACATCATTATTCTCTCTTATACTGCATATCTTTTATTTACAAGTATTTCTGTCACTATCTTTACTAAATAATCGTTAAACAATTATTAAAGAAAGACACGATAAAGCAATAACACGTTTCCCACTTTTTTTCAAAGTGACTGCGATAACAGAACGCTTGGACACGTGCAGAGAAAACAACAACAAAAATCAACAGCAATAACAAGCTATTTTTAGGAAGCAACTAAATATTTCTGATAACCAGCGCCATTGCTTGAAAAGAAAGTCATTAAAAATAATTATAATTAATTTCTTTCCATCACATAGCAAGATTAAAAAGAAATGTGCATTATTCTTATTGTGAGACTTATATTGTTAAGCCTCTTATTGGCTCGAGTAATAACCAGTCTAATGAAAGTAGGAAGATTTTTTTTTGAAGCATCTGAACCTCCAGTTTACTTCTATTATGACGTAGAAATATTTAATGAAGGTCATTTATTCATTTTGCCCACACTGTTACTTCAGTGAGATCGTTAACGCCAAACCGAACAGCACAGAGAGCAATTTTTATGCGTTAACTGAATTTCAAGGTATTTAATGAATTACAAGAAAATACACATTACGTAGCGTGCTCAGAAACTTCTCATATGGGGCTTTTTCTCTCAATCATTCGGGGTAGACAAAAACTTCTAACTGCAGAAATGTTTTGAATGAAGTGAATACATTCATATTAATTTATATTATGATAATTTTGCATAAAGAGATTAACTTTTGAATAACTACAAAATTTAACTCTATAGCATATCTATAGCGTACTCAGAAAGATCTCAATCCGGCCTCTTTCTTCTCAGCCATTGTTTATAGGCACACACTTTCAATTAGAAACAGTATTCAAATAACGTTCCTATTTCAGGCATCCCATTATAAACAGGGGCCGAAAAGCCACTGCTATACAAAATTTAGTTTTTACGCGATCCCTCTTTTCTTTAATCTGCAATTAGAAAGTTGTTGCTGTGTCTATGGTGAGCCCGACAAAATAATTCAAGTTTTTCAAGGTGCGCGGTTTGCACTGAAATGCAAACTAAATGGCCTAGAGAGAAGACTTTTTTGTTTAAATTTATCAAAAAAGTTCAAATTTCACTCACGGGTGTCAAACGGATAACTGGACATAACACATAATGCAATACAAACAGTATATAATTAATGTTTATGATAATTTGCGTCACAAATTTATCACATATCAATATGAGAACCTTTTTTAGCTCGGGCTACATCTAAACGGATGAAAGGTGCTTACGTTGAAATATGGTAGTTTTATGTAACGCAAAAAATTGTCATAAACATTCATTATACACTGTGTATGTTGCATTTTATGTGTTGTGTCGAGTTCTTTGTTTTACAGCGCAACGTGCGAGTGAATTTGAACTTTCTCTAAATTTATCAGGAAAAAAATGCCAATGATAAGTATTTTAGTTCAAACCCCTCCGTTTTATGTCAATTGGTTGATTTGTTATTAATTTTCAAAATGTGTTCACCCTATATATCATATATATTATCATATATATTATCCCTATATATTCATCCACCCTATATATACAGGGTATCCAGTAAGTGCTAATGCGACCTTTATCTCATCAACCGACCGTCGCATAGCTTTAGTTTTAATTTAAAAAAATGCTCAGAACGTGTTCAAAAATTTCCCTGTACCAGTTTTTTGAATGAAAATAGAGCGTGTAACAACATAAAAAATCTAAATTTTCATACGGTCCCCCCCCCCGTCCTCTAACTTCCAATCACAAAGTTATTGCCCTGTCTCTCCCGAGGCCAACACGAAAAATTCCCAGTTTCTAAGTGCAATATTTGCTGAGAAATTCGAATTCAAAAATCTGAGAAAAGCTGGGAAAGCAGCGTTGTTCGTTAGTTTTTGCTGTTCTTCCATAACTTTTCTCCGATTTTCGAATTAAAAAATATCTTGGCGAATATTGCACTTAGAAACATGGATTTTTTTCTGTTGGCCTCAGGAGTTATAGGGCAACAACTTTCTAAGTGAAAGTTAGAAGGCGGAGCGGTCCGTATAAAAATTTAGGTTTTTTTTATTTTGTGACAGACTGTATTTTCACTCTCAAAACTGGAACAGGGTGATTTTTGAACGCCTTTTGAGTATTTTTCAAATTGAAATCCTACCTCTACTACGAACAGTTGGTGAGGTAAAGGCCACATTGGCACTTACAGGACACCCTGTACTTTTTATAGCGCTCCGAGAGATTTCTTGGAAATAAAACGATAATTTATTTAAAATGGCATACTCTCGGGCTAATAATACATCAGAAACATTCAAAAAATCAACAAAAATACAAATATTCGTTTTAAGGTATTTTCATAATAATGAATATATTTTTATCCAATATACCTCTGCATTCTCGCGAAAAGATAAACTAGAATAACTTTTGCAATATCTAATGAACTAAATTGGGAAACTTTATCTCCATCTCACAAAATAAGCTTTACTCATAACTCTACATTTATTTTTATTCATTTTACTTTTACTTTGTTGTAGATTGTTAATCCGTAAACTAAGGCTAATTATTTTTTCCAGAAATAACGGTAGAAATGAAGAAATCACTGCTATAATTAAGCATTTGCTTGTGAATGTATGAACATGATATCTCGCTAGAATACTAAATCCGATTATTAGTGGTCTCAGAAAATTCACTGTGCGAGGCTATCAGATAAAAATAGTTAATTTCCACGAAGAAAATCCATGACATACGAATTTGATGTGCAATCGGACGAGCTTTAATCCGCTTACTGTTATATTAATGAACAAATAACAATATTAGGCACATTTTTATTGTATTCATTCCATACACTTGCCCCGAAGACTTGTCACTTAATGCTTTCGGAATACATTGAATTTCCTTCACATTGGTTTTTAAGTATATTGTATTGGATTTTTGATATCTCAAAGGAATCAAATGACACGTACTTTTTATAGAACATATCAAGGCTTAGCGATGATCAAGAGAATTTTAATCACATCGAATAATAAAAAATACTTTCATTAAAATTTTAAAATTTTGTACTCCGAAAAATAATCCCGTTCATTTACGAAGTAAATAATAAAATAAATAAAGTGTAAGAGTTACCCTATTTTTGGTATTAAAAATGTTTTGATAATTTTTGTCGTCCCACGGTCATGTTCTGCATAATAGGCTTTTTTTAATACTGATTGACATATTTCCTTGAGAAAACTTACTGCCCACATACTGTTATATATTACAAGGAAACAAATATCCGAAAACATTCCATTTTTTAAATGGGATTATATACGCGCATTTAAAAACCGTGGGCTAACAAGAATTCAGATCACTTTTAAAAATTTGCTACGTTCCGATTCTTAAAAATCTCCCATTGATATATTTCTTTTACAAATTGAATATCTCTTTTCAAGAATTATTTGAATCGATGACATTCAGTGGCTCATTTGATCATTTTTGTCGCATAAAGGTAATTTTTTGCACACGAAGGCTAATTAGACCGAGGTCTACAATTTATTGCCGATTCCGAAAGGCAGTCTTTTTTTATACTCACCGAGAGGTTGGTGCGCTAACCACTCGATGTGGGACTCTCTGCGATAGCAATCTTATTCTGTGGTCCTGTCACCGTTTTCTATTGTACCCCCCCCCCCGCGTCAGGAAAGTTTCTGACAAAGACGAACCAGGTATCGAACTCGTGTCACCTCTAAGCATCCTTTAGTACTTTAGGCGAGTATCTTATCGACCTGGGCTCTAACCGCACGCAGGCATTCAGTGGTTTTAGTTTCATTTTTGCACATGAGGAAAAGAAAAAGAATATTTTGAATATTTTCCACATTTCAAAATCACTGTATCATAAAGCATTTGTTAAAATGAGTATTTCAGGGAAAGATAAAATCTGTTTCAGCGTGCATGTGTTTTCTATTTGTAAAAAAAGAATAGATAGCGTCGGACACTGCTGCAGTTATTTTCGTGAAAAAAAAAATAGTGCATTTGAAATTAAACTAATTTTCTCGTGCTATAAAATGTTGTGGTGGGGATCTTAGCTTATTTTTCGATACGCAGCAATGTAAAAGAAAAAAAAAATTGTAATCCCCATTCATACTTGGCTTATGCTCTTGAGATGCCGCCTGTCGCTTTAGTTGACCAAGCACGCTTGCGTTGCCTCAAGTTCCTTGGCCGTAAATTACTGGTGAACTGTTGATTCTAGAGTCATACTTTCAATTTGATCAACCTATCCTGAAAAACTCAATTAGAAAATTGTTGCCCTGTCTCTCCCGAAGTTCACAAACAGAATTCATGTTTTTAAGTGCAGTATTCGTTGAAATATTTGAATATAAAAACAGAGCAAATGAGGGAAACAACGGCATAAATTAACAAAAGGCTCATTACGCTGTTTTCCCACCTATTCATGCAATTTTTGAATTAAAATATCTCCGTGAATATTGCACTTAGAAAAACTGAAGTTTTTGTTTGGGCTCAGAAGAGAGAGAAAGAAAACAGAGTAACATTTTTTTTTAAATCGGGTTCCTTAAGACAGGCTGACCAAGTAAAAAAATATTTTTTTACATTAATAAATAGGCAACCCCGTGCATTATAAATGAAGTATCTTAAATGTACACGTAATTTGGATGTTTTTCCTAATTGAACGTATGCATCTAGGATCAACGGTTCACCAGTAATTTGATGTCAAGGGACTTAAGGCATCACCCTGTATATTCGCGGAAGTACTGCACGTTGGTCTAGGGTTCGTGCCCGGCGTTTTCGATGTCATTCTCTTTGGAATTTTGTACTGTACGTATTGGTGACCGACTTCTTTGCCCTCATATATCTAGACATGATATATCGTGGACATTTTTAAAAAAATGGGGAAGTCTTCAAACTTTTTCAAATTTACAACCTCGTATCTTTTTTAGTTTTTAAGATACAGACTTGGAATTCAATATGAGTAATAGCACATACACTCTTCTTCAAAACAGTACTTGGTTCACTCATATCAAATAATGATCCTATTTATCGACAAGTATCGAATCCGAAAAGTCGGAAATCGTCGATTTACTTTGCGCACGCGCAGTTCATGACGTCCGGCTACCACGAATGTCGGAGTGATATTGGCACAACAATTATTATCCTTTTCAAAACTTTCCAACAACTTTTCAAAAACTCCATCAGAAAAACTATTTCTCCAAAAAGTTTTACTGAATGTCTATCTGTTCAGCCTATGAACAATTTTACAATGAAGATTAGGTTCAGTGTGGAATATCTTAGGATTGGTGGCATGAGAGATGCTTTTTGTTTCGTGAATGTTTTGGGACTTCAACTTTTGAAGTTTCATTTTTATAATCAAAAATCCACTAGATGCGTGCTCTTACCCACCTCATCGGTGTCATCAAATAAATCTAAATAAATTATGAACTTTTAATAAAAATTTTAATCGGATTAATTGGATTGATTAACTCAACCAAAGTTTTTAACTGCTATTAACATTTGATCGATTAATCGATTAATCAATGAGCCTTAATTTTTATGTATCTCGAAATCACTTTTCAGGATAATGCTGGAACAGTGCAGTTAACTTTGTTACTCTGAATCAAAGAGAAAATACCAACAGAGTATAGGAACGACATACGCATGTACAATCTCTATCAAAACGCTTTTAGAATAAATTAGAAGCTCAGAGAGAAGTAGCAGTTAGAAAGAAACCTGAGAGTATCATATCTTTCCTTATATTGCACTTTCCATAATTTCATAATTTTTTAAGTAGATATAAGAAATATATGAAGTATAGAGGTGTACCTCTATACGGATGAATCGAAAAGCTATTCTTCTTTGATATGACAATCACAATCTTTTTATGGGCAGTGTATTAAATACTATTAATTATTATTATTTTTTTGTGATATACGATTTTATTTTGTTTACTTTGGTTATATTTGACAGCCATATTTTTTATTGACATAATTTTTTCAGCCACTTCGTTGGGCAATTTGCCTGTTGTGGTCTTTGTATTTGTATTTTGTAGCCTTAAAAATGATTTCAAGTGCGTTAACTCATTCAAATATTCCAAGTAATATTTATTTATTCACTCTATGAGGAAGACAGAGCAAGGTGAAAAAGATTATTTACCGAATTTAATAAATTCAATCATCCCAGATAATATTTATTCAACTTGAAAGTAATATAGTAATGTCTGAAAGGTTATAACTGGGATAAGCTGGGGAAAGTGAAGGTTCCGTTAAAAATCACGAATTAAAAATTCAATAAAGCTCTGGAAAAGTTGTTTCGGAACATGTAGAAGCAAAAAAATTATAATTTCTTTTATATTATGTTATTGTTTGTTTACAAATTGCGTGAAAGGTACTGTATACATGATTTACAGCGCATATTTTTCTTAAAGAGAGCTATTGGAAACTTTTAATGACATACAAATATATTCGTCTCTATATAGTGAACTTCAATAAATCGAAACTTTCTATGAAACAAAAGTTTATAGCAACGTTTACGTTTTTGCTTGTTAATTCATTTTACATTGAAAATTATCTCTCGACATCAAATTTTTCAACATAACAAAACGAAGCGACTTCGTTAAATAGTTTAAGTATGACTATCAAATGATAAGTTAAAGAAAAAACTATTTTTGCTTCAGTGTCAAATTTTAATTTCCACATGCTTTGGAGTTATCAGCAAGAAGCAAAACAAAGCATAAAATAAATTATTTCCTATTTGTCGTTGAAACTGATTATGATAAAAAATATAAGAAACATTATTTGAGTAAACTTTTCCGAACTCAGTTCCATTCCGAAATTTTTCGTGGTGACTGAAGTTTGAGGAAAAATTTAAAATACATTCTACACAAAAGTGAGAGAAAGTTTCAGTAAGATCACCAGAACTTCAGGGGAAAAAAAACTGAATTTTTTTCTCTGAACTGAAACTAGGGGGAAAAAACACCAAATCTTGCATAAGCTCGCTCACACACATACACACTGGAATACGATTTCTATGTGGTGAGAGATGAAATTGAATTTTACAGCGAACACACACGAGAAGTAAAGAATTCCAGTTCTCGTTTTTATAGTCAGCTATAAAAGTGTCCGAGTGTGCATCCGATCTCACTTTTAATTTTTCTTGCACACTTTGTAATACTTTGCACTATACTGAGGAAAAAAATATAACTTTGAAATGCATCGAGACTGATTTAAATTGAAGAAAATATGTATCTTTATAGGAAATATGTATATTTATAGGTACTGGTCATTCGCGTCCTGCAAAGTAAGCTTTTTAAATTCACATAGATGTTCCATTAATTGCAGGAAACATTCCTGGATGTCTTGTTTTGAAACCCTGTGTAGCGTCTATACCACACATTTTGCTTATTGCCTTCTAAAACTTAAAATCTTCGACCCTTAGAAGAATGTGTGCAAATAGTTTCTAGTTGAACACGGCGGGCTAGTAGTCTAAGAACTTCCGTATCCACCAGACTTGTAGGATTTTTTCCCAATTCTCGAAGACAAAAATGGTATTCAAGGCTCGACGTTGCGATTGAAAATAACGCGGCTTGAGAAATTAATGTCACACACACGTCTATAAACAGAGTGATTCCATAATTCCGCTTGCCGCATTTTACTGCCGAACTGTTCATCCTAGTAACATACTTCCAATTAGAAAAAATATTCAAATAAGGTGTGAATAATAACTCAGGTACGTCATTCAGTCATTCATGTTAAAAAAAAAAAGGGTTGTATTGTTACTAAAATTAAAAAAAAAAACTTTTTGTATGAGCACCCTGTCTTCAAAAACCCAATCAGGAAGTGGTTGCCCTGTCTCTCCTGAGGCAAAACAAAAAAAAAAAATTCATGTTTCTAAGTGCAGTATCTGTTGAGACATTTTGAATTCAAAAATCTCGGAGAAGAATTGGGAAAGAGCAGCATAAACGAGGGGGAAAAAACATTGTATGTTAGTTTATGACGTTCTTTCCCAACTTTTATCGGATTTTGAATTCAAATATCTCAAAAATTAGTGCAATTAGAAACGTGGAATTTTTTTACGACCCAGGAGAGACAGGGCAACTACATTCTAACTTGGGTTTTTGAGGACAGGGTGTCTATATACAAAGAGTTAATTTTTTTTTTATTTCAATAACTATATAACCCTTTGCTACATGAATGACATATCTGAGTCCTACACGCTATTTGGATAGTTTTTCTACCAACAAAATGCAGCATGGGGAATCATGGAATCGCCCTGTATATCTCATACCTTAGTATCAATCTCATCGAAGGAGTATTGAATATTGAAATTGGAATATTAATTAATTGGTTTTTTCAATTAAAATGAGGTTTAAACTTGAACACCCCCATTATACTAAGTAGATGAGTGTCATTGTGTGAATGATTTCACCACCTGGTACACGTAAAATATGATTATAACTCCAAAATTGAGATTTCGAGTTTCTAGGTCCCTCTTGGCACTACTTAATTTCCCAAACTCAGTGTACTTTTTTGGAGTTTAGACATTTTCTTGAATTTCTAGAAAAATGCTGAGCAAATCGTTCTGAAATTTTGGTAATCCTTTCGGTGAACCCTATTCTTGTACTCACAATTTCCAGTGATAATTTAATCACGAGTGCATTTGGGGGGACGGTATACAAACGTGTATACGATTTTGACATCATACGTGTATGATACGAAATGATCAAATGGCAGGAAATAATCGAAATATCAATTTGTGGAAAATCCCTTATCATCCGGGTACCTCAGCCAGTAGCATAAATTACAGCTCACGATATCGCGTATATCTTTCTGAATTTTCATGGCATTCTGTGAAATTTTCACATACGTTGCATTTGCAGGGTGCATAGCAAACAGAGGGTATGACATTTTACTGGCGAACCGTTGGTCCTAGAGGGATACTTCCAATTAGAAAAAGAGTTTCGATATAACGTGTAGTATTCAGATATGTCATTTATGTTTTAAGAGATTGCATAGTTATTAAAATAAAAAAATTAACTTTTTATAGAGTCTCCGTGTGCTCCAAAACCCAATTAAGAAGTTATTGCCCTGTCGCTCTAGATGCCAACAAAAAACAATTCCACGTTTCTAAGTGCAATATTCGTTTTGATATTTGAATTCGAAAAACGGAAGAAAATCGGGAAAAAACAGTATTAAATGCGGGTAAAACTGTTTTCCCGTATTTAATGCTGTTTTTACGTAGAATTTTCCTAATTGGCATCAGGAAAGACAGGGACCAAACTTTCTAATTGGGTTTTGGGGCTCACCAGGACTGTATAAAAAGTTATTTTTATACAGTTCATTTTAATAACTATACAACTCCTTGAAACATGAATGACATATCTGAGTACTAAACGTTATTTGAAAACTTTTAATTGGAAATATACCTCTTAGCATCAACGGTTTGCCATTCAAGTGCAATACCTCTTGTTTGCTATGCACCCTGTATATCTGGTAACCAAATTATGAAAAAATAAAGTCGATCATCATTCACGAATAATGTTGACATCTCATATTGTCACATTCTAAATTCCTACAAAGGTTGTAGGAAAGAGTGCCAATTTTTCTGTAAATTTCATAAAAATGGGTTGAAAACTATGTATGCTATAAGCCAAAAATAAGCGATGAAAATTAGAATTTTTATAGAAAACATTTATATCTTCGTGAATATACGTGCTATTCTCACGTAAATGCACACGAGTATTGCACAAATTTAGTAAAATATTTTGTGAAAGTTACAAATCATTTGCAGTTTTTTATCATACGGAATTAATCAAAAACCTTTTTCCCCTTATTTAATTTTTTGTCAGTCGCCTAAATGCACACGCGATTAAATCTTCACTGGAAATTGTAAGCACAAGCATAGGGTTCACGTGAGCGAAATTTCAAAACAATGTGCCCAGTATTTTTTTAGAAATTCGAAAAAAAGTGTCCAAACACCAAGCAGGACACACTTTTGTAAAAATAGTTCACTTATATGTGCAGTGTTTCCTTTTCAGAAGTAACTTAAAAGTAAGAGCTTTTCTCTTTCCTTATTCAGACTTCAGAAACACACATTTATGAAACGAATTAATGAAAAGGCATTGTGCTGTGTACAATTCTAGATACAAAAACTTCAAAGATATTTGAACATCTTCTCAACAAACACAAATGGTATCTTTTTAGCAAACAATATAAACACCTTACGCGTAAGCGCCACGAGATTGGACAGTACAAAAATGGCCGAACCGAGAAAAACATACAGAAATTCGATAACTTGAAACCTAAAATGAATTCAGCTCGCAGTATTCCGATATGCTTGTAATTTGAAGCATATCGGATGATGTTGAATTGAGTTCTATTTCTTCAAGAATATTTCATTTGGTGAAAGTAAAACGTATTTACACATGAATACAAAATGTTATTTGAAAGCATTTTTATTATGCCGGAAAGAAGAAATAATGAATAACTTTCCGATTTAGACTTAGACTTGAAAAAACCACGATTTTAAGAAAATGTTTGCTGTTTATTCAGGGTGAAAAACAAAGGGGAAAAATATCTTCTTTATTTCGAATATTTTGATAAATATCAATTGATATGTACCAAACTTATTTCCAAAAGTTTTTCTCTACTTTTACTGAAGAATTTGTGGTTTCGTAAAATATGAAATTTACATTATATGTACGTATATGTTTCTAGTTTTTATCGATGCCAAAAATAAACATCAAATGTTAGAACCATAGAAAATACATTCAGTTTGTTTCCTTTCATTTTGAAGCTCTTTGCTTTCTAGCTGTATTTTTCTGGGTAATAAGGAAATTCCTATGTGTTGGAATTGATTGAAACATGAGTCTCAGTTTAATTGTTTTTTTTTATAAGAAATGCAATTCAATTAGTAAGCGTGAGTTCTGTGTGAAAATTCTAAGTATTACCTTCCACACAAAATATATGATGGCGAACGAGAAAATATTGTAATTTTTCCGAGGATGATGTCACTCTTCGCTACCCATACGAATGTTCTTAACAGATGGCCGATGCGAAGATATATTTAAGAAAGAGAGAAAATTCAACTGTGCCCTTGCGGGGAATCATAACCCCGTTTAGCGCACACGAGCTTTCGGGAAAGATTGAGATATTTCTTGCCTTTGTAGTCCAGTGGTCTAGCTAGAGCACTCACCCGGCAAGTGAGAGGACGGGGGTTCGATTCCCCGCAAACACGGTTGAATGTTCTCTCTTTCTTAAATATATCTGCGTATCGGCCAGCTGTTAAGGAGCTTCCTATTTTACATATTTTCTCAAAAACATCTGATCATATGCTAAACAAATAGAAAAATAAATTGTTTAGAGGATCACGATGCATTAGAACATGGGTGCAATATTTATCTTGATGTTACTTGGTGAAAGACTTGTATAAAAAAAAAAGGATAAAAATGGTGGAAATAAAGTCTAATGCAATTCTTACTTACGTCCATTGATCTAGGTGATAGAAAAGCACTTTGTATACCGAGAATTGTAGTTCGACAAGAAGGTGGGAGGATATAGGCCTATCCAACGAGTTACAAGCTTTCCATCCCAAAGTGATCAATAGTCCTTTATTTACTGTTAATGAAGGAAAGGGCTTCGAAGCTCACGCGCCATCACTTTCGAACACAAGAAAGTGTTGATTAATCCAGTCTTAGCTGATTCTGAACTATAGTTCCACGATGAAGGAATAGCAAAGTGAAAGTTCTGCAAATCAGGCAGGTGTCCTATTGTTCTAGACATCACAACGTACACAATGCTATTTCCCTTCAAAGAAGCACCACGCGTAACATTCGAGAATATATCTCGATTTGATGCTATACACGTGTCAAGAATTCCTAATGGGTGATAGAGACATGTTATTTCAAGAAGACGATCGACACGTTATAGAAATAAGGAAAGCAAATTAATAGAAAAAACTCAGGCACATGTTGTTCCTTTTCTTTTAACGTTTTACTTTTTTTTTCAAAGGTACTCAGGAAAGGATTACAGATAAAGTATCAAATAACAAACTAGCACGAAATGTTTTTCCTCAGCATAAATTTTTATCCGCATCTTCAAACTAAAAAAATATCGTCTATGAAAATCTGTTTTCGCGTGCGATCTATTTTCATGTGAGTGTTTAATCTTCCTATTCTTTACATCTTAAGAAAGAATATATTTTCAAAAGAGTAATTTCTATGACGTAAAAGTATGCAAACATCAATCTTACCAATGCTGGAAAGAAGAAACGAAAATCTAATTAGAAGTGAAAAAATTAAGCCAGGTGCTTATAAATATTTCAAATAAAAATTATTTACGTTTGAAATAAAATTATAAAGTTTTGAAAAAATATATACTCTCGTATAAAAAAAGTACTGTAAAGTATAAAAGGGAACGTAGATTTTTCGACAGAAATTAATTAATTTCATTTCATTTTTGTAAATGTCAATGTATAAATATTTATTCTTTGAAGCATATAACCGACACAAGATAGAATTTTACTGTGGAAGAAGAGGCTTCACTCTAATTTTGAGTGAAAGAACACAGTGAAAGAATCACCTAAACAACATGTAGCAGATTTCGTTGTGCAGCTTTCGTTTATATAATCATTAATTAGCATTTGTATTATATTTAAGTTTATTACTATAAATTAATTTCGTTTCAATCGGTTTCGTCAGAGGTTCCAAACTAGCAGCCCGCGGGAGCCAGATAAGAGAAATTCGAATCAGGCTTGCGGCTTGTAGAGTATTGGAACTCATGATTTTTTCAATTTGGTATAGAAATACAAAATCTATATAAGCCACAACAAGCAACTTCATAGCATTTTGGCTGGAAAAAAATAGATAAACAGAACCAAAAATAAATTAAAATACATACAGCATGAAAATGTCTGTAATAGATGTGAATGTCCTTAGTACCAATAACAGCAATCAAAATTAAAAATTTAAAAATTTAAACTCCACTGGACTTAATAATATGGAATAGTTCTTAATCAACTGTGGTACTGATGTTCCTTTATTAAATCACTTGATTGACGGTGTACCAATATTCTTGAATACGTTGATCATAATATGACATATATTATATAAATATATGATATATATAATTATATTATATAAATATATGATATATATAATTATATTATATAAATATATGATATATATAATTATATTATATAAATATATGATATATATAATTATATTATATAAATATATGATATATATAATTATATTATATAAATATATGATATATATAATTATATTATATAAATATATGATATATATAATTATATTATATAAATATATGATATATATAATTATATTATATAAATATATGATATTGTATAATATGATATAGTATAACCCCGACACTTTTACGCTTTTCCAAAGAAAACACCCTTAACCCTTTCGGAACCGAGAATTCATTTTTTCAAATTTTCAAGATGTTTTTGAATTTTTTATACTTGCCGCCTGGCAGTCGAGTTGTTAAGGCGCGAGCCTCTCACTACGCAGGTCTGGGTTCAAATCCCGGTTCAAGCATGGATGTGTCTACAAATATTAACCAATTACCTGGAAAGATCATACTGAAGTTTTTTGGGAATACGTGAAGATCATATAAAATAAAAAAATACATTGAAAATAAAAAAGTCAGCATCTTTATTTTATTTTCAATCTTTATTTTTTTTTTTTTTTGTGAAGTAATATTTTACTTTTCGTTCAAATTTTTTCCAGCTAAGATGATGCAAGGTATGTTCATACTGACATACACATTTTTTCCAGAATTTTATTTTCTGCTTTTGTGTGATAAATCACACTTTTTCCGGAGGCACTTTCTCCTGGAGAGAAGCCATCTTAAAACCTTGAAGGTTCAACTTTAAGTGCTGCCCTCTGATGAAAGCCCATAAAATTCATATTCCCCATATTTCTAATTCAAAACTTACATAGTCTTTCAACTCCCTGGGATAAAAAAAAATCTACAGTGAAGCAACCATCACATTTATGCATGCAGGGTCTGAAAGGGTTAAAGTAAACAGTTTTTCGATGAAATACTGAGTGTAAATAGATATTTTCTTTGAATCTCGGATGTCTTCTGACATTCTTTCATGTGTTCTTCCTTCTCTAGCACAGCCAGCGGACATATAATCAATAATCCTGAAAACAATTCACCGAATATTCAAGTAAAAATTTAGTTGTCCTCGAAGTACGTTGGATTTAAGTACGAAACAGAAGTGTTTTCCGTGAAAGGACTAGCGTGAGTATCTGACAAACTTCCTCATGAGCGTACTAACAACCGTATAAAAGTGATGGAGCTTAGCAACGATATTTCGCTTGAACGGCTGGAAGTTTGAAACAGCTGCAGTTGGTTCACTCAAATTGACATAAACTGAAGTTTATGAAATGATGAGTTTTGAAAACAAACACTCTCCTTCGCGAAAGCCACTGAATACATTTTTCGCTACAATTCATCACTATAAAAGAGATCCCAAATACGGTACGTAAACTCATAATCGATACACGGAAAATATTTCTAGTTTTAACAACAACATGTAAGAAATTTTCTGTAATTTTGATTTGAAGTGGAAATTCTCTAATTATTTGAAGACGAAGTGAAGCAATGATATAGAATATTTTTATTTCATAAATTGAAGTCTGCTCCGAATAGCTATATACATTTATGTGAGTTAATCCCTTTAATTTTGTATTACATACATATTACCTCTACTTTCTGTTTATTTTTCTTCCAATTTCCTCGAGGAAACACACTGTCACAGCTAGAAATTATATGAAATTGCTATCATTGAAGCACCGTTATATTTGCTCCCACGAAATGAATAGATTAAAACTCGAGACAGTACGATAAATATTTACTTTACAAATTAACTTTCTCCGAGCTTTGCTCCATCGGCAAAAAATATATATGTGTGTGGTAATATTATAATTTAAATGAATAAGTCCCGAAATTGAGTTAATTCAGATATTTCCTATACCTATATGATTACCTGCTTCTAAACCGAGCACAACCCGTGTATAGCGGGTAATTTACTACCATTTTACCTCGCTTTCAAGTAATTGAGTTGCGGGAAGTGATCACTGATCACTTTTGTCGCACTACGGTCATTTTCTGCACACGAGAGCGAATTAGACTTGAACCTACAATTTATTGCCAATTCCGAACGGCAGCCTTTTTTTTGTACTCACCGATAGGTTGGTGCGCTAATTCCTCGGTGTGGGACTCCCTGCGGTTACAATCTTTTTCTGTGGTCATGTTGTCGTTCCTGTTGTACCCTTGTGTCCGGAAAGTTTATGGCAAGGACGAACCGGGTATCGAACTCACGATACCTCTAAACATCTTTTGGTACTATAGGCGAGTATCATATCGACCTGAGCTACCCCGCCCTGCGGGAAGTGTGTGTGTGTAATTAACAGTCTGCGTGCTTACCTAGTTTTGTGTGTGACGTTTTGACTCCGTCATCTAATTTTCTAACATTTTGATCCGATCACAACTGTGCCACTTCCGAGGATCGAACCTGGGTAACATTTCAACAAACATTACATTGACAAGAGTAGAGGGGATATAGTGTGTGTCTGGTGATTGGTCGTAATGAGGGACGAAAGAAGAATTTCGCCACTTTCGGCGGAAGTCTTGATGAAGTTCAGGATCGAAGCAGAGTGTCGATTTTTTATCTCTTTTCCTTACCTTTTTTATCGTCTCTCGTGGGGGTACAGATCTTTTTTAAAATCTTATTTAAATTTCATCATTTGATTTTGTAATTTAATAACAGAAGTGGGAAAAATCGTCGTTCTACTTTCATCTTAACCACTTCGCTTACAAGGCTCTGGCAAGAAATTCGGATGATCTCCAGTTGACGAATGGGCGAAAAATATGGTAACCTCGTCCTAACCTAGCCACACGTTAGAGAAAGGTAAAGAAGCTGAAGGGAAAAAAACAAATGAAAGGAAAACAGTATAATACATAAGTGCAGATAAGAGATAGAGATAAGAAGTAGATTTCTGTTTTCACCCTCACCCAACCACTTTTCTTTTTCTGTTATACGTATATAGTTTAAGGATACATTATATGTGGGGAAAGAGTCACTAATAATTTTATAGAAATGAAAGGAAGGTAAAAAGAACACCTCCGTAGAGTTACAATAAAGCCTGGCGGTGATAAGAGAGGAAACAAAACAGAGAGAGTTTGTTTTTGACTCTATTCCAAAGGCGTTTGGACGCAATATTACGTCGTTGATCGTGAAGTGGTTAAACTCCACCACTATGGTGATGTGCTATCTTCGTTACTCATTGCGACCAATCACAGGATCCAAAATTGCCTCGTTATTCCTATCAATTTAAGGCATGTTAATATGCACCCGGGTGCTCACGGTGCTCACACGAAAAACCGTGCACACCGGAATAGAATTACTGAGATCATCATGAAAAGTAGCGGAAATTTGAATCAAGTAACTGTAACCGTGATTTTTTTTTCAAAGGTGAAATTATTTCGGTATAATTGAGAAAAATGCCCATTTTAATTATCGACTTTATTTTTATTAAGGATTTCATAAAACTTTAACTATTATTATTTTCTTTATGTTTGTATTTCAGAGAGGGTGGGGGAAAGTTACAGCTATTACGAATGATTGCCTTTCTTTATATATATGCTCATTGTTTCACAATTCAATTCAACTCTAGAATTTTGAATTGGGGAATTTTATTGTTTTGGAATACTTTTGTTGTAAATCAAATCGAGTTGAATACATTTCTCACTATGCAGATTTCGTATGTAGCTTATTTATGCAAAAATAATTTTATTTCATGGGTTACTTATTAGAAGAAGTCACCGTAAGTCTTGTATAATGACTAAAATGAAAACCGTTATTCTTGTATTCAGTAAATGTATTGAAAATTGAAATCTGGAAAAACCATTTTCCATGGAAAAATTTTAAACTCTTTAAAATCATATAACTTCATTTTCTCTTTTTATTTTCTCGTTGCATTTTTCAAGTCACAGTGATTCTCAAAAAAGGTACATAGTTCTAGTCTCTCCATATTCTCACACAAAAGCAGTAGCAGTAAAGTACGGAAAAAGACAACAACGCCAAGCGGAAGGTAAAATGTCGGGCACGTGAACTTATTCAAAACACTTAAAGCAAGAAACACAACGCTTATTTTAGGTAATGCTAGCCACATGCAACAAAGATTTACAGTGTAACAAGTTTCACTAACTAGTGTTACTAACACATATATGCAGTGTGTTTCAGAAAGGACTCCCTAACTTTGAAGAACTAGAAACAGTGATAGATAGAAAATTGAAACAAGTAGTTCGTTAATGGGTAGGTATGAAATCACAAATACGCTGGTTCATGAAATTAGTTATAACTTTGGAAAATAGATGGTGGCACATTTCTACAAACAGTGGTCGATATTGTCCTTCACAAACATGGATTTAATCACATTTCGATGGACGCCAAATGGTCGCCTTGCCCAGCAAGAACATGGCAAACGTGAAGAATGAAGTTAAAAGCCACTTCCCTGTTATGTCTCTCCACAATCGATGCGTATGCCTCACAGGTAAACTGTTGAAGCAGATACAGCGGTTGAGGACTCTTGCCACGAAACATGGCCTACAAATGGCAACGCAAAAAGGGTTTTGAAATAAAATAACTGCGGTAATTAATTTTGCCAACCAGTATATTTAAAATCCATACCTGTCCTAAAACGTACCTCACGATCCATTTTCCGATCTGTCATTGTTTCCAAGTTATGCCATTCAAAAGTAAGGGAGTGCTTTCTGAGAAACCCGTACGTTCACTACATATTCGATTATTGCCATTATTGAAAGATGGATCACAGCGTCTAATAAACATAGAAACCTCATATTTTCAGGGTTGGTTAACACCATTCCTATATGCAACTCATATCTTCAATAAATTTCTTTGATGGCGGTAGAGTAGAGTTGCTAGCGGTCCGAATAAACTACTGCTGATCTTTCGGAATAATCAGTTTTGTACCCGTATAAGGAAAAAATCACAAACTGTAATTTCAGTTTTAACGTCGTAGTCTTCGTTATTTCCCAGGATTGATGATTATATATGATACAGGAGTTACGAAAATTCCTAACAAAGCCAACACCAATAAATATATTAAAAATATATAATTTAATATATGTTTTTGAGGATATCTTTAGTTTTAATTGTGTATGGTAAAGTTATAAAAGCTGATTAGGTTTAAATATATATTTTTTTAATTTTCGAGTGTTTTGTTTTTTAGGATAATAAAAAACTTTATTACCGAAATTTAAAAACCTTTGTTTCAAAAAGTGAAATACATTATCTATAGTTTCAAAATACACACATAAACTCTCTATATTTAGAAATTTACTGCCCTTCCACGGCATTTTTGAAACATTACGTAAAATGCATCAAATCCTTGTATAAAGTCACTTTCTGTAGATTTTAATTTTTTATTTGAACAATACACTGTTTCAACATAAAACACGTTTATTCTTTCTTTCTGGATCTGGATACTTTCTTCTGTGAATGTACATATCTAGAATATCCTTTGATCTTCACGACAGCAAAACTCAACGGCCCTCTAAAGAAATGTTTCTCAAAATACATTTCCGAAATGATTTTTTTTTTTTTATAAATGTTTTTTTTTTTCAAAAATGCTTGAGAAATATGAATTTTTTTTCCACCTTATATATAAAAAACGTATCTTGGAAAAATTTCCGTGCTTAAAGGAAAGTGTCGTGTTTGTAATTTCGGTCCTTGTTTATTTTCTCTGTATCTTTATTTTCCTATATAAAGTTTATTCGGGGGATATAAAATCTCAAAGTTGTTTTTCAAGATAATAAAAAATATATTGGGTTTTTTTAAACAATTGTTTTTTCTCACAAACTATTAGTGTGAATTTTATTTCTATTGATGCTGAATATTTTCAATGTTCCGTTTCCTTTCGAATATACAGGGTTCATAGCTACCAATATACATCACATTTTACTGGCGAACCATTGATCTTAGACGCACACTTCCAATTAGAAAAAGTATCCAAATCATGCGTAGAACTTAGATGCATTATTCACGTTGCAAGGGGTTCTATAGTTATTGAAATGAAAAAACAAATTATACTAAAGCCCTGAACTCAAACACCCAATGAGAAAGTTGTTGCTCTGTCTCTGTTTTTTTAATATATTTGTTCCTCTGTTTTTTTTTGTCCAACATGCTATTTGAGAAGGTAGGCGTTGGCATTTTTAGTGTAATTAGGCAGAGCCACCCTTCAGAAACGCCTACTTTTTCAATCCGTGCATGGGGTTCCCCCGATGACGACCCTGCACAGGTTCTATTTCACTCTTGCATAAATTCCATCTTCTGTTTTTTTTTCCTTCAAATGATTATCTTTTGTGTACATATTTTTTGAATGAACAAGTGAGCAGTTATAGAGCTTTGTCATTTGAAAAGCCACTTTAGCTATTTCTTCATTCTCTATCTTCATATCTATAGATTTATCACACTAAAATTTTTATTCCTACTACTTTTTCAATTTTTGTTTTTCCCTGTATACAGTGGAACTTCGGTTAACGAGCTTAATCCGTTCCGCAAACGTGCTCGTTAACCGAATTGCTCGTTATTCGAATCAAACTTCTTCGTAGGAAATAATGGATAATTCATTTGGATAATTCATTCCACAATTATTCATTCGTTCATATGAAAATGACTAATCAATGACTAATTTTTCATTCAATAAATCAACACAATAATAATATAATAAATAATACAATAAACTAAAATAAATATAGTAATGCCATAAATGAACATACAAAATGCGATAATGTTTACAAATTAACTTACTCTAAACGACGAGAGAGGGAAAGATCTAAAAATGAATGTTACAGCTAAGGGTGGGGGGGGGGGGGGAAGAGACATTTAAAAAAATATTTTCGTGGGGTAATATGGTATACGGGGTTGAAAATGAAAAAAAAAACTAATTCAAATTGATCAGAAACAAGATTTAATGAGTCTATGACAATGAAAAATTAAAATTTCCTCGTTTGTTTTTGTAGTTGATGATGTGATGGTGTCATACTCTGTTCTTTCTTCTCTGCCCTAAACTTCTTCTTCCCCAGGTTACATTTGCATGCACGGTGTTCAACAGAAATGCCATTTTAACGTTTGCGGAGCGGCCGTTTCTAAACGCTATCCGAAACGCAAACGCGCTTGGTGTGTACTATCACCTCTTTAAGTTTTCCCATCTTTTCTGAATCGCCCTGTATTCAGTAAGCTTTTGCAGATCATCAATTTTTTTTCTTGTTGACTTGGATTTTTCCAGCAGGGTAGGCTTTCGTAGTTGGGGTTCCGGAGGGCGAGTGGTATTTCTCAAAGAAAATGTTGATGTATTCAAGCCATTAATGAACGTATTGGCTTTCACTTTTCCAGGTAAACCGTGGCTGAAGACAAAGTGTTCGTACATAGATATTATAAATGGGATAAATTTCTCCTTTCGAATGCTCCTTCCCGACGTTTCGTTAGGGTTGATGGTTCTCTTGTATGATATATGCATGGCCACCACTTGTCAAAGATACTTAGCTTGTATGTTTTCGCTTTCCGCGCATTCAGTAGAAATTATTCCGAATTTCACTCAGAACTTCTTTGGTGCCAAGGTTGAAACAGTTGCAATTGATTTTGCCAAAAAGAGTTTTCTGAGGGATTTTCTTACCTTTGTGTCATATACTTTGCCGTAAACTCGTGATTTGTATATTATATAAAACGGAACATACAAATACAAAGGCCACAACAGGCAAATTGCCCAACGAGGTGACGGCAAAAATTATGCCCATAAAAAATACGGATCTCAAATATAACCAAAATGCACAATATAAAAGCATATACCAACAAAAAAGTAATAATTAATAAATATATATAATACACTACCCATAAAAAAGATTGCGGTTGCCATTTCTAAGTATGGATAGTTTCTCGATTTATCCCATATGTCTATCGTACTTAAAACGTATCAATTGTGTTGTAATTCACGACTCGAGGAAGTAAGCAATTCCATTTATTAACCCTATTAATGGAAAACTTCCTGTGACACCACAACCTGGAATTGTCTTTTACTAAACGATATTGGTGTCCCCTTGTCAAAGCAGTTAAATAATCACTAGAACCCTCAAAACGAACCTTCAAAACGCGGATAATGAGAGAAATTCCCCGTTTGATCTTTTTAGGTCTGATAAATTCCGCCTATAGCAATGACGCCAGTGCTGCCAACTCTTTTTCAAGTTTTTAGCACAGAAATCCTCTAAGTGATGTCGTTTGTGGGGTTTCTGCACTAAACGAATATTTCAGGGACGCAAAACGGAGGTATACAAAACGTTTTTTCATTGTGTTTCTGCATATTAAACAAAGCGTCACTCAATCGACCACAAAAAAATCAGTATTAATTCAATTTCGAATTTTTTTGTCAGTCGTGGAGTTTCTGAAATAAGCGCGTCAATTACTCTCAGATTCGCCTCTTCCATGTTTCTTAACTTTCCGTCTTGAAGATATATTCTTGCCCAACTCAGACGATACTAAAAAAATATCCCATATTACCCGATACACCATCTTTGAAGAAAGTGTCTCATCTAACCGGAGAGAATCGTTAGCTAAAAATGAACGCAGCGCACACTTTTGATGTGCATTGTGTTTGTTTTCAAATTTTCGGGCACGTTCCCAATAATTAAGTACTTTTGAAAACTTGCCTGAGTAAATTTCCGAAAGGGGAAAAACAAATACAGTGAAATTTTAATATAAAAATATTCTGCGGACCAAGGAAAAGTATCGTTGCAGAGGGATTATTCTTATATCGAAAGCAACATTATCCTTACGTGTGTTAACATTTATGCTGTTGTTGTCGTCTTTTCTGAACACCGCTATTGTTAATACCACCAGAACATGCACTTTTATGATTTATTCTCCGCAAAAAATTGTAATTGATTAGTTTATTAATGAAATTTACTAAGATGTGCATCGCCCCTGTAAAAAAGTTTACTGCATTGTACTTTTGTGTCTTACACAGTAAGTAGCGCTACCAATTACTTCCTTTAGCTTTCGGTGATCGTTTGGTGCAAAATATCGATGTTATTGGACGCCTTCACAAGAATGAAAACAAGTGACGAAGTTAAAGTTAAATATAAAACGATTTTGAGCAAAATATAAAAAAAATATTGTTGTGTGTGTGTGTGTGTGTGTGTTTTTTTTTTTTTGATTTTTTTATAGCGGTTTCAAAAATCTCCTAAAAATATCGTTACAAAGGGATTTATCGCAGTAAAGGGTAAAGGATATCATTGTATCGAGAGGAGTTTTAAAATTAGCCTATAGGCAATTCCAAACAAGATTTTAAAAATATCGTTGTAGTGGGATTTATCGTTACATCGAGTATCGCTGTAGCGAGGTTTCACTGTATTCTCTTATAGCAGTCGTAATGATGGTGATAACCGAGCGGCACTGTCCCAATAGCATAATGGGAGCATTTTGAAGTTGTTTATCACTGTTTCATTTGGAGGCCATACCTGGAGGCAGAGAAAACCTGGTATTCCAAATTACCCGAATGTGTATTATATGTATAATTTGAGATAACACCAAAGCTTGTCATTCAGATTGAGAAGTAAATCGTTAATTAAGTCAACATTGATTAAATTGGAAACTTCTTTTCCAGGGAATTTTATTTCCTAAGTAATGAACACCTCATGTCATTTTCATTGGCATTATTGGCATTGCCATTTGTCATGTATCGAAATTAACACGAATAATTAAATATGAAATTGTGAAAGCCACTACTTAATTTAGTTAGCCGCTATACAAAGTTGAATTTACAAATTGCTACAAGTAAGATGAAAGGTTGTTGGAAACCACTCAAAAGTGAAGAATGTGAGATGAGTGCTATTCTATGAATTACAGACTTTTTTTGCCTGTTATGATGGAAAAATAATTAAATTTTGAAAACATTTTTTCATTGAGCCGTATGCATTTCAACAAACTCTTTGGAAAACCAACATATAAAAAAAATAACGTGAGGAGAACCAATCTTGCAGATTGTTTCTAAGGAATATGAAACTTCAATGTTTCTCAAATATCTCATTCAAAAAGTATTCTAGAAGAGTAAAATATGAAACTGAATTGACAGTAAAGAGTGAAGGTAAAAAGTAAAAACACTCACCTAACGTTCTCATGTTTTTGAATATATATCTTGTGAAACTGGCCTTCCCTTGGGCAAATAATATCCTCTTTCATTTCCATGGCAACATGTTGGGGCAGCACACTCAATAGAAGTCTTTCCTGCAAAAATCATCATAAAAAAATTAACTGTTTATAGATTAAGTTTTTCCCAAAATTGTAAATATCGAGATCTATATCAACAGCATTTTAAGTTAAGCAATCTTTCAGACATGATTATCATATACCCATACTGCATCGATTCAACAGTCACGAACTATATAGTTGAACTATATATTCTAGTCGAAGTTCCACAGAGGAATATGGACGAGGTGCATGTATGGTTTATCGAATACAACAGGCAAAATGCCAACGAGGTGGCTGAGAAAAAGATACCCATAATAAATATGGATGTCATATATTTCAAAAATACAACAACCCACGAACTATATATATTGTATGTTGTTTATCTTTTTAACAAACTAAGTGTGTGGGAAATGCGTTGGGCTTTCATAAAACATCAGATATCTTGGATCTAAGTGGAATATTGAAAAGAAAAAACTACTTTAAAAACATTCAGACAATTACTCGTACAGATAATTAGCACATTCCAAAGAACCAAAAATATGAACGATAACATACTGTAACTGGTTGCTATAACAGTGGTAATACCGAATGATGCCATTTCTAAAATGAAGGCCGGTCGTCCACTGAAAGCGACAATATGCGGCAAACTACCCGAGCAACAACAGCCGACATTGAGTCCGATGACAAAGGGTGTCAGACGTCGTCCACTGAAAGCAACCTTTACACGTTACTTAGTTCGCGACTACACTCGGGCAGACGAGTGTGTTCGGTGAATAATCTTGAAAAAATATTGAAAAACTAAAATTTTTGAAAAAATTTATCAGGTCCATACTTAATGAGACATCTAACACAAACTCGGAAAAGGCGTTCTTGTTGTACAGAAATAAATAATTATATTTAATCGATAACTACTTACCGTCACAACCCCTAAACGGCAAATTATCAAATTTGTAGCTTCCATGTTCACACGGGAAAGGACAGAGAGAGAGAGAGAGAGAGAGAGCCATAAAACGGAGCAATTATCGCAAAAAAGTAAATAAACGTACTGCGCCTGCGCAAAAAGCGTGAGATCCTATTTGGATCGGAAATTTTTGTCGTGTGCTGTTGTAGCCAGAAATCACTAGCTGAAGATCGCTGCTAATCAACGAAGTCCTCGTACTTTCTGTGCAATGGGATCAGTCTTACGAATACAGACATTATCTACTTGTTTATCGCTTCAAGTCGTTTCCAGTGGACGACTGGCCGAATAAATATGGCAATGCTATTGTTGTGCCATTCGTTAGTCTTCGTAAAAGTACAGTATAAAGTTCATATGTGTTCAAAATAAAGTATCTACTGAACCTTTTCTGGAATAATAGAAATGTAGCTATATATTGAACTGTTTTACTTTAATCTTCCAAGGAAAATAGTACACTGGTTTGCGTACATTAAAATTAACAAATTAATGAATTGCTGTGAATATAATTTCAAAATTAGCATATGTATTAAGTTTACAAATTGGATGTACAAGTTTGGTACAGGAAAAACTTATTTTCACTATATAGTGTGACGACTCCGAGGAACAATATGACATTTACAGCTATCTCCCATTCTGAAAATGACGGCATTAATTAGCTCAGTAGAAATTGAAATTCATTGTTATAGTAAAGCTGCTTTAAAGTTTAAAGCAAAGGTTTCAGGAGGAGGATGAATTGAGAACAGCAACACGTCTACTCAGAACATCCCAAACCATTGTATATGTCTATTGAGTTCAGCAGACGCTGTCCCCCGTAAAAAGACAGAGTTCTGACCAACTAACCTAAAGAGTTACGGACTTGAATACAGGCAGTTCCTCCTCCGAATGAATCTCTTTCAGAGATAGTTTGAAGTTCTCTCTAAATCAAGCAATGTCTACTATAAATGTGCAAGCTATACCTGAACTCGTCTATAAAGAAAATTCTTTCAGTGATCTGCAGTGTACAAGAAACATGCCCAAACGCTTGCCTCCCCCCCCCCCTCGCCTTCTACTACACAAATTGACTGGTTGCTTCACATACAGACCACCTTCATAAAACATATTTTTCCGTTGTAGCTGGGGGAAGTCCTTACATGTTCCGGTTGAGATCCAATTTCTCCATGCAATCGTTCATCCACACGTGTAACTCTCAGCCGTCTTTGACTGAACCTTCTAGATGCCGACTCTGTGGTAGTTATCAAAGTCTATGAATAACAAAGAAGTCACATTTGAGTATCACATTGAGTCAACCATCTCTGATTTCGAGCACTTTTAATTTACTAATGGCCCTCCATTGTGGTTCGTCTGACCGAAAGCTGTTCTAACACATTGGCTATCCTAGATTTCTTATCTCACAATCACACCAAAAATAACAAGCTACAGAATACGCATTTTGATTATACTTGAGCATGAAAGATTCCGTTTGCATTGCCCCTATTCTTAATATTGTAATTTTGTTTAGCATTAGTTTCTCAACAACATATATTTCGTATCCATTAGCATATATTTTTGAACGAGTTAGCACTATTCTTTTGATTTTTCTTCGTTTTCTGAAAAAGAACGTTTAATGCAATAATTAATACATAATCAGCAAAGTATCATTCTTCTACCTCAAATTTTAGATGTAATTTTTCAATTCTAAGATTAAAGTCAAAATTATCTAAAGGATTTTCCCTGATGTACTGATGTATATCGTGCTATAAGAATTTTAATTGATATAGCCGTAAATTTATTAAAAACACATATCAATTTTTTTGAAATTTTAATTGGAATTGAATTACAACGAAAATATTAAATATTTAATTCACCGCTGAAATGTCATTTACTATGCAAAATGAAGTCTTCAGCATCAAAACAGAAATGTGAATTAACATATTTAAATGTATTACCAATGTACATAGTGCTCAATCCTTTCAAAAGTTTCTTCTGTTCAGGTCATTACCATAAGTGAACAAAAATACACTTGTACAATGAATGCAGTTCACAAACCTGAGTATTATGACTGTAATTTAGAAATCGTCGAAGCAGGAATATTCCACTAAAACTCCATCTTCTGAAACGTGTAAGAATTAGATTTGTGCAACGTGATGGTTTGCTTACCTCCAATTAAAAGCGAAAAGTGAATTAAAAACAGTCCCTCTCTCATCAACGCTTATAATATAATTACATTGAGTATATGCAGAGAGAGTTTCTCATTTTAAAAATTAACCACTCTTTCATTACAGGAAATCTATTCCTCTTTGAATTTTTCCATGAGATCTGCATTAAATACAAATTATGAATGCCTCGGCAGGTAATTATTAAAATTTAATATCGCTTGGAAAATCGGGGTAAGTGGATGGAATGGATCGTTTCAGCATCACATCTGCTTAGACGATCCTAATGCGATTAGACGCTGAAATTCGTTATCTTTAAATGAGTTAATATTTTCATTAGGAAACAGAAAGTGTAAAAATAGTTCTGTATTTCTGAAACTACACATTCACATTTGTTAGAATATATACTCACTTGCGAATGTGATAATATTCATATCTAATCCGTTAATTCAAGCTTGCGTCTCTAATTGTGTTGTTGTATTTGTTCAATATTTTTCATTAAAATGAGAAAGGCGTGGGGCCCGGAACATCACTTGACCTGGGAACCAACGATACTGAGACGGCCATGCATAAAACCCCCCTCAAAAAGGAAACTCACCGAACTCTAGGCCAGGGTGATGTGTCGGGTGTTTCGATTTATTGTGTAGTTCGTTGAATCGTCCCGTATTTCAAACAGACCTATTCTTGCCATATGATAAGGCACTTGGGAGTGATACCACCCCCTTTCTTCTGAACATGTAACTTGCTCAGGGTTCTAGGGATCGATTATATTAATGAAATTTTTGTTCATTATGAATTTAGTTTTGATTAAATTCAATTCGATAAGTTGAAAGGTTCTTCCTCTTGGATGAGGGGAGGGGGATCTGAATATGTGGAGGCATGGGCCCCCGCATAAGTGGGACTGACAGGGATCTAGCCTGGGGGTCCGAGACGATTATTACCATTTTTTGCTTTTTTCGCCCTATAAATTCACTAAATAGACCCATGAAATGTCTGGTCTGGGGCTCCATTAAAGATCCTAGCCCGTATCGGCACGCGCCCAAGTGGCGTGGTGATAAGATGCTCGTCTACCACCGTGAAGGTTGTAGTCACGGTACCGGGTTCAAACCAGGGGAGGAATATAGATATCTTCCTTAACAAGATTGAGGCGACCACCAGATGGCGCATTCATTTCCAACCCAGCTCATCAACGGCAGTAAATTTATCGCAATATGGCCGGAGTAGGTGTTTGGTGAAGTAGACCCCCAGAGGTGCTGCTGAACTATATGGGGCCATGGAGATAGAGGGGAGCCACGAAAAGAAAACGTGGTTCAAAGGGGGGCCATGGGCTGAAAAAGGTTGAGAAACACTGGTCTAGCACACGATTCTTTGAAAAATTCAACACAAAACCATTTCTTTAATGGGATATCAAAAGTGATAAAAAAAAACATATGCATATTGATGTATGGTCATTTGATCTGACAGATTGCAAAAAACAAAGCGTGGACCGATTTCGAAATAATACTTTGATGCATAGCCTACCACTGTTGGCGAAACTGATATTCATAAACTCTTAATCAACATCAAACTCAAAATTAGAGAAACTTGAAGTTTGGTATCGGTTCAAATGATATCCTGTTGTGTAAATATCTGTCATTGTTTCAGAAATAAGATATACTAACACGTGTTCGGGGTCTAACACCTAACTTATTTTAACCGTCGAGTGAACAGTTGGGTCTGAGAGACCAATGGTTATGTATTTCTCTCATTTACCGACAGGTGGCTGGAAAACTTTTCTTGAGGTTCTCGCTAATTTCCTATTCAAACGCGTTAATCTACAGTGCTAACTTTGGGTGCGGTGGCTATTTTTTTTCCGGAACTGTTGAAAGATTTATCTGTATCTGGGTCTGTAAGACCCAACCGTGCATTTAAGCAACACTTTTTTTTTAACATTAATTGATATGATTGTTTTAGAATGACTGTAAAAATGAGATATGAATGTTTGTATTTTCATATTATAAGGGTTATTTCACATACATTAAAAAAAATAATTTTATTGTTTTTATCATTGAGTTTCTTCTTCATCATGATGTTATGAATACTCTAGAACTGTACTATAAAATAGTATAGCACTGATTAACAACATTCGCTTCATGTTCATATTGTAATTAAAATGAATTGATAATAAATTTATCAAAATAATAAGAAAACAAAATATATAAATATTTTATATAATATAAAGTTCGGTAGGGAGTCTGTGAAACCCAACCCGTGCACTCTAGAGGGTTAAAATGATTCACAACTTATTAGAGCACAGATTTAGCAATCCTGAGTCCCATAAATAGGGTAAAGACTCTTGAATACTATATAGCAGAGTTAATTCATCATCTTTTCCTAACCTAAAGATTCAAATTAGTAGTGGATATTTTGTCACTTTAATGCATTCTATACATTCTGTATAAATTAGAATGAAACTTCGGGAGAAAAAATTGATAAAAGTGCAAGTAACGATGAATCCAAGATTATCGAATATATTAAAGCGTATTTGCGTTCAGAATAATTGTGTGAGACGACTTCAACTCTTCGTTTATACTGTTAGTATGAGCAAACACTTTTCAAGGATTCAAACGAAGTTCTCTAAACGAATAAACAAAAATATTTAATGGGTTTGTATTAGTTTGTATTCATATAAATATCGCTATACGCGCGTCTACTAGACTAGCCATAAATAATCGAAGTAAACTGTAGGTTATGGTCTAATTAGCCCTCGTGTATAGGGCCGTAGTGCGGCAAAAATTATTAAATGGTCAAATAAATAAACGTCGTGAGTGTCAGATTGTGGGGATTATTTATTTTCATAAATGCCTAACTTTCTTTTTATTCAACATCAAAATAGCATACAAATTTCGTTGAGCAATGAGGAGCTACTGGCAGCAGAATGTCAGCTAACATATCTTGAAAAATAATTCGAGTCTCTATTCTTGTTTATACAGGGTGTCCTGTAAGTGCTAATGCTGCCTTTATCTCATCAACCGTTCGTCGTAGAAGTATGGTTTCAATTTAAAAAATCTTAAAAATGCATTCAGAAATCACTCTGTACTAGTTTGACAATGACAACACGTTGCGTCATAAAATAAAAAAATCTAAATTTTTATACGATACCACTGTACTCCAACTTCCAATAGAAAGTTTTTGCCCTGTCTCTCTTTGTGTGTGTGAGAGGCCAAAAAAATAATTTCATCCCTCTAAGCGTAATATTCACTGAGATATTTGAATTCAAAATAAGAAAAGGAGAAAGAACAGCATAATGGTCTTGTGCGTCAGTTCTTTTCTGTTAGTGTGTGTTCAGTTCTTGTCCCCTTTTCCTCTTGTTTTCGAATTCAAATATCTCAGCAAATATTGCGCTTAAAAAAACATTGGTTTTATTTTGTTGAGCTTAGAAGAGCTCTACAAACTTTCTGAAACAAAACTTTCTAATTGGAAGTTAGAGTACAGGGGACCGTATATAAAAATTTTGATTTTTTATTTTGTGATATAATGCATTTTCACTCTCACAACTAGTAGTCCTACGGGTGATTTCTGAACACACTTTGAGAATTTTTTAAATCAAACCCACATACCTCCTCCTCTATGACAAACGGTTGATGAGTTAAAGGCCGAGTTAGGACTTATAGGACACCCTGTATACAGCTAATAGTAATTGCAAAACTCTACTGAAGCTGCTACAAAGCTACCTCAGAACTGCCGTTTGAATGAAAAAAATTTTGTCCTCAAATCGTGTAGTTAATATATGATGTCATGTGAAACATCGAGACGAATATCCGATTATATTGTGCTTTTTTGATAGATGGAATTTTACAAATGCAAAAAAAGATGGCGTTTGAATAAAGATAAAATGATAAACTAGTGTGCTTCATTTTTTGCATACAAAATGAAGCATAACAATTGATCCATGAAACAATTGTTGTTTAAAATTATTAACGTGACGTCACGTCAGTGTGATGTGTTTCGGCTTCTACTCAGGGTCTTTTTGTCTTTTCTTACGTGAGAACTCAGAGTCAATCACGTAGGTATACCAGATATGCCAATGATAATTTATGGTGTACCTTACTTTGCCAGCTTCATCGTGACGTTAATACACTTAAAACTAGGCATGGCGCAATCCACAATGTAATATGATAACTTTGGGTATTTTGTTTAAATATTTAACATTTTGGAATATGAGCAATGCGATCGTAAAAGCTCGTATGCATACCAACAGCTGAAATGGAGTATCTTTGAGAACTTCATCATTATATTAGATGCAAAGCTCAATAGCTATTCCAATATTTAGATAGATTCCTAGAGAGCTTTCAGCACCGATTAATGTAGTGGGTACTGCTATAAATAGGACTTCTCACATCAGCCTCTATAGTTGTGCCAATTGTCTCTGATCTCGTATAGAAGGCTCATTTCTCAAGCGTCTCTGAGTGTTTCGATACGAGATTGTTTGCGCTTCGTATGAAGGCAACTATCACGCGAATTATCTTTTCCACCAAACATAGGTAAACTTGACTGGTCTATCGCTTCTTACGGTTTCGCGTTCTCCGACAAACCATTCATTTTTTCGTAAAACACTTGGCATCACTGTATCATGGCCGTTCTTAAAACTTAAGAAACACATATTGTTCTTGATATGTATAGAAAATCAATTTCACCCTATTTTTTTTTCTATTTGTAATATAGTAAAGTCTCGATAATTCGAGTCTCGAAAGTTCGAGGTTCCGGATAATCCGAAGTACTGGAATTTGTCAAAATTCCTTCTCAGAACCTCTCTCTTTCTGTTTTTTGCTAAGAACGCGCTTTGTTTCATTTTTTCTACGAATGCTATTAATTTTAATTTGAAGAGGACGTGCTAGTGACTAAAATGTACTTTTACCCTAAGCTACGGTCTTCGTTGAACCTCCAGACAAGAATTTTTCACAGACCCCTGTATAGTAAAATTTATTGTGTAAAAAAAACATATTTTCATATCAGGTCCGCAGGGCTGGAGCCCCTGTAAGCTCTAATTACAAAGAGGGCATGGGTCATTGATACTCCTAATTCAGGGAATTAAGCCAGTGAATCAAGAACGAAGAAGGTAAGAGTAAGTACGAATACGAAAACATCCATAGAAAACAAGTTAGAACAGTCTTATCAGATGAAAATAATAACCCCAGCGCGATTGCCCAGAGATGAACTTGGTATTTTCTTAATTTTTACTATACGCTATAAGCGGTATATTTCCCATTAAATGAATATAGGGAGCACCCTCCGAAAGTTGTTTTCTACTGTTTTACGGACGATCCGAGTTTTCAGTAATCCCGTTCACCTTGGATTATCGGGATTACTGAACGATCATTACCGCTAACTGCAATGAGCATTTTGCACTGTTAATTTTGCTTTCTCTATATTTTATTCGAAGGTTCATAGAAAATAAGTATCAATGTCTACAATAATGTAAAATGGTAAGAACGGGATAATCTCTTAGTTTGGTAAATTAAAAAAAACGAACAGTAGTGATTGGTATTTCACGCTGGTGACCAGACTCTACAATGTAGAAAAAAATAACTGCATTTGAATGTAAAAAAAAATTCAACAGCTGAAGCAGTTAACGTGACATGAAGAGAAAATATCTTGGTATGAAAGTGATATATCTTCGCATGACTTTGCTTTTATGAATAGATATGAATAAATTTAAATTAATATGCGTTGACTACGAGACAACGATCCGGAGTTCCCTTCACTAACAGCATGCTTCTATTCCCTTCTTATAATCACAATCAAGGTCGAAATATATATAGTATATATATATTTTGTGATCACTGTGCGAAAATTGTAACATATTTTTGTTAGAACGATACTGGAAACATTATATTCTCTCTCTCTGTTTCTCAGTGCTTTTGATGTTCGAATTTTCTCGACAACTTTAATGTGATCGATGACATCATAAATTTTTGGTGGGCCGAGCAGCTGCAGCTGAGATCTTCAATCGATATTTTTAATCGAAGAGGGAGGAGAAAAGGGATTTATAATAATTTGCATCCTCGTGTTTGCCTAAACTTTATTCAAGTTACGACATCAGAAAAAAAGACGTAAAAACAGACAGCAGCAATTAGCATCCGAAAAAATTAACGAAAATGCTTTCGTGATCACGATCGTAATATTTTGTGAAAAAAAATTTCACCGCTGGAACCATGTATTTTCCCAATATTTCAAATGATAAAATGGTCTAGATGAGAACCAATAGTTTATAGTTGTCATTCAGACTGGAATGCTATTATGCTATCAATCATCTCCGACGAAAAATATATAAAACTGTCAAACTTGGTAAGGAGCATAAAATTATTACGAGAATAAAAAAATAGTTTCTGAAAGAGAGAAGGGAGATAAATTAATTGATTATTGAATCATTCGGCATCAAAATGCTGATTTCACGCAATGTCACGTACCAACTATAGTTTCACACGAATGTAACTGAAATATTTGCTCGATGAACAATTTCGTAAGAGATTTGCAATATTCCAGTTAAAACACTCTTATAATTGGCTCATTGATCATTCTTCTCTCTCTCATTAAATTCGTAGGGTTTTCAGAAAATCGGGTTCATAGTTCTATCACGTTTGTTCGGCATTCAGTAGATTATCTAAAAACGCAAAATTCAACGAAACGTAACTATCCATTCGAGTCACGTTCTACTAAATATCGAGCCACCGCCCTTCTATAACGCCAAAGTATGGACCATTGAATACAAAACACTGCATAAGTCCGATAAAAATAAGTGAATAAATTCTACTAAACCGTTCTGAAATCGATATAAAAAAAGTAACTTGAATCAATATAGAATGATTATATAATTATAAGTCCCGTCTCTAAAATTTCAAACAAGAATTACTGATCAAAATATTGCAAAAATTTATGTGAATAATTGTGAAGCAATGAGACTTCTTTTTGTGAAGGTTGAAAAATTAGCACCTATCAATAAGTGTGTTTATAGTAGAAAGGAATATACAGAGTGAAGTGAAATGCTCTGCCAAACGAATGGGGGGGGGGGGGTTGATAGACGAGCCCAAGTGAAATATAAAACATCCTACCAACCCTGTTCTATTTCAAACCGTTTTCAAGTTATGGTGGATAATCGATTATGATGAAAAAATACGTTAAGTCCGAGAAAACAAAAATTTGTGAAGTTTCTGGAAAACCTACACATAAACTATGCACATATTTGAAAAGAACAAAAAACCTCGTATGAGGTGTGATCAATTTCATGGAAATATTTGAATTTGGTATCGAACTACAAGCGCTGAAAGATTGGCAAAGTTAAAAATCAAAATTTTTCTACGCGAATTACGCAAGCACCCTTCTAATCGGTCAAATTTACCAAAAGCTTTTCCATTGCACCAGCTTTCGAAAGAGTCTACAATAAATCAAATTGGTGTTTCGGTTCAGGAGAAATTTGGTTCGCAATACATTACTGAAATCGTCGTTTGTCAAAATACTGTAGATATTCGACGAAAATTCGGAATTGGCGAATACAGATGTTGGTGATAATTTTATTTTGCTGGAAAAATCCTATAGGGTGACATTACCACTATCTACGGGATATCTGCATTTAATAGCGAGCTTAAAGCGATGAAAGTTTAGTGAATTGAAAAATCAAATTGTCGCTAAAACCTACTAAAATTACTTGGAAGAATGCACACCCTACCCTTTTGATGCATTGAAAATAAAAGACCAGAACACCGATATGGTTTACTGTAGGCTCTTTTGAAAGCTGGTGCAATGGACGGCAAGGCTTTGGTAAATTTAACCGATTGTAGCTATAAGGGTGTTTGCGTAATTGGCGATCGAAAATTTTGGTGACAATTCGATTTTGAACTTCGCCAATATTTCAGTCCTTGTAGTTCGCTAATAAATTCAGATATTTCGATGAATTTGATGTCACTTTGGATGGATTTTTCTGTTCTTTACAAATATGTGCTTAGTTTGCGTGTAAGTGTTTTATAAACTTTAAAAAATAGGCTTGTTTTTTTTTTTTCAAACTTGACGCATTTTTTCCCATAAGCGATTATCCACCATATCTCGCAAACGGTTCGAGATAGGGTTGGTAGAGTCTTTTCATGTTTCACTTATAGGCTCGTCTATCATTCCCTTTTGTTTAGCAGAATATGTCACGATCAACCTGTAGAAGTAATAAAAATTCAGAGTGATACAATAAATGCTCTGTGAGCAATCCTTCATATTCTAATACGAGCTGAAATAATAACAATATAGTATGTTTAACAATAAATCTGAGTGGTTTTAGAGATAATTTTGATGTGATGCTGGCTTTCAATTCTGCTAAATGTGTAACATATTCATTAAATAAAACATTCTTTAGGTATTTAAAGCCTGAAAATCACATGGGTACTAGACCGGTGAAACTGCTAGCTTTGTTGAAAGAAAATTTCGGATGGTTATTCCATCATATAAAAATGACTGTCAAATAGCCAGTCAACTAATGTTTTTATAAAGAATTTATAGTCGCAATACACAGATAATTGAGGCGAAAAAGAGTTAATTACGTAGTGCATATGGAATTTGAATTCCAACATTTCGAGATTTTGCTTATTATCAGAAAAAAAAAACATCCACCGAGAACTGTTGTTGAACATGCTATTTTCAGATTTCAGCTAGAATGAGAAAGATATGTATTGAAGACTTTTTATGTTACACTTAAATCTTCATTACTTTTTTATTCGTAACATCTGTACTACGGCACCAATATTTTCCCTTCTAGCAATTTTTTTTTTAATGTAGTTTATATTTTTATATTATTATTTAATACACAAACTTCTATTGCTTCACAGTACTCCCTCAAAATTTCAAAACATTATGTCCAGTGGTTCAAATGGTCCAGACCATTTTGAAATCGGAACTTCAATTTTATGAAGCCTGCACATAAAAAAAGTATCAAGAAGCCTTCTTACCAGTTTTTCATTTTCGTCTTCCATTTCAAGTCGAGCATTAATACAATTGCGGGTGTCCAAGAAAGCTTTTCTTTGTGCACGCTCCATTTGATGATGTACGAAAATGCCGACCATATTGATGCACACGAATGAAAGAACGTTGGCTACAAGCTGTAGAAGAGAAAATGAAATATTTAGCAAATCATAACGTTATGAACGTTTTCGATAAAATATTTTCATCTAATATGATTTATTGAAAATATGAAGCACAATCACATATACAGAGTTAAGGGACAAACATATTTGCTTCCAGGAATATAGCATTATACCTAGAGTCATGTTTATGAATATTATACGTATTTATCAAACAAAACCTGAGTCATCTCGAAAAAATCTAAAAACAGATTTTCATGATATTTTAACGAAGCAAATATTGAATTACTTTCATAATTTGTGCGGATACCTAAATGGTAATAAACAGCACTTTTCCCCTTATATATTGAATGATTTTTTAGTCACTTGTTATGAACTGAAAAAAATATGAGCTCTTTTTATACGGATGTATTTTCTTAGAAAAATATAGCATAGAACAAATCCCTTAACATAATTTGAAATTCAATTTAAAAATCAAGATTATTGGTATACTAATTTTTCTATACCTATACTCTCAATAGTCCGTTAAGGGCAGCTATCTCAGTGTTTTCTAAAGGAAAGTCAAAGCATCACGTTAAATAAATAATCATCTCTGTGTATTTTTAGATTCTCTTTGAAAGAAAGGCTTTCCTTTAATATAATATAGTATCAAAAATATGTTGAGGTTAATATTCCAATATTATTGACTGCAGGATTGTAGTTAAGGGTAAAAACTGTTTCGAATTATGAAATCATGAGTACAAAAAGATGAGAGGGATGATAATGTACCAGTAGTTTGGATAGCAATTATTGAACCGGGAGTGAATTTCAAATAGCAAAGCTTCCACTTTCGTATCGATTTCCTATTTCCGACTCTAGAAGTGGAGAATACAGATTGAGAGAGAGAAGCATCAAAAAAGATGAGTGCGCGTAAGTCACGTATTATTTTTAATTCTAAAGATTATTGGTAATACCACATCATCTTGCATATATACAATCATGGGCGGAGACACGGGAGGCGTGGGGGGTATCCCCCCCCCCCAGCGTCAAAGGTGGAGTAGACTGATCTAATGTATATATGAATTGACATTATCATCATCGTGGCCCCCTCAGCAATAATCACCGTGCCCCCCAGACTTTCAAGTCTATCTCCGCCTATGTCTACGAACTACCAACATTTGTAATATATTATACGTAGGAGAGTCATTAAGTAAGTTACAAAAGATAATTAAAAAATAAGTTACAGTGATAATCACTTATACAAATACAAAGACCACAACAGACAAAATGCATGCCCAACGACGTGCCTGAAAAAAGATGCCCATAGAAATTATTGATGTCGAATATTGAAACTATCCGAAGATGATGATGAACTCTCCGCTATCCATAGGAAGGTTTATAACAGCTGGCTGATGCGAAGATATATTTAGGAAAGAGAGAAAATTCAACTGCCCTTGTGGGGAATCGAACCCACGCCCTAGACCACTAGACTACAAAGGCAACGAATATCTCAATCTTTCCTTGGAGCTCGTGAGCACTACCTTCTGTAAGTATGGTCTCCAAAACCTGACGGCATACTCCGATTCAGGACGAACTAAGGTCCGGAAAAGTAGAAAGATCACTTTAGGAGAACGCGAAGAGACCTTTTTGAGAATGAAACCGAGCATTCTATTCGATTTTTTGACCACCGCTGAATAATGTTCAGAAAACCTAAGCCGCTCACCAATAATAACCAGATCGGTGATCATGATCCTAGTTGCATCCGGAATAATACCATTCAGCTCGTAAGTGAAACGTGGGTTGTTAGAACTAAAATGAGCGAGCATGCGCGCGTTAACACTAAAAGACATGCTTCATTCACTTGGCCAAGCTGCAATCTCGTTTAGGTTGGTCTAGACCTAGAGAAACTCCCTATCGCTGTGCTCAGGATCGTCCCAAGGGATTGGAAGCTTGCTAATGCGGTTCCGATATTTAAAAAGGGTTAGTAGAGAAGCCGTGTATAATTATAATCCAGTGAGTTTGACGAGTACCCTCCAAAAGTTTTGAAATTATTATCAAAAGGCAATTGGTAAAGCGGATAGACGACAATAATGTATTGTCGGATAATCAGCATAGGTTCAAAAAGGAGATGCCATGTGTAACCAACCTCTTTTGCTTCTATGATCACGTTATTAAGGCTAAAGGTAAGGACAAAATTTCGATGTTGTTTATCTTTATTTCCAGAAGGCATTCGATCGAGTCCAACATGGTGAACTTTTGAAGCGTTTACTCGAGATTAGGATTGGGGGCAATTTGCTGAATTGGATAGAATCGCGGTTAAGAGATACATCACAACGGGTTATGACGAACGGGGAAATTCTCTGATTGGACAGTTGTCACAAGGAGTACGTCAAGGAAGTGTCCTTGGTCCCACACTTTTTCACTTTTATGGATAAACTCGATCAGGATATCGATAGGATTGTTAGCAAATTTTCAGATGACACGAAACTAATGGGGTAGTCAATAATCAAAGTGATAGGGAATCGCTCCAGACCAACCTAAACCGAATTGCAACGTGGGCAAATGAATGGAGCATGTCTTTTAGCGTTGACAATTGCATGATCACTCATTTTGTTTCGAACAACCCACGTTTCACTTACGAGTTGAATGGTGTTATTAACGGATGAAACTAGGATCACCGATCTGGGTATTCTTATTGACCGGCGTACGCTTTCTGATCATTGTTCATTGTTCAGCGGTGGTCAAAAAAGCGAATAGAATCCTCGATTTCATCCTCAAAAAGGTTTTTCGCGTTTTCCTAAAGTGATTATTCCACTTTTCCGGACCTTAGTTCGTCCTGGAATGGAGTATGCTGTCAGGTTTTGGAGACCATACTTACAGAAGGATATTGACTTGGTCGAGGAGGTGCAGATAAGAGCGACGCGTGCTCTTGATCGGACACTGGAGCCAAGCTATGAATATAGACTTCATTTTTTTAAAATGCTAACATTTTAAGAGCGCAGATGTTTTGAGATATGATTTAAGTGTTTAAAATATTCAACGGGATGGATTTAATGGACCATGAGTTATTAATACATCATCAATCATCTGCTTCGACAAGGGGACACCAGTATCGATTGGTAAGAGACGATTCCAGGTTGTGGTGTCGCAGGGAGTTTTTCTCTAATAAGGTTGTGAATAAGTGCAATAGCTTACCTCCGAAGGTCATGAACACGATTGAGCATTTACTTACTGCTCCAAATTAAAATATCGTTAACCTAAAATAAAATGAAGACACTGTATTTGCGCATTTTTTTTTTTTTTTTTTTTGCATGTTCAGAGATCGATGCTCGCATTGCTGCTACTTATGTCTCCATTTAAGTCATCAAATCTATGCGAATGTGAATATACTTGATGCATCCAACATTCTTTATAAATCAAAATTTGTGGTAGTAAAAGCAAACATAAAATTCGAACTATCTGAACGTTGATTGGTAAAACAGAAAGAATCCTAAAATGCAGAGAACAGGCCTAAACCTAATCAGCCAATCCAATCGATTCTTAGGGTTCAGATATTCAAGAACTATCCGAAATCTCGAGTTTCCCGGCATGCCGAGTAATGCGGAGGAACACGGTATATTGAAATATTATAAAATTTTATAATATTTCATATATACAATTTTCACCGTCGGCTATTCAATAATTTTCTATAAAAAATTACAGAATCTTATAAACAACGGATCTGTGCAGAAAGGTATCCACTGAATCTGAATCTTGTATGTATTGTTTGCTGACAGAGAAAAAGTAATTTATATATTCTGCTTGAATTCATTTGTTTTTCAAATATGTGGAAGGTTTTTCAGGAACTGTTTCTAACTTCTTTTTTTTACCAGACTCCCAAATAACACGTTTTCCCACATCTACGTTCCAAATCCAGTTCAGCTTCCTGTGAGCGTGATCTCGAAAATGGATGAAACACACACACAACACGCGGAATCTTGGGAGAGAGCCAAATTTCTCCCTGCAAAAAAAGAAAATTGATAGATGGAAAGTAAAGGAAAATAAGCAGAAACTAGCCAGCTGAAAAAAAAATGCGTTATCAAACAGGTCCCATTAACAGCAGATTCTTCTGGCACCATTAGTTCAGTCGTTTTGTGGTAGCGTGCAATTCTTGAAACATAAAATTGCCCTCCATCAGTTTGACTGAGTCTTCTGCAGATTCATTCTTTTCCGAAATATTTTTTGCGATTTAGATGTTCTAGCTGTTGACATCATGCTGGTGAATTTATTTTAGGTCACCTCCTTATCATAGCAGCTCCTACTGTTATGCACTCCTCCTTTATAATCTTTGTGCCTATTCTTAGACTGACGCCTGAAGACAACGGGAGTGTTTAAGACTCCGCTTGTTAAATAGCTTGAAAAAACACGTTTTCCTCGTGGTGAGAAAAATTTAAAAATAAAGAATTCCGGGTAAGCAAAGAGGTGAGTACTACACTATCGTTCCCGTGACAGGACATGGAACATAAATATTATTTTACGCAATATTAGGCTTAGGAAGTGTCTCATGAAGTGTCCGAATGAATAATAAAATAAATATCCGAAAAATATAAAGTCTGAATGTAGATAATTTCTATGACTGATTCTAAAATAAAAAAAATCCCGAAAAGTAATACATGAGGAAAATATCGAAATTAGAATTTCTATTCAGTTCCTAATCGAAACTATGTCAGTCTGCAAAAATTTCTGCACCTAACTATTTTATCCCACCATATTTGCATAATACCATACTAAGATTGGAAATCTTGTTCTTTTACATTTTCTTCGAAGTACAGAATTTTTCAAAACCTATCCGTTTCATCACATAAAAAGCGACAAAATTAAAGAATTTCAATCACAATATATCGGTAAATATTTACCGAAATAGCTCGGGGTGAATCTCAGTAATTTACATGGTTTTGATTTGAAGCTATATAAAAATCTAAATTTTTCTGTTCTTCCAATTATTTTTTTTCGGATATGCTTCCATTACAGTTTAATTTCTCTATATTTGATTATTATTTTTCATTTTATTTTAACACGCACACACACCTTTATATACACTATTAAGGGCAAGTAAATGTATATTTTTTTACTTCAATTTAGTTTATATATATATATTTTTTAAATTACCCGAATTTCAATAATTTTTTTCTTCAAATTTTCAATGACATTTACAGAGAGACATTAAATTCGGATGAACTCATTACTGATGTCCAATGAGTGGATCGAAATCCATAGCATTTAATTCAGTTCTTATTTAATATGTATTAAGTGACTAATGTATATGATAGAATTCTTTTTATCATACCCTCATCTTGAAAATAAGAAAAGTGTCATGTCAAAAATCATCCACAGACAAAAAAATATTTAAGTTGTTTTTTTACATACTTCAAAATTATTTCGTAATAAATGACATGGAATAGAAAAATGATTTTCCAGAAAGTTAATAGGAATTCAGAAAAGAAACTGATATTCGATTATATTAGATATAGGAATGAAGCAATCTTACATATAGATACAAATATAAAGGCCACAACAGCACAATTTCCCAACGATGTGGCTGAAAAAAAGATACCCATAAAAAATTCACTACTTCTATACAATTTTCATCGATTACAGATATATGCTTTTTTTTTTTTTTTGCATTTCTTCATGAAAAGAAAATCCAAAGAATGTAAACATGAAGTGTGTTTGCCTTGATGCATTCAGATGACTTGCACTTCAAGGAAATATGTATCATGAAAAATCTTCAAGAAGAAGCGGGATAATTTGCAATTACAATGAAGCCATTCTTAAAAGATGAGGGTAAAGCAAACACACGGCGTCAACGTATTTAAATTAGTTTAATTTGCATTCAAGTAAGAATTTCTTTTTATTAAAGCTCTCTTCTCAGTTCAGAAACCGGATAGATACTAAGGGAAAGCGACTTAATCGTATCAGATAAAGGAGACGACAGATAAATCTTAAAAAAGATTAAACTATCACATCAACTTGTTTCTAGACTGCGGACAAACCAATGTCGGAAAAATGTAACAGTAATACGTATAGAAGTGAAACCACGTAAATGAGCTTTACTGATATTCAAAATGTTGTTTTCGGTCACTCAATGCAAATTTAATCAGTTTTGAGTAAATGAAGTATCGTAAAGAAGTAGGCGACATTCTTTTTGTTCGTATGCATATGATTATTCACAAAAATTACTATTCGGTTTCTCGCGTACGACTTTTGATAACATCACGGAGTTCAACAAATTTTGAAGAGTATCCATTATACTTTAATGTATGGGCATTTGTTTTCACATGCATTTGCATGTCATCTTAAAGTTTTAAATCTTCACGTAGAACATTATACCCGATAATTAAACCCATCATTAAAATCCAACGATCGCAATGGATGATAAGACAGTCAATACAGATAGAACGCATGTGAGTGAAAAATGAGCAACCTACACTTGAAAAGTTCAATACAACATTAAAGTTTAAATGAATATATGAAATACAGGGTATCTCCTGTAAGTGCTAGCACGCGTGACCTTTATCTCATCAATCGTCCGTCGAAGAGCTATGATTGAGGTTTAAAAAATATTCGACAGTTGTTCAAAAATTACCCTGTACCAGTGTGTAACAAAATAAACAATCTAATTTTTTATACGGTCCCCCTGTGCTCTAACTTCCGATTAGAAAGTTGCCTTTTCTCTGCTGATGCCAACAAAAAAAAATTCCATGTTTCTAAGTGCAATATCCACAGAAATATTCGAATTCGCATTTAACGCTGTTCTTTCCCAAATTTCCTCCGTTTTTCGAATTCGAATATCTCCGTGAATATTGCACTTAGAAACATGGAATTTTTTTGTTTGCATAGGAAGAGACAAGGCAACAACTTTGTAATCGGACGTTAGAGCACAGGAGACCGTATAAACAAATGTTGTTTGTTTATTTTGTTACATACTGTGTTTTCACTCTCAAAACTGGTACAGGGTGATTTTTGAACACCTGTTGAACATTTTTTAAATTTAAATCATACATCTACGACGGACGGTTGATCAGAGGCCGTGCTAGTACTTACAGGACACTTCGTACAATGTTGTTATGAACATAACATTTAAATTTTAAATGAATAAAATTTGGTTTACCAAACTCACGCGTTAGTTACTACGGAATGCTTATAAAACCTAATTATTTTTAGAAATGTAGTTTGATATTTCATTCTCTTTTAAATTCAATATGATGAGTAAACATAAAAATCACAACATCATCAAGGAATGAAAAGCACAAGTTTTCATGTTTAAGTACAAGACACAGGGGGGAAATAACTTTCAGGGAAAACTTTATGAAACTTTATCTCATTCTTCCGCAACTATAATGAGGTCAAATGTCAAAAGGAAAGTATTGAGTTCGATTCAATGAACGAGTCATTTGGATACCTGATACAATGTGACTGTAAACTCTAATTATACCAAATTAACAATTTTCGTATTAATTTTTCAGTAAAACTGAGCTTTTGCGTATACAAGATGAAAGATGACACACGTTTGTGTCGCTGAATGAAGAAAAAGAGATTCATCTTCCAAATTTCATATATGTGAAGTCGTCTACCACACATCATCTGATTTCAATTAACGAAGTATTTTAATTGGATGAAGAACCCGAACATAACTTTGGTGAAGCTAGACCTTATAGAAGACCGATGTTCAGTCGAATATTAACATACGTAATGAGTGAGATAATTATCATGTGTGGAAAGAATTAGAACTAACACATAAGAATTGCTGTTTTTGATAAAAAAATGTATTTCAGTTTTTTCCCTTTTTATTTAAGAATTCATCTTCGGCAATATTTCGGAGAATTTAAAACGGCTAAGAACCACTTAAGAATTCATCAAAATTTCTTAAGAGTAAGTACAACTTGGTGTGTGTGCGTGTTTACAATTTTCTGGAATGTTTGTGACGTCAAAATTATTCTCAGTTCTGATTGTATTAAAATAGCTCTGCTAAATTAAATGTTCTTGCTGCTACCAAATTTTTTTTAATAATTTCTTTTGTAAAAAAATATATCTTCAGAGAAATTTTGATCTTTACAGCTTCGTAATTACAACTTGAAAAAAAATGCATTTGTAAAGTAATGAAATATTACAGTTTGATTGAATGATTAGTGAAATTAATCCAATCTAACTTTCTGACATTTTTACACCTTTGTGAAGGACTTTTGCCTCATTTTCAAACACATATTTTTGTATCGACGTTTAAAACTCATTTCGTTATAGAGATTTCAATAACTCTATCTATAATTTTCTGAATAATTCATTATAGATGGAGTTATGATTGAGAAAATACGAAAAAAAATTGTTTCTTTTTATTTTTCAATCAACTAAGTCCTTGGAGTTGTACCATTTCAAGTACTTAAATTAATCCCATACAGTATATATATCTTTTATTGAAAGTCTTTTAATATTGAAATATTTACAATACATATGGAAAACTGGCGGTATTAAGATACATTAATATTTTAATGTCGAAGAAAGGAAAATTTAGGGAATGCTATATATTATTATATATGTTTAGGAAAGGAAATCTGCCCACACGGGGACTCGAACCCCGGACGACTGTTCTACCACTAAGCTATGAAAGCAAATAGAACGCTCAACCACATATATCGTATTGACAATTTGGGAGGACGTCTTTCTCTACACATATGTCGGCATCTGGTGGCCTTGATGTTATTTGCGAGCTATTGGCAGAATGTTGTCATCATCCTTAAGGAAGCTAACACGTAAGCTATACGTAATAACAAGGTTATAATATCACACTACATGGAGAGAAAAAGCGCCAACCGTGAAAGAAGAAGGCCGAACTTGGCTTCTAATAGGATTGAATATTTCAGTTCATTTTCAAAAAGTGACAACTCGCTGCTGGCGGAGAAATGTACTTTCGTTAGAAGTTTGGCACGTAACTGACCATTAGAAAAATGTCACAAAATTTCAAAACGTTATAACTCACTTAATATTCGTTCGATCCGAAAACAGAAAACACTTTTCTGTATTAGTTTTTCACAAGGAATCACGTGTGTAATTATTGGGTGGTTGATAGACACCCTGTATATACTCTCCAGAGGAAGTCTACAAGGCTATAAGATGTATGAAAAAAGACAAATGCCCAGGTGAAGATGGGATTTCAATAGACATTATTAAAGAAGCAGGAGAGGAATTTGCCAGTATGCTAGCTGCCTTGTTCACAAATTGCCTCACAAAATCGGATGTGCCTGAAGACTGGAATAACGCAATGATGGTTCTTCTTTACAAAAAGGGTGAAAAAGAGGATATCAAGAACTATCGACCAATCAGTCTCCTATCAGTAATTTATAAAATCTTCACCAAAGTGCTGACATATAGGCTTGAATCCAAATTGGACGAAGCTCAACCAAAAGAACAGGCAGGATTTCGAAGTGGATTTAGTACAATGGATCACATCCAAACAATCAGGGAACTTATAGAGACATAAGGAATACGAATTACCATTGTGTATGGCCTTCATTGATTTTGAGAAAGTGTTTGACTCTGTCTTCACATCTGCTGTTGTTAAAGCTCTAGATGTAGTTGGGGTAGAGAAGACTTACATCAATATCATCAAGAAAATATATGACAAAGCAACTGCAACGATTCATTTGGATAAAGAAAAAGCAAAAATTAAACTTAGAAAAGGAGTCAGACAGTGTGATACTATCTCACCAAAACTCTTTACCGCTGTTTTAGAAGAAGTTTTCAGAAAACTGGATTAGGATAAAAAAGGAATCAAAATAAATGGAGAGTTTCTCAACCATTCGCGTTTTGCAGACGACATTGTTGTTATCAGCAGTACTCCAGACGAACTAGAAGAAATGATACAAGAATTGGCGAAGGCAAGTATTCAGGTGGGCTTGAAAATGAATCTGCAAAAGACTAAAGTTATGTTTAACCCGTTTGCGTTGAAGAGGACAATCCTGCTCAACAACACAGAGATAGAAGAAGTAGAAAGCTATGTATACCTGGCACAAGAAAGCACCACGGACAACGGAATCATTAATGAAATAAACAGAAGGATCAGGATTGGATGGAGCACTTTTGGCAAAAACTGCGTAATTCTGAAGAGTCACATGCCATTATGTCGGAAAAGAAACGTTTTTAACCAGTGTGTGCTGCCAGCACTGACTTATGGAGCTGAATGAATGAACGCCAGGGTCTCTGCCACCGGACTTATCCCGTTGCCAAGATCTCTTCCAGCCCAGCTTTGTGGCAGAGTCTGGAACAAAGTGAGTGCACCTAACAGTCTGAGTGTGTAGCTAGTGTTGTGTATGATATTTCAGTGCTGCCATCTATACTTCAAATTGTGAGTGAAGTGTAATGATTGAATATTTATAACGTTGTAGGCCTGTTGCTCTCTGTGGCGAGACTTTTTAACGGGGAGATCGGCTCGCATTTGCGCCTTGAAGTTGGGAACCACAGAAAACCAACTTCAGCTGACCACCACTGTGGGGTTCGAACCCGGATCCTCGCATCGCGAGTCCGTCACTATAACCACTCGACCACCACAGCGGCTGACTTATGGAGCTGAAACATGGACACTCACAAGCAAGACGATATAAAGGCTACAGACAACGCAAAGGAGCATGGAAAGATGTATGTTAGACATCACAACAAGAGACAGAAAACGAATCACTTGGATAAGGAACCACACAAAGGTATATGATATCATGGAAAGAATCGTTTGAAATGGAAATGGGCTGGACATATTGCAAGAAGACAGGACAATAGATGGAACACAACTATTCTAGAGTGGTACCCCCGTGGTGTTAAACGTCCAGGAAGGCGTCCCCACGCAAGATGGATTGACGAGATCAGGAAAGTGATAGGAGTCAACTGGATGGCTAAAGCATCAGACAGAGCAGAATGGAAAAATTTAGAGGATACCTTCATCCCACACTGGATTGAAAATGGTTGTTGATGATGATGATGGGATGATGGTATACTCTCCAAAGAGGGGATATTCTAACTGCTTTCATAACTTAGTGGTAGAGCACTCGTCCGACATACGAGAGACCAGGATTCGAGTCCCCGTTAAGGCAGCGATGAATTTTCCTTTCCTAAACATCAATATTTCTTCATACAACCAGTTTTTCGTATGTATTGCATTAACAAGTGGAAAGGACGGCTTTATTTACATACTGAAATATAAATTTGATCTCTCTCTTGATTGATTGGTCTGCAGTTCTTTAAATGTAAAGGTATCAATAAAGTAAAATGCAAACTCTAGGAAAATATTTTCCAGAAGGGTACGTCTCTGTCACAAGCTGAAACGTATATTAACGTATTATAATATATATTATTATATTATTAACTTTGTATAATATTATTTTTATTAACTTTGAACAAGCACCTAAACAGCCATGTTATTTTCATATCAAAATACTTTTAAAAATGTAATCTTTTTTCTCAAACGTTTTGAAAATGTAGTTTTTTTTTGTCTATATGTCTAATTATAAACTTCGGGCTTTGTACTACCCACTGTGTATGTGTGTGTGATGATTGTTTCCACTGTTGCATACGAAACATAAAAACTACTCGATGTTATGTTTTTTATGAGATTATAACTAAACTTGTAAATGAAACTGCAAAATTTGCACTTGCGTAATTTTTCATTCTAAGTACTTTTTAAGATAAATTAGACAAAAAAATGGTTTGATCCATCCACAAGTCAATCGTAATCGACGAGTTGGCTACCGCTCTGTCCTCACTTTTGTTATTAAATGAAGCACCATCTGCTGGTCATTTTTTAATTATTTTTTAAAGGTTTATGTAAAAACCCATGTTGTTTGCAGCATGTGTGTCAATTTTTATCTTTCCACGTATATAATTCCATAAATTATTGAAATTTCAAATGCTAACTGACTTTTGGATCACCCTGTATATTCAATTCTATCATTGAGAGGTTAAAAATAAAATTGAAACAAAGCATACTTATCAAAAACAATATACACTTGCCGACAAAAGAACATGAACATATTTTATCAAACAGACATTTTTTTAATAACTCAAAATTCAATCAGCTACTCAAATTCGGATAACACTATTAGCTGCTCCCAGGCCGATACATAGAAAAAGCGAACAAAAAAAGAAAGTCATGATTTATTAAATATGATTGTTTCGCTGAATCAAACACCCACACTTTTCTACGTTTCGGTCCATGAAATAATGAGCGAGCAAGACTACTGGAAGCATAAGAGATATTTTCCGTTTATACATTTAAAATATTTGTAATATTATTCGAGCGTCGAATATATCACTAGAGCGTCTTTCTTTAAGTTTAAATTTCGATCGAATTCGCCAGACATGTAACATTTTCTTTCATGGAGCTCCTTCAACTTTGAACATTTTCTGTTCGCTTGAAAAATTGTCTCGCTCTCATTCTGAAATGTATTTTAACATATCTTCGATTTGTATCTACAAGTACGAGTCCGTAAACACACGAATAAGCAAGTGACAGAAAAGATGAAGTGCCACATGTTCTGGATCCATAAACTGGGTCTGACCTCACGGACAATCGACTACCATTTCAAATTTATCATCGTGATGGAAAGAAGATCTGTTTATTTGAGTGATGGCATGACCAAATAGCACAATATAACTGTATATAAGTAAGAAAATACGTACATAAACCAACAGAATAGTCTTACTAGATTATTGGACATTATAAAACAAGCGCAATTCTTCAACTTCATCGTAGCAATCAAAGAAAAAGTGAGTAATCGATCAAAAATATCAATTTCTTTCTCTCTTCATAATGAATGAATCGATTATAGCTATGTCTTTACTGGATTATTCGCCTCTTTCCTTATTAGAAAAATAAGAACCGAGTAATGGAGTAACGCATTCAATATTTTTCAATTGCTTTTTTTCGTTCAATTTATTCTTTCAACTAATTTCCTATGCCAGAAAATATTTTTGCTGTTTCGAATTATACCAAGAAAATCGCTGCAACCCCTTTTTCTAAAGGAAAAATATTTTTTCGATAACACAAGTAAGAAGTTTCTAATATGTTTTATTTTTATTTTTTAAATATAATATTCTCTATATTCCGAAATCAAATGATCATTAGATGCATGGGCAAAAAAAGAGTTGCACTTTGATCGCTCTGTTCATAATTAAAGTATTAGTAACTTCAGATGATTCTCAGGGGTTTATGTACATTCTGTATGGATCTGCATTTTTTTCTTGTCCTTGAAACCTTTCTAACTCTGATTACAATGGCTCAGCCATCAACTAAGTTTACCAATCACACTCATATAAATGTTTTAGGTTGAAGATACGAAGAAATGCTGGAGAGTTCAGCAATATAATTTCTGCAAACATAATTATAAAATTTTTTTATTAATTTCTTCTCTACGTATTATTGGTGGATTATAAATGGAAATATTCTATATTTTAGAAAACAAAAGAGAGAAATTTTGAAAACTAAATACTCTCTACCCTATTTTTTCTATAAAATTTAATTTTGTTTCTTGAAAGCGAAAGAGACTTGTATTCATCCTAATTCTTATACCAGTACTTACTCATTTTCTTACCCATTATTATTCCTCCCAACACACTGAATTATTTACTTGCTTGAAGACAAGATTTAATTGCTTATGAGAACTTTCGGATGAATTTTTCAAATTTTTAAGAAATATCACACGGGCTCATTAATCGTTTTATATTTTTTTAAGTCTCTTTTGAGTGAAATGTTTCTCCCTTTCTTTTTTTAATTTCTCAAAACCTGAAACCATGAACTTACGTTCAACTATATATATATAAGCGGAGAAAGGAATAAATAGAATTTCAATCCACGATAATTTTATTAAAAATTATATAAATACATAAACAACGAGTTTTACATCATTTTTGTTGTCGAAACGCTTACATTTATACGTCGAATAACCATCACGTACGGCAATTATGTTTATCAATCTGGTGGTTTACTTGTCATTGTCTTTACTGATTTGTTTGTAAGATTTAATTCTTATAAATGAACTCTACAAGTTTGTATAGTGACATTAACGACAGCGGCATTAACAACATATTCATCATAAATCAGGGAGCATTTTTAGCAAGCAATTAGACTTATTTATCATATAACATTATCTAGTCTTACATCTCAGTAATTCATTTGAAAAACTTTGACCATAGAGGAATGTTTACGTTCAATATCCATTTTGTTCCGTTCAAAACATCTGTACATGTTTTTCCTCTTATTATATTCTTTTTTTTCTCGTTATTCTATTCATTTTCCAACCAACAGTATTTATTTAAGCATAAGCCATTTCGTAACACCAATCGCAATAAAAATTTACTGTGTGTGAGAAACGCGAAGACATACTCTGTTTACTATCATTCACAGCATAAGGTAAATCTGAAATTAGTACATTAAACTCTCACACTCGGGAGTTAGCACAGCCCACACATACTGTATAAGCTTTTCGCATCCTACTATACACAAATATAGTAAAACATTTTATCGACCTTTACACCGAAATAAATAGGCAAAATAATCCCACGGTGAGCTTAAAAGCAGTTCCCGCTCATATCTGACCCATTATCTTTTTTCTCCTACCAGCCAAGTCACCCTATCTATGAGCAAATATAAGCTCTATCATCAACAAACGTTCAGCAAAGAGACCCTCAGGGATTTGGACAGCAGTTTGGTCTTATGGTATATCAGCGGATCACTTAAAGTGTCCACTACTTGAATGGTCCGTATCACGATGCACACCCTGCGAGACTGGCTATACCTCGAATCAATACAGAGAGAAACAAAATAACCTAACGCTGAGCATTTTTCTCCCAGAACCGTGTACCCTTTACTACAAGCGAGCATTTCTGCGCAGCCATACGATACGACATCTCTTTCATTTCGCAAAATACTAATACTACAGTATTTACAAGAAGAAATGGGCTTCCGAAGTTTTGATTCATGTAGTTTTCATTGCGTTCAAGTTTTATGGATTTTTATGGATTACTCACACACTGCTCAGCACTGATTTTGTTCTCAAAGATATTTCAGTGATTTTAGGATAATTTTGGGGAGCTGATTTTGAATCTGGCATTGGTTTTGCCAGATTTGCTCTAGTTTTTGAGATAGAGTGGAAATTATATTTCAATAACAATACCATCAACATCATACAAATCACATTGTTGAGAGTATGCATTATCTCAAAAACTAGCTAATTCAGCAAAACCAACAGCAGTTCCGGAATAAAGCAGGCCCAATATATCCCAAAACCATTAAAATTTCCTTACAAATATGATTTTTTTTAGCAGTGTTATCATCTCTGCTTTATGTATAAAATGCTTAGATTTCCTGTATAAATTAATCATTGTCTAATTGCTTAATCTAACATTAATCATTAAAATAATCATTATTGAGAAAGGTGCAGATTTGTGAAATCAATAGGCTTTCTGGATATTATGCCGAGGTGAACAGGAAAAAAAAAAGGGTTATTTCTCTCCACCGGGAATCAAACCGAGTACCTCTTGCATACCGGGCAAGAGAATTGACCATTATATAATAGAGAGACAAGCCTTCGGTTTCTTAAAACCGTCTCTCTAATGCTATAAGTCAGTGCGCTTGCCCGGTATGCAAGAGGTCTTGGGTTCCATTCCCGGGAGAGAAATATAATTGTTTCCTATTCACCTCGGCATAATATCCAGAAAACCTATTGATTTCATGTATTTTAGCTGAGCAAAAATTCACCATCCATCATAGGTGCAGATTGTTTTTGACTGACATTGAGTTCGCGCAAAGCTTTGTTTAAAAACATTTTCAACCAGTTTTCAACCGATCTTTTTTTTATGAAACGAACATTTATGGGAATTTATAGTACATGAAATTTTCTCAATCACATTTACTAATTATTTCAAAGAAATTAAGTTAGTTAATTTACATTGAAAAGGTTAATTAATTGGGAAGTTGTATTAAATATAAAAGAATGCTAAATGTCCAATTTTGTGAAACTTATTCAGTAATCATGTATAGAAAAATTAGGCAGCTTGATCAAGAATTAGAAGGGTGGTCAAAAATAGGTAAGAGAAATGCAAACTAATTAATTATACATTTTCTGTAAACGTGTAAGATATGTTAGCAAATACTGTAATTATTAAAACTTTCCAGTTAGTATCACGTGGCTAAGTCACATTATATGCAGATTCTCATTCCGGATAGAACACAGATCTGATAGATGTGGATCAAATCAGCTGTCAGGTCCCAATCTTATCATTTCAACTATAGGTACAGGGTTACAAAGTAAAATAATTCAATATTGCATGGTTCTCTCCCACACACATAGATGCGGTTGGAAAACGGTCTAGTATTGAGGAGAAATTGAACGTAACTCTTCAATCTGCAAATTAACCCAACAACACGATGGTAATACTGAAGTGGTAAACGATTGCAGAGATATCAGACACGTGCTTTCAATCTATATATCTATTCTATCCTTTCAGAAAATTCTATCAAAAGTATAATTCGTATTCACTAATAGTGACTTGAACGTCTAATTTCTTATAGCTTCAATTGTTCAATGTGGTTCTGCGTACTTTCCGGGTAAATTTCGTTACATATGAAGTGTTTCTCAATATTCCACATCAGTTAGTATCTTGAGACCAAATACTTTTACAACTCTTTCCTAAATATACTCTTGACGGAAGCTGTCTAGACATTTAAGACTGGCGCCGAAACTGTCTGCTCTTTCAATTTCATAATCTACTGAGTGAAAACAAATACCAGATGGTCAGTCGAATCTAACTGTCCGTGCCAAATATCTGTTTCAACAAATCATTCACCTTGTAAGTTTTCAAGCAAAACGTAATATGGAATTTCAAAAACAAGTTCAGGCTCAGAACATTATACATAGATACCTCGGCTAAGGATGATGATTCGTTCCAGAATCACACACGTACGTTAGCCGAAATCGTCGTTTGCCGAAACGCGATTTCCCATGGGTTTCTACGGACAATCGTTCAATTCGTTCTAGAAACTGACCAAAATTTAAAGATAAGTTATTAAAACACCAAGGAACGCTGTAAAAAAGACAAAAACTGACCGAAGGCTAAAATGAACAGCTTCAAAATTGGGGTAAATGAGAATTTACAGGAAAATGAAATATACTGAAGATCTTTCAATTTTACATAACCAACACCTGCTTTAGTCTTTTGAAGCTGGTATTAACACAACCCAGTCGAATTTGTAGCCATTTGTGATTTAGTCAGCAAAATTTCTGTGTCAGATTTATGCAGATGGAGAAGATAAGCTCTTGGTGCAGAAAGACTGTTCGTCTTGCACTGAAAGAACGCGAGCTCTGATAACCTAGGCCTCTTTTTTTTCCCAATGCATTTTCTATTAACTGAATCATTTTACACGAAATGCTTTAAAACTTTCAGAAAGAAAAATGGAGGTGCATCTGGAAAAAGATTCCAAGGTGTACCTGAGTCGATTGAGCTCGATGGATAGAAATTCTGATGATTGGCACTCAAACTCAGCTCATGACTAGGCTGTTTTATTTTAGCGCGAGCATGTATCTCAACGAAAATGTTTGTTTGCTGAATCCGTATTCATCAGCCAAGGCAGAAAAATCACGGAAATAATTTTCATTAACAGAAAAATTCGTAAGCCGAGATATTACTATATAACGTTTTTATTAGAGTTTTATTCAACTGTATTATATCAGTAACCAAAAACTCCTAATAAAATATTTCAGAAGATGCCACACTAGCTTGCGAATAAAATGCTTAATGCATTTTCCACGTGCTTCCACGTTTCCAAGTTGTGGTACGATTATATATTTATTTCTCGGGTCAATTTTGTTTAGATTACATTGAGAAAAATGGAAGGAAAAAGTTTCTAAATGATTCCAATGACAAACTCCCATATGGATGAATGTAAATAGAAATATCTAAATCTGGGACAACAGTTATTTGAATAGCCATCGATAGCTTCACGGCATATTCATTCAATTATATTCTCATACATCAAGCAGCATCTAACTCCACTCAGGAAAGTTGACTTTTCTTCGATGAATAAATATTTTTTTTGGATAACACTTCGTCTACGAGATGAACTAATACGAGAAAGTTCTCATGTGAGGGGGTGGAAACAATCTTAAATTTCTTACCGTCATAACTAATACCTTAAGAAAAAATTGTAGGGTACATTCTTTAAGAAACTTGATAACTGTTCCATTGTTAGTGATTCTGATTTTATTTTTCAACGTCAATACTTTTCAGCCAAACTTTTTGTCTAGGGAAGAACAAAAAAAAACGGGAGAGTATTCTTTCAAAAGAAAACAAAAAATCTCAGCCAATCTACTTTTGCGGAAAACGAGATTTTTTTTCCTTCTCTTTCCATATAGTTCTTTGAATAACACTGCTAAGGATTATTCGAGTATTTTTTTTTTTATTCGTCTTATGCGACCAACTACTGACAACTAAAAGCTGTCATTTGTCTTTGAAATGTCAGGAGTTTGACTGAAATTACTAATCTGAAGGAAAAGAAAAAAAGAGATTATAAAAAAAAAACCCATCTCTTCACGCTAAAATAAAAATTTGCAGATATATATTGCAATGTCTCACGCGTCAGGTTTAACGCAGAAATGGTTTCTCGAGGAGATTAAAGTAACTGGAACATTCCTTTTTTTCTCTCTCAAGTCTCACTTGAGTGTTTTCTCTTTTCTAACTATTTTCCAAGTGCTTGTTTAAAAGAAAAGAAATAGGAAGGTAGTTATAAATATTCGTGTTCAAGTGAAAGTAAAAAAAGAACGAGTCGCTTCGTTTTTTTTTATCTGACAACAGTTGCTTTAAAGAAACTTGGACTTTATAACTTTTTTGAGAATTTAATTTGAAAATAAGTGCCGAGAAGTCATTTTATATTAAAGTGACATTTCTCTTATAGAAGAGCAAAAACACATTCTATAAGATTTTTTTCCTCCGTATCTAAAGCGGAAGATAATTTATAATTTACATTATTTGGTTAGTAGTTAGTTTGAAATTTGCAGTCTTCGAAGGGCAATATTTTCTTGCAGGCATGGTAACAATCACCATATATTCATGTATTGGAACGAGCAAAGAATAGCAGAAATGTGACACCTCTATCAATTAATTAAATTTACTAGACATTTTGTTCAAACTTAAGTCTAGGATGATGGATTCGATCGGTGATGTTGGCTGCGTTTAAAAATGTTGATAAATGTGAAGAAAAGCTGAAATCAGAAGACTGATAATAATATGTATGCGTTTTTATCCTTATAATACTTATTTAAATTTAATTTGATTTTTATGGCAAAATATGTGTAGTCCACCCATCACGTACGGGAGATACTGATAAGTGGTTGAATTCAAGTGATATTTTTCCACATGATTACTTCCATATATATATATATCATACTCATTAACTTCATTCGGAAATTTTGGATAATTACTGGTAAAAATGACAAATGCAGGATCGACAAATTTCGATCGTAAAGATCTCTTAGGAATACGTGATCATTTAAAAAAAAATTATCAACCTTATATATATATTAGCATCATTAATCAGCTGCACGTTTTGTATAGAAGTGATATTTTAGTACGCGACGTGAGATGAAATTTCAATACAATTTATTCCCGTCGTATAATGAATATTATACCTTGCGTCATTACAATCTGAACAGTCTAAATTAGGGGTTTTCAACCTTTTGCATCCAAGGGCCTCATCAATAGATTCGTAAATTTACCCGAGCCACATTTAATGGAAAGGGGCGAATCACTGAGGTTGCCCCCCCCCCCACACTGGTGGCCATGAAATGAAAAAAATTGTGGTTGTTATGAAATTTGTGAATACATTAAAAAAATATAGCCAATATATAAATTAGAATTATCAATAATTTAGTGATAAACAAGTTATCAGGTAATTGTTTATTAATTTGCCAAATATAGAGCTCACTCACTCAGAGTTTTCTCCAATAATACCCAGAACTAGCAGTCTGATGTTAAAAAAACACGCACACAACTTTTGTCTTGGAATAGTAAATTCCTCAACAAATTTATTCCAAGGTTTGACCCCTCGCCATTTTGTGATAAAAAAATTTCTAATGTAATTCGGAATATTTTCTCATTGCTTCAAAGTGGAAACTAGTAAGTAAGAATTCTGGTCATGATTTGATATTTCTGTAGATATACCAATTGTTCGTACAATAAAAGGAATGTCCAAAATGAATTTGAATTACTATTATAGTTTCAGGTAGTGGAATGCTGATTTCATTTTCCACTAATCGGTGTCTTGACGGGCCACTAAAATGTCGTCGGCGGACCACGGGTTGAAACCTCTAGTCTAAATAGTTAGGCAATTTAAAAAAAAAAATGATTGTAATAAATTATTTTTTGTATTCAGTTACTGTAATAATGTAGATGAAGAAAATATTTCGAGCCCGATTCATAGCAATGAAGCATGTCGACGCGCCTTGAAATCCTGAAAAATGCTATGAAAATGGGTTTACAACTCCCAGTGTCATTACAAAGCACGTTTTATCCACGAAACGTGTTGCGAATAGATCTCGAGGGTTTTAGGCACCGGAGAAAAGAGACCCAAATATTTGTTTCTTTTATCTATAACCTGACAAAATTTCTCTTCTCGTGAGAGGGAAGGAGAACTGAAAGAATTGACCTAACGTTATGTGAAGCAACATTATTCAAACTGCGTTCAAAACGATACATGAACGGCACTTCTTTGTGTTCAATGTTATTTCATGGACGTTCGAGATATTCTGATACAGATTTGTTTCATTCATTCAAACGCAGTTCCTCTTGAGTATTTTGGATATTTCATTGAACGATCCATTTTGCAGATGGTCGTACGCATCGCAAATAGCACATCAAAAGAAATATACAATAAGAAAAGAGATGTATCATAGCTGCAAAAAACGTATTTTTGCAGCATTGTATTTTGTATTTATTATGTATATGTTATGGTAAATGTGATAAATCCGGTAAATGTGATAATCCATAATAACCGGTTATTACGCATACATGCCAAGCAATTTGGTAAGTTTGATAAATCGTACTATATGATATACCATAAATGATAATACTAATCATACATGTATTCTATCATTATATAGGGGTATGATCGTAAAATCTGTTACCATTATATCGGGGTGTGATTGTAAAAGTTGTTATCATTATATCGGGGTCCGTCTATATTCATCACACATACTAGACTCATTTGGATTTCTTTTTATATTTATCAAATTCACAATTACTCTAGTGTATAATGCATAATTATACATAAAGGCATAAATTTCAAGTATTAATCAAATTCCAAATACCAAAGACACTTGTGTGTGGTTATTATGTATAATCGCCGGTAAAACTGATACTTTTTAGTATTTATCAGACTCACCAACGACGCTTGGGTATTATTGATATTCGCCGGTAAATGTGATAAATTTTATCAAACTTACCAAGACGATTGGTAAGTATCCATAATAACCGGTCATTATGTATAGTAACCGATTTATCATATGTGCCGCAACATATATATTATAAGAATGATCATAGTCAGTCGAACAATATCATCAAAACAACAAATAAAATTTTCAAATTTCTTCATTTGTAATTTCGTAATAAAAAGTCGTTGAATTCTATTTAATTTTTTTTTTTAATTTTTGATCACAAAACTCATGTGATGACAATTTTTCGATAAAAACAAAAAAACCTATATAAACACCAACTTTGGTTTCAATCAAAGTAGATATTTAAAATTCTTCAGAACATTTTGTCAAAGATATAGGATATGTAAATTTTTGAATATATATATTTGTGAATTCATGAACATATAAAAGTTTTGCAAGCGCCTAGCATTATGTTGATGGGGAAATCGAATCGTGTGTGAATTCGGAACAGATTTTTCCATAAAATGGGATTGTCAAGCCTCAAGAAAAATAGAAAAATGGCTATGAATATAAAACAGTATTCACGGAAAATTGAAACTACTTCTACTCGGAAATTGTAAAAGAAATGCATGAATTAATGTGGAACGATGAATAAAGAACGACATCCCTCATTCAAGCTGCAAGGTAACTCTCGACAGTTTATTTTTTCAACGTTTCGGTCTCTCATTAAAAGGAAATTATTCGTCGTTATATATAAGTAAACGCCATATTCAAATTTAGTTACTTTCTCTCTCTCTCTCATTGCAACATCCATATTATATTTTAGATACATATAAGACTTTCTACCTAACTATATTATTCTTTTATTTATGCATTGTAATGAAACTAATCTTCTTAATGTTTCCCCCGGATCCCCTATTTTATCTGCATCAAGTCGTGCTATATTATTAAGAAATCTTTATTGATCTTGTAATTCTATATTGAATTCATCGGCAGTTTAAGGATAAATATACATGTAATATGGACATATAACTGACATAAATTGAATCCTTTCTTTTCGTAGCAAAAATATAAATTTAAGTCAAAAATAATCTTCTTTACGAGATATTTATTTTCATAAATTCTTCCACGTATTTAGATTTATTTTTTATATCAATTTTTTCATATTTTGCAGCAATAGTCTCTTTTTACGTTAGTGTTCTATTTTCATAAATTTAAACAACATTAATTGCTCGTCATGTTCCCTATATGAAGAGAGGCGTCTTAAGAGATGGATTTTCGCGCAGTAAAATCAAGTGTTCGATAGATTATGTTTTAAATTAACAAAAATGTATCCAAATTATGTTACCAACGAAATCATGACTTTTTTATAATTAAAAAATAGTAACTATCGTATGAAATGACAGCGGTTTTCCTCAAAGAAAATAAAGAAAAAACCTATGCATTGAAATAATATACTTTATTATTATTATTATTCAGATAACACGTTCATTCAATAGATTTCGCTTCATTAATATGAAGTTTTTTTTCCTCTTGGTGTCACTGTCCGCCTACATATTCGTTTTTATAGTTAATTTCAAAAAATGACAAAAAAGGGGATTCATTAAACCTATCTCAGCAAACCGAGCGCACGGAAAATAGACTTTTTAAGCGAATATTTATGGTGCCATTTATGGTGATATTCGTTTTCCCTTATCAGCTGGAACGATTATTACTTCCAGCTTCTACTAAAAGTAAGCAGCAAAAAAATAATTCAAACACGTTTGCATCACAGTGTAAATAGGATTGTTTTCAGCAAGACACCATCACTTTAACATAACCATAATACAAGACGATGTGTTTTCGTAATAAAATGACACCAAAAAAAGATTTTATTTCTAAGAGAAAACCATAAAGAGAACTGTCCCAACAAATTGTATAAAATTATTTTTGTTTCTATTTTTGTTTTGGGTAAAAGCAAAAATGTCGATGTTGTTTATCTTGATATCTAGAAGGCATTCGATTGGGTCCAACATGGTAAACTCTTGAAGCGTTTTCATGGGAGATTGGGATTGAAGTCAACTTGTTGAATTGGATAGAATTGTAGTTGAGAGATAGCTCAGAACGGGTTAGGATGAAAGGGGAATTTTCTGATTGGACACTCAGAACGGGTTAGGATGAAAGGAGAATTTTCTGATTGGACAGGTGTAAAAGTGGAGTCCCTAAAGGAAATGTATTTGAGCCCATAGTTTTTTCCCTTTTTATCGATAAACTCGATCAGGATATGGATGGGATTGTTAGCAAATTTGCAGATGACTTGAAGCTAATGGAAGTAGTCAATAATCAGAGATAGGGAGTTGCTCCAGGCCAACCTAAACAGAATTGCAACGTAGAAAAATGAATGGAGCATGTCTTTTTAGCTTTGACAATTGCCTGATTGCTCATTTTGATTTGAACAACCCACGTTTCACTTACGAGTTGAATGGTGTTATTATTCCGGGTGCAACTGGGATCACCGATCTGGTTATTATTGATGAGCGGCTTAAGTTTTTTGAACATTTTGTTCAGCGGTGGTCAAAAAATCGAATAGAATGCTCGATTTCATCCTCAAAAAGGTCTTTCGCATTTTTCTGAAGTAATCCTTCCACTTTTCCGGACCTTAATTCGTCCTGGATTGGAGTATGACGTCAGGGTTTAGAAACCATACTTACAGAAGGATATTGACGTGGTTGAAGGGGTGCAGAGAAGAGCATCTTGACGGTACACGGGGGTTAAGCTATGAAGAGAGACTTAGTTTCTTGAAAATGTTAACATTTTAAGAGCGCAAATGTCGGGAGAAACGATTGAAGTGTTTAAAATTTTCAAAGGGATGGACAAAATGGACCATGAGTTAATAATCCATCGTCAATCAATCGCTTCGACAAGGTGACACCGGTATCGATTGGTAAGGGGGGAATTCCAAGTTGTGGTGTCGCAGGGAGTTTTTCTCGAATAGGATTTTAAATAAATGGCATCGCTTACCTCCGGGGGTCGTGAGCACAATTGACACGTTTAAAAAGAAATACGAGAAACATATTGGGATAAATCGAGAAGCTATCCATATTTAGATGAGACAACAATAATTTTTTATGAGCAGTATATTTATATTTTATCATAATTATTGGTTTTTATTGCTCTTATTGGGTTTCTGTATTTTTGATCTAATTTAGATATATATTAGACATCCATATTTTTTATGGGCATCTTTTTCAGCCACTGCGTTGGGCATTCTGTCTGTTGTGTGGCCTTTGTATATTTGTATTTATTCTCCTCATGTTTCGGTTTTGTTTTATTCATTCATTTATTTATTTCGCTGTATAGGTCTATATACATTTTTAATTGAATGAAAATTCCTCAGGCAATTTGTTTTCTAATATTTTTTATAGGACACTTTGTGTTTTATGAACGAAATCTCCATTATGTTTATTACATGACAGAACGAATCTGTTCAGAAACAGGAGAGCTATAAGCCTACATCTCGAAGTCGTAATCATTCACCTACATTTAGAACACTAAAACAAGTCTTTAACAAACGATTTTGTGTTGCGGACAACCATACAACAACGACAATAAAAGTAATTGTCAAGTAGATTCACGTATATACAAAGACACTACTCATTATATCCTTGCTATCAACGAATTCAGAATTGAAAAGACTACCTCATTTATTTGAATGAATATAGAAATTTTTTTCACGAGAATAAATTGCTAAATATTTATCGATTATCAAACTTCTTGGCGGAAAAAGAAAAAGATGAAGAATATCTCACTCAAAGTCAAGAAAAGGCTTAAGAAATCTTACCTTCCTTCCTTTGTTTACGCATTACACAAAAAAGAGAGGGAAGCCATTTTCTGGAACAGCCAGTTTAGGAGAAGTGCCTAGAAAGCGAAAATACCGGAACAAGAAAATTGCGGATACGTGCACGGATTCCGAAAGCATATCAAGGACCTTCTTGAGAAAGAGAGAGACTGAAACTCCTATCGTCCGGTATTAAAATCGGAACAACGAAACGTCCGCTTTTCTGCATTAGTTCTCTCTGATATTGTTCAAGATTGAGAAGAAGTTAGAAATATTTATTAGCAATTACGGCGTTACAAATCTTTGTTTCAAAAAAATTATAACATCTGATTAACTTGCAAGAACAATTTGTAAAATTCTCAAGTTTGAAAGCCCAATGTCACAGTGCACTTGTGATCTGCCTTTCCGATTTTATACGGGACATTTTTTAGTGTACCAGTGCTTAAAAAAAATACAAATACAACGTCACAACAGGCAAAATGCCCAAAGAGGTGGCTGAGAAAGATGTCCCTAACAAATATGTATGTCATATATTTCAAAAATACAGCAACCCAATTAAAAATGCCCAATTACACAAACAATATACTGCATATACATGAAATGGCTCAAATGCTCCCAGGAATGTGCACATAGTTCTTTGAAATTCAATACATTTACTATCTTCATTTTAAATAATTCATTCATTTAAATAAAATTATTCATTTCATTTTAAATAAAACTAGAATATATATACTGAAAACCATTTCAGAAAATTATTCAAATAAAAAACTATTATTATGTAAAAGTTTTTATGTTGATTGACAACTAATGATTTGAATATTGACTGAATATTGTGATTTGATTATGGGGAATCGATAACTATCTAGCACATTTCGGGAGCAAACATTGACCCTAGCTATCTTAAGTACAGTTTCGAACCATTGATTGCAGATGGCTTGCGTTTATCTAGTTTTTTATTTAGCATCCCATTATACTGTTTCTATAGGGACCTCAGAGAAGAAGGAACTGCAAATTACAGTCTAATTGCAACACTAGACTTTTTAACTTGAGCATTTCTTGAGACTAACGTGTATATACAGTATTTATCAGTTATTAATTAAAACACAATCCTATTCTACACGGACTAAAATTATCATTGAAGCTGCTCACATATCATTGTGTCATGTAATGAAAATATAAATCATTCCGCTGAGATTTATGCATTGTTGCAACTTTAATATCTGAGTATTTTTCAAGTTCTAAATTTCAGTAATGAAAGGAAAAACGTGTAATTTTCAAATATTTTGAGTTTTCACAGTCAAAGGCTTTGGCAACCTCTGGTGAAAAGGTAATTGATGGGTTTTTTTAAAAAATTCATCACAAATAAAAGGAAAAACTACATTAAATTACGAATGGGTAGGAAATTGTATAAAATCTCTCTCGTATAGCTAGAAATAAAAAATGTTCTCTTCATTATGGAGCGAAAATGCGGAATCTTTAAATGGAATCCCATATAAAATGTCTCAGAACTCATTCCCTTTTTCTTTTATTTATTCATTATTATTATTATTTATTTTTTATTTTTTTTGCTCGTTCAAAGTATATACTGATACTACTTTTATAGTATTTGCTCAAACGCGAGTGAAAAAATGTATAAAATGGCAAATAACTCCTATCAGAGTGTACATGGGAAAATAAAAAAATTAGAAATACCGTGAAAGTTGTATTTACTGAAGCAGACATAGATATATGGAAAAAAAATTCAATTTCAAATCTAATGAAAAAATACTCTTTTTAACATGTTTATGATTCGTCAGCAGTTTTTTTTTCGATCTCTACAGAAAAATTAAGTACTCCTTTTTTTTCCTTCTTTATTTACGTGTAAGAAACTACAAAACGATATTTACAATTACCTCTGAACCGTGCGATTTTTTTTACTGACAGTTGTAAATATGAAGGAAATACCCTCTTTTTCATCTCCTTCGGTATTTCATTTCGCTGGAGATAGTGGCAATTTGTAATAACATAGTCATCTTCAAGAAGAGTGTTTGCCGTTACACTCATTTCCTCTGGTTTTTAAAAGGTAATAATTAAAGTTACAATTCTAAGTAGCTTTATAGAATCTTTGAGAAATATTTTGTTTTAGTTGTGTTTATATTTATTTGTTGCTTACGATATTTGTTCATTCAAAAGGCGCTCTTTCTCCATAATAAGAGAGGGATTTTAATGGTATTCCTTTCCGCCGAAATTTTCCAATCATTGTAGATAACCTTAGTTGTTTACTCTGAAAGTAGCGATGAATAGGAGGTGTTGTATGCTTACAAGATTCAGAAGCATGTTGTCATCGGAGCGTTGAAGTTCTTCAGAATGTTTAAGACTCGCTATTTTCAGTAAATTTTATAACAATTATCTACTATTTTTCTATATCGAATCTGAAGTCATTAGATATTCATAAGATTATATACAGGGTGGGCAAAAAGTCCGTAGAAACTTTAAAAATGAATAAAAACCGGAAAAATAACCGAAATAAAAAATGGTTTGCAGGGTTACCGTCGCTAGGTCACGGGAATTTTTTTAAGACAAGAAAAAAAAATTACTCAAAAACAGCCAATAGGTGGCGTTGGTACGAGCGACTTCGGTGGAAAAATGCAAATGAGACGGTTATAAGAACTTCCACTCCTAACCCACAACTAGTTCACCGTTGTAAACCGTGTATGTTGACCTGCTGCACTCTGCCGTTGCTGGATTTGTAACTCGCCTGCAATGTGTTATCCCGTGTGTGTGTGGTGGTGTTCATGTGGAACAGATACTGCTGTAATAAACGATTTGGAGGCATTCTGTTCGTTATTTACGTATTTTTTCTTTCACTTGTGTACATCAGCGCCCCCTATCGGGTGTTTTTTTTCCTGTTCTAAAAACACTCCCGTGACCTAGTGATGCTAACCCTACAAACCGTTTTTTACTTCCGTTATTTTTCCGGTTTTTATGAATTTTTAAATTTTCTACGGACTTTTTGCCCACCCTGTATATATATTATGAAGAGTTCACTGAAAGTTTTTAAAATAAATTCTCATTCTGATGAATCCGGGTACAATCTCTGTGATAGCAGTGTTTGCGTAGAGGAATCATAAATTTCTGATATTGTCTTTGTAATTTCCTAGAAACAAGACTTGGATTAATCCTTGTATAGAGTGGTTATAAATAAATAGACACACACTACTCAGACGTATGTAGCGCTCATTCTGATGGAGGTTATGCACTTTTGTGCATTGAAGATATTAACGTCTAACGGGCATTGAATTCAGTCGCGCCGACAACTTTGAATTGAACAAGTTTTACTCATCTTCGTGATCCAATCACTACGTCATGCAATACAATGGGCTTGGTGATAAGTAAAATTAATTCGCATATGTGCAATCTATTTTTTTATTACTACACTACGCGATCGCAATGAAGAATCATGTTTGTGCGCGTATTAGTAAAGATCATATTCTTTCTATTTTATATTTTTAACTTGCTGGTAGATGACCCAATTAACAACAACTCTTTTTGCAGAGCATGCGTGGCTGTGATTTCGATAATTTGTTAAAATGTGTTGCTTGTATTTGTTTTTCCTTTACCTTGAAGTTTGCAATCCGAATTTTCTTCTCACTGTAGTTTGGACACGGATCCTTTGCAGCAAATTTTCGCCGTTTCAAAGTGGTCCCAAATGACAAGTGCGGATGAGGTCAGGTTGGGACCAAAATCCACTATGCGACGGCTCACCCACACAGAAAGCACCTGCACTTCAGGGCCCTGCTGAACGCTGGACCGCGGCCTGGATGAAATGGATACTCAAAAAACCGCGCAACTAACCAAACGGCAAGTAAACCTCAACAGGTTCTTGATCGACAACCGAGAGAAGGCCAAGCTAATGGGGAGCCCGAATGATGACGGAAAAAGGGCGTGCTCGGACATCCAGTGTCCCCCTCCTCGGAGATCAGCTAGACTGACAACAAGACGGGTTTACCCGTCGGACGTAGAAGGATAGGATCTGGAACTTAGGCCGAACCACTAACTACATGAGTATAAAGTCCCCTCCTTTGGGTCCCACGGTAGGGCCTCCGATTTTTCTTTTTGCAATTTTGAATGTACACATTTTGAATCTCGAATGTATGAGTGTGTGTATATTGTCACAAGGTTCTCTAGGTATCCTAGGAAAGGGCCCCAACCCCCGTGTACAACCTGCCTTTTCGCGTATTTGTCTAACCTGGCACATGCTTTTTTGAAAATGTATGTGAATGAACATGACTTGGAGTCCTTTGGATCCCACGCGCCGGGGCTGACTTTTTTCTTTGTTCAGTTTCGTAATTCTGTGTATGCATAGGTTATATGTTTATATTTATACGTTATATACATGTTACACACATTTCTGAGTGTTTATATTATAATTGTGTATATAAATGTGTTAATTTGAATCTCTTACTTGAATATATTGTGAATGTATAGTGAATATGTATACAAGGTGATTCAAAACTCAACGTACAAACTTTTAGGGGAGGTAGAAAACACAAAAACAAAACAATTATATAAAAAAAAGAACAGAATCTTTTTTTTTTTCTTTGAATAACTGTGGATGGTAAGAACTTTGAGCACTTGTGAAACTTAACGTGTACACGTACTGTAAAGTGTAAAGTATCGCTAAATAAAGAGTTTTTTCCACCCATTATTGACTTGTCATTTCTGCATCTTCGTTTATCCTCCAGCTGATCAGGTTGGGGTTTCCAGTCATACATTCCTATGTGATTCTGTTTTGTTTTTGTGTTTTATACCTGTCCTAAAAGTTTGTACGTTGAATTTTGAATCACTCTGTATTGTCAGTTTGAATGCATCTACATGATTATGGGTTATTAGATCCCGTGATAGAGACCCCAATAATTTTTGTTTCCCCTCCTTGTGTTTCAGAACTTTCTTCGGCATGACCCCATGCCCTGAATGTATACAAGGTGATTCAAAACTCAACGTACAAATGAGTAATGAGTAATACAAAACGTAATGAGCTAAAATCACAAACAAGTAATTATATATTTCAAAACTAATATTACTTCAATATATTTTATGTGTGATTTTTAAGGCTTTCAGTAAGGCCCTGTATAAGCAGTACAATTCGAAATAGATTTTTTTAAAATGGTTTTTCAGGCTTCCAATACGTATCATTAAATATGAAAAAAATTATCAGCTCAAAAAAAAACGAGTATGTAAGGGTTCATAGTTCAGCCTAACGTCCTTTTTTAAGTGTGCATGTGCCGCACACATAAGGAGTTTCTATTTCTATAATTGGTATTTACGGTAGCGTCCCATTATATTGCCATACCGTGCAAAGAAACATCGCTAGTAAAAAAAAATTGAGGGAACACTGGTTGGCCCCCCTACATTTGGATGAGAAAGGGTCTACTGTATAATTATGGTACTGTAGTCAATTTTATAACAGCAAACACGCACCGATAGAGAACCGTTCTTGTAATTCTAGAAAATCCATTTTTTCCTGTTGCACAAGTAATAGCAACAGATGCTTCTTGAGTATAATAGATATCCTTTTGGCCAGTAGCTGGCAGCTTATCAGAAAAAGAAAAAAAAATGGTTATCAATTGTACAATAAAAAAATTATCACGCATAACAGAAAATGGTAAAGACCGGCAATTCGCCAAAAACATCATATCGTTCTAATGATAGACCAGTTATTTAACAAAGGGCACGAAACTTCCGGCGAAATCACGTCAGACATCCAATAATCCACTTAAGTAGCTCGATTTCTGGATACAATGTAAAATAGAATGACAGCATGTCTATTACAGTTACTTTTGACTATTTCCGTTAGTTTTCAAATGGAAAAAAAAGGAAGAGGAATAATCATAAAAAAAATCGAGACATCGAATATACAATTTATATCTCATATAATATTGTCAAATATAGTTCCTCGATTTTTTGGACGGATTTTCAACTGTAAAATTTTCGACTCAGATGGTTTAAAAATACAGGATGTCCCGTAAAAATTCGTAAATAGTTTAAAAAAATCATAAAAATTGAAAGAATTAGTATATTTTAATGCGGTTTGCGAAAATGTTTTTTTTTTACGCAACGGGATATTTTCTGAAAAAAATTAGTTACATTTTTTGTCGATAGAGAGCGCTGTACGAAAGCAAATCATAAAATTCTGGACAAGAACCTTTCTTTCCATCTCTTCTGTGTCCGAAACGTTTATAAAGCTTCAGCCGCCGAATCATTTGGCTGGCTAAAACAACTTCACATATTTTATCTACTAACATCAGCATCACAATGAAAACCTTATGTAAGCAGCAGTACCAGAAAAATTCAGAAATGAGCTGTTAATCGTACAATCGGCATTTCACAAGACTCTGATTTGCATATTTGCAGTGATTTGCCTTTGGTCAGCATCTTCTGTTGGCAAAAATGTGAACGAAATTTTGTTTCTGTACCAAAGAATATCCCCCCTTCGTGATAATAACTTTTCCGCAAGCCGCATTTAGATATCACAATCCCTTCAGTTTTTATGAATTTTCAAACTATTTATGAATTTACTCTGACTGTCCTTACGGGAGATTCTGTATGTATAGTTACGAACAAAAATAACTTGAAATATATTTCGGGAAGAAATTATATATTCCGGATAACATATCGGAATTATCGAGCGCCGTTTTCAAAGCAAAACTGAAGGGTGTTCTCGTGGTTCGCTTTTCGTCATTCTATTGATTAAACAGAGAAACAACCTTGACCTACTACAAACGGGTGAAATTTTCCCGCCTCTTTTGCGGCACTTCCATAGAAAGTGTAGCACCCAATGGTTACGGTGGAAGGTCAACAAGGGTCATCGTTTTGCACTCTTCAATACAACGCGTTAAGCCTCTCATTTATTTCCATTTTTTCAATAAAGCCAGCAAGAGACATTATCCTCATCATAACCATCATTCGTGAAGTAGACGGAAAAGGAATGAATCAGGACATAACTAAGTGGCTTTCTCTCTCTCTCTCGCTGCTTACAGTAAAAGAAATGAGACATAAGTGCCAATTCCGAGACGAAAAATTTGTGGTTTGCCACGTGACGAAACATTTTGCTATGGAAGAAAACATGTCATGCAAATAAAAGTGGAAAAGTCAAGATTTTGATGTGACTAATATGACTCGTTTTTCTGGGACATTCTGTATTTCCCTGTAATTTTAGCCCTCCCGACAATATTTTATGCATAAAAAATTGCTCCGTTTCTTCCCATATTTCCAACAAAGCCCACTTGAATGAATTAAAACAAAAACTGAAATTAAGCTGGTTATTTTTTATGACTATGGATAGACATAGCACATGTTTATCATTTTAAATATAAATATTCTTTTCCGTGGAATTCATCTAATCCACTCATTTGCAATAGCACTTCATTTCCCGTCATCTACATTTTTTTTGGAGATTTTAGTAATAATTGGAAGCCTTGCTAAGTTTTGTTATCATGTTTGGGGAAAATAGACAATTTCTCGTATTTTTCCTCGATTAAACACATGGTCACTGTGAGATTGCTAGTGCTGAGGGACTTTCTTTAGAAACTTTTAAATTCTGCAAAGCACAATTTGAGGATTTTACTATAAAGATACGAAAAAGAGGAAGAATCTGGTTTCTGACAGCAAGATTTTGATAAGGCTAAAAAATCGGAAGGCTTACGGGTAAATCGGAAGCATTGGCACCTCTGAAATGAGGAGACGGATATTCCCATTCTTCTTCTTATACTTAACTCTGTTTTGAGCTGATTCGGAATACGCCATCGTGCCAATGCCGTCATCGTGTGATCAACGCTGCAGACAAGAATGAAAGTGAAAAAAAAAGAGATGAGTAAAGTATTCAGAGAAAACTGTCAAGTGCCGTGAGCCGCTATTCTTTTAAAATAACGTCTTAGGAAGCTGAGTTATCTAACAAAAGCTATCCACTTAATATTCTTGAGATTACATTACAGTTTGATTATGTTTCACAATTTCTTGAGATGTCTTCTCATTCGAAAAGAAATATGGTAAAGATTAGTGAAGAATGAATATAATACAGTAATATCTTGAATTTACGAGGTAAGTAAGATGAACGACAACCGTAAGTCCGGGTATGATTTTGCATACAAATACACGTACCGTATTCCATCTGCATTAGCCGGCATGCCAGGAAAAACGAAGTATAATGAAGATCACCAAATAGATTTAAAAGACCGATATCAATTTATACCGAGTACTAAATAAACAAGAGAATCAAAATACAGTAAAATGATAGTTTTCACTGTAACAAACGTATTTTGCCCAGAAATTTGATAACAATTATGGAAATTAAAAACTTATTTATTGCTCAAACTTAATTAGCGTCAACTTAATGCAGAATACTTCTTTTGTATGTTCAGAGATTGAAGAAATTTTCTTCAATCTCTGAATATACAGTACAATACCATTGCTTTTGAATTTGTTTTTTCGTACAATTCATTAATTTTTTTCGCTCTGCTACTCAAAATTTTGCATACATGATCAAGGAACACAAAAATGATTCGCAGTCTACTTATATCTTCATTTAACTCATCTAATTTACGCTGATAATTATGCTTAGTATCCCAAATTTTTGATTGGTCGAGATTTGTGGCAAAAAAACACACATAAATCATAACTGCCTACACATAGCTCGTAATACAGAAAAAATTCTAAAATGCGGATAACAGATAAAGTTCAAATCAGCCAATTCAACCGATTCTAATAGTGCAGATATTTAAGAATTATCCGGCATTTGTAACTCGAATTCCCCGGCATGCCGAAAAATACGGGTATTTCCACCATGCTGGTCTTCCTCGCTATTTTCAGGCATGCAGGCTAATGCAGAGAAAATACGGTTAATATAAGTTAATTGGGACCAAAATTAACTATGGATGTGCGATCATGGCACATTCCTATGACTTGACTGCACTGTGACTGTACTGCGGTTTGCAAGAAAATGCTGTACAAGTGAAAGTCGTGATGTGTTGATAACATCTTAGTGTATCGAAAAAAAAATAACTGCTTCTATTTGTACGCAAGAAAAAGTTTTTTATCCGTGAGCTGAATTTAGTAAAGAATTACAAACCAGGTGCACATTGTAAATAATCGTCCTCGACATCACATGAAAGGAACTTTTATTAAGACAGGCAATAACGTAGGGCTTCAGATAGGAAATTGTGACTCTCTCTGCAAAAATGGCAGACACGAATTGAACCTTTTGATTCCAATCTAAAAATCCCTGCAAAGTTTTTATCTTTGTAAACTGTATGTACCCACTCAAAAATCTGTGTAGTTTCACTATGCATGGTGTTCTGGTCGAATAAAATATTTCTTACTTGATTATCACTCGATAAGCTCTTCTATCTCAGCAATTTCCCGTGACTTGGTTGAGTTTCAGAAATGTGAATTTTTTCGCAAAAAAAAAGCGTGTAACTCTCTTAGTAGCGTAAGCCAGAGTATTGTTGTGCTCGAAAATAAGCTCTTTCCGTTGTAGAAATGTGTCAATGCAGGCAGAAATCACGGCAGTGACAGGCAAAAGTGCGAGGGTAAGAAAAAGAAGCCTGTAAATGGTCACTCATCTATATAAAATAGTATATTTACAAAATCTTAATGTTACAAGTCACGTAGAGAATGTCCGGCAATTCAGAAAACTTCCTCCGCAAATACAATAGTTTATTTCCGTTGAAAAGAATATTGCACCCAGCGGAGTCGTTACCAAACTTATGGGAATACTACTGGATTGCTGAGGTCAGATGGAGATGAGATAGAGCAGATGTCTCGAGTCTGGTTTTCCAGAAAAGTTTACCAATAGCATTTTCCCTCATGGCTCGTTACTAATTTTTGTTCTTTCATGCTTTTGCTTTATTCGAATTTCTATTTCCTGTTTTTGTCTCGCAAATCAGACAACCATTGAAATAAAGTGACTGGTTTTTTAAAAAACTACTTTTTTATGTCCTAAGATGCAAACAAATCCTGCGCATATCAACAATTGTTAGAGTCGTGATCCTTGAAATTTTTTTTAACTCTGGCGGAGTAAATACTAGTAACAAAAATCACGAAATAATATTTGCCTTAAAATACAAACATTAACAATAAACTGAACCTATACTGCAAAAAATGGGTGTAAACAATCTAAATTTTGATAATTCGACGGAAAAGAAACAAAGACAATGGTGAAAGAATTATATCAATTTCTAACTTCTTTTTTAACATTACAGTGATCCCTTCCATATGCGCATTCGAAAACCTCAAAGTCGAGCAGAAAAAAAACTACTTGTACTGTGTTATTTCGTTTCTGGAAAATACGATATTTTTCGTCTTGAATTTATATTACTACGCCCATGTCAAAAACTAAAGTCTGGGCTGAATTTGGGATTAAAGATGAAGACAAATAATATTCACGGGAAAAATTCACAGTGATACCAGAAATAAATTCTGACACATAACGAAAGTTCACGAAATTTGTAAATGTTTACAGGCGTTTTTACTCCAGTTACACAGGAGTTTCACCAAAGCCAGAAATGCGCATATAAACGTTTTCATTTCGGACTTTTACAAAGTCAAAGACATTTTTTGATGAATAAATTAACCATAATGAACTTGTTAGCTCCGGCCGCTATTTAAACAATATCACCATATAATTAATTAATTTACTCCAACAGAGAGTAAAAGTCCGAATTTGAAAGAATCAATTAATGATCATGAACGTATTCGATTCTGATGATTATTAATTAGTTAATAATTACAAATGCATATACAAAGGCCACAACAGGCAAGTTACCCAACGAGGTGGCTGAAAAATTATGCCCATAAAAAATATGTACGTCAAATATCACAAAAATACCCAATATAAAAGCATATATCACAAAAATAATAATTAATAATATATAATCAAGTGGCCCGTAAAAAGATTATGGTCGCCTTATCTAAATATGGATAGCTTCTCGATTATCCCACTATGTCTATCGTACTTCTTTTAAACGTATCAATTGTGTTTAGAATTCAAAACACCCGGAGGTAATCTATTCCATTTATTAACAACTCAATTCGAGGAAAACTCCCTGTGACACCACAACCTGGAATTGTCCTTTACTAAACGATACTGGTGTCCCCTTGTCGAAGCAGCTTATTGACGGTGTACAAATAGCTCATGGTACATCCTGCTCATCCTGTTGAAAAATTTAAATGATTTGATCACATCCCCCGAACACCCGCGTTCCTCCAATGTAAACACACTAAAGAAATCAAGTCTTTCTTCATTGCTCAAACCTTGTGTGCTAACAAGAGCAACGTAGCTCTTCTCTGAATCCCTCAACCATGCCTATGTCCCTCTATCAGTACGGTCTCCAAAACTTTACATCACACTCCAATGCAGGACGAATAGTTCACGGAAAAGCGGAAGAATGACGTTGGGAGAACGCGAAGAGACCTTTTTAAGGATGAAACCGAGCATTTTCTATTCGCTTTTTTCACCACCGCTGAATAATGTTCAGAAAACCTAAGCCGCGCGTTAACGAGAATTCCCAAATTGGTCACTCTATATGCATTCGGGATAGTAATACCATTCAAATCGTAAGTAAAACGTGGGTTATTCGAACCAAAATGAGCGACCATGCACTTATCAGCACAAAAGGTCATGCTCTATTCATTAGCACATGCTGCAATCATATTCGAGTTCGTCTGGAACATCACCCTATCGCTTGGATTCCCGACCACCCCAATTAGTCACACGGCATCTGCGAATTTGCAAACAATCCCATCCCCTAATCGAGTTCATCGATAAAAAAGGAAAAAGTATGGGCCCAAATACACTTCCTTCAGAGACTCCACTTTTACACCTGTCCTGAAAGAAAATTCCGCGTTCATTATAACCCGTTGTGACCTATCTCTCAACTACGATTCTACCCAATTCAAGAAGTTGCCTTCAATTTCAATCTCATGTAAACGCTTAAAAAATTTACCATGTTGGACCCGATCGAATGCCTTTTAGAAATCAAGATAAAAAACATCGACGTTTCTGCCATTTCCCAAACTTTAGTCACGTGATCATAGCAGCAAAGGAGGTTGGTTACGCATGACTTTCCGTTCCTGAACCCATGATGGTTTTCCGACATTACATTATTCTCCTCTATCCACTGGCGAAGTAGATAGACGGTTGTACAAAATACTGGCACGATTTTAGGAAACAGCCACGCTTATACTTTAGCAGACATCAGGGTGGAGGTTCGGTGATAGTATGGGTGGCGTTTGCATTCAATGGACAAACATCTTTGTCATTCCTATACGGTAGACAGAACACACAAAAATACATACAGCCACAGGACAATTATCTAATTCCTTTTGGTGAAACTTTAGGGGGATAGAATTGGGTTTATCAGCAAGATAACGCTCTAATCCATAAGTCCAAAGCTACAAAAAACTATTTGAAATCGAAAAATGTGACTACTGGACTGGCTACTGTCCAATAGAGTCCTGATCTCAACCCGATAGAAAATGTGTGGAGCATAATGACTCATAAAGTCTACTCCAGTGGACGACAGTTCAACGCCTTGAAACATGCCATCGAAACTGAATAGTACAATTTGGACCCACAACTGCTACAAAGTTTAGTTATTTCAATGGAAAATCCCTTGTTCACGCGCGCGTTCTCGTTCGAAATAATAGAAAAATTATGTTATAAATTAATACGTTTTTGTCAGAAATTATGATGTATTTGATTATTCCATAAACTTTTGGGTAGTCTTTATTTGTATTTGTTTTCTATATGGTGGTGTAAAATATTTTTTTCTTTCAAATGTGTTGTTGAATACCAATCGCATCCGCGTGTATGTAAAAAAATATTTTCCCCCCACATACATGCATTTATTTTTTCGTTCTAAAAACTACTTTTTTGCGATTCCATAAACACACAGAGGACAGGGTGTAATATGGCGCTTGTTAATCTCATGAGTTTATATAATAACGAGAAACACTTTTTATCACGTGCCATCTATGACATCATGAGCATGTTGCGTTGAATTACATTCTTCAAATGAGCTAGCTCACTTCACAAACCTTCAGAATTGTTGTGCCGGATAAGGAAGAATCAGATTTATGCATTATGCTGATTTTGTACCATTTTATGAAGTCTATAGGACCTTCACAGAATAAATTCTCTATTCCTACATCAAATTTAGACGTTTGTCTAAAGCTCAAAATTATAAATAATTTATAATTATTCCTCATTTCAGCGAATAATATATTTTAAGATATATCTGAAACAGTAAATAATAGGATCATCAGAAAACGAAACGACATTTTCAATTATCAATTAAAGGTTCGAACGAATAACTGTCTTCATTACATTTTCGTCAAATTGGTTTTGTGACTGAATAATGTTTCACACAAGTACAGGTTCTTTTACCCTTTAAGCGGCACAGGAGGAATCAATAAACCGCCTTCAATATGCCATATTTTTTTTTAATGAGGAAGGCTTTCTCTTCCGATTTTCAGCAGGGTATAAGAAAAGTTTTGTCATTGAGAAATCAACTTTACAAATTATCTGAGCTTGTCAACGCTAAAATAAGACGCTTTTATGGAGGCGAGATATCTCGTGAATGCTGCTTAAATGGTCAAGTTAGTTTCTGAATAAACCCATATATTTCGTTGCTATTAAACAGCTGAAATCATGAGTTGGAACAACGGTCTACGTTGCCATTGCGTCTCAGTCACCTTACGATACAGAAAAACGGTCCATGTTACTCTCAAGCAAAAAAAAAAAATTCCCCTTTCCAGCGATAACTTTAATCGTGTCTCCTGTAAAGTTTAAAAAAACGATATAGATAGTTTTTTTTAACGATTCGTCCGAACCCTTAAATTATCAAATTTTCTCACAGTTGTGTAGTCCGTATTTTACGAAAAATGTGATAAATCGGTACTTATCCATTCCGCTGGTTATTATGCATAATCGCCATCGTCGTCTCGGTAAGTTTCATAAATTTTCCCATACATTCATCATTTTTACCAGCAATTATTCATAATTCCCGAATGCAGTTGATGAGTATGATAAATATGGAAGAAATCATGTGGAAATATCACTTAAACTCAACCACTTATCTCCTGTGCGTGATAAGTGAACACTCCACATATTTTGTCATAAAAATCAAATTAAATTAAAATAAGTGTTATAAGGATAGAAACGCATACATTATTATCAGTCTTGTGATTTAAGCTTTCTTCTTATTTATCAACATTTTTAAACATAATCAACATCATCGATGGAATCCATCATCAAGTTTGAGTAAAATGTCCGTTAAATTTAGGTAATTTATTGACGTTTTATCATACTTACAAATTGGATCTGGAGATTATACACAACCACCTGTAAATGTGATAACTTCGCAAAATTTATCAAACTTACCAAAATAGTCGGCGATTATGCATAATCACCGGATTTTTCATATTTACGGTTAACATCTAGATTTTTTTTTCAACAAGTAGTTCTGGATAGAAAAAAAAGGGAGAATACATATCAAGCTGCAGGTCGACCAGAAATGAAATAAACGGATAAAAATTTCCCGGTATTATTCTTTATTCCCGGAAGATTGTGATTGATTACTGTTTTCTGTGTCTTTCTACTTTCGGTGGTTGCCATGTTCTATTCGCAAACACGCATTATGGTAACAAATGGATGTTTTGCGAATGTTGTGACAGACCCGAGTTTACATAAATGGAAATCCAACGAAATTTACTTTTTTTTCTTTATGTTTTTCTTCAGAACTCATTGAAGTATTTACTTAATCGAATTTGACCATATCGTTCAAAAAATATGGAGAAAAAGAATGATTCGGGATGAAAACAAAAATATTTTCCCAAGCTATTTTGAACATTTGATTATTGTTTGTGAAACTCTGCGTTTTGGTGAAGAAACCAATAATTTTTCTAGTGTAATCTTCAAATACATAATGCATTAGATTTGTTTTAAAAAATAAGAGATGTTTATGTTTTCTGTGTGTTTAATAATTGCTGTTTTCTGGGGGTCTTTATTGCTGGGCCATCAAGGGCTCGTATAATCGAATTAATAATAATTTGATTAAAAATAATTTATATTTTATTAATTGATAATAGTTTTAAAATTAGTAAATGGTTAATCAAAAAGTTTTAATCGATAAATCGACTTATTAGTGAAATTTTAACGAATATTCTCAAATGATATTACATACTTTATAACGAACTTACAAAAAACCTTTGTTTACTAATTGATGCTACAAAAATAAATTTTATTCATTTCACCTCCCTATTCGTCAGCTGTAAACAAACATTAGAATAGATCAAAAATTACGACTGCACACGCTTGATGTAATGCTGAATATTTCTGTCAAATTGTGGAATATCTTCACTAGAATCCCGTCGTTTTGGTTTATAAAATCGGTCATTTTAATTTAGTCACCGATTTCGAAAGTACATTCCATCTTCATACTGTGACTTTTCTTCCCTAGAAACTGCTCCAAAATGGTAATGGGGGGATTATGTTTCACGAATGCAAAAATTTCTATTCACTGCAGAGACAACAATTGTGGTCTTGTCTTCTAAAACTTCCATCAAACCCAATTTAAAACTGAAATAATCACCAGTTTTCGTTGAATCGACTTGTGTACTGGTGTGCAAAAATTAAAGATGAGACGGTTTTTCTAAGGTAACGTCGTACAAAAGTATTCCAAAATCGACACAAATAATACCGTCAGATCCCAAAGACCTAAGAACATGAGAAAAGTAAACAAAACTTTCCAAAAACCAAATCCAAAGGATAAAAAGGAAGTTTATTGAAAAATTAGCTTCGAGCACAATTGGACAGAAGACCGAAACTTCCATGTGACAAGTGACTGGAAAGGAAAATCCAGCCTTTAGTACAGATATGATCACCCCTAATTCGTATGCAGGATTTGCATAGTCTGCTCATGCTGAGTACAAAGTTATCAACGAGCTGTCGAGGCATCACAGCTCCGGAATCGTTGCTGGCGGCTCTGGTGACATACTGCCAAGCGTCTCCCTAGAGAGTCCTACACATGTTTGATTGGATTTAGATCCGGGGACTTTGCCGGCCAATCGATGCGCTGAATATCTCCTATGCCCGAGTGACATGGTGGTAAGATGCACGTCTACCATTGTGAAGGTTGTTGTCAGGGGTCCCGGGTTCGAACCCAAGGGAGGATATAGATAAGATATTTTTCCTAACGAACTCGAGGCGACCACTGATAGACAGTGCATTCACTTCCAACCCATCGCAGTAAATAGCAATATAGCGATATGGCCAGAGTTGGTGAAGTACTGACTGAACCACCTTGGAAGATGTGGAGGTGAATACGGGTGACACGCATGATACTTCTCCAAACGAAAACTCCGCCATCTGCAAACAATCTAATTTTCTTCCGATGACGTTGAAAGGGTTATTGTGTACCCCCCCCCCTCTCTAGATGTGTATCCGTCCAGAATCGCTAGTCAGACTAAATCAGCTTTCATCCGTAAAGAGTACTCGACCCCACTGCTGATCTCTCCAGTTCTTGTGTTCCTGGCACCACAAAAAACGCAGTCTCCGATGAGCAGGCGTTAATGGCACACACACCGTACTGGTCCTCGTGCAAATAGACCACCACTGTGCAGCCTCCTGGCCACGGTAAAACGTGATATCGGTCATCCAGTAGTCTGTTGCATGTGTTTTGAGATATTTCTCCCGCTTTCTGCTATCTTTTCCTTCTCACCTGTAAGACAATGTACCGGTCATCCGCCGCCGTGGTTGCGCGTTGACGACCACTACTAAACCTCGGACAGCTGTTCTTATCGTTTGAAATGCTCTCCAAGCTTGTAAAACGATGCTGTGAGCGATCCCGTACTCCGCAGCCACACTAGTCCAACTTCCTAATGATTTTACCTCGGGTAAAGTCATCCAAACGTCGGATACACGATTCTTTGTTGGACATATCACACTGAGGCAGCAATTCGACGTTGTTTAAACTGATGTACACCGTGCAATAGCTTTCACAGAAATGCTGAGCGTACACCGCCAGCGTGCTTTATACCCTTCCGACACTCACCCGCTTCGTCATGCTGCATATATACGCATGCCCTACCGTACCTGACCCCAGTCGGTCTCCTGATTGGTTTTTCGGTCGTTCTTGCCTGCTCGTTCCACTTGATATGCTAATTTTTCAGCTTCGTCCTTAATTTTCTGTATTTCCCCTGAGTCGAAAATTTTGATCCGGATTATTGATTATTGATTAAAATATTTTTAAATACAGTCACTTATCTAGGAATACAATTTAAGATATCTAATTTATTTCGTCAAATAAATCAAAATGAATTATGAATTTAGAAAAATATAATCGAATTTTTTAATCGGATTGATCGAGTTGATTATCTCAACTAAAATTTTTAACTGCGATTAACAATTGGTCGATTAATCGATTAATCGGACCAGCCCTAATGCAATTCTATTTTAGTTATACAGACCAAAGATATATCCGGTGCTATAAATATTCCGCATCAGTTATTTCATATCGGATTAAGCTTTTGCCCTACCAGCTAATGTTTCGCATTCTTTCCTTTATCATACGGTTCTCCTAGATCGTGAGTGAACAAACGATCGGTTGTAATTGACTGGTTAGTCGAGGGTACTTGGATCTCGATCTCGAAACAGCGGGAAATTTACAATAATATATCCTAATTTGGTTCCATTAGAAAACGGCATTTGGTTTCGAGTATCTATTTCCCTGATTGATTTAACCGTGCGGATTTTATGTAATTCTATGGATTTATTCGGATAACGAACGGCATAAAATACTTGTGAACCTTCTACACAGTTTCTTTTAACGTATGTTCGCAAGAAAACTGGATAATTTAATTCCAATTTAATGAAAAATTACTTCGTTTATGTAACTGATATTCGCAATATTGTTACAGTCTGGAAATCTCATGGGAAACACCCCTAAGAGTATTCAGGTAACATAGTAAACCGAACGGCGCTATACTACTCAGTACAGATCTGACTGGGCGAAACGGAAATATTTCCCGAGTCGAGAGCCAGATTCGAGGGGTGGTGCCAACCTTAATGTCCGTCGTGTGGTTTTTAGCTGTAGCTACAGAGCTAAAGCCCCTGGCCCCAGGGCTTAATGAGATGTGGGACGTACAGTCTGGAAAAAAAAATTAGGTCTTCATAACTTGTGAAGTGACCATATTTGATCGCAGAAAAAATGCAGAAAATTATGTTCTACACACGGGATATCGCTAATTGTCACAAAAAATAAAATTTTGGACGAAATTAAAATTTTCGTGAATCGCAGTGGATAACAATGGATTTCACGAAGAAAAAAAAACATTTATCTTGACCAGGGTGAACAAATTCGATTAAAACAAAGACACGGGAAATTATCTCTGGAACTGCTGAAAATGTATCAATGGGTTGGAAAAAATTTCATTGGAAATCGCAGTGAATTGCAGAGTAATTCACGGAAAGAATGTTGAACGTGACAAATATGAGAGATGAATATTTATAGGCATAACTTTCATAATATAATTTATAGATTATAAAATTATTTTCCTTTATTATTTTAGTGAAGATTATAAAGTTGAAAGAACGGGGTAATTTTTTTTAGAAAATACCTGAATGTCCAGTAAAATAATGGCCATATGGTCACTTTATTCCGGCTGTAAGATAGCGGTCCGTCGAACAGTTTCAGAAATTTTACTTGTTCATGAGTTCAGAAAGGTTGGGACTTAAACATTGTTCTAACACTACCCGGCTAGGATTATAATTGTTCAGGGTGTGTGCCTATGTACCCTATATCGTATTTTTTTGACATCAGCAGTACCATTAAAAGTTCATTAAAATATTTTTTTGCTTGACAACAGGGAGAACGTCAATGGAATTTAACATATTTTTCCGATTATTAAGGTACTGTTATAAATGTTTTATGGAGAAAGGGAGTGAAATAAGAATTAATGGTTGAAAAAAATCGCATTTGCATAACTAACTTTGGTGCTACACTTGGATATCATCAGTCATTTTTCCGTTTTCTTGCCGTCAACAGCAGATTATTATTCTTTTCCAAAAGTACATTTTATTTTTATGTCAACGAGTGTTTTCGAAAAGTTTTCGTTATTTCTAGTAAAAGTTTCTATAAAATTTTCAACAGATACATACAATATAAAGGGGGAAGAATACCTTGTTCGTTTAAATCTTGTTCAAAGAGGGAAAAGAACTTTATAGATGTTCTTAACCTATGAAAGGCTTCAATATTTAGTACTTCAAGCTAAGAGTCAGATCGATTTTAAGGAGATGAAATCCATGAGTATTCTAGTTGGGATATATTTTTACAACTACTATAAACACACACACTGATACTTTGTTACTTCACTCCATATAAGTGTAAGTAATTCTCCCAGCTGTTATTTTCGGTGTTTTGTATAATGATTTTGTAAAGATCAGTGGCTTGGAATTCTAATATGTTTTAAGGTCTATTGAAACGGAAGGAAGACGAAAACCGCCCATCATGAGCTTACAGACGTACCTCTATCTTCTAGTTTATTATATTAGTATCGTTCGTGGAATAACTTCCTCAATAACATTAGTCGCATGACATTTTCCTCTGGAAAACTTCACGAACACGAATACTGTAAATATTCATTATTTCACTCGAATAACGCTAATAACGTCATACGTAGGGAGGGGGTATTACTCGTACATTTTTCGACTGTAGATAACGGAAAACATAAATCGCGATACACATAAGAATACGTAAATTCGCAATATCATCCACATCCGCCTTACAATCATAAATATTAGTCCCTAATAACAGACGTATCGCAGTATCATTGAAGAATAAATTCAATATAGAATTAACACAAGTATATCAATTTCATTAATTAATAGTATGTGTACTCATTATAATGATAGAATAATGTATAGAAAACCTTTTTCCTAAACAAAGAATAGCCACATCTCATATCGCAAACGTGAGTAATACTATACACATACGATCTTATTTTTTTTCTGCCGTATTTTTTGCTTTGCAATACATACTCGAACAATAAAAACCTCGAAAACTTGAATGTCATCAAAGACCTTTTTTCCTACTTTTTAACGAGAAAGTTGACAAAAAAGTGCTTCAAATGTTTGAAAAAAATATTTTTGCCTCCGAGTATATTTGGATAACGTTCTGTAAAAAAACTAGACGTATACACAAAAAATTACGCAATTTCGATTCCTTTTCATGGTATTATTATTTTTTTTTTCATTCGTATCTGTTTCTTTTGATACAGGAAATATAATCCCATTCCTTTAAACTTACTCTCGATTTTAGTGCTCTAGAAAAAAAGAAAGAAATTGTCTTAATCTTTTTTTCTTCTATTGTATACTTCCGAGCATGTATTTTTATCAAGTATTTTTACAAGAGGCGAAATCTTTGCATCTGGACGACGATATCCATGACTTATATATGAGAACGCGTGATATATGAATGCATTTGAATGAATTATAAAAAGGAATACAGTAGGGTCAACGGCGTAAGTGTGGCAGCAGGCTGTAATATTTTAAATAGTTTGTAGCTCAAAATAAAAAAAAATGTTTCGCAGCTCTATTAGTTTACCCACAGCATTGCCTAAAAGTCAAATTTTTGTGTGCCACACTTACCCCGGTTAACGCTATATATGTTTTCTCAATAAAAAAAACTAGATGCCAATAATTTCAATAAACGTATATTTAGGTTTTTCACAAAGTTTTTTTTAACTGTGACATATGTTCTATTAAATTGTATTTTGAAATATTTATAATCAAGCATAATGAAAATACGACTTTTTTTAATGATTATTTTGCAGCTTTCGGTCGAGCTCCTTTCCAATTTTCAACGGTAGTTTTCTTTGAAATATGATAAAAGTTATTTTCCTAACACAGTATACTTAAAAAAATTAAATATGATTATTGTATCAAATAATCGGTTTTTTGAGTTTATGAAAAGACATTTTTTTTAAATAAATAAAAATACTTAGTGAAAGAATACGCGTACAGGAAATGGCTATCACCAGTTGTTGTTTTGGAAATACACAAAAAAAGTTGTGAATTTCTCTGTTATAATGGCCAAAAGCGCATATACGAGTGGCATCAGTGAGCTAACCGTCCATGTGCTCCTGAGTCACGATTTGACGTCTAAACCACACGCAAAGGAACAGAATGGCTCTTTAGAGATAATGTTCTGGCAATTCTTTGACATGATGCAGTAACTTTTTGGTTTCCTATATATAAGCGTTTTCTTTCTTCTTTTGCCTCTAAATTGAGGAAGCTGTAAAGCGTACAGAATTTCTTTTATATAAGAAGAAATGTGTGACGTAATTTTGGTTCTAGTAATGAGATATTTGTTGTAGCATGCGCTTCCGCTTTTAGTGAACGTGTCACATAACTTCTGTGCGACACACAAATAAATAACTCTCATACGTAGTTTATTTTTCACCAAAACTGTACAAACTTTTTTCATGTCCCTTACCCGAAATACTACGAACGACAATATTTGTATGTTGAAATGTAGATCTCATTTAAATATAGTTCACACAGTAACGATTGAATAGAATAATTACAAACGTCCGTGCACGGTTTTTAATGATACATCAGTGCATACGGGTGGTTAATTCACCTTTATTCCTGTTTCATATCGATGGAGGAGTAACGCCTCAATTGAGTGAGGCTATCTCGAATTAGCACGATATGTGTCTTCCGAAGAATTATTCAAAATGGAAAATGGTAAACTACACATTTTGACTGTGTTTTTCTTCCAAGAATAGTTGAAAGTGGTTAGGTAATTTTCGAAATGGTAATTTAATCTAAACAATCAATCTCACTCTGGGCGGATTTTCAGCATCGACGATGACATTGAACGTATTTTTTCTGAAAATAACACTTAATTTCTTTGGACTGAAAATTTCTTTGGACACATAATTGAGAATGGAACGAAGAAGATTGTTGAAAGATTAAGTATTGACAACTCTGCTGCATTTTGCCATCCTGTTTGGCTAGAAAGGATTCCACAAGCTTGTATGAGAATGGGAGACAGATGAATAATTTACTGCAAAAAAGAGGTAGCTTTATTTTCACGAAATATTGGAAGCCAAAAAGAACTGTTAAAATTTAAATTTCCAAGTTGCGTCTGTAGTTTCTTTTTTTCTGTCATTACCACTCGGAACTACAGTTTTCTTTCCCTAGTCAAGAGAAATCTTGTTTTCCACTGGATAGATGAATGTTTTCATTCAAAAAAAAATAGAGCTGCCTCCTTTTTGGCAGCAAAACCTTCCATTATAGAAAATGGCGGTAATCATGTAATTAGCTGATGCGTTTCTTTTCTTTAGTGCGTAGGTTTTCATTTTTTTATTTCAAATCAGACACGGGCATTTGCTGTCATTTAATATTACATATTAACAACTATTCTATGATTGATCGATGATCTCTTAATCGATGTTCATACTGAAAATAGCACTCAAAAATAATTTCGAAACACCGAAAATTCCGAAAGATATCTTTGGTAAATTTCCTATAAAACACATTTTTGTCTTAGATGTTAGTTGAAAACCGATAGAAATTTGTCATTTTAACATACGCATATATAAAATGTAAGAAAAATGATAGGAAAAAATTGTCGCGTATTGAGATACGCCATCATGATGAAAACACAATTAATCTTCCATGTAACTACTATAACCCGAAATACCTTCGCTAAAGCATAATAATATCGTGACCAAAAGCCATTGGTTTTCATTCTACCAAAACTATTTTTCATTCACTTCTTTCACTCGTACATGCACTTTTAGTACAGTGAAGAGCAACTGATAAAGACACGCATAAACACACATACACAAACTCACTTAAGAGCCATCGACAAAAAAAAAAAGAGCACGTAAAGGGTGGAGCTCTTTTTAATGACAAGAGCAAAAAGAACAAAAATATATATGCTCTCTTTATATCGATCAAACGTGGAATCCTTTGACAAAAACTGAAATATCAACAAAATAAAAGGAAAAAAAAGGTAAGAAAAGAGAGCGTGTGGTGCTGCAATTACGCAACAGATGAAAGAATAATCAACTGGTTCGATGTAAAGAGGTTTTCCCTGAAAACATAACGTATACACGAAAAGAAAAGGAATGCCGGAAAAAAATAAATAAATACAGAGATTCCAGATTTCCCTTTTTCTGTCTTTTTTTCTTTTCTTCCGCATTTTCAGCACTTTCGTAACCGAGTCAATAATATTCAATTATTTTCGAATACGCCACGATATGAAAATACAATACCAGAATATTGAAAACCTAACTCATAATACATATATAATTCCACGATTCTCACTAAAAGATATTCAATGTACAATACCGCATTGAATGTACAATAATGAATGTACACGAAAAAAAAATTGATTTCTATCGATATTTTTCATAACATAAGCGATATTTGGTTTAGCCAAGCTAACGCCATTTAGAAAGAGCCGTCATTAAACCTGTCCTGTGTTATCCTAAAAAATAATTTTCAAGAGAAATTTCACTCCTCTCTAAAATTTTAAGCGGCAATTTTGTATATTTGGCATTATTTTATGAAAACCAGAAAAATGACTCTTTTAAAAAAAATTAAATAAAATTCGAAGGAGTATATATTCGAAGTAGTATTTATTTAGAGGAGTGAAATTGAATTTTGAGGCGTGAATCACGCATCAAAAATACGCATCTACGAATCTAGAAGCGTATTGGTGGACAGGTGACCTGTCCTTTCCTTTAAAACATTCAAATGAAAGAATAGTTTTAAAGTCTTCTTTCGAACGTTCTGAGTATTTATTGTTCATGTATGCATTTTATCGATATCGTGCGTACTTTTTTAGAGTAGTTGTTACAGGTGCATTGTTTTTGTAATTCTATCTATTCTATCCACAATAATAACTTCACATTATTTAGTAGCGATAAGGTAATAATAATGGAGAAACATATTTTTGACTTACATAAAGCTTACTTGGAAAAACTACGAGTATGTAAATGATCTCGTAAAGAATTCTGAACAATTGAGCAGAAAATTAGCACGTATATTACATTCCCGTGACCTCGAAGTCAAGATATGTATTCGCATTCATATCACCCACAAGAAAAAATGTATATTACCTGATTCTTGCTTATTTTTTCAGTTTTGCGATAAAGACTGTAGATAATATTTTAAAGGAAAGAGGAAATATATATTTCAGGAAAAATACATAAATTCCAAATGTGAACACTTTTGCTCCGGTCAAAGATTAGAAAAACTGACGGTAAATTATTATTGATGCACGAAAATGCATCAAAAAATGATAATCTGAATCTTACAAACTACCATAATACAAGATGGCTATAAATAAACTGACACAGACATATGTAGCGCCCATTCTGATGGAAGTATTTTGATGAAACTTGATGTGCAGGATATATGGACCATGGGAGAAAGAAAGATTCAATAAAAAAAGAAATAGATCAATTTTTGACCACTAGGTTAAAAAAGTATTTTCCCATGGTCCAAATAACGTATATACCAAGTTTCAATGAAATATGTCCATCACAACGAGTGTGGTCGGAGTAGTGTCAGTATAATTAAGCTGAGTAGTTATTATTTATTGCTTCGTTATTTGAGTAATGAGAAAAATATAATTGCAATAAAAAGCGCCACTTCTTCACTTAATGGTCAAAAATTGAACTATATTTTATTGAATCTTTCTTTTCCTCCATGCCCCATGGTACATTTATCCTACATAATAAGTTTCGTCAAAATACCTTTAATTAAATAAATAAACTATAAATTTTAAACGGGATTCGATAACTCAATGTTAAAGTTATGAAAGCAAAGGCGCCAAAAATAAAAATTATTAATTAGTTCAAAGATAGGGTTTAGCACAGGCGTAGGTATGAAAAAGTGTTGCAATACATATCATAAGCTCAAGATATACCTATGGTTTGTTCTTCTGTATTTTTCTCGTTTGATTTGCAACTAAATGTTAATATCAAGGAGAAAAAGCTGTGCACATTCAAGAGTAAGAAAAAATTATCCTTCTAAATTTTTCATTATTGAAAAATGAACAAAACATGAAAAATGTCATGAAAAATCTGAGCCTGGGCACAGCATTTCAGAAAAACACCAAAAAGTGGTAGGAGCATGTTAAATTAAAATAGAATGTCTTCTAGAATATTGGAGAATTGAGTTACACACACGTCTGACGTCCTCAATTTTACGGGAAAAAATATTGAAGTATCATAAATAATAAATAAAAAGGTATTTTTTCTTATATAACATTCAGTTTTCAGTCGAACTGCACAAACTTGATCCTACTTGTGCCCATTTGAAAGAGCTATCCCCTTATCAAATCAGTCACTGGGACTTTCTTGGTGATACTCCTATCCCACTTCAGGTACTATCGATATATTTTACATCGTGTTTCAGAACATTTTTAAAAGATAGGGTTTTAGTGTAAGAACACGTCTCAAAACTTAAAATCACCAGAAAGGGGGCGTGGGATCATAAAACTTGAGTAAAAATGTATATATTTTTTGAAAATGCCAATTCAAATATGAATTTTTTATATTTCGTTAAGGAACAAAAATGTTTTTCAAGAAAGTCGCAAAATCGGTTCAGATGTCCAAATTTTCAATCAAGTTTCCAAAAAAAATACCGTAGGGCTATTGCTGTAATTAATTCATTAGACACAACATTAAATATTTGAAGATTCGACTCTAAATAGATAGTTTCTATTCAATGCATTACGGTGACATTTAACACTGCTGCAGCGTGGGAGTTAAATTTGTAGTCACGGGGTATTACTTATTTTATTCCTCCAAACTCAAACTCGAACAACATCTGGCTGTCATCTGGCTGTAGCTGCGTCTGCACCTGGTTATGAGGAATCGTATAAATAGTAAGTGTTGACACCATGCTGACTCAACAAAAAAGAAATTTTGTCGTTTAGATGAAAGTACTGTATATAAAAAGTGCTGTCTGTCTGGATAGTATATTGCATCCATCAGAGCTCAAGAAACTAAACTCTCAGCCTCTTAGAAAAAAAATTTGATTGAATTCTAAGATAGAGGGTTAAGATTTAAGAAGTGTTCTTAAGATATTGGTAGAGTTAACCCTAACATATATGATTTTTTTTTCGAGCTGGTAATTTTTTTCTTAGTTACTGAGACGTATAGAAAGCCAGAAAAATCATTCAAAAAATCTATTTCGAGTTGTACTGTTCATTCAGAGCCTCAAAGAGGACGTGTGGAGCCTTAAAAATTGCATATAAAATAAAATATATTGAAGCAATATTACTTTCCCAACACACACGGCTACCTCTTTTGTGAGTCAAACTATAGTAAGAAAAGTCATTCGGGTTGAAACTTCAAGGTGAAAGGCAAACAAAGCATTTTAACAAATTAGCGGAATAACAGCCACACATGTTCTGCAACAAAGAGTTGTCGTTAATTGGGACATTTACCAGCAAATTCAAAATATAAAATGGAAAGAATATGACCTCACCTTATGTGCAAAGGCAATTCTGAATTTTTATCTTCAAACTGGCTAGAGTATATAATGAACGTTTAAAAAACACTTTGAGCATATGCAAAGCTGTGCATTTAAAGGTCAAGTTTTGTACAGATTCAGCTGAGATTTTTTATATAATAACAGGTATAATTTTTTCTGTGAAAAAATCATGTTCCAATTTTTGATTAACCCAAACATAAATAACGCTAATGTATGAATTGCTCATGAAAAAGTCATGTAAAATTCAATCCTAGAAATCGATATAGAACTAATTCAATTTTCACAATAAAATAATGCAAATTATGTATTTGTGAATAGTGCTGAAATATTAATACTTTTTTAATAAAAATTGAATAAATTAATAAACTTCTTTGTATACAGGATATTTCACGAATAGTAATAGAGTTCAGTGCTCACGAGATTCAAGGAAAGATTGAGATATTCGTAACTTTTGTAGTCTAGTGCGTTTATCCGGAAAGTGAAAGAACGTGGGTTCACAGTTGAATTTTCTCTCTTTCCTAAATATAGGATGTTTCAAAAAGAATCACCCGATTTGAAATGCGTATATTACGAAAAATATTGAACACACATAGACACTAAAGATTAATTTTATATTACATGGCTAATCAAAGTTTTTTACAAACCAAATTAAAGGTGCTCAGTATGTCCACCTTGGGATGCACTGTATGTCTATACGGTAGTCAAATTTGTCCCAAACTTTTGCGAGCATGTTTGCATCCACTGCCAGTGGATTTCTGTGAACTACGTACGAAACTCTGTCGGATGCGCTCCATATTTTCGTCTGACAAGAGGGGACGGCCAGGGGATTTCCCTTTACACAGAAAAACCGTGTCTCGGAATTGTTTATATCAACGGCTGATGCTCTGAGCAGTAGGAAGTTCAACAAAAGGGTATTGGCGACGAAAAGCACGATGAACAGTTGTTACGAACTCACACTTCGCGAAGCTTAGAACACAAAACGATTTCTGTTGTGCAGTCGCCATCTTGACAAACACTGTAGTGGCGGCCGAAGGAAGAGCGTTAGCTCTACCTGTCGGCAGCTGCGTAAAACTCGAGATTTCCCTCTTTCTACCTATACATTATTCGATCAAAACGGATTAAAAGCTGAATAGTTATGATTTTTTTTAAATCGGATGATTTTTTTGAAACACCCTGTATATCTTCGCATCAGCCAGCTGTTAAAAATCCTTGGTATAGTAATAGAGGGCTGTCACATAAATTTCGGAAAGAACGTCTGCATTTTATTATGATACAGGTGATGTACAGTTTTTTTGTCAAATAATTTTTTACATTATCTGTATATTTATGATGTACAAATACAATACCTAAATCGAAAAAATAATGCTCTATCAACGCGCAACATTAACGTAAATAGCTTGTTCAGTGAGCCTAATTGATACTTTTTAACGTTGAAAATCATCGTTAGGTTCAGCAGTTGCCATTGACAATCGTTTATTGAAAAAATTGTGAAAAAATTTTTACTCTCTTTCAATACTACATTCTAATTTAAAAGTTAGATGGTAGCATCAATATTCAGTGTGGGTGCTTTTTTCCAACTCCCAGAAAAAGTATAATAACCTATACAATCATCCATTCCGTTCTCACGTTCTAACTACCAAGGCTCTCTATTACAGCGCTTGACCTCTGAGGGTGGTCTCTCTATGCGGTCACCATGAGACCGGTATTTTATGGGACTCGTTTTTAGTTTTTTTTAATTAGCGGTATCAAAAATGTTTCCCTTTCGACTTTATCATATTCATTCGATTTCATTTGTAGTTGAATGGGATTAAATTGATATCAAATCCATTTGAAGAATTAAATCAATGACTTAAAATGCCGTTGGGAGGAGCCGCTCCTGACGGATAGTGTCCGAAGGAGAATTATTTGGTTGATTGTAAAATTAAAGAAAAATATTAAACATTGTAAAATACCAGCTCAAAAAAAGAAATTTATAAATACAATTGTTTCACCTCCGTAAAATGATAATTAGCGAATGAAATTTATCCTTCGTAATATTTCGATGAAAATTCATTGCGAGATATCGGTGATTAGAATTTTAGATTTTTGCCACTTCTTACGTGCTAAAATGACCAAGTACCGAAAGAAACACGAAAATGGTCATACAAAATTGCAAAAATCAGTTCAAAGTTTCATTCAGATGTTACAGAGTAAATTTATTTTCGAGTGTAAAACTTTTTTAGTTTTCATACATCCTCAAATTATAAATTTTACGGTAGTAAAACTATAACAGATCAATTTTCCATTTTCTTTGTGATACTTATCCGTACTTTACATTGATTTTACAAATACAAATGTGCCGCAACAGGCAAATTACCTAACGAGTTGGCTGAAAAAATTACGCCCATAAAAATATGGATGTCAAATGAAACCAAAATAGAGCAACCTAATATAAAAGCATATAATCACCAAAAAATAATAATTAACAATATACAGTATTAATAATATATGAATTAATTTTAATGAATCAATTAATCATCATGAACATGCCAGTTTCTCTAACGCTTAAGAATTAGTTAGTAACTACAAATACAAATACAAAGGCCACAACAGGCAAATTGCACAACGAGGTGGCTGAAAAACTATGCCCATAAAAAATACGGATGTCAAATATAACCAAAATACCAATATAAAAGTATATATAACCAAAAAAAAAAATTAAATTAATTTAAAATTTTAAACAATTTGATCACATCCCCCCGACATCTACGTTCCTCCAATGTAAACATACTCCAGAAATCGAATCTTTCTTCATTGCTCAAGCCTTGTGTGCCAACAAAAGCACGCGTAGCTTGTCTGCACCCACTCAACCAAGTCTAAGTCCTTCTGTACATGATACATACATCATCCTTACATCATAGTCCAGTGCAGGACGAACTAAGCTTCGAAAAAGCGGAAAAATGACGTTAGGAGAACGCGAAGAGACCTTTTTAAGAATATAACTGAGTACCGTATATACTCGTGTATAAGCCGAGTTTTTTTGTGGAAAAATTCGTTCCTCAAGTGAGGGGGGGTCGGCTTATACACGGGTCAATTTTTGACGAGAAAATATCGACCGTCGCAATCAGTAGTCATTTTTGTAACTATAGATGGCGCTAACGATTAGTAGCGATAGATGGTGTTGCAAATCATCAGATTGATTTTTGTAGCTATAGATGGAGGTTATGTTATTAGTGTTAGTACTTTCCAGGTTAAATCCACGTGGTAATTTTTTTCCCAGGCAGTACAAGTCGTGATCACCCACAGAAAAATCATTGATCTAGTGTTGTGTCAGTAAGTATCAACGATCAAAAATCTAGAAAGCAAAAAGATTTGCGTATGATGCGTCTTTCAAACTAAAAGTTATCAAATTCGCCGAAGAAAATAACTGTGCTGCAGCTCGGACATATAACGTCAATGAGAAACAAGTGAGAGAATGGCGGAAAATGAAAGAAAATTTCAGCCATGCGGAAGACAAAAAAGGCTCTTCAAGGAAAAGTATCGGTGTTCTCTCAACTTGAGAAGGAATTGAATGAATGGTTGCTACACCTCAGGCTGAAAGGTACGTACAATCGTGACAAGGACAGCCATTCGTCCGAAAGCATCGAAACTAGCTGAGAGTGTTAAATTCAAAAACACAAATCCAGAAAAGTTCTATGCATCCCTAGGTTGGTGCACTCGTTTCATGAACCGTTTCGACCTGTGCTTACGCCAGCGAACAAAGATCGCAGAGCAAAGAACGCAGACGAATTGGAAAGCAGAATTGAATCTATCCAAAAGTTCATAATTAAAATGCGAAAAAGACATGGATTTGAACTGTCACAAATCGGTAATATGGACAAAACTCCAGTTACTTTCGATTTTCCAATCAACAGAACTGTTGATGAACTCGGGAAAAAAAACATCTTTGTTAGAACAACTGGGCACGAAAAAACACGATTTACGGTCGTGCTATCGTGCATGGCCGATGGAAAGAAATTGCCTCCAGATTTTCAAATGGAAGAAAAATCCTCCGAACATGTAGTTCCCACCAAGAATGATAATGAAAACAATGAATCCAGGAAATATGAAACAAAAGGCCCGGAGCAGTGTTCGAGAAACCGGCATTATTGGTATGGGATATTTCAATAATGGTGAAACCCCTACAGAACCGATAATATCAAAGCCGAGGCAAAGAAATCGAAAACATCATTGGCTTTGATACCAGGTGGGATAACGTCGACTGTACAGCCTTTAGATGTGAGCATCAACAAGCCTCTCAAAGACTATTTGAGGAATTTGTGGATGGAATGGATGAGTTCCGATGATAAAGAAACTACAAAAAGTGGTGCCTTGAAGAAACCTGACATTAGCTTGGTGTGCCAATGGGTACATGAGGCGTGGAATTCTGTTTCCACCGAAATTATCATCCGATCCTTCAAAAAGTGTTGCATAAATAATGAGATGGATAGAACTGGATATGATATGACAATGGCGATAAGACAGTCCAGATGAAGATAAAAATGAAGATGCCGCACCCCCTTATGATGATCTGATGGATTATGATGAGCTTGGGGACTCAGAAGAAACGGTTTAAAAAGTTTGAATCATTTTCTTTTGTAAATTTGCGTAAGCTATTCATTTTGCTTGAAAATATAAGAATTTTTTTTCTTTGAAATGCACGGATTTTTTAGGGTCGGCTTATACACGGGTTTTCAATTTATTGCGGTTTTGGTGGTCCTGAAGTGGGGGGGGGGCGTCGGCTTATACACGAGTATATACGGTATTCTATTCGCTTTTTGACCACCGCTGAATAATGTTCAGAAAACCTAAGTCAATCAGAATTCCCAAATCAGTGACCCTAGTTGCACCCAGGATAGTAATACCATTCAACTCATAAGTGAAACGTGGGTTCTTCGAACCAAAATGAGCGACTATGCACTTATCAACACTAAAGGTCAAGCTCCATTCACTAGCGCATGCTGCAATCATGTTCAAGTTCGTCTGGAGCATCTCCCTATTGCTTGGATTCCTGACTATCCCCATTAGCTTCACGTCATCTGCGAATTTGCTTACAATCCCCCTTGATACCCCTGATCATGTTTATCGATAAAAAGTACAAAACGTATGGGCACAAGGATACTTCCTTGAGAGACTCCACTTTTTTACCCTGTGCAATCAGAAAATTTTCCGTTCAACATAACCTGTTGTGACCTTTCTCTCAACCACGATTCTATCCAAGAAAATTTAGTTATAATCCACAGAATGTTATTCCTTTCTGATACTCTTCGCGAAATGCCCAGTGAAATTCAAAATAAGATTTTTGAATTTGAACGGATTTCATTAATGAGTGAAATGTATTATTTTAACTATTCAATAAAAATAGAAACTAATATCAACCATCCTCCCAACGGTAGTTTGTATAAAAACATTATTCAACTTGAAAAAAGTACGTAAATATATAAAAAAATGGAATCACGCAAATTAAGATTTTAGGTATTTCGCATTTTGAGTATAGAAGGGGTACAATGGGGAAATAATCATTTTTGGAGCCCAATGTATCGAGGGAATGAAAAGAAATCTATATAATTTTGGTAGAGAATAAAAGGGCATGAAGAAAACAATAATCACTAGACAACAACAACAACAACAACAAGCGGCAGTAAATCCGGAACATCTTTGCTGATGGAAGATTCTCCAGAGTCATCGATTTTCAGAAGCGCGTTGTAGTTCTTACTTGTGTCTCTTTCGCCTCGTCTTTGACACTAGAACGGTAGGTAGGCCGTTTTGGCTCGCATCCAGTTTAAATCTTCACCAAAGACAAGTAGACCGGTATACAAGAAGAAATACACACTCAACTACTTACGTTGCTGATTGAATTTGAACGATATAACAAAGTGCATTTCGAAAAAAAAAGCACCAAACGTCTCGCTTGTTTTTCGTATTACGACTATAGTAAAGAAAAGGCCACCACAAGTAATACCATCGGCACATACAATTTCCATAAAGGAATCGTTTAAATTTTAAAATATATTTTATTAATTTTGTAACTGGACAATAAATGAAAATTCTCTCAATTAACCCCTTCATGGTTTACCACCATAGAAACGCATTGAACTTTTTTTTATAAATACTGATGTAAATGGGTGCTGTTAGAATATTTTTAATTGAAACAATGCATCAACACGGCAGTTTAGTTAATTAAAGTGTAATTTTTAATTAGGGTAAAATATACAGTTTGTTTTGATTTTAATGTTATCTACAAACAGGTAATCTTGCTCAGAAAAGTTTAATAGTTTTTCCCTTGAGTTTTGTTTCCAATTCACTTAATTTGGTGCAATTTTCTACATCTCTGAACACGTAAAATTTCAGCAGTTCTCAGAAAATGACACCGACAAGGAATCAATTCTTTTTAGATAAAAAAAAGTATTGTCCTTATACAGCCGTATTTTCAACTGAAACGACACTAAAAGATATACATTCTGAAATATCAAAAAAACAATTAGGAAAGAAATTGATATAATGGGTATTTTGGCCATGTATTATGGCATGCATATTCAAATACAGAGTGTTCCGTTAATAGACCGACAAACTCAGAGGGTTGTTAGTAGACATCAAGAGAAACAAATATTGCGATGCAACATGGTGTCGCAAACCACGCTGAGAGGGTGAAAATCGCGAAAAACGCATGCAGGCTGAGTCCAGAGGAGACGAAAGGTGGATGTCAGTTGATCGCTAAATGCGGTTCGTGGGTTCGCTCACCATATCTGACCTAAGCAGCGTCGCGAAACGCATACGCTGGGGTAGGATCACGCGCTGCGGACGACGTAAATTAACGCTATTGCGGTAGTAAGCACGTGTAGCAGTTAGTCTGTTTCAATGAGTATCGTGACGGCTGACTACACGCCCGCAGCGAGCGATCCTACCCCAGCGTATGCGTTTCGCGATGCTGCTTAGGTCAGATATGGTGAGCGAACCCACGAACGCATTCAACGATCAACTGACATCCACCTTTCGTCTCTTCTGGAGTCAGAAAATGCATGCGTTTTTCGTGATTTTCACCAGCTCAACGCGGTTTGAGACACCCTGTTAAATTGCAATTTGTGTTCCTCTTGCTGCCTACTAATAACCCTCTGAGTTTGTCGGTCCATTAACAGAACACCCTGTATATACCGGACCATAGAGGATTAATTTCATACCGACTTACATGCGGTTTAAAATATCTCACGATTATACGTTATTTTGGATTGTATAACCCTATAATTACGGCACTTGGTTTCCCCCTTACTTCTAATCTCATCTGCCATTAAAATTGCATAATGCGCGCGTCTCAGATAAACGAAATTATTTATTTGAAATTATTCCAGTCATTCTCCTGATTTTATTCTACTTACGATTGGGATTCTTTACGATTCGTTCCTGTCACATTATGTGATGCATTCCTCCACAATTTCCAACTCAATTGTCTACATAGCCGGTAATTTCGATAAAATGTTATTAAAGAGTTTTGATAAATTTCGATTAAAAAATATTGCATGTAATAATTAAATTTGAATACATGAGTGTTGAGCAAAATATACAGGCGTAAAGAAGCTAATTTAATTTTTGTAAAGTGATGAAATAAGTTGAAAAAAGAATTGATCAACTCTTTGTAAGACAATTTAACGGAAATTAACGAGTGTACGACGTATGAATTATAAATTGACTCTATACACATTTCATCATATTCCTTGCAACAGAGTAGTTAAGTAACGCAATAGGAGAGGCTAATTTAATAAATTAAAAAAACGCACATCGAATGAAAATTAACTTAATGAATTTGACATTATCATTGACAGTTTATAGAAGATGACATAAGAAAAATCACAAATCGTCAATTCATAAAAAAATATTAATGGAGAATCAGACTTTGCTAATTCAATTGTAAATAAACTATACATATATATGATAGTGTTAGCTGTAGCTTTGAAGCATCATTAATTAATATGATTTGATTAGATTTTTTTTAATTTAGATACACATGTATTTATAAAAGCAAATATCCTACCATCTCACTAATTAGATGAACGCCATCTAATTAGTTGCTATTCTCGAAAAATACTTTAAAAATATTATTCTGAGATTTTATTCTTAAACGTAATGCATGTTCAAAATTTTTTTCATCAAGTTGAAACATTATGAGAGGAAAGAAATAATTAAAACATGCTTACGCGAGGAAACATGAAGGATTAAAAGTTTTCAAATCTGTAGAATAATCGCTTTTTTTTTGTCTTTTAAATGAAAGTTGTATCTGTTGCAGTGAAAGATAAAAAAAATTGTATCATTTTATCCCCTCTCTCTCTCTCTTTTGACTCTCATTTATATTTGTATATTTAAAAAGAAATATTAAAGAATGAAATTTCACTGAAGATATTTTATTTTTCTCCTTCGGAATAATCTTTTTTATTCGGAAAAAAAATTTAATAATCAAAATTTTTATAAAGGTATGCATAAAGTTTTATTTTTGTGCTTGAATTCTTTTCCCAAAACTATGAACGTTAAGGCAATGATAATGTACATGAGAAGGATTTGTTCACATTTTATTTATACATTTGTTTTTGTTTTTTTAGCTACTATGCGAGATATCTTTTTTTCAAAATAAAATAATATAAAAATTTACAAATAAAAATAAAGCATCAATAAATAATAGAATTTATTTTTTCTCCAAGACATGATATTCTTATTTCTGTGTTATTGCCTGCGGAAATCATATTGTATAGTATTTATAAAAATATGTTTTTCTAACGTTCTCTATCTGAATACACCTTATTATATATGAAAGAAGTTAAAAAAAATATCGGCATTTATATATATATTTGCAAAAACACTTGGAATAGCTGATATATCTTGTACAAATATATTTTCCATTTGAACGACTTTCATGTCAAAGGAATATCAAGTCTATTCAAAACATGGACCATCCATAGCCTGATGTTGGGAAATTTTCAAGAAAGAGATAAAGTAACACTAACGGAGTTTTGGTGCGGATTTCCTATTGTTCTGGTTGAATTCAATGTTCTCGTTCATTCAATGATACAGAATGATAATTTAACTACCGTTACTTTGAGAATCTTTCTGCCTTGGATATTGAATATCTGTTTTCTCCCTCAAGCATCTAATGATAATCAAGTGAATAACATCCACCGATACGCATATTTATATGTATACATACAAGGAATGCGTGTGTGTGTCCTGCTTATGTAACCGACACAAGTGGTAACGATCATTACGCCCACTCCATTAAGCTTTTCATCTCGGATTGCATTCCCAAGAGGAAAATTCAATCAGCCTTATTTTCCAAGGGTTACTTTCAGCGTTTCTTAAAATGCATGCTAGTTTGATTAGCGTGTGTGTGTGTTTGTGTGACTCCTGCGAATTTCATATCCCTAACGTTCTGATTGTGAATGCTTCCGTGCATCCTAGATCCTAGAACTATTTACCATATAAGTTGATAAAAAAATTCCGGTAGGAATATATTTCGCACGTAATCACATCTCGTGATTCATTTTTGCATTTTCATGGTCATTAACCCATAGATTACGTTATTTTATAGGGTACAGTGATTCTTCCGCTAACGAATTATTTTCGTTAGCCGAAACGAGATTTCGCGTAGGTTTTTATGTAACATCGTTTAATCCGTTCCGGGTACTGCCCAAAATTTAAAGATAAGTTTTAAAAAAAAACAAAAAAAACAAAGCTATAAAAAACTGATCGAAAGTTGAAATGAACAGCTTTAAAATTGCACAAATGAAAATTTACAGAAAGATGAGAAACTGAAGATATTTTTATTTTAGACTATGTACGCACACACACATTCACCACTTTCAGTTTTCTAAAGCTGGTTCGTAGTTCTACCGAGTTCGTAGATGTCCCCATCCATTTGTAATTTGGTCAACTCATTTCTGTCTCGTACATGCAGATGGAAGAGATAAGCTTCCAGAATGTCCGGACTGTTCAGTTTGATGATAAGTGTCTTGCACTGAACGCGTGCTCTTCTTTCAATTCATTATCTTTGGCTGAATCTTTCATTGTACAGAAGTTTTAAAAAGAGAAGTGCAAGTACATCTGGAAAAAGATTCCGAGGATTCTAGTGGCAGTAATTCTGATGATGATTGACGCTAAAATTCAGCTCAAGACGCGGCTTTTTTGTTAGCACGTGCATCCATATAAACGAAAATCTTCGTTATCCGAATCCGTTTTCGTTACCCAAGGCAGAAAAATCTTCGTTAGCCGAAAAGTTCATAGGCTGAGTTATCACTGTTTTAGAATTGTATTTTGTAGCACATGCTCCCATCGGTATTTGCCATCAACTTCATCGCGGTGCTTAAACACACTGCTGCATTCAACAGCATCTATATTTGTATTCGCAACCATGATTACCAAAATAACTTGGAATACAGCAGCACATGGAATGAAATTAGAAAAAAAATCGTTCGAATTTGTCGAATAAAAGCAATTTTCTTAGTAAAACATTCTTAGATTCTTCTTTATTTCTTATTTTTATGTTTTTAAGAATCCATCAGAATCGAAGAGAAAAATTTCACGTGCGACTTTTTTTTTAAATTTTTTTTTTGGCTTTCTCTTATTCTTCCAATTTTCAAATTCACACCTGCTACAGCCACTGAAAGTTTCGAGTCACGTCTCAATATTGCCTCACAGCGGAATACCAAAATAATAGGAGTTTTGTAAGGTGTCTAGAAATTCTAGAATTAGAGCTTTTTTAGAAGAAAAAACGAAGAGGCAATCTCTTCCAAAAACTTCAAAACAATTATTCGAAACTGAGATAATTACATATTTGTAATTTGAAATCCGAAAACACGAAAATTTTCTTTCATAAATTTTTATTCATTTTTGCTTTTTCTATAAATAAATAAGAGTCGTGATATATACTATATCTTGACCGCTTCGCTTACAAGCGATTGGGAAGAAATTCGGATGATCTGCGTTTGACGAATCAGCGATAAATATGGTAATCTTGTCCTAATCTAACCGCATGTTAGAAAAACGAAGGGAAAAAAGTAGAAAAGTGAGGAAAAAAAGTAGAAAAGTGAGGAAAAAAACAAATGAAAAGAAAAAGCAGTAAAAAATAGATACTATACTCTCTTTCTCTTACTTCCAGATACGAGAGTAAGTTACGAAGTAGACTTACATACCTGTTCTCTTTCACTCTTATGTACCTGTATATAGTAGAAGGATACATTAGAGGTAAAAAGAACTACTTTTTTCATAGGGTTGCAACAAAGTTTCGCGGTGATGAGGAGTAGGAAAAAAAACAGAGACTTGTTTGAATTTATTCCACTGGTGTTTGGACGCAATATTACGTCCTTGATCGTAAAGTGGTTAATCTAGTCCAGCGTTTCTCAACCTAACACGTTCCACCTCTGACCTCGATCGTGAAAATGATACATACGGTTAGCAGGCACACGTTAAAACTTAATTGTGATTGAATGAAAATTACTCCATGGCATGGAGATGGCAATACTGCATCGATGAGTGAACACGCATGATTATGTTTTTGTCTCCTGTGTTACGCCTACTTTACTGTGTGTTTGGATCCGTTTTTTTTTCCTCGCTTGGTATAAATTTTGTATTTATTTTTTATTTATTTGTTATTCTTATCGCTCTACAACCGAATTGTCCGATTTGTAGTTTTATTGATGTATCGTGGTTAAGGGATCACCAAACACGATCCGCAAGAAGAGAAAATCTCTCTCTTCGGCATCGTCGGATTTTGTACAATGTAGGAAATCAAGTCGGAACAGCGAGAATGTATTCGGAGACTCAGATCTGCCCAATTTAGGGGCCGATTTCGATATGCGAGTTGCACTTCGTTATCTGGTTGAGGCCGAATCTGAGACCAAGTCTCTATTGAACAAACTGCTTAGTAGATTAGATCATTTCACAGCTTGGTTGCAAAATGTTGAGGATTTCTTCTTCGAACTGGAATCACGTGGCGATCTACAGGGAGAAAACAAACCCGCGTTGCTGAGGGAAACTGTGCTTGAGCTGATCCAACCCTCATTTCCGATCTCAGTGAGTTCAAAATCAAGGCCTAAAATTTTATAGCTGAACTGTAGAGAGAACTAGACTATCTAGAAAACCGCCTCAGAAGAAAGAACCTGATCTTCACCGGTTTGAATGAATCGGCTTCTGAATCACCAGAAGATCTACGATCGGTGATCTCCGACTTATGCAAGGAAAAGGTGGGAGTGTCCGATATCAAAATTGAGAGAGTACGCCGCTTGGGCGCGAAAGAGTCCAACCACCACCACCCAATAATCTGCAAACTGCTCGACTTCAACGATTCCATGGCAATAGTGGCAAACTCAAAGAAGCTGAAGAACACTGATATTTTGATTAAACCGGACTATTCCTGGAAAGCTTGACTTGCACGAGCCTAACTCCTGGAATTTACGAAGGACCACTCTTCGGGGAAAATGACTATTTTCGTCTAAGATTCAACAAACTTTTCCTGAACGATTCTTGTGTTATGTATGATGAGACTGATGAGAAGGTATTCAAGTGCTCACCTCGTTGATACAATAGCCGAAGCCCGATCAAAGTTCACTCGTGGAATGTCACGGGAATTTGTCCTATCGACAATCAGAGCTGGGATATCGTATCGAAAAATGATATTCTTTGTGACTGAAACCTGGTCACCTACTCTCCCTGCAAGACTTGTATGTACTCTTTCCGATTTTAACTTTGTGTTTTCCATCGCAACTAGAAATACTAGCATAGGTCGTTTCAAAAATAGCTGTTTTCTGTGTTTTAGAAAATGTATAACAATAAAACCCTTTACAGGGATGATTTTTTTTTGTTGCGATCGAATGCTTGACAACCTACAGAGTTTTTATTTGAATTTTATTTTGGTATATATTAATCCATCCGAATGGAATGCTATTTTCAACATTGTTTACAGTTTTATAAAGCCCAAATTGCAAATTCATATTGCTTGGTGATTCTAACGCTACACAATAGGCCTTTCTAATATTTCCGCAGATCAGGATATCTTGCCCACTGTTATGCATGAGTTTATATCATACCCCACGACCAATATCAGAGGCCGTATGCTTATAAATCGATGCAAAATCAATCATTTAATTGCTCTGGATGGTCGAGATATCGGAAATAATTTGGTGGTTCGCTAACCTACGTTACAAATACAACGCCACAACAGGCAAAATGCCCAACGAGGTGGCTGAGAAAAAGATGCCCATAACAAATATGGATGTCATATATTTCAAAAATAGTTGTGGATTAAGCTTTTTACTCGCTTAACCTTTCCAGCTTGACAATTCATTCTGAAATTCTCAATCTTTCCGACTCCATTCATTTACCCATTCAATCGGAGTGAACGTAAAGTGAAATTACTTCAGTACCGCTACTCTATCTAAAATCTGCTTTAAGCTCAAAAGGTTTTTTTTGGATTCCCGAGAAGTGCGAAATTTTCAGATCTAACGTTGGCATTCAGCTTTCCCAAATCTATGTTTCTCACTAAATCGAGAAACACAGCACGTTTTCTCTGTCGCTATAAAAAAACTAATGTATTTTAGATCATTTAAAAAAAAATTGAAGATCCCGATCAGTATAAAAACAGTTCTAAATTTTTTAGGTTTCTAAAAATTCTTTGATTATATGCATTAATTCTAGAAAAGGTCAAAATATGCAAATATATATGGCCCGGACATATGCATTTGCATATGATCCGGGCTCTAGTTATGATATTCCAAATTCCAGGAAAATAGTCTCCTTTTACGTCTGCACAAAAAGGTTCTATCTCCAGCCCACAAAATTACCGTCCGATCTCACTTATGTGTACAATTTCTAAAGCATATGTTTCCATTTCTTATCATAAGTTACAAAATTGGATCTCCGTCAATGACATTTTATCCTCTTTTCAGGCTGAGTTTAGAAGTGGGCACTCTAGTTTAGACAATAATCGTATTTTAGACACCTTGATTCAAAAGCTCCTCTCACGGGGTCGTCAGAAACTACGTATTTGCCTTCTCCGTGGACTTCGGGGGCTGCTTTTGACTCAATAAATAGAAACCTACTCTTCACTAAAGTTTTTGGTGGAGTTAGGAAGGCTCCCAGTGGCTTTCAATATGTGTGAACGTACTCTCAAATGGTTCGATAAAATAAATAACTCACAGAATCATATACCCAAACTTTGTATAAAATAGTGCTTTTATACCAAATAAGGCTGAGGATGCCGGTTTCGTAACTTTCTGTTAGAAATGGCCCTCTTTCTCCTTTAGGACTGCTCTTTGAATCCGTGATTAATATTTTTATGAATAAATTTGCCGAAAAAAATTGTTCTCAGCACTTCAAACTCTTTTTATAGATATCTTAATATCTCCTTCTGTGTCCAGAGCCGTACCTCAATAATTCTAACAACAAAATATACACTTTATCCCTTTTACTAGCTCGCTGTAATTCTGTTTTGGGTTGCAGCCGATTCAACCACCACTGCTCTCGCTGTGACAGGTGATGCACCACGGACTTTTTTTTAAATTACTGCTGTACCTGCCCGATGCTAATTTCCCTACGTGATCACCTTTTTTTGATATCTCTCACCCTTCTCTTTCCAATTTGAGCCGTTTTTTCAATTTCCTTCCAGGTTGGGTTTTTTCTCTTTTTTTTTTTTTTTTTGTATGCTCACGGGCTTTGGACTCAAATAATAAATTACTTCTCCTACTCCATGGTGTGCAACTAATATTAATGGTATTCTCACATGTTTTCAATAATAAATTAGTCCAGAATAAGCAAAATTGGTAGTCAGTAATTATATACTGTAAATTAGTAGTCCGCAAAATTTTAGTGGTCAGCAAAATTTTTTCAATCGAATTTTATTTGTAATCGATATTCAACCTGTTTCATGAACCAAACTCATTTGCAGTACCTAATTAATCATTCTCATTCATTCGTCAATAGTTTAGTGAATTCAAACTAAGTCTTCGTTATTATTCCTATGGTAAATTTATAATTATTTTACGTCTACGATAAATGAAGAACAGTAGAAACGAAAATGAAGCATCTTAGCATCCGAATATGGAATTTTTATTAAAGAAGAAAATTTGTTTTGAAACTAATATATTATGAAAATGAAATCACGAGGTAACATGAAATTTTGATTAGTATCGGAAAATACCAGCAAAACCCACGAACTACAAAATACTACGACTTCCATTAAGCGAAATACCTCGGAGAAGAACGTACTCAGTGTTAAATAATGGAAAAGCACATACTCTTCTAATGGCTTAGACATCAGTAAATATTACAAATAAAAAAAATCAATATACTATTGGATTTCTGAAACGCATATTAGGGAAAACAGAAGAGATATTAGGGTATCTTTGCATTTATAATGACGGAAAAAATCCTTAATGGACTTGGCGGGACTTATTTTTTAATATCTAATTCCACTACTATCACCTAGAGTAGCAATTTCATATGCATTTCTGTCATAACTTTAATATACGACCCATTTTTGTTTTAAGTCAAAAGCAAAAAAAACACTTATTGTAACATTTATTTTTTTCCAACAGCATATAGGGTTGAAATCAAGATAAAAACACTTGATATTTTTTCATGACTATCTTCTCCAACAAATCGTTTCATAGTATCGTATAAATCAATCCACTTTTAGTAAGAAGTCGAAAAGAAAACATAAGTGAACATCCGAAAATCTCTAAAGCTTCTTATCCTTAAAAAACCAAATCAAAACAAACGACTGAATTTTCTATATAATAATCTTTAAAAATATTTTTGAAAGTAACACCTTCTTCGAGAATTTTACTGTTTTATTTCATCACAAGCAACTAAAAAAGAAGAGGAACTCAACTTCTATTTCTGACCACGATCGATTTTCAACCGAAAGACGATACCTAACGATAATCTGTCTTAAATCGTCTCTTGTTATGGCCCAGAGTGTAGAATTAAGGAAAAGGCGTCGATTATCTGCCATCATTTAGTAATTAAGCAGTTATCGAAAGACTCATTGGCTTATGAAGTTGGATAGACCCATCTAGTGCAATCCATTTATTTCATTTTATTTAATTATCTCTAATGCCTTCAGAGTAGATTTCATTTGAACTCTTGATCAAGTGCTGTTGGGACTAAAAGTTCAGACTTACAGAAAGATAGAGGGAAAGATTTCATCGATGTGGATTATCTGTATAATTTTCTTACGGATTTGCAGTTATTGTGGATATTAATTAATTAAAAATTTGGCTGTGTGATGTGATTGATTTATGTCGATAGGATGACATTTAAATTTAGCTTATATTTTTTCAAAACAAGATAACCTGATGATAAAATCGGAAACAAAAGTTATATTTATGCTAAACTAATAAACCTCAAATAAATTATTCGATTCTTTCGAATTACACCATATTACATTTATCCTTAAAAGAAAAAACTTTTTGTACAGCGCTGTCAAATTTTTGCAAATAAATGAGAAATATTTAACGAAAAATCAAAATAGAACTACAAATAGATATAATCGAGTTTATCAAGTGCCGAAACCTAATAAAAGATCATCTCTTTCAGACCCGGCATGCACAAATGTGGTGGTTGCTTTTTCTCACTATCGAATTTTTCTTAACCTCAGGGAGTTAAGCCCTGACTAAAAGGATTGTGTAAGTTTTAAGTTAGAAATGTGATGAATATGAATACTGTCGGCTTTCATCAGAGGGTAGCACTTAAAACTGAACTTTCAAGGGTTTTTTAAGATGACTCGCAGGATAAAGTGCCTCCGGAAAAACTGCGATTTATTACATAAAATTTAGCAATAAAATTCTGTAAAAAAATTGTATATGAATATGAATACACTTTAGATCCTCTTGGCTGAATAGGTTTAGACGAAGTGTATTTCTTCATAAAAAAAAACATTAAAAAAATGTAATTTGAAAAAAAATAAAGATTTACGGATATTTATTTTTAATGTATTTTTTGAGTATCAAAAATGCAAAAACATCAAGAAAATTCCAAAAAATGAATGCTTGGGTCTGAAAGGGTTATATAAAAAGATATTTCCCATCCATTGTCTCTAAGATATTGAATATTTTTCACACAGAAAATCAACTTGTTAAAAACATAAATCATGCAATTTTTTACTTCGTTAAAGGGAAACCATTTTGATGAATGTACTGCAACGGATATAACAACAATGCTTCACAGCGCACAATAATAATAAAAAAGAGAAATAATGAATAATATATTCTACTGATCTTCACAATGAGTAATTTAATACTAAACGTATATTCATAAATATATAAACACAAAAATACAGTAAAACATATCGAATAAATATAAAAGCTGTTGATAAAAATGCTCAATAACTAATTCCTTTTGGCCTGCTGGTAGGACTTTGCAGTCCCTTGATTTCATACATGTTTGTTCGCATTATATGTGTGTATTTTGTGTATTATATGTTTTTATCTGTATATTACATGTTTGTATTTGTATATTATATATTTGTATCTGTAATTTGTTTTGCTATTAAAAAAATAGGTAGGATTTCATTCATGTTAAATAAAAAATTATCCGTAATTTTCCATTCTGAATTTATCGAAACTGAATCACTGAATCATAAGGGATTTATCCGACACAAAGATGACACAGACTTCATGTAAATTAAAATGAATATGAAAAAAGTGGTGTGTATATATATATATATATATATATATATATATATATGATTTTAGTACTTTTTGACTACTTGCATATTCAAAATGTAATCTGATCAACAAAACCTCTAAAGGAATTTGAATTTCTGTTAAAAAACTGCTCAAAGATTCAAAAATCTAAGGTTTAAGTAACTGAAATGAAGTTGAGCCCAGGATGGATGGAAAATATTTGTTTTTGTACTCATGTGTACATATTACTGAATTATTAAATTTCAAGAGAATTTATGAATTTTCACTTCGGCGACTTTGTGAAGGGCAGCAAAAGATATGATATCTACAAAATCTGCAAACATAATATATATGCTGACAGTTGGCACAAATCCAGCACCAGAACGCTCGTTTTAGTATAAAGCACGCGCACAGCTCTGCAGTTCATTTCTTCTCCATACATGATGATAAAATCTTCATTTTCGCGGAAAAACCTTTAAAATCTGCCAAGATCGTAGTCTGCTAGTATTTCACTTTTAAAGAATGTTACGGATTCATTACATTCAATCTAAAATCTATATATTGCAATAACTCAGCTGCATCTCTTCAAAAAACAGCAACATAACTGATCGAGAATTCAGTATTTATCAAGAATGATGTATGTATGAGTACCAATTCATTCCTTTGACTTAGCCTGCAAACAATTCAAAATAGTGATACATTATGAGCATACACTACTAGCCCAAAAAATAAAGTTGCGGTATGATGTGTGTGTGTGTGTATGTGAGAGAGAAAGAGTAAGTATATCGGGTGCTCCAATGTCGATGACATGTTCAAAGTATATTTATTGATATAGCGATTACCAAAATACTGTAACATTTAATGGACCGTAAACTTTTTTTGCGATCACTATTAACCCTTTCCTAGCCAATTTCCCTGCAACCGCATATTCCCCCAGTTCTCTGATTAAGAGTTTGGTGGATCATATGTAACTATGTTGAGATGAGAACAAAATCAAATGTCTGTACAATACTTTCACATGATTCATAGTATTTTTTGCAACAGGAAGGAGTACAACTACATGAAATATACATTTCATGATTTTCGTATTGATAGCGATTACTAATAATAATAATAATAACATTCAGTACAATGTTTCAACGTGTAAGATCGGTTTGCTTCATAATTTAACTGATTAAAAATAGATATTCAAATACAAATACAAGGCCACAACAGACAAAATGCCCAATGAGGTGGCTGAAAAAAAGTTGCCCATAACAAATATGTGTGGATATCATATATCTAAATACAAGAACCCAATTAAAAATGTTTACATTATAAAATATTATACAATGCCCATAAAATGTATTTATGGTGCTGTCTTGTTCCAAGTATGGGGGGGGGGGTTGCGTCTTTGAAAGTTGATAAATTAGTAATGTTAATATTATCGGGTGGTAAAGAGTTTCAGAATTTTGGAATGAAGTAAAATGCTTCTTCAAAAGTGTTTTGTGAATCAGTGGTAGTGAGTATTTATTTACTGTTCAATCTATTTGAGAAACGAGAATTGTTTGTTGCAAAACAAATTGGCGTTTAAAAATAATTAAAGTAGATTTATAGAAGTAAAGCTGTGAGGAAGGATTACAAGACTGTGAAAAAGTTGTTTTGAAGGGGTTGAAAAATCATTTGCTCTCTCTCTCTCTCTCTATGAATCTTGTTGCTCTTTTTTGGAGTTTTGTAATTGAAGTTTTATTCTGTTATCCATTCTGGATTGCATAAAATAATAAAAAGGTCGAAGCGACCCAAACTGCAGAGTGGATGAACAAATAAGAAAAATGCATGTCTGACGAGATCCGACATGCGATAGGAAAGAGACAAAAAATGCTTCAACAAAAGACGACAAAAAAACATTTCTTACTGAATCAATTCTTCAATAACAGAATACTAGAGTTTTGAGATTAATTTCGTTTTCTAATAAGAATCATAACGGCAGACACAAGTCGATTTATGAGTATCCGGAGTTGGTGAAAACAAAGTTTAAGTAGATATAAAAAGATATATTGTTGAAGGATATTTATATTTTATAATTTAGTCTTCGATACGATCAAAAAAGAGAATTAGCAGGGTTTTCATATTCTCATTCATCATGCATACTCATACAAATAACGTATGAAAACCTTAATTCTAACATTCCATTCTCACAGGCAATAACTTCTAATGGTACTAATGCTAATTCGAAATATAACCAATACCAAATCTGTATAATTAATCTAAATCCAGTTATATAATTAATTATTGTTCATTAAATTCGATAAAAAATAGCATTAAATTAATGCCCATCGAGCTTTTATAGGAACAAATATTTTCGCTGCAGGATTTCTATGAATCTTATATCAGTTTTTACTAAGATTCCTATTGGAATGTTCATGCAGTATGGAGAGAGCTCTTAAATCCTCTTCGTTGACTATTAGAGTCACCAAGCTATTAACTAAAAGTCAGTTAACGCAAAGGGATATAACCAAGCTGTTTCTGACGGGTGATTAAAGGACGTTCAGGATTAAAACACAGCAAACAGTGTTGTCGAAGATTATCTCACATCATCATGTATATATACCTTCAGGCATTGCTTTCAAACTGAAGTGTCAGGAACAGAATGGAGTGGATCCGGTTTGCAAATTAAAGGAGATATGACTCTTCAGGTATAAATGACCAGTAATTTATAAGGAACCACAAAATTTGCACTAATTCTAGATTAATTCTCTATTTAATTAAACTTGGAAAAATGCAGGTATCATTTGAACTATACCGTTCCTAGTCTGTCGTTCATAGCAATCATTTCACACACAGTATTTTCAATGATGTTCAGATATGAAAATGGTAATTTTGATAAATTAATCGCAATTAATAGTGTGAATATTAATTAATGCGAATGTTAAGAAACTTTATTCCGTATTTAAATATCAACAGTAATATTGCAGCTTAATCTATATCTCATGATCAGATAAATTATAAAATCAACAACTATATGTGATTATTTATGATTAATTTCGTGTATATAAAGTGAGCTCGATTTGTAGCATATAATCCAAGAAGCAGAATATTATTTGAAATTGATCTTTTGTATTTGGGCGAGCGACACTGGAAATACACCTAATTAATTTCCAAGCAGTTTAATGACGATTAAATGTACTTTGAGCATGCCTCACTTTCCTCTTCAATCTCACTGCTTAGAATACTGTACTGTAATTAATTTAGGTATGCGAGAACAACGAGAGAATTCCTAATTCGATAGGGCAGAAGAAGTGTTTCATGCTTAGTTCAATAGCAAATTGTTTCCCATCTCGCTATCAATTGAATTGATACCTTTTCCCAATTACCGTAATTTCCAGATTATGAGCAATGCCTAGGAAAAAAAACTCGTGAAAAATTAAGTAAGTTATGTACAGGTATTGATGACAACTTCAATACAACGTTAACAAATATACACATTCATAATCACGAACCTCAAATCAACTAAAATGAAATTAGTAATAACGCTTTGAAAATACGTCGTTAGATATTTCTTTTACTATGCCATAAAATTATATTCTTTCACGTCAAGGACATAAGAAAAAAATAATCATGCAATTAAAATATAAAATAAAGAAAAAATACAATGGGGCTTAAAGACTTTCGTAATCAATCACTACCGTAGTCATTTTAAATGTGACGTATAAAACATCGAAACGTAAGTGTAACAAAAGTTATTTTTGACGCACATGTGAACTTCCAGTAATGCATTCGTATTCTTTGCACAGACATGGGAACAACTACAGCTGCTGGCGATTAATAACCACAGAATGAGAAGAAAAAATATTTTTTCATGAGGAAAACTAAGTAAAAGCTGACAATATATAAAGCACAACAGATTTTTAAAAAGAAATATTCAGAGAAATGTTTTCATGCATTTGAATGGGAAAAGAAAAAATAGAGCAATGAGAATCGCGTTTTTATTATTACAGTATTGTAATTTCAAATGTTGATTCAAACTATTCCAGAGCCCTGGTTGAAAAATAGCTTTCTCCCTCAAAAAACCTATAGACGACGATAAATATTATTTCTCTCACATTTTTTCTCATCAAATTTATCGCATTCTTTCCATTAAGAGCACTTTTCTCCTCTCGAATGAAATTCATTAAAAAAAATTTAAGACAGCCATTTTTTTTTTTTTTTTTGGAAACTGGAAAATTATTTTCAACGAAAACATTCGTTCACAAAAATTAATTAAAAATTTAAATATGATTTTTAGCATCAATCGGCATTATAATATATGAATTCCAATGTATATATTCCTTATAAATTATTATTATTATTATTTTATTGATATATATTTTTAATCAACAGAAAATGTTAATAAAATTTAAAAAAAAAATTGAATGATATAATCATAAAACTCTTCAATTCCTTCATGCTTTCTTATTTGATGAGTGAATTAAGTACGATAAGTACATAACACACCGATACCATTTACATGTTATTAAACAACCATCCTTTACTTTACACATAAATACGAGTAGTGTTCGTTCTCGGGAAAATTCACTAAATAGAAGAACTGGATCTCCATGAAGTTTCTTCTCTATCTTCTGTCCCCATCTCTTATAATCAGGATAGCAAATAATGCAAGGCGTACATAAAAATACGAGCAATGTGAAGTTCCGTCGCTTACGCAAAAAATATTTGTTCCGGCAAATAAAACAGTGTGTACAAATAATCTATCGTTTATCTCAAACTTGCTTCTTACGACAACAAAATATGGGAAGTAGGGGGAAAAAAATTTTCAGCTTTTCCCAAGGGGAATTTTCAAAAGGAAATGGGGGAAGCAATGAAATTTTTTTTTATTCTGTCTTTGGGTATTTTTTTTTTTTCAGAAGATGCAAACATAGGAAAGAAAGCGTACGCGCTCGCTTCCTATATGGAAGAATATCGGAAATCGAATGTGTGTGCTACTCCTTAGAAGGTCAAGGATTGAATTTCGGCGTTAGCATATTGATAACAATATTGTTTTCACCTCAAGATGGAGAAGCATTTTTTCGAAGATTTTTGGTTTTTTTTTTCGCTAACCAACGAAAAAATATATTTGCTAGAGAAAAATCAATCAGTTCTCAGAAAATAAAAAAACAGAAACTGCTACACGCAAGCATGAACGCTATCATTCCGAATGCGTATCTAAACATTGTGATGCATACAAAATTCGAATTTCACAATGTCACAATGCATCATACACTAAATTGCGCGTTGACATTTCGATATCTATTCTACATGCAAAATCAATTCCGTATGTTACAAATTAAGGGCACAGATTCATACAGAATTCAATCTGTTCTGAGTTAATAGAATACGGGTAGATAATGAACAGTGTTTGCGCATAATTTATACTCGAAAGACTTAAAGAACTGTTACAATATAAATAACAAAATCAAAGCTTTTCTTTGTCACCATATAATACTGAAACAAACTAAAAATTCGTCCACGTCATATCAGATCGGATTAAAATTTGCTTACGCTGTCTTCCAGACTGAGAACTACTCAGTACTGAAACTTTTAGCTCAAAATATCGTATGCAGTTTATTTCAAATAATTCTAACTAAGCGCGTTTAACATTTATTCCGTTTTATTCCCTGGGTTTTTTTTTATAGCGATGAAAACACTCCAACGTATTTCATCGAGTCTATTGACAAAGGCCTTTTCTTATAACATTCTTTTCATAGAAAATTTTTCATCATTTAGGTGAGTGTCTCTCGAAGAAAAGAGACTCTCAAGTGAAATTGGGAATTTTTTTTGTATGCTTTCTATACCAAAAAAAAAAACTCTACTTTCTTAGAAAACCCAATCTTTAGTAAAAAAAACTAGGAAATGTTTAATGCAACAACTCTAGTGAATTTTGATTGGAACCTATTATGATATCGTAAGTAAATCAGAAATTATCTATGGTATATGCACAGCTATTTTTTTCCTGTTGACGCCAGCTTCTTTTTCATACTTGACCTTGATGGCATGATTCTATTGTTTTTTTATATTTTGAAGGATGTTTTCTATTTGCATTAATGAACAACACCGATCAATAAATGTGATATGCAAAAAATTGCGTATTACTGGGAAATAATACTAAAAACAAATCAAAAAATGATAAGAAAGGCCTGTATGTCCGGATTCTGGAAGATTAATTCGAAATGATCGCTCATTAAGATTCTCAGTAGTTGGGTTAAACATCAGTGATATTTAATAAATAAATATTCTATTTTAAAACATTTATTGATATATATATATATATATATATATATATATATATATATATATATATATATATATATATTATTGTATATTCATAGATCACGGATATCTCCTTAACCCCTGAAGGGGGAGATTTAAATGGAATCGTCGGTTTTCACAGATGTTTAGTGAAAAAATTATAACTTTTAAACTAATCATTGAATTAATTTGAAATTTTTAATGTTTATAAAATAAAATCTTGTTTATAATATTATAGAAGTATCACTTTTGTATTTCTTGAAAATTTATTATATTTTCTTTGGTAATTTTTTTTCACTTCTACGGCTGCCAAAAATTGGATTTAAAACACAGCCTCTCCCGGCTGTAACAAAGAACTACTAACTCAATTATAGAGCACATTTTAGCTTAAAGGGGCTCAAACACGCTCTTTACAATAATAATTATTCCAGATGTTTTAAAAGCGCTTAATGGGCTAAAACATGCCCTTCACAATAATATGTCGGATTCCAACGTGTCAAGCAGAGCAGCAAACGTTCATCACTCACAATAAAATATGATAAATGAAAATAATATAATAGTTGCGATATTGTACAAAGTCGCATTATTTCTCTTTCGAATGATACCAAACATGCAGAGATCATGAAATAATGAATGGATTAACAAATTAAGATATTCAGTTGGCCGCCGCTACGTACTGAGTACGTATGGCGGCGGCATATGGTGATTTAATCGTTCGTACTGGGTACGTAGGACGGCGCGAGGGGTTAAAACGCATTTTCAATATACGTATATTTGGCTCAAAAGATAGAGATTTATATCTCATATGTAAAATTTTTTGGAGATGGTCTATAATATTATGTATGATTCTTTCAACTACATTTCATCCGATCTTCAGGGATACGATGAACAAAAAACAATAATAATCGACAACCACAATAGCCGATTCACCATAAAAACAACAGAATACCGACGATGCACAAATCTTATCCAATTGGAAAAAGCTGGTTTTGGTTATATGCCTTCTTGACCTCGATGGCTTTTGTGCTGGAGAAAAAATCGTGCAGTTCAACATCTGCCACCCCTTATTTTTCAATATTGAGCCTTCTACGAAAATAATTTCAGAATTCTCTTCCACGAAAATAATTTCAGAATTCTCTTCCACGAAAATAATTTCAGAATTCTCTTCCACGAAAATAATTTCAGAATTCTCTTCCACGAAAATAATTTCAGAATTCTCTTCCACGAAAATAATTTCAGAATTCTCTTCCACGAATAATTCGAAATTATATTTGCCTTACGAAGTCGTACTCTAAAATATTACGGTCAAACTTACCTCAAACCCGATGTTAAGTTAATCTTACTCTATATAAGTTTTATCGAATCGAAGCTTTCAAGATAAGTCTTCACGTTTCATTCTGGAAAGAATCTGTATTCACACATACATATAAATTATTACTTTTTTCCCTTTGTTCCGCTCAATCACTTATGGAAGTAAAAATTATAATCGATAATCTATATTATTTCCTTGCGACTCAACTGTTTTGGTTTATTTTTTGTGTTATCTTATTAACTATCATTTAAATCATTAAACAATATTTAGTGAGACCTTAGTATCCATAATGCTTATCGGTTCTCCGTGAATTAAATTTCAATCGGTAAAGTTTTCGTGGACAAAATAATTCAGTCATTGGTACAAACAAACGAGTAAAGTTTAATATTGATCATTACTTTGCTGCTAAGACCCCACAAATTACAGTCTGTTCGATTTCTATTCCCTTGAGTTTCCATTCGCACATTATAATCTCTTCAGATCGTTAAAACACAACCTCCTCTTCAATCTTTCTTACTAATCATTATACAAGTTATCGAATTCGAACAGTTTCGAATAATAATTAGAAAAATTATCGAGCTGTATTCATTGTACGAGTTTCTATTCAAATGATAATCCTTTATACAAACTTTAATGTAAACAATTTACATGGCTGCTGCCGTAGGACTTTTACTAATGAAAAGAAATGAGCTTAAAATCATGCGAGAGGGAACATGGCGTAAATAAATAGCTATTATTTCAATATTGAGACAATTTTTAAAAATGAACCTAAGCAAACACTTTCAACTGTATTATAAATAAATTTTTAAATAATGTATATACCGGTGGAAAGTCACATCCTTGTAAAATTTTTATTTTTGGAGATGTTGGTGATAGAAACATATTTTTAATTAGAAAAACTATCGAAATAACGGGCCCATTTTAGACACATCGTTTCTTCTATTAGGGACCTTATATGTACTGAAATAGAAAATTTAATTTTTATGCGGGGCCTCTGTCGTCTCATTTTCAATTATAATGTTAGTGCTCTGTCTCTCTTGAGCCCAACAAAAAAAAAAATTGCGCAGAATTTATCATTACGATAAAAATCATAACTAACCTATACATTTTTCGCACTATGATATTAAAGGGACATATGATGACTATATGAAAACTAGGCTACGACATCAAGGGGCAAATATCAAATTTAATGGCGCGATCTTCACAGCAATCTGGTTATGAATACGAGAAATTTCTTACGATGGTGACAATTTTATTTTTGTGAAAGAATTTATTCAAGAAATCTATACTTTGAAAAAAGCTCAAACTTTTAAATTAAAGTACTTTCTTATTGAGAACTGGAAACTAAATTAAATTAAAACGGGCCATGCGAAAAAATATGTGATAAGAATTGAGTCAATATTCAAGTTTTATATATAATATTTTAATTGGATTAAAAAAAAACATTATTTCCTTATCACAAATAATACTTTTATTTTTCACTTAAGGATTTTAAAAGACCCAACCAGATACAGTCGATGCTCGCTATAATAACCCGCTTCGTTCCACAGAAAACGGACGTTACATTGGGAAGTCGTTATATCGAACGTTTTAAAAAATCATAAAGTTTAGCTCAACCATTTTCAATCCAGTGCTGGATAAAGGTCTCCTCTAAATTTTTCAATTTTTCTCTGTCTGATGCTTTAGCGTTCCAGTTGACTCCAGCCACTTTTCTGATCTCGTCGATGCATCTGGCATGGAAACGCCTTCTTGGATGTTTAACACCACTGGGTACCAATCTAAATACTTGTGGTCGATCTGTTGTCCTGTCTTCTTGCAATATATCCAGCCCATTTCCATTTGAGACGTTTAATTCTTTCCATGATATCATATACCTTTGTGTGATTCCTTATCCAAGTGATTCGTTTTCTCTCTTCTTGTGATGCCTAACATACATCTTTCCATGCTCCTTTGCGTTGTTTGTAGACTTTGTATCGTCTTGCTTGTGAGTGTCCAAGTTTCAGCTCTATAAGTCAGTGCTGGTAGCACACACTGGTTAAACACTTATCTTTTCAGGCATAGTGGCATGTGAATTTATCGGGTATGGAAATGGTATTTATCGGTCGTTATATTGGATTAAAGATAACATGGGAGAAATATGAAAATATGTGGGACCTGTCGCACCGGTCGTTATAAAGAAATTGTCGATATAACGAGAGTCAACTGTATTTTGCTATCGTGGAGATCCATCGGTGGATTATCATTAAAAGTGAAATATATGGATCCAGAAAAGTATTAATGATTCAAAATAATATTTTTTATAAGAAAAGCACAAAAATGTGCAGTTAACGTTCAAATTCCAATAACATGCAATGATCAATTAAAAATTCCAGATTGTTTCACAAAAAAACAATCACGGACGTGATCAGAGAAACAAAAGTACCAGTGGCTGAACGTAATTAGAAAAATGAATCAAAATGAGGTTATAGAGTGAAGCAAAAAAATCAGATTTTATTCAGTAAAAATGAGTATAATATGCGCAAGAGATGATAGAAACACAAGAGAATGGTAGAAAAAAAAAAACTAATTAAATTACTAAGCTCAGACCTCGAGAAAATCAATACTATAGGTCTTCGCTGTAAAATAAAAAAAAAATATATTAAAGAAAACATTTTTTTTTTTTTTTGAAATGGAATATCAAAAAAAAAAAAATTAATGGAATTCAAAACGAAGAAACAAATTACGTCGTATGAATACCAAATACATACACAGGTTATTTTTGGTGAATGCAGGAAACGAAAAACAAAAGAATCTGTGAATGGAATAATTAAATGACAGCGAAAGCCTCGATCGAAAAGATTTTAGTGATTCTAACATTTTTCTCTCCGTTCGGAATTAAAGTGAAAAAGCTCGTCCATTTGTGTATCGATGTTCATTTTACGCTCTAACTTATATTAGGTTTAGAAACAAGGGGGCGTAATATGCACATGTACATTAAAAGCATTTAGCTGTAAGAGTATCTATGTCAGCCATGTCGACGAAGATAATTAGATTAAAAATGACTCAACCCACAGGATGCGATAATTTTAGAACGGTTGGAATTCCTCGTGCGCCAACCTACAGGGTCAAAAGGATAGAAGATGCGTTTTTTGCCATTGCTTGACTTACATTTCGAGATGCAACAAAACGTAAACTTTTTTTTTTCTAAAGTAATCCATCTTGCGTCCTTTCAAGCAATCAAAAGCTATAAAAGCTTTTACTCTCTAGTGTACACCCTACACCACACTCTGTTCATTTTTTCGCTTTCTCTTTATTGTTTTTTATTCACGTTTCTCTCTGACATCGGCGCGCTTTCCTTTCCTTTATAATTAAAGGGATTATCAAAGCTTTTTGGTCTATAAGCCTTGTCGAATGCTGCAGCATTGCTGTATTATTTGTAATCTCTACCTTAAAATGTGACTTCTAGCACGTTTCGCTTTCCTTTTTCAAGAGTAATTATTCATTTATCAATTACATTAACTTTTAATGGCTAATGTTCCAATTGGGAACATCGATGTTATTAATCCGAAAAAAATATATTTTTTGTTCATGAATGCACTTGATTTTCTTTCCTGAAGGAGTGAAGATTACAAACTTAATTTAGGAAACAAAAATTGCAATCATTTCAACACGTATATATGCTATAAATTTAATTTATTTAGATCACCTATTTTTAAGGGAGAATAAAATTTAATTTTTTTGTTTTTAATTTTAATGTTGTTTCTATGAACAAAAAATGCTATAAAAAATATTTTAATTTTTTTTTTCCATGAACTGTTCAGTTGATGTCTCTGAACTGAAGCATCAGAAGGGGAAATAAAAGAAAAAAATTATGAAAATCAATTTAAAGCTGAATTCAGTTCAGTAAAATTTCAACCAGTAAAATTTCTTGATCTTTCTAATTACCAAAGAAATTTAATATTTAAATGTAGATTTAAATATTGTCGAGCTATCGACGATTAAAATTTCTGATTTTTGCCTAATTTTTTAATGTTGCTTCTTTGCACGTGAGCAAGTCCAAAAAATATATAGGGACATTTTCTTCGTGCATTCTTCGATTAGTACGTCTAAACTGAAGGATCAGAAGGGGAAATATAAAAGAGGAAAAAATCATTCTAAATCTGAATTTGGCCGGTAAAAGGTTAAAATAAAACTTATCATCATTGTCAACAACTACTAACCCCCACATGCACCTCGTTCACATTCTTCTGCGGAATTTCTAACGAATAGATACATGTTGGAATGTGCGTGTATGTGTAGTGAACCTGGCGTGAAGTTTGTTTCTGTGCAATGCTTGTTATGCGTAGTTCTGCCAAATCTGCCATTACTTTTTCTAACTAGGAGTAAAGTGTAATGATTGAATGGTATCGTTGTAGACCTGTTGCTCTGTGTGCCGAGATTTTTAAAGAAGAGATCGGCTGGCATTTGGGAACCACAGAAAACCAACTTCAGCCGACCACCACAATGGTGACGGTGGGGTTTATACCCGGGTCCTAGCGTGGCGAGTCCGTCACTCGACCACCACAGCGACTCAGTATTGTCAACTGTCAGAGAAGCCAATTCGGTCTGATGGGGTTCGTTAATGATATCCCGGGTCTCACTATTCACTAGACGACAATGAAATCGCGTCTGACATGAAAATATACAATTCCGAACAGTTTTGACCGGCTGAACACAAATACGTATCTCTATGGAAAAGTTTTATTGGCTTTTGTTCTTTAGATATTACCATGTTAACTGTTAAAATTTGCTTTACGAGCGTTAACGCTTGGTGAAAAAGTGGTAAAAGGGCTATAGAACAACGTCATCAGGAAAAATGCTGGGTACTTTTCGACAATTGTAAGAGATGTTCCTTATGTCTAGTACAACAACGCAAAACGATTTACGTGTCAGACGCCGACAAATAAACTATTGTGCTGCAATACATTTGCGTTTCTATGTATATTAATGATGTGCCTCTATATATTGGTGAAGTTTCTATACAAGGGATCTTGTAAGTCCTGTTTCGACCTTTATATCTCGTTAAAGCCCAATTAGGAGTTACAGTACACCCTGGTTTTTTTTTCTGTACATTTATTTTTTCTGTATATATGTTTTTTTTATTTTAAGTATATATTTTAGGTTTCCTGTATATATGTTATTGCCGAAATTGGCCAGTTCGCGAAGTGGCCGGTGATTCTTGGCGAAAGTCCGATAACAAAAGACATGATTCGGGATGATCGTCAAGTTGGCGTATTTTTTCGTGATAATTATAACCACGTTAGTCATGGCAACCCATCAAACTGCGGTCACGATGCGGTAATAGTTTTCTTGTCCAAAATTTGGCAAAAAACATTTATATAATTATTTTTATAGTTTTTCCCTCAAATTTCACTTTTTTACCTCTCGTCACGTGGAGCTAATCCAATATAGCCGTTATAGCTATGTATAGACATATATCACACGTTGGCGATTTAAAAAATGGATTTGGCTCTTACAGGACTGCCTTATATCACCACATCGAGCTTTGGCCAGGGATCTCCAACAACTTCGCGAAATCGCCGGTCAAAGTCCGAACTATTTCTGCAATTCGGACTTTGGCCAAAACTCTTGTCCAATTCGCGAAGTGGTCGACTACGTCTCTCGAATTCGTGCTTCGGCAGTAACATATTGTTTCCTGTATACTGATTTTGTTTTCTATATACTCATGTTGTGTTTCAAAGTATGATATTGTGTTATCATGAAAGTATAAAAGTTCAATTTCATAGGAAACCGTGCCAAGCCAGCGGTTTTTTTATGGTGAAAGGTCAAGTTCGTGTTCAACACACCAAATTACATAAAAAATGAATATTTTTGTTTCGGACGCAGAAGCTTTGTTAAAATTAAGTGTTGATCTATAGTTATCCAACTGCAAAAAATCTAATTCATATTCTAAATGATTGTAATTATGTGGCGGTGGATAAGTAAAAAAACAGCGATATAATTATTTGTAAATATTTAAGGAAAGTATCTTTATATATATATTTGAGAATCGAAACGATTTGTTTCCTTTTGTTTTTCAACCCCAAGGACAAAATACAACAGCAGCCGCTAAATCCCATTTGTAACATCGTTCAATTTGTTTCGTTATAACGGAGCGTTTCAGGTTCAAGGTCACATGAAGCTCGAAAAATGGTGAAAAGAACACTTTTTCTCTTTTTTTCCCCCTTTCTCTCTCCCTCTTTCAACGAAGCATTCAAGTATGGAGAGAAAACTGGAATATTATATAGAATTTTTTATATCACACTAACATGAAATCATACTGGAACCGTATCCAGTGTACATGTCTCTAGCCAGTCGATTTCTGCCAGCGGTCAACGATATCGGAATAACTGCTTTAGTTAATTTTACTCGTCAAAAAAATTATTATTATTTTTTTACATTCATATACTCTACTTGTTTATTGTTATATTCTTCACTTATAATTTTATAATAATCAACACACACATGATTGACGAATTACTTGAAGTTAATCGTCAACCAAATTAAGACTAAAATTTGGATCGACTCATTTTACAGTGTGTTCAATTTAAAATTGAAAATGGTAATGCATCGAAACATCATCATGATAGCATATATGTGGAAGCATGCATAGATTTCGTCTTGCACTAGAACCTGGAAGTTCAGACAAAATGCCATAAATGCCCTTTTTTGAATATTTTCAAACATTTCATTTGTAAAAATGCTTTTTTTTCCTGCCTTAAATGTCAATTTCGACATTGTTTTATGTGTATCCGTGAATTCTAGAGGTCGTATTCGGTACAATTTGGATATTTTAGGCATAAAAGATTTCAAAACAACGGCTCTTTTTTTAAATTTCAATTCTTAGTGTAAATTCTTATCAGAGAGCCTCGCCCCTCTCAGCCCCATTTAAATGCCAATAGGCTCAAGTGCTTGAGAGACAAAACAGTGTTCTCAGGATGAGAAGTGACGAAGATTTTTCCATGTTTGAGTTTATAGGTAGCAACCAACATACCGTCAAACTCACATCGATATTGTAAGACTTTTAATTAAAACGTAATTACAATTATTCACAAATTATTATTGTTTAATTTTGGCTACCACTATTCTGCATGTTATCTAATTGCGTATTTATCATATTAAATCACCTCCGACCTAAGCTTGAAGGAGGACAAACAATTCTTTTTGCCACTATAGTATCAACTTGGCTTGACTATTGAATAATGCAGAGGTATTATAAACTAATACAGAACACTACACTGAGTAAGGACAGCCAATTTTTGCTAAATTTTGGGAACCTTAATATCTTGACAGCAATGTAGTTGACATCCATATTTTTATGACTTTTTTTTTTCAGACACCCCGTTGGGCATTTTGCCAGTTTCGGCCTTTGTATTTGTATTTGATTTTTCGTTACGTTTTAACAATTAGTTATAAATACTTTTTTAGTATCTAGTTGTCTGTTTATTTTTTACAATTTTTAGTGCCTAGTTTTCTGGTCTCTGGTTATGACATCCTGTGTACTCCTTGCGGTATTCCGCAGACTATTTTTTTAGAAACCGCAGAGGATACATTTGGACAAAACTAACTAGGCATTAAAGGGGACGTATATTATTTTCTCCGGAATTGGAGTGATTTCCAATACCTATTTAGGTGTTGCAGGAGTCATAATCGATGACAAAAAGGGTTATAAAGAGCTTTGTATAAAGAGGGGTGTTTTTCATGGAAAACGAAGAAATAAGTATTTAAAAAAATATAAAATTTGAAGAAGTATTTTCACTTCTCAACGAAATTTGTAGAAGTAAAATTCAATTTTGATGCGTAATGGCGAACACTGGTCACAGCACGTTTGTGATAATTATTTCTTTTATCATGTTAACATGTTAAAAAAATAAATAAATAAAAGACTCTTACGGGGTATGAGAATGTTTTTATATGCATCATGTTTTAAATATTTCAAAAAAGAAATTAGTTCAAATCTGGTGGGTTCTCAGATATTGTTGGCAAACAATCCTTTTTAGAGATGATTGTGTTGCAGAAAAATTCATCCATCATTGCCATGGTGGAATTTGCGTAAAACATTTGCGTTCCGTCCATCCGTGTTCAAGTAAATTTGTGAACTACATAAAAATATTTTTATTATACCTTTGCACATAAAGTTGTGCAGACAAAAAAGAAGATCGATTGTTCTTTGCCTTGACATGGTACAACAGATGCCTATTTTTGTAGGATACCAAGGTGAGTCGATAAAAAGAGATGGGTTTTCGGAACTTCCATGTTCTGTCATTTTGGTTCCAGACATGTCTGCTAAGACGAAAGGATGCTTCATCTGTGAAAAACATATGATCTAAAATGGATATATTCCCACGAGTAAACAAAAGCCTAATACTATTACAAATATGAAAAATAGATGTGCAGAGTGATGTATAATTTTAAGTTGAAAGCATTTTACTTTATTTCATTTTCTATTAGAAATAAACATTGATTCTAATGCATTTTTTGGCTGTGTTTTTTTCAATAGCATTTCTTTATATATTCATGCTCCTAAATTATATTTATGAGATTTTAAATTATATTAGTGACTGAAAAAGTCACTTTGTTACAATTTATTTGTTGGGGATTAAGAATTTATAGATTCTGTTAGATTTTATATTCATACTTCAAACACGAATTGATTAGCTAAAATATTTTGCGTCATTTTTCACGGATAAATTATACACACGTGTACTGTGTATCGACTTTCTTCGCGTGACGCATTTCTTTCGTTATGAAATCCCCTGCATGTAGGTGGATCAATAATCAACCTACCAAAAGCCCTATACGCATTTGTCACGTCGTAATTGGGAATGGAAATCGGTGTTGTTATAAGCAGAGGATATATACACATACAGTATATCGAAATGGGAATAAGGGGGATTTCTCAAGAAACACTCGTCCGGTATAAAAGCAACCAAGGTCATCTCATCAAAACCAGTAAAACATTTAATAAATATAACATCGGATGAAAAAGTGGCCGATATATATATATCCTCGTGAGGTTATAGCTCGTCATTACTAAGAGGCCGGCAGACACAGACAGCAAAATATCATCGCGGATCGCCATAAATCTGGCGAGTGTAACCGAGACAGGCGATAAAACTCATTTTCTTCGCTTTGTCTCTTTGGGGCTATATCTCGAGTTTCTTCTTCTCTATAATAAATGAACATAAAGGCGTCGAGCGGTTTTCTTTGGCTGATTGGTAAGATCATTCACTCGTCGTCGTCTCGTTCTAGTTGTTCACTTCTCTCTCACACACACACACAAGATTCATTTTCAAACTTACTTCAGCCTCTGATATTCATCTGAACAAAAAATAATCCAAGGTTCCCTTATTTGTTCATATGTTTACTTATTTTTGAGAAAGCCGTTTCTAACAACGAAAGCCTTCAGTGACGTCACAGAATCCCTAAACGAACTTCTGTAATATATCCAGGGTGATTGAGATACATGGGACAAATTTAAGGGGTCTCATATTGTTAACAAGTGAAAAACTATGCTCTAGTACAGTGTTTCCCAACCTAGGGTTCGCTACGATGGCATAAGTGGTCCGCAGGCAGACCTGATAATTTAATTCCAACTCAATGAAAAATTATTAAACCGTTGTGATTGATGTTAGTAATAATGGTATGGCTGCAAATAAAAAAATTACACCTTTATACTTAATTTCACCATACATCATCGAGTAAAATGCGATCCTAAATACGGGATATCACTACATTTTGCCAAAAGATGCAATTTATTGCCTTAAATGCAATTCGGTAATTACTATTGTTAAAATTGCTGAAGGGTGGTAAAATAAAGGGCTGCTACAAATCGCAATAAAAAAATGCATTTCACGAGAAATATATTCAAATGATATGACCATATTTCATTGAGAAAAATACGGCAAACTGGATTTTTAAATAGAATAAAATACGGGAAATCGCCAATTGTGATCATTAGGGCTCGGTCTTTTATGCCCTAAAGATGAAACGTCGTTGCTGATAGGTTAAAAAAAACCTGAATTTACCGATCAACAACGACGTTTCATCTTTAGGGACATAAAAATCCGAGCCCTATAGTGATCATATACTTTGCCAGAAGTAGCAACAATTGTTGTTTTTAACAATTTTAACAACAGTAATTGTTATTAAAATTTTTGGAAAATCGTGAAAAAAAACGTTGAACTCGACAAATATCTGAAATGAATATTTACATCTTTTCCCACAATTATCATAATATAATTTATATATCATGAAAACACTTTGTATTCACGATAAAGAAAATATTAAAAATCCAAATAAACTTGATAAACGGGACAAATGCATAAAAAATCAGAACCGAAATTACAGAAATGTCCTATAATATGGGACGCAAGTGGTCCGTCAATTTTTTTCAGACACTTTACTAGTCCTTGAGCTCAGAAAGGCTGAGATTAATATCCTAAAAATGCTAGTATATAATTTCACATATTTCTAACACCTAATTTTTTGCAAATTTAAAAAAAAAATCTGCATTAAAAACAGCTTGCGTGCCCGATAAATTAGCATGACATCAATGTAATTGAATAAAAATTGATTCAAAGTAGAGGAAACTGTTCAGTTCATGAAATGAAGCAAAACATCAAAATTTCAGTCGCTCAAGCTTATTTAAAATTAAATTTCAAAATTCTATATTTAGAATTTAATTTCAGAAAAGATTAAATCAATGAAGTCCCTATATCTTTTGCTTCATTTCATGAAATAAACAGTTTTCATTATTTTGCGAATCAATTTAATTGTATTGATGTCATATTATTTTATCATGTGCGCAAGCTGTTTTTAATGCATTTGTTTGAAAATTTGCAAAACGTTGTGTTAGAGATGTGTAAAACTTTATACTGGCATAGGATACCATACACAATCAAAAATATTTTAAAATTTTTTTTAGATAAATCAATGGTTTTAAATAGTATTTTTAATGATATTTCTACTAGACCATAGCTTTTATCTTAAAGCACTCTTAAAGAGATACAGTTTTCCTTCCTTGCAGCTCATATATATGTTGGATGGCTCCGTGCGATGGACGGCGGCAACATTACTAGCTCGCAAATGACATCAAAGCTACCAGATGGAGACGTATATGTATAGAAAGACGTCCTCTTCCACCCTGTTAATACAATATACAGGGTGTTCTATTAATGGACTGACAAACTGAGAGGGTTGTTAGTAGACATCAAGAGGAACAAAAATTGCAATGGAACATGGTTTCGCAAACCACGTTGAGAGAGTGAAAATCGCGAAAAACGCATGTAGGTTTAGACGTCACGCTGGAACGAAAAAAAGTACAATAATAACTCCAAAAAGATTTATTTGATTAATTATAACAAGAGTTGTTGGAAGTAGCGGCCGCTGACGTCATTGCACAGTCTACAACGACGTAAAAACTATTCTCGGGCACGCTCGAAGATACAAGATATGGTTTTGATGTCTGCCGCAGCGACGACAATCCGCGCTATGAGATCCTCCGGTGCGTCCACAGGAGTCGCATAAACGAGTGATTTAAGGTGACCATATAGGAAAAAGTCACGCGGATTGAGATCCGACGAACGTGGAGGCCAAGCAACGGGTCCCGCGTGTCCAATCCACCTCCTTGGGTATGTAACATCGAGGTATTGCTGTTGGTACATCCGCTGTGCTAACCGCCCATTGCCATCTGCTCGACCGTAAATCAGATGCATAACAGCGTATTCCTCTTTCGTGTAGTCAGCCAGCCAGCACGATACTCATTGAAACAGACAACTAACTGCTACACGTGCTTACTACCGCAATAGCGCTAATCTACGTCGTAGAGCGTGATCCTTCTCCAGCGTATGCGTTTCGCGGCGCTGCTTAGGTCAGATATGGTGAGCGAACCCACAAACGCATTCAGCGATCAACTGACATCCACCTTTTGTCTCCTTTGGACTCAGAGACTGCATGCGTTTTTCGCGATTTTCACCCTCTCAACGTGGTTTGCGAGACCATGTTCCATTGCAATTTTTTTCCCTGTTGATGCCTACTAACAAACCTCTGAGTTTGTCAGTCCATTAACAGAGCACCCTGTATGTATAGTATTGTATATGAACAGCTGCCCGATCACTGTCCCAAGAAGTCATCAGTTGACGTCGTGGATCACCCAGGCTGTGCAGAAATTGAGAAGGCTCTGGGCCCCATTTTATTTTTTTCGTACTACACATGGCGAACAACAATGGAAAGTTATTTTAAGTATTTAGTATTCGATTGAATTGACCAGTGACACGCTCTCACGTCTTGTGATAGGTGCACTCAAAGGAGCCAGATAGTAGAGAGTAACATACAACTGCATACAGAGTAGCCCTTCAATGCATTAGTCTCTACTTTCTAACTGAATGAATTGAATTGTCAGGTTTAAATGGGAATGAGTCCAAAAATATCAAGTTTTCTTGAAAAGTCTAAAAAACACTAACACTCGTAGGGTTTCGTTCAGTAAACAACAAAATTTTTGGTCCTATATCTGCTTCTGGGGGAACTGCTTTTTCTTTTCTTTTACCTACGTGTAGAGCGAAGCTTGGAGGTACTTTCGGGTTCAAAAAGTAATTTTGTCATTTTTGGTATTTATTCCTACTTAAACGTGACGATACAATCACAGAGTAGTTGAAGACTTTAGAGAAGGAAAATAAAGTTTCCATAAAAATTCGGCCATGCCCGTGAAACTCATCGTTTCTCCGGTGGTTTTACGATATCCCATGATAATACGTGATGCTAATTCTATCGAGACATGGAGTTCTTAAACAAAAAAAAGTATTTTGTCATTTTTTGTGGGCATTCGATCCTTTTACGACGGACATGCTCTGAAAGAACCTCATAAACACTAAAACGCAACTTGCAAGTAGACCATGCGGAAAAGAAAGTCTCAATAAAAAAGTTAGTCCACCTTTTGACCACCAGGTGAAAAAGCGGCGCTTTTTATCGCAGTTATATTTTTCCCATGGTCCAAATCTATATACATATAATGACATGTCCTGATTGACTGACTGACTGATTCATTAACGCCGGGCCGAAACCGCTGAAGTTAAAAATATGAAATTTCGTCAGTAGTTTTATTTCATGACGTAAAAACTAACTAAGAAGGGGCTTTTCTCGAAAGTAGACCCCCTAAGGGGATAATAAGAAGGTTCAAAGGTTACATAGAGAAATCACGCCGAGCAGAAACCACTGAAACTATAAATATGGACTTTATCATGTAAGGACTAAGTATGAAGGATTTTTCCGAAATTCGGTGCTACATAAGTCGGAGTAGTGTCAGTATAATCAATCTGAGTAATGTCAGTTGAATTATACTGACACTACTCCGACCTGCGTAGCGTCCGTTGTGGTGGACCTATTTCATTGAAACTTAATTAGAATATACGTTATTCGGACCATGGGGAAAAGATAAATGCGATAAAAAAGTGGCTTCTTTTATCTCGTGGTCAAAAAGTGAACTAATGTGTTTTATTGAAAATTTTCCACATGGTCCACATATCTAAGCGATTCTCAACCTTTTTGACTCGCGGAGCCCTTTCTGGTCTATAATTTCCATGGGGGAGCCCCGTAGGAACATGTTTTATTTATTCATCAAAGTTACTGGTTTCTTTTTATTATTTAAAAATATTCATAATTATTTTTTTTCAAATTTACTGGTTTTTTTTCGAGCGGCCGTGGAGCCCCTGGGGAGTGTACACAGAGCCCCAAGGGCTCCATTGAGCACCGGTTGAGAACCACTGACATATCCCATATACCAAGTTTCATCAAAATACCTTCATAAGAATGGGCGCTACATACGTCTGAGTAGTGTCAATATATTTATAACCACCCTGTCTGTATTTGAAAAAAAAAAAAAAAAAATTATTAAATTTTTCCAACAAACTTTGTAAGTAATTCTTGAAAACCTATGATGTCTATACCATACACTTTTTCATATATCTGTCCTATCATAATTCCAGATTACCAGAAGCTTTAAGTTTTTCGATCTCAACCAAAAAAAACCAAAATTTGGAGCTTTTATCAACAAAGTACACGAAAAATCCCTTCTTCTAGTCAAAAACAATTACCAAAAACCTACCGGGACGCAATACTTAAAAAGCGTTCCAAAAAAAATTTAAACATAAAAGAGACAACCAAAAAAATATTACACGAAATTCAACTTTTTCATTACATAGCAGAGAAATAAACAAAATAATATTAATAATAGATAAAGACAATGTTTCTCAACGTTTAATAGGAAAACCGCAACCGTAAGAAGCCAGCAACGGAAATCAGTATTTAATCGGATTGGAAAATACAAAAAATATAAAGAAAAAAAGCGAACATGGATGCAATGCGGTTTCTTTTGTTCACCTAATTAGTTGTATGGTTAAGAGGAAAAGACAAGAAATCATTAAAAAATATAATTTTTAAAATAAAATAAGAGTAATAATCAAATCCTGTAGAATGAACAAAAGGAGAAGAGAAAAAAAAAAACAGGAAATGCGAAAATAATGGAAAGTTCGAGAAAAGAGAAGAGAAATGCGTCCAATTTGTCTCATCTCATTTCGTAGAACGTAATGAAGGGAAACTGAGAAAATTTCTACCCGTAATCCGCAAATTATTCTTTCAGATTTTTATCCGCTTTATTAAGCACAAATGTCTTTCGAAAAATTCTATTCTTTACTAGAAGAGATATATTTCGGAATCGATGCAGTGGAAGGAAAAAACGTGTGAGGATAAATGACTACACGGAGATTACAGGATTGTTAATTTCATAAAATATACGAACATTTTATGAGCAAGTATAGCTGTTGATGTTGATTATTTGTTTTATTATTTATTCATTATTTACATGCATCCATGAGGAATTGTCATGACATTTCATATCGAAGACAACAAATAAATTTTCTCCAATAATTATTTATTTAGATCGAGGGCGATCTACCTTTAGGAGAGTGCGGGCCACTTCATTGGTTTGAAAACGTGTTGCGTACCAGTTAAGTGATTTGAAAATGTACCGCGGGTCACCTGAGTGATGGGTTAATGCGCCGCGGGTCACTTAAGTTATCTGGGAATATGCCGTGCGCCACTCAAGTGCTCTAGAACTGTGCCGGTGGTCACTCAAGTGCTCTAGAACTGTGCCGGTGGTCACTCAAGTGCTCTAGAACTGTGCCGGTGGTCACGTAAGTGCTCTTGAACTGAGCCACGGGTCACTCAAGTGATATGTAAATATGCCGCGGGTAGCTCAAGTGATGTTTGAATATTCCGCTGGTAACTAAGTGATTTTTGAATATTCCGCGGGTATCTAAGTCATCTGTAAATGCACCGCGGGCAACTTAAGTGGCAGACACACATTTATAGATCACTTTAAGTGATCTACAAATTTGCCGCTTAGTTCATTTTTATAAAATTATTTTTGAGGTTGCGGGTCACATTAGATGATTCCGTGGGCCACGTTTGACCCACGGGATATATAATAGGTTGAGCGTGTATGATTTAGATATAAGCAAAAGTTACATTTTTATATATTCTCATTTAGGGATGCCAAATTAGTTCCGGAAACTATTTCAAACCTCAGAAGTTTCAACAGAGCTTACCACTATATCATACGTCAATTCTTTTCGAATAAAATTAATAAAAAATATGTGAATGAGCGAGTAAGCTACCGTATTTCTTTACGTAAGCGTTTGAGTCGAAAGAAAAATTGATCGTAGTGAGTGCAAAATAAAATTTATCTTTCGTGTAATTACTGTTTTCATTGTGTTCTATTTTACAAAATATTTGCTAAATGCTAGAAACCAGGTCGAATATTTAAAATTCGATTTAATTAGCTGATATTTGAACGTCATTCGGTATTTTTCACATTAAGTTTGTTTTATTTTCTGTATAAATTTCTGTAAACACAAGTCTCCTAAAATTCTGTTTTTGAATTCGTAAGCACCACGTCGGATACGCCAAAAAAGTAATGTATTTACATACAAGGAGAGTTCGAAGTTTCCACGTAAAACTATAGTGGACACAGAGAGCATCAAAGTAAACCATGATCGGAAACATCAATCGCATGCAACACCGTATTTCACAAAATCGTAAAATAAAGTTTAACAAGGACAAAATAGTCAGGCGCTTGAAAGTGTATTTATCCCAAAATAAACATTATTCGATGTTTCCCTTACTACGCATGAACTATCACCTATCACTCTTGGTGTAACATTTTCTACCACGTTTTTCTCTTTGAAAGTGATTCTTTGAACCACCGTATACATAAGAGCTTTTTTTATATCAATGATATATTTTTATATATTGATACCACATTAATATTTCTCATAATAATACATTGTTATTGATTGCCACATACTCTGGAGAATTCAAATAATAATGATGGTCGTGTAGAAAGTAGTAATTCAGATTACATGCAAAAGTTGAGGAATTATTTCATCATAACTATGCATTCCGTTCATTTTCTCCGATGGAATGTGTATTTATTAGATGTACCTCTTGACTTGGCCTCATAAGATATATATTTATTACATTACATTATACTACTTTGTACGGAATGTATGTAATAACATTCGTTTATCATCTTGGTATATGAAAAAAAATTAATATCATATTATGAATATATGTTTGGTTTGTGCTGTTGCGCAAACTATATGCATACTCATTAATGCACAGGTTCGAAGAAAATTGTTCGAAAATTTTTTTTTTCCTTTTATAGACTTTTGAGATGGAGAATCGATTATGTTTTTCACCTTCTATGAATATTTTCTTTTGAAAAAAAGTCAATTATAGAGAAAGAAGACGTTTCAAAGAAATCCAAAATAAACAAATATATAACAAAAAATGAATACATGTTTGCGCGAGGAAAATAAAGGTTGGAATTATCTCTCGATGGAGGATTTTTCAGGTGTTTATATAAATTTTTCCTCCAAAAGATTTTTATACGGAAAGAAAATATTATATATATTTTTTTTTGAATGGCGGCCTATACTATATATCGACCATTCCTGCAATTCCTTTATGTGGTTATATTAGTAATATATATAAGGAATATCTCACAATGGTGGATATTACTAATTATTGATTTGAATTTGATGCACCGAAAACGCCGTTGTGCTCGCTACATTAGCTGTTATTAATTAGAAAGACATTCATCAAATAGCTATCAGTTTCTATACATAGATACTTTTCTTTCAATCGAATATTTTTCCCATTCAAATGGAAATTAGTTCACACTGTGGAGAAACATTGTCGTCTATTGTCAACAATCATGATATAGTTCTAGTATTCAAACAATTGACAACGTTTCAAACCGCGCAAAAGAAGCAGCACTTATAGTGGAATATCTATAACGAATATCTCACATATTTAAATTTGTAAAATCTAAAAAAAAAAATTCAAGAGTTTTTTTGTGAGAAACAAAATGAGACAAATATACGTTGATTTATATTGAATTTTTCGAAACAATCACTTCGCAAATCAAAAATACCGTTCAGTTTTTTTTCGATAGATATTATTTCGTGGTATAACCTCACAAAACGAAAAAAAAAAGGTCACTCTCACTTTAAGCGTCAAGCGTGTGAAAAAGTTTCACGCAGACGATCTTCCGAATGTTTTTGACAGAGGAATCTTCTCGCTCGAAAAACTATATATTTTGAAGGGAAGAGTTTTTTCTTATAAAAAAAGGGGGTTTTATACAAAAAAAAAATCACAATTTACGCACGAGTGTTCGGTAGAATCGAACTTTCATAAGGAAGAACTAAATATAGGGAATATATGGTTCTCGCTCTAGCTTCTCAAACTTTCCGAGATGGAAGCAAATAAAGTATGGTGAAGAACTTCACAACCCCAACCCACATACACACACATGAGCTAAATAACAGTAGAATAGAAAGAAGCCAAATATCGATTGAGGGTAAAAGAAAAAGATTTTCAATATCGATTCGTATACCGATACACGCGAGAGGCGAGAAAATAGCAAATTAAATTTCGATCTGGGGACCCTCCCCTTCTGAAACATATCGGTTCATGGCTGGATCACCATAAGGCAATTAACGCCACGACTAACGACATACCCACAAACGCTTTAACATCTACATCAAGGAAAACCTTCCACAGGTACAACAATAGCAAGTAAATGGTACCTGGTAATAAGAAATCAACCGGAAATTTTCAAACTTTTCGATGATGCATAATCAATGTATATTAGAGTATTTTGTATTCCATATTTTATAAGCCTTGAATGTACTGTAGGTTATACATACAGCGGTAATCAATAAAAAAAAAATCTTCATCCAATATTTATAATTTGGATTCTAAATTATTTACTTTTTTTCTTATTTTTGTAAGAAATACATGTCTGTGAGGATGGACATGTCTGGAGCAGAATTTTTGTGAGGGCACCATTTGAATCATAAAAGTATATAATTATCTGCCATTTGGTCAAGAACTGCTTCAAAGAAACAGCGGTGTACAACCTTCCGTAATTATTGCCATTGATCAATCATATAAAACGCTAAAATAAGAACATAACACTGTACTATGCCTGTCAGAGCACCAACTAATACCCAAAAATATGTTAACTTTTCTTTCTTTTTTGTTAGCCAGATAATTGCCCATCTATGTGAGGGTATCGCAATATGTTGATGTTTACCCGTTTCTACTAAGTGTGCCCAATCCTCGAATCTTTATAGAGAGAACTTGAACAGCAGAGCCTATCTTATCCGGTCTAACTGTGACAAGGAGTCAACTGGTTTGGAGCAAATCTAGATAAACGAGGAATATCAATACCAAATTGCGTATGCATTGGGTATTAAATGTTAGGTACATAATGTGGAAATCTAGCATAACAAGAATGCTAAACTTTGAAAAATACAATCATTAATATGGAGATTCTATAGAGCCAATGGGGATCCGGCACATTACGAATCACTGTATATTAAAGGGGCTGATGCACAATCTCGGCTTCCCATGCTTTCCTATGGGAAAATCTCTTTCCTTTAAGAAGCATTTAAAAGTTTTCTATCCACTTTATTTCTACGAATATTTTAGTATTTGAAAACTGAAAAATATTCGAAAATGTGTTTTTTTAGAAAATTTGCATGCACCAACCCCCTTAACCTTTTAACCGGCATAGAAAAGAAACACTAAACGCCCCCCCCCCTCCCCCCTTAAAATGTCATATATTTTTATGAAGTAGGCTTTCTTCCGATTTTCAGAAGATGCAAAGTTAGGGCAATAGAAAAATGTTATCCATTGAAAAAAAAAAAAATAGTTTCACAAAAAATATCTGGGTTTGCCATTGCTAAAATAAAAGGCTTTTAAAAAGGCGACATATCTCGTTAAAGGGTTAAAACATAATAAGATCACTTACAACATCAAGTAAACAACAGGAATTTCTGAAAGCGTTTTAGGAAAAGATTCGGGTTGGGGTGAGATGGATAACCAACGTTTTATGCATAGTTATACGGTATTGATATATTTCTAATAAAAGGAAATAATAATGTAATTTACTGTTCGAAATTAATACTCAATCCGAATATTAGATGCAATCAACACGATGCATGTTTGTGTGAATTGAGAGATCAACCGCTGGTTTTATTTATTTATATATAAACATATATTTTTATCGGAAACATTTTCTTCTTATATTTATTAGGATGTGATTATAGATAAGTTATCAATGAATACACAGAATATAACCAGTTACAATACATCTGTTCTTTCCCAAAGCCCTTGGAAGAAAATAGTGAAACCACTAGAAAAAAAGACAGCAGCTCTGTTTCTTGGATGGGTATTGTGACATGTCAATATAATGCCAAAAGTCAATAATATCCACAGGAAAAAAAAGCGGAAATAGGTGTAAAAGACTCGAGTGATACGATGTCAATATTTCGCACCGAGAAAGCAACGGAAAATATCAAGAAAAAAATATATAAGAAGTAGGATGAAGGAGGCTATCCAAGGGAAAGATGATGCTGAGGTTATTTTTTTTTTTTATTCTTATACAGACAAGGGTTATCTTTTACAAAAGGAAATTGCCCGAAATATGGAATGCGTTTCCAGTTGCGTATACTTTCCTTTCGGCTTTTCTTAAAATAGACATCGATATCCTAACGCTGATTCCGACAAAAAAAAAGATAAATAAACAAATAGAAAATGCTGCAGAAAGATAAAAGAATTTTCTTTTCTTTTAGACATTTTCATTCGTAGTAGTTGTTGTTGTTTTCAGATGTCACTTCTTTCTTGCTGTTATGTTTTCTAAAAATAAAGATAAAAGAAAGGTAAACTGTGTGTTACTGGAACACATACTGAAAATATTTTTTCCCCTTTAAAACTTCTCTCTTCCTCTTTGAGCATTTTCCATTGCACATTCTTTACTTACTCAGAAATTCGGATTTTCGCAACAAACTCAAAATCTACCGAATAAATAAACTCAAATATTCATTCGAATTAGCTCGAACGTCAACTGATATATTTTCTCTCTGTTTGGGTGATCTCCGCGAGCTGAAATATACATGTAATTTATTTCAATAAAACTAAATTACAAGGATGTTTACAAGATGAAAGCTTCACAGCGAAAAAGCTTGAACTTCGAAGTTCAGTTCTCAAACATTCGTTGGAAATGATTAATTTATTCGTTTTATTTTCAAATTGATTTCTGTGAGATAGTCCATCATGGATCCAATCTACCCCCGAGCTCCGTTCTTGCATAATTAATTAATAAAAAATGTGATTTAGGAACACTCGACATTTAATTTGATCTACAGTGAAGGTCCCTTTTTTATCCTTTTCATTAAAATAAATCTCTTTTAAATAATGGTATCACAACTAGGCACAGATGTTTCTCTTTTGGATGCCAACAAGCCTCAGATTAGTCTCAATAAAAATAGATATAGTTCCGCATTATGGTATTTAATTTACGAATAATTTAAAATATCAATAACCACCTCATTTTTATTGTAGCTCACGACAGATTATCAAATCCTTTGGTAGCCATGCTCTCCAAAACGTTGAGTAAACCTGATATGTACAGTAAAAGTAACGATCTGTCGCATTCAACCCTCTATAATCCCGTGTATATTTGAAAATACAGTACATGGCAAATACATTTGGTGAAAAAAAAACCCATTTATTTCTTTTTCTCAATTTTCTTTTGGTATTTTAGAAAGTACATTTTTTAGTGCCATTTCAGTACAAAATACGACTATGTAAATACAATAATTTTTATTTAGAAGGGATTGATTCCCCTTTGGTATCAATTTTTGAGAGCTGCTGAAATTTTACAGGTTTAGAGATTTATAAAATCACTCCAAATTGAGGGAATCGGCAGAAAAATTAAAGAAACAACTATTGTACTTTGACAACACTGTATATTTCGACGTTGATTTACCATTTTAGCTAATTAAAAATCCACTCCAATTAACTAAATTGCTGTCTTGATGTATTGTTTCAATTAAAAATATGCTAACAGCACCAATTTGCAGCCGTTTTTGCAAAAATAAAATGATAAATATTTTTAAATACGTTTTTATGGCGGTAAATCATAGTATGATAGTATGCTAAGAAAGAAAGCTGCACCAAATTCTTTTTTCTTCATCCATTTCACGATAACTTTTTCAAAACTGATAATACCTTATTGTTATTAAACTCTGAAAATGACTTGCAAAATTTCGATCAGTTTCAACAATATTTTCGACTAACTACGGATATTTTTCACTCATCGCAAACATACAGAAGTACTGGAAAAACTGCCGAGTTCATAGTACTTGACTCTTATACCTCTTGTATGAATCCGATGTATTTTCTTCAGGTATTTCTGATATTTCTGATTAATAACGCTCGACTTCTTTCGGTTAGGAAACCGAAACTAATAAAAATAGTACATCGATAAACGTGACTCCGGTTGCATTTTGTTTCAGATTTATATTTCGTGATGAACGTTCGTGCTCACAAGAGATTTCTAAAAAAAAAACATAAATACATATGAATCACCGATTTTTTGAAATTCTAAATGTCTAAACGTGTATTTATTATTTTATATTTGTATATACATATATTTCTTGTACTTCATACCCACGGAACCAATAGATACACCTCTTGAAACCATACGATCACCAACAACAAATAGAACAAACAATTCGAAAGAAAAACAGAAAATGAATCGAAAAGTGGAAGAAAATCAAGGAAAAACATTTTTTCGGTAGTAAGACTTTTTTTTCTGCTTTGTTGTTTTTTATTCTGAGGAAACAAACGGAAACAAATACTACATAAAAGATCAAGCAATGATATAAAAAAAAAAATACTGTTCTTTTGCCGCATCAGATAACAAAGAATAACGTAAATCTCGAAGAAAAAAAATATTGTATTATGAGCTAATCTTGCGAGGGCCCCAGACTTTTACTCTAAGATAATCACCGAAGACACACACACACTCACTCCGGCCATCAGCCCAAGTCTTTAGACCGAGACAGAAAAATAAACAACAACAAAAAATTAATAGATTAAAATCTTCGGAAAATGTTTTCGAGAAAAATATAAAGAAAATATCAAAAAACTTGAAAAACGAGAGACTGTGAGAGAAATCATGTGCCGAAATTTATGTATATATGTGACAAATCGGTTATTATTGCCAATCGTCTTAGTATATAAGTTTGATAAATTTATTTACTATTACAGGCGAATATGCATAATACCTAAGTGCCGTTGGTAAATTTGATAAACACTGAAAACATTATCACTTTTACCGGTGATTATGCATAATACCCTAATGTAATTGTTGAATTTGGTAGCCATGGAAAAATTCCAAATGAGTCTGGTATGTGTGATCAAGTTGCCACTCAAGATATTTAAAAATTCAGAATATGCTTCTAAAAAATCTTTAGCATTATTACAGGTTTTTTTAATTCTTGAAAGTTGTCCAAAAAATATATTTTCAAAATTCTAATCCTAATATTAGAATTGAAATTAGACAGAAAATTGACTTTAAATTTAAATTCTTTCCTTTTATCGAAAGGAAAGAATTTAAATTTAAAGATATAAATTCAAATACCGATATAGGCTATGTTATTTATTAGATAAGCAAATTTTAAGATCAAGGAAGTCCGTAGATAGGTAGTCGTGATTGGTTTTCTAGAGTGTCCGTAGGGTAAATTTTCGACCTCCTCATTGATCCATATTTTTCCTATTTTTTCAATTTTTCAATTACTTCTCATTTTTTCGCCTTTTCATAATATCTAATTTATAATTTCGAGTTATGTGTATAAAGCAGCCTTTTGTGGCGCTATACTCTAACTTTTGAAATTTTTCATTGAAATCTGGTTTTGTCAATTACTCTTTTGATGAATACTATATATATATATATATATATATAGTATTATAGTATTCATCAAAGTATATATATATACTTGTATATATATATATACAAGTTATTCATCATTTCAATTATGTTATATTTCAAACACCTTTGAATGCAAAATACCCAAAAATAACTTTACAACAGATTTAAACTCATTCGATGAAACACGGATCGTTCATTAGAGAATTTGCTGCTTTTCTCTAAATCCTCGCCAAGTAGGGTTTCATTTGGCGTTAAAAATGTTTATTTGTTTTCATTTTTTACAGCTTTTCTGTTGCAATTCCGCAGCTACTTTTTTCACAACACATATTTTGAGCCATCTACTAACGCCTGTAAAATTTCCGTCAAATTTTATGAGTTTAGCTTAGGAGCGTTTCCTTGTTACAAGCATGGAATTTTTTTGATGGCATCAGGAGAGATAGGGCAACAACTTTGTAACTTGGTTATTGAGCACACGGGGGGCCGTATAAAAATGTAGATTTTTTTTTATTTTGTGACACACTATTTCCACTCTCAAAACTGCAACAGGGTAGTTTTTGAACTCCCGTTGATCATTTTATAAATTGGAATCATACCTTACGACGGACGGTTGATGAGATGAAGGCCGTGCTAACACTTACAGGACACCCTGTATATATATTATATACTTGGCCGAAATATTAAAAGAAACCACAAACAACATGTATATATTTTTTACCAAGACTAGTGGGCTATATAAAATGACATGAACGTTGCACGTGCATGGAAATCTCACATAATCTTTACAAGAGGATATGTATTCGAAATATATTTATATATTAAGTAGGAGATGAATTCACTCATCGTTCATGGAATGTGTGAGGTAGTGAGAAGTCAATAAACATTGCGCTGTTGCATTTTTCTCCACAACTAACGCTGTTTTTTTTATTATTATCATGAGTTTAATTCTCGACTTCATTCTTGTCGGACATTGATGATTAATTTTGCTTGAACGGTCTATCACAGCAAAACTGAATCTTGACTAAATTAACGTCTTTTCTTGCTCAACTCACTGAAAAAAGGAAAGACTAACCATTTTTGAGTAACGCGAATGGTAATAAAAATTTGCTCTATTTGTATCAAATTTTATGTGTTTTGTAGAGTTTTTATTGATACATTGCCAAGAAGTGTGAAATTGCTTACCATTTTTTTTTTTTAATTTTATAGAAAAAAAACAATTCTAGGCCGTTATATGATCAGCATTTTAATGCTAACCGCACTTTTTTTACGTCAATCAGCTGATTTCTTATCAATTTTTTAAATTAACCATAGACCATGGAAATTTTGTGACGTGGAATTCCCACGTCACAAAATTTCCACCAATCAGAATTCACAATGTCCCTGACATGTGAATTCATTTTGTGATGTGATTTCACGTCAGTGTAGTGTGTTTCGGCCTTTAGTCGTTTATGAAAGAAAGCGGTCCTCAATCTTTTTTTCAACAAAAAACTAGTTCGCCGCTCCAAGGGACATCTAATCGTTAAAAAAACAGCAATATAAACAACAGCAGTTGGGTAGAGCTTCTATAAACCCTAGACTGATTTATCCGCCATCGGTGAGAGAAATGTGACGTCAATGTCTTCTCTAAAGCCCATAGCTGTTCCTTATCATACCTTTTTTAATGATTAGACGCAAATTTGGACAAAATACTGGTTTTTCCTCTTGAAGATGGAGGACAATGAGTCCGTTCGGTAATCTAGGTGCCATACAATTTGGTATAGGGAAAATACTGACGTCACAGTCTGCTAAAAGTTAGTGGAAAAGTCAGCCTGTCGTTTTAAGGAGCTCTAGGCTAGTCTAATGCGTATTTCTTGTTATCGGTCGAGCGTTACATCTTCACAACTAATCCAATGGCTCAAATTGTTTGCGGGACAATCCCCGCAACCATTGACTTTGGAAGTGTACTTTCAACTCAAAAAAGTTTTCAAATTTCATTCGGTTTCTTAAAATATCTTATTTTTTCAAGGTTCGGATACGTAAAATAGTTTTAAAAAATAACTCTCCGCCCCCTACAATCTCTACGAGCTAAAACTTTCAATTATCGAAATGTAGAATCCGCTCCGACAAGTCATTCGCAAATAATTTCATATTTTTACATGCAATATTTATCGAGACATTAAAGATGTAGAATTAGTATGCTTTGGCGACTTATCAGTGTTGACAAATTTGTATTGAAAATTTCCATTTTTAGGAACTGTAGGCAAATGAAATTATCTCAACTATTTTTTATTTTATTTAGATTGTTTTATTGTGTACTAATGAGATAAATGCTTTTCATCACTTACTGTGGCAGATACTTTTTATCCCTTTTGGAAAAAAATAATAATAATAAAACAAGTAATTATATATTCAACCTTTTGAAGACCAAGAAGGGAAATTAAAAAAAAAAGACATAATTTGTAGTTAATGTCTTTCCGGAAGATAGCAAATGCAGAGAGCATTCCAACTTCGAGTTTGAAATGACTGGGCACATGAAAGACACAAATGAAAAGAGATTAAATTCCCTCGACAGATCTTTTGAATTTCTTGGGAATACGTGAGGATCACGTTTCTAAAAAAAAATTGTTTCGTTGTGGAAAAAACTTAACTAGGAAGCCTTTATTATTAAAACTATCAAGTTGTGAAACTATTTAATGTATTTTAGTCACACGCAATGACAATTATATTTTGTACAGAATTTTTACACTGTGAATTTAATTTACGTTTTCGAAATTTATGAACCACACCATGAACTGATAAGTACTGAAAACTTCGAAGTTAAATACCATATAAACATTACATTTAAAAACATAGAATTTTTTTTTTGCAAATGACTTTTCGGAGCAGGTTCTACATTTCACTAATTGGAAGAGATATCTTGATCACTTCTTCTGCCCAGAAAAGCCGTCCTCAATAAATCTCGCAACAAAACATACACACATTACTCTTTTTACACACTCGCTGTAATTTTTTTTTTGGATTGCAGCTGTTTAAACTACCATTGCCCTCTGTATGATAGGCGATGCACCACGAACATTTTACATCTCATTTGTGCCTGCCCGGTGCTAATTTCCCTACGCGAACACCTTTTTGATGCCTCTCACACCCCTCTTTCCAATTTTTAATCCGTTTTTTGAATGTCCAGCCCGGTGGAGTGTGGGATTTTGTTAAGTTCGTAAAAACTCGCATTTGTAATGTGTCCGTGTAAACTACGTTTATTTTTTACCTTCAATTATATATATTTTGTATCTAGATGATCTTATGCATACCAGTGCTTATTTAACATACACGTCAATTCATCTCACACCCTTTTTTCCTCGCTTTTCTTTTATCTTTTTTCTGTTTGATATAACTGTGTTTATGTATGCTCACGGGCTTCGGCCTCAAGCAAAATAAATATATCACTAATTGGAAATTTTAGCATACTGGTACTGTATATAGGCCTATATATATATACGGGGTGATTATAAAAAAACTATCCCGACATATGGGCCCCTAACTATCATACCATTCACAGAAACTGAATGAAATTTTGGCATAAGGTATTTTGATGTATGCGCTCAAGAATGATATGGAAAACAACAGTGTCACTCTAACAGTTACGGCTACAGTGAGAAAATTTCGAAAATATCAAATGGCAACACCAAGTTTTTTGTATTGGAATGCAATCTCCATACTGAAAAACACTAAATAGCGTTGGAATGGCACCTGTGGCACGAAAATCCTGTGGCACGAGCTAGGCAAGGAAAAAGTAAAAAGGACTTTGCCGTGCACCAGAGCATTAATGTTCGTTTCATTCGTCACACCGTTTCTTCGGCTGAGATCCCAGCCTGATTAGTCCTCCACAAGGTCATGTGGAAAATTTGTGAAACACAATAAAATGCTTTATTTTATGCTGCTTCTCTGTCCTTATTGGTTGTCCTCACTTTTAGCCTATCTACCGCCGGTGATTTTCATGCTACAGTTGCCGTTCGAACGCTATTTAGGGTTTTTCACAATGGAGATCACATTCCAATACAAAAAACTTGGTGTTGTCATTTGATATTTTCGAAATTTTCTCACTGTAACCGTAACTGTTAGAGTGACACTGTTGTTTTCCATATCATTCTTGAGCGCATACATCAAAATACCTTATGCCAAAATTTCATTCAGTTTCTGTGAATGGTATGATAGTTAGGGGCCCATATGTCGGGATAGTTTTTTTATAATCACCCTGTATATATATTATGTATACGACCTCTCAAAAAATACGATATTTTAAGAAACTGTGCATGTCATTCGAAAACATTTTGTAAGTAATTTTGAAAGTATTTTGAAAAAATTTGAAACTATGCGTATGAAATCAACAGTTACAGAGATAGCCCGGTGGATAAACAATTTGAATCAGCCTATATGTCACAAACCTAGTTTTTTTGTTATGGATACAGCCCCACAGAAAATGTATAGCATTTTAAATAATCACACGCCATTTGAGAACGTTTCGTAACTGTACGTATGTATCTAAAGCCAACGTTTGCAGAGATTGTCCACTGGAGAAACAATTTGAGACAGCCTTTACGGCGAGAGTAAGAGAAATAACCCAAACCAAATTTTCAATGCACAACAAATGAAGCAACAAGTCATTGAATCAAATGGAGCGTGGAGATTCGTGCGATATCAATAGATCAAAGAGCTTCCATTAGTCCCATCAGTTTTGAGAGAGTGAAGCAACAGAAATTATCATCTCACATAGAACACTTTCAAGTTATTTGCTACAGCTTAGAAACCATTTGGCATCGGCGTAACGTTTACTTAAAGACGGGAAACGCTTAAAGTTGGCATCTCTCAAGAAGATTTTATGTATATAATATAGACATTTTTTTCAATCTGACAGGAAAAAAAATTGAAACTTTGGCTTGATTCCAAAAGTAGATTAAACTCAACAATCTTTTGAGGTATGTAAAAGCAACAGGTCGGGAAAAAACGAAAAAACATTGGAACGATGACAGATTTGGAAGTCTACAATAACAATGTCCATGATGTGATGAAGATGCATAAGATTTTTCTTTTACACAAAATGATCTATTATTGGAATAACGATGTGTAAATCATATCATTACGAACTGTTTTAACTTCTAAACCTAGAATGGTCTCACACTCTTTAATAAGGCCGGGATTACACAGTAAAAGTTTTGTAAAAGTGCTTTTATAAAACTTGAAAAATACAACCAATAAACTTATCGGTTGCACTGGCTCGAATGTAACCGATCAGCTTATTCGTTGTATTTTTCAAGCACCTTTACGAAACTTTTATAATGTAATCCAGGCCTTATAAATGAAGATATTTATTTTTTTATATATGTTTATTATTATTACTTTTTGAATTCAATTAGATAAAACTAATAAAATTAATAATAATGGTGATGCCATAAATGTCTCAACTCGTTAAATTTACTGAAGCATAAAATCAACTGACTATGCCACTCTTTATACACTTTTATTGCCAAATGTTTTCGTTACAACCGAGTTGTCGTTACAATCGAGATTGACGTTTATAAGACCTTTGACGAAAAATATAATCATATATGCAATGAAATAATACACATGGAGTAGCTATTTTATTATGATAATTAGATGGATACACACATATGATCAGGAAAAATTATAGAAATAGAGATCACCAATGCCGCACATATCGCCAAAAACGTTACCAATGATCGACGTCAAAGGGTCAGCAGACCTTTGTATTCAGTATCATAAAATATGCAAATAACCTCCATCTCCGATTCTAGTGAAGATTGTAGATTAAACCCTTGACAGTGACACCCGAGTCCAGTTTGGGCAACAAAAAAATTTTATACTTGTGATTTGATTATTATATTTGTGCTTTTTTTTTTCAGCAAGCCCGAATTGAGTTCGTTATCTTATTGATACAATGCACAACAGCAAACAAAGAAAAATATTTCCATTTTTGGTGTATTTTTTTCTGAAATAAATTACACTGTCAAGAGGTTAAAGTTTCGTCGGAAAAAAGACATTTTTATATTTAAAAAAAGTTTTGAAAAGAAAAATTACTGGTCATGTCAATGAGCAAGTTCAAGCACCAAATATGTGCTAAATATTTCTTTCAGCATCACGCATCGCAGAACAACACAAAATATTTTCTTAACAGTCAGCTCTAATTCTGGACATTTTTCGGAAAAACCTATAAAAACTGAAGAAAAATCTGAAAATGGGTCTTTTGGTCATTGCATTTTCACCGACGTTATAAGCAATGTTCCTCAACATTATTCTCTACGGGAAATTTGCTGGGACGGCAAAATCTTGATGTTATAGTCCAGGTGTCGTTACAAACGAGGTCTGAGTTTCACTGGAATAGGATTATACCCTTATGTATATGCAGACGTTAAATTTTCAGTATACGTAAGAAATAAGACGCGAGATTTACATTAATTACATCTGAACAAGTGAATAATTTAAACTGCCTTCATTTCTGCATGAAAGATTGTGTTATACGTTACACGTTTCACTGTATACCTATCGGAGAAAAATTTCTATTTGTTGTTTCATATATGCAGGGTGATTACTTAATTCTCCTTGCCGTATTTTACTGGTGAACCTTTGATCATAGAGGCATAATTCCAGTTAGCAAAATTATCCAAATAACGTGTAGAGCTAAGCAAGGGGTTGTACAGTTATTAAAATAAAAAAATTAACATTTTATACGGACACCCTTTTCTCAAAAACCCAATAAGAAAATTGTCGCCCGGTCAATCCTGAGACAACAAAAATATTCCACGTTTCTAAATGCAATATTCACGGAGATATTTGGATTCAAAAATCGGCAAAAATTAAAATAACAGCATAAATAAGTTTTTTCTGTTCTTTTCCAATAATTCTTCAAATTTTCAATAGAAATATCTCTGTGAATATTGCACTTAAAAACGTGGAATTTTCTATGTTGGACTCAGGAGAGACCCGGCAACAACCATTTAATTTGGTTTTTGAGGACAGGGTGTCCGTATAAAAAGTTGGTTTTTAAATTTTAATAAATATACATCTTCTTGCAACATGAATGACGTATAAGACATATGTTCTACGCGTTATTTGCATAATTTTTCTGATTGGAAGTACGCCTTAAGAATCAACGGTTCGCCAGTAAAATGCGAGAAGAGGAATTAAGTAATCACCCTGTGTACACCGACTCTTTTCAAGATACCAGCACAAATCAAAGCCCGAACAAACATCTGAAATCGAAAAGCAGATATGCCCCTTAGGAGGAAAAGAAAAAGTCAAAAAAATACTTTCAAAAAAAACAATCCAACTTTTGGAACTATTTCACTTCATTTTTGATGTTGTTTTGGAATCAAATCGACTCAAAAGTTACTCGTGTAATGTTTTTTTTCTGTTTGTTTTCCTAATATTCTTCATGATACAATAATCGAGAAATGGTGAATTTCGAACATTTAATTCTTTGTATCAATAACAAAATCGAATGAAAAAATGAAGAGTATCGGAGATTTGTGGGGATATGTGGAAAAAGAGATATGTGTGTGCTTTCAGGAAAGTAGATGGCGATATCTATACTATTGAGAGGAGAACAGTGGAGAGAAAATTTATGACGTTTGATCTGACGGGGCTATTCATGGTCGAGCCAAAACTGTCCCAAGGTTTGTGGTTGACATGCTTTGTTCTGGTCTATTAATTTTTTCCGGCTGTCAACCGGTGATTTACCTCGAAAACTGAATATATATATTTCTAGTATATATATAACGATTGATCCTAGAAGAATTAAATACGTTCCACTAGAATCCAGTCCATAGTTTGTCCATCAGAATCCAGATGTATCCATAAATACTGATTAAGCGGTGGGTTATTGTCGAATGGAAGTAAGCAATAATTTTTGCATGAAATTATGCTATAGTCCATGCGTAAATTTTAATTTGCGATGAAAATGAACCTATAGCCCTAGAATATATCGAAGTAGCAATCGAAAAATCACCTAGCAAAGATTATCAACTGAGAATTCTAGAGTTTCTGTGGGCTAAAGTACCCTACAGGCCTGGGACATGAAAAAATTCTGATTGGGCATGTTATTTTTTTAGCTACATGCCTAACCTGGGCATACAAAAAAACTAAAAAAATTGAACGCTTCATTTCTTTATTAGTTTCGTAAGTTTTTCTACTCTTATGCGTGAAATTTCGCAAAAAGGTTTTATTAGACAGCATATAGAACTCATATTTTGAACTACTTTCATAGCCCGTGATATTTTGTGACCTGGTGTAGCCATGTGGCTCTTATATTCCGCAACTGTACTTATAGGATGAACTATTTGACTGGCCCAGAATTTTTCATCGACCTTTCTCTATAATAAATGCATAGATGAAAAATGATGATGGGATTCATCCCGGGCACTCAGACGGGAACCTTTTAAACCCCAGCCCCCCTATGTGAGAACGAATATTTTTCGGGCATGTAAAACCTCCATTCGGGCATCTATTATTTGATGTTACATGGGCACGTACATATTTGTAGAGTTATCCAGCCATGATATTTAGTATTTTTCAGACATACGCATATAAATCTGATCATGAACAAAATTCATTTGTCACATATTAGCAGTTGAATGTTCTATGGATACTGAAATTAAAAAACCAATTCAAACAAAAAAAGATGGGAATCACTTCCGACAATTGTTTTGTAAATATACAGGGTGGGCGAAATGTCCTGGACACATTTTAAAATTAATAAAAATTAACCAGTTGACATTAAAAGGTGCGGTTTGCACCTAAATACGAATGATGAATTTTTGTTTAAGAAAATAATAAAAAAATTCAATTTTTTTTTCTCACTTGCAGATAGCGCTGCATCACAAAAAAACTCTACATAACACTTAAAATGTGACCCAAAAACAGTGCATAATTAATATATACTTATCACGATTTGCGTTACATAAACCTACCAAATTTTAATATGAGCAGCCTTTCAGTCGTTTAGCTTAGCATGGCCTAAAAAGGGCGCTCATATTGAAATGTGGTAGTTTTGTGCAACGCAAATCGTAATAAACATTAATTAGGCATTGTGTTATGACGAGTTTTTCGTGATGATCGCCATAAGTGTGAGTGAAATTTTAATCTTTTTATTATCTACTTAAAAAAAACGTTGATGTAAACCACACATTTCTATGTCAATTGGTTGAATTTTTATTAATTTTCAAAATGTCTTCACAGGACTTCTCTCCCACGCTGCATATTCACGAAAATCATTCGAATGATAAAAAATAATAATTTCCTAAAAACGATATCTCCGGTAAGAGTCTGCCACTAAATTATTCAACAAAATCATCATTTTATAATGCTGTCCTAGTCGCAATGTCATCAACTACAAAAACCGGAATAGACGTTGCCTCTCATATAATTTAAAAAAGGAGAAAGGAAATAAACTATTTGTGTTCACGTTCCAATAAAATCTCATTCATTTTTTCCCCACAAAAATGTTACAAGGTCATCATCAATACATAGAAAAAGGATAATTTCCGTTTGCAGACATTGGAAAAAAGTAAAAACAGGTTGGAGTCACACCAATGAAATAAATTGTGACACCACGAAGGAAAAAAAAACCCACCCTAATTTTCAATCACGTCATATTTAATGGGATCACTTCCCGTACTTGAATTCAAAGTACACACCTCATCGCTGAATGATGCTGAGCTTCGTGAAAGAATGACAGCTTTGGCACTTTGCATCTCTGTCCTAAAAATCCGGTCTTGCTGAACACCTCGTTTTGTTGTAATCATAACATCCGAACCTGGATAGAGTCCAAAGAGTAGGAGTTGAATAATTTTATCTTAACACGGGGAGAACACGAGTCTAGTCCGATGGCAAGTGTACTTAACAATGACGAGAAGCAACTGCTTTATAACAGATTTACGCTGACGCGAGTGTTAGTTGGTAATAAAAGACTTCGCCAAGCCTTAGGATGGAGTTCTTTGAATAACTTTCCGCCTTGTTCTCTCCCACCAGAAGTGAACAAAAAAAAAAAAGACTTTCAACCCAAAAGAGAAAAAACTAAAATTTCAAGAAAGAAAAGAATGAATATAAAAGTTCAATTTTTATCCTGAAAGAGGCCAGAGAAGACCAAAATTCTTCTAAAACCGAAATTTTTAATTCATACGCGTTACTACACTGTACCAAAAGTTTATAGAATCTTGTTTTTCTGTATAACTTTTGTAGTACGCGGTAATTTTTCACAAAAAAGGAGAGAAAAACATATTTTTTTCAATAATATTTAACCACATTCAACCACACAACGCAACACATTTCGTTTCGAGAGGTTAGAGTGGCCGTTCAAGTATTACGTCATTATCGATGGGGGGGGAGGGGGTTTCCGATTTGCTGACTTTTGATGACAAGGGAGGAGGGGGGGGTTTGGATAATGCTTACGTCATCAACCACCCTTTATGAAAATATGAGTTAGGATTCAGAGGGGCAGAGCTGATGACCAAAATTTGCTGACCGGGGGGGGGGGTCAAAAATGGCTAAAAATTTGCTTACGTAATACTTGAACGGCCCCAGAGTGGAATCAAAACCACGTTGCTTATGGAGACAAATGGATCATTTTATTTTGAGTGACGAAAAAAGCAGTGTACCTTAAGGACGAAGCACACAACGTCACTGACGTAACGTGATAATTACGTCACGTCAGTATAGCGTGTTTCGGCCTTTAGATTCCGGTCTAATGAAAGGCATTTGGTTCCGATGTACAACCTCACACAATGAAGTTCGGTAAATGAAGTCAGAAAGGCCGATCTGGCAACACTGGCGAAGCAAAACGCTGCACATGCGAAGCGGCAGTTGTTGACCAGCCGCCACCGTTGTTCAGTTGAGCGTCGTTTGTGTTCCGTGAAAGACTTGTTTTACAAAGTGCTTGTTTAGTGCATTGGTTCTTAACTGAGAACAGGAAAATGAACGAACAAAAGATCAATTTAAAGTTTTGTTTTAAGCTTGGCAAGACACCGAAAGAAACTCACGCGATGCTGGTACGAGTTTATGAAGATCAAGCACTGTCCATGAAGTGCGTGTACGAGTGGTTTGCCCATTTTAGAGAAGGCCGAGAAAGTGTTTCTGACAAGTGTATCCACAAGGAATTTCTACCTGAGGGAACGACGATGAATGCTGCAAGGTACATTGAAATTTTGACCCGTTTCATGAAACGTCTACGCAGGGTACGACCTCAGTACGCACAACAAGGTTCATGGTTTCTTGTTCACGACAATGCTCGCCCTCACACAGCCAATATCGTAACAGTTCCTGGCAAAAAAAGGGGGTGGTGCAAATTGAACATCCACCATACTCGCCAGATCTCAATCCTCCAGACTTCTTCCTATTCCCACGACTCAAACTCTCATTGAAAGGAAAGAGATTTGACGATATTCCTGACATCCAACGAAACGTGACGAGGCTTTTGAACTCCATCCCAAAAGAAGACTTCTTGCAAAGTTTCCAGGACATGTATAGGAGATCTCAGCGGTGCATAGTAATGGGAGGTGACTATTTTGAAGAACAGTAAAGTAACTTTCGTTAACATTTCATCTACGTTAATGTTACAGGACTATTCACCGAACTTTATTGTCAGAGGTTGCATATACAAGGTATTGCTACTATTTTTGAGGGAAAAGCTACGCTCATACTTCAGCAAACATCAGGATGGAGGTTTTGTGATAGTGTAGGTGGCCGCAAAACATAAAATAGACACGCATTTTTAGCAATTCTAGATAAGAGACAGGACGTACAAAAATACATAAATTATTCCCTTCTTTTCGGTTAAATTTTAGGGGGACAGAAATGGTGTTTTTCAGCATGATAATGCTCCCATGCATATGTCAAACGTTACAAAAACCTATTGCAAAATGAAAAATGTGACTTCAGGACTGGCCACCGATGAGTCCTGATCTCAGCTAGATAGAAAGTGTGTGGAGCATAATGACTCATTAATTCTATGCCACTGGGGGTGACAGTTCAACTTGGTCAATGCCGTGAAGCATGTCATAGGAACTGAAGGGTACAGTTTGGACCCACAACTGCTACAGTTTAGTTCTTTCAATGGAAGATCACTTGTTTGATGTCGTTCAAAATGATGGAAAAGTTTTCAGGTATTAATTAACACGTGTTCGTACGAAATTATATAACGAATCTGATTATTCTATAAGTTTTTGGGACATAGTGTATGTACACTTTTTTGTACAAGAAATATTTTCAGTTGAATCCATTATTCCAAGTGACCATACTTTAACAATCATTCTGCTCCTATATATCTCACAGAATTTGAATAAAACCTATCCTGTAAATATACTAAACACACAGTTGAGTCATATTATGACCACCATTCAATACCTTGAATGATAGTGCAGCACGGACAGCAGCCAGACAGTCTGAAAGTGAGAAACACAATCAAATGCAGGAATGTCAATGGCAGGCATCTAAAGTCAGCTCAGAGAAAGAGTGCTCAAATCTTTTGGAGAGTACGGGCCACTTCATTAATTCAAAAACGTGTGTCGGCCACGTCTGTAATCTGGAAATATGCTGCAGGTCGCTTAAGTGATCTGCAAATATGTCATGGGTGACTTGAGTGATTTGGAAGCGAGCAGCGGAGCCTTTAAGTTATCTGGAAGTGAGCCGCGGGATACTTAATGATCTCAAAATATGCCTCAGACCACTTAAGCAATCTAGAAGTATGCCTCGGGCAGTTAAGTGATCTAGAAAAATGCCGCGGACCACTCGAGTTATCTGAAAGACTGCCGAGGTCCACTTAAGTGATTTGGAAATGTGCCACAGGCTACTTAAGGGATCTGGAAATGTACCGCGGGTTGCAATCGAATAAAAGTTCCACGAGTTTCAATTTCTGTTAAATTTCTATATAGCAATATGGGTGGTGGGGGGTTGGAGACTTAAAAAAATTTCCAGGATCATCTTAATACATGGGAGCTCTATTTACGTTAGAATTTAATGCCAATTTAACCATAGGCATCCACAGTTAAAGTATGCAATGTGGAATAACCACTATTTAACAAAACAATTATATGAATGAATTTAATTGATTTTTTATATTAGGTTTTCGGTCACAAGCCACATCAGATGTCTCAAAGGGCCACAGTTCACCCGTGGGCCAAATATGACCCTTGGAGTTATCTGATGTGAGCCGCGAACTCAAATCTGATTTTGTATAAAGGGCTTAGCGACACATTACCAGACTACGACACATTCTCAGCTCACTTCAGTAACTCGCGCCATATTCCCAGATCACATAAGTGACCCGCGACACATTTATATATCACTTAAGCAGCCCTCAGCACATTTCCAGATCAGTTAAGTAGCCCGCGACACGTTTTCAAACCAATGATGTGGCCCGCAATAGGTTGAGCACCCTTATGGTGGTAGAGAATGCTTGGTAGAGGATCCATGAGTGAACATAAAAATGCAGTAGGTTTCAAATGGCCGGAATCAGTTAAAGTCTGGTAAAGGTGCAAGTCATTATGAAATACTATATGCCGCATTACATTAGCAACTCGATGCTAATGTCAAAAGGAGGTGATATCATAATAATATGATTTGACTGTGTATCATTTTTGATATCAGCATTAATGTCTTTAGCAATTTTGAGCTTAATATTTCTCTCGGACCATGATTTTGACGTGAATACGTCTTTTAAATCATCTGTGACAATACCGAATGCATCCTCAAAAAGTTGCGAAACGAAGCGAATTTTGAACGCTCATATCTCAAAAACTATTCAGAATATATCCGTGCTTTTGATGTCTGCGGATACATCTTGTCAAAACAAAGCTGATGGTATCACACTAATTTCAATACCTCTTATGGTGTGGGTACCAGGCACGTTCGTAATGAAGTTGTTTTCGGCATTATTTGCAACGAAACTCAAAGAAAATGGTATCGTCTCGTAGATATTCCTGCGATAAATCCGATGGTACGATTCTGGCTTCAATACGGGTTTGGGCACCAGAGTCGCTTGTCACTTTTGTAACGGAATCGTTTTCCCCATTATCTCATGAGGTTTGCAACGAAACTAAAGGCCAATGATATTGGCTTACAGACATTTTTAAGACAAAACCAATGGTACCACCTTGGTTTCAATACCACTTCCGGTCTGGGCACGATGTACGCTTGCCGCATTCGTAACGAAATTGTTTTCTGAAATATCTCGAGAGGTTCGCAGCGAAATAAAAGCCAATGGTATTGTCTGATAGATAAGATCCTCCAAAGACAAATTCGATGATACGCATTTCATAAAGTCAGTACCTATCATGCGATTCAAGACACAAAAAACGTATTCACGTCAAAACTTTCGACCGTGTCTATGACACAGCCTACCCCAATTTTTTTATCTTTCGAACATTCGTCGGAATTTAGTAAAAGCCGTGATTGTATTGCGAGTTAACAATAACACGTATTGAAAATGCGAAGCAAAACTGATAAAAGAAGTAGTTTTTGGTGGGCATTTTTTTGCGAGGCGGTTCCTTTCATGGTATATATATATATAGCGACACTTCAAAGATAACCGGCCAAGACCCACTTAAAAGATAATGAAATTAACGCGATCGAATAAGCTCTCTCGTAGATAAAATCTATAGCTATTGAAATGCTAATCAAAACAAGCAACGAAGCTGCTCTTGTTTCGAATATTTTCAAGAACGTGTTTCTATTTTATCTTATCACTATCGGCAAAATATTTACTGGAGGATTAACGCAATACATAACAAGAGAAAATAGCTACACTATTCGTGGTAAATGTAACGAGATTTAAAGTTTAAAAAAAAAAAAAAATATTTCACAATCGATACTTAAAGAGCAAAAATGTAGAAAACCTTAAAACTACTAGCAATACTACAGAAAAACGTAAGATTTTTCTTGTTTTCAGATTTCGTCCCAACTGAAATTGATCCAATTCAACCATAAAACAATCAATATCTACAAGAAATTGAAAATATACACGGCACATAGCTACATTGCACCAAATGAAAAAATCTACTTTAACCCTTTCAGATCCTTTTGACGCATATGTGGTGGTTACTTTTCTCACACACTGTAGTTTTTTTTAATCTTAGGCGGAATTAAGCCCTGACTTAAAGGATTTTGCAAGTTTTGAGTTAGAAATATGGTAAATATGAAGTTTCCGAGCTCTCATCAGACGGCAGCACTTAAAGTTGAACTTTCAGGGTGTTTTTAAGACGGCTTCCAGGAGAAAGTGCCTCCTGGAAAAGTGTGATTTATTGCATAAAATTTAGAAAAAAAAAATGTGAAGATTAATATACCTTTGCATCATCTTGGCTGAAAAAAATCGATTGAAATGAATTATTTCTTCACAAAAAAAATTGAAAAAATAAAGATTTGTTGACATTTATATTTCTAATGCATTTTTTGAGCATCAAAAATGCACAAAAACATTTTGAAAATTCTAAAAAATGAATGCTCGGATCTGAAAGGATTAACAATGTTTTTAAATGGTTCTAGTTTCGCCTCAATAAAGATCGGAACCACTCAAATTTAGAGTTGAGGTATGCAATTTTGGATAAAAACCACGCATAAAAGGAATTAAGGAATATTCAAGCTGAGCATTTTTAGTTTCTTGAAAGTAAGAATAAAACAATCAAGAACTCGAGATGTGCCGTTAAAAATACGTATATTTTTCCCTTCAATATTTAAACGGAAGTCTAATATTTTAAGAGATATTACTGCTTTCATACTTTTTTGAAAGAGAAAAAACTGCCTATTGTAAATCAATATGATCCTAACCCAAAGGGTAACAGTTCCTTAATGTGCTTGTTATAAGAAAAGGCGTCGGAGAAAATTAATTGTTTCATAAGTCGATTAATCCTTCCAACAAAGACAATGCAATCAAAAGCACAGAAGAATTCTCTCGGCGTTACAGCAATTCCCAAACACAAAACATCAAGCAGAAACCGTTATCAGAAGTTTCATATATAACGTGTTAGAACATCCAAAATATGTTAGATTTTACACGAAGAGAAAGAGATCAAGAATTCAATTTATTTTCCCTTAGTTGAAGGTTCTTTTACTTTATCCTTTCCTTTTATATTTTTATCCTCTTTCTTTTCATTTGTAGTTCTTTTGGTTTCTTTCTCGAAATTTCGTTTTGTGGAAGTTCGCTTTCTCTGTTTAGTAGTAAATCGGTTTTTATGATTGGGTCGATCGCCGACGCCACATTCTTCTTACAAGATCACTCTGATTTCTTTCTTTGTCCTTTTTCTTTTCTTTTCATGTCTTAAGGCCATTTTGCATTTTTTTTATTTATTTATTGTTTTTGTAGAAAAAACATTTTTTCCCAGATTTGTTTTTCTCACCTTTAACAACGTTTTGTAGATACGAAAGCTTGTCACGTGCATCACTAATAACAAAGCCTCGTTTAGAAAAACGATTTGTGAGACGAAACAAAAGAAAAAAAAAACTCATTATTGTTCAATTTAGAACAACATCATTCATAATCATTTAGATTATCTTTGTGAAGTATCGAGGCATTATTTACGCAAAAATTGGTAAATGTATTGAAAATGTTTATGTAAATGTATTGAAAATGTTTATGTAAATGTATTGAAAATGTTTATGTAAATGTATTGAAAATGTTTATGTAAATGTATTGAAAATGTTTATGTAAATGTATTGAAAATGTTTATGTAAATGTATTGAAAATGTTTATGTAAATGTATTGAAAATGTTTATGTAAATGTATTGAAAATGTTTATGTAAATGTATTGAAAATGTTTATGTAAATGTATTGAAAATGTTTATGTAAATGTATTGAAAATGTTTATGTAAATGTATTGAAAATGTTTATGTAAATGTATTGAAAATGTTTATGTAAATGTATTGAAAATGTTTATGTAAATGTATTGAAAATGTTTATGTAAATGTATTGAAAATGTTTATGTAAATGAATCAATAATTTTATGCATCGAAGTTACAGTAGAACTCGGTTTATATGAAAATTTGAATAATCTGACATTTGCTCGTATTGTCCGTTACTCGTTAGTGTCCGTGAAAGAATGAAAATTAGAAAAACATCATGTACCAATTTCGTATGAATTCGTATTGCAATATAGTACAGTATTTCTTAACTTTTTTGTCCGTGCCCCCCCCCCCTCCCCCACTTTTGAAACATATGTTTTTCTCATGCTTCCCCGGTCACACCCAGGATCACCCCCTCCTTATTCAGGAACTCTAATGAAGAAAAAGTTCTTTCATGAGGTTGATCTCCGGACCCTTCAGCTAAAGCCCTAATTTTCTCACCAAATAACCCTTTGGTACTGGCCCTATTCAGTGCAATCTCGACGTCATGGACTTCCTGGGTAAAGTAATATCTACTAGTGGAGAAGCTCCATACTTATCTGGAAATAAAAGATTACATATTTACTACTTCTTCTCGAAAATCATAGTACCAGATGTCATCATGTACTTAGACCACTTATGGTGATGAGGTACATAGCCCTGTTTCTATTGACGATTCTGCTGTATTCTGAAAAGTCATATATTTCACTCCCACCATACATAAAAGCTTTATTTCTTTTACATCCAAACTTTCCTTTCACAGCTCTCTGTGCCCCCTCCCCCCCCCCTTAATATCTGCCATGAATACCCTTCCACGAGATATTTCCCCTCGGCCCTCCTAGAATATGTCAGTACCATACGGGGGCTATATGACCTCGGATTGAGAGCAAATGGCATAATATTTTTTAGTGCATGCTGAATTTAATACTGTGTCAACTATAAATTCTTCTAGAAATAAATCCGTATGGAATAAAAGCGTTTACTTCTGTAGAAAAAAATTTATGTCTTGAAAATTGGTTGAGACCCGAAAAACTATCACGCTACATAAACATGCGTAGGTGTTTTTACATGATTTTCTATTTATGCAGTTTTGAATTCAATTGGATGATCCCTTAGCAATAATCAGCCCGTAGGGGTTAAATGATCCAATTCTTGATAAAACAATAGTTCGGTTATTTTTAACGAAATTACTCTTTCCAAAAAAAAATTTACTTATTGTGTTATTTTTTTCAAACTAAATTTTAAAAACAAAATTTGCTCACACGATACGTTGGGAAAATTTTTAAATATTAGCAAATTTTAACTTCCCATTTGAGCACTTCGTGAGTAGTTCCTATTAATAAGTAGTTCCTACTAATTAAGACTTCTATTACAATGAAATACAGGGGGTTTAAAAAAATTCTCATAGAAACTGGGATTTTATATCGACCGTGTTCGAATTAAAAAGAGTTCGACTGTACTTTCTGTTATGTTACAGTCAAACTTCGTATAGCAGTTGCGTTTTTCTTTATCACCACTGTTTAATGTTTTCACAAAGAATAAATGGTTCTAGCCAACAAAGGAATAACTCCGAATGTGTCAAGTATAAAAAATAAATTTAAGAAAAATGTGTAAAAAAAAAATCCTCTTTGAAAGTGAACTTGACTAATGTGACTGAACTTGAGAAAGCACAAAAGCTAAGTATCGAAAGAGAGGGAAAAGGAATGATACACACACACACACAGTGGCTTAGTTTGATTGGGGTGCCACTATGTTTCGACGTCGAATGGCCACCGAGGAAAAGGAAACAGAAAAATCGCGTGAAAAGCAACGGAAATCGCTCGACGCTATTAGAGACTTTCAATGACATTAATCAAGCTCCCCCTGTCAAAGTAAAAACAATTGAAAGTGAAGGGTTTGAAAAACCGGCTTCCAGCTTAACTGGTCACCAAGATACAAAAGGTTATGACTGACTATCCTTCAAAATCGGTCTTCTCACAAAACCACCAACTATTATTGAAAATCCGGTGCACGTACCCCAATCATCCCGACCGATAAAGACTACAATCTTCTTTTCGCGACGTGACTATTGATAGATTCCGATGCGTAGCAGCATATCGGAGGCATATCTGACATTATCACTCATAGGCCAATTATAAGCCAAATGACACAAAAAGGCAACGAAAAAAATTTCTAGTTTCAAGTCGGTTGACGAATAAAATGAATTGAACTCGCAGTTAATCTCATAACACAAATTATAGCCAGAGTTTTATCTCTCGAAACACTACATTCATATTCTATGTAACTTCCGAGCCACCTACCAAAATAATGAATACGTTCATTAGTTATTTATTAACCTGTGTTGCAATGAGAGAATATACCACGGAATTTAGAAATCTGTGAATAATTTATTTTTTCTCATTCATCAAGAACATAGTAAATCACGCGGGTAGGGTATCCGCGAAGCCTCTTTCATCAAACTGGCATTAGCATGTTTTCGTTCGTGTTTTGTTCTACCTACATTACTAGTTTTGGGCCAGACACATCGTTTTGTTATCTTAGCACGAGCGCCGGTATTGAAGCAGCTGGTGAACAAACAAGTGTGACAGTCGTGATTATACATGCCATAGAATTTGAATCCCCTGTAATCATAGGTCCATTCGCTCTGCGGTGGTGACATTCGACGCGTGTAAAAGAGAACGCGGTTCTTGCGGAACTCTGCCTAATACTTAAGAATGATAGTCTTCTGTCAAAACCAAGACGAAAGTTCTGCACCTGATGTCGCCGTGTGAAGAAGATTAGCACCGATTAACCTCATTATGAACTTGTCGGAGAGGCATGGTTTCCATACCGAGGGCTAAAAGCTTCGTTTCAAATACGTTCGGGAGTGAATATATATATAACTTCATGTGCGCGCATTTAAGCACTTCTGAAAGGGGTTTTGCTACGGTTAAAGTCTGATATCTAGAGGTACAAAGTACATATAAACTACAATGTCGAGAAAGTTTATTAAAGGGTTAATATCGAGGAAGTAATTGCTTTTACGGAACTCTCAGTCGAGAGAATTGCACGGTTTCTCAGAATATCATCTTAAATTCGTAATCCTACCTGCGTATAAATTCGGATCAGAAGCCTTTACAAATGTAGATGTCTTTTAAAGGAATGACGCTGTATTTTTGCACCATTTAAGACATCACATTCTGCATCTTAGATCATGCCAATATTTAAAAAAAAAGATTAATGGCCTTGAATTAATAAATTAAACAATTACATTATTTTGAAAAAAACAAACGTGCGTAAAAAATTTGAAATTACATAAATCGATATAAATTCTCAACGAATATAAATTTTTATGACATTTCGTACCAAAATAATGCATCAAAAGTAGCAAAAAACAAAAGATGTGTGTAAGCTTCCAAGGCAGTATCACAATAATCACACCAAATTTCTTCTGATTCACGTGATTTGTATTCTTATAATATCCGAATAAAACTTTAGATAGTCAGAAAATAAAAACTTGAAATATCAATAAGCTTTCTGCAGGTACTATTAAAAAACATTTCAACTAACACGTCATGAAGCATTTATTCTTAGATTTGTCAAGTTCTCAAATATTTTGTAATCTGTAAAGTGTCAAAAAATAATATTTTCGTATTCATGTTCACAAGCGTCTACACATTTTCAAATTTTGGAAATTTATTGCTAAGATTATACCATCATCGTGTTATGCCGTAAGAAAAATGGTTTGTTTCAAAATCAATGGCTTCGGCTTCTTTTTCAGATGAATAGAAGAAGAAACAGGATGATACGATCAATAGTATGGAAAATAAAATGTGGCTCAACGCGCTTCTTTCTTTGGTCGACCTTAGACAGAACTAAAAGCTTTTCGAATTTAATAAGACTATGGATCACTTGACTTCTCTATACGGCATAAGAAATACCGAAAGTGGTTTGAGCGTAAGAAAAACCGAAACCGATCTTTTTATTCTGTATAAAATAGTTGCACAAAAATTATTTTCGGTGTTGGATGATTTATAATTCATGAGAAAAAATCCAATTTGCAGGAGAAAATTACGGACTCATCTTTAAAAAAAATATGTGATATTATAAGAAAAAATAAATTGATAAAGCTAGTTAAAAGTCTTTCGAACTAATTTTTTTCGCCGTTAAATTTAATTAAATATGATAAGGATATATATATATATAGAAACAACAAACGATAATTAGTAGTATGTTTCGCTAATTAACGTATGAAATAGCTCGTTAATGTATGCAATCTAATACCGTGTTCTAAAAAGTAGCATTCCATTAATTTTTTTGGGGATTCCCTGCCACTGTTGTTCAAGTAATCGGAGCTACAGACAAACAAAAAATGATCAAGATTTCTCAGACCGAATACTCTATCTTTCGATCGAATTGTATGATGAACTTCTTCATGGATGGGGTGCTTGCATTATTTAGATATAATATTTTATTTATTCATAATAAGACGGCCTTAAGAATACGTTGTGGAATTTCTTTATATGGTATGACACACACAAGCGGAATTAATGTGAATGCCGTTCAAATTCAACACAAATATTGGCTTTTTACAGTTCTTGCCTAGTATTAATTTCATGAAAATCTAAACAACAGCGTATGTGTGTATGCGCAAACAACCATTTAATGGATTCATGAACTAACTACTATCCTTACTGAGCATAGACTAATTAATTCTGGTGCATTAACTGCTCTCAAACTTGGAGATTCCGACTTTCCGCGCCAATCATTTTCACAATTTCTCGAACCGGAACAGTTACTCCGAAAGCATCGAGAAAAATGGGCTGTCGTAAAACTTTTCCGTTTCCTGTGCTGAACATCCGGTAATATCCGGTACAAAGCTTCGCGTGGTCCCTGCACCTCACACATCTTCGCTCACGCTACCTATCTTCCAGATAGATAGATAGTTAACGAGTAGCAAACTCAGCAGCAAATTCATTTACCATAAATATTGGGGGAAAAGGTGAACATTAGGAGCATTTCCTCTAATGCACTGGCTTTTCGTCTCCGGAATATTCGCCGATGACAAGAACATACCCCCAGGGAGATCAGTGATACCTAAAGTATTAAATTATTAAACCGGTAGATATATGTGTGATAGGTGAATATATTCCCAACGCACAACAGTCAGGAGATATACATACAAGTCTAAATCGTTCAGCTCAAAAGTATCGATGCTTGAACAGTTCCGGTGGGCAGATATTGGAACGCACACATCCATATACAATAGTATCTCGAGTTACGACGACGAGTGCCTTGTCATGCATCTCGAGTACCTCGACTTGCACGAGCTGAAAAGGAGAAAAAGCCCATTCAACACGCTAAACCTCGGGTGCTTCAAACAAGTCAAAGCCACTCGCTTTGTCAGACTGAACTATGTACTTTAATCAGGGATTTAAAGTCATATCCTCATACACCATTCAGCATTTAAACCGTTGGTGATAGATACTGTACTATGTCACAGTGCAAGCCTGAAGACTGGTGAATCTTAGGTTTTACCGTTAAGACCAAGGTTTTACCAAGGCGAGATGGTAAAACCCGAGAGGCGCGTGTAAACGTTTCATTTCGGACTGTTACGAAGTCAAAGCCCGTTTTTAATTATCAATTGATCATCACGAACTTGTTCCTGCTGTTCTGTTCATTAATAAATAATTATAATGATAATTATATAATTATTAATATTAACTAATAATTAACAGATGAATAAATTAACCAAAATGAACTTATTAGTTCCTGACGTTCCTGTAAATCATAAATTTATTAATTCATTAATTTAATGTTCATATGATTCGGAGTAACTTAAAAAGATCGTTTTCAATGAATGAATCCGCCATCGTGAATTTATTATTTTCTAACGCTTATTAAATGATAATTATAATTATTTAATAGTTATAATAAAAGGTAAATTAATTGATTTTATGGTAAATTATTAATTAGTCCATTGATTAGTAAAATGGTCCATGACAAAATAAAAGTTTTACTTAAATACTTATAATTATTAATTAATAAGCTTCATATTTATTGGAAAATTACAAAATGATTGTAATTATTAAATAGTTATAATTATTAACAATTTAATGAGTATCAGGAACATTTTTAGTTCATAATGGTTAATCGATTTATTAAAACAGGATTTGACTTGGTGAAAATCCGAAATGAAAACGTTTACAAGCGTATTTAAAACTTTTACCATCTCGCCTTGGTAAAAACTGGGTCTTCCCGGTAAACCCTAGGTTTTACCAGTCTTCGGATTTTTACTGAAACAGATACAGTACATACTTTCAACCAGAAAAAAGGTATCCAAATAATGCGCCCATTTTACATTTGTCATTTTCATTTTACTTTTTTCTTTCTTTCGAACCAAGCACAACACCGGTATATGAACATGGGCAATTTACTACTGAATGAGTTGTGCCGGAATTGGCATATATACCTAACAATCTGGGTCAGGGCCGTATCTATGATTTTTACCGCTCAGGGCAAAGGTGATTTTGCCGCCTTCACGACTTTGAAATTCGATAACTTTACAACGGTGTTCTTTGTTCCCACCTAAAATTTTGTCACACGTTTCAGGTGAACTCGGAAAGAAAAGTCATCTGGTCCATCAAAGTCACCGCCGGGTCTCAAACCTAGGCAAGAGGGCCTGAAAAAGCCGTCTTATCTCTATCGTTCCACCTGGGAGCCATATGCTGAAGTTAAGAGAAGCTACTAATGCCTCAACTCCAGCACCTCACGCCACAGTGCATGAAATGGGGAAGGCAGGGTCGTGTCTCCAGTGGTGTAGAATGCTTGTCCAATCTGCAAGAGGGCCTAGGTTCTATTCCCGGAGGAAACCAGATGACTTTTTTTTCCGAGTTCACCTCGGCATAAAATCCAGAAAATATCTGTTTCCTTGAAAAATTCCATGTTTTTAAGAGCAATATTCTCATTCCTCATTTTTGTCACACCACGGTCATTTTCTGCACGCGAGGGCTAATTAGACCGGGTCCTACAACTTATTGCCGATTTCGATCAGCAGCTTTTTTTTACTCACTGAGAGGTTGGTGCGCTAATCTCTCGATGTGGGACTCCCTGCGGTATTAATGTTTTTCTGTGGTCATGTCACCGTTCCTGTTGTACCCCTGTGTCAGGAAAGTTTTCTGACAAGGACGAACCTTGTATCGAATTCGCGACACCTGTAAACATCCTTTGGTACTTTAGGCGAGTATCTTATCGACCTAGCAATTTTTAGCAATTTTTTAGCTCAAATATCTCGGCTAATAATGCACTTATACACGTTAATTTTTTTGTAATGCTCAGAAGAGATAGAGCGGACTTACGGTACGGGGGGTCCAGCGTCAAAGGTGGAGCCTACTGATCTAATGTATATGCGCATCTATGAATTAGTATCATCATCATCATGCCTCTCCCAGCAATCATCATCGTGCCCCCCCCCAGACTTTCACGCCTATCGCCGCCTATGCAAAGCAACAACTTTCTGTTAGAGGACAAGACCGCATGAAAGATTAAATTTTTCATCTTAGTATATATATATAGATACACATAAACGCCTTTAGTAGAAGAAATCACATATCTAAAATGAGCACATCGCGAACGCGCGCGCTGGGATACTTTTTCTAGTCGAAAGTATGTTTCTATCGCCAACAGTTCAAAAAATAAAGTGTATATAGCAGTATTACTTTATCCTGTATATTTTGTAAGTGAAACATTCTCAATAGAGTAAACATTATGGTACTGTACCACGCTAGCTCATTTTTATACGATTATTTTAGAAATACGGGACGATTGGATCGCCATAATTTCACATGCGAAAGTTTACATAGAGATGCGAGTCTTTTTGGATATGGGTAATTTTTCGGAACGAATTGAATTCGTGGCTTGAGATACCACAGTTTGCATCCTGTATTTAAACAAAATAATATCAATATAAACTTATTTATTACAAGGACTACTGGGGTGTTAAGATATGAGCTTCTAGTCGTATTTCCAAGCAATATAAAAGAAGGAAATATATTTTAGTGAATAGTTTTGAAATACTCCCAATAGAAAATTTCGAAATCAACCAACATTTTATTTGGTTTTTTCCTTTAAAATGAAAAAAAAAAATGTCATGCCCTCCATGCTAATGTAGTAAAACTCCAGTTTTCACTTCTTCAGCAGAAATAGCGAATCTTTGCATCTTTTTTTTTTTCATTCGATTCGCATCGTATAATATGCATAAACTTAAAACGAGAATCTTGCAAAATCGTATACGTTACTAATGGACGAATCTCCGTTTCAAAGATAACCGTAACAACAGGTTTCAAAACAGTTTGTTTGAAATTTTTGAGGTCATAGAAAAAAGCCAATAATGGAATTAGCTTCATCTCATTATGAAGTTATTTTTTTTTCTCTCAATTTTATTTGTAAAAACCAGAAACTGTGTGTGTGTGAGCGTGCGTGTTTTCTTTAGCTATAAGTCTATAGTTAGACTTGTAAGTGAATTCTTTTCCTCACTGCCCTTGCTTGTATTCGCTTGTACACTGACAAAAAAAATTAAAATCTGTACTCCAATAGTTGGAGAAAAAAAATTACTTTTCCGTCTGTGAAGTTAATAGCAAATAAGGTACCTATGGGTAATACAACTATGCTAAGCTTCAGTGATTTTTCCTGAAGCCGGTTTAAGAAATTCTGAAAGAAAGAACAGTAAAAAAAATACTCAGATGTTCTTTAATAGGAATGGAAAAAAAACTTAAGGTCTTCGTCAATGAAAAATATGAAATAAAAATGTTTCCAGATATTCAACATTTTGGCTATATTCAGAAACAGTGATGAATGAATGACATATCTGAGCTCTATACAAATTATTTGAATAATTTTTCTAATCGGAAGTGCCTCTAGGATCAACGGTTCACCAGTAATCTGCTTGCCGAGGGGCTTAAGGCATATAATAATAATAATAATAATTTTTATTGATTAGGACCAATTGCCCCGTTACAAGCAAACAAGATGAACAGTCAAATTTTTGTTTTGGCATAAATTAAGGCATAACCCTGTGCGTTACTAAAATTTTTACTGAAAAAAATATTGAATTGAGAAAAATTTTAAAACGTAACGTCGAAAAAAAAACTGCACAAAAATGTAACTTCGTAATTTCAAAATCAAAATTAAAATCCTTAACACAAAAAATTGATTTTTTTTTCTGTAAATTAACCCTCCAACTGCTACTGACGAGATATCTCGCTTTCTTAAATGTCTCATTTTAGCAATGACAAGTCAGATATTTTGTATTCAATGTTTCAATTTTTTCATACGTTTTTCTATTCCCCGCCCCCTACTTTCCACTTGCTGAAAATCTGAAGAAAGCCTACATCATAAAAAAATATGAAATATTACAGGGGATTTAGTGATTTCTTCTATATCGGTTAAAGGGTTAAGAAGTGAGACCCCCCTGAGAAAAAAATATTCTGAATATGACACGAGTGTATAAACGGGAGGGAGGGGGGAGAATAAGAAAATTTGTGGAGAAAATTGAGTGGAATTTCGGCCCTATATCATTTGTAATCACGTGAATTGAGTTTACTTATTTGATATGATTTGTATACTAGCATTTTGGGATAGATTAAGACAATTAGAAAATAATTTATTTTGAATTATTTTGATAAATATATTTATGCATCAACTGCAACAAGTTGTCCATAATATTCGTATATTTTTGATGATCTAAAAATTTTTCTGCGTAAACTGGTAAAATTAAAATATTCCTACATCGTCAATATCAGTAATACAGTCAAACTTAGTTATAACGACGTCGAAATTTCGTAAAATTTTGTCGTTATAACCGAGATGTTGTAGCAAACGAAGTTGCCGTTTTCGAGACTTTTTGATGGAAAAACGTTATCCGATGCAATAAAATGTTTTGCAAGACACTGTTATTTCATTCTGATAAGTATGATCGTATTTGATCGAAAGAAAACAGTAAATTGGGTTCATAAATACGAGATATCACCAATTCTTGCCAAAAATATTATCAACTGTCAGAGAAACCACCAAATATGGCCAAAAAACCTTTGGCGAGAAATACAGAGCTAGATAATATGTAGTGATTTAAAATGTATTTCACGAGGGGAAGAATTAACATGACAAATAAGTGAGATGAATATTTAGTCATATTCATTTTTACACAATTTACAAATTATGCAAAATGCCGTCATCTCTGATTCGAGTAAAGAATAGCAAAGTAAATTTCGTCCAAAAATCTGGGGAAAACGGGGATTATTGTTTTACGGGACAAAATTACAGGAAGATACAGTAATATCCCATATACGGGCCCCGTCAATTAGAAGCACGTTGGAGCGCCAACTATCTTAAAAATTCTTTTTCCCTCGTTTGGCATCAAAAACGTCATAAAACGATTAAAAAAATTTGTCGTTATAACCGACATTTTCATTGACGTTATATACAAGGTTCATTTACATTATTCTCTATGTCGGTGGTCCTCAAAATTTTGTCCCTCGTGTCTCCCGTGCCGTTCTCTCCTCATGGTTCACGTGCGGCTACCCAGAATAATTTAGCAGATATTGCATATTCATAAAAGAGCCGCTTCAAAGCATAAATAGGTGCACACATTGATATTTCCAGCTTGTTGCGACGCACACTTTGAGAAACACTACTCTATGGGGATCATCCCAGACTGCCAAATATTGACGTTACAACTGAGGTTGTTATAGTCGAGTTTGGCAGCATTTCTCCAGTTAGGTGGGCATCAGATACTTGATGCGCTACATGAAAGAAAAGAAGGGTGACACAATTTCTCCGACGCACAAGACTTTTATAAATGAAGACATTCGCGCTCTTTAGTGGATTTTCTGCTGCTTCCAGCGTTATATAATCATCTTGGAAACATCTGGTGATATATAGGCATGCAGATTTATTATACGAAAACAACACCGGAGAAACGCGGGCAAGTGACGCCAGCTTTAAAAGCCGATGGACGTTCGAAAACTGGTTTAAAAATTCAAGGGAAGAGCTCTCTTCCTCTCTCTCTGTTATACTCTCAAGGGCACTTCACCTTATTTTCTTTTCCACTGTTGCCTTCAAAAGCTTTATACGAAACTTGAATCATCCATTTCGAGAAAGGAAAACCTGACTCACTCACTACAACTCATTAAAAATGAAAAGCTACTGCCTCCCGATCCTACGAGCAAAAGTGTCGAGCTTTAGATGGCTAAACAAAATTCCTTGCCTCCAAAACAAATCCTCGTGAACATCATCGGAAAAATTCGACATATGAAAGCGAAAGAAAACTATCAAAAGTATAATAATAAAAAAAGAGGAAAAAGACAGTCTAACACCTCAAATATTTTCATATCACTGCCTGTAGATCCTTTTAAGGGAATTGAATTTTTCTACTGTTTTTTCGAGAATGTGAAATATCTGATGTTTAGGATACTTAAATAGGTTTACTATGGCCATCGTTTTTCATCCTAGATGTGCCACAGATGAACTGTTTGTTAGAAATACTGCAGAGAACATACGAATTTCATCTGATTTATGTAACATTTTTTTCTCTCTCAACATCTTTAAAATATATTTTATTTTGAACGTATAATATGCGTATCTCTAAAACAGAAAAATCTAAAATCGAGCGGAAAATATCTAAAAACCTGAAAAAACTCAGATTTTATTGATATTTATATAAACGAATGATTTTTTTTTATTCTTATAGCTAAAAACTGAGATTTATATTTTCCAATGTAATAAGTACTTTTTTATGAACAAATATTTTTATGATAAGGTAACGTAGTCATTACTATAATTTAATGTTAAAATACCATAAAAAAGATCCCGAGACGGAAAACGAAAATTTAAAATTTGTGATAATGCGTATCGGTTATATTGACTGGAAATTTTGGACTGAATTTTTTTATACCAAATACGTCAATAGCATAAGGAAAAGAACTCTGACAATTCACAAGAAACGACTGACCTTTTTTATATACTTTTGATATACGTTTATCTTATATAGTATATATGCCTCAGTACAAATACTCGTGTAGATATTGCACTCCTCGGAGATATATTCAGCGGCAATAAATCTTTTGTAAAGGTGTCTTTTTGTACTCAGTAGAAATAGCCAAGCTGAAATTCAATAAAAATGTCACTAAACTTGTGGATAAGGAATTTTGCAGTCGAAGCGTTCAAATGTCTAAGAAACTGCTTACGTTTTCACCGCATAAGCTCTCCGTAAATTCGTCAGCTGCGAAAAAAATGCCACTTTGAAATCTTTGAACTGTTCATAACTTCAAAAAAAATGGGGAAAACGTGTCAAATCATTTTATTTTCAAAAAATCTAGACATTGTTATGACAGGTTCTGGAAGCGTTAAATTAAGAAATAGCAAGATGCTTCAAATGCATTTTGTAAATCTTGTATATTATCTTCGCACCATTTGCAACTCATTGATTCAAAAATTGTGACAAAAAAATTCGAAATATTTATTAATATCATGCGAATAATTTGATAAAAGCACTTCGCATTTTTCTGGGGGGTTGCCAGCTTAATTATTTTATAACTAAATCAGGTCTTCTTTTCGCAAGGTTACTCAGTTGGAAAAATTTTCATTTTTTTTAAATTGTTTGCGGAGTCCTCTCTCTCTCTAATCTTTTTCAAAAATTCTCTGTATGATTGTAATCTAGTACCCACCCCTCGATATAGAAATATACAGTCGGCACTCGATATAACGACCCCATTCATCCCGTTGAAAACGGACGCTATTTTGGGAGAGTCGTTATATCAAAAGAAAAACATATATGATAGTCGTTTTATGAAAACGTTTGGACTTATCCTACCGGTCGTTGTAATGGAATAGTCGCTATAACGTTATAACGTGGGGTCGTTATAAGGAGCGTTGATATATATATATATATCAGAAAAAATAGGAATTGTCATAATTTTGAGCTTTCTGCATCGATCGTGAAAAAATTGGAACAATTGAGGCATGCAAAAAACGAACATCTCATCTGGCTACATTTAGTGGCTCTATCAATTTCAGATGAGGTCACTTATTATATTGATGAAAACTTGCTATATATTTATTTAATGTGGTTTAAACCATTTTCATGATTATTAACATGCAGGATTAAGTCAATTTAAGTCCAACTTAAGTCCATTTCAGCTCAAATAACTAGTAAAACGTTGGTGATAGCAACATGCTTCCAATTAGAAACGATAACCAAATAACGTGCGCATTTTACAGATGTATCATTTATTCTACTAATAACTTTATATGCACCGAGATATAAAATTTATGCGGTCTCACTGTTCTCTAACTTCCAATAAGGAAATTGTTGACAAGTCTTTCTTGAGCCCCAAAAAAAATTTCATGTTTCTCAGTGCTATATTAGCTGAGATATGTGAACTTAAAAAACGCTGAAATTGAGAAAGAGAATATATATTGAGGGAACTTGTGTGTGTACATATGCCGTTCTTCCCCTCAATTCACAGCGATTTTTTTAAACCAAATGTCTCCGCTAATATTGAGCCTAAAACCATGGAATTTTTTTTCAGGTTGGGCTCAGGAAAGACCGGGCAACAACTTCCTGATCAGAAATTAGAGATTAGAGAGAACCATATAAAAAATTAAATTTTGTATTGTGGTACATATACGGTCCCTAATAAAAGAAATGACATATCTCAAATACACACGTACGCGTTACTTGAATACTTTTTAATTGAAAGTATCTTTCTATCTGAAGACGCGACGACACTCTCCACTGTTTATACGAAGGCTTTAACAACTGGCTGATGTGAAAATGAAATCAGGAAAGAAAATTCAACTGCCTCTGTGGGGAATCGAACCCACATCCTCACACATGCCGTGTGAGCAAGCTAGACCACTACGCTACAAAAGCAACAAACCTCTTTCCTTAGAGCTTGTATGTGCTGAACGGGACCGTACATTGACATTCAGGCCTACCTTAGCGAACGAGTCATAATTACTGACACTGCCACCAGATGGCGACTTATTTGAAGATGTCATGTCACTCCCCTCTATTCATACTACAAATGGGAATCAATGGCCGAGTTAGGTCTGACTGTTCTAAGCATACAAGTTCAAAGGAAAGGGATTCGTTGTTTTTCGTAGTGGTCAAGCGCGCTCATCCGGCATGTGAGAGTACGTGGGTTCGATTCCCCGCACAAACAGTTGAATTTGCTTCCCTGAATTCATTTTCGCATCAGCCAGTTGTTAAAACCTTAATATTTTTCTATAATCAACGGTTCATGAGTTATTTGAGATGAAATGAACTTATGTTTTCACCCTGTATATATCTTCACGACAATATCGGCATAAAATAATTCCTGTTGTTTTGGTCTACGGATTAGAAGAATCTAGTTGGAATTTTTTTTTACTGTTGGCAACACAGTTTATCTATACAAAGATGAAAGGTACATGTGTGTGAAAGTGGACAGCGTTTGGTTATGAGTCTCAATACCAAGAAAATATTCCGAAAAACACCCATCAATATGGACGACGAATGTTCGGAAGAATTCAACCGTGAGTTGAAGCATATAAATATGATACTATACAATACATAGTAACTGGCTGTTTGGAAGTGTGATCAACTATCAAGAGAAAAAAGTTGCTTGCTTCCTCTTCGTGACCCTATTGTTTGCTTTTACTCAGCAGCCAAGGCATTTCATCTGTAGAAGCAAGGAGTGAACAGAAAAAAATTGTTGGCGTCGAGTTACGTGGGCGTTATTTGTATTATGATGGAGTTCGTGGCACCTTCTGACACTAAAAGTCTGTCACGTGGATCTGCAACTTTTTCTTCCACTACCTTCACTTGATGTTTCCTCTCGCTGGCCATGGCGATCACAGTGTAGTTATCCAGTCAGACAACAACAAGCTACAGCAGGAAACTCCCTCGCCTCACATTGTTCTGCTGATATCGTTTCACAAGTATGTTTTTGAATAACAGCTGGCTATAGGAAAACGTTTCTCCTTTTTCTTTCCATGCTATTTCTGATGACTCTTCGACTATCGCTTCCACGTGTTAATTGTATTTATTCGCAGCGTGGTGTAGTGACTTCGGTGTTTGCCAAAACTACCGAGCATTTCATTCAGTTTGTCAGGTTCAAAGCATCGGACACGAAATAATTCTTTCATGACACCTATTCAACATTTTATCAAATTTTATTTTCAATTCTAAAAATCCTGGCTAAATCTGTATGGGGATATTTTTCCGACTAGAAAACCCAACTCAACCCCGGCGTGTGACTATGGGCGGAGATACGGGGTGGGGGAATGGGCATGCGTCAAAGTTAAAGCCATGTATTTGCGTATACGAGTGGAACTTCGGTTTCTAGAAACATACTTCCAATTCAGAAAAGTATCCAAATAATATATAGTACTTACATATGTCATTCATGTTGCAAGGGGTTGTACGAGTATATATAGTTATTACGAGTATGAGAATATTGCACTTAGAAACGTGTAGTTTGCTTGTTGGCATCAGGGGAGATAGGGCAAGAACTTTCTAATTGGGTTTTTTGGGCACAGGTTGTCCGCATAAAAGTTAACATTTTTATTTTAATAACTATACAACCACTTGCAACATGAATGGCATATCTGAGTACTACACGTTATCTGGATACATTTTTTAGTTTGGAGTACTCTAAGAATAACGCTTTGTCAGTAAAATGCCATACGTCCTGTTACCTATGCACCCTGTATATATCATCAAAGAAATATTGCCAGTGAACGCGCGTTATTAATCATTCGCGTAAGAGAAAGAGTATTATATGTATAGACTATAACTTTTGATGCGTAATTCTTTGAGTATCGCAAGAATATTTAGCCCTGCAGCGATCATTTCATTTTCAGGTGCACACATACCATTGCGTTATATTGGTACGAAAGTATAGTGGACCAAAAATTTAGATTCCGGACTGAATGGCATATAATCTCTAACAAGACAATTATCGAAATTCCTATTTATTAATTGCTTCTCATCTGATTCGGAATCTCTGTGCAAACGGAACCTTGAAAGATTATTACTAATTCAACACGTTTTCAGTCACGGTAGAATTGCCGTGAACATCGTCATACTCATTACTTTTACGAGCTTTTCATTCCCAATTTAACATAAATTTTAACGCAGTCATGGTTTCGAGTGGATCACCATCAGTGAACAGCTCCAAAACAGGAAACGATAGATATCCAAATCATTTAATATTAATATATTTAACAGTTCGGTCGTCTTCGTAATTCGCGTAATCGCACATTTGTATCAAAAATAAGTCACAAAAAAAGAAGAGAAAATATCCATCAGACCAAGACATACAAATGGACAATAATATAATTCATTGTATTTCTTGCCCTATCCAACGTATACAATAAATGAAACAGCTTACCCCGGGGGTAGTAAATTCTAACACAATTGACACGTTTAAAAAGAAATACGATAAACATCTTGGGTAAATTCAGAAGCTATCCATACTTAGATAAGACAAAAACCATAAATATTTTTTATGGGCATTGTATTATATTTTATCATGCATATATAGTTTTTAGTTTTTATAATTGCATTTTTAATTGGGGGTTGCTGTATTTTAGAAATATATGACATCCATATTTGTTTGGACATCTTTTTCTCAGCCACCTCGTTGGGCATTTTGCCTGTTGTTGTCTTTTGTATTTGTGTCACGTAGGATGATTTCTTTCCCAAAAAAACGCGATGTATACGAAAAATTAACTATTGTCTGACAATGGAAAGATGGCTTATGACCTTCTACGACCTTCATCACAAAAAGAGAGGGTTCATTCTTCAATAGGGAGAAAGGAAGGAAATAAGAAGGGGAAAAAAAGCATCCTCCACACAGAACACATCTTTCCGTGTTCAGATAATATGGATATTATCATAAACTTTCAATGTCGATAAATTGAATTTCATTTGAACTGTGTGTTGAAAATTAGTTCCGAATATTCAACAAGTATTTGATTTACAATATATAAGAAAACAGTAATTACGCGAAATAATCCATCCTGTAAATTTGCAAAGCTCACACCCCGATGTAGCTCTCAAGACGAATAGTAAATTTTTTTTGGACCCCAGCACTTTCGCCGTAAATATAACTGAAGTGAAAAAAACTTTCAATGAACATACGTAAGGAATACCCAAAAATAGCCGCAATAGTCTGGGCCGCCATTGGGGGGAAGCACGTGAATCTTGTATTCCGGGCACCGGAACAGAGGGGGCGCAAATTTCACCATTTAACCTCTCCTTCAACATTACACGGAGAGACAAAATGCGTACTTGCCCCGACTGATCAAGCATCTAGTTGCGGGCCTGGTTAGTAGTGATATTGTACGCGTGTACGTGTTGAAGTTGTAGTGCCGCTATTCATTGTTAGCTTGAGATTGCCCACCCCGATATAGCAAAGGTCGTAAATTTATAAGAAATGTTTCATCATTGGTGATCCTTTGTCTGCTTTCACTGTACGCTGTGATTAGGGAAGCAGATTTAAAAAAGACTTAGATTAGGAAAACAGTGAATTTTTTGTTTCTCGTTGAAAAAGACCGCAGCCTAGTCTACATGATAAAACAAGTCTGTAAGGGGCCATTCAAGTATTACGTAAGCATATTTTCAGCCATTTTTGACCCCCCCCCTTGTCAGCAAAGGTCAGCAAAACACTGACCCCCCTCTCACTCGTCAGTAAAATTTCGTCTGTAGCTTAGAATATTTCATATCTTTAAAAAGGTGGTGATTGACCTTCAAACCCCCCTCGATGCTGCGTACTACTTGAATGACCCCTAAGGATGATACTTTGAGAAAATCGCAAATTTACGAGTTGTTTTCCTGTTTCGAAAATGATTACCTATGAACCGAACTTCTTCCACAACATGGATGCCCTTCGACAATCAGAAATATCAGTACACAGAGACGACGAGAGTCTGAACAAACAAATTATTCATGAATTATCTGATAGCCAATGCTATATACAAAAAAAAAAGATTGGTAATGAGACCGGTGTCCACTAAATCTGTGGCTCGCACACTCACACTAGAACAGAAAGCAAATGCAAGGTGAAAATTGATTCCTTCATAATGAAAATGTTTCGGTTCACGTGGCTTTGTGTCTTAACGAAAAACAAGTGTGCGTATCCTATTCATTTTAAGCTAGTATTAAGCTATTCACAAGGTGTCCCGTTCACTTTATTGCTGGATCTCATTCTATGTGATTTCTTTTATTCCCACAGACAAAAAGAATTGCTCAAATAGAAGTGATTGCACGATGAGGATGAGGTGAAAGAAAGTTCGTTCAAGGCTTTAAACTTGAGGCGACTGCCTACCTTCGGGGTAAAAAGGTCATTTTGGATAAAACGAATGTGATTTTGGTTTGGATATGGATAAAATCAAGAAAATAAATGTTATTTCATGAATATTTTGGCAAAAAAAATTTATTGCCAATTTTATAGAATAAAATTAGCATATTTTCAGTACTTCTGCTAGACAATATTCAGTAAAATCTACTGCTTATATCAACGTGTTCTTCACACAGATTATTGCTATGACATTGTTCTGTGAAATGAACTAAAAGTTTTAGAATACTGTGAAAAATTTTTGAGATATGATTTTTTAGGTGAAAAAATACACATTTTTCATAAAAAAAAAATACTTGATATTCTCAATTCAAAATCATGTAAATCAAGTTTCAAACATATCGTTCAGTTTTTAGTTCACTGTACAGCCAGAGCTATTTGAAATACAGTGGGAAAGATTCATAGATATATTTTGAAAAATGCTTGAGAAATCAAGTTTTTCGTGAAGTGAAAAAGTAAAACAAAAAAAAACGCAAATCTTCTGAAAACGCATTCAGATTTCATTTTAAGACCAAGAGCATTAAATTCGTTTTACTTGATTTGTAATAACTTTCTTTTAGTTATTGTAGGAATGAAAAAATGAAACAGTTTCGGATTCTAAAGAATAACATCACTTTCTCATTACTTCACAAACAACTTCTCGTCACAAAACTTATCATTTGAAGGTAGGCAATTGCCTTAAAGTTCCAGAAATATTTCCAACATTAAGAAAAACGTTCAAAGACGTGCAAAAAATCGAGGCAATGAAAATCTTAAAACATACTAAAATATAAATTATTGTGAAATTCGATGCACAAAGCTCGTTAAAAGAATAATATTCCGCTTAATTTTGAGTACACTCATCAATCTGAATCATTCCACATTCTTAATTCAAATGGGGTCAATAAAAACTCATGCCAAGACATAATTACCGTCATCAGCATTTCTTATTACTTTTAAATTGATAACATAAATCCGCAAGATTATCCAACAAAAACAAAAATAATAAATTCGAGAGCAAAGAATGAAATTTTGTAAAAAATAAAATGATATAGAGCAGTTTTCAAAAGATTTCCGGTGATCTTTTTCGCCAAAAAAATGTTTATATATATATATGTGTGTGTGTGTGTGTTATCACATAACTTTCCACCACAAACTGAGATAACATTTTAAGGAGTCTCACGAAAAAGAGACTGTCCATTCATTCGTTTTGAGGGAAAAACTCTCTTTCGAATAAAAATGTTACGAAAACTCTTGAGAAAGAAGAATGAAAAAAAAGATCTCTTTTCATCAGATTTTTTAGCGACATTTTCTTTCAGTATGTTACGATCAAGACAGTAAATAACTCTCTGAAAGTTTTATATGTTCCGAAATGCAAAAGAAAATAATAATAAAATCCTTTGCAATCTAATGATGATACGTGGGGACAGTCGGAGGCAGAAAATTACGAATAAGTTGTTGTATTCTATACGAATAAAAATAAAATCTATAGTCAGTTATTTAAAAACGTGAAAACAAAGGAACAAATAACGTCTGACTTGTTTATTGAATTAATTTTAAATCGTATATCATGGTAAAAGTAAATGGGAATCGATAAAATAAAACGTTCTGCAATAAAAAAATATAAAAAAAATACCTGTCGTGTTTTCGAAACAGCGATACAAAAGTATTAATTTTTGCAAGTATAAAATGTCTTCAAAAAGAATCATGTGCATTTCTACACGGGCACTTAATCAAAGATTCATAACCCAATTTATTTTTTGGATATAAGAAAAAAAAAAAAATTCTGTCGACAATATATTCGAAAGTTAAATATGTAATTTTGTTTTTAAATTTTATTGAGGAGAAAACAATGTTTATATGGACATATATTTTTTCTTCTTCCATGTTTGCTTTGAAGCCTCAGCAAATAAACATAAATGCAAGTGGAAGTAATGACAAATTCAGAGGTAAACACGGGAAAGTGACGTTTATTTATAATCTCTAGAAATGACCCGACAAAATTTCTTGGAGCCATGCGAGAAAATGAAAGAATTTCATATTTTGTTGATTTTTTTTTTTTTTTTTTTTTTTTTTTTTTTTGCGTACTACGGTTGTTAGTAGATACAATTGATTCTAAAAATAAAGTAAAATTTGCAGAAACATCAACAAAAACAGAGGAATAGAACTGTGGTGTTTCACTCTCTGAAATAATAATTGGAGGAAAATTTTTATATGGTTTCTAATCAAATAAAATCTCAATAATTAAAATTTTCTTTATAAACGCCGAAAGAAATTTGCTGTCTAACATTTCAATGAAAATATTTCGAGAGATACCGTTAATTGAAATTCTTGATTTTTATTACCTTTCAAGTGATGTGGTAACGAAATTTCGAGAGTAATACGAAGGTATTCGGAAAAATTGGCAAAAGTCAGGGAAATCGGTGAGTTTTTATTCACATTTTTCGGGTTAATCTTTCGGTATAATAAAGAGAGCAGCAAATTTGACTGATTGGCATTTTTTTATTAACCGTGTACCGGCCGAATTCAGATTTAAATAGATTTTCATAACTGTTTTCCTTTATTTCCCCTTATAATCCTTTAGTTTAGATATCAACTGAAAAGTTCATAGAAAAATATTTTCCCGCATATTTTTATGGACTTGTCCACTTTAACAGAAACATAAAAATTAAAACAAAAAAAAATTAAATTTTATTCTTCCATGAAAATGAATGATTTAAAAAAAATTAAATTTTATGCATAAAAAGTGCTGAAATGAGTGAAATTTTTACTGTGTAAATTAAGTTTGGAATAGCTCAAACCTTCAGGAAAAAATCAAGAAAAATATATTTTTTCTAATTATTAAAATCGATGTTCCCCCAATTGAAAACATTGGCCCTTAAAAAGTTCGAACGAATAAAACTTTTAAATTTTATGTTCTTTTCAATTCTTACTTCATTGGAGTAGAATCACAGCTCTATCTTCCTGTTTTTCCTGATACTTTTTTTCGATATTATTTCAATATTTTAAAATAAACTATAAAATTTTCAATCAAAAATTTTAATCGATTACTCTCCCATCTTGAATCAATATGTATGTGGATTTTAATAAAACGATATGCACACCGATATTAGATATCTTTTTTTTCTTTTACTAATAGATTTCTATTAGACTCGAAGCGTGAGAACGTGTCAACAATTAACTAATGGAGACAACTTCATTATATGTTGAATGAATTGATCCTATAAAAAAACAGAAGTTAGACACATTTGTAATCGTAATTCTTTTTCTGTCAAGGTCCCGTGATTTGAATGCTGAAATTACACATTAAAAAACCTGGAATAAACGGATAATGTCTAACGCGGAAACAGAAAGCGTTTCACATTAGCACATGGACTGTTTCGGAGATGGATGTCAAATATAACTAAAATACAGCAAACCAATATAAAGGCACATACAGAGTGGGCAAAAAGTCCGTGAAAACTTTAAAAATGAATAAAAACCGGCAAAAACCGAAATAAAAAACGGACATCGCTAGGTCACGGGAATTTTTTTTAAGACAGGAAAAAATAACTAAAAAACAGCCGATAGGTGGTGCTGACGTACACAAGTTAAAGAAAAGCTACACAAATAATGAACAGAATGCCTCCAAATCGTTTATTACAGCAGTATGTGTTCTCCACAGTAGGGTTGAATGCTGTAAGCTAATTGTTGAAGTTTGCGTCACATATCGAAGGGCGTTGGGTAAGAGCCCAGAGATAATCATTTGTGCCTGTTCACTGATTAGAGAGAAGGAGAATCTGAGTTTACCCGACTGCTACTACCACGAGAGTAAATAATCAAGAGAGCCGCAGGTGTCAAACATTTGAACACTGGAAAGGAAACAAAAATTCTTATGAAACTCAAGCATCTCTGCTTAAATGCAAGTCAGTTAGTTTGCTACATTTCAGAGCGTCAATGTGGAAAAACGTATTCATTCGAATTTATATATAATATTGCTTAACTATGTAAACTGCATCTGTCGAAATATGAAGCATTTTTTATGACGTGCCTGTTTGCACTGGAATACATTTAAGTGATCACAGGGTAAAATATATGAATAATTTTTGTTTTACCTTTGAACAGTAAGACAATACAAGGTTTTTTAACAACTGGCCATTGCGAAGATGAATTTTTGGAAACAGAGAAAATTCAACTGCTTTTGCAGGGAATCGAACCAATGTCCTTTCACTTTCCGGGTGAACGCACTAGGCTACAAAGGTAACAAATCTCTCAATCTTTCCTTGGAGCTCGTGTACACTGAAAGGGACCGTACATGGACGGCCGGACCAGACTCAGGCCAAGCTCACAACTGCTGACGCTGCCACCAGATGGCACCGTATGAAAGGATGACGTCATTCTCCGCTATCCATACAAGGTTTTATTTATTAGGTTTTTAACAACTGGCTGTGGCGAAGATGAATTTTTGGAAAGAGAGTAGTTAGTGAGAAAATATCATATAAGTAATAGTTTTTGCGATCGAATTTTAGTAGTTTTGTGATAATATTTTCATTATTTTATGATTATTTCATTATATAATGAAACTTCTAATAAATCGACTTTGAATCTTGCTATTTTTATGAATAATTTATTTATCATTATTGCTGATATAGTTCAAGAACTGAATTCCAGAATTGCACCATTTTAAGTCTCAGAATCTTAGGGTTAAGAACCTGGGAGATGTTAATCATTACTGCCAACAAATTGTACTGTGTCTTCAATCTCAATTAATTTTGTTTATTACTAGAAACCTCATTGGAAGCCACGTTCACGATTTCAGTACGACACATTCTAGAAGGATTTATTGGAAAAATAAGGTGCTCAAAAAATAATTTCCACTGCTAGTTTATTGTGATTATATATTTTATACTTTTATGATTCGTTTTATTTATTTCTCAAAAACTAAAACGAAGCCAACAGAAATTATTCTAATATTTATTTTCTACTAGAATTAGAATATTTTTAGTCATACGGTACATTTTTTGTGTCATTAATTCGACGTTCACACAAGACCTGCTCGTTATGGCTTCTTTTTTTTTAATTCGTGGATAAAAGTTCACAATTATGATATAATTATGCACGATCTCCGATACTGTGAAAAACAGATTATCAATTATTATCAAACTACCCTGATTTTAATGAGAAACATCGTAAAACCCTTCCGAAGGGCCACCCCGTGCTATATATAGGGGGAAGTCTTCCTCTAGAGATAATTTTTCCTCTGGTTTGAAATTTCCTTTATAGGTTTAATGATTTAACTGCATTAAAGGCCACTACCATCTGGCACAGTAACAATCCTTCCCGTATGACTATCAATTAATAGTATAGCTCAAAAAAGTTCTCAAATTAATATTCATTTGTGAAAGGCAGTTGTTATATCAAGTGATTAGAGTACAAATATTGCAGCAAGTCTATAATGACACCAAAAACCATGAATAGAGGAAAACCCTTTGAGCAATAAGGAAATTTATTAATGACTGCCTAAAATATCGACTCAACTGAGAAAGTGAATATCGATAGTTAAGAACAAGAAGTTTGCGAAGCTTTCCTATGAATATATACAGTGTGCATAGCTAACAGCACGCACCGCAAATTACTGGCGAATCGTTGGTCCTAGAGCCATACTTCCAATTAGAAAATTATCTAAATAACGTGTTGACCTCAGATAAATCATTCGTATTGCAAGAGGTCGTATATTTATTAGAATAAAAATATTAACTTTTTATACGGACACCCTTCCTATTAGAAAGTTGTTGCCCTGTATCTAATCAAAAAAATGCCATGTTTCTAAGTGCAATATTCACTGAGATATTTGAATTCAAAAAAACGGAGAAAAGTTGGAGGAAAAACAGCATAAATGAGGGTAAAAATGTTGTATTTGCATGCTATGCACCCTTGTAAGATTTGCAGTGAGTCGAAATTTTGATTCGGTGTTGAGAGTTCAATCAGATTCAGCCCATGTGTTTCAGATTTCTAATTCCATTTTTGCTACAAATACAAAATCTGAAGCCACAACAGCCAAAATTGCCCAACAATACGGCTGGAAAAAAATTAAAATGAAATAAATAAAATAAAATATAAAAATAATTAAGAAAGATAAAAAATATAAATAAATATATAAAATAAAGAAATAGTATTGGAAACAAGCTTAAATTTGATCATTTTTGTCGCACCACGGTCATTTTCTTCACACAAGGGATAATTGGACTAGATCGGGTACTACAATTTATCACCGATTCCAAACTGCAGCTTTTTATGCTCACCGAGAGGTTGTTGCGCTAACACTTCAGCGTGGGATTCCCTGTGGTAGCAATCTTTTTCTGCAGTTATGTCACCGTTTCTGTTGTACCCCTGCGTCAATCAAGTTTTTTGACAAAGACGAACCGGGTATCGAGCTCGCAACACCTCTAAACATCCTTTGGTATGCTAGGTGAGCATCTTATTGACCTGGGCTACCGCACCCGTAAATCTTAAATTTAAAAAAAAATGTTGAAAAAAATGGTAAATTACCGTGGCAGAAACACGAACGTGATTTTTTTTTTATTCACCTCTGTTAAGAGGCCAGTTTTTAAAGGAATAGGGGATTTCACATCAGAAACTCTGGGTAACTCCAGTTTTATTTTATACATAAATAAGAGGAATGTAACTGTTTAAACACCTGAGCCTGGATGTTTGTCTCTATTAAAGTGATAAGCATCGTAATCTTGGGTTGTAAGTGCCATCAATTCTATGGATCACTTCCGAATGATAGTGGTGAATCACCGAGGAACTCTTATTCCTTTCTTAGAAACTAATCGAGAACGTGGCTGGTGTTTCGTCCGTTTCCGTTGTTTGATAAAGATCTACTAACAGTTTGCTTGGTGGTAGAACAACTTCTAGAAAAAGCAAAGTTTATCTAACGAACTGCAAAGGTTCAACGAGTGATTTGAGAGCGAGAAGAGGAAAAAGTGCTTCTATACTCCTTCCATCCACTGATGTTTAGTTTCGATAAAGCTTTTTCGGAAATTCAACGTCCTTCTCTGCTGGCGAAACAATTCTTTGCACTCCAGAATCGCTTACTGGGGCATGAGAACAATGCAGCAGCGATATCCTCCCATCCCCAAAAGAAAAACAAAGATGTAAGCTTCAGCCTTGGGCCTGTGTGTTTTGTTCGTGCGAAGTAAAAAAAAAAATTCCACTGAATATTCGTATACTCGTAGAATAAGAAATCTGTTTGAATTGGTCTTTCAAATCACTGCTGTATCTACATTTCTCTCTCCGAGAAGTTTCGGGAAAGTCTATTCCTTTTTCTTCTTTTGTTTCGAAAAAAAAACGGAAGAGCACAAAATAAGTCAAACAGAAGAAATACACTTTCAACACATAAGAAAATAAATATCGAAGTTACATGCAGATTGCTTATACACGTTTGCAATATGGAGACCAGGCAAATTGATAACAACTCCCGTTTTAACGAATTCCAAGAGACTGAAAAAATCACTTCGTTATAACGAAATTTCGTTATAAGGGAATATCCAATTTTACGAATTTGAACATGCGTTAAAAAAATTTCGTTGTGGCGGAATTTTATTCCAAGGACAAAATATTACTTATCTACATTCTACGTAATAAAAAGAATGAAGTTGAATTTAAAAAACTCAAAGCAACTCAGATCAATTAGGCATTGATATTTTGAGGAATGGATAATTTTTTTACACTTGAAATATTTCGGGAAAATAACCCGTAATTTTTTTTTCTTTGTACAAGTATTGCGGAAACCGAGGAAACAACAAGTTTCTCTAAAGTATGCGCGTGCCAAACGCGTGCAATGCGTGAAACAAATGCTTGAAAGATTTCGTATTCAAAAGCACATGCAAATTCCAAAGTCTTTTCTCATATGGGTGGACTGGTAACTCCCACATTTCGGAAATGAATGTAGTGAAACCATGTATGTTTCTGAAAAATGTCTTGAACAAATGTTCTGTGAAGACAATTACATCCATATCTTCAAAATTTGAAAGTCTAGTCTTTTTTTCTACGGGATCCTATAATTGCTGTTTACATTTGAAATTCCCACCTAGTCCGATTTTTCAAAAATTTTCAAAGAATAGATGGAGATATGCCGCATGTTAATGCCACATTATTTTTATTTTCTCCATCATCAACTTTAGAAATGATCTCAAGATTTTCTTTTATCGAAAACTGTTCCTTTTCCAGACTACTCATTTTGAAACAGAATAAATATGAAACATTTCTAAAGTGTAGCTACCCACTGGCTTACTACAAATCTTATTTCTTTTTCATGCAACGTATTGGTTAAAATTTCTTTCCGCACTCCCAACAAGCCATTCCTTCCGAGAACAATCCTTCTTCCTCAACAGCTCAGCAAGTTAATTTTCTGAAACAGATTTTACGGGATCATTTTTGGAACGTTGTGTACTCTATGGTTGATTTGCAGAAACTTGTTTTTGAATTCGTTATAACGGATATTCCATTTAGTAATATTGGAATTCGCAATACATAGTTCCTACGTAAACGTATTTATGTATTAGAAAATTGTTTGTTACAGAGATTTTCGCTATAACGGTATTCGTTAAAATGGAATTGGACTGTAATTTGCAGAATTACGACAGTAGAAGGGTACATACTCATCATCTGTGGCCATCGACTGACCGTGAGGATAATCAAGAGAATTTCTTTCTGGGAGATTTTTCTCCAGGAATTTAATTTCTATGCATGAAAGTACTTTCTCGACTATTGTTTGAGTTGACCTAGGAGGTCCAAACTAATTATGTGGAGTTACTGCTTTGTGACAAAACATTTCAGATACTTGAAAGAGAAGAGAAAAATCAATTGTTTTTGCTTGTTCCATGGTTCCTGTATAACGGTAGTTTGCTTCGATCAAAAGAATTGTTTTTTTCGGAGGGATGCAGATGAAATGAGCGGGTTAACGAGATCTGAAACCATGTATCAGTAGCATGATGAAAGAGCGTTGTGACACTGCCACCATCCAACACCATTTATAGCAGAAACCCTCTGTGTGAAGCTCGTGACGTCACTGAAGAAGGTCATCTCACGGTTCTATCTATCTATCATCTCACCTATAGCCATTGGATACAGCAGGCCGGCGCGTGCGTCGGCCTGCTAAACAAATTAATAAACTAAAGTAAATAACTTTACCCTTTTTTATAGTATATCTGCAAGCATCTTGTGAAAAAAATCGTGGTCTGGCATATTGTACTGACTGCTTACTTCTATACTGCAGGTTGGGCGTGGATCTTTTTATTTGAACAGACGGTATTGAGAATAAAATTTCAACACACAAATTGTCTAATTAATTAGAAAAATCATATTTGCGAAAATTGACTACAGGTATCTTAGAATGAAATTTTGTTTTGATGCCCACCCACCTCAGAACATTCTACCAATAGTCGCCAATGAACATAATAAAGTTTTTTTGAAGTTAAAAATGTTTTTGTGTGTGTGTGTACGATCATTAACCAACAGGCTGTACTCAGCGAGATTCACCTGAAGGCTACGTCTCCTGTGCTGTACTTCTCAGAAAAGTGTGAGGAGCCAATAGAATGGAATAACGTATGAAACGAATATAACGTATATAACGAAATGAAACTACCGACTTCATTTTTGTGTAAGATGGTAGTCTGCACCATTGACATACAGAAATTGACAATTTTGGATGGTAATCTGCTGCCTGGATGTTGGATAAGCCATTCGACACAAATGTCTCAGAGAATCTAAACTCTACACTCTCTCTGTGTATTTTCTTATGGAGCTATAACAAAGACGGAATTTTTGCTCATCCACTTTGTTAGCTTGCAAGAGTTAAAACATGTAGTCGCAGCAGCTGTGGAGATTGTTTACAAGAATACGCCCTCATAGTGCCTGGTAAAAACTAGACTGCTTCACAGATATCTGCGGTGTGACTAACTAATGCTTTATGTGATTAACACATAAAGCATTTTTTTTCTTTAAAATAAATAATGTGATCTTCACGTATTCCGGATCGGTAAGATCTGTCCAAGGAATAAGATTAGGTAATATACTGTATCCAAAAACACTCAGATATATGAGGGGGCTAAAGTCAGAGTGTTTATTTTAACAATTCTTAGTCCACAAATGCAATCTAGAAGTGCTAGAATACTAGAAGAAAAAATTAACCAAGTTCCAGCTTCAATAGTTCGCCACTATTGTGATTGTGAAATCCAAAAATTCTTAACATGGGACTCTATGTGAAAACAATTCAAGTAAAACCTTTTCTCAAATGAGGCTTATTCGACTTACATGACTCTGCCTTAACCCCATCACATATTTACTATAAACTCATATAAACATTGTCCATATACACTTTTTGTACATCTGAATACTTATTTTTTCATAAGATTTTGGAATTGACTAGTTTTTTTTAATCCTACCCTGTATTTTCAGAGGAGAGAGAAATATCCGATTCTTCAATCGAATCAAATTATAAATATACTGAATAGTGTAATAAACATTTACAAGTAAACATTTCAAGATATTGTTTTCACTATTAAATCATGGTATTCACAAGTCGCGATATGAATCAATGAAGAGATCAAGAAATATCTCGAGATTGAATTTTATCGATTTTGATATGTCCAGCATCTTATTCTGTTCAATGTGATTTAAAGACAATGAAATAGTGCGACACTAAATTGAGTGTTCTCGTAGTGATATCAATCGCGTCAAGTGGAATGAGAATATCTCAGGCGGCACTACTCTCTCGTTGATCTGAGTACATGACAAGGACTACCATTTCCTCATCATTACAGGTGTGTTAATTCAAATTATATTCCGAACACATTTCATTTTAATTTGGACGTGAAATGAAACTGGATAATTTTCGTCTACCCCTCTGCGTTTGGGGAATGACTGGTGCTGATACAGTACGTGGAATAATAGGTCGGTTTCCATTTTGAAATTAAGGATCATACCAACTGACGAAAATTACACAAGCATAAAATTTTCCTTAAATTATAATTATCGGAATGGTTATGCTAAGCATAATGAAGTACAAAGCCAAGAATATAGGCAAGCTAAAAAGAAAGTTTTATCTTATATCTAAATAACTTTCTTAACTATTGCTGATATTTTCATTGTACAGAAAATGTACAAGTTAAATTGAGAATGATTTGTAAAGGATGATCATGCTAATGATGACTTGATAATCATGGCTATTCAGCTATTCAAAATGCGGAGTACAGAGTGGAAAAGTACCTTATCATTCAAATAACTCTCATACAATTAGACCTGAAAGAAATGCTTGATTGTAATTGCGTTTTAATTTGTGTATGGACTTACAAAACGTCAAATATCTAACGATTATGGTATATCTACCATATATCATATGATAGATTTTCAAAAAATCTGTGTTTCTAATAAATTAAGGTGAAATATTCTAATGAAGTTAAAACTCTATTTTACCATGTACAGTTTACAGAAAATTTTTCAGAAAAGTATGTACGGAAATTAAAATAGTTCACAAATGGCTCGAAGTAGTTTCATGTACTTATCGATAAACTCTCATTTTTCCTTTCAAAAAGATTAAACAGTTAACCTTTTCACAGACTAAACTTGATAATTCAATCATCTACGACTTCGTACTGTATTTACACGGTTTGAACTATTTATTATATTTTCCAGTCACGTCTACTTATTCTTAGAGACTTTCCTGCATTTGCAATTACTGTGCTACTCTCTTCCACGGACCTTGGAGGAGGAAAGGGGGAGAATGGAAAATGAATGAACAGAATATATAGTAGCTCAGTAGAAGAAATCATCAAAAATAAAAGCCACACTTAGCACCAGAATAAAAACACAGAACTTCCGGTAAAAAACCGGATGTCTTATCGACATAATTTATAGCATAATTTCGTGGTAATGGTTTTCCATGTTTAGACTAACATCTGTTCTTGAATCCACTGCATAGATGTTTTCTATCAGGTGTCTTTTCCATTGTCTTACTTATTCACGTTGTTCTCGTTCGGAACGCGATAGAACAATTTCAGATACCTCTATCATGTTAGCAGTTCACTAGACCGAAAACGGGACAGGAACAACAACATAATTCGACGAAGACGTTTGACTAATCACATAGTATACAACTCTGGATAAATTTTTTCCATAGGTGATTCAAGGTGACATGAGTAAAAGAATTCTGATGAATTCACACTTTATTATAATAAGTTTCAACCACACACACACAAAAAGGCGTACTCCGAAACTTCCACAAACATGGTGAATATCTAAAAAACATTCCCACTGTTTTCAATGAAAATCTGCAAATATTGATCCATCTTAGCCGATTTTCACAAACATACGAAACAAGACCAGACATTAATGACAGTTATGAAGACAAGGCTCTTCTAAAAGTCCAACATGACTGGTCAGAATTTCAAAAATGGCTTTGAACAGAGTCCAGATCTCGAACAAAAGCAGTCCAACTCCCATTTATTCGGAAGCCACTCTTCTAATTCTGTAAAAATGGTTTCTAGTGGTTGGGAATAAAATTGCTAATAGCAAAGTAAAATGAAATATTGAAGTAAGAAATAAAAAATCTAGAATAAACCAAAATCTTCAATTATTTGGGGCGGCTTATTCACTCGAAGCATTTGACCTTAGTCCCGTTCACCCACCTGTTTAGAATCCACTGACCACTGATTTATTTTTGTCTGCCAGTGGATCTTGTTAAGACAAATCGATTGATACCACTCTGGTTTTTATACCTCATGCGGTCTGAGTAGCAGGGTCACGGCCCGCACTCGTAACGAAATAGTTTTACGGTATATCTCGAAGATTCTCAACGAAATGGAAGCCAATGATGTCGTCTGATGGATATTCTTGAGACAAATCCAATGGTACTCTATATTGGTTTCAATACCTCTTGCGGTCTGGACACCATGCTCGTGGCCCTCATCCGTAATGAAATTGTTTTATGCTATCTCTCGGGAAGTTCGCAATGCAAATAGACAATAACGGTATAGTGTGTAAGATGTTCCAAAGAAAAATCCGATGATACTCTATTCATGAAATCAGTACCTACCATGCGGTTCAAGGCACAAAGGAAATATTCACGACAAAACTCGCGGTAATATCTATTACAAAGCCTACCCCATTTTTTTTTTGCCATGGTCCAGTCCCATTGGAGAAATGGCTTAAATTTTCTGAGGACGATAGAGCATTTACCGAGTCGGTTTGAAAGAAAGAAAGCACCTTTACTATTCCTTCAACTTTAAGATACTGTATTTGCAAAAATAAAGGACACACAAAAAATTTTATGTATCGCAGACTTATTTATAACAATTTTCTATCCCTTTCTTGCATGATCTTAATAAATGATTGATGTTTCTTTCAATTTTCTTAAATATGGTACATCAATTTAAATACGATATGCAGTTATACATCGTATCCCCAGATATCACCGAGTATTTCCGCTACTCATTTCGAAAAAAAATCAAAAGCCACACGGAATGCAATCAAAGTAATTTTCGGAATCCATTAGCAGAGATTTCGATTAGTCGCTCCAATCTTCAATCACACAATGGCATAGCTGGATTTACAATAGAAGTTCTGCTTGATAGATATTCATAGAGTTCCACCATCTACGTATTTTCATTTCAACATCTCATTCAAAAGTTATAATAAATATCTCAGAGTTCCGAGAAAATTCGGAATTGGAATTTTCATTCATGTTCAATTACAATAGCTCGTATACATTATTGAAATAGCAGGTCAAATATTATACAGGATTCAAAATAAAGTGCATATCTGGCACTTAAAAACTAAAAGAGAGCTGTCTGCACCCCCCCCCCCCCGCGACCTTAAAATGCAAGGCCAAAATGCCCAACGAGGTTCGGCAAAGCTTAAAAGTTTCGTCTAGCTACATTAAAGTAGCATTGCCCGCTAAAAACAATTCAACACATTCAGCACAAAAACAATTGCAGTGGGGGAAAACAATTGCATACTGGAGGAATAAAGAAGTGCGAATGTTAAACTACGCTCCACACACAGTGTAGTTGTACAGCGATAAAGCCGGAAAATGAATGTAGATTAATGTAGATGTTATACAAAATATGATATAACAGTATCTACAGTGGATTACACCGAGTTTTGACTTATTAGTTCACGTTGCATCTTAAGGGATGTCACGACCCCTGAAGTCGAGTTTTCAAAAATGACTTCGAAAAATATTTCATTCGATTGCAAATAAAATACTAAAAATTTCGTGTCAATCGGTTAATTTGTTCTTTCAAAATAAAAGAAGGAATTAGTGAATTATAGTGTAAATGTATACAAGAAAAACACTTTGAACGTGGTTTTCTCAGATTGCAGTTTTAAAGATCCCGTAACGTAAAAAAAATTACTACACCAAAAATTCTGAAAATTTGCAGAAATGTTTATTCGACATGTGTTAGTAAAATGAACTAACACATGTAATACTGACACATGTACAACTAATAAATCAACTTGAATATCAGACGATTCGTTAGAATTTTATGAATTTTGAAAGTTTGAAAAAATATATAAATTTCAAAAATCTAAAAAAATTCAACATTTTTTTTAAATATTTTCCATTACTCGATTGCTAAATCCGAAATTCATTTTACTAACACATGTCGAATAAACATTTCTACAAAATTTCAGAATTTTTGATGGAGTAGTGTTTATATATATAAACTGCAATCTGAGAAAACCACGTTCAAAATGTTTTTTATTGCATACATTTACACTATAATTCATTACTTCTTTTTTTTATTGTGAAAGAACAAATTAACACATTGACAAACAGATATGACCGCTGACCGCCCAGAGACACCATCTTGAGATGGTTTGCGCAACCGATTGACACGAAATTTTTAGTATTTCATTTGCAATCGAATGGAATGTTTTTTTGAAGTCATTTTTGAAAATTCGACATCAGGGGTCGTGACACCCTTCAAGTCAGAAAATCGTTTGCAATCGTTTTGTTCATTGTCATTGAACGCATCTATAATCTATAACCGTTCATTTTCCATGGCTAATGGATTTTATTACGATTCTGCCCCCCCCCCCCACTTCCGTTTTTGGTGTTGATTTCCCATAATTAGATGCTCTACAACTAGTACATATTCTTCTTCCGTCTTGCTTCATTACTGAGTAGGAGAATTGCTGTCGTTTTTCAGTGGATGAGACCGCATATTAATAAAACTCACATCGATACGAGTAGGAGAGAAATCTAGCGCCCCGTGATTGGTCGTAATGAGTGACGAATGAAGTATTACCTCACTCTCGGTGGAGTTCTTGACGAAGTTCAAGACAGAAGCAGAATGGAGATTTTTTTTTTCTCTCTCTTTTGGCGAGGTATTATCTTCGTCACTCGTTGCGACCAATCACGGGATTCCAAATTTTCTCCCTATATCAATGTAAGGTTTGTTAATATGCAAACAGGCATCACTTCACTAAATTATCCTACCATATCGTTCGTAGTCTGAGACTTCCCCTTCAACAGTAAAACGGCTGAATACGAACTTCACTTTAGACGCTGTAAATACAGTTCATCAGCTGTTACATGAATACATTGAAATTGTTAATAAATCCACGTAATTGTCAAACAATGCTATTTGAGAATATATCATCTATAACTAAGGGCATTATTCAAATCAGTAACTCTCTTCCTGTTACCACCTCAGAGACAATCGAAATTTTCTTGAAATTCTCCGTTTGTGCAGTCAAATTTGAAACGTGTGATCTTCGATCACACACACATTTCACACACTATTTTTTATATATATATATATATAAATAAAAAATAGTGTGTGTGTATATGTATATATATATATATATATATATATATATATATATATATATATCACCAATTCTTTAATTTCCTAGTCCACCCATTTTCTCATCGCACACATATTCCCAGGAATGTGTGATCGGAGGTGAAATATCGGTTGACAAGGGGAAAACCAAAAAAATGGCTCTCACTGGTCAATGATGACCAGATATAGTCACACTTGTGCAGTTAAGAGTGTTAATTAAGATCGTAATTCTAACTTTAACCTTCCAGCCCGCGGGCATGCTTATGTAGGAAATACGCGGGTTAATGAAGAGCGCGTATCTCCTACATACGCGCGCCCACTAGAAGGTTAACAATCTTGTTAATATTCGGTATCGTAAAATGTCATATTCAGTTATGTTTTCAGTCATCTAAAGACGTTCTTCTAGCTTGCTGTGAAACTGCCCCAATAACCCAGTAATTTTACATTAAATTGCCCATAGCGAGAGACCAGAGTTGTGCTCGGTTTGAAAGAAAGAGTTTTTACATAATGCGTCTAACGTCAGTTATGAAAACCTTAGACAATATTTACTTGTTTTCGTGTTTGCAGTTTGCATGTGAAGCGGCTAACTAAAAAAAAATTATAATAATATGTAATACTTTTAGCATTTCTTAATTTTTTTAAGCAGAAAAACAATTGTAACGAAACTCCAATGAAAAATACAAGAACAATCTCGACAAATTTCAACAAAAATTTCAGGGGTTGAAAAAGCCTGATCACACACACAGAATAATGGAATCGATTCTTTTATGTTTTACCTTGAATACTTCTCGGAATATACAATTAATTACATTACGAAATATACGCATTAAAAAATGAATTATAGAGATGAAAGAAACTGAAAAAATTATTTTCCTAAAAATAAATATTATTTTATTAGAAAACATTTTTAATTAATTTGAATTTTTCTCCCAGAAAATAATTTTTTCATGCGTTTATTACAAGTTCTTTTCTTTTATTTTTTTTTTATTTCAATATTAGAAGGTGAATAAATATGAATAATTAATATATAAATGTATAATTTCGATCAAAAATGAAAACTGAATTCGGGAAATAGAATCTGATGATTTTCTAATCTCCCGAAATAAACTCCCGTTTTTTGTTATTCTTGAATACTGTTTTTAACAGACAGTAAAAATTTCCGACAATGTTATGCTTTGTAAATAGCAACGCCTCATCCCAAATGTCATTGAAGATGTTATTTCACACATCATGTTTTCAACTTCTATGAAAGTTTTCACAAATGCGAGCGTTGAAAAGTAGCTTCATGAATATTGCGGTTAGAGTGAAGATATTGTGGAATTAATTTATTTCTTTGCGCCTGAAGAAAATTAAATTACACCATCTTGTGTAATGTATATGTTGTCGTCCATAATCAGGCAAATCCACAAAGATAGCGAGTCAGAGAAGAAAATGTATTTAGTTATTCAAGTTTGCCTCGCATATTTAGCAAATAATTCAGTTTAACTTAGTTTATCACTGATGTGCATGATACATAGTCTATCTTGCGGTTGGTTCATCTGCATTTGTTTTTTCTTTATTGCGTTAGTGGTTTCTGTTCTATAGATCAAGATATTATTTTTTTCAACACAGACATAACCAAAATGTTTTTTTTACACAGATAAGTCTCGCAAGTAATGAGTAATATAATTTTCTTATGAACAGCCCATTAAGTTGCTGTATCTTAACATGACGTAATTATCCTGGGTAGCACACGCTTAGATGTTTAATGGCGTAATGCATATAAATATGCATTTTTGCCTCATCTGACCGAAACTCAAACACAAAAGGATTTTCACATGGTGCATTAAGTTACGGTGACACTTTATCTCTCTCCAGCCGATAATTATCTCAAGCATGCATAGCACGAGGATGATGTTTCGCTACCATAAAATAGGTTTAGTTGTAACTCTTCGCATTCGACCTTCGCGTGAAAGAGCTGCTCACGAACTCGGTATTTATGACAAAGGCATTATTTTAAATGTGCAAAATGTGTTGAAGTGTTTAACGTCAAATGCTTTAAATATTTAGCAAGGACAAGATATTACCGATTCTCGATCCGTGAATCGGAATTCTCGATTTTGTGAAAATCTTCATCAGATTTTCAAGTTTAGTTTTGTGTGCTATTAGAAATGGATAGGCTATCATGGAAGAGAAGATGCTTCACTTTGCTCTCGCTCTATAGCATGGGAGGAGATATGGGGGGCCATTGTCTCCCCCCCCCCCCAGCGTCAAAGGTGGAGTCATTTGATCTAATGTATATGTGTATATATGAACTGACATCTTCATCATCGTGCCCCCTAGACTTTCCAGTCTATCTCCGCCTATGATCTATATTTCGATATATTGATATTTTCACACCCTTGTCGCCTCGATTAGACGTGTCGGTACATGTTATAGCGTTCATACGCTTTTGTATATTTGGTTCTATAGGTTCGTACGTACTTCTCAACCAACAAACACCTATGCGGATTCCAGCAACGAGGAATGTTTGACATTTAAACATGGAAACAAAAACAACTGTTCCGTTTTAAAGCATCTATATAAGTCGGTCAAAGAAATCCGTTCGAGTAGATTTATTATTAAGACGTATGTATATGTATATCTGATTATAACTTATTACAGAATCAAACACGCGAGAATGCTTCTGAATAGGCTGATTAATAATATCTCATGTGCATTCGAAAATATTACTTAAACAGGAATCCAACTTCTTGAGATAACAGATACCATCCATGAATAAGGACTTTCGATGGTGCAAACTGCATTAAGCCAAAATTGGGCAAACTGCATTAAGTCATCACAACTAAGTGACCCAGTATGTTTTTCTGTGGCGTGATTTTTTTTTTTTTTTGCTTCTCATTGCTCGCTCTCATTCATGTCTTTAGAGCTTTTTTTTCGAAGTTCTGAATGAATGAAAATGTCATCATATACAATTAATGGTGCAAAACCTCATACCATTTTCGTTCAAGCATTTTGCGTAAAGTTCGCAAAATGACAAGCACTGTTGGGTCACAAAGGGCAATCCCACGAAAGTATGCTGGGTCGATTGTTCTTATGCACCAATGCTCCATTGTAACGCGCCAAACGAAGTCCTATTTCTTGAAAGGTATCAGCCTTCTCCAGAAATTAAATACTTATAGTGGTTTTTTCCTAACGAATATAAACACATTCTGGCTTTTTGATAAATTGCTTCGTTCAGTTTTGGCACATTATATGAAAAACTTTGTTATCTGTCTTAATAAATCCAATTTCATTTTATCGACTATTATATTTCAAAACGAGTATCCGTTATCTTAGATTATGTACTGAATTGTGCCTGATTCTTGTCCATTTTCTGAGGGTCTATTCTCAAGCACCACATTTCTATTGAGTATGAACAAATCAGGATGGAACAAGAATTATGGTTATTTTAGTATATCACCAACAGTAGAGACATGCTGATTATGATCCGATTTCCCTAAGGTTTTCTAAGGTTTAGTAAAGTAGAAATTTTCTTCTACCCTGTATCGGATTTCAGTCTAGACCGCCGTTTTAGAGTGGGAAGTCTGCTTGTTTTTTGTTTCGCTTCCCCCTTCTTTAATAAGTTTGGACTTACATGAGCTGGGGGAAGGAAAGTCCTTCAACTCGGTACGTTGACTTTGTACGGCGACGGGCCAACTTCCTATGTTCCCCCAGGGTAATAGAACCCCTTAATAATATTTAACATGAAGTCTTCAGCTGCTGCTGCTGCTGTTAGAAAAAAGGGGGCCTATACACATTTTGGAAGAAAGCACGTGTCTAAACAGTGCTATCATTTCTTTTTTTTCTCTCATGCGTAAAGTGAGTTTCATGTTAAAAATATAAATTGATGAGCCCCAATTCTTATAATTGATAAGCTAATGCTCCAACAAATGCAGTTATTTCAAATGCAATAGTAAAAGTAAAACACGCAAAATTATTGTGATTTAATCAAGAAAACGGTAATTATTTATTTATCTATTTACTTTAGAATTATAAAAAAGCAAGTTGTCTTTTATTATCTGCTGTTTCTCCAAATTCACAAGACATAGCATTTAAAAGACAAGACATAACATTTAACATTTTCTAATTATAATTATAAAATGTTAAAAAGATATAATAAAAATTAATAATTATTATATCTACAGGGTGTTGTTATTATTATCAGGGTGATTATTATGGGACGCAAAAAATTACATTGAATAATATTCAGGTGAGAATAGCCTCAAAAGTATTTAACTCAGATAATACAGAGGTCCACAACCTTCATGTACTCGCGGAGCCATTTTCAATGTATAATTTGTATGGTGGGGTTCCGTAGACCTCTTTTTTTTAAATCAAATTTACTGATCTATTTTATTTTCCTCGAGTGGCCGCCAAGCCCACGGGCAGTGTACACGAAGCCCCAGTTGAGAACCGCTGATACAGACAACGGCTACTGAATTATGCTGAATTTCATTCACTTTCTTTTTTTCCCTCGGAGCGTACACGGTCGAAGCTATATCAAGAATTTTCGATTTCAACCATTGTCCCCCATTAAGGGCCAGGATGGCTCCACTGTCACTGACTATATTTTACTCTCACGGATTATGACAGTTCCATGCAGGCACTTTTAGAGTCGGGAAATGATGCAGCAAGCCCAAATTCTGTTGCGATCAATAATATAGGTATTTGTAACATTACTCAGCGTCGAATATAGATTTTATGAAGTTTTTGTCTGAATAAGAGAAGAAAAGAACCATTGTATGAACCGATGTGAGAAAATAATCAATTTAACATACCCAAATTTTAATGCTCAGTCAGAAATATTCTCTTAGCGCATGATCGTAGTAATGACAATGTTATTTAGTACACAACCACAATCAAAGGTAACCATTTCCGACCATTCCTTTGACTTTGCAAGAATTTGCCAAACCCTTTTCTAATTGCTGTGAAAAATACAATTTTATTTTTCGAACGTTTAACGTAAGTGCGTTCGAAAAATAGTTCCATATTCAAAAATAACGATTTAGAATTTAATAGGAACTTACCTGTTGCCACAAAGTGATCAAGTAAATGACTGTGTCTTCTTCGGGCAGAGCTGTCGCCGCTGCGAGCAAAACGGCCGTAGTGTGGCCCAGCGGTAGCAAAAGTCCAACGGCCAGGGCCACCCTCGTGTCGATCGGCAAGAGAGTGTACGCAAGGAAGAGAACAAACAGGATCTCCCAAACTCCGTCCACGGCAGCATGAGGTTGGCCCCAGGAGCCAGCTCCCCAATGACCTCTTGGTCCGATCCTCAAGGGCAATCCCACGACGCACACCCCAACGCATAAACAGAGCGATCCGTAGCAAAGAGCCGGTACGAGCCTGTCCTGCATGTGACGAGTGTGAACCAGCACCAGAAGACAAAAGCAACTCACCGCTGCCGTAGCATAGTAAAGCGCGGCCGCGCTCGCATTCTGAACATAGGCCCCATGCACTATAGTCAAAGAGGTGGTCAACAACGCAATAACAGCCAGAGCGCTGACCACCGATGACTGATGGAGCTTGACCGTGTACCGGCGATACAATTGCTCCAGTTCATCGTTCTCGAAGTTCCGGCGAGTAAAAAGCCGGGAAAAAGATACTTTCCTGTGATTACTCATGGATTTCACCGAATGATCCATGATTCCGAATTAACTCTTTCAAAAAACCGGTCGCAAGGTAAAAACAAAAAAAAAATTCAACTCCGGAGCCTAGCATGCGAGGCCTTATTACAAACAATACACCAAGAAAAAAAATGTTTCTCTCAGTTATTGGATATAAAATGATGAAACAAAGAGTTTTTTGGTGATGAAACAATAGCAATAAAGGCAGTAGCAGCACGCTGCGGCCTCCACCACGGAACAAACTTGAAACGGGCCGCGCGCGCGCGCGCTGCTGATGATGCACCGACCTCAAGTACTAGAAACCTTCACCAACGGAATGACAAGAGAAGATGTGGATGCATAGAGGGGGTGGGCCTCTCACTGCTGAAAGAGTAATCGAACAGCGCCGCCCCGCGGCAAAACTGCGCATTAAACAATCGCTCCTTTTTTTTTTTTTTTACATACATAGATGGTCTTCTCATACCTTACTATAGTCTGTAGCATGCGAAAAAAAGTAAAAAAAAAAATTTTTAATCATTTTTCTTCTTTTTTTTCAGAAAAAAAAAGTTTGTAAGAATGATGCTGTAAAAACTGTTTTAGAGATGCTTGGAAATTTTCTACTACCGCGACAATATACAGCACTTCGATAATCTTAAATTTTGAAAAAATAACTTTTTTTTCATGATTTTTAAATGCTGCTTCGCATTCATTTCAATCAGGATACGGTTGTTTATCAAGAATATGATCATTTGTATACCGCAAACCTATGCTGCACTGTAATTTAAGATTCTAATGCATATATGCTCAACTCGTGGCCCGCGAGCAAATGTGGCCCTCGACGTCATCTGATGTAGCCCCTAACATAAAACTTAATTTTGCCAACATGAACTAAGCGGCGCCTCACCAGATCATTTCAGTGACTTGCGGCACGTTCCCAGATCACTTTAGTGACCCGCGGCACAGTTCCGGATCACTTAAGCAGCCCGCGCGCACATTTACGGTTCACTTAAGTGGCCCGCGAAACGTTTTCAAACCAATGAAGTGGTTCGCACTCACCGAATGGTTGAGCACTCTTGCTCTAATGCATGTGAAAAAATCATTTTTTCGTGGTAAAAATGTATAGAAAAATAAATGCTTTTCTCTCGGTTAATGTCGAATGTTATGTTTATAAATGGATAATATAGTGATTAATAAAGTGTATCGAAGCATGAAATACTGTCAAATTCGGTGACCACGACCACGGTTTTAACGACAACTCCGTTTTAACGTCGATAAATAGGGGGTCTAAACTGATTCCCATAAAGGATAATGTTAATGAGCCTTGCTTATAACGTCGATGAACAGCAACTACCTCGGTTATATTAACCAATTTTTCGTCACTTTTTGTTTCCGTTTCAATGATTTTTTTTCCCAGGAAATTCCTAATATTTGCGCTGATCACATCCAGGGAATGTTCGTCTGTTGTTCTATTTATGCCTAACGTTGAAAAGAATATGTGATGTATGGTCGACGTCCCGACTTGCTCATTAACATGACCACTATACAAAACATTTAAGAGTTTTTATAAAAATGATCAGTTTTTTTTCAACGAAGCTTGCTTAAATTCCCAATCTTTATTAGAATCTGGAATGAAGGCAATTTGCATAATTTATAAGTTGTGTCATAATGAAAATATATTCATCTCAGTATTTGCCATGTTAATTTTTTTCCGTGAAATACATTTTATCAGACTTGATGCAGCATTTTTTTTTCTCTCCAAGAGAGTTATTTGGCAACATGTTTGTCGAGAATCGGTGTTGTCCTGTATTTAATTATCCCAGTTTTCCATATTTTCCTCTATCAAATTGGTCATCCTAATCATAAAGAAATTTAAACTTCATGCAAGTATTTGATTGCCTCTGATTATAGTATTTTTCGTCGAAAAAGTCTCGCAATCGTCAACCTTGGTTATAGCGACACCTCGGTCATAACGACAAAATTTCGTGGAATCTTCTATGCCGTTATACCCGAGTTTGACAGTAGTATTGATGTCTGAATTGTGATTGAGTTCTTAACATATTGAATAAAAATTTAGAGTTATTTTAGTTCGTATATATTTATACAAACTTTGGCAACACTATGCTCTCAACAGCTCTCAACAACAGGGTGAAAACTTGAGTTAGAGTTAGTTTCAGCTCATATATATATATATATATATATATATATATATATATATATATATATATATATATATATATATATATACAGGGGTTGGACAAAATAATGTGAACATCTGTGCAAAGAACAACACTCGAGGGAATCTGTCGTACACGCCCGCCCTCTAGTGTGGAAGAATTCGACTTAGTGGGCGATAATGTGCACACATCAATCTAGTAGCAGTGATAGCGTTCGGATGCGATGTATATTGGGGCGTTAAAACTTCGTTATCGCTGACCTCACAGATTTCGAAAGAGGCATGATTGTTGGAGACCGTCTTACCGGGGTCACAGTAATGAAAACGGCCACCCTTGTTGGTGTCGGGAGAAGTACTGTGTCAATGGTAATGACAGCCTATAGCAAACAGGGAAAGACATCATCTACCAAGCATAACAGTGACCGAAAGTCGAAGATGACTGATAGACCCAGAAGGGTTTTGAAGCGGATTGTGGCTAGAAAGCACAAGATAACAGCATCACAGATAACATCTGAGATGAACACACATCTATAGGAAGGTGTATCGACAAAAACTATCCGCCGTGAACAGCATGCAGCAAACATACAAGGTAGAGCGATGGATGTGTGTGTGTCTTCTAACCTACAATTAGAACGTTATTACCTCTTTTTCGAGCCCAACAAATATATTCTATGTTTCGAAGTACAATATTACCCGAGATATTTGAGTTTGAAAAGTGATAAAAATGAGTAAAAAAAAAACAGCATATATCGAAGGATAAACTCAAAAAAAATCGAAGCGTGTCCTGTGCAATTACAGTTAATCACAACTTTTATAAATTCTGAGATGCGCAATTGACATTCAATTGGCAATATCTCAGCAAATATTGCATTTAGAAACATGGAATTTTCTTTCGTTGGACTCAGAAAAAAGACGGGGCAGCAACTTCCTAACTCACGGGAAGAGGACAGGGGCACCGAATGAAAAATTAGGTGCACACACTTAAAATAGGCACGAAGTTTTCACCCTGTATAGCAGTAGTTCAGCATTAAATGCGGGTAAAATGGTTTTTCCACATTTAGAGCTGTTTTTTCTCTTAAATCTTAATTTCGGGAATATTAATTATGAAATAGGCAGGTATCGACGGAATTATTAAAAACCTAAAAACAGATATGCTCGCATATTTAATTTAGGGATATAATCAAATATGCTTACATTATAGAGAAAGAAAGAACAAAATGAGATAGGTACGGGTAATTACCTTCGTCGTTAAGAAATGACGCTTCATTAATCCGACTTCAAATTTTTAGAACAGATTATAGCTCAGTTAGTATTATAACGTTTGAGAAATATCGATATTCGTATGCACAGAGTTTACTTCTTAAGATAAATTCAAGTTGATAAGTGAAAAAATTTTATCTTGAATTTATTAAGTGTTGAAAAATTCAAGATAAATTCAATACACGTAATAATACTTTTTTTGAAATTTATAACCGAATGCGAGTAACAAAATAGTCAAACTCGGTTGTAACGACACCTCAGCTTTAACGTCAATTATTAGCGGTCCGGGATGATTCCAATAGAGCAGTGGTTCCCAAAGTGTGGATCACAATCCCCTAGGGAGTCACGTTAATGAACTGGGGGTGGGGGGCAGCAAGAGATTCTCAAAAATGGAAACGCCCGAATAAGAAATTCATTCTTATTTTTCGCAACTTAAGTAAAAATATTTCGATAAATATATAAGAATAAATCCAGATGCTATCCACACACACACACACACACACACACATACCAAGGTAAGACTCGAGGTAAGACTACCAGAAGGTAAGACCACTCGCTGGCAGTAGAGTGGTTAGGGAACTAGCTTCTCACTGTGCAGGTCTGGGTTCGAATCCCGGTTCGGGCATGGATGTTTACTAATACTAACAAATTCCCTTGATGGATCATGCTGATCCCTTGGGAATACGTGAGGATCATTTAAAAAAAAAAAAAAGACAACCATATTCTTTTTTATGGGCAATGTATATGTATCGCGCGCGCGATATATGTCTTTATATTCTGTTGCTGTATTTTAGTTACATTCGCCATCCATATTTTTTATGGGTATCTTTTTCAGCCATCTCATTGGTCTGTTGTGGCCTTCGTGTTTAAATTTGTATGTGTATATGTCAAAAAAATATATATGTCAAACTTTCTCTCTCTCTTTCAGTTAAATAGCTACTTACCATACAGGGTGGTAACTATCGACCACCCAATAATCACACACGTAATTCCTTGTGAAAAACTAATATGCAAAAGTGTTTTCCGTTCTTGGATCAGACGAGTATTAAGGGAGCTATAACGTTTTGAAATTTTGTGACGTGTCATTTTTCTAATGGTCAGTTATCCGCCAAACGATAAACGAAAGTAAATTTCTTCTCGAGCAGAGGGTTGCAGGCTCTTTGAAAATGAACTGAAATATTCAATCTCATCAGAAGCCAACTTCGGTCATCTTCTTTCACGATTGGCGCTTTTTTTTTTCTCTTCGTGAAGAGTAATGTTATAACCTTGTATTACGTAATAAATTCTCCCCACTATATTTGAAAATTTATCACCAGATTTGTAAAGTGTTAGCCAAATGAGATTTTTTGTTAATTAATTTATTCTATTTGATAATTTGTTTTCCCAAAATCAACACTTTTTTGCCAAAATGTGGCAATTTGTTCTCCTTCACTTTCAAGTCAAATCTTTTGGGGAAGGTGCATACCGTCAACACCATCTATATAGCAGAAAGCCTCCGCACGAAGATCGTGACGTTACTGAAGTAGGTGTCATCTCACCCATAGCCATTGGATATAATACAAAAAGGGTATAGATGGTGCATGCGGTCTGCCTGCTATATCCAATGTCTATAGGTGAGATAGTCTTCTTCAGTGTCGTCACGAGCTTCGCGAGAGGACCTTCGCTATAGATGGTGTTCATACAGTGCATTGTGTTTACTGCGCGATCGTTTTTTTACGCTGTCGTTTTAATCAGCTTACATATTATAAATTAATCAATATTAATCAATAAAACAGAACAATATTTTTTTTAAAAATTTAAATTTCATCGAAACTGTTGCGCGTAAAAACCTGTAATGCAAGATGTAAAAATGGTAGTTTCTTGACGAAGCTGTGACTGGAGGAAATAATAAAATAATAACAACGATTTGATCAGAAACTTATAATCAAACTAATTATATTTTATAAATTGGCATATTCAAAATAATTAGTGGTTTCGGATTTTTTCTATTGATTATTCATATCGAGTCACATTTTCACAATAAAGTCCAGAAGTTGCAATGAAGATTTTTAATTTCCTTATGACTGCAGTTCATTTTTATCTCTCGGATAGTAAAATTATTTATCTTTTTTTTACAAGAATGATTTTGACAACTTCGAAATTTATTTCAGCCTCATGATTTAAACAGAACTTTGTCGTTTTTTCAGATGAATTTTCATTTTGAAAGGTATTAATAAGGGGCCGGTTGCCCGTGTACCTCTTAGCAGAGACGGACTTCAGGCTCTCGCCGTTCTAGGCACTTCTAATTTTGCCGCCCGTATTAGATGCTCTCACATGTTTTATGTTTCTTAATATTTTTTCCCTGAAAAGTCATGCCCTCCCTCTCCTTAGCTTTCAATTTTCAAAATGTTTGTTCTTCTATAAATATGGTTTTGAATACTGTTTCATGCACACTCACATAACATAAATGAGATGCAATAAAAATTTCAAACTGTATTTGTTGGACTTGGTTGTGACAATTTGTAACTGTGATCGATCTCATTCAACAAGCTTATTGTGTTAATCAAATTAATTGTGTTGCAAAATTACAATCAAAATCCGTGGCACAACTATGGCCCCCACAGCTAGGGCAGGGCTCCTAGACTGGAATCTTTGGTTTGCCTCCAAGCCAGAGTTTTCACGAGCCTTTCTATAATGAATTTACATCGTGAAAAATAATTATGATTGTCCAGGGCCCCAGGGCTAGAGCCCTCTCAGCCTCACACGTGTGGGGGGGCCATGGATGCAGGGCCGTCTGAAGAGCACCATGAGCCCTCGCACAAAATGACTTTTCTGACTTTCCCTACCAGGCAAACTCGCATGCATAGTCCTCGACAACTATATCTCATTTTTTGTGAACCCCCCCCCCTGTTCTCTTGAGCCCACGGGCCGTGCCAGCACCTCCTATAGATAGAAGGCTTCTGCACTGTTTGCCATAAACGTCATTCAGACTACCTAGCACGTTTGCCACATTTTGAAACACAGCATCCTATTTCGTTTCTTCTTATTTTGGCGTAGAATCTTCCTGATTGGCTCACAAATACCGCATAGCGGTATGATGTGGGGCATAGAAATCGCCAATTCTGAGCCTGATCATTTCGTTTCCTCACAACGATGATACTGGAACGGGCAGAGAATTTTTTTTCCTGAATATTCTGAGGGAAAATGGACTACTTACTGACGTCACAAGCAGAGTGCGGAGGCCTTCGGTGCTGGCCGTGCCCGGGTGAGTCCATGTGTTAAGGAGTCACTGCGTGTGTGTTTTTGGATGCAACACGTAAATCTTCTGAAACTTCTAAGTTGGAACTGGAAAAAAAATCTCATCTCAAAATTGTTAGAGATAATTTATTGATTCACACGAAACAAATCAAATGAACACACACGTTCAACACAATGCAGCTCTGATCGAAGCAAAAATATTTTTAATTTTGGATTTCACGATCGCGTAAAAAGTTTGAAAATGCATGCACACACACGAAAGAGGAAAAAAAACTGGTTTGCTTTTTCTCGATTTATTTTTTGGGTTTACCATTTTTATCCATTTTCAAAATCACCAAGTTGTATGTTTGGTGTAAGTTCGGTAAATTTGGCAAGATTTGGAAGAGACGTCATCAATTTTTAAAGCGTTATAACTCATTAATTATGGGTCAAATCAAAAAACTAAAAACACTTTTTCATATTTGTTTTTCCCAAGGAATCACGTGTGTTATTGTAATTATTGAGCGATCGATAGTTACCGCCCTGTATATTTATCATATAGTGTAATTTTATTAAATTCTAAATGTGCAATAATCAATAAATCAAGTTAATATTTGTACAGAGGATTCAGAAAGAATCAACCGATTTTGAAATATTTTTATATATTTTTATAAGAGTGAAAAACAAAGAACGATGCGAATGCATAGGGCAAATGTCTATATTTTAGATTATGAATAATTAATAACGCTAGTGTGTCGTTTATGGAGCTCTAACGATGAAGAGAAGTGAAATTATATTGAAAATATCAAGAGGGCTTAGAAGGAGGGGGGGGGGGGTTAAAAATATTGTGGGTCGTACACCACGTACTTGATATAATAGAAAATATTTCTGTAGTAGAAAAATAATTTTGTATAATAAACCAAGGTTTGCGGTGCCGGTGTCACGACTGTTCAGCGCGAGACAATTCAGTACCGACAATTCAGCGCCGACGATTCAACGCAGTGATTTTTTTGTGTTTTGTAAATAACAAGTCCCTTCTCACTTTTTCCCAGACTTAAAACTGGCGTACGTACTTTTCAAATGCGTTGAAATAATTTTGAAAAGCTTCTTCTCTTTTTCAGAGCCGTTATGAATTTCCAAATATTGGGATGATGGACTTAAATAGTATTATTGAACAAATTATGCCATCCCTCGAGATTATTATTTGTTTTTGCAAAGCGTTCAATAGTGACTGATTCCATAGTCCTATATCAAATTTTGAATCTCTCCTACGATTTCTTCATGTTGGCTTTCCAATCCACAGTTGTCTTCAAAAAAATGTATAATATCATGTAAATCTTTTTCACTGTTCTGTAGTACTCTTATTACCTTTGTTAGTATCTTAATGTCCTTCGTGAAACCTTCGATATCTCTATGAGATAGGACGCAGGATGTGCCCGATCCTTCAGTATCCATGTCTGTAGTATTCGATATCTAGCAAATATTCAAACTTTTCAACTACTACGTCTCTAGCTGGTACGAATGCTAATGCAGCTAATTTTCTAATACAGTAAAACTCCTCTTAACGGACACCCCTCAGATGCGGTTACCCCTCTTTTACGGCCAAATAATAATTTCCCCTTGCGTAATAAAAATAAGGTTTTCAAACCCCTCGTTAACGGTCACCCCTCTTTTACGGACGAAATTTTTTGTCCCACCGGTGTCCGTAAAACAGAGATTTTACTGTATTTAATACAAAATCACTGTCTGTCGAATATTTAACTTGCAATCCATTTGTCTGCACTTGACGCCATAAACACTGAAAAGTTGAAAAAACAGCATCTTTGTTTGCTTTGTGGAAACGATTGCTCCATAGCAGATAGGGACGCACGTTCCTATTTTATGAATTATATTAATATCATATTTTTTTCATTTATATCTTTATTATGATTACTTTTTGAATAACTGGACATGTGATAGCACTCAACTGTCCGCGCTGAATTGCCGCGGCGCTAAATTGTCTGCGCTGAATTGTCGTATATTTGCTGTGCCCTAACCATGAAAATGTTATGAATATTCAAAATAATATAACAAATCTACTAAAATTACTCTTTAAAATAACACAAAAATATATTTTCACTGAGGACTTGCGTTTGATAATGGTGACCTTGAGTTTTGTTGCTAAATTATTCGCTCTGCACCATTACGATGCTCAAGATACGCATTATGTTTTAACTTGCGGCTTTGTTGAGGGCAACGTCAGCAGGATTCAAAGCTAAAAAACATGGGGGTAATTTGGAATATCATAATAAAACAGTTTCACCAACTAAAAATCGAAAAATAATTTGATTTCATTCATCATTGATTACAGAAATTTAAGCACATTCATTAACAAAAAGCAAGAGTCCCGGAAAACGGGACGTATACTCACTCTATGTAAAGGCTCATTGACATGATCCGAACTGGAATTGTATTGGATTGCATTGGAATTTCCCGTATTTTCCATTAATTTTGCCTTTCCCGACTTCTTTCTGTAAAAAAAATTCAACGAAGCTTACTTTAATTCATAACCTTTACTAGAATCGGGGATGAAAATAGTTCTTACAATTTATAAATTATTCTACGATAACTATGACTATGAATATTCGTTTCATAAATTTGTTACATCTTCAATTTGTTTTTCCCCGTGAAATACATTAAATCTCTGCAGGGTTACATTACATAACTCGACAAGAGTTAATTATAAGCGATTACTGTATAATCAGTTTCACTGACAATACGTATCATTTTTGTCAAGAATTGGTGATATCCCGTGTTTCTATAGAGAAAATATAGTCATCCTAATCGTAATTAAATAACAAATTTAATGTACAGTATTTGATTGAATGTGATAAAATATTCCGTCAGAAAAGGTCTTAAAAATACAAAGAATGTATCACATAAGTTTTTGATTTTTGATATCAAAGAATGAAAATTTTTCAGATATTTCTAGAGAAAAGAAATAAATTCATTGCTTCAAAAAATATATTAAATTATCCTATCTTTAAGGTATGTAAAAAAATTCATGTCAAATCAATACAATTTTTTTTTGTCTTGATTCCTAAAATGTCTAACTTTCAATATTTTTTTTATCCACGATAATATAATATAAAAAAGTACTTATGTTGAATTCGATTTGAATTTTTTTATATATGATATGGATGGGATATAGTCCTAGATTACGTAAATCGAAATCAAGTAAAAAAGAATTCTTTACGAGTCGTGGAAAAGAAAGTTTTAAAGGAAAGAGATCTCATTCGAAGGAATGTTCTCTGTTTCGCCTTCGAGGCTTGAAGTTTCAAGGCTATTCCAGTAAACAATGATGTTAAATTGCCGGAAAGCGATCACCTTATCTGTAGTTTTTAGTCTTAAAGACGTAAAATTGTACATGTCTTTCATTTCTTCAGTGACTTCAGCTGTCAAACTACAAGTTTCAGGAACAAGGAAAAATAAATTAAAGTAATATATAAAGTTAAAAATCGAAAGAAAGAAAATAAACAATGAGAATTAAAAACGTTTTGACTCTTGGGGGTCAGATAAAGAAATTAAAAAAAAAAAAACAAAGGCGAGAGCTCACAAGATGTATACTCCCGGTAAAAATTTTGTACGGATTTTTACTTGACGTGTGTAATTGTCATAGGAAACGAGTAAATAATTACAACATTAGATCTGTGTGATTAGATCAACCGAGTAAATAATTACACTTAGATCGAAACAATCATTTATATTTTAGAACAGCACAGTGACACCAAAAAGAATAGTATTTTGTTGAACCGTCTCTAGTGCGGATACAAGAAAAGATATGGTCCAGCATTGATGCATATAGGTTTTGTATGTTAGTCTAAGACACATTTGTCAATATTTGTAGTAACTGGGCCTCTAGTTCCTGCAGGCTGCCTGAAGTCGTCGTCCCAGATGGTCCCGTATCTCTTTAATTGGAGATAAGTCAGCTGAGTAAGCCGGCCAAGGAAGGATTTCAACTGGACGCAGACATTCTAGACAAACTCTTGCAGTAGGCGCCTGAGGCTGTTTGAGCCCGTCCCACCCAAATAAATTTTGAGAGGGAGTCGAGCCTCCCCCCCCCCCCTAATCATTAAAGAATATACAATGCAACCAACCACTCCTTTTCCTGCATAATAGCTTGAGTCCCGTATATACGGAACAACTGACAACTTTCAGGGCCCCCCCCCCCAATGTTTTCTTGATTTCGGTGCCTCTGACTCTTGCCGTATGTCAGCAAGCATTATCATGCTAAAAATTTCTGCTAGAAGCTCTACCATCAATAGTGAAACATATTCCTGTTGTGATTCCTGGACATATTGTGGAGCAGTTATGGTTCACAGTATCACGCGTACAGATGACCGGCTGTCATTAGTGATAGCTTCCCATACCACCACCCCTGTGGTTGGGCCATATGCTTTTCCAAGGAATAAGCACTATGGTTGGTCGTAAGAAATAAGCACTATTCGTCTGCTGACCACTGGGATGCAATTGCCGAACACGGCCGTCATTGGACGCCAAAGTGAATCGTGATTCATCGCTCAAGACGATAGGGTACCAATCCACAGCTGCTCAGGTTATTGCAAGCGAGGGCGGTGGTGTGGGGCAGATTAGGCAAATTGAACAAGAATCGTGCGAACAAACCTTCTTCCGCTAACTGTCTGGAAATGGTCTGGTATGAGATCAGGTTCCCGGGCGAAGGCAGTATGAGCAATTAGCATTAGATGGTCAAGCCAGTCACCGGTGGCGTTGCTAGAGCTTGCCTACAGATGAAGCGATCCTCTTTACTGTTGAGACCTAAGGAGCCCAGAGCTTGCTTGATAAGTGTGTTTGCACCTTCATGCATCAACTGATATCAGCATCTCCTAACATCTTGGTCAGAACGGTCAAGTTGAGGGCAAAACGTGGATTTGTCCACCCTGCTTGGCTCAATCCAATGATGCGACCTCGTTTAATGTCCCGCAGTTGCATAAAAGGTTCTTGAATGCATCTTAAAGGCATCTTCAGTAATCAACATTGTTTTATCTAGTGAAAACAGATCCACAATATGCGAAAGCAGTCTCTGAGGCTGTTTTGAAGAGCAACGGGAGAAAAACTTTAACGTCTTCTAGTAGAAAAACATTTGCTTAATTATTTTGCGCATTGCTAAATTTGCATAACTACATGCAATATCATTACTACCGCCTGCCAATATTTGTATCGATGGGACTATTATTTCTTGATGCGTTATTTTCTTTTTACGGAGAGCATATATATGACACCAATGCCGCCTTAGCAGACACGGGGCCTGGTGAGAAACAAATACAGTGGAACCTCCCATAACAGACACTCCCGGTTAGCGGACACTTTTTGAATCATGTCACCAGACTTTAACGTAGAGAGAATGTTATCCAGGCTTTCGTACTTCGTAGACTTTTGTATTTTTCCCCTATTAACGCGGACGCTCTCCTTTAGCAGACAGAATGTTCTGTCCCAAGGGTGTCCCTTACTAGAGGTTCCACTGCGAGACCCTCTTCACTGGCTATGTGGCTCTCTTCTTAACTTTGTATTCTCTCATTAATTTTCGATTATTTCTTTCATTGATTTTGGATTTTCATCAAATTTACGTTTTCATTAATTCTCGAGTTTTTAGATCTAATCAATTTTCGACTATTTCTTTTATCATCCTAAATTTTGTTGTCGAATCATTTCTTTCATTGGTTTGAAATTTTCATACTTTCTTATTGATTCTTTGAGTAGTTTCAAGTTTGCATTAGTTCTGGAATCCTTGGATAAGTCTCAAATTTCTATTAATTTTTTGTTAATTTACTCTTTTGTGTGTGTACATCGCATCCAATTATGAGTGCATATTTTGCTATTTCGAGTTCTATTATGCTGTTCCCATTAATATTTTTTTTTTAATGTTAACTTTTTTCAAAGAACTTTCATCGTCGTTTGTTTTGAAAACTGTTTTCTATATCTAAGCAAAAAACAGACAATGCATTAAGTTCATTGAAAGTTTTATAAGGAAAACATACTGCACATTTTCCTATCAACAAACCCGAACCCTCACAAATGAACTTTCCTACCCTCCAAGAATAAAGCTGGGGACATCAGAAAAAAATCCTAAAAGGAACAAACACACTGACGCATTTCAAACAATTGAAATCCGTGGGGAGTTTCTTTTTTTCTTACTGCTCCTGCTCGATTCTCAGAAAAATTCATAATTGTCACGTACGTGTCCAATGTTAAATGTTCATAGCCGGTTCAACGAACATTTTTGTATCTGTCAACAATAACCCTGAAGTTTATGGTTTTTGTGGCGATAATTTGCATGAAAAACTGTTTTCGTGGTGCAATTTTGCAATCTACAAAAAACTACAATGGATATAAATGATACTTCTCCCAAAATTTGGGGGAATCAGTGAAAACGTAGAGTAGGTGGAGTTTTACGTCGCATAAATGAAATATTTTAGCATTAAAATGTGTACGAATGAATCGTGACTGAAGCCAAACGTTGCACAGTAGGGTATTTGAACTAAAAAGCTGGCCAAAAGTAGATTTTTTCAAAATGTACCCAAGCATGAAAAAATAATTTTTTGTGCAGCTGAATAGATGGTGCATTTTTTTGGCAATCTTGCTTTCCTTCCATCCGTCGGGGTTTGGCCGCATGGAAGCATGTAATGGCTAGTTCTGTTGGTCTAAAATCAGTGATTAGAAATTGTGCGACAGATCTCGCAATTACTAACCCTATTTTCGGAATTTTGTAGACAAACCATCTGGGTTTTGATAGCGGAGGACCGTTGAGCAGATATGTGCGAATACGCCAATATTCATTATATTGATCTAGTATTCTGTTTAATTGATCTACTAAATTTTGAATATGATGATAGATTTTATTTTTCAGAAATTTTGGACACATGACTTTTTTGAAACACAAAGCATTTTGTTACAACTCCGGCCTGTTTTCGGCAAAATTTCTACGACTTTTTATTACTATGCAATATCATAAAGACCCATACATATTATATACACGGTGGACAAAAAGTCTGTAGAAACTTTAAAAACTAATAAAAACCGGAAAAATCACCGAAATATAAAACGGTTTCTCAGGGTTAGCATCGCTAGGTCACGGACATTTTTTTTTAAGACAGGAAAAAAAATAACTCAAAAAACCGTCGATAGGTGGCACTGGTACGAATGACTTCAGTGGAAATATGCAAATGAGACGGTTATAAGAACTTGCGCTCCTAATCCACAACCAGTTCACCGTTATAAACCGTTTACGTAGACCTGCTGCAGTCTGCCGTTGCTGGATTTGTGACTCGCCTGCAATGTGTTATCCCCTGTGGTGGTGGTCATGTGGAATACATACTGCTGTAATAAACGATTTTAGAGGCATTCTGTTTGTTATTTGCGTATCTTTTCTTTGACTTGTGTACATCAGGACCACCTATCGGCTGTTTTTTTAGTTATTTTTTCCTGTGTTAAAAAAAATTCCCGTGACCTAGCGATGCTAACCCTTTGAACCGTTTTTTTATTTCGGTTATTTTTACGGTTTTTATGAATTTTTAAAGTTTCTACGGACTTTTTGCCCACCCTGTATTAATAATATGGTGCATTATTTACGGCATTTTCCGCTTAATATGACTATTTTCCACAAAACAACATCACGTAAAGAATATCGAATAAACTTTAACGCAATAAAAAATAATGCCGATTAAAAGTAAATATAGAATGTGGAGGAACATTGCAATTCAAAAAAACTCGAATGTGCAGAAATTGATAAGATTTGGTGACATCAAGGCACCTTTATCAGCTTAATAGTAAGAGCTCGATCGGGCTTCGGAAAAAGTCATTTAATTTTGCAAGCGAAAGTACCTAATAATTAAAACGGAGCACTCGGAAGCCTTACAGAAGATTCAAAAGGCATAAAAATAAGTTTTACTATATACGTGAATGACGCCGTGAGCAGATAGCAAAAGTAAAGCTTCAAAATCATTGAAAGATTTAGTTACGGATAAGATAGATATAAGCAACGGAACATCAATACTCAACATGACGCAGTTCAAAACAAAAAACACGCCTTTTGACGCCCATTAGAAGCTTTGTCGATGTTTGTTGAAGTCGCATCATCTGAAAATCATCCAAGAGCTAAACGTAAAAACAATTAAAACTCGTCCCTGTAAAACAATTTTTCAAACAACGAAGAAAGAATGAGCTACATCTCCCTCTTCAGAGACATCGCATTCGCAGAAATAAAAAAAAACTTGCAATACAAAAAAACGCACAAACTATTTCGAGAATAATGCTAGATTCAAAGAAAAATATAAGCGAGGAATAATGTACCGGGACATTTTAATATTAGCAAACGAATAATCATAACGAATCATATAAAATTTAAATCAATAAACCAATGAGCATAAATAATTGGTCTCCACAACGTTCGTGAGAGACCAACAATACACGCGAACTTCTCTTACATCAATTGGATTTTTTTCTTCTTTATTGAGGATTTTCCCTCATCATCGAGAAAATTATATAATTTATGTCAAATTATATTGTCATATGTTCATATTTCATATAATTTATCACGCAAAACTATTTTTTTAGTATTTTAACGATAAATTAGTTGATATTTCAGCACAAAATAGCGTCTGAATGTGTAAAAATAATTTTGGCCAATTTTCCGGGTCAAATACCCCACTTTGCATCATATAAATGCGAGAGTCGTATAAATGAGAGATGTATAAACGGAGTTCCACTGTATATGTAAACATGTATAGGTATATATGTATGTAGTTGGGCTGTTGCGGCCTATTTCATTTAGCAGCAAAAAAAAACTGCTTTCGATCGCTGGGACAAGTTTTTTGACAGTTCCCTTGACAAGTGGAGCTCAAGAAAGTCATTTACTGACTCCGTTTTTATTTATTTATTTTTTTATATTTTATCAATCTTGCGTCTTAGAGAGAGTTGGATAACACCTTCCTTCTGAACTCACTTATTTCCAGTCAGCTGAATTCATTGATTTCCTATAGCGCATAGATTTTCGTCGTGACGGACCCTTGAAAGATGACAGCAAAAAAGCATTATTCTATCAAGTTCTGGACATTCGCTTTAAGAACGGATAATGGTCGCAGCGAAAGTTTCTCGTTTCTTCTTATCTAGTCTATAATCACGGGGCTTAAAAGAATCTGAACTGAATTTTTCACTCGGTTTTTTTTTTTTTTTTTTTTTTGATAAATGACCATGAGTGAAGTTTGGTACATACCGTGGGCATTTTAATTTCTTTCAATTACGTCTACACAAGCTATAAACTATGTCTTTCTCATGTATAGATTCTCGATATGAGGGTCGATCAAATGAAACCCGTTCGAGAGTGTAGTTATTAAGACGAAAGAAAAGTTATCTCGTTGTATGGTTGAATTGAATAAAACAATCTACGTATAAAGAAATCAAAATGCACTTGTGTTCCATAGAAGAGAAAACCCTCGGCATTCTGAAAGGTTTTCGACTTCTCGAGGAGAAAACAGATACTGTACTTGGACTTTCTTCAAGACAACGCATTGGGCATGCTGTATTATGAACGAGCTACTTAGCATGCATTTGCGTAGTGTGCTTTTGTTGCCTGTAGTCATTTTGTGAACATCACACAGGATAAAATAATATAGACTATATACGAATATAACATGGGTTTCTGAACCACGAACTCTATAGTTTTGCTCTCTCATCATAAAAATTTCGTTCGTTCAGACCATCGAGAAAGAAGCTCTTGAGACACACGAGAGAGGGCGGCCACTTCCGTGGTAACACTATGCGGAAGCATACTTGGTGATGGGTTTCCAACCGATGTTCCGCTGGTTCATTGACAGCTTTTTTTGGATAATCAAATGCCGTGGAACCCCTAATCATCTTGGAACCCGGAGAGCTTTCAAAGAACAAAAAAAATTTGTTACTAATACTCGCAAACCCAACTTTATTTTGAATTTTAACGAGGTAGTACCGAGTTTTAAAAAAAATCTAGGATACACTCTTGGATGACTAAACAACTTAGAAACAGATATTACATTGTTTTTGCACATCGAATTTTCCAACTAGAAGCTCCAGAAGTTCACGAATGTCATTTACCGTTTCACCAGAAAATTTTAAGTTGTAAAAACGGTTTGGTTTTTTTGTTTTTTTGTTTTTTTCAATTTTTCATCCACTAGAAGTGAGGATTCTTAAATTGCAGAACAAACATGTATTTTACGGGACACCAGGGGCATCTCAACACATGAGTCTCACCCGGGCATGGCACGTGGTTCTCATTTGCATAGGGGTTTCCACTATTAGATCAGACTCAATGATTAATGACTATAAATATGTAAATTAAGAGGTTGGTGCCTAAGCCCTCTTTCATTTTGCCCTGGAGCTATGATGCTGTTGAAACGGCAGTAGGGTCACACGTGTTTTTGGATAAATATTAAAAAATTTGTTTGCGTTCCGTAAACCCGGCTGCTCCGTGGAACCCTTGGGATAAGGGATATAACTATCAAGGTTTCCATGAGAAGGTTTACGTTTTAAACCTTTGTACTAGGTCGCTTGTAGTTACGGTGGCTTAAAGCAGTTTGCCTAATCGTAGAGAACCAGCGAAAGCCCTTATTCGCATATAATGTCCGTCATCCTCTAGAAAAGTTGAATGCTTGTCTGAATGTCTATGGTGACTTATTCGAACGGACACAGGTATATTTTGACTTCGTTATAGATAAGTTTGTTAACTGCGGCCTCATCACCAGATACACTTTTTCGTCCGTCATTATAAATGTACTCTAACGTGTTTCATTTGATCGACTCTTTTGCAGTGCAGTGATACCTCGGCTATCATTCGTTAGCCAAAAACTCCATTAGCTAAAACGCGATTTTCATAGGTTTCTATAGAAATTAGTTTGATTCGTTCTATGAATTGCCAAAAATTTCAAAGTAACTTTCATAAAACCCTAAGACTCACATGTAAGAAAGACAAATTCTGACTTTATGACTGACTGATATATCCTTTTAGTGTTTTGAAATTTGAGATAAACAATTTCACAATTCGATGAAGGAGAACTTGACGGAATATGAACAGCTTTTTATTTAACAATATGTACGCTATGCAGTCGGGTTCGTGAGCCATAGTGGAAAAGAAAGTGTGTGAGGTGGTGTGCTATGTGGTATATGCCAGCTGATTTCCTTCTCATACCCAGATGGAAAGTATCAGTTCCTAGATTGTCCAGAATATTCAGTTTGGTATTAAGAATCTTACCGTAGGCACTGAAATCTTTCAAAATTCTAAGACTTTTTTTATTGCATTAAAAAATTCTTTAAGTTCAGTCACTCATTTCACATGAACTTGCTCAAAATCTTCCTGAGGTGAAAATAAATTAATCTGGTTCTCAAGTTACAGTTACTTACTAGATTCATTTTGATCGGCACAAAAAATCAGCTCACGACGCGACGGTTTTATGTTAGCGCATGCATTCATAACTAAAATGTTCGTTAACCGAATTCGTATTTCTTAGCCGAGACTGAAAAACGTCGAAAAAATATCTTCGTTGGCTAAAAAGTTCGTAAGCCGAAGTATTCGTTAGCTGAGGTATCGGCTAACTGACATGACATAACATTTATACTGACATAACATGAAAATTCAAGCATTTCCATCTTTACTTCAGAAAAGGGAAGACAGGTGGCAGCATGAACACCAAACAAGCTCAACTCGACATCATAAATACGTTAGGGCCACACACATACTCAGATCACACATTCCGGCATGTGCTGATTTGTTAGAAATTCCATAGAGGAATGTGTACGAGGTGCATGTACGGTTAAAATAAATAGTAGTAGCCGAGGTATCGCTGTATATATACAATTTATCTATCACATTAACACGTACAGTAATTGACCTGCTGAATCATTATATATTTGCAAGAGGAATTATATAATACGGCAATCCTTCAATCAGTACAATTCCGTATCAAAAAATAGTTCGAGAAAGAATATTTCTTACTTCGTTCAGACTTATCTATCGATTAATAATATGAATATAACAAATTTAGATGTTAAATTCTCATTAGCTCGAAAGTCGTAAATGAATTTGATACTTTATTGAAAAATATTGTTACATAAAGGTATCTTTCAAGTGTCTTAATTATGTTATATAAATTATGGAATGAAATATTATTTCGCAAATCCAAGAAAGAATATAGTACTATTGTAGTGGAAATCGAGCTCATCTTAAATTACGTATAAGTGATTTGACGGCAAAATAATATCCCACTCCAAGAAATCCCAGCCCTTAATTAAAACAGAAGAAAAAAAAATATTTCAATTACCCATGTTGAATAAATTCCGTAAGTAGTCTTTTCTTTATTTAACGATTTCGTTTTTATTTGTTAATTAAATTGTTTTATTAATTCCAAAGAAAACTATTCTATTTCGTGACAATACCGAACATTTCATTCCTTAACATCTTAATCCACGTGGAAGCGGGACATTATAGACTTGGTAAAATCTTTTCATTCGTTTTATATATTATTATTTAATTCTTATTAAAATAACAATACTCTTTTTTTCCAAATCTTGAAAACACATTATATGTTTTCTATTTTTTTTAGTTACTGATTCATTCATATGATCTTCCAAATGATTTGAAAATTATTATTTTTATACTATAGATATATTTATCATTCACATGATTTTTTTTAGGAATAATTATTATTTTAGAAATGAAAATTTTCTCTTGATGACACCTCGTTACAATAATTATTGTTGACATTACTTATTCAAGGGCATTGGAAGCATGTATCATTTTCACAAGGTTTCTTCAGTGGGAATATACGCCATAATAATATTATCGCCTACCGTCATTTCGATCATTTTTGTGAAACTATAACGTTTTATTCTTACTAATTACACTGAAACTAAAGCTTACAGCCGGTTTTTAAGGGCTATGCTTAAATGCCTATTCTTGGAGATTCGAACCCAGACCTGTCGGATTAGAAGTTGATGATCTATATAAGCTGGATTCATAATTCCCATAAAAAATATGGATGTCAAATACAGTCGAATTCCGTTTTAACGAATACCGTTATAGCGAAAATCTCGTTACAACGAAAAATTTTCTAATCCTTAAATAATTTTACATAGGAACACTATATTGCGAATTCCGTTATAACGAAATGAAAAATCCGTTACAACGAATTCAAAAGCAAGTTTCTGAAAATCAACAAAAGAGCACGGAAAGTTCCAAAAATGATCTCGTAAAATCGGTTTCAGAGAATTAACTTGCTGAACTGTTGGGGAAGAAGGGTTGTTCTTCTATGGCTGGCTTAAGAAGAGAAATTTTAACCAATATACGGTGCGTCAAAAAGAAAATAAAATCTGTGTTATAAGCCAGCGTTAGAGAGGAATGTTTAATATTTTTTCTGTTTCAAAATGAGTTACCTAGAAAGGAGACAGTTTTCGAGTAAAGAAAAACTGATGAAGAAATTGTCTGAAGTTGATGCTGTAGTAAATAAAAATAAATATAATATATCATTAAAATGCGGCATATCTGTACTCACTCTTTCAACATTTTTGAAAAATTGGAAGAAGTTGGAATTTCAAGTTCATACAGAAGTTATAGGATCCCATAGAAAAAATACTGGACTTTCTGAAATTTTCAAGATGTGGGTGTAGCTGTCTTTACAGGACACTCGTTCAAGATATTTTCCAGAAACATACATGGTTCAGGACATTCATTTCCGAAATGTGCCAATTACCAGTCCACTTATATGAGAAAACTCTGGAATTTGCATGCGCTTTTTGGATGCGCAATCTTTCAAGCATAACACACGTTTCGGCACTCGTATAATTCAGAGGAATATTTTGTTTCCTCGGCATCCACAATACTTGTACAAAAAAGAAATTACGGATTATTTGTCTCAAATAATATGGTAAGTAGGAAAAACTCATCCAAAAAAATTTAAATTGATTTAAGTTGGTCTCTAATTGAGTTGGTCTGATATTTTCGAAATTTAATTCTTTCCTTTATTATCTAGAACGTAAATAAAAAATTATTTTCCTTAGAATCGAATTCCGTCACAACGAAATTCTTTAACGAATATTGAAATTCGTAAAATAGGAAATTCCTTTATAACGAAATTCATTATAATGAGCTGATTTCTTCAGTCTATTTGTGTTCGTTATAACGGGATTCGACTGTATATTTTCAAGTTGCTGTTATCTTATCTAAGTACATGGGTAGCTTCTCGATTTATCCCGATATGTTAATCGTATTTCATTTTAAACGTGTTAATTGAGTTAGAATTTACGACTCCTTGGAGGGTAAGCTATTCCATTTATTCACAAACGTATTAGATAAAAATTGCCTGCGACACCACGACCTAGAATTTTCCCGTATTAATTGATATTGTTGTCCCTTGTCGAAAACAGTCTATTGACGGTGTATTAATAACTCATGGTCCACCCCATCTATCCCGTTGGAAATTTCAAACAGTTCAATCATATTCCCCTCTGACACCAGTGTTCTTCCAATGTAAACATATTCAAAAAAAATCAAGTCTCTCTTCATAGCTTACGCCCGTTTGCTATTTCTGGGTAGCCCCCGGGGACTGGTTGCTGGGGTTCTCCGAGCCTACATGTTGCGAGGTCTGGCTCTTACGGGTGATCCTACCTGCCCGGGTGCCGAATAATTTTTTCAGCATAGCCTACACGAGTATCCCGCAAGGGACAGAGTGGGGATTATGTTTGGTGTTGGATAGCTTAAAACCTGTGTGCCATCAAGAGCACCTCCTGAACCAAGTCTATGTCCTTCTGTAAGCATGATCTGCAAAACCTTATGGCATACTCCAATCCAGGGCTAACTAAGCCCCGAAAAAGTGGAAGGATCACTTTAAGAGAACGCGGAGAGACCTTTTTGAGAATGAACCCAAGCATTTTGTACACTTTTTTGACCACTGTTGAACAATTTTCACAAATACTAAGCCGCTCGTCAATGATAATTCCCAAATCCGTGACACTAGTTGCATACGGAATGACATCATTTAACTCACAAGTGAAACGTGGGTTTTCGAACCAAAATGAGCGACCATGCACTTGTCAACGCCGAAAGCCATGTTCCAGTTGTTAGCGGGCATGCTGTAATCATATTCAAGTTCGTTTAGTGCAGCCATCTTCAACACGTTGCTCGCGAGCACAACAGTGCTCCCAGAAGCACCCAGAGTGCTCGATGCTCGTGTCTACTTTCGTGCTCGCGAGCACTTAATCACCGTTCTAAATTACACATATTGTACGAATTCCATTCAAGGACTGAAATCATCCTGGTTTCATGCATTGGTATGCCAAACTTGCCGTAAAGGTGCTCTTTTTTGATTATGGGTACAGGCAGTGCTCACGACTACGTGAAGGTTGGAGACTTCTGGTCTAGAGTCTTTCCCAATTGCTTTGATTCCCGACTATCCCCATAAGCTTCACGCCATCTTTGAATATTCTCACCATACCCTGTATACCTATATCCCATCGATACCCTGATAGAGTTTATCGATAAAAAATGAAAAGGGTACGGGCCCGAGGACACTCCTTTGAGGGACTCCACTTTTCACACCTGTCCAATCCGAAAATTACCCGTTCACCATAACCCGCTGTGACCTATCTCGCAACCACGATTCTATCCACTTCACCAAGTTGCTCCAATCTCATATAAACGCTTCAAGAGTTTACCATGTTGGAAAAGTGTGATCACTCTGAATGGGGAACACTCTGAAGAGGAAGAACCCGATCGACTGTTTTATTCAAATCAATATAAACAATGTCTACGTTTTTGCATTTTGCCATAGCCTTATTCACGTGACCTTAGATGCAAAGGAAGTTGGTTATACACGACTTTCCCTTCCTGAACCCATGCTGATTTACCGGCATTACATTATTCTCGTCTATCTACTTCACCAACTACCTTTTGATATTAATTTCCAAAATTTTGGAGAGAGAGCTCGTCAAACTCACTGGATGATAAGTCGACACAGTTTTTCTATTACTTTTTTTATAAATACCGGAACGGCTTCCAATCGCCCCTACCCCGGGACGATACCCTCAGCACCACTACTTCTGTAAATCTGCGCAACTGGCTTCAGAAATTCATTCCCTAAGGACTGTAGGAAAAATAAAATTTGGCACTGGTGCTTTGCTTTCACCTACATTTTTAAAAGTTTTAGGACTTCGACATCTTCCACTTGAATTTCAGTGAGGACTTTATCAACCCATGACACACTTTGTATATCACCTTCAATATTAAAGACCAACGCGAAAAAGTCATTGAAAGCAATTACACGTGCCTACATTGCCTACAGAGGAGGTGCGATGAACAAACTCGCTGTTTACGAACACAGGATATGACATCGTGCAAACAGAGAGGGAGTTTGTCCTAAATTCTCCCCATAGACTTACTACACTCATTGATTCCAACCGGTCTTTGAAAATTACCGCTAACCTTTCCCTCAAAATTTCAAAATTGGTTATTCGAAAACAAGGAACCATTCTTTTGTTATTAGGTTTATCCACGAAGAAGCTGCAAAAAAAAGCGAACAACCCGATGATCACTAGAAGAAAAGTTATCTCTAACCGAAACATGTTCAATCTGATCCTCTAAACTAATGAGAATCAAATCTAAAATGTAGAATCACCCTTAGTAGCTTCTCATTACCTGACGATACAAAAAAATTTACGAAAATAATATTTTATATTTGAAGTCACGTTTTATTTATTTATTGTTTATTCGTAAAAATTTATTAGTAAGAACCGTGTATGATGTGTTTCATAAATGTCTAATGGGAATAAAACTTCTATTGTTGGTTCGAAAATTAAAGTAAAATATAGAAAAATATCAGCAAAACGGAAAATTACGTTGTGAGGAATAACAATAGGAGTAATTTTAAAAAGTAAAATTTTTATATATACGATCGAAACATGAAAAGATGAAAATTTGCTGATATAGCGGTGATTGACATTTCACGTCTTTTCGAAATTTGGAAATTTTTCCAGAGTGTTTGAAATCGAGATGATTTATTCAGCCCTTCGATTGAACCCAAAGTTCAATAAAGCATGCGAAATTCATTGTATTGTAAATAGACTTGACTCATGCGACGAGACAAAACCTTCTTTCCTAAATTATTATTATTTTATGAAGTTATTACATGAAATTTTATTTTCATAATGTTTGAAAACCGGAAAAATGTTACGATGAAATGAATCAAAGTCGTATTCCTGAGTACATGCAAACTCAAAAAAAAGCAGTTTTAAAATTCTTAACAGTTTTTGTCTTTTTAGGAAGACAAAAACTGTATTTCACGTCGGCCAAAAAACCCGAAAACTCTTAAATTTAATTCTAATTTACTCGATGGCCACGAAAGCCTTTTTTTTCAGAAGAACTCTACTTTTGTATTATTTAAAATCTATTTTATGCGGCAAATATTTAAATAACGACACTCTTTTTCTCCTTAGACGGAGTGTATAAAACACTTTCATCTACTGACCTATCACATGGTTTAATTATCTTCCACGAGATTTCTTAAAACAGTGTTTCAGGTGCGATAAGCGTTATCAAAAACAAAAATGAAACGATCTGATAAAAAAATTATGCTTCGTAAAAAAAATAATGCTAGACAAAAAGGAGAAAACTCTCTGAATTTTCGTATGTATTTTATATTATATTAGGTTGTTCGGCAAGTAATTTCGTTTTTTCCAATAGAGGACTTAATTGTATTTTTTCACAGCCAACTTCACATTTAAGCCGCATAATCATTATATATTTTGACAGCTGATATAGCAAGACTTACTTGTGAAAAAGTTCGATTGATTCTACGCAGTAGTTTTTGGTTGATGCCCTTTCAAATATGGAAAGTGAAAAGCAGCATTTTCGGCATATTTTACTTTTTTACTATAGAAACGGTAAAAATGCTATTCAAGCAAGAAAAAAATTATCCGATGTATATGGAGATGTATTGACAGAACGCCAGTGCCAAAACTGGTTTGCAAAATTTCGATCCGGCAATTTTGATGTTGAAGATGCACCACGTTCTGGAAGGCCAGTTGAAGCTGATGAAGACACAATAAAGGCATTAATTGATGAAACTGGACAACACAACGATCAATTCTGAAGTGTACTATCATCAGCTGGACAAATTGAATGATTCACTTAAACAGAAAAGGCCAGAATTGATCAATAGAAAAGGTGTAGTATTCCACCAAGATAATGCGAGACCTCATACATGTTCGTTAACTCGCCAAAAGCTTTTGCAGCTTGGATGGGATATACTGCCACACCCACCATATTCTCCAGATCTGGCACCTTCTGATTATTATTTGTTCCGGTCTCTACAAAACCTTTACCTTACGGTAAAACCTTTACTTCAAATGAGGAGGTCAAAAATCACCTGGATCAGTTGTTTGCCAGCAAAGAACAAAAATTTTATGAGCGTGGAATCATGCTACTGCCAGAAAGATGGCAAAAGGTATTGGACCAGAATGGACAATATATAATTCAATAAAATATTTATTCATTATAAGAAAATCGTCTTTCATTTTCATTAAAAAAAACGAAATTACTTTCCGAACAACCTAATATATAAAGATATTCCTTATTTTCTAAGAAAATCAATCACACACACACTTTATTCGATAAATATTATTGAGGTTACGGTAAAATAACATCATAAATATTATGAAGATAACCGCTTATAAAAATTGGTGAAATAATACTCTAATACATCTGAGGTTAAATGCATCGGAAGCTTGCGCGAGATATAATTTTATAACTGAAATGGCCATTTTGATAAATTGCATATATTTCTCTTAATTCCTCGGAGGCGGATACTAACTTAATCCCCGTATGATGCGTATTACTTTCCCTACGAATGTTATAATCCCAGATAATGACGTGAATATTTCGAAATAGTAGTCAAATTATTATTGAATTTCTATTCATTAAAACCTCTTAACTAACTCAACATGTTACCAAAACATCCGAAAGTTTCAGCGGAAAAAATAATAACAAATAATAATGAAATGAGTGTTTCCATGAATTAATTGACTCGAACTGAATGTTTGATCTCATTAAATTAACTAACGCTCTAAGAAAATAAAGAGTAGTTTTTTTTAAACAAGATTGTGTGTTCATTTAATTATCATATTAATAAGAAAAAAAATCCTAGTGTAGATATTTAGAATATAAATTGAATTAGTATGGCATGTGAATACAATTTAAAAAAATTGGCTTTTTTTTACTCAGTCAAAAAAACGGGTGTTTTTTATTTAATTTGTTTTAAAGACACTTTTTTGACAATATTTTTTCCTCCTTTATACCAGATAATGCTGTGTTACGGTAACATATGTTACTCTCTGATCTAGTTCCATCATAAGAAACATTCCAGAGGAAATTATTCTAAAGGTAGTAGCTTTATATTTGTTACGGTAAATGTGATAAATCGGTTATTATGCGTAACTACCTGTTATTATGCATACTTGCCAATCGTCTTGGTAAGTTTGATAAATCTATCACTTTACCGACGAATATGCATAATACCCAAGCGTCGCTGGTAAATTTGATAAATACTGAAAACATTATCACTTTTACTGGCGATTATGCATAACATATAAGTGCCGTTGGTAATTTTGATAAATACTTGAAATCTGTCCCCTTTTTCTGTGTTTATACATAATACCCTAGTGTAGGGGCTCTCAAACTGATCGTCGCTTCTCCCTGGTGCGCCGGCAACCTTTGTCAGAGGCGCAGCGGAGAGGTAGACCGGCATATGTTTTTCGAAGGGATCCTTTGTTAAATTGCTCTGGGTAGTCTGGTAGCCGCGGATAAGCGTTGATTAGGGTAAGGGGCGCCGCGAGTGGCAAAAGAAGTTTGAGAACTCCTGCCTTAGAGTAATTGGTGAATTTGATAAATATGAAAAAAATTTGAAATGAGTCTAGTATGTGTGATAAATATAGTCGTATCTCCCGATATAATGATAAATTTTACAATCGCATCCCCGATCTAATGAAACGATGCATATATGAATTATCATCCATTGTATCATATGGTACGATTATCATGTTTATCAACGAATTTTTGGTATTATGCATAATCACCGGTAAAAGATAAATTTTGGGAAATTTATCAAACTTACCAAAATACTTGGTAAGTATGCATTTTATCACATTTACCGTAACATATACAAATTGGTTTTGTTTAGTTCTCAAGTCGGAATAGACAGCACAAAATAATCATACTACGTAATTGCTCACAGGAAACCAACTCAAAAAGTTGCTTTTTTTTTTGATTGAACGTCATCTTTCTGGAAATACTAATTTGCCAGCTAGAACTGGAAATTTCGAATTACCAGAATTGATGTAAGGTTTCGACGTGACTTTCTCTGAAAGGGATTACTGTAATCTGTTCGAAAAACGTACAGAACTTTTGATATTTCGTGACATGAGAAATAGTGTTCGTCTTTTTCGTATTCCCTGATGATTATCTCGTATTAATTATACCGTGGATTCATCAACCGCAATAGCTCATAAAAATAATAATAATAAGATGGCTTTGAAATATATCCTCTTATTTTATTTTAATCAGTTTTGATGGTTCATTCTCCAGATCGATTGACGGTGTGGAACGATAAATGTGAATTCGTATGTTATTAGAAATAATTTCTCTCTCTCTTGAAAAGTGTTGCCCGCAGGGAATCAAACGTCATAAACGCGAAGACTGGAATGTCTGGATGTTTGTATTAGTCTATAAACATTTATACAAATACAAATACAAAATGCAATTATATGCTTGCATGCTCTCAAAATTCGGTCCCTAAGAGCTGCAGAGTGTGTTTTGTTTCAGTTCCATTGCTTTATTTTGTATATTATTTGTATTCATGTATTTGTGTGCGTTGTTTTGTAATTAAAAAATAATACAAACAACATAAAGGCCACAACAGGCAAATTGCCAAACGAGATGGCTGATGTTTGTATTAATTTCATTATACTGTGGAAAATCGCTGCAACGATACTCGATATAAAGATAAATCTCTCTACAACGATACTCAATATAAAGATAAATCTCTCTACAACGATACTCAATATAAAGATAAATCTCTCTACAACGATACTCAATATAAAGATAAATCTCTCTACAACGATACTCAATATAAAGATAAATCTCTCTACAACGATACTCAATATAAAGATAAATCTCTCTACAACGATACTCAATATAAAGATAAATCTCTCTACAACGATACTCAATATAAAGATAAATCTCTCTACAACGATACTCAATATAAAGATAATTCTCTCTACAACGATATTTTTTTCAAATCTTGGTTGGAATCACCTTTAGTCTAACGTGAAACTCCTCTCGATGCAACGATATCCTTTACTACGATAAACCCCTCTAAAACAATATTTTTTGAGGAGATTTTGAAACCATTACAACGATTTTTTTTAATATTTCGATCGAAAAATATCCATCAATATATTTTTTAGCTCGTCACATATTTTAGTTCTTCCGAGGACGTGTAATAATATCGTTACTTGGTCCCACTTGGTCAGCGAAAGTGTTGATGAAGTTTTCGGTATCGCTACCTTTTGTGTGATACCCCAAAGTGTATTGCAATAAACCTCTATACAGGAACAATACACATCTAAATGAATTTTGTTTATCAACCAATCAGTTAAAAACTTTTGCAGTGAATAAATATTCAAAAGCGCATTTTTTTTTATGGTACTAACAACGCAGATTCAGATAAGTTGCCAACAGAAACATGAATTTGATGGCACGTGATGACTGATGTTGCGTCCCGATATAACGTTAATCCCTCTACAATAGGGATCTTCAACGTTTTACGCTCGAGGGCCAAATAAAAAATTTATCCGCGGGTCACTCATTAACGGCGAGGGGGGACTATCACCTTCCCTCCAAAGACGATCACAAACTAAATATATTTCAAAATATCTAAAAAAAATTTAAACATTCAATTCAATTAATTTTCACAAATATTAATTTTGAATGATTTTAAAATAATTTCATATTACAGTGTCGAAAAATGCCTTTTTTGCTATATTAATACATTTCTGTTACTTGAAAATGCTTTTGAAAGTTGGTTGTTCATTCCTTGTGCCTCCAATCAATCTCAGTGTGACCCATCCACTACCAAAGGTTGATCCTACGTACGCTCAGATCAGATACGACAAATTAAAATGTGATGTGTATTACATATTTTATGATTCCATTATGTAGCATTTTCGTTTTAAAAAATTAAGCTGAATTGGGGCGAGACCAATTATTTTAGATATTTTTATATTGTATGAAACCGAATGAAAATATACGATTTTTGTTTATACATGTATATGTTGAATTAATTACGTACCAAATCAAAAAAAAGTCTTTGGTTACTTACATTACGAATGCGGGTGGATGTAATGTCTAAATTAATGTGAAACTTCACATTGTGTTTTGCTTGACTAAAGCTTCATTGTTAGGTAAAATTTGTGTTGTTGTATTCGTAAAGTATCTTCCATATGCCGATCAGTCAGATGTGTTCTAGTTTTTGATTTTGTATTCTTCATTTGACTAAACAACTGTTCACATATTTTGTTCTTAAGTCAGCCACCTCGTTGGGCAATTTGCCTGTTGTGGTGTTGTATTTGTATTTGTATTTGTATTTGTATGTAAGTGCTGCCAAATATAGAAGACATGAACAATGCGTGTGTTTGCGTATTTCTGGATACTTTTCTTTGGACACATACTTAGATAAAAATCAATGAAGGAATTTCAAAAAAATTGTATTTAACTGCAGAGACATTGCAAATCTGAAAATTCATATTGTAGCTCTGGTGGAACACTTCCGATACGACCGAGAAAGGTGAGGAAAACATTTTCATGGAAATGTCGTTCTCTCAGAAGTCGAAAAATCTACTTCTGAATTCCATTCTTATAGATTTGAAATGCACCGTACATAATCGTCCGGTTTCCAAGTTGTATAGATTCATTTGCTAACTACAATAATTTAGGAAAATCATTGGAATCTGTGAAATAATGTCTGATCATCCGTTAGAATTTTATGAATTTTAAAGTTTGAAAAAATGTTAAAATTTTCAAAAATATGAGAAATCAATATTTGTTTTTAAAAAATACTAGGGTTAACTTCTAAATCTGAAGTTCATTTTACTAAGCATGGCGAGTAACACATTTGAGCAAAATTTCAGAATTTTCGGGGCGGCAGTAGTTTTTTTAAATCTTACTGATGAACTCAAAAACCTCTGCAACCTTAGAAAATTGTAATAATTAACAACCGCGTAAAAATTTGAGAAGTGTGCGCACACGCACACACAACAACAACAAAAGAGGAAAAAAACTGGTTTGCTTTCTCGATTTCATAGGGTCATATTATTGATCAGTTTAAAAAAACGCAAAGTTATGAGTTTGGTGTACGTTCGGTGAATTTGGCAGGATTTTGAAGTGACGTCAACAATTTTTAAAGTGTTATAACTCATTAACTATTGGTCAAATCAAAAAACTGAAAGCACTTTTCCCCATCAGTTTTTCACAAGGAATCAATCAGAATTTTCACAAAAATTACAATCTGTAATTATTGGGCGGGCGATAGTTACCACCCTGTATATATGGGGTTTTTTTTAAGAAAATAACTGCAACTCACTTTGAATAATGAAATATGAAAAAAATGTGTGTATGTATATATATATGGTTCCAAAAATATCGCAGAATTTCTTAAGATTTGCTATATCTGATACGCCGTGAAGCTCCTTTTGGAGTAGTATAAAAAAATTTAATGAGCGTAAACTTTTCTCTCTTTACAGGAACAAAACAAGAAACAGAATTGAATTTCATTAATTAACTAATTAATCATAATTTTTCTGTGAATCATTAAATTAATTACATTTAAAAAAAAACTTGAAGTAATATTCATCATTAGTGTTTCTAGCATAAATTCAATTTCACCAGCAAAACAAGAGATCATTAGTGAATCAAAATCTGAAGATAACAGCTCAGTTAGTTCTTGGAATTTATATCTTACGTTATAATTCAGACACAATTACTACTAATAAATGACAGCAATCTACAGTGAAACCTCGATATAACGATATTCTGAGTACCAAGAAAAAATATCGTTGTAAATGGATTATCGCGTTATATCGAGAAGCAACATTATCATCACTTGTCATAAAATTTATAATGCTGTTGGCGTCTTTCCTGAATCGGCGTTGTTGTTACCACCAAAAAATATGCATTTGAGTGCTTTTATTTGCCGCAAAAAATTTAAATTAATTAGTTGATAATCAAAATTTAGACGCTCTTGTCAAGAGGTTTACCGCATATCACTTATGTGTCTTACACAAAAAACAGCACAACCAACAACTTCATCAACACATTCGGTGATCTTGTTGTGAAAAATACCAATGTTATTAGACGTTCTCGGAGGAAAGAAAATATGTGGCGAGTTTAAAAATGTATATTAAAGAAATATATAGAAAACATCGTTGTGTAGCAGTTTCGAAATATTCTAAAAATGTATCGTAGAGGGGCTTATCGTAGTATAGGATATCGTTGCATTTAGATAGACTATAGGTGATTTCAAACAAGATTTGAAAAAATATCGTTGTGGAAGGACTTTTTTTTTTGTTATATTGTGAGTATCGTTGTAGCGATGTTTCACTGTATTTTCTCGTAATATTTCTATCATTGAAGTCCAATAAATAAGATTTATTACAATTCTTTCATTACAGTTTGTAATCTCAGGTTACTTAAGTTTAAATTTTGAAAAATCTTTAATTATCTTAAAGCCATCCATCGATCATTATACACACTATATTTAACTTTTTTTGAACAAATATTTCTCCAAGTTTAGAAATAAAATGCTCGGCCGTTTAGAGAAAATGAGTTTATCTTACGAAAACAGACCGAGAAATTATAGTCTCTTGCCGTGAAAATGGAGAGAAAACCACAGGTCATGAATTTTCAAATGTCGCCGGAAGATAATGAAAGTCTTACTTGCACATAAAGTGATATAATATCATGCTCGAAACACGGGAAATCTTTGTCCCTGGAGAAACCGCGCAGCTTCAGTTATAACTATTCTTATCCTTTCTTCACGCATCGCGCGGTCAGCTCGATCTTTCCATGAAATATTTTTACGCCCACCTCCAACAAACTCATATTTTAACCATTCCTCAAGAGTTTTAAAACTTGCTACGTCATTCCAAGTTCTCATTTATATCATTTTTTTCTTTCATCTGGAAAAATATTTCAGGTATTTAAAGAGATTTGAATTACCTCTAGAACTGCGTTGCTTTAGTTTCATGGTTTTCCCGAAATGCTTTTTTCGGAATATGATAAAGTACCGTTTCATATTTATAGTACAGCGAATCCTAGCTACAACGATACTCGATATAACCGTATATCCCTCTACAACGATGTTTTTCCATATTTTCTTCATGTGATATTTCTCCATATTTTCTTGATACGATATTTTCCTTGTTTAGAATCTCCTAAACCAGAGTTTCTCAACCTTTCTGAACCCAAGGATCGATCAGCAGAAGTCTTAAAAAGATTGATGAACCACTTGTGTCCCGTATTACGGGACATTCCTGTAATTTTGTTTGCTCCGATTTTTTAATACATTACTCCCGTTTTCTTAGTTTATTTGGATTTTTGATGTTTACTAAAGTTGTGAATAAAAAGTGTTTTCGCAATATATAAATTATTTCATGATAATTATGGCAATAAATATAGATATTCATCTCAGATATTTGTCAGAGATTCAACGTTTTTTCAGCAATAATAATAACAATTAGCGATTGTTCCTTCTTCTGACAAAGTTTTGATAACAATTCACGATGTCTTGTATTTTACCCTATTTAGTATCCCGTTTACCGTATTTTTCTCAAGGAAATAAGCTGATCATTTGAATATATTTTTTCATGAAGCACCTTTTTTGTCACTACGATTTGTTGCACAGTCCTTTATTTCCCCCACCCTTCAGCAATTTTAGCAGTAGTAATTACGGAATCGCCCTTGAAGCAACAAAGTGCATATTTTGGCAAAATTAATGATATCCCGTATTTCGGATCGCATTTTCCTCGATGATGTGTGGTGAACCTACAGTAAATACAAAGGTGTAATATTTATTGAGCCTATACCGTTATTACTAAATCACAACTTCTACCCTGAAACAAAAAAGGGGGTTTTTGTTACATAGTGTGATCCTTCTACAACGATAAGAAACGACAACAATACAATATTTAACGACCCTTTACAATATTTCTCGATCAGTTATATACACTCATGTCCATAAATTAAGGATAATGCCAGCTCCGGCAAATAAAGGTTCAGAAACAAAACAAACGTTACTTATTCATAAAGCCCATTTATTAAACAAAAGATAAAGAACAAAAACGATGGTGTATGTATGATACCATTCATAAAAACTACGATTTTTGCTCCCTGGAGCAATTGTAAAAAATATCTCCTTTACAAAAACTTACTATTACATGGTTGGTATGATGGTTAATACATTGTATGTCTCCCATGCGATGAAATACAGTCCGTACAACGCCTAGGCATGCTGAGTATCAAATTATCGATCTGATGGATCTTGGGGAAGATCACTCCACTCAGCAAGCAATGCTCTCCGAAGTTCCGGTACACATGTGGGAGGTGGTTGACGGGCTGCAACTCGTCGGCCAAGCATGTGCCACACATGCTCTGTCGGATTCAAGTCAGGTGAGAATGCTGGCCATTCCATACGGGTTATATCCTCAGTATATATCAAATATTCGTTTACGATGTTTGCTCGGTGAGGACGGGCGTTGTCATCCATAAACACAAATTCTGTGCCCATGGCACCCCTAAACAAACGTACATGTTGTTCCAGAATGATGTCCCGATAAATTTGGGCTTTCATGGTTCCGTTTTGAACAAGCAGATCTGTTCTGGAACCCAGTATAATTCCACCCCAAACGAGCAATGCTGCACCACCGTAACGGTGTCGTTCGATGATGTTGTCTTGGTGGTAACGGGTACCTGGCGTTCCCCATATGAAAGTTCGACGTGAATCAGACTGCAAGCTAAACCTGGACTCGCCGGAAAACATCACACAAGCCCACTGTGACGATGTCCACATTGCATGTTCTCTACTCCAGGCTAATCGCTGCCGACAGTGAGTTGCCCTGAGCGGAACACATCTGACAGTCCTGCGAGCATATAGACCAATATCTCCCAAACGTCTGTACACGGTTTGCCTTGAAACTGTGGTACCCGTGGCTGCAGATAGCTGACGAGACAGGTCGGATGCTGTACTCCGTCTGCTTCTTTTGGCAGTTACTGATAAATACTGGTCTTCATTCGGCGTTGTAACTCGGGGGCGACCTGTACTGTAACGTCTACTGACATTTCCGTTATCTTGGAATCGTTGCCAAAGCCTAGAGATGACACTTTGGGCAATTCCAAGTTCCTCGGATACTTCCATCTGAGTACGCCCACATTCCAGGCGGCCGATAATTCTACCATGTAAAAAATCATCCACATGCGTCCTCTGTTCCTTATGGCACTGAGCGCCTTACAGAACTCTTGTGAACAATTTTACTTCTTTCCACCATTCCTTATATACCCCTCTCTTACACTCTCGTTATTGTGACGTACTATCGGCATTATCTGGTGGCTTCCTGAAATTTGCATATCATTCTTGCAAATGTGTGTGATAATTCTACAGGTGAAATTTTTACTTTAAATTTCGATTTCTGCGTGATTCTGAATTATCCTTAATTTATGGACATGAGTGTAGATTATTTACATCACATTATTGTGCGCCAAAAATGATCGATTTTTATCGGTTTTATCTTACTCGGTGCGCCAAAAATGATCGATTTTTATCGGTTTTATCTTACTCGGTGCGCCAAAAACGATAAAAATCTCTCGCTAGTTTGTGGGCACCTGAACTAACATTCTCCCTAATGATAAATACCTTACAGAGCCACTTCAGCGATCTCTAAATGTTTCACTGATCCTTCAAGTGCTATGGAAATGTTTACGGGCCGCTTAAACTGCTGCGTCCGAGATAGCTCCCCAATTCGCATCCAAAGGCCACTCGGACGCAGCAAATACAAAGGCGAACTCTTCGGACGACCTGACGTAAACATCACCTCTCTACGACTCATTCGTGTGAATTCTGACCACGAGGTCCTGGTGACGGCTTTCCATTGAAGAGCCGAAACGCGTCGACATGTCGACCAATTAAATTTTTTTTTGCCTTGAAAACGTGGCAATTTTTTATATAAATTAAAACCAGGCAAAGTTTCTAATTTTTGTGATAACAAATAGTTTTTAATTTAGTGTCATTTATCTCGAATGTTATACATAATAACGTAAGTTAAGACTTCTAGTCTTTTGTCAAATAAACAATATTAATTTACAATGAATGAAAATTTTAATCGGATTGATCGAGTCGATTAACTCAAAGAAAATTTTTAACCAAGATGTTAGTCGGACTAGCCCTAAATATAATGAACTCCTCCGTAACCACTGTTTTAATGATTGTGAGCGTTATTATACTGCGATATTGCATGAATCATCATTTGGAAAATATAGCTTCTTCACCATTCATCGTTAAATATTTTTTTTTGAGAAATCGCTATAAACAGCGGATGATGATATCGAACGACGGAAGAAACCGAAACGTTTCTTTTCTTTACAGAATGACTCATTATTGATGGTAACTGGGTGCGGTTATTAATAAGGAAATGCTTTTAATAAATGTGTTTCAAGCGTCTAACAAGTTTAGTTTCCCTAGAAACTTTTTACGTATGCCATTGTTGCAGTTAGCTGTCAAGCGTTTCACCCAAAAGCTAGTCGTGAATAATTCGTAAAGCAATAGCGAGAGTTGGCAGAAAATATTAAAGCATACCATATACTCAAAGCGAGGACACGCCCATCTTCTGTTTCTCCCACCTTCAATGTTTCCTGAAAGAAAATCTGCAGGTAGTTGAACTTTGAACTTTTATCTCGAGTGAAATCTACAAAATACAATGAATAAAATAGCACACATTTATTTAGTTTTCTTCGTAGTAATGGGATAAGTATAGTGCACTTATAAATATCCCGCCTACAATTCAGGAACGTATTATTCAATAATTCATTTCTAGAAAGAGAAAGTATACATTGTATACAATTTTTCATCTTTTGTTAAGTAGTCTGTGGGTTTTGAACAGAGAGAAAACAATATTCGAGTTTGTTTAGAACAAAATTGATATTTTGATAATCTAATAAAATGTTTACCCTCCATGGTTCACCTCCAGAAAAACGTGTTTTTTTTTTGTTTTTTTACAAATATGTACTCGGAAATACTATTGCATTTATTTATTTATTTTATTTTTCATTTATTTAGGAGATATTTTTGCCTAGAGGTCTATACAAGAGGATACGGTTTTGATTTACACATAGATATTTTGTAACTTTGAACAAGACATCAGGGATCGTGGGGGAGTCAACAATATTGGAGGGGAGTTTGTTCCATTCAACTATGGTATTAGGAAAGAAACTATTTAAAACAGTCGGTAGAGGCAAAAATAGGATTTAATCTTTTGGAGTGGTCAAGTCTATTGGAGACATAGGAATATTTAGTCGGAATACCGGATGTATCGAAATTTAGATGACCATGGGTAACCTTATAAAGAAAGCATGGCTAATCGAGAGATAAGTCGGTGAGTAACGAGTGGGTGGAGATTTAACGTTCGAGTTTAAGATCGGAAACGGAACTAAAACAGGACAAACAGTCGTGAATGAAGCGAGCGGATTTATTTTGGATAGATTCAAGTTTGTTGATGTTACTAGAGATGTGAGGGTTCCAGACCTCAGCTGCATAAGAAAGAACGAGAGAAATATAAGTTTGGTAGCAGAGAAGTCGGACGTCACGAGTAGAATGTTTGAGGTCAAGGTTTCTAAAATATATAAGGTTGAGGTTGCGGCGAAGGAAGAAACGTTTATTGAAACATTTCTGATAGACATGATCGATATGATTATTCCCACGTAGGTCAGCCGAGATTATGACACCCAGATATTTAAACTGAGAAACTTGGGATATGGTTATGTTATTGATCCGTTGTAAATTGGTGTTTTGTTGCATAATTTTTATTAAAACAATACCTAATCACAAAAAAATAGATAACTATTTTTTTAATAATTTGTTACACATTTAGATATGCAAATATACAATGGACACTTGAGAGTGAAATATATATAGTTTTCCTTCATTTTACTTTTATCTGTAAACCGATGAAATCTTACTCAGCAAAGTTGAATTGTTTTTACCTTTAATTTCATTTCCAATTCCCTCAATTAGGTGTGATTTTGCTACTCTCTGAACACGAAAAATTTCAGCAGGTCCAAAAAATGACCCCAACAATGAATTAACTCTCTCTAGACGAAAAGGAAGTGTAATACGTATATTTTGTATTGAAATAAAACTAAAACGTATATTTTTTCTAAAATGCAATAAAATTTTGAGGAAAGAACTTGGTATGATAGTTTTTTTCTTTGACTATGTGTTTGCCATGCGTATCCACATATACACCAGACCGTGAAGGGTTAAGCATATTTTGTATCTAAACCCATAATTATATCCAAAAACTCTGGAAACTGACAAAGTTCTCTACAGAAATATTTTTTTAAATACAGTAATTTATCACATTGTTTTCACTTAACACTTTATCTACCACAGTTTGAAAAATAAGAAAAAAGGAAATGATATAAATGAAAATACAAATATAATGTTAACAATAAATAATCATCGTGTAAATTATTTCATAGACCATTTTAGTTATAATTAAAGACAAAAAAAATTGAGAAATATTGTTTCTCAGACAATTATTAGTTAACTAACAAATTACCCAACCTAGTACTTTAAAGATTCCATTAGTGGTGATACAGATCACTAATGGAATGCTGACTCCAAGGTTGGGTGTGGCTTATATGCAAAACATTATGGTAATTGTTATTTTTTGATTAAGGTCCATATAAAAATTTTAATTTCAATGTCTCTTATAATTGTTATTTCATAGAAGTGCCACTATCACATATGAATTTCCTTGTTGATAATTTTTTATATTTAAGATTAATTTCAGAATCAACCATAGAAATTTAATTCCTTTCGGGCACTCTTTGAATATCATTCCCGTATATCAGTGTAAAGTTATTTTCGTTTGCTTAACCGTGATTCTCATAGAATAGATTCCCCTATCGGTGTAATTTTGAGCTTTTTTTTTGTCAAATACAATTCCAATTCGTAGTGAAAATTTTGATGCAAACCATATACCCGTATTAATCTATTTCGGTTTTTTGTAGATGTATGAAAAGTCTTGTGGCTTTTGGTTCACCCTGTAAGAATAAATCAGTATTATTATAAAGGGGATCGCTAATTTTATCAAAAACACTCAATGTTCAAAACAAACTCTGAAATGTACACAGTATATGTTATTAGGTAACGCCTAAGACGTATTTATTTTGTATTTGATTTTTTAAATATAAAAATGAATCTCTAAAATGAAAAAAATTTAAGAACTTAATAAAAAGACTTTTTTAAGCTGTTTTTTATTTTATATTAAGGTTAATGAGTTTGAGATTAATCTTTCCCGAGTCGAAGAAAAAAGAAGATTTTTATCATAACAAATGTTTTTTAGTAAAATTTAAAGTTTTTATATTTTTAGCTTTTTTACTTAAAAAAAGTATTTTTTCATCCTGATTGGTATTTAATAATCTTATTTTGTTTTCCGAAAAGTAGCTTATATACTATACATGAAAGCATATATAAACAACACTCACGTTTTAAAATAGTTGGACAAAATATTCTCGGTTAGATTCATTTTTTAAATTATGTTATACAGGGTGTAAAGTCATGTTGTTATACATCCTTTATTTTCTGAACTGTTGGTGATAGAAATACATTTTTAAATAGAAAAAGTATTGAAATAACGTGCCATTTCAAATATGTCATTCATCTTTCTAGGGCCAAACGTAAGCTGAGATATAAAATTAATTTCTTATACGGTTCTCCTGGCCTCTAAGTTACAATTAAAAATTTGTTGCCCTGTTTCGTCTGTGTGTGTGAGCCCAATAAAAAATATCCCATGTTTCTAAGTACAATATTCACTAAAATATTACTGATTGAAAGTTGAGGGGACTTCTCAAAATGTAGAAAAGTGGATTGAATTGCAAATGCAAAAAAATGTTTCGAATTTTTCCCTTAATATATACAGGTCTTTCCCCTCATTTGAATGATTTTGAACTCATATATCTCGGCTAATATTGTACATAGAAACAGAACTTTTTTGTTGAGTTCAAAAACACAGGGCACAACAGTTTTCTAATTGAAACTTAATTGAATTTTCTATCTCGTAGATATACGACTCCTAGTAGAATGAATGACATATCTGAAATGGTCACCTTATTTGAATATTTTTTTGTAATTGGAAGTATGTTTTTATGACCAACGATTCAACAGATAAAGGGTGTGTAAGGATATGACTTTACACCCTGTACAGCGTGAGTGCAACTTTACTATTTTTGTGCAGTCTGAATACAGTCACATCATCAAACTTTCTATCCTACTGTATCTAAAGCAATAAATAACAGGCTTATATGTAACTATACTGAAGCTTATGTATGAGCCTATACATTGTTAAAATATTGCCTTAGTTCTCGAAATAAGTCCATCCATTATTCAAGTCACGATTTCAAGATGCAGCGGAATATGAAGCAATCCTTTTCTCAAATCACGAGGTTTTGAAGTTCGTTCGGAAATCAGCCAAAGCTTCAAGCATATCCCCTATCCATCCACGACAGCACCTTAATCATCAATACGTTCTAAATAAAGAGATCGAATCCGCAAAATTTTCGAAATCAATGCTTCACTAATCAGCACAAAAACAGTCTATTGAGCATCAAGCTTGAAGAAAACATCTTCTATAACTGATATTCTATCTTAATTTCTAGGTTTTTTATGTTTTCCATAAAAAATTAGCATGTATTTTTCATATATTCAAGTATTCAATTACATTTTACTCGTTGCTCTTGATATCTAATCACACAAGAGCTATAGATTGATTGCTTCATGTTATCTGAAAATGTTTCTATTGCGGATTCTTTTATTGAATAAAAAAATTTGTACGTACGTGAGGTTAACAAAAACACAATCTTGAAAGAAAGTTAACGAATGTTCTTCAACATATATTTTTTTCTTGAAGTTGTTGACTGTTTTGGTCGAGCTTGTATGGGTTTTTGTACTGTAATATTCTATCCATTCAAAAGACTCGATGTGAGGTTTCACCTATTTCTTTTTAATCACATACCAGCCCATCGCCTGATTAATGATACAAAAAAATCATTCAAATTATCTCAGCGATCGAAACATCGTTCTTTTGAAGAAAATGGTAAAAATATATCTAAGGAAAATCAATATTTTTTTTTATTCATTTCCAATCACAAGCACACATTTCCAATACTAATTCCTTTATTTTTTTTAAACAAAGGATTCAAGACAATCGATCAGGGTTTCTTAATTACTTATAGGAAAGAGATAAGACATTCCAAGACAACAAATCTCTTAACTTAAACCGACCTAAGTGGAAAAAACCGACTTAGTTGGAAAAAACAACAATAAAATATTGTACTATTTAGTCGGCTTTTTTCTCAGCCCAAGATATCAAGGAAACATATTTTCTGGATATCATTGTGAGGTGAACTCGGAAAGAAAAGTCATCTAGTCTCTACCGGGACTCGAACCCAGGCCTCTCTTACATACCGACAAGCATACTACCGTCCACACCACTGGAGACGCGATCCCGCCGAGTCGACCTTTCCAAGTTTTGATGGGAGATTTTCAGCATAAAAATGTATTGTCCACAGAATAGCAGTACTAAATCTTTAAAGCATCAGCCTTCCCCTTTCCCGCAACAAGCAACAGTTATGAAGATAAAAAGTAGTTTTTAAAATAGCTGATTTTTTTTTTTCCAGCATATTAAATCATATTAAATTAATTCTTTCAAGCGGGTGGCCTCAATTTCTTAATCTAAGATAATTCTTATACATTTTTACATCAAGTGAATAATTGTGCGAAATGAAAAAATATATTTTTTTATGGCAATTAATTAATATTATACGGGGTGATTCCATAATTCCCCTTGCCGCATTTTACTGGGGAACTGTTGATCTTAGTGACATACTTCCAATTAGAAAAATTATCCAAATAACATACAGAACTCAAATATTTCATTCATATTGCGAGGAATTGTATAATTATTAAAATACAAAACTAACGTTTTATACGGGCACACTGTCCTCAAAAACCTTATTAGAAAGTCTCTCCTGAGACCTACAAAAAAATTCTACGTTTCTAAATGCACTGTTAGCAGAGACATACGAATTCAAAAATCAGAGGGAAATTTAAGAAAGAACAATGTAAACTAACGGACAACGCTTTTTTCCTCTGAGATGTTTTCCTGCTGTTCTTTCTCGAAGTTCATTTTTTGAGATGGATTTTTCAATCTAAATCTCTCTGCGAATATTTCCCTTAGAAACGTGGATTTTATTTCCCTCAGGAGAGACCGGGCAATAACTTTCTAAGTGGCTTTTGAGGTTAGGGTGTCCGTATAAAAAGTTAATTTTTATATTTCAATTACTAAATAATCCCTTGCAACATGAATAAAGTATCTAAGATATTATTCACACGTTATTTCGATACTTTTTTTTCTGTTGGAAGTATGCTTCTAGGATCAACGGTTCCCCCAGTAAGATGCGGCAAGGGGAATTATGGAATCTCCCTGTATAGTTAAAAATACTAAGTTTGTTATAAATGGTTATCCTTTGAAAATATTCAATTAATATTCAGTTAACCAATCGATGATTTATTAATAAATTTTGATCAATCAGTTAAAAATTTTAGCATATTCCCAGCCCTAATTCAACTTATGTAGGCTTGAACAGTCAACAAGAATAAAATTTTCGGTTTCTAAAATTTCTAAAATGCAATAAAATTTTGAGGAAAGAACTTGGTATGATAGTTTTTTTCTTTGACTATGTGTTTGCCATGCGTATCCACATATACACCAGACCGTGAAGGGTTAAGCATATTTTGTATCTAAACCCATAATTATATCCAAAAACTCTGGAAACTGACAAAGTTCTCTACAGAAATATTTTTTTAAATACAGTAATTTATCACATTGTTTTCACTTAACACTTTATCTACCACAGTTTGAAAAATAAGAAAAAAGGAAATGATATAAATGAAAATACAAATATAATGTTAACAATAAATAATCATCGTGTAAATTATTTCATAGACCATTTTAGTTATAATTAAAGACAAAAAAAATTGAGAAATATTGTTTCTCAGACAATTATTAGTTAACTAACAAATTACCCAACCTAGTACTTTAAAGATTCCATTAGTGGTGATACAGATCACTAATGGAATGCTGACTCCAAGGTTGGGTGTGGCTTATATGCAAAACATTATGGTAATTGTTATTTTTTGATTAAGGTCCATATAAAAATTTTAATTTCAATGTCTCTTATAATTGTTATTTCATAGAAGTGCCACTATCACATATGAATTTCCTTGTTGATAATTTTTTATATTTAAGATTAATTTCAGAATCAACCATAGAAATTTAATTCCTTTCGGGCACTCTTTGAATATCATTCCCGTATATCAGTGTAAAGTTATTTTCGTTTGCTTAACCGTGATTCTCATAGAATAGATTCCCCTATCGGTGTAATTTTGAGCTTTTTTTTTGTCAAATACAATTCCAATTCGTAGTGAAAATTTTGATGCAAACCATATACCCGTATTAATCTATTTCGGTTTTTTGTAGATGTATGAAAAGTCTTGTGGCTTTTGGTTCACCCTGTAAGAATAAATCAGTATTATTATAAAGGGGATCGCTAATTTTATCAAAAACACTCAATGTTCAAAACAAACTCTGAAATGTACACAGTATATGTTATTAGGTAACGCCTAAGACGTATTTATTTTGTATTTGATTTTTTAAATATAAAAATGAATCTCTAAAATGAAAAAAATTTAAGAACTTAATAAAAAGACTTTTTTAAGCTGTTTTTTATTTTATATTAAGGTTAATGAGTTTGAGATTAATCTTTCCCGAGTCGAAGAAAAAAGAAGATTTTTATCATAACAAATGTTTTTTAGTAAAATTTAAAGTTTTTATATTTTTAGCTTTTTTACTTAAAAAAAGTATTTTTTCATCCTGATTGGTATTTAATAATCTTATTTTGTTTTCCGAAAAGTAGCTTATATACTATACATGAAAGCATATATAAACAACACTCACGTTTTAAAATAGTTGGACAAAATATTCTCGGTTAGATTCATTTTTTAAATTATGTTATACAGGGTGTAAAGTCATGTTGTTATACATCCTTTATTTTCTGAACTGTTGGTGATAGAAATACATTTTTAAATAGAAAAAGTATTGAAATAACGTGCCATTTCAAATATGTCATTCATCTTTCTAGGGCCAAACGTAAGCTGAGATATAAAATTAATTTCTTATACGGTTCTCCTGGCCTCTAAGTTACAATTAAAAATTTGTTGCCCTGTTTCGTCTGTGTGTGTGAGCCCAATAAAAAATATCCCATGTTTCTAAGTACAATATTCACTAAAATATTACTGATTGAAAGTTGAGGGGACTTCTCAAAATGTAGAAAAGTGGATTGAATTGCAAATGCAAAAAAATGTTTCGAATTTTTCCCTTAATATATACAGGTCTTTCCCCTCATTTGAATGATTTTGAACTCATATATCTCGGCTAATATTGTACATAGAAACAGAACTTTTTTGTTGAGTTCAAAAACACAGGGCACAACAGTTTTCTAATTGAAACTTAATTGAATTTTCTATCTCGTAGATATACGACTCCTAGTAGAATGAATGACATATCTGAAATGGTCACCTTATTTGAATATTTTTTTGTAATTGGAAGTATGTTTTTATGACCAACGATTCAACAGATAAAGGGTGTGTAAGGATATGACTTTACACCCTGTACAGCGTGAGTGCAACTTTACTATTTTTGTGCAGTCTGAATACAGTCACATCATCAAACTTTCTATCCTACTGTATCTAAAGCAATAAATAACAGGCTTATATGTAACTATACTGAAGCTTATGTATGAGCCTATACATTGTTAAAATATTGCCTTAGTTCTCGAAATAAGTCCATCCATTATTCAAGTCACGATTTCAAGATGCAGCGGAATATGAAGCAATCCTTTTCTCAAATCACGAGGTTTTGAAGTTCGTTCGGAAATCAGCCAAAGCTTCAAGCATATCCCCTATCCATCCACGACAGCACCTTAATCATCAATACGTTCTAAATAAAGAGATCGAATCCGCAAAATTTTCGAAATCAATGCTTCACTAATCAGCACAAAAACAGTCTATTGAGCATCAAGCTTGAAGAAAACATCTTCTATAACTGATATTCTATCTTAATTTCTAGGTTTTTTATGTTTTCCATAAAAAATTAGCATGTATTTTTCATATATTCAAGTATTCAATTACATTTTACTCGTTGCTCTTGATATCTAATCACACAAGAGCTATAGATTGATTGCTTCATGTTATCTGAAAATGTTTCTATTGCGGATTCTTTTATTGAATAAAAAAATTTGTACGTACGTGAGGTTAACAAAAACACAATCTTGAAAGAAAGTTAACGAATGTTCTTCAACATATATTTTTTTCTTGAAGTTGTTGACTGTTTTGGTCGAGCTTGTATGGGTTTTTGTACTGTAATATTCTATCCATTCAAAAGACTCGATGTGAGGTTTCACCTATTTCTTTTTAATCACATACCAGCCCATCGCCTGATTAATGATACAAAAAAATCATTCAAATTATCTCAGCGATCGAAACATCGTTCTTTTGAAGAAAATGGTAAAAATATATCTAAGGAAAATCAATATTTTTTTTTATTCATTTCCAATCACAAGCACACATTTCCAATACTAATTCCTTTATTTTTTTTAAACAAAGGATTCAAGACAATCGATCAGGGTTTCTTAATTACTTATAGGAAAGAGATAAGACATTCCAAGACAACAAATCTCTTAACTTAAACCGACCTAAGTGGAAAAAACCGACTTAGTTGGAAAAAACAACAATAAAATATTGTACTATTTAGTCGGCTTTTTTCTCAGCCCAAGATATCAAGGAAACATATTTTCTGGATATCATTGTGAGGTGAACTCGGAAAGAAAAGTCATCTAGTCTCTACCGGGACTCGAACCCAGGCCTCTCTTACATACCGACAAGCATACTACCGTCCACACCACTGGAGACGCGATCCCGCCGAGTCGACCTTTCCAAGTTTTGATGGGAGATTTTCAGCATAAAAATGTATTGTCCACAGAATAGCAGTACTAAATCTTTAAAGCATCAGCCTTCCCCTTTCCCGCAACAAGCAACAGTTATGAAGATAAAAAGTAGTTTTTAAAATAGCTGATTTTTTTTTTTTCCAGCATATTAAATCATATTAAATTAATTCTTTCAAGCGGGTGGCCTCAATTTCTTAATCTAAGATAATTCTTATACATTTTTACATCAAGTGAATAATTGTGCGAAATGAAAAAATATATTTTTTTATGGCAATTAATTAATATTATACGGGGTGATTCCATAATTCCCCTTGCCGCATTTTACTGGGGAACTGTTGATCTTAGTGACATACTTCCAATTAGAAAAATTATCCAAATAACATACAGAACTCAAATATTTCATTCATATTGCGAGGAATTGTATAATTATTAAAATACAAAACTAACGTTTTATACGGGCACACTGTCCTCAAAAACCTTATTAGAAAGTCTCTCCTGAGACCTACAAAAAAATTCTACGTTTCTAAATGCACTGTTAGCAGAGACATACGAATTCAAAAATCAGAGGGAAATTTAAGAAAGAACAATGTAAACTAACGGACAACGCTTTTTTCCTCTGAGATGTTTTCCTGCTGTTCTTTCTCGAAGTTCATTTTTTGAGATGGATTTTTCAATCTAAATCTCTCTGCGAATATTTCCCTTAGAAACGTGGATTTTATTTCCCTCAGGAGAGACCGGGCAATAACTTTCTAAGTGGCTTTTGAGGTTAGGGTGTCCGTATAAAAAGTTAATTTTTATATTTCAATTACTAAATAATCCCTTGCAACATGAATAAAGTATCTAAGATATTATTCACACGTTATTTCGATACTTTTTTTTCTGTTGGAAGTATGCTTCTAGGATCAACGGTTCCCCCAGTAAGATGCGGCAAGGGGAATTATGGAATCTCCCTGTATAGTTAAAAATACTAAGTTTGTTATAAATGGTTATCCTTTGAAAATATTCAATTAATATTCAGTTAACCAATCGATGATTTATTAATAAATTTTGATCAATCAGTTAAAAATTTTAGCATATTCCCAGCCCTAATTCAACTTATGTAGGCTTGAACAGTCAACAAGAATAAAATTTTCGGTGTGTTTATTCGGAAAGGCAACTTTATACTGCGAATGGAATGCGGTAAATGAAGATTCAATATCTGAATACGCCTCACAAAGCTCAACGCCACTCCTCGCAGCCAAAAAAACAATCTAGCTATTATTTGCTAATTACATTGGTTTGAACTTTATAAGACGTCGTAATATTTTTATTCTTACGAAAATATCATCAGTGTCGAGATGTATGTATATGTATCGCTATAATCCGCCGTAGTTTCAAGATATTAAACGAGTTGGGAACAAAAAGTTGCAGCGTCGAACATCAATACCGACTGTCGCTTATTTTACGATGGATATTTGTAGCAAAGAAAGGCCTCTTGTGTATTCTAACCTTTTGTATTTTTTGAATTGAAAGGTCATAAGTAAAGTAATAGAAGTTCTATCTGCAATTTTTTTGCTATATAGTCGCTTTCTAAAAACCGGAATATAGCCATGTAAAGGCACGATTATATTGTTATTATTTTATGAAACTTTAAAATATAGAATCCTTTCGATAAAAGGATTTAATTAACAACCGTGAATGGATGTATACTGATTATATGCGTGCATCACCATGAATGCTTAATTTATAAGAATGCATAAATTAATTTGCATCTCGATTCCCAACGTTCCAACTAGAGAATTCTCCCAATTCGTTCACGAAATGTTTTGGAAAATATTCGTAAGTAAAACACACAGAGACAGCGAAAACACATTGAAAACATACGTATCAATTCAATCATCAAGGTGAATTTAATCAAAATTATCACTTTGATTAATTCACTTTCTCTGATTATTTTTTCTTCCCGATTTTTGTGCTTTTTTAAAGAATAATGAGAGAGTACTGCACGTGTGTTTTTTTTAGCCAATAGATAACTTGATGACAATTGAGTTCAGAACCAAAATAATCATTGATTTAATGAGTTTATTTATTTTTTTCATATACATATAGTGTAAGGACACCTCAGCTATAACGTCAGTAATTTGCAGTGGGCTAAATCTCACGTGGAATAGCGTTAATGAACCTTGCTTATAACGTCAATGAAAACGTGACGACCTCAATATAACGACATATATATTTTTCGTCGCTTTTGCTTCCGTTTTTATAGCATTTTCGCAAGAAATTCTTAGAATTGGAGTTCATCATATCAAAGAAATGTTACTGTAATGATATCTAAGCCTGTGAAAGAAATTGTCATGTTTGACGCTTCTATTTGTTCATTGGCACAATCCGTACACGGGGCATTTCCATATTTTTCCGTAATTTATCCCACCCGACTTTTTTCGTAGAAATTTCCCGTTGCTTTTCCCAGACTTACTTTAATTCATAATCTTTACTGGAATCGGAGACGAAGGTAATTCGCATAATTTATAAATTGTATTATAATGAATAATACAAAATGTTAAATATAAATATTCATCTCACAATATTTATTCGCCATGTGTTCACTTCTTTTCTTTCTTTTTTTTTTATATTTGAAATACACCGTAAACTTACTGTAGCATTCTCCTCAAGTGTTATTTATAAGCAATATTTAGCAATTTTGCCGAAAGTTGGCAACATTTTTGGTGAGACGAGGCGATGTCCCACTTTTATGATCCAATATCCTTTATTTTTCCACGATCAAATATAATCACTCCCTATCACAATGAAGTAATATCTTCATGAACGGTATTTGACTGCGTCTTCGTCAAAAGTGTTTAAAATATCAACCTCAATTGCAATGCAACTTCGGTTATAACGACAAAATTCCACGGAATCTTCTCGATATCATTATAACCGAGCTTGACATTACATACGTGAATGTCATCTCATGGTATCTAATTTGTTCCGTTTCATACAATTTTGATTTAATAATTAAACATACGTTTGGTGCAATGACTATGACAAATGAACGTTTCAATTATAACTTGTAGAAAACTGTGAATGATTTATCATATAGCGATAATTTTTCTTCATTTCGTTTTCGACACGCACTATTCGTTTTAATTAATACTCTCCCTATTTATTGGTATATATATTTTATATTTCACTAATGAATTCCTATTAGTTAATTGTACATATCTTATATTCTTATCAATCTCAGTAAAAGTACTATTGCATTAATATTTCCGTGAAGTAGCAACCATTATACCTAAACACAGGATCCATGAAATGAAGTTTCGCTTATAATTATAATCATTAGAAGAGAAGAGAGAGGAGTAAAATATACATAAATATAATAACTTCATTATATTATTCTAATATAATTGACATTATTATTATTATTCATTATAAATATATTATCATCGTTATAATTCGTATCATTAAATGCTTGATAACTATGCGGTGATGTTTCCACACGCTGCTCAAATAAGATAATGCTTATGACGTCATGTTAACGAGCCGTGAGAAATGTACATGCGTGAGAGAGCGTCAATCGTTACGAGAATAAAATGCAAACAATCATTCGGTTTATAATTTCGACGTATTCATAAAAATATGCTATGCATGAGATGTGAATAATAAAGGTATGTTACACATAACAGAAAAAAAATGAATTAAACATAAATTAAAAAAATAATAAAATTTAAACACAAAATGATTTCCGCTTCTTTTCTGCTTTTCAATAAAATACAGTATACGAATTTTGTCCTTTCAGAATATTTCCGCTTCTTTTTAACTACAGGCAGGCGACTGCTAGAAATAAATTCGAACCCCGCTATAGCGAGAACGGCTTATAAAGAACCTCCGAATACAACGAGCAAAATATTTTGTTCCGTATGTTACCCCTTATTATACAGGGTGTCCGAGCTAAAGGTATTCAAAAGTAACGCCTTATTGTGAGAGAACCCCGATGATTACTTATAACTTTAGGTTTCGTTGAAAAGTTAACCCCTCAAATTTATTTGCCGGTTAATAAAGTTCGACGTGAGCACCTTTAGTGACTCGGCAGATGTTCAAATGGTATTCGATGAAGTGTTTGATAGCACTTCAGATGTGATTAAATCAACTGCTGCAGACATTGTATATATATAATCACGTGGAAGGTTTTACTTCCGCTGAGTGCGTACACGATGTTTAAAACGCGTCACTGATTTAAATTCAGCTAGCCCAAGCACTCATCGAATCCTTTTTTGTGGAGTCCACGTGCAACTATTACTACCACCACTAAACCGCACTTCGACTCGTAAACATTCCTCTGAGAAACTTTCAACGAATCGGTGCATGTAGGAACGTGCTGTGAGTGTGTGATATACACCATCGTCACAAGTTTGTTTCTGAGGAATACCTGTCAGAAGTCCAGAAGTTATTCTGAATGTTGACATCTGTCTTTTGAATTCCGAAGTAAACTACTCGGCAGCTTATTTTGCCTATTTCATGTGCTATGCTAAAATTTTAGACGTTATAAGCGTGATTTCTCTCTGTGGGGAAATTTTTTTTAAATGGGAGATCGGCTCGCAATCGTAACTTTTAGCCGGCCACATCGTCCTCAGTCAGCACTAGGGCTATGTAATAAGGGCTGTTTCATCCCTTTCATGCTTACCGCTTTGGCTTAGTGGGCGTGGTCTCGAAGCTACGAACCACGGAGCGGTGACCCTGACAAAGGTTTTTCGAAAATATTTTTTGTTAAACAGATCTAGGGAGTTGGCGGAGCTCGCGGATAAACATTGAATAGGGGAAAGGGGCACCTCGGTTGGAAAAAATTCAAGAACTCCCCTGCGTCAGGCTATTCTGGGCAGTCACGGATAAATGATGACGAGGTCGGGGGGGGGGGTCCACGGGTGTCAAAAATTCAAGAAATACTGGATTAATTGGAGGGGAGATATACGTGTCATGAGTTAACAAACACACCGGGAGCATAACTTTTTTCCAGGGAATAATTTTTCCGATTCGGCACACTGCTGTATATGCATAATGATGAAACAAACAGTGATTCATAGAAAAGAGAAACTACACCATGAAAAAAGACAATGTTTCTGAAAAAGTCACATTTCAGTATAAAATTATGCATTATCACCATATAATATATAGTGCAATATATTATCGTATAAATATAGAAGACAATATAATTTCCTCTCCCATTCTCTACATATCAAAGCGCTATTGAACCAACATTATAGGCCTTTATTTACCCATCTTTACGAAAACCTCTTCCAGAACCCCCTTTTGTGCTACAAAATCTTGGCTTTTTTAGGGCTCAAAAGCTCATAGCTCTTTACCTTTTCTTAGTCTTTGACACTACCCTATACACAAGCTCTAGTAGCTAGTAGCTCTTGCCAAGACACCTGCAGATAACGTGGAATTTCTAGGCTCTATGAATCTAGCTAAGTTCCCCATACATAAAGTGGTATTTCCAGGAGCTCAAACTCTACCTAAGGCGTCCAAAGAAAAGGCGATACTTCTTGGAGTTTGAATCCTAGCCATTAATTCATAGGTTCAGTGGTCTGTCCACAATAGGTTCTCGTGCCTAATTTCTTCAAAAGGAGCCTCAGTCAATGCTCTTGGCCCTTCAGAACAGAATGAGCATTTCGTGAACGCCATATCCTCATACCTATGAAAGGTATTTTTAGGAGCTCTACCCGAAAACGACAAATAGCAAGAGAAAAAAGTTAGAGCTACGAGCAGACAAGATTCTGCCCTTTAATAAAGGTGGGGGACAGAGGCTGATCTGAACATACTTCCAGATGAAGAGCTTGAGAACAATTGCCAAAAATGGTAATGAAAACCTTCACTGTCTTTTTTTCCTTCATCTCTTAAGGATTAGTATCATGGCCCCCACATCCAGGAATAGGGCTCCTAGGCTGGGATCTTTCACGGGCCCCCTGGTCAGACTTGTCACGGGCCCTTCTATAGTTCATGTATAGCGTGAAAAGCAAAAAATTATGAGAATTATCCCGGGCCCCGGGGCTAGAGACCTATCGGCCCCGTCCTTGTGGGGGCCATGATTAGTACAAACCCAATCACTGTGAAACTGCAAGAAGCGCAAATATAAATGTAGATTTTTTTTCCCTTTACTCATCATTTTAGTCAGTGAAGGTAGAAAATGAAAAAGTCAATATTTTTCAAGTTTTTTGAAGATCAAAAGTCATTTAGAAAAATAGGCGCCAATGTAGGCAAAATTTCGATTGGGGGAGCAATCGCTCCCTCTGCTCCCCCCTGGCTACGCCACTGCACATTTGTCTGTTCGGCTGCGTTTCTACAGCAGGGAGTCCCACACCGAGTGGTTAGTGCACCAACCTATCGGTGAAGAAAGGCAAAATGTTGAACGCTGACATTTGGAATCGGCAATAAATTGTAGGTCCAGTTTTAACTGGCCCTCACGTACAAAAAATGAACGTGGTGCCAAAAAATAATCAAATTATCATAAAGCTCAATCTGAGCACACATAGGTAAAAATTGTGTATGCCTATGAGAAGGACACGAAAACCACACACAAGTATGTGTGTATGCATACACCATAGTCCACATCTGCTATGCACAATCTACCCTGAGATGTTCATAGCAGGACCACGATAACCATACTATATCACGAGATATACATAACAGAAGGAACACGAGATTCATACTGTATTTGTCACGACATGGATATAGCGAAAGGATCACCAGAACCATATTCCATTTGTCACTAGATGTAAGTAGAAGGACTGGGGGGGGGGGATCCATATTCTTTTTGGCACGAGATTTTCATAGCGCAAAGACCATGATATGTACAAATCAGAAGTACCACGTGGATTATACTGTATTTGACACGACGAGATATTCATAGCAAAGGGACCACAAGTGCCATACTTTACTTATCACGAGATGTGCAAAGCAAAAGGACCACGACAACCACTGTATTTGTCACACAATGGTTATAGCAGAGGGACCACGATAACCATACTTTATTACAAGATATTCATTGCCCGACTTGGCCCCGAGCAATTTTCATCTGTTTAATCCACTAAAAAAACCATCTTGGAGGCAAACACTTTGCAGATGATGAAGAGGTTCAAGATGAAGTCCTAATGTGTCTGAAACAGCAACCCAAAGAATTGCATGCAGCTGGTATTGTGGCACTGATGAAACGATGGGTTGAGTGCATAAATATTGCTGGAGATTATGTTCACAGAAATAAAAGTAGTTTTGAAGTGATTGTGTCTGCAAGTTATTTTTTAATCACTTTTCGTGGCTACTTAATGATTCACCTTCGTATTTTATAATATACAAGGTGGTAACTATCGACCGCCCAATAATTACATACGTTATTCCTTTCGAAAAACTAATATGGAAAAGTGTTTTCAGTTTTTTTTTTATTTGACCCATAATTAATGAGTTATATCGCTTTAAAAATTGATGACGTCACTTCCAAATCCTGCCAAATTTACCGAATGTACACCAAACATACAACTTGCCGATTTTAAACTGGATAACAATGGTAAACCAAAAAAATAAATCGCGAAAAAGCAAACCAATTTTTTTCCTCTTTGGCGTGCATTTTTTAATTTTTTACGCGATCGTTAAACCCAAAATCAAAAAGGTTTTTTGCTTTGATCAAAGTTGCACAACGTGTGTGTTCACTTGATTTTTTTCATGTAAACCAGTCATCTTCAACCTGTTGCTTGCGAGTAGCACGGTGCACCCTGAAGCACCCTCCATGCCCAATTTCATGCTCGAGAACACTTTATCAACGTCCTAATTAAACACCTTGTACAAATCATTTGATCATTTTTGTCGCACTACGGTTGTTTTCTGCGCATGAAGGATAATTAGACCAGGACCTACAATTTATTGCCGATTCCGAACGGCAGGCTTGTTTTTTTTTTATACTCATCGAGAGGGTGGTGCGTTAACCCCTCGATGGGGGACTCCCCGCGGGAGTCCAAAGTTGTCTGTCATCCTCAAAAAGTTTCGAAAAAATTACCACTAATTCTACTCATTAAAATATGCACAAAAATGTAAAAAAATCCGGCGGAATTATTATGGGTCACTCAAAAAAAATTTTAAATATTAATATTTTCAACGCCACAATAGAGGCAAAAAATTCGTTTTAAAATCCCGCAACGCGCTACAGACTTCGAGTGACGTCATTCAAGCAACACATGATTAGATATAGCACACACAGTGAAAGAAAGGAAAAAAAAGAAGTAACTAGTGAGAGAGAGAGAGAAAAAGTTTCTGGGAAAAAAACTGGAGGAAGAAAAAGAACAAATAGGATTCTGAGGAAAGAAAGAAAAGAAGTTTTCTTTTATAGATATCGCCAAAAAACACGACAGGTGATAAGTAGCCAACTGCATTGCATTTTTATTATTTTTGTGGCTTTAATAATTGCTTTCTGCCACTAATTTTTTGTTTTTATGTGTTCCTGGTTGAAGTGAATGTACTTTAATTTTTTCATAATTATTTGAGGATGGAACCTTTGGACCCTTTCCTTGTAAGACGGCCCGGCATCGATGTTCCCCCCCCCCATGGGTGAGGTTGAGAGGGCTGTAGCCCTGGTGCGCCAGGAACAATCATAATTTTTTTTCATGCTATGAATTTACTATAGAACAGCTCATGTAAACTCTGGCTTGGAGGCCCGCCAAAGATCCCAGTGAAGGGGGCCCTGCCCCAGATGTGGGGGCCATAGTTGAGCCACGGCTTTTGATTGTAATTTTGCAACACAACCACTAAGTGGTTAAATTTTCCTCTGAAGACATTGGTGTTGAAGTGTATTAGGACTTTTTGTATTTTCGTGTATTTGCCTTATTCGTTGGTGTCTTCTTAGTAATAAAATTATATATTAGAGACAAGAATGGAAAATGGGCAGCAAAATTTGTATAGCCCACAGGCGACTAAACTATAAATTCGTCTCAGCACAGAGCATGTAACATTATGTAACATCCTTCATTGTTCTGTTGTACAAAAGTAAAGAAATTTCTCTTCGTATATCCTAAACTCCAGGTCATTAAATGACAGCATACATCGTAAAATATTTTGAAAAATAGGTAGAAAGGAATCAATTTTTCATTGCAACACCTGATATATCCGATTACCGACAGCTACAATCATGGCACTGTTGTAAATCATATCATTTCTGCGATTGATGGTTCTACCCACGGCCATTAATTATAATGGCAGAATATATTGGAAATATTTTTTTATTGTTCCTACCGATTTCTTTTCGATGCTTGAACCAAGTTCTTCAGAAAACAGCTTTGACGTATTCAAGAAATATTAAATATTTCTCATGTAATTAACGGTTACCAAAACAAAGCATTATAAGCTAGTATTTCATTGTTTTTCTGTTTTATTTTATCTATTTATTTTTTGCTCTTTTTTCACGATTTATAAAAAAATAAAGTGATTAGTAGAGCCCGGTTTATAGACAAATGCATATGTGCATATGCATTTGCATATTTTAACCTTTTTTTAGCATTATTGGCTAAAAATTCATAAAATCAAAGAATTTTCAGAGTAAGCGCATATTTTTGAAAAAAAATTATTTAAGCTCAATCCCTTTTTTAAATAATTTTTCAAATAAATATTTCCATAATATTTTAACATCGGGATTTTTTTCAGCAGATGGGAATAATGAATTAATAGAAATGTTTATAATACCATATTTTTTTTCCAAATATCAACCGTTTTATTGTAAGGCCGGGATTACGTTATAAAGTTTGATAAAAGGTCTTCTACAAAACACAAAACTTCAAAAAAAAACCAATAAGCCTATTGGTTACATTAGCTCGCGAATTGGTTGCATTTTGAAGTTTTATAAAAGAGCTTTTATCAAATTTTTATAGTGTAATACCGGCCTAACGCTATTTCTAGAGGTTTACGTTAAAAGTGCTCAATTTTTTTAGAAATAGTGTCGAAATTCTTTGTCTTACTGGTACAGTGAAACCTCGATATAACGATACTCTGTGGACCAAGAACAAATACCCTTGTGAAGGAATTACCGTTTTATCGAGAGGCAGAAGTTTAACATTAGAATTAGACATATCTAAACCAGACTTTAAAAAAAACAGTTGTAGAGGGATTTATTTTTTTTATATCGATTATCGTTGTAGCGAGGTTCCTCTGTATTTAGTTACTGAGCAGCTACAAGAAACTAAAAATTAAAAATGCCAAAATAAAAAACGTGTAGAAATTATTTACATATGCAGTAGGCCTATATATATACAGGGGTTGGACAAAATAATGTGAACACCTGCGCAAAAAACAACACTCGAGGGAACCTTGTCGTATACGCCCGCCCTCTAGTGTGGAAGAATTCCACTTAGTGGGCGATAATGTGCACACATCAGTCTAGTAGCAGTGATAGCGTTCGGATGCGATGTATATTGGGGCGTTAAAACTTCGTTATATGGCTGACCTCACAGATTTCGAAAGAGGCATGATTGTTGGAGACCGTCTTACCGGGGTCACAGTAATGAAAACGGCCACCCTTGTTGGTGTCGGGAGAAGTACTGTGTCGATGGTAATGACAGCCTATAGCAAACAAGGAAAGACATCATCTACCAAGCATAACAGTGGCCGAAAGTCGAAGATGGCTGATAGACCCAGAAGGGTTTTGAAGCGGATTGTGGCCAGAAAGCACAAGATAACAGCATCACAGATAACATCTGAGATGAACACACATCTATAGGAAGGTGTATCGACAAAAACTATTCGCCGTGAACAGCATGCAGCAAACATACAAGGTAGAGTGACTATTCCAAAATCATTGGTGACACCATGCAATGCCTTGAAACGACGAACATGGTGTCACGAACATAAGAATTAGACACAACAACAATGGTAGAATGTCATCTGGTCAGACGAATCGACGTTCACATTATGCCAGACGTCAGAGACGTGTTTACGTTTGGAGAACGCCAGCACAAGCCTAGACGTTGATTGTCTCCTTCCTACTGTTAAGCATGAAGGGAGATCAGTGATGCTGTGTGGCACGATGTCTCACCGTGGTCTCGGCCCAGTTGTTGTCCTGGATGGGAGGGTTAATGCAGTGGTTTATGTCAGTATTCTGGCCGACCATCTTCATCCAATGGTGCAATATTTGTTCCCTGATTCTCGACTTGTGTTCCAAGAAGATAATTCGCCCGTTCACACTGCTGGAATTGTCGGAGACTAACTTGACGAACACCATCATGAACTGCAACACCTCGTGTGGCCCGCTCGGTCCCCTTATCTTAATATAATTGAACCTTTGTGGGGTATTTTGCAGGCCAAAATATGCAGTAGGTTTCCACCTCCAAAGACACGTTCTGAATTAGTGGTCTTTTTGCAGGAGGAGTGGCTACGTATCCCTGTGACTGTTGTGCATGACTTGTATTTGTCCATCCCATGACGGATACAAGCTGTAATTAATGAAAAAAGAGGAATTTTTTAATGCATATTTTCTGATTTTTGGTACATATTTTGGAATTTTTAACTTTTCAGAATTTTTTAGTGCTTGCTGTTGATTTTTAATGCATATTTGGGCATTTTTAAGTGCGCTTTATTTAATTATATGTATTGTGTATTTTATTAAGTGTGTGTGGGTTATTTTTAGAGCATATTTTGCCGTTTATTTAGTGCATAAAATTCGGTCTCTAGTGATTAGTAATTCGCTGAAAAAAATAATTTCATTTCACTTTTTTCATTTATGTGGATTTTCGCGTAATTATTTTTGTATTAATTTTTTTTTTCGTTTATTCTTTTACTTTGTATAATAATATCCAATGTTTTTCTTTTTTATTTTCAATTTTTTTCAATTCAATTTAATTTCATTCATCACATCATCAAATTTACATTGCGCAAAACGAAGATAATCTATCCAAGCGATCGTTGTCGATCCATATTGGTGGACACGATCATTAGTGAGTTAATTTTCAAACATGAATAGTAGATAATAATAATAAACTAATCATAATTAAAAAATAAATAAATAACAAACAAAACAATGAAAAAATGCAAGACCGATATATTCCGAAACTATATTCTCATTCTTATCGTGCAATTCGAAGAATTTAACACGTCTACTTGAAATTACGTGAAATGCAAGTAAATTAGCCCAGGGCCACCGCACTAGACGCGGGGCTACTGACGTGTTAATAGGTACGCTGAAAAATGTCGATTCAATAATATTATTTAGAATACTATTAATCAAAAAATATATATATGCAAAAAAAACACACACAAATTTAATACAAAAATCAATGAAAATTTTAAATTGATAAAGGTTTGAAATTAAAGGAAGAAATAATTCCAGAATATCAATGAAAATTTTGAATTGATAAAAATTCGAAATTAATTAGTTCCAAAATATTAATGAAAATTCAGAATTGATAAAAATTCAAAATTTGTAGGAAGAAGTATTGAATAATTCCAGAATTAATGACAATTTAGAACTGATCCCAGCATTAATGAAAATTTAGAATTGATCACACAGAAATAATGAAAATTTAGGATCAATTTCAGAAATAATGAAGATTTGGGATCAATTTCAGAAATAATGAAAATTTAGGATCAATTTCAGAAATAATGAAGTTTAAAATTAATAAAATGGATATTTAAAATTAATAAAATGGAAATTTCAAATTATTGAAAATTTAGAACTAACCCTCTATGGTCCCATATGTATTTGAATATACTCGGCAAATACATGGTCAAAAAACCATTATGCCAATTTCTTTTCTACATTTTTTTGGTATTGTAGAAAGTACATCTTTTAGTGTAATTTCAGTACAAAAAACACGGCTATATATAAGTACAATACTTTTTCATTTAGAAAAAATCGGTGCCATTCTTTAAAAGCTGCAAAGAAATTTTACGTGTTCCGAAATTCATAAAATCTCTCACACTAAACTAAGCAAAGACTAATCAATTATATATATACCAAGCGAAATTTTATCCATTTATAGATATAATATCATGTAATATAATACAGCTAATTAAAAAATCCACTATAATTAATTAAATTGCTGTGTTCATGTATTGCTTGAATTAAAAATATATGTTAATAGAGAGCACCAATTCACATCCGTTTCTGTAAACAATTTTTTTTATTCAATACTCTTTTCATTAGGAATGAACCATACATGGTTAATTCCAGAATTAATTGGAATTAAAAAATGATGAAGTGAAAATTAAAAAAATTAAAAAGTGAAAATTAAAAAAATGAAAAAGTGAAAATTAAAAAGTGATGAAATGAAAATTAAAAAGTGTTGAAATGAAAATTAAAAAGTGGTGAAATGAAAATTAAAAAGTGTTGAAATGAAAATTAAAAAGTGATGAAATGAAAATTAAAAATTAATGAAATGAAAATTAAAAAGTGATGAAATGAAAATTAAAAAGTGATGAAATGAAAATTAAAAATTAATGAAATGAAAATTAAAAAGTGATGAAATGAAAATTAAAAATTAATGAAAATATAGAACTAATCCTATAGTTATTGAAAACACAGAACTAATCCCAGAATCAATGAAATATAGAGTTAATAGCCAGAATTAATGAAATATAGAGTTAATAGCCAGAATTAATGAAAATTTATAAATAATCCGAGAATTAATGGGAAATTATAATTAATGGAAGAAACTATTACAGAATTTATGAAAGAAATCTCATTCTACACACGCACACCATTAATTTTCAAAAACTTTTCTGTTTTCAAACGATCTCAGTTATGCAGATTGACGGGAAATGGGAAAGGAAACATTTAATTTTATTTTTATAATTCATAATAAATTTAAGAAATTTTTTCAGTATTTAAATGTTATGATAAAAATGCCTCTAAAAATCAGTTGTTTTTGTTTTTTTTACAGAATTATTGAAAGTTATACACTCACATATAATTAAGTCATTTCAATTAATAATAATTTACTTCTAATCAATTTTTTTGCTTGAAACTTTTGAAACGTTTATAGGAATTGTATTTTATTTGAGGATTTTTTTATTCTATGAATCTTTGTCTTCGTCTTCTTATTTGTCTAATGTGGTGCCATCTGGTGATGTCGAAACATGGGAAAAGAATGAGGAAATCTTCGAAGTTGAGATTGCTGATCGATTGCATGGATATAGATGTGTCGAATGATGACCATTCAATAAATCCATCGCAATATACGTAGAAATCTTTCGAAAAAAGTTTGAACAGATGTGAAAAAAAAACTGATCTTTAGAATATCTTCTTCAAAGAGATACAGCAAAACCTCGATACAACGATATTGAGGGAACCAAGAAAAAATATCTTTGTAGAGATGGTTATCGTTGTATCGAGACAGAGCCATACTTAGGGGTGCGTGGCAGGTGCGGTCGAATCGATCCCGCTGTTTTAGGGGGCCCCCCGCATTGAAGCGAAAAAATATACATATACTAGCTATAATACCCGGCGCTGCCCGGGATTTCTTCAATGAGGCTGTTTGAATCATGTGATATCTCCCTCTTTCTTTGAGGGACATACAAACCGTGTTCAAGTTGAACCAATGTAGCGACTTCCTGCGCGACTTCATGAAATAAACAAATCTAGATTTAAAGAAACATAGAAACAAATATATTTTTTTTTCCTTTTTTAAGGGGCGCTAGGTATTGCGATCCCCCTCCCGAACTTCAAGTTATCTATTTCTGCCTGTTTCTGCTTCCAACAATGCTTAATTAAAGCTGTGGAATTTCTTCGATGAACTTTACGGACCAATAATTTATTTTAAAACAACCTAAACTATATCAGTTTATGCAATTGAATATCAAAAGACAATACGGAGAACTTAATTTTCATGCTTGAGAAGATATAAATAAAAAGTTGAAACTAATGTTACTGCCTGGATATCCAACTCAAAAGTAGATCCGGATAATTACTTCATATTTAATTTTCTGGGCTTCGTATATCTCTAAGCGAACTCAATATTTCAAAAATCGAGTATTCAATACAATTTTTTAAATTATTGATGTGACAGAAAACCCCACCAAATTTCAGCATTTCTACAGTAAAATCGGCAATTTTAACACTGATTTCTATGAGGATCACCCTTTTCCTGATCCTCAAAGCGATGCTCACGATGATTATGACGTCTATTCAAAAACCCTCATTACTGAGAGTATTGAAAATGTGGCAAACCATTATAAAGGCATAAACTATTATACATATGCATATACTAACAGAATTAAAGAAGTGACAAACCGTTGTGAAGGCATATACACGTCTGAAACGCATTGCTAGGGAACCACGGTAACCAAAGTAAATGTTCGGAAAGTGATTGTTGAGGCCCAAAAACCATTGTTGCCCGACAGTTTTTTGCCCATTTGGGGCATTTGCCCTGCTCTGACGAACTTTTAAAGTTGCCTATCGTTCAAGTCGGGTCTGCAAAATTTGGCGACGATCGATCTAAAATTGTAGATTTGTATAGAGAACATACACACACACACAGACAGACAGACAGACAGAAAATCAATTTTATATACTGTATATAGATATCAAATACATTTTTTGTGTGTAGTAAACAAGGTGTCTGAGCTAGCTGCAACTGATTTGATTCTGGGATTTTCTTCATTTCTCTGAAATTATTTATCTCATCGATTCTGGAATTTTTTCCCCTCATTAATTATGAATTTTCATCAAAAAAAAAATTCTGGGCTTTTTTTTCTTTCTTTTGATTAATTTTTATTGATCCTTAATTTTCATTGGTGAGTAGATATTTTTCAGCATTCCTGTATATTTTATGATAATGAATGAATCTTTGGATGCCAATTCCCCTTCCCCCCATAAAATATATAAAATCGGGGCTAAAACAGGGTTTTCATAGGAGTAAAATTTCTGCGCCGGGTGCAGCGTGAAAATGCTGATTGGTTAAAAACCTGAGAAATTCAATTATTTTATTTTATTTTTTTAATACGTGTTTTTACGCTGCACGCGCTGTAGAAATCTGCTCCTAGGAAAACCCGGCTTAACGAGCCCCGAAATTATTTTCGCACCTGGCCTCGCGTCTAATAAGGGCGGCCTTGTATCGATAGGTAGCATTATCAACCGTCGCCCGAAATTTATACTGTTGTTGGAATATCTTCTGTATTTCTGGCATTAATCGTTAATAAATGAAATCCATTTATATATATTGTATTTATTCACAACAAAAAAATTATAATTTATTAGTTTATTGATGAAATTCAGTTACTTGTTCTTGTTACTTGTTCAGTTACACAAGTTCTTTCACACTGTAAAGTGGTTATGCAATACGTTTGTGTACTACACAGAAAGTAGCTTCACGACAACTTCTTTAACACTTTCGGAGAGTAGCTAGTGCAAAATACCAATTTTGCGAACTTCGAAAGAACGAAAACCGGCGCGGAAAGTTTAAAAACATATTGAATATGATTTTGAGTGAAATATGAAAAATATCGTTGTGTAGCAGAGTTTCAAAATCTTCACAAAAAATATCGTTATAGAACAGTGTTTCACAACAGCCTGGCCGCGGCCCAGTATCGGCCCTTACACAAGTCACACCGGACCATGAGTGATTGGCACAGTTTCATTTCCCCATTAATTTCTCGTTAGTCGTGTTTATGACAGGGCCTTTCACTTACGCAAAAGAGATTTACCGGGCCGCGGACTTCCAAAGGTCGAGAACCACTGTTATAGAGGCATTTATCGGTGCATCGAGAGGAGTTTAACATTAGATTATGAGCGATTCCATACAAGATTTGAAAAAATATCGTTTTGGAGGGATTTATGGAGTATCGTTGTAGCGAGGTTTCACTGTAGTGGTTTTATATGCTGCTGTAATACCGTGATGTCTTTTATGTTGAGCTTTCCTTACAAAATTTTAGGTTTAGGGATATTATCGTTTACTTCCTGTAATGATAAAAACGGGCCATCTCTCGGAAACAAGGTTAGAAATAACCTCAAATATGATGTTTGAATTCTCTCGATCAACACCCACGAGTTAAATCCTCTATCGATCATAGCTGTCCTAATTACTACAAATTCAACGGCACTCTGAAAATGACCGTATTATTAACCTGTTCCTGTTTTGAATGAATAAGGTATGGTATTACGCAGATAATCTCCCAATATTGCCGCAGTGATGTTGATGTAAACGATCAAACATAAGTGCCTTCTGGATGTTATTACTTTTACATATATAATCCACTTTACATGCCAGGTACATACAACAATTAAATTATAAGAAATACGCGTCTCCTGTGCTCGGCATTCGATAGTAGTCATATTTGTGACGTACGTTTATAATTACCGGGAAGAGCTAATTCTATTGAAAGCCTCGGAGAAATTCACATAAAATACATAATTTAATCCCCAAAATTCATATATACACACACAATATAAAACAAGATAATTAGTAAATGATTATTATAAATTAGATTAGGCTAGTCAAAGCTAAATGCACAAATATTAATCGGTAATTATTATAACTACTCAAATACGGATTATAGAAAAGATGCTATTTAGAAAACGTTCATGAAAAACTGATATAGGCCTACTTCTTTGCTGATCAGGTTTGTTTGTTTGTTTTATTATATTTTGTAGTTATCTGAGTACTGGTTTAATATGAAAAATAGTGCATGAAGTTATAACCATTACCAATTATATATTATAGTTTCCAAAAAACAGACAAAATGGAAGGGCAATTCACGCATACGATAACAATCCTAAATTGCATAGGGGCATAGGTGCGCAAACTCCATCTGGAAGCAACAGACGTAGTTTAAAATAATACTTAATACAAGTACAACGAAGAAGAATCCTTCTACAATAATTTATTTAGGAGCAATACTACTACAGTAGATGCTCAAAGTTTTTGCCAGACGCACTGACACACGCATTACATCGACGCTGTATGGACTGCCGCCCCAACTCAAAAATATCAGGTGTATGACGCACCTTTTGGGTGAGACAATATACTACTACTACTGAACTACACCTGCACCTCGTCCATATTCCTCTACGGAACTTCTAACGAATTGGTACATGTTGGAATGTGTCTGTATGTGTTGTGAAACTGACTTGAAGTTTGTTTCTGTGCAATGCTTGTTATGTGTAGTGCTGCCATCTGCCACCAATTTTTCTCACTATGACTGAAAAATTTTATTGTTGTAGCCCTGTTCTCTGTGGTGAGACTTTTTAACTGGGAGATCGTCTCGCATTCGCATCTTGAAGTTGGGATGAGACAAGGTACACAACATCGGTAAACCTAAAATACGAAGAGAACAGCAGCTAGACGCGTTTCAGAACTGTAAGAAGTGTTTCTTCTTCAGTAGCCAAGAAAAACTGAAAGATATCGAAAAGGCTCGTACTCCTCCTCCTCGAAAGGCTCGATATGGAAAAGGCAAAATACTCCATGTAGCTGGAGTTACTCGCTGTTCAAGACAAAGAGTCAAAAACTTCATATACTTCCGAAACGCGTCTAGTTGTTGCTCTCTTCGTATTTTGGGTTTACCGACGTTGTTTCGCTAGTATATTTCAACCAGGTGTAGTTTCAAGTGTGTGACGCAACAACTCCCTGTAGCGGCTCTGGATGGCGTTTGCGCACCTACGTTCCTATGTGATTTTGGAATGTTATCGTATGCCTGAATTGCCCTTTCATTATAGCGGCGTTTTTTTTTTTTGTTTTTTTTTCGAAAAACCCTGTATAACTTTGATTTCTCTGCTTGTTATTGCTTTTATTTGATTCCCTCTCTCTTTAACAATTAAAAGTTTTGTGTTGCTCATTTTTAACATAGTTAAATTTAGATTAAAATATAATTTTGTCCTTTGAAGCCGAAAATTAGTCAAACCTCGTTAATAAATCACTTTTAGGAGACCAAAAATATTACCTTTTAAGCGGAGTGACTCGTTAAACGGAGTAAGCCATGGCCGCGCTGATTCCTGTCTCCTTATTGATACATTACATTCACGCAGAAAAAACCAAGTTGTAGTTATTCAAACGAGTTCAGTCATGAAAATTGGTTACTCGAGTTTTTCTTAATCAATTAATGTTTATTTGCTACATTATTACACATTTGAATAACACAAAATATTATTTTTTTCGATTTTTAAAAATTCGCAAATTTTTCAGCATGTTTGTGGAAACTAAAATACTGTTGTCGTCTTGTATGGCAGTTTAATTCTTTTGCACTCATAAATGAAAATAAAATATTCTTCATAAGTTCAAAAAAAAATAATAGTTTATTTTTCACTGAAATAACACTGGCAAGTTTTGTTTGTGTGGAATTGGTAGTAAAAGTGATCCTTTCCTCCAAAGAAGATGGAAATTGGAAATCTGTCTGTTATGCTTTCCAGTCCCGATACAAATTGTCTTAATAGGTCGATTTTTCATATTACTCCACTATAACGCTGCTTCGTCTTTAAGATGAGTGAACTTTTTTAAATTTGTAGAACATTCTGACAGTAGGGTGAACACGGGGTTACAGATGCTTGACAATCATCCACCTAAGATTTGTTTAATCTTTTAACGGCCAATGTTTCCAATTGGGAACATCAGTTTTATTCATTTAAAAAAATATATTTTTCTTACATAAAAGCACTTAATTTTTTTTCCTGAACGTGTGAGATTCCAAACTTAATTTACAAATGAAAATTTCATTCATTTCAGCCCTTATGCCATAACATAAATTTAATTATTTTAAATCGCCTATTTGCAAGGAAGAATAAAATTTAATTTCTTTGTTTTTAATTTTGATGTTGTTTCAATGGACATGATGTTGTTCAATGGGCAAGTCTAAAAAACATACAAGGGGGAATTTTTTTATTAATTTTATGGTTGATATCTCTAAAGGATCAAAATGGGAAATAACAGAAAAAAAAAATTAACAAAATCAATTCAAATTTTAATTCGGCCGGTAAAAGATTAAAACGTCAAAAAGGCCGATAAAAAAACATTGAGTTAAAACTAAACGATTTTTTTCCCTCTAAAAAATGGCGAATTTCTATCATGGACACTTTCTCAGCTAAAGCTGACCAATAATTGCAACTCGCCAAGAAAACAAAATTACAGCTGAACCATTCCCATATAAGAAATAGCCCAATGTTGAAAGAATTTGTCAACAAGACTGCAGTGAAAGATGGGTCAGTAGGGGGGCGGGAATGGATGTTTCGGTGACTTCTGCTTGAAATGCTAAGTAGATCTTTGACGTGATAAGAGTGAACGTCGGACTCATTGTGCATATTGTACGAAGAGTTTCGGATTTCGAAAGAGTGCTTTCACGAAAAGTGACTTCTTAAGCAGAGTGGGGTGACGCATTATCAGGAGTTTACTAACATTAGAACCCCATAGAGGATAATTGGGATATCCAAAAAGTGACCCGATAAGCGGAGTGACGAGTTACCCGGGTGACGCACTAAGGAGGTTTGACTGTATACTGATCAGAAATATTGTTATAATGATGGTTTTAGTAAGCTATATTTAAACCATAAGAGAGATGATTAAAGCATCACTAAAAGATAAAATTGCATTAGACGTTTAATTGAAACTTTATTTACTCTAAAGTTATTGAGAAATAGCAAATGAATCGTTTCAAAAGCTACAAATGTGATAAAGGGATAAACGTTATAATTGCTAGAAATTTTAAATAAACTTCCAAAATGTCTCTGAAGTTTGAAGCTTTAAATTAAGAACCTTTGATATACGGAATCAAAGTTTTGGCAAGTTAGCAAATTGGAATATATCGAGCAAAAGTTGAAAATATTATTTCGTCACTTGGATATTAAATTTATTGCATTTTACAAAATTGATGCTGATGGCTTTCCATGCAAATGAAATGTACGAAATATATACACCACAACGTTATTTCGCGCTGATCTGTAAATATAAGGTTACGGACAGTGGTGGATTAAAGTCAGTCGAGGCCCCGGGCGCAAAAGAAAATATTGGGCACCCGTAAATTAGAAAAAAGTTAAATTTTGGTTTTTCGTTGCCCTTTAGAAGTCGGGACCCCGGGCGTACTCCCGGTGCGCCCGCCGTTAAATCCGCCTCCGGTTACGGAATATGTATATTGAATATAAATGAAGACTGATGTTGTATAGTCTCATCAATTTCAATTAACACATCAAAGAAATGCATACGAATATATTCGCGGTCAAGGTTCTGTCAGAAATATCTGAAATAGTTATAGCCTAATCAGTGTTTCTCAGAGTGTTTTTTTTATACTTTTCGATGGTATTGGGGGAGAGCAACAGGCTCCTTATACCCTCCCCTCCTCCTGCTTACGCCTCTGATTTCAGGTCTGAAGGGCTTTTCCATGCATCGTGTATAACCAAATAAGTTTGACTTAACCTAGTATAAAAGCTATTGTTTCCGTTTTTTGTAATTCAACAAGACACCGAAGATTAATATGAAAGACCATAAATAAGGAATGAAATCCCAGCCAGGATTTCGTTTTCTTGCAATGTTTATCAATATCTACACACCCATAAGTCTCAATATTGAACGAATACTCACTATAAATATGATGCATAAGAAAAATAATTCAACGTACATTCGTAGTTTAATAGAATATATTTTCTTCTGGGGGGGGGGGGTCGATCCACTCACATTAAATTTGCAAAATAATCAGATAATAGATTTTCTTCAATGCACTGAAATTTTTGTTATGAATTTATTATAGATTGAACATCACAATGAACATTTGTTTACCTCGTGTTTTTTATATCAAGAAAATGGTCCAGCATCACATTAACCATAACGCTAATCCTAAGAAAAACTCGTAATTTTAGACATTTCAACGATGCTTCGCGTGTAATTTGGAGACTCATTATTTCTTCTTCGTCAAATTCGAGTGCTTTCAAATATTCCAGCGAGTTTTACATAGAAAAGAGTATACTTTCGACTTTTCAATTACAAAAATAATCACTCTTCTTAAGACTTCGTGCTACAGTTTATTTTTTTAGCTTTTCTTTTCTTTTGTATTCTGTTACGGTTGAGAAGTTGTAGATTCTTATTACATTCATAAGAAGAAAACTTTCTTTAAAAGTAATAACTATTGGAAACTAGGCGCTTCTATTCGAACTATTTGTATACTTTATAGTTTGACGGTTAGTTGAGCTTGGAAAAACTCGACTTTTAAAATTTAATAAGACTATGTTCGGAAAAGTGTTCATGGTGAACAAAAATTCGATGTAAAACTTCAAAGAAATCGGGAAATTTTGTTTTAGTACCACTCGCGTATGAAGTCTGTAATAATAATGACTTTGTAAGTAACCCATACCTATTAAGAAATCTCGATGTATTTCTTCTGAATCCACATTAATCTTACGCGTTGACTTACATTATAAGTTAGGTAGTACACGGCAAGACTGAAAAGGTACTACAGTGGAGGCTCAATCTTACAAACCGATACGCTTTTACGCGAACTAGTCTGCTAGTATTAAACAATATGCCATTTCGTTGAACATTTTTCCCATTTACGAAATTTCGATTTTGCAAACTAACTGTTCAAGTCCATACGAGTTCGTAAAAACGAGCTTCGACTATATCAATACCGAAATTCGCATACGTACATATAGTTTATCGCCGAAACAAGAATGGCAATTGGCTTCGTATATCAGCGGGATACATATAATTCATGCATATAATGTAAGGGCATATGCATATACATAAGGACATGTGTATATAAACGCACCTTGCGTGCGTTTCAGCATTCAATGGGTATCTAGTTGATCAATACATATATTGGATATGAGCTATCATCGCGCGCGATGTACAATATTATTCTACATACTTTTTTATATGCTATGTAGTTTGCACAAATAAATGTTTCCAAAAGCGAAATTCAATTTCATGTCATTAAATTTGAGTGTTTTCTCGTGTTGACGAGAATAAAACCAGTAAAAAACTAAAAAAATTTGATTTTCAGGTAAATTCTGGAGTCAGGAGTCGAAATGTCCCTCATAACGAACATGTTTTTACATTTAAAAGATAGTATCTTCATTTGCTCGTATTAGGCTGGAGATAATTAGATTAGAGCAAAGGTTCTCAAAGTGAGCAATATCGCCCCTAAGGGGTGATGGTCCAAGGGGGCGGTAGAAGCTATTTTTTTAGTATAGGATCCTATGGGCTGACTTAAGTTGGGAGACGATGGGAATAAAAATTTTGGAAAGAAGGGAGCGAGATGGAACTGGAAATTTGGGAACCTATGGATTACAGCGATAAGAAAATGCTCAATTTTTATTGTTATCGAATTACCGTACAAAACACGCTTGTTACAGTGAAAACTATTTTTTTTTTCGATTCACGTATTTATTCAGTATTTAATATATCCCAGCTTGGCATGGTTGTTTTTGTGTGGCTATTTGGAATTCGACGAATAAAGCTCTAGATCCTGCTTCTGAATGAAAAACCGTGAGTTCGGGTAGAAGTGCTACGATACATTTAGGCGAAAATTGTATCGGAAATAGTAATAGATAAGGGATTTATAAGCAGTTTGTCACAGTACTTACGCGTGAGAGATATCCAAAATTCTAATTGCATTCTAAAGGGTGCCGTCTGCAGTGAAAGTTTAAGAATCTCTGCTCTTTACTCTGTAAGTCTCGCTCCGAGATGAATTCTATTACAAGTACTTTTATTTTTTACACTATAAATTTATTGCAGTATAGTGGTCCAAAAAATCTAGATTTGTGTGGAGGAGCGGCTTAAGCGAAGGTGCACCTGGGCGGTAGGTTGTTAGGAGTGGCAGCTTAGGCTTTAGACACAAATTTTTTTTTAAATTTCCAATGGTCAAAACTCATATCACGCTTTCGAGCCACACTGACGAAAACGAGAGAACAGACATGGTGTGGGACCTTAAGACCAGGAACAAGAATGTACTCTTACACAAAGGGGCACAAGTTTACATTTTTGTGCCCTCACCCAATAATTTTTGAGATGGATCAAGATATTAGGCTTAATTTAGAACGGTATAATAACCCTGGACCAAAATTCTGAGTAGTTTCTTTAAAAGCGCGACGTATGGCCACAAGTATATTGTACAGTAAACAATGGTGTGCGGCTTTGTATTAAAAAAAATCTGTCAGCTCCCACCAGGGTCGTCTTTTTATCTACAGGACCTAGTTTAATTAGCCCATTAGGATGCATGAAATCGCTATTTTGTAACAAAGCCAACAAAAATTTGAACACGATAAAGGATGCCCCTGTCAAAACCTGTTTTTTTCCTAGGCCTTAATTTTTTCGTTATAGCCTCTATATCAAAAGAGCAAGTATATTCAGTCTCCCTCTCGTAAAGATCGCTTTCCGTTCAAAATTTAAAGTTTTCATTGATACTCATAGCTTCCCAGCATGAGTATGGAACTAATTTAGCGTATGGCTATAACTTCATTTTCAAGTAATTGTATGACTTGGAACTGTTTTTGCAGTCGTTATAAATGTAATCAAGGTTTCTGATTTGCCGTTAGCTACCCTGAAACTTGAGAAAAATCACAAATATAGCCCACAGGGCGAAGCGATCGACCGCTAGAAATCTAATTTTACTCGATAGATGCTTTCACTCACTAGAATCAATATTTTCAAGAAATATCATGAAAAATATATTTATGGACACTTTTCTACGAGTCTACTTCCTTAATTTTCTAGCGGGTGCGAGATGCACTCTTTTCTCCGCATATCTCCTACATAAGCGTGCCAACTGGAAGGTTAAGAGGTAACGGTTACATTATTTGCATTAGAAAATCAAAGATCGTTCAAATACTTTCATTTCACTCCAAAAAATGATGAGTTGATAATACGAATACTAATGCAATGATATTGAAATGAAATACTTTTTATTAAAAAGTTTTTAAGTTCGAAAGCCATCAAACATTTCGCAGTAAACATAATAAACTCTAATTTCATTGAAGTATTAATATAGTCTTAGCATTTTTTGAACAATCTGAAGCTCGAGAGAAAGTATTTTTTTCCAACCCACGATGCATGAAAAAAAAAACATGATTGTCGAGGTGAACCCCCCGAAGGAAAAGGTTTGTGCTGGTCACCACCAGAAATCGCACTCCGGTCCTCATGCAAATGGATAAATATACCACGGAAACACGACGTTTTACTTTCTTTTATAACGTGCACGATTGTCGTGACGCGCTAAAGTAGGGACTTTGAAGCCTTCCTTAACTTAAAAAAAGTTGTCTACATAGTATATTGGTAAAAGTGCACTTGCCCGGATCCGAGATTCCCGGGAAGAGCAGTAAGCTTTTCTTCCCCTCTCACTTTGGCAATGATATTCAGAGAGGCTCTTTCCTTGATTCTGTGTGTGTGTGTGTTGTGTGAAGCTGGTTCCTCCCCCCGGTTAGAACGGCAACAACCATATTTACCTGACTATAGACTATATGAGTAAGAAGAGGTTCTTTCACCAATTTTTTTTCTCTGAAACTGCAGGAAGAAGGGAAATTTACACTAGTCTGGGCACAAGACACCTACAGTTGTGTGCAAAGCTACTAATTACAATAAAACTTATCTATAGACCATCGCCCCCTTCATCAGAAATTTTTTCCTCTCATCGCCCCCAACTCAAGTAAACCCATAAGATCCTATGTTAAATCAGTAAGTTATATCGCCCCCTTGGACCATTTCATCGCTCACCAGGGGGCGATATTGCCCACTTTGGGAAACACTGCTAAACACTGCTAACTTTTTGTGTGAAAGCTACTAATTGCAATAAAACTTAAGAGTGAACACACTACAGTAACAAATATATTTTCAAAAACTTTATAAACTGTTATGAGTGTTTTCCAAGGCGAGCGACAAATTCCAACCACTTTTGACATGATAAATGAGTGATGTCTCACAATATGAATACCAAAGCCTTCTAGAAGAGGAATTTCTTTCAAACCGTACACACAGCTCTAGTCCTCACCAATGGGGTTTAAACATGGATCCTCGCTTTGTGAGTCCATCACGATGCCCACGTGACCCCTCCTAGGAGAGGACTAGTCTATAAAGGACTTAGTGTATTTGCATTGTCTGTCGAATGTCTTACGATCAAAATTAGGCCAACGGTTCTCTTACTGTGGGTAAGGCTGCATTACTGAGTTCGGGAGCTGAGTCCAAGCATTTTTTTATGGGGGTGGGGGGGGGGCTACTATTATTTTATAAGGAAAGACTAAATATATATATATATATATTTTGTACGCATGTGTGTATAAATGAAAACTTCTAACAATTTAGGAGCCCTTTCCAAAGCCTTGTGGAACCATTGTTTAAGATGCCATTGGCTTCGAGAATGAAATTCATAGCATAAGCCCATGACTATGTAATCATCTTTTTGAGTATTAATGCAAACAGAGATTTCAAAATAGAGTCACTGTTTTTTTGTATCATTCCAAAAATACTTGACCTTCAATAACAAAATAAAATACGACATATAATAAACCTGCAACTTTATCTTTCAAAAAAATCGTGGCTGGCATGTGGAAGATAAATATCAAATAAATAATTTGATATTTCCCAATATTTTTCCTGTAAAAGTTAACTTTTATATACACTATCTACCAATAAGTATTTGGACACCTATGCAAATGACGATATCTGCGGTCCTGAGATACGTCACGCCCTCCGCCGGTATATATCGTGTAGGAAACAACATCGGCATTAGTCGCATGCAAGATGCCGCGCAGTTCGGAGCTCTCTGATTTCGAGAAAGGTATAATTATCGGGTATCAAAAAAATGACCGATCCTTAAGGGACATATCTAGCGAGCTGAAGTACCCAAAATCGACAGTGGCCTATGTGATTAAGAAGTGGGAGGTGAGCTGTGATTGTCGGAATTTGTCCCGAGTCGGCAGACCAACGAAACTGGGAAATAGAGACCGATGGGTGCTGTCCAGAGAAATTCGGAAGAACCGCACCCAACCGATGGCCCTCATCCGCGAGGAGTTTCAACAGGCATCCGGGAGTATTGTTTCAATGAATACCATCCGTAAGGAAGCACATCTGATTGGTTTTCATGGTCGTGCTGCTGCCCATAAGCCTTTGATCACAAAATCCAACCGCGTTGCTCGGTTAATGTGGTGCAAAGCACATCGAAATTGGACCGTAGATCAGTGGAAACGGGTTCTTTGGAGCGACGAATCAAGGTTCACCCTCTACCGTTCGGATGGCAGGGTCTGGCGTCTGTCTGGAGAACGTCTCCTGCCAGAATGCATTGTGCCAACAGTCAAGTTCGGCGGAGGTGGAATTATGGTCTGGGGGTGTTTCTCCTGGTATGGACTGGGACCCTTGGTCCCCATTCATGGTAAGCTCAACGCCGATGCCTACTGCACTATTTTGGATGACAATGTGCTTCCTACGTTGTGGCAGTTTTACGGGGTGGACCCCTGTTACTTCCAGGACGACAATGCCAGCTGTCATACTGCGAGGTTAACCAAGGCTTGGTATGGTGCCAATGGGGTTCATCAAATGGACCGGCCTGCCCAGAGCTGAACCCTATCGAGAACCTCTGGGACGAGTTGGATCGCCGAATTAAGGGGTGCCCTACCCGTCCAAAATCGGTGAAGGAACTGACATGTCTTCTCCAAGCAGAGTGGAAGAAAATACCACTAGCCGTCACACAAGGACTTGTGGAAAGTATGCCCGGAGGGTTCACGCTGTAATTGCCTCTCGTGGAGGCTCTACCAACTATTGATTTTGAATAAAGTTAGTTTTTCTTTTCTATCACAGGTGTCCAAATACTTATTGGTAGATAGTGTACAAGTGTTTTGAATTACGAGCATGCTCAAAGAACAAAAATTATGCTTGCTAACCAAAGTACCAGTGTATGTATTTTAAATGATGCTCTGTAGCATGCAAAAGGTAAAAATTTTTTGTTTTGCAACCAGAGGCAGTAAAATAATACAGAACTGGAGAAAAGTTCATAAAATAACATATTTTGTATCTCTTTTGCCAGTCTTTATTTCGAGCAAATATAGTGAAGAAAAACAAAAGATAACTTTTATCACAGATTCTATACAAAACATATACTGTATATATATATATATATGTGTGTGTGTCGGCAAAAAAAATACACAACTGAAATAGGAAATTCACAGCACATTTTTTTCAGGGAAATAACTGATGATTTGAAAGAAAAATTTATGAGTAGATATCATTGAGAACACATAAGATATACCCAGAGTTTCCCCCATGTACATCAGAACATAATATATACAATGGAATGGATTTTAAGTTTCATTTTTTTAGAAAAGAAAAATTCAGGAATTTAAACTAAAAAAGATTCAAAGATTGAAAACAATTTTGGCACACTTAATTTATACAGTAATGTCTATATATAATTTGTAGATTTCTGGACATAAATTGATTATTGTTCTCATCACATTGATTTGATTTCCAAAAAATAGATTACATGATGTTCTAACTTGTAGCCATGTATATTTGTTCTATTTCAACTGTAAACTCTATAAAATATATGGAAAATACAAAGCTGAATTATTCACAAGGCACAGAAGGTGTAATTTGCATGTGAGGGTTATAGTAAAATAATGATTTAGATTGATGTAAACAAGATATGCTCATACAAACAGTGCGAATAATAATGTTAAAGTTAAAATATTGTGCATCTCATGGGGGGGGGGGAGTATAGGGACTGAGTATTTTTCTTGTATATGAATAAAAGCAATAGTAAAAAAATTTAACGCACAATTATAACACTAATTTTGACATGTACTCCCAGCATAATAAACTTCCAACTAAAAACTACTCTAAAACCAGTACTAGAAGTATAACCCCTCCCCACCATGAAATTGTGATCAAAAAGTTTTCCTTTCCCATGAATTTCTTCCTAAATTTCATCAAGCATACTGTCAATTCATTTATGTAAATATTCTGGGTCAATTTGAAACTAACTTTGCTTCATTTGATCTTCCAGTTCTCTCACTTGAAAACTGCTACCCATTTGCATATACACCCCATAGGAAAAATTCCCTGAAATTTTACATTAGATTAAGGTGAGGACTAAGTGCTGGTAATCCTATACCAGCTTCATTATTGTTCCATAGAGCCATTTTTTTTTTTTTTTTTTGTAAAGGCTAACCTGTGTCCAAGTAGGCTGTTCAGTACTGAAAGTACTGTGATATTTGCATCTGAATGTAATCGAGCCATTAAGGCTATCTAAGTTTCTCATCAGAGAGTATTTTTTACTTATTAATCCTTCCACAACATATATGATATAGTAATCAATAATGGAGCTTGCATGGTGTTTATATGGTAAACTGTGTCCACTGAGGTAATACAGTTCATGCATTGAGAAACTTCACATAGAAATAACTATAGCGATCAGCAGAAACACAGAATGTCACCAGTCTAGTTTGATGTTTTCTTGACCATTTAGTTCAATCGTCTACAACAAAATTACTATTTCTTGATAAAACTTTGTAAATCATAAACTTACATCCATTAATCTGTTTTAATCTACAAAACAACCCATCCATTCACTGAGACTCCATACTAATTTCTTTATATACCCCTTCAGTTGAAAAAATGTCACAAAGCCACTAGTATACACAGGGGGACTCAAACCCCCTTTCTTGAACCAAGATTTTTTTGCGGTAAAACAACGAGAAAAAAAACTACCCTCAAACTTAAACTTTGCAACTTAATGCACATTTCTAAAACTTTTGTTTAATAGTGTCTCTTTATACTTAAAAAAAACAGCTTTTATTTTTCAACTTTTTTTTAAATTGAAGTTAGAATTTTACTGTCTCAAAATTATTGCAGTCATATAGATTAGTTATATAATTTTGGGGCCGTACAAGTTTTACGCAAGCAAATTTTTAGCCATTTTTGACCCCCTCGTCAGCAAAATTTCGTCAACACTGCCCCCCACCTCCTAACGCATATTTGTGGGATCAGAAACGTACATGGGAGGGGGCATGGGGGGCTCGTGCGTCCCCCCCCCCCTCCAAATGAAAAAAAACTTTAATGCAAAAAAAATTTTTTTTTTTAAATTAAAATTTCGAAAGAAATATCTTTATATGTTATTATAATCAATTTCTGTTAATTTCAATACTATTTAAAGGGTAAGAACTCAAAATTTCTCTTTAAAAAATTCATTGCAACCCACCTTTTAAGCCATATATGGTAAACCCTTGACCCGCAGACCATATGTGCCCCCAACCTAATTTTGTAAAAATAAACTTAGTTGCACATTTACAAATCGCTTAAATGACCTGTGGCACATTTTCAGATCACTTTCACATTCAAAGATCACTTAAGTAACCCACGACACAGTAAGAGAACACTTAAACGATCCCTTGAGTGACATGTGGCACAGTTTTAAAGCACTTAAGCCGTCCCCAGTGCGGTTATCCATCACTCAAGTTACCCAGGGAACATTCCCAGATTGCTTAAGTGATCTGTGGCATAATTACGGATCACTTGAGTGATATGTGACACAGTTCCAGAGCAGTTAAGCGGCCCGACACATTTCCAGAGCACTTGAAGGATCCGTGAAGCATTTAGAGATCACTCAAGTGGCTCTGTAGGGGACTAGTAGTAGTATGGAGAATGTAGTTCAGGTGCCCAATAACTATCGAAAGGTTTTTCTCCATTTTTGGCACACTGAATAAGATGTCATTAAGAATATTTCATATCTTTATAAAGGGTTGTTGATGAGGTGAGCATCATCCAAACCCCCCCCCTCCCCCCTTGTCATCAAAAGTCAGCAAATCGGAAACCCCTCCCCCCATCGATGCTGACGTAATACTTGAATGACCCCTTTGCTTGTGACTCTTGTTCATATTTCATTCAAAAACTACGCAGTCTCTATATTTATAAGACACACTATGCATCAAAATTCCTTCAACCACTTTTTTAGTTTTGTACTTCTAAAAATGTTGAAAGTAAGAAAATATTATAGCACACTCAATTATATGAGTATCAATGGTTCATATCATTTCAGCTCTTCATCTAGTAACTTTGAAGTAGTTTTTACATTCAATATCAAATTAGAATGAAACACATGATTTATAACTACTAAACTAACTGAAAAGCTACACAAAGACACTGATAAAAAATTGATAATTAAAATGTGTTCTAACCACTTAACAGATAGTGACTAAATATCACTGCAAAGAAATTTTAAAAATTATACTGAGCATTGTAAAATACAATGGTGTCTCTATACACCAAATGGCCACTTTATGATCACCTGGCAGCTTTAAGCAAATGAACTATGGCATGAACTGTTGCAGCTAGAGGGCTATAAAAGAGGAAACTTGACTTTTTGAGAAAGTAGTAAAGGTGAAGATATGGGTAAAAAAATGTGATTTGATGGCCTTTTGAACGTGGGATGATTGTAGGAGCTTAGAGCCACAAAGCAACTATCAGTGAAACCACTACATTTTTGAAATGTTCCAGAGCAGATGTAGTTAGTGTGTTTGAAGACTACTTGTGACCATATTGCTATACTGCAAGGACGTAGCGAAAATGGGATACTTGGGGGACTGGTCACCCCCCCCCCAGAAATGATAGAAAATGAGTGAAAAAAGAAAAGGCCAAATCCTTTGTTCAATCATTACCCCCCCCCCCCAGAAATACAAGTGGTCCCCCTCGGAATGAAATTTCTGACTATGGGCCTGTTATACTGCAATTTACTGCCGTGAACGAGTTGGGTTGGAAACAAAGGCACCATCCATTAGCGGTCCCTCAAGCTTGTTAGGGTAAATATCTTGTTATCTATATTCTTCCACGGGTTTGAACCTGGGACTTGACAACAACCTTCACAGTGGAAGATGAGCATCTTGCCACTTGGCATATGTTTAAAGACTGGACTGTCAAGCAAAAAACTGAGTCTCGATGTGCAAGTTGTGGTCACCACCAACTGGTGAATGCTTAAACCAGAACAGAGTCTCCAGACATGTAAAAGACAATAGAACAATAACAGTGCAGCAAATTGCAGCAGATATTAATCAAAGATGATCTCAAAGGCTCTCTGACAGCACTGTTCGCCATACACTGCATCATATAGATTATAGGATATGAAAGCCAAAGGCTGGTTTGAACACTTGCTGTCTGCAGCTAACAAGAAAAGCATCTTGAATTCACTCAGGAATGCAAAGATTAGACAATGGATATTTGAAAACCAGTTATGTGGTCTGACGAATCATATTTTCAGTAACACCATGCAGATGGGAGTGTGAAAATTTGGTGGAAACAGCCCAAAAGCATGGATGCCAAGTGCCTTGCTACAACCATACAAGCTGGTATAATGGGATGCTTTGGGGAATTTTTTCCTGACATGCTTTGGGCCCTTTGTGTTCATGAATGTCTGAATACAGAATCATATCTAAACATCATTGCTAGCCAAGTATATCCTGTTATGTTGATGGTTTATCCCAATGATGGCTACTTTGAACAAAATAATGCATCCTGATAAAGTGCTGGTACTGTGCAGCTGAGGTGTTCCCAACAATCCACAGATCTCAATCCCATTAAGCATCTAAGAGAAGAGGTTGAAATAGCCATCAGACACACACACACAACTATATCCCCAACCATCTTATCTCACACTATTGGAAAGTGCTATTCATCAAGCATGGTCTGATTTTACGAGCGACCAATCAACATCTCATAGAATCCATACCAAGAAGAATCAATGCTGTATCAAAGGCAAAAGGTGGCTCATGCTGAAATATTGAAGATGTGGTCATTACAAAGTTGCAACTTACTCTATAACAAACTTCTATGCAATGGACTGTTTTTAAAAACTATTTTTTTACCATAAAAAACAACCATATTTCTATTAATTTCTCACAAAAAATGTATTACTGAACATTTTTTGGTCAACAAATTTGTTGATGGAACAAGGCAAATTTGTATTACATGACAATATAAATTCCTTGTGGTTTACTTGTTTAATATGTATTCTACAAATTGCACTAAAAATGACTTAATAAAACACAAATAAACTTTATCAGGTTAAGTTCATTAATTAAGTTCATTTTTATAAATTTACTAAAGGTTGAAATCTCAAGGACTAAAAAATTTTCAGCAAATTTATTTGTCATTGAGAGAACAGTAACTCACATATTATGTGCATCTCAAAAGGGGGAGACCGAAAGCAAAGAGCATAGTTTAAGAAGTAAAATAGTTAAGAAAATAGATAGGTCAATTTTTTTTTCAAATGCTGCACATTTCATTGATGCAAATTTCAAGAGTTTTTCCCCACATCATAATTCACAATTTTGTTTGAATTTAGATGACAAAATTAAAAGAGAAAAATTATTCAAAACATTTTTTTTATAAAAAAAATTCCAATAAATTTTAATTGATTCATGACAAAATAAAAATTTATCAATTAATTGCCAAATGAATAAAACTTAACCAACATATGAAAAACACAGCATAAGCAAGAGGAGATGTGTAGTCTTATTTCCCTTGAATGATAACTGGAAAAACAACTTTTATTTCTATATTAACACTGAAATGGTTGAAGAATCTGAAAAGTTCATGAAAGAGAAAATATACTCAAAAGCAAAAAAAAAAGAAGTAATTATTCTTATCAATGATAGAATACATCAAAGTCATTCATCTAAAAGGAGATGCTGAACAGGTCTTGCCTGAGTCTACATAAAACAAAAACTAAACATTTTTACAACCAAAATTATACCCTTTAAATCAAATCAGGCAAAAACATTACATTACAACAAGTCCTTTCAGTTTACAAAGGATCACCATAAAAATCACCATCCATGGTGGGAAAGTATGATATGTTTACACAATCTGAATATAAAATTTATATACAAACAAAACTAACACAACTAATACTGTTTCCTGCCAGTGCTACATTTCACCTAAAAGTGTAGCTATTCAATCAAATGAAAAACATTTAAGAAAAACAGAACATAAAGATTCTATCATGACATTCTAATGAAAATTGTCACAATAACTTTATACAAAAACTAATAAATACAGGCACTGGATTCATGTGACCGATTAATAATCGTCTCTTTCCATAAAGAAGAAACTATATCTATACAAAAAATATACAATATATATAATCAATGACAACTTTTTGCACAATAAAATAGATATCCTAAATGTAACATTTTTAACAGTCATGACACCATTCATTTAAAAACAGCATCAAATTCTAGAAGGAGGAATTCTACAATTCTGTTTTGATGCATCATATCTAATGCTATGTTAATTGATTCTTCTTCTGGCCACATCAATGTTGGACCAAAAACTATAGCTATATTTTGTACTTGCATACGATTCTGCTTATGGAATTCAGTAACTCTAAAACAAAAGAATAAATTGAAGAAATCAAAACATTTTTTACTAGCACTAACATTCATATTTCATTAAAAAAAATATATAAAAATACTGTATTCCTCGAAATAAGTACCACATGTTAGTATATATTGCAGCAAAAAACAATTGTGAGCTTAGCATAAAATGTCCCAGTGGCATACTCACACCTTTTTTTATGTCAAAATTTGTTATGAAAACACATTTATTGAAAAATTTTATATTTCTCTCTATTTTTATATTGTATTTGCTAATTGATCAACATCAATTCTAAATACTCACAATGAAATTCAAAGAACTGATATTTGATAACAATTAGATAATTCTCAGGTTATTCTTTTATCAATTTCTTTAAAATTATGTTTAATGAGAAATTAACATATACATTGCATAAGAACTGTGAGCTCCAAAATTATATTTAAAAAAAATCAAGGAAGTAGGGGGAATCATGGAACAGTTTAGCAATGAATATACAGGGTGATTATTAAGTTTGTTTTTGAAAAGGCTGTAAAAAAAGAGCCACTAGTCAGAATTACCTGATATTTCACCTGAGTATACATGAAGCAATGGGATTTTGTCTGGCAAAAGAAACAAAATATTTCAAAATTGACCGATAGATGGTGCTGTACTCGTCATGAGATGCAAATTAAAAAACATGACATGCGCACCGCACATTGCAATTGTGATAAAAGGCAGGGAACAGAATGTAATGTCCAAAAACCAGCATGGGTTCAGGAAGGGAAAGTCATGTATAACCAACCTCCTTTGCTTCTATGATCGAGTGACTAATGCTTTGGGAAAAAAGTTCAAATGTTGACATTGTTTATCTTGATTTCCAGAAGGCATTCGATTGGGTCCAACATGGTAAACTCTTGAAGCAGTTACATGAGATTGGGATGGCAGGCATCTTGTTGAAGTGCATAGAATCATGGTTGCAAGACAGATCACAGCAGCATATGGTGAACAAGGAATTTTCTGATTGGACAGGTGTCAAAAGTGGAGTCTCACAGGTAAGTGTCCTTGATCCCATTCTTTTTTACTTTTTATCGATAAGCTCGATCAGGGTATCAATGGGATTGTGAGCAAATTCACAGATAATGTAAAGCTTATGGGAGCAGTTGGGAATCAAAGCAATAGGGAGAGGTTCTGGGTGAAATTGAATATGATCGCAGCATGTGGTAATGATTGGAGCATGACTTTTAGCATTGACAAGTGCATGGTTGCTTATTTTGGTTTTAACAACCCATGTTTAACTCATGTTATCGAGTTGAATGGTGGTGCCATTTTGGATGCAACTAGGATCACCAATTTGGGAATTCTCATTGATGAGCCACAGGTTTTGAGGGGATATGATAAGTGTTCGAAATTTTCAATGGGATGGATAGGATGGACCATGAGTTATTAGTACACCGTCAATTGAGTGCTTCGACAAGAGGGATACCAATATCTATTGGTACAAGGCAATTTTAGGTTGTGGCACCACAGGGAATTTTTCTCTAACAGAGTTGTGAATAAATGGAATAGCTTATCCCTGAGGATCATGAATTCTAACTCAATTGACACGTTTAAAAAGAAATACGATAAAAACACTAGGATAAATTGAGCTATCCAATGAAATGAAGCTATCCAAACTTAGATAAGACAGCCATAAAAAATTTTTATTGGCAGTGTATTATATTTTATCAATAATTATTGGTTTTTTATTGTTCTTATTTGGTTGCTGTATTCTTGATATAGTTTAGATATATTCCTCTCTCTCTCACATCTAAATCACATATATTTTTTATGGGCATCTTTTTCCAGCCACCTCGTTGGGCATTTTGCCTGATGTGGAATTTTTATTTGTATATATTCATATACATTAGATCAGTCGGCTCAGTCATCAATGCTGGAGAATGAACGCTTCCTTCCCCCGTATCTCCACCCATGAGTATATCATAGTTAATGAACTAAAAATACTATCTGTTTTTAACAATGGACTTTTACATTTTTACCTGCTACTCTTTCAAAAAATTACATATGCATGCTTAAGCACTGAGGTAGCACAAGATTTTCATACCAGTGATGAACTCTAACTTCATATATAGCACTTCAATGTATATTGCAGGATCCTATTTTATATGTATATTTCAGGAGTTCATGCTCCGACAGACCAGACACAACCCAGGCTCTGTCCCTCCCGGGATATAAGCCTTTTACCCTTGCGAGTTGGGTCGCGCTGGGGAGAGTTCATGCTGGCACCACATCCTCCAGATAAAAAACAGTTGCCATGACTTATCATCCCAATCCTTGTACTTGTTTCATTCTGTTTATTTATAGTACTGTACTAAAGTGAAAACTTTCATAGAAGTGAACCAATCATATTAAAAATAAATAAATAAGGATTTATAAAGGATAAATTTGTGTTTTTTTTTTAAATGTGCTCTCTACTTTCCTTAAATATGTAAATAGAAGGAAATTGATATGAAAAGAATTTTCTCACAATATAAATTATTTACATACAAAAAAAAATATTTGAAAAAGTAAATACAAAAATATGAAGTACAGATGACTGGATACCAAGTGAAAATAATTTTGGAAAGAAAAGTCATATTCCTCTGTGGGGAATCAAACCACCACTATCTCACTGTCTGGGTAAGTACTTTGAACATTAAGCTAGAGGACAGAAATTTTCTGACCGTACAACAATCTATATGTTCTTTGGGCTGAAAAGGACTGACAATAGACAGCCTCTTAACTCAGCAACAGCTCATGACAATGTTAGTCTTCAGATGGCTACTGTTCGAGCAGTCTCCCGGACAGTGAGAGGTTGGTGGTTCGATTCTTCACAGAGGAATATGACTTTTCTTTCCAAAATTATCTTTGCTTGGTATCCAGTAATCTGTACTTCATACAATTGGCAAAGAAGTTCATTGTTGCATAAATACAAAAATGTTTGAAAATAACTGCATCATGCCAAAACTTACTTAAGCAAATGTTTGAGTAGAAACTTCAAAGTCTCAAAGTTAGGTTGAGGCATCTCATTCACAAGATCTACAAGCATATTTAATCTGCTCTGCGCATCAGGCAATGCTAAGAGGAGTTGAAAATTACCATAAATTAACATGCATGAGTACATGAATTACCAATTTGATAATTAAAGAGGCGAATCTTTATCATTTCATTAAATTCTACATTTCAACATTTGCCAGTAAATCATTGAGATAACCGACATAAAAAATTCTAATTCACACACACACACACTCACAAATCGAAAATACTTCAATTTAAAATCATTTGTGGTCAAAACAGGGCTTGACAAATCGAGAAACTATTAAAGTTTTCCAGCCAAATTTCAAAGAAGCCAAGTATGGATTTTGCTCAATCAAACCTTGCCTAAATAATGTTTTTTTCTATTTTCCTGGAACTCATGACCAATTTCCACGCTGGAAGACACACTGTCGTGCAATCAGAAAATTTTGTGTCATTGACTATAATTTAATCATTTTGAATAGCAAATTTTAGGTGCTAGTACAGATTTTCTAGTCCACCTGGCATGTGAGATTTGCAAAACCCTGCCTTAAAATATTTGCTGAAATTAATTGTGTAACATGATGTTTTACCTATGGCCGTTAGGAACTTGCTGAACATTTGAAATGGAAATAGAGGCTCTTTCATTTCTCGAAAAAACATTTTTAATGCTCCAGTCAATACGTGAACATCTTCTTCTTCATCCAAGCATTTATAATCATCTGAGAAAGATTTTTAGTCATAACATTTAAATGTGATATTTATTATTCAGTAAATGACTGATGACTATATATTTACACAGAGTGATTATGTAATTCGACTTGATGTACTTTTACTGATTAACCGTTGATCTGAGATCCAACTTCCAATTAGAAAAATTATCCAAATAACTCAGATCCATCATTCATGTGTTGCAAGGGGTTGTATAGTTATTAAAATAAAATAAAAATAACTTTTTATATGAGCACCTTGCCCTCAAAACCCCAAATAGAAAGTTCTTGTCCTGTGTCTCCACTAAGGCCAATAAAGTACATTTAATGTATCTGAGTGCAATATTTGCAGATATATGAAAATTCAAAAATCTGAGGAAAGTTGGGAAAGAACAACATAAATAAAGGAAAAGAATGCTTTCCATTAGATTATGTTTTTTGAATTCAAATATCTTACTTAGAAACATGAATTTATTTTTCTATTGTCCTCAGGAGAGACAGTGCATCAACTTTCTAATTGGGTTTTTTAGCACACAGGGATCACATAAAAAGTTAATGTTTTAATTTTTTATGCGTAGAATCCTTCTAAAAAAATTACGCCATTTACAGAAACCACATGACGTTTGAAAACTTTTTGTAATTTGAAGTACACATCTAAAGTCAATGGTTACAGAGTTAGTCCTACAAACAAGAAATTTGAATCACCCTGCACGTGTGTAGAAAAATAATGCAAAATCTTGAGACACTTGTTTAATGTTGATGAAGTTTAGGCAGTGAAAATGTGACAAAATTTATATCAATGTGATAATCTGAAATCTAGTTACAAAAGATCTATATAAAAGTTATATTGCAGTAATTCCTTAAATCATGCATGTTGGGGGGAGAAAAAGAATATGCTATAATTATTGACTATATCTTAAGTTAAATGTTAAATTTTAACAGTGGTTCTAATGAAAGGTCCAAAATATCCAAATGCACATCATAATGACATATGTCTACATCAAAACTTTTTTGTTTGTCTTCTTGTGTGTGATTGAAGAATTAGATGTAAAAATGTACCATAGTTTTTATAATTGCAATTAATAAAAAAAATATGATGTAATGAAATCAATCTTGCTGTTAATCAAATAGTGCTCAAGACATAAGTTACCATTATCAATGTCATTCCTATTGAATAGGAAACAGTTCCTATAAATATAATTCCTATTTAATAGGAAATAATGAAAATGCTCAAACTGTCTACAATGAGATAACCGGTCTATAACAATAATTTTCTGGGTCCCTACAGTATCGTTATAGACAGATTTTACTATATTATGTCAAAAATATTGGTCATCATTGCATATTAATGAATTAAAAATTTAGATTCTATTGTACCTTGATTCACATGAAATCTTATTCTTTGCACCTGTGAGAGATTACCACTGGCTCTGTACAGTCCATCAGCAGTAAGTTCTGCAAGGAAAAATAAAATATTGGGCGATTTCATATCATAAAAGAAGGATAAAGATACACTTTATAACTAGAGTGGAGTTTCAAAAGATTCAAGTTTCTGGATAATTCAAATTGCTGGAAGTTTTTGAATTTCTTTCTTGAGATAATTTTATCTTTCATTTTCTTACTCCATGCCACTTGGGGTGTTGGGAGAAATGTTGTACCCCCAACACCACAAAGTCATCTGTCTCATATACCTTGAATAAATGATCCATTCTCTATGGAGAATTTATAGGTTTATAAAATAGAAAATTATCAGACACAATGTAAGAGCTAAAACTCTTTATTCAGATACAATCATTCCAGTTTAGACTTCTTTTTTGTATTTCTTAAGCTTTTTCATGAGTATCCTTACACATTTTTGAAATTTATTCACAAACGAGTCAAAAATTTAGTCAAACTTTTTACTTTATCATATCAACTTTATTATTTACAAAGTTTCATAAAATAAAACAAAATGATTAGTTTGAAAACAAAAAGGGGGGGGGGGCGATAAATTAAAGATAGCAATTTTTTTAAATGAATTAATTAATTACAACACAAATAAAACAAGACAAAAAAATAATTTTCATCCATTAGTTCAACATGTTAACTAGTTTTCCTGTTTTACACTCTCAAAAGTTTTTAAGCAGTGTACACTCGGGGGGGGGGGGGGGAAAGTGTTATCAAAGTCTAATGAATTTGTTTCTATAATTGCATTTTTAATTGGGTTGCCGTATTTTAGAAATATATGACATCCATATTGTACGTGCATCTTTTTCTCAGCCACCTTGTTGGGCATTTTGCCAGTTGTGGCTTTGTATTTGTATAAGGAGCCATTCTAGTATTACGTAACCAAATTTTTAGACATTTTTGACGACTCCCCCGTTAGAAAAAATATGTCAGCTGTTCCCCCTCCTAACATATTGGTGAGATCAGAGATGTACATGGGGGGGGGGGGAGAATGAGGGGCTTGTGCTCCCACAGACGATCAAAAATTTATTTTTTTTAATGCAAAAAAATATTTTAAAAATAAAATTTTGAAAGAAAATACCTCTACATGCTATTATAATCAATATGTTAATTTCAATGCAATTAGAAGGCTAACAACTCAAAATTTGCTTTTAAGAAATTCATTGCAACCCACCCTCTAAGCCCATGAACCACATGTGGTTCACGCCACCTCAAAACTAATTTTGTAAAAATGAACTAAGTGGCACATTTACAGATTGCTTAAGCGACCCACGCACAGTTCCAGGACACTTAAGCAGTTTTAACATGAGGGGTTCGCAAATTGCTGATAGTATAACAAGGGGAGGTCCCACAGAGAGCCATCGTCTACTTCAGAGAAAATATGATAATTGTGAAATATAAATTTATAAGAAATGTTCATAAATGTAATTATACTTAAGTGCAATATTTTCCTCCATGCCATTGGCGGGCCCTAGACCTCCTTTACGGTCAATAACCTAATGAGATTCTTCATTTTACAATAGGCCTAATATTGTAGGGCCCTGGCCAGGTCTCAAATGCTTACATGTTTTACGTTGCCAGTTTCCATGTCAGTTGTGCAATAATATTTTATTCCGTATAAATATGCAAATTAAATGTTTGTCAAAAAGTCTACATTAATTTTTCATAGCCATCAATTCTCAGTTCTCCTTATCAATTCGTCCTTATGATAATGGATGATGAAAATATTTCTCTTTATATACGAGCAGTGTGCTGGGTACGATCGCATTTGATTTCATCGCAATTCTTTGCTGAGGCATTTCGTTCCATACGAAGAGTCACCCTCCTTCCGTTGTCATGAGTTGATAATCCAGTTTCTTGTTTTGGCACCGTCAGAGTAGAATCACTTTTCCTCCTGGTCACCATCTCTCTATCTGTCCAGGGGTCTTCATGTGAAAGCTCAAGGGGACACCCTTTCATCTACGATGCGATTTTGCTGACGGACTTCAGGATGTGTCTGCGTCCTCTCTGGACTTGCCAATGCAGTTTCTTGCTGGGAGATACTCCAGGCGCTCAGACTACTCATCCAAATAGAAAAGTTGTGAGAATCTTGTGACAATGTCCTGAAGAATTCATTGTCACTTTATTCTACACCAAATCAGTACCCTGTCAGACGGATTCGGTGAGAACATTTCAATAACAATCTGTGATATTTTCTAATGTTAACACTCTGAAGGAAAATGTTCTGTTGCATTTTTTAATCCTTAAACATTTTAAATGTAAGTTTTAGAAAATCTATATTGTTAATAAATGATTTATGTGAAAAAAACTTCTGTCTTTATTGTCATCCACTAATGAATCAATGTTAGGTTAACAAAAAAACCGGGAATGTACTGAATGCGGTACACAGTCTGTGGCACATTTACAAATCCTTTGAGTGACGTACGGCACAGTTTCGGAACACTTTAGCAGCTCTCAGTGCAGTTTTCATCAACCAAATTACTCGCGGCACATTCCCAGACTACGGCACATTCCAGATCCTCGTCATAATTACAGATCATTTGAGTGATGCATGGCACAGTTCCAGAGCACTTAAGCGGCCCGGACACATTTCCAGGTCACTTGGATCCGCAAAACATTTAGAGAGCAGTAAAGTAGCTCTGTAGGGAACTAATTAATAGGGAGAATGTTAGTTCAGATGCATAAAAACTAGTGAAAGATTTTTCTCATTTTTAGCATACTGAGTAGGATACTACTAAGTCATCAAAAATCTGCAAATCTGAAACCCCGCTGATGCTGACGTAATACTTGAATGACCCCTAACAGTTTTATTTCAATATTGTAGCTAATGAAAGGAAAAAGAAATGGTTTTACATAAATGCATACCTTTTTTTTCAATAGTTTCAGTACACTTGACAACAAATTTTGGAATATTCTGACCTTCTCTGCGACACAAATTTTCTAAATGACAGCCAAATACAGGTTCATCTAAGAGTAGGTAAAAAATAATCATAATGCTAGTATGACCCTCAAATTTTATTTCATATTTATATATATCTTCCCCCTTTTGTGCCAGAAACAAGAATATGCAAATTCTTGGGGGGGGGGGAAGAACTTGGAAAAAGACGCTTGAATGTTTACTCTATACAGGTGGTTATTTTCCTCAAATGTTAAATGTTTCAATACGAATACACATTTGCGTTTCTGGCAAAACTTAGATAGCAAAATACAGTGCGAATTTATAGGAAGATGAGATACTGAAGATCTTTTTATATTACACTATGTACACAACTAACACCAGCTTTAATCTACTAAAGACACAGCAATCTACTTGACACAACCCAGTGAAGTTTATAGGTGTCCCCATCCATTTGTGGTTTTGTCAGCTCATATCTGTATCTGATACATGCAGATAAAACAGACAAAGATCCTAGAACGTCCAGCTTGATGTTGAGAGTCTTGCACTGAAAAAGCATGTGTTCTAGAAACATAGGTTCTTTCTTTTCCTCCAATGCCTTTCTATCAGCTGAATCTTTCATTTTACATGAAATGGTTCAATAACTTTCAGAAAGGGAAGTAAAGCCACATCTGGAAAAAGAGTCTGGGGTGGACATGAATTAATTGGGCTCGAGCGACAGTAATTTTGATGATGATTGGCTTAAAAATTCAGCTCATGATGTGGCTGTTTTACGTTAGCATATGAATCTGTATAGACGAAAATTTTCTAATTAGTCACATCTATATTCATTAGCTTAGGCAGAAAAATCTTTCTAAGCCGAGCTATTGCAAGCTGAGCTATCACTGTATATATATATATATATGTAATCTAACCAGCTGATAAAAACAAAGTGAAAATTCGAACATTCATTCATGTTTCTGGCATAAGGCGAACAATATACACTATTTAATTTCTAATAGCTGTATCATAAGAAATCAATGCAAATTATCAAATTACAATTTAGGTTAAAGTATTGGATTCTTAGATTCTATTTCATGTTATACAGCAAGAGTTTGATATGTTCTTCACTACAGGGTATTGCAAAATTTCGGTGAGTAACAACATCTGCATTTGATTTTCAAAATGTCTGAGAATCAATGAAAATATTTTATAGTTTCCTATATGATCCTGGGTTATCTGCATTTATACACTTTTAATATGTCTACATGAATAACACATACATCTGAACAAAAGTTTATGTATCAATTACAGAACTATTATATCTTTACATACCTAAAATTATTCCCTTTTCACGCAAACTTTCCATTGTAGGTCTTCTTACAAAGAAATTCTTCAACTTGTTACGAATTTTACGTTTTTTTTCAGCAGGCATTGTCACATCATCTTCTGTTTGAGCCTTGACAAAACTAATTGCTGAAAAAGTGAATTTGCTCTTATTACACTTTATAAACATTTATATTGTCTCACAAAATTTGCCAAAAATGCGAGGGGGACAATATCTTAAAAGGATTGTCAAATCAAAACACTAGATTGTGAATATATAATAAAAACTATACGTTTTGTAGACTTGGAACGAGCAAGTTTTACTTCCTGCTTCAAATTTTCTTTAGCCTCATTTTTTGCACTTCCATGTTCTAAGCCAGTAGGCTAAAAAAAAAAAAAATTGATTTTTTTCAGAGAAAGCGTGGATACATAGATCATTTAAAGTTTACAAAATCTGAAGTGTACTAACACAGACATTAATAAAAGTCATGATAATATTTCAATATTTTTACAGCTGCACAGATTGAAAAACAGCATACCAACTTCAAAATAGCATTGTGTATGGCACTAAACCAGTCCTTCATTTCTTTAGAATCATCATGCTGAAGAAGCAGTTGATGGCCTGTAATGGTACTGATCTGTAAAGTGAATAACTTCATTAGATAATATGCTTAATACTGTGTAGTTCACTTATAAATATAATGGGTATCATGTATAATTTTTGGGAAAAAATACAGAAAGAAAACCACCTGGCTTTCAAAATTCATTCCAGATTCCTTTTATCATGCAGTATATATATAACATAGATAAAATTATTGATGTTATTGCAATGTAAACAGCGATAGATTTAGAGGTCTGAGGGGGGGGGGTGAAGATGATAATGTCAGCACAGTAAACTGTACAGTAAAACTGTACTGACAAAACTTTTTATACGGACACGTCTACAAAAACCCAATTAGAAAGTTGTTGCCCTATTTCTCCTGAGGCCAACAAAGAAAATTCCATATCTTTTAAGTGCAATATTCACAGAGATATTAGAATTTAAAATCTGAGGAAAGTCGGGAAAGAACAGCATGAATAAGGGAAAGAAGCATCTGTTAGTTTTTGCTGTATAGCATAAACACACACAATTCTTCTTTCCCTGCTGTTCTTGCCCAACTCTCTCCTCATTTTTGAATTCAAATATCTCAGCGAATATTGTACTTGGAAACATGGAATTTCTCTTTTTTGGCCTCAGGAGAGACTGGAGAACAATTTTCTAATTAAGTGGTGAAGAACAGGGTGTCCATATAAAAAGTTAAATTTTTATTTTAATAACTAGAGGGTGGTCATAAAATAACTTTGCCAATATACAAGCCCCTAGCAGCTGCAAAAATAAACACATTTGGATGAAATTTGTGATATATGTGTTTCAGAGTATGTGCTTAAGGATGTGAATTAAAAAAAAAAAAAATGAAACCCTACCTCTTGTGGTTACGGGCACAACTAAAAAGATTTTGATAATTTTAAATGGCAACACCTACTTTTATAGAAATTTGCAAAGTGATTCTTTTGATTAACCTACTTTTATGCATTGCAAAATGATCAGCATATCATAAAACAAATAATGTTGATAAAAAGCATAAACAACATTGAAATGGTACCTATAGCACCATTAAGATGGGTGCAGGAAGCAAACAAAGAAAGAAAATCTCACCAAAGAATTGGTGTGCTAAACACTGTCAGGGTCTTCTGCAGATTTGAAGAAATTCCCAGACTGAGTGTCTAGAACACTAACCCCTTGGTGAGATCTTTCTGTCTGCATCCTACAGGGCCGGCCGTAGGAATTTCACAGCCTGGTACAAAAAAATTATTGCACAGTCACTCCCCAGCTTATAAACTTTTCAAGTTATGAGCATAAATCTAGAAGGGGAAAAAATTGTTCAGAAAGAACTCATTTTATTACACTAATTTTTTCATTGTTACAGGTTACATTGATAATTCAGATCGTAATCAATAGAACACGTAAGTTTAAGCAGTAAAAATGGCCGAAATACGCACAAAAATAAATAACTGAAAACTAAGGTATTAAGCATCCAAAAACTGGCTGAAAAATTGGTAACACTTAACCTGTTTGTTTCAATTACAGTTTATACGAACTGCATTATTATCCAAGTTAAATTGATTTCAAGCCCAAAATAAAGTATTTGAGGTCCCTAAGGTCAATTCTAGGGCCACCATTAACAGATGAGGAGCAGGAAGAGAAAATGATCTGTGGGGCTTCTTTGAATTGCAAATAATTCTAGTTTATTTGATGTATTATTTGGAATAATCACTACTCTTTTTGTAGTTGAAACATAGCTACCTTGTTCTATTTTAAAAAAATTGTTTTTTTTATATTTCCACATGTGCAGAACCCCTGAGGGTGACTCTGGTCAATTTAATTGAGTACCAAAAAAATGTGTATGTAAAATAAATAGCCATGGTTGTTTGCAGTACATTTTTATGGTGTAAAAAAATCAAAACAACATGGACTCCCAGAGCTCTTTCTTCTCTACCCCACCTTGGGTGAGTCGTAACGTCAACTGATGATTTCTTGCACCCATCATTGGTCAGCTATACATATACAGTGCAGTCCAATGCCTGAGCGAGACGTATAATGTGAAACATGCGGAGAACCAAAAATTTCTAGTTTTCCCTCTGCTTTTCCGACATGGGCTACATTCATCTGAAACACCACGTCTAACACCCATAGCCCCCAAAAGGGTGGCACTGACAGGGCTCCAGCTGGGGACCCAGAACAATTCTTACTTTTTTCAATGCAATAAATTCACTACTTTGGGACCTGTGAAACATTTGACAAGAAGGCCCACCAAAGATCCCAGCTTGGGGGCCCTGCTGCAGGATGTGGGGCTATATGTTAACATCATCCAGTAAAAGTAAAGTTATCTCATGGCAACATCAATTCCCTATCTCTCAGATCACTTTCGCATTTAAATGGAGCTGGAAGTGGGGAGGGAACTTTCTGATGAAAATTAATACTAAAAGTTGGAAATTTAAAAAAAAAAAAAAACATTTCTTTTGTTCTCAATGCTCAAAATATCCAAGTTTTGCATATTATGCCTCTGAAATGCACCAATGAACTTAAAACTATATTAAAATAGGCATTTATGGCAGAAAAAGTTCAAAAAAGGCATTTGTACACAAAAGCTTGAAAATAGGTATTTAAGGCATTTTGCCTGAACTTCCGGGCTCTGGTATTGAACATGATATATTGAAAGGGAATTGCATTTTAATTCCTTTGACAAAATTTATAAATGATTAATAATAATTAGTGTGTCCACGTGCTTATACTTCATCATGGCTCGAATTGTATTGAACAGACATTTCTGACATACTTTTAATGTGTTTCATAATTTTTATCAAATAAATATTACAATTCAATAACTTTGATCATTTCCCTAATCCTTCATTGCTGTTTTTGTTTAATTAATGTAAATTAATAGAAGTAAAGGAATCAAGTACTGGGATTCACAAATATAAAAATATTCTGAAATACATTAGAACTGTATTTGAAAATGTAGATAAATTTAAAATAACTACAGTATATTCCGCTTAACGTTCCCACTTAGAAAGTTTTCTCGCTTAGTATGACTTAGTTCCGTAATCCTAACTTTTACTAACACTTATCGAAATTTCCTGTTTAAAGAGTGTTTTTCATGATGAGTTTTTCGAAAATTCTATAAGTAGGATTCACTATATATGAGCTCTCCCATGTTATAATTATTTAAAACCATGAGTTTCTTGCCACAAGTAAAATCCAAGATTGTTATATCAATATCTGAATATTCAAAATTCAAAAAGAGTCCTGGTATAAGTTGTCTAATATTAATAACACTAGCTGCAATCAGCCTAAACCTCAGATATAATTAATTAAGTTTCCAAGAAGGCATGCAATTAACACTCTGAAGGACAGTCGAAGCTGATGAAATTACGAACATTCACCTTGTGCACAATATTGGTACCTCCAGACCACATGGTAACTCCAACAAGAGAGGAGGTTCTCAGGAGGAGAACCTCCTGAGGGTGTTTTTGCTTGATGCCCTAAGCATGGTTATTTTTAGTTAATATAGCCTTGTTATTCTTTAATGGCAGAAAGAAAGGAGAGACTTTTTTCAGGGGTAAAGAACGTGACCACCAGCATATAAACTCTTTTCCTCATTGAAATAAGCTAATGCCATACCTAATAATATCACTAAAAATGATATTATAGGGGCTTTAAACTGAAAGCCTGCTTTCACAATCAATAATAGTGTAATGGGAAAATAATATGAATTTAATCAAAAATTTCCAAAACATCTGCCGAGAAAGAAAAGAGTTTCTTTTGGAAAAATTGTGCCCCCCCCCCTGAAATTTTGCGGCCTGGTGTGACCACACACACACACCTTTTGCATCCCCCTAAGTCTGGTATTGGCATCCTGTGCTCGCATTAATGGTGCTACAGGTACCGTTCTAATGCCATTTATGCTTTCTTTGATTAGCTGATCATTTTGGAATGCATAAAAGTGGGCGTTATCATTAGAATTTTTCCATATTTTTTCCTTTGGGCCGTAACCACAAAACCTACAGTTCTGTTTTTTTTCACATCCTCAAGCATATACTCTGAAACAGCTATGTCTCAAATTTCATACAAATTTGTTGTTTTTTGCAGCTGTCAGGGGCTTGCATATTGACAAAGTTATTTTATGACTACCTTGTATACAATCGTTTGAAACATGAATGATGTATCCGAGTTATACACATTATTTAGATAATTTTTCTAATATGAAGTATGGATCAATGGTTTGCCAATAAAATACTGAGGGGGATAGATAAAATAAATGCTCAAGGGGAAATCACTCTATATACAGGGTGTGTGTATAATTAACTCTATAATGCCCAGATCGCCCGAAGTCGGCCGAGTAGGTTAATGCCCATAACCGCCTCAAGTCGGCCCAGCTAGGGGGTATGGGTATGTTTTGGTGGGCTTTTGTCACCAACGGGGAAGATGATGAAAGCTCTTGTCAGAGGCGGGACCGGAAATACAACTGCGACACCCTATCAATGGGATTTTAAAAGCTGATGTACTAGAATGTTCCTTGAGAATAGACCAAGGGTACTCAATGCATTTTAAAAAGAGATAATACTGTGAGGAAAGGGTGCTTTCAGTAGACAAATTATCTCCCGAAAATCCATTGAAATGAAAGGGTGAACGTCAATGCAAAGGGTGGCATGAATAGAAACTCATGGAGAAAGGGTGGGGAGAGGGAGAGTGGCCGAAATTTGGACGAGTCCACTTCGAACACAAAAAACTTGGTATTTTCACGACCCTCCCAGGTTTTCTATCTGGGCGTTAAAGAGTTAAACTGATTTTACTGAGTTATTTGCAGCTTGATCTAACAACTGGAATAATGACAAACTTGGTGAGAGGACAAATGAGAACATGGGAAGAAGGATTCTGCAAAAACAAATTGTAACTCTAAATGCTGCTAATAGGGGAAAATGTAGCACTGTTTTAGTCTACATAGCTGAGAATTTTCATAAAGTGCAAAGGTGAATTCAAAATGCAAAGTCACGCCTATGTAGGCAATAATATCACCAATAATTCAGGCTCTAAAGACATGGGTGAAGGTCTGAAGGACATTCTGTGGACCAGATCAGCTCAATATGCATCTTACGCTACCACAGCATGTTACTTGTGAAACTGTTTCATCTTCACCAATACAAAGCAGCAGCCCCTCTTCATACAGAATCCAGCGAAACCTACGTGAAGGCCCTCTATCAATTAATGCTTTAAAAAGCATGATTCAAAGGTCTGAAGAAGCAGGCTTGCTCACAGTTCAGCCTGGCAGAGGACAGAAGCCAGCCCCTCAAAACAGACAACTACAGATGCTGCGACTGTGGTCATCAACAGAACACGGGATCATTGTTAGTACCAGCAGGGGGATGAGGATGTTGTTTAGAGAATGCAAAGTGTGGTTCAGGAAAATGGCAGTCACATTGAAAAAGTGGTCAATATTCTCACTGGAGAGGTGAGTGTGATGAATAAAGTATGATGTTTCACTGCAATTTTGTCTCTGTTATTCATTTGTCTGTTTTTTTGTTTTTTTTTGCAACACCTTTTCACACTGTACAGCATTTTTTTAATATCTGCAATGTTTGAACTACAATTTTTTCACAGAATCCTTTTTTTCTATGTGGTCATTAGTCCCTCTATCAAGTTTTGTGCTATTCTGGTTGATGTATTGAGCTACAGATGACTCTGAGTAGTGTGAGATTAATTATAAATGACCTGAATGATAGATAAGTTCATAATCAATGTTGGGGGAGGCATTGTCCTTCTATGGACCCAGGGAAGCACCCCCATCATATCTCCGTACAGCTTAGCATTGTCTCATATCAAATTACATCGCCTAGTAAACCACCAGAATCGTGTGTAAACAAATGATATCTAACACTACCTGAAAAACATTCTTCCTGCTTGATTTATCAGGACACCAATCTACAAGAGCACCATTTAGATCTACACTAAATTCAGGTTTGGCAGGAGAATTCTGAAATAAAAGAAAAAGACAGGTGAATGAGGCAGTGATTCTTGAATGTTTTTGAAGCGTGGCCCCTCCCCTTTTACAAGAATTTTATCTCTGACACCCCCCCCTCCCACTGGCTCCTCCTCCTCCTATAATTATCATCATTCAAAATAAAACAGGAATTGCACTGCCATCAAATAGAAACAATGAGAAAAAACACAAAAAAAAAAAACAATATATAAAAAAATCAATTCTTAATAAACAGGGTGCATAGGAAACAGGGGCATGGCATTTAACTGGCAAACCGTTAATCCTAAAGGTAAACTTCCAATTAGAAAAAGTTTGCAAATAATGTGTAGTACTCAGATATATATCATTCATGTTTCAAGGGGTTGTACAGTTATTAAAATAAAAAATTAACTTTTTATACAGTCCCGGTGTGTCCCAAAACCCAATTAAAAAGTTGTTGCCTTGTTTCACCTGATGACAACAAAAAACTCCACATTTCCAAGTGCAATATGACTGAAATCTTCAAATTTAAAAAATTCAGGGAAGTTGAGAAAAAACAACAACTCTAAATGAAGACAAACCATTTTACTCACATTTAACGCTGTTTTTTCCCAACTTTCCTTAATTATTTTAATTTGAATCTCTCAGTCAATATTGCACTTAGAAACTTTTTTTTGGCATCGAGAGAGATAGGATAACAATTTTCTAATAAGATTTTGGGGCACATGGGGACCATATAAAAAGTTTTTTTAATATTTTAAGAAGTATACAACCCCTTGAAACATGAATGACATATCTGAGTACTACACATTATTTTGAAACTCTTCTAATTGGAAGTATACCTCTAGAATCAACTTTTCACCAGTAAAATGGCATACCCCCCATTTGCTATGTACCCTGTATCTTGATCATTGCAGATTTTTTATATATACAGTAAAGACTCACTAATCCAGCACATGTCAGACTATACTGCAATACTGATCTTGTTTGATTTCATATGTATGTAATGTTATTTTATATAGATATAGAAAATCAATATGAGAATTAGGTATGAAAAACTTAATTAACTTATCTGCTTCACCTGGAAGTTTTTATTATTCCACAATATATATGTCGTTCATATTTTTAAAAATCTCAACTGAAAATTTTCAACCCTTGGAAATCCATGTTTAGGCATCAAAACAAGGCCCTAAGCAACACAATATTTTTGTTAGTGCATCTTTCATATTTATTTGTCTTTAAAACCTATTTCAATGTCCTTTGATAGGTATGGTTATGCTGAAATTGAGGGTGGTTGCTTTTTTTTCCTTTTAGAAGGTGGTCCATTTTTTTCTCATGAGAATGATTAAAATGAATTATCCTTTTGCAGAGTTCTCTTAATAGATGGGTCTGCATGTATTATTCTATAAACGAATTTTACATCATCTTTTAAGATTTTTCAGCATTAATACCTTTTTCAATGTATTCATACTAAATGTTTAAAATACAAAATAATAATAAAATAAAATGTTAAAAATACCCTTTCTATCATATATTGAAAATATAAGTTTAAATAAGTGTTTTTCTAAGTGGACAATATTACTCCCTGGAAATACATGCAAACCTTGGAACAAAGCTTCTCCGTAATGGCAATGTTCATTGCTCGGAGGTCCCCCACCACACCAAAAAAATTTTTACCCTCAATTTTTTTTCTCCTTTTTTTTAAATTTAAATCAATTTTATTCAACTTTAGAAAAAATTTGTGAATCTGACATTCTATATCAAACCAGGGCCACCCTTATCACACGTGGGAACCTGGTGCAAACAAATTGTGGAGCCAAGTTTGTCTCAATAATTTTGGGACATCAAAAATGTTTAGGACCCCCTTTGCCCCAATTTTATATATTTTGTGGGGATAATTTTTCCAATGCCAATGAAAATTCAGAATTAATGAAAGAAATAATTCCAGAATTCATAGAAATTTAAAATTATTAGAAGAAAAAATTCTGGAATTGATAAAAATTTAGAATTAACAGAAAAGAAAATTCTATAATTGATGAAAATTCATAATTAATGGAAGAAACAATTCCAGAATTGATAAAAGTTCAGAATTAATGAGGGAAATTCCCGAATTGATGAAAATTAAGAATTAATGATATTAATAATTCCACAATTGATAAAAATGAAGAATTAGTGCAAGAAATAATTTAAGGCCTGGTGAAGGTGAAAGCGTCCAATAATTTGCCATGAGTGTGGGGCCTCATAAAGAACAGGACCCGGTGCGACCGCACTTGTCACACACCCCTAAGGGCAGTTCTGTATCAAATTAGCAGTAATACCCGGCACTGCCCAGGTTTTCTTCATATACTGAGAACAGTAAAAAAGTGACAAACCATTGTTCAGGAACCAAGGAAATCATTTTTCAGGAACCAAGGAAATCATTGCTCAGGAACCAAGGAAATCATTGTTCAGGAACCAAGGAAATCATTGCTCAGGAACCAAGGAAATCATTGTTCAGGAACCAAGGAAATCATTGTTCAGGAACCAAAGTACGCATTCTAAAAGTTATTGTTACTGGACAGTTTTTGGCCCTATCTGGCATTTATTCACTCTGATAAACTTTTAAAGTAGCTTATAGTTTAAGTTGGGGCCTGTTTGGTACATATACAAAATTTGATAAAGATTGGTATGAAATTATGAAATTTTAGATTGGTACAGTGAACATACACCCAGACAGACACACAGAAAATCAATTTTATAAATATAGATGTCAATTTTTTCATTTTACAGTGCCATCTGTGAGTGAAATTTGAACTTTATATTCATCTATCAAAAAGAATTCTAGGCCATGCTAAGTTATATAACATAGTTAGTGTAAACATCATGTCAGTATGTTGATTTGTTATTAATTCGATATTTATTCTTGGCTCGATATTTATTCTTTGGGAATGTCTTTGCGTGACATTATTTTTACATTATATCAATGGGATAATGGAATTCCTTTTAAATCCTTGAACAAAAAAGCTTATAAAATAAACCAGACTTCCATAGTCTTTCACAATTTGCTGTAGTTCCATGTTTTACATGAGTTCCACGAAATCCATAAAACTACATAAATTCTGTAATAGTTAGAAAGTATGCCCCCTGGAAATAATTGAATGATACAAGGAAGCAGTAGGGGCTATAGGAATAATACAGGATCTTATGGGTTGGCTTAAGTTGAGGGGGGATAAGAAAATATAATTTCCGAAGGGGCGTGATTGAACAAAAAATTCTGGATACTCTGGTTTAAACCATGAATTCAGATCAAATTTCATGCATATTAAATAAAAATTTAGTTACAAAAAAAAGTATCAATATATTTGTGAATGAAGTGATGACAATAATAAAATATCTTATAATAAAATATGTTTTTTTTAGCAAATGTAATTATCAATAAAATTGCTGAAAAAATGCAAGCTAGGTTGAAAAAAAAAATGTAAGCAAAATTAATATATATAAATGGAATAAGACATGGAACAATGATAGGAAATTGCCTGAGTCAATTAGTAAACCATGATATAATGAATGTAGCCAAAGGAATACTAATAAGAAAAATTAATTGCATAGCAAAAAAAAAACTAAAAAAACTGACCTCAGCTAACTTAACTTTGGCTTTCATCTAACAATGAAATTCAAATACTCATTAGATAAAATATATTAATCCAAATTAATGTCTGCCATCTAAATCATCCGCTGCCTGTCAAATTATAATGAAAATGGCCCATACACATATAGCTTGAAGCTAACTCACGAAATCTTTTTCTTTACCTTCCTTCATAAATACAAGTATGAATCACATATATATAATAATCATCTTAATTACTTACTGAATTTGCAGATCGGGCATCTTTATAAAATAGCAGGAAAGTATCAGTAAGAACTACATAAGCAGATGACCAACTTTTCCTAACACGTCTACCACCATCAACAAGTTTTGTCTTGTTCAATTGCCCAGAATGAAGAATGAACTTTTAAAAAAAAGGAATGAAAAATTTTAAAGATTTACCTTTAAAAAAGTTTCGAATATGTTCTAGAATATAAATATTATTTTTAGTTGAATTTTAAAAAAAGTGAAAAATCATACCGGCTAGTGCACAAAATAATCACACCAATGAAAGCTCTATAAAGAATAAGACGCGCACATATTAACTCAAAAGACAAAATTTACCCAGACAATATACTATATTGAATTAGTCCTCCTTTAGATACGATTTTCAAATACATTTTTCTGGACATGGACTGTGATAACAAGCTGTAGGGGGGGGGGGGGGGTTACAGCTTGTTATATTAGACTGGGCTATATAAATATTAGACTGGGTTCATATTGGAAAGATACAATAGACAATAGATGATACGATTGTGATATTGTAGTATCAGTTTGATGTGAACCTGGCGTTAGTCCATGCTGCAGTAATGGCAACTCTTAATGTGTTCAAATTCAATATGGTGTAGCATTTTTTAACCCTCTATGGCTTAACCCCCATAAAAACGTATTAAAAAAATAGTTCAATAAATATAGATGTAAACTGGTGCTGTTAGCATATTTTTAAGTAAAACCATACATCAGCACATTGGCATATGCATAGGGGGGTTTTGGGGTTCTAACCTTCCCCCCCCCCTGAGCCAAGATTATAGTGTTATTTTGCAGGAAAAAAATTACCCCCCCCCCCCATATTTTGTACTGAAATAACACTAAAAATTATCTACTTTCTAAAATACCAAAAAAAAAAAATTTTTAAATAGGTATGATAGGTTTTTTGACTATGCATATTCAAATATACATGGGACCAAAGAGGGTTAAGCTTCAAATGGATCTTTTCACTGTATCTTCCGTGGGATCAATATCACATGACTGAGCTAGCAATTTATGCAATTGAAATTCATAATCATGTTCCACAAGCCAATCCGACATCAGGCAACACTGTAGCTAAAAACAGGTGCACTTGGTTGGCAACACTGTTAAGGAAAGCTTGCTCTGAGAGATATTCCCAGTAGTTGTAAAGGCCAAGTTAGTTTACAAAGAAAAAAACCCCAGACAATTATTCCACTTTAAAGGTTGGCAATAGGCAAGGTACATTCATGAATTCAAGTACCATATTCTGATCCTGTCATCAGTATGATGGAGGAGGAAGTTGACTGTTTAACTAACTTCCTCCTTTTGTTGAAGTTTGGAAGTAAGCGAGTTATAACAAATGTACCTTCTGCTGTAAAAGTCAACTAATTCCAATAAATATTTGTAGTGCTAAGGGTTCAGATGTGCTTTGTGATGCACTTGTATTATACTGAGAAAAAATTCATGTTTTTGCTGCACGTAATTTTTGTCATAAACCTGCTGTCATTTTTTTGACCATGAAAAAAACTTCTTTAAAACAGTGCAGAGTGTGGGAAGGCAATCCCACCTAAATTTAGTGACAGTTTCTATCAAAGTAATTTCAAACATCAATAACTCAAGCAAAAATAGGACACATATGAGACTTCCTCTTAAAAAGAGACCTCCATCTTGGTATCTTTTTAAAATAGAAGGATGAAAGCTTTTGCCAGTACTACTTTGACATTTGTGGCAGCAAGATTTCAGGATCTGCCAGAGCACAAAGTGAACCAAGATTTTCGACTTTTTAGACAGATTCAACATGTGGCCATAAACGGGACTATATCTCAAAGACCAATTATCCAATTAGAGTGAACCAAGTGTTGTTTTGAAGAGAATTATATGTGTTACAACTTGTTGCGAGTTCAAAGTCTGCATCTTGAAAACTCAAAAAGATATAAGGATGTGAATTTGAAGAAGTTTGAAAATTCCCAGTTTTTCTTCAAATGCCATGGTATATGAGGGAAAAGCAAAATGATAATTACAAAAATTATATAAAAATGCATGGAGCACAAAATTTCAAAGAGAATAATACCAAAAATGCTAAGTTCGAATCCAAAACCACCACCCAGTGCAGTTAAGAATATAGAGGGTGATGCCTTGAAGTCCTCTGGTCATAGATTAGGCATTTATTCTTATGTATTTTTGGTCATAGAATCGGCCGAATCCGCCCTTAGAAATGAGCTAACGTGCAAGATTTTTATGTAATTTAAATTTATTAAGTATTTTTCCAAGGTTTTTGTATTCTTTATTTTATGCTCCACGCTGGAATACATTTATGAAATTATTTCTGTGATTATTCTAAACTCTTTGCACCTAAACATACTACACAGTGAGTCTAATTTGGAAGAGAGCACTGAATTATACAAATGTCACAGGAAAGTGAATCCGAAGATATACGACCTTTAGAACTGTAAGGACCTGATTATGACCTTATATTATAGAATAGATTTGAATGATTTGGTCCTTAATTTGAAGCATTCACAATTAAAGCGAGCTAAAATTTTGAGTTCTAGGTTGAAAAAAACAGAACCTTCTTTTTAGCTGAAGAAACAAAGATTTCCAATTTTAGATCAAGATGCAACAATTTTTCTATTTGTGTGTGTTCAGACATAAATGGACTGATGATGGATATGGGGGTGTTCAGTAAAATCCACACGTGGGGTTACTATTTGTTGATTCAAATAAATCAGCTTCAAAGCAATATAATTGCATAATGGCAATAAACTTCTTTTCTGTGCCTGTGACTTAGTGCAGTAGACATTAGAGAAACATAACTGTTACTGGAGGCAATCAGATATAAAGATCATGAGTGGCAGGTATTCTATAATAGTATGCTCTTCTTACTCCTTGGCTTCAGAGTGGTGATAGGGTACCAGTTAAGTATGAACATTTTACCTCCACTCCATACCAAGTTTGGCCAAATAAAGTACTTTTTCAACAGCTCTCTTAAGAGGGTCTGGATTTTAATCGTTTGAATGAAATATTTCTCAAATTCAGTGACGGAAACCTAAAATAGAGGGTATTTGTTTTTGACCCCAAATCAGAAAACTGTTGAAAGATCTAATTTTCAGTTAGTTTATGCTGTTATTAAGCTTTTCTCCCATTTTTGGATTCAAATATCTCAGTAAATACTGCAATTTCTAAATTAGGATTTTCAGAAAAATTCTAACAGTAAATACAACTTTTTTTTTCATAACAACCCTTTTCAATATGAATGATGTATATAAATGAAATTTACACATTATTTGAATAATTTTTCTAACTGGAAATATGTCTCTAGAATTAACGGTTTGCCAGTAATTTGTGGTCAAGGGACTTGATACATCACCCAGTAAGAAATGCAAGCATGTTCAGACAACACATCTGATGAGCCTGTGTCAAGTATGGGTGTAGCTTACAATTTTTTTTTGCATTGTTGATGTATCTAAACATAAGCTAAGATCCCCATCACAACATTTTATAGTAAGAAATATTTAATTTCAATTTGCTCTCTCTTTCTATACATGATTGACGTTTGCATGAAAATAACCTATCCTTTTTTTAATAAGCATTATCTAATCACAGTTCTGCTTATAGCTTGAAGATTTTTGACCCATCATTCTCTAAATACGTAACATATATACTGTTAAAAAGCTGAAAATATCAGCTGTTTCAAAAATGCTGGAACTGTTTTTTCTTGCCCCTTTTCCATCATTGCCTGATCAAATTCTCTTGAATCGAATCATGCATTCTTATATTATAATTATTTTGAATAGAGTAATTATCTTACATTCAATGAAGGGGAGGTCATAGACCTTTCGTCAGAATCTGGGACAGTTAAATTATCAGCTACCACCATTGACTGAGTTTTATATTGCCGAGGTACTGGAAGCTTTGGTGCCTTTTTGGCTCTTAAATTTGGTGAATCTTTATATGAAGACACAGTCCCTGCCTCTGACTGCACCGAGGTAGCTATAGCAGAATCTTCTGCATTCTATAGGAAAGAAAATTATGATAAAAATATAAATGCATATGTATGTATACACAGTATATAAAGGTATTGCATGCTGCTACATTCAAAAGTTCTGAAACGTATTTTATTATAGAAGAATACAGATAGAACCTGTTTATTTGGTGTTTTCTTCAAAGTAATTATCCTGCGCAATTATGCATTTTCGCCATTGTTCATACAAAGATGTAAATGCCGATTGCAAGCCTTTTTTTGTCACATCCTCCAGCGCCTTCATTGCTGCTCGCTGCGCTTCAGAATCATTGAAGTGCTGCACTTTTTTAGAATCATTGTCCATTATGCAAATTATTTATTTGAGGAAAAGGGAAAAATCACATGGGGGCAAGATCAAGGAACTAAGCTGGTTGGGAAGTATCGGAATGTGGTGTTTTGACAGATAATCTGACACTAGGAGAGACCTGTAAGCCAGCGCATTATCGCAATGGAGCACCCATGGCTTGGCCTTCCAAAGACCTGGTTGCTTGTGTCTCACCAAATCATGTAGCATGCGTGCAAACACACACACAATCAACAAAATCGTTTATTACTATATTAATTACATATTATTTATATGATCATTAACATAATTTAATTAACTAATTAAAAACTGCCAACCAATTGCTGCAGACACAGCAATTATTATCTTATCATATGATTGATATTACGGATCAACACATGAATTTTATGTGAGTCAGAAACACTGCTTTGGGTCATCAAATATGACACTACACATATATAACAAATTTAATAGTGTTTTTAATTACATTACTTCCAAGCAAACAATTTTGATACTCACATGCAACACATCTGGTAACTCCCAGAAAGACTCACAGCTGTCTTCATCGTAAAAGTAAGTGCGTCCATTTTCATCCTGAGAAGCATACCACTAGAAGCATAAATATCAAAGCTCATCAAAGTGGTTTATTCAACAGGAGAAAAATTTATTTATATGATATTATTATCATCATCGATATTATGTATCAAACACCAAAAAATGACAACAATTCATAACTGTTTACCAGTTTAAAACAAAATGAGAAGCACTCATATAAATTTCTAAGTGCAATTATTCCTTTCAGTTTCAGAAAAGAATTGTCCAACATCTACAAGCTCAACTTACTCTTTTATATTTCCTGATTTACATGCTACAATATTCTTTCAAAACATATAAACTTTCCTATGTGATATTTAATGTAATATTTTCGAAAATCATCTTGGAGAAATATAGAAGAGCTATCATCTGAACACATCGTTTTTAATTTTTCAATTTTTTTATTTCTAGTATCATTGTTTATAAGTTGAAACAAAAAATTTTCACATTACCTTTGAACATTGTTTTTTGGAACCATTCTCAATATAAAATTGTGATTCTGATACATCACTATCACTCGTACTATTATCAGATAACTCCATATCCATTTATTAACTTTTATAATATGATCTGAATCTCTAAGCCCATAAAAAGAAACTAAATATTATGCACCACCCCATTACTTCCTGCCACAAGACTTCCTTCTTATTAGCAGGAAATACAAATGAACAGCAGCAGGAAGGAAATTACAGACTCCATCCATTTCCTTCACAGTTCAAAAAAGAAAAGAGCAACAGCTTCATTCATGTCATGATGTGGAAAGATTTGCTTATATAAGAAACTTTCAAAAAAGAAGAAAAGTCTTTTTCTTTTCAGGAAAATTGTTATAAACTGTCATTTTTTTCATCTGGTGTTAAGGATGTGTGCATATAAAAGCAAAGTAAGAAAATAGTGAAGGCTGTCATCAAATTTCAATTGGTTAACAGGTAAAGTTATAAAGAGTTTTATTTTTACAAGTTCAACTTTTACTGAATGCATTAGATGGTAAAAAAGAGAGAAAACCATAACTAGTTGTGTTCAATGTCTTAAAAAAAATTTGCAAGCCTCAAATTAATATGTTCAAGTGATTCGAGTTTGAGGCCTAAACCAAAAAATATGCCATCTCTCTACAATAATTCAAATTTAGCCACATGCATGTTTCCAGATGTTTTTCACATTCTAAAAAAAAAAATTCCTTTAATTTTTTTAACCTTCAAATAAAAGTAGTCAAAAAATTTCAGGAGATTACTTGCACACTACATTCACTTTGTTGTAAAATAGTAATTTTGTTATTTTCTGGTAAACGAACTAGATTTGTGAATTATAAAACATTTGAAATTTGTAATAAATGCTTATTATGTTTTAAGTTAACACTAAATTAAGTAATTTGTAATACTTTTGAATTTTAAGCACTTCCTGCAAAGTAGCATTAGCTACTAGTTCTTCACGTTGACAAAATGACTTTTTAGGCACAAAAGCTATATTTTTTTATAACTGAGTAGAATGTCAAAATAAAAAAAAAATGGTATTAATACAGTAAAACCCCTCTTAACAGACACCCTTCAGATGTAGTCACCCCTCTTTTACAGCCAAATAATTATTTCCCTGTGTACAATAGAAAATAAAAGTATGCATTTCAAACCCCTGATTAACAGTCACCCCTCTTTTATGGATGAATTTTTTTGTCCCGTTGGTGTCCATAAAAGAGAGGTTTTACGTTAATTATATATTGTCCAGAAAAAGTTGACAAAAAATATGCCACAGAAAAGGCTAAATGTGCAAAAAATAAAACAGCGTGTCTTTACTGATTATATTTAAAAATTATATCATCACTTTCTTGACCCAATACATGCAAAAACTCTATTTATTAAACTTTTTCAAAAAAAAAACTATAAAAAAAATATCAATGAAAGGGAAACTGTTTGGGAAAAAAGGTCTCATTAAATTGAAATTAATCATTATTTATTAAAAATTTTAGAACATTTTATAGCAGTCAGTTCAAAATTTAGATACAACAATCAAAACTAAAAATTTTGCTGCTTAATTAGAAATGAAAAAAAAGGCCCAAAAAATAGATTATGATAAATGTGTTAATAACTAAAAATACCAATGTATTTTCATTTAATGACACTTTTTTTAACTACCTTTTTTTTAGATGCTTCATTTTTGTAATATATAACTCCACTCTCAATGTCACACTCTTGTGTCCATCCACGAGGAAGAATAGTAAACATGCATGCCGAGGTAGGTGAATCAAGACTTTCAGAACTGCTGTGAGCTATCTTTTGCAGCTTAGGCTTCAATTGTTTTGGTGGTGGTTCTGGAACCTTTTCAAAACTGTCATCTAGACTTTGCTCTGTCCCGACTCCAGTCAAGTTCTGAACAAATTGAATCTCATTCAACTCAGTATAATTTAATTAATATACACACATATTATAGTAAAACCTCAGTATAACATCATCACTTTTAACATTATCTGGATTATAACAACTTTTTATTGCCTCTGCCAGCATTATTACTGAATTGGGATTACTCATAATTATTCATCACCCTGCTTATGAAATCAATTTTATTCAGTCACCAGGATTGATATTATACCAAGGTCTGACTGTATTATCGGACCTAAGTGACTTGGAATAGAAGTCACTCTATTCTAACTTACTTAGGTCTCTGAAAGTTACTCTTTACTTTGTGATATTAATTCTAGTCCAATAAGTAGATTGAATAATATTGGTATAATAATAATTAATAGCTAAATTACCAATTATTGCAATTATTTGTTTAAGTTCCATAGGTACCCTATATGGGGACAAATTATTTTTATCAACTGATTTATCAATGAATCTATTAATTATCAAGCTAGGAATAAATTTAAAATTTTTACTGGTTAATATTTTTTTTTTAAATCTATTAATCATCCAATCAAATTTTGATTGGTTAGGTGTAAATGGCAACCATTTTATAGCAAATGTAGTATTGATCATAGTGTGATTGCATAGGCTGATAAATCTTTGATAGCAACTGCAATTGTGTGAGTTGCAGAAATCTTTTAGCTATTGATAAGATACATATCAATATTTTTGACTCTACATGATGGCCTTCAAAAGATCTGATGAAAGTTTTTGAGAGCAACAACACATACTTTGTGCATTCGAAAAGTGAACCAACATCAGTCTGATACAAAAGACATCACAGAAACACATATCTATTAAATTATTGAATTGAATTATATATCTAGAATATTTATAGTGGATCCCACTTATAACCTTCTTCCAAAATTCATAATGAAAAACATTGTAAGCGGGAAAATGTTTTAGAGGGGAAATCTGGTTAAGTATTAGTAAGAGTTCAGACCACAAAAATAAAGTGTACTAAGTGGGAAAACGTTCTAAATGAGAACATTATAAGCAGGATCCACTATATTCCAGAATTAATTAAATTTTCTTTGTTTGCTTTTTAAAAAAAAAACCACCCATTGGGATTTTTTGATACTGAAACTTGAGGAAAGTAAGTTTTAAGCCAGGATTTTTGTGGGTTTTTCTGAGTTTTTGTGAATATGCTGTTTGCGATGTGCATATTAAGTAATAAATATAAAAATAGTTTATATACATTTAATTAGATGTGTATATACTTAGTAATTAATACTCTAATATCTTTAAAACGTTTCCGAGATTTTCTATACACACTTTGCATATATTATAACAACATTCTCTTCTCCCATACAAAAAAAATCCTTGTATTTCAGCCAGTAATTTATTTACTAATTTCTTTGAAAAAATTGTTTGCTAAAGACTATATGGGGGAGGGTGCCGGCTAACAAATGGTTTTTAGCAAAAACATGCAGTGAGTTTTTGTAGGTGGGCTTGTACTTCATACAATAAATACCACTTATAACGTTTTTCAAAAACCATTGTGAAAAAAACGTAAGCAGGAAAATGCTATAAACTGGAAATGTTAATGAGAATAAGTTGGGTTGATGGGACCATGAAAATAAGTTGACTAAGTGTATTCAGGTGGTATAAAATGCAGTGAAACTCCTGTATAATGATAGTAAAGGGACCAGTAGAACTTACAGTTACAGACGGAATATATTAACACTATGGAAAGTGCACCAGAGAGTAATATTGTTGTATAGGTGAGTATCATTATACAGGGATCTTTACACATCAGTTGTTATATCACATAGGCTTTTTACGTAACATGATATGTTCCTTCTTAAGCAAAAGGCTTGAGGGAAATACAAACCATATCAAAGGTAACAGACATGGCAACTTCCTCAGAAACTCATTTCATTAATTTGGGGGAAAAAAATGGGATGTATGAAATGTAAAATTGAACAGATTTATTTTCTTCACAATGCATATTGCAAAAGCTTTTTGAAACTCAAGGGTAGGATTGCGATCTCTATCTTTATTGGCTTGCTAAAGACTAAGTGAGATTTGTGGACTGATAAATAATTCTTTATCATAAAGAATCATCTGAGCAAAAACCCAGTGGGTTCTTGTAGGTGGGCCTGTATTTTGTATATGTTTGGATAACAATTTATTCTCCCATGCAAAGAAATTACATTCAGCTATATAACATTAATTTCTATTTTAAAAAAAAACTAAGGCTTAAAATTAAAAGGTAAAATTGTTTTGCTAATGATAAATGTAAGTGGGATTTTGTATGCTAACAAATGATTTTAGCAAAAACCCGCCCAGGTTTTTCTGGGCTGCACCCAGTTTGCCAACCCCGAGTTATACAGTAGACGCTTATTTTTATGAGCCCATATGGACTTGATAATTAGTTTCTAAAATCATAAGTTTGCAAATGGGAGAGATGATGAAAAAAGTATGGGAAATAAAAAATGTGTTGGTCACTCAAAATTATTTGATGATTTACAAATGAAATCACTTATTTTTATTTACTTCATTGTAACATTTAGCCATGGTTTCAGTGATAGATGATTTTAGCATTCCTTCTTTCCTTTCACTGCTGACAGTTGTATCCACAGCTTCACTTTCTCTACATAGTTACCAAAAAGCCAGATTGTATTTTCTTGAATTTCTGATGACATCATCTGATCTTCTGAAATCCTCCAAGTTTAACGTTGAGGTAAATAATTTCACTTGTTTCAAAAAGTTTTCGTTTATTGGAATTTTTGCCTCTCATTTTTCTCAGCCCAGCAACAATTGCCTTTGTGAGCTCTGGAAATCTGTTCTGAAATATTTTTGGGATAGTGGAATGTTGCTGGATTCACTTGAGACAGAAATGAGCTTTTGCTGATCTTAGATTAGAGTATTCAATGTACAGTGAACCCTGTACAAAATGGAACATCAATAGACTGAAATAACATTTTCCATTTCATACAGGTGCAAATAAAAGCACTAATCATTGAACAGACTATTTTGATTCTGTTTAAGAAAGTTTTCCGTCTCCTTCAGTGTTCGTCTCAAACAAGTTTCGCTGTACTTTTTGAAATCCTATATGTTTTGGCAATTTCTGTCTTGGTAAGAGAGAATTCATACATTAATTTCTTTAAAAAAAATTCTTTTTCATTTACTGTCAAGCACAATCTTTTCCATTTTGTTGAAAATGCAAAAAGGAAAGTAGACAAACAGCATATATCATACGATACCATTTCTCAAACAACTAGCTTATCCAATCATAATGCACGAAGGATGATGTTGGATCATGTTGGAGATGAAAAATTAGTGAATGCTTTACCTCCTCCTTTTTTCTTTGTTTTTCTTAAGACATTAAGAGGGTCTAAATTTAAATTTACTTTTTGTTAGAACGAACTTGGAGGTAGCTGGAAGAATAAAATAGCATTTAACAATAGAATACTAATTCTACGTCTTAAGAGACATAGAGGTATAGACAGTTAACATGCAATTTTTATCAGCTTTTTGTTTAGTTAGTATTCTAGGGTTAAAAATAATAGTGGAAAAAATAATTTCATAAAATAGTGTGTTTATAAAATAAAGCAGATATTAACACTATCTCTATGTCATGCTGTTTAGGACAGAGGACCAGTTCGTAAAATTGAGCTTCTCACTGTATATGCTGTAGACTACATAAATACAGTATAATGGACTGAGTAATTTATGATAATTATTATGTAATTATTATATCCAATGACGGTTCATGCTAGAAAATTCTGAAGGTGGTGCCAAAATTGTTTTGCATAATATTATAAGGGCAGAGAGAGGGTCTGATTTACTCACAGGTAATTATGGCAATTATTTAACGTCTCTTGATTTTGCAGGGCCCTAAAATTTAAACAATATATATTCACTGACAAACATCTTTGACCTTAGTTGCAAGGGGTCCATTCATTTCTGCTTTTTTTCTCTGCCCCACCCCCCATGTCAAAATCAAGCCCTGGACATGAGTAAAGTTATTGGAAATATTGGGGAAATTTCAAACCCAATATTTCTGTATCTGTTATGGATATGGTGGCAAATATTGGAGGGGGGCCCATAAGTTCACGCCTATGGTCCTAGATAAGGGTAATCCACTATTTTGTTAGTCAATTTTATTTTAATTATATGTGCATCTATACCGTACAAAAACAATATTGCTCTGTCAATGAAACATTGACATAAATGATGTATGCAATGAATTTAACTGATATTTATTCAATCTTGAAAATCATAATCTAGCTTCAGGAGTTGCATTACCAATCGCTTATTAAAAATTGTGAAAATTTTCACTCTTCTTTCAGTATTATATTCCAGTTCAAAAGGTTAATGTCAGCATCAGTATCCATGAGCGTTTTTTTTAGCGTCCACAGATACTTAGAAAAAAACTTTAGGGTTACCAGATTCTGAAAAAAAAATAAGGACACGTGTGTGTACCCTTGGTAACTTCACATTCATGTGTTTAGAACAGATGGTGCCACTATACCACAAAAACCAACAGTTTCTTTTTTAAACCGAGTTGCTTTTAAATATTCATAGGCCAGAAGCATATTTTTAGGGGGATGGGTGATTTTTAATTGAAAAAGTTTAAGGACTTGAGCAGTGAGTGTAGTTCTACCAATTTTATTCATTTCTGAATGGAAGAAGGAAGACATAGCCCAAAGGTGGTCAACACAAGGCACCTCTCTCCCAAACACAGCTCTGTGACTTAGAGTACAAAGAGGGGAGCTATGATGAGATCTTGTGCTGTGATTCTGAAAAGTGTCTAAATAGGTAGGTTTGTATTTCTGGCCAGGTGGAATTGCGACCAAGAATATTACTTTGCCAGGAGGGGAGAGGCCCTTTTTGCAATGCTATCGAGATGGCCCTTGGAACCTCCTGCCAGTGAATGGCATTAGCTCTTGCTAAGAAAAAAAAAAAGTTATTCTCAAGATAATGATGTGGCTTTATTCTTCTGGGACCGTTGTCTTTCTACAGTACATAACAACATCAGTCTTCTAAGAGGAAATTTTGGTTCTCATTCTCTGCGAATTTCAGTGGTGATTGGTGAAAGTGTAAATATATGTGGGGGGGGGGGGAACAAAGAAACACTGACAAACAGATTTTTGTTTCACAGTGCAATATCCCCCCCAAAAAAGGAAAAATTCCGGAACAGAGAAAATGTGGACAAAAGGATGAAATTGCAAAAACGTATGAAGATGCTCAAAATGACATAAAAAATAAAAACATCTGGTAGCCCTACGGATACTGATTCCAGATTCGATAATTGTAAAAAAAAGATAATTTAAATATGAGAAAAAAATAATCTCACTAAATAGCATTAAATACATAGATTAACTTATGCATTTCTCTTAAGATAGAATAGGACATTAGAATAACATCATTGGAAAGCATACTGTTGAGTGCAGTTTTAAGTTGTAATTTTTGGTGGTTTTTCCAAGGGTTTTTCAGGTTGGGCACAATCAGAACAACTCTGTTAACCAGTCATGTGTCCAATTAATTTCCTCTTTGTTCCCTTTGTAAAAGTTTGAAGCTAATAAAATGGATTTTGCTAATTAAAATTTTTTATTAATACATTTAAACTGACTTCATGTTCTTGACTGTTTTTCAAAATCAACAAAGAAAATTATGACAGTTGAAATAACTACTAATTAGTTTTAAAAAATTGAAATAATTAAATTTAAAATTTGCATGATGGCATATGCATCATAATCACCTGACTGGTTAAAAAATTGTTTAAGTTATCATGGTGCAATTTAAGTTATGTTCAAAATTTTACACATACATGGTGCAGCACCATTTGTATTTTGTTAACATTGAAGAGCTGGAAAATTGAATCACATGCAAGCAATTGAGAGCCATCCGCAATCCAGTCTAGCTAATGCATGGACAAAAATTATGTATTGTATAGATATGGCTGGAAAGCTAAGAAAGTTGCACACATTGAAATGTGGTAATTAGAGTGGAACCTTGATAACTAGACACCCAAAGGGGATTAAAAAAATGTGCCAAGTTAGCAAGATTTTATTTTATCTCACCCTTAACTATTTTTGAATATCATTTATGCACATACGTGTAAGCTACCTATATATATAATTGAAGAAGTCTATAAATTCATAAATCATATATAAATAATCAAAAAATGTTGACTGGCAATTTTCTATGAAAAGTTTTCTTATTGAGAGTAATGCCAAATTAGGGTGAAAAAATATTTTAATTGCCAAAAGATGTGCTATCCATGAATTAGCAGTGCAATTGTTGAAAATTGGGAAAGCTTGGCTCATCTCAATTAAAAAAAATTTTGATCTAGCTTACTTCATCTCTCTCAAAATTTTCAGATATCATCTGCACCTATCTGTGACTTTCATAGTCCACGGACTGAGTTTTCAGATTCTAAAAAGCAGGAAGTAGAAGTAACCCTGCCCCAAGGTGTGAGGAAGAATTTGTAGACAAACATTAATAAACAAATAAAAAAATGTAACAAAGAACTGTTAAGTTAAAATCATAATCAGCTAAAGCTGAGTTCCGCCATCATGAGTTAAGTTAGAGAGGTTTCTTTTCATTGAATCCAATATTGTGCCAACCATGGGAATAAGTGAGTTATTGGAGTAGTCCAGTTATCTGCATGTCGAGTTATTAATGTTTTACTGTAGTAGGTTGAAAAAAATTCTAAACCTTGATGTATACTATAGCTCAGTGGTTCTCAACCTGTGGCTCTATGGCTCCCCTGCGATCCTGAGATACTCTAAGGGGGGCATTGGGTGAAAAACAGATGTAAGGTGTGCCACTACAAGTGGTGAGAGGACCACAAAGAGCTCTAAACAAATAAAGCTTTCAAGTGAAATATATCGGAAAAAAAAATATATATATATATATAAAAATATATATAACGGACAGCTTTCAGAATTCAGCAGAAGTGTCCATAGAATCGGGGCCATCTTAACTCATGGGTTAGAGAGCCACAACTAAATACTTTATCAGTCGAGGCAAGCATGTTATTTGGAACCCCCATGTAATGTAGAACAAGCAGTTAAAAAGTGAATTTGGTGCCCCCTCTACTTCAGTGCCCAGGGCACCAGACCTGACTGCTTTCCCTAATTGCAACCCTACCACATGGACCCATGTGGGCATGGCCAGGAGTCTCATATTCATAGGGGCCCCTGTATGATGAGATCAGGCATGGTTTTCGCATGTAAATGTGTAAATATAACTGCTCCAATAGCTGTTACTTCCATCTATTGGAGTCCCAGAACATCATTTTCCTGGGGACCATGATATTGAGATGGCCATATATAAACCTCCCCCGAGAAGAAAGCGCACTGCTCAGTGTAGGTGCAGGTGATGTGTTGAGAGGGTCCATTTATTGTGTAGATTCATTAGATTGTCCCGTATTTTACAGACCTATTTTTCCCTTATATATCGACTCTTGCGCGGGATGATCAGCCACCATCTGGATCCATGCCCTTGTCAGGGGTTGCAGAGATTGATCTTATTAAAAAAAAAATTTGGTCATTATAAATTTACTTTTGATTTTTATTCAATTAAATAAGTACGAGGCATGTTTTTTAAGTAAGTACCATTTTGAAATTCTGCCACTGCAGTGCTGCGGTCAGCATTCTGCACACGCGTGCTGTGTACCTACATCTGTTGGCAAATCACAGACACCATTACGGAAACATTCAACCATGTTCAAGTTTGCCGACTGTGAAATACATGCTGTGATTTTTTCTTAATGCTAAAAGCATGAAAGCGGCTGAAATTCATCATGAGATCAGTGAAGTGTATGGAGAAAACATTATGAGCAATGGAATGGTACGGAAATGGGTTAGAGCTTTTAAAGATAGCCGCACAAATGTTCATGATGAGGAACAAAGTGGGTGACCCTCTGTCATTACTGAAGATTTGGTGCAGAAAGTTGACAAAAAATCGAGGGAGAACAGATGCTTTATGATTTCGTCATTATCTAATGAGTTTCCTTAAATTTCCAGAAGTGTTCTCTATGAAATTGTGACCGAATGCTTAAATTATCGAAAGTTATGCAATCAAAACAAAAGGCATGGCATGTTGGGTGAGGGAATCATTTTGCTTCATGACAATGCCCGCCCACACGTGGCTAATCGAACCAAGGATCTCATCGCATCATTTCGCTGGGAAGAACTTGATCACCTTCCATACAGTCTCGATCTATTGCCCAGTGACTACCACATGTTCCTACATTTGAAGAAGCATCTGGGTAGTCAGCACCATGATGACAATAACGAGGTCAAAACGGCTGTGTTGCAGAGGTTGTCAAATCAGAGGACAGACTTCTATGAGGATGGGATTCAAAAGCTGGTTGTACGATATGATAAATGCTTTAATATTGGTGTAAATTATGTTGAAAAGTAGATTAAGGTACAGGCTTTCATGTAAAAAAAAATTGTTAAGTCAACTTGTTTTCTTTTTATTTCAAAATGGTACATACTTAAAAAACATGCTACGTAGAAAGGGTTTTTCACTTCTTGGATGAAACCTTGGATAAAACAGGGGAGGGGCCACAAGAAGAAAATATGGTCTAAAGCAGTGGTTCTCAACCGGGGGCCATATGGCCTCCTAGTAGTACTGGGATACTTCAAGGGTGCCACGGAAGAAAATGGGAGAAAGGGGGCCATGATAGGTGGTTTGGAGGGCTGCAGAGAGCTGAGAAGAAAAATTAAGGTGTGAATAAATAAACCTTTTATATTAGTGACTATACACTTACAGAATCCAACCAAACCACCCATGAAACCAGGGTGGTCTAAGGGCATGGACCCACCCAGGTCTCACCACCTACATTTTGCAGCAGGTTTGCTAGGATGGGGTTTTTCGCATGCCCCCAGCTACATTTTTTAGACCCCTCCTCTATATTAAATTTATAGTATGAAAAACAAAAAATGATGAAAACCATATCAGGCCCTGGGCTGCAGCTGTCAGTCCCACTCTTGTGAGGGGTCATGCCCAGGGGTCTCATGTCCATAAGTGACCCCACCTTATATTTTATACAGTACAATAAATTTTGAAAATAGGTAGAAAATATATAGGCTGTTTATTTGCAGCCAAGTATGGGACTACCATAGCATCACTTTACCTAAGGCGCCCATGATGTTGAGACGGCCCTGACTAGAAGTAGGACAAGTGGGGAGCTCAATAAATTGTAGGCCAGTGGTCTGGAGGCCAATCTTATTTGCAAAATTTTCGTTCAGTATAAATTCACTGAAAAAATCAATTCAATACGTATAAAGGATCTTGCTTGTAGATTAGGGTCGAAAACTCTGGGTAACACAGGGGGAGTTACGAGAAAAAAAATATGGTTCAAAGGGGCCCACGGGCAAAAAAAAGGTTGAGAAACACTGGTCTAAAGGACCCATGAGCTGAAAAAAGTTGAGAAACACTATAGTTGTTTATGTAAATTTTTTGCTTCTGTTGTTTATGTGTTTTATGATGCAGCACCATATCTATACATGGAATTTTTTTTTCATTCTTAAAAAAAATTGTGAATATGACAAGAATCACATTCTCATACACCAATGGATTTATTTTATACCTATTTTTGAAATGTTTCATGGACTTTTGCCAACCTTGTATGTCTGAAAATTTCCAGATACGCTGTATCAAAAGAATTAGTTTAACGTAAAATATTAAATGCATACGTTTTCTGAACGTCGGGGTGGTTTCCAAGTGACTTTTCCTGTAGGAGAATGGAAATAATACTTTCGACAATTATCATCTACATATTCAAACCATCCATTAGGAAGTTCCCTTTCTGGAACATCATCTGGTCCTGGATTTGGAGGTGATATGCGTGTTGACAGAGGAATATTTGCATAGATGGGTAAATCCTATTTAAAAAAAAAGGGGGAAATAAGTATGTAAGATGGTTTTTTTTAAATTCTACAACAAAGATATTTAAGCCCTACAGTTGTTGCTCAAGGCCTTTTGGTTATTTTTGAATGTTCGTAAAAAAATAACATTATATTGATAGCTATATAATATTTGTTGAGATGGGGAAAAAAATTATTTCATACATTTTAAGCACCTATTTTTCAAATATAAATGCAAGAACAGAAGGAAGTGGTTTAGAACCAGAGAAAGACTATCAAATGCCCTATTTTTTTCCTCTCCCCCTCTTATATATTCTTACAATTGTAAAATTTGCAATTAATTTTAAACATGGATGTTTAAATTTGTAAATTTAATAATAAGAGACAAATTACATTGCTAATTCCTTTGTAAACTGTATGAAAATATCTTAAAGGTTGTTTTGCTCTAAAATGGTACTGTAATGGAGCCTATGTTTCTAGAATATAAGAACTATTGTACGTCTATAAGGCAATAAATTTTGGTCTCATCCTTTACAAGTCTCTTTGAATTTAATTTAAAACTAAAACCCTCACATAGTTTTCCTTATGTTTTTTCATGACTAAAAATTTATAAAAAAGTTTATGAACATGTATTTGTCAGCAACAAGACTAGCATTGGGATTAAAAAGCATATGGAAAACGAACAATTGACACACACACTGCCAACATTCCTTCCCAAATAATGTAATTAAAAGCTACAGGTAATTCAGATATGCATCTATTTATGGCTCCATTGAAACCATAGCAGGTAGGCTTACATGTGTATTAAGGGAGGGCTTGAAAATTGGAAAAAAATCGAAGTGCCAACCAAATATTTTAGGAGCCAAGTGGTTTTTTTTTCAGAGCTAGCAATTGCACGTGAAAATTGCATGCCACAATACCAATTAATACTAATTAGTCATTGTGGCAACCTGGTACCTTGGATTTGTCAAGCCCTGTATTATCGGCCTCCACAACTGGGATGAAAGATGTTCGATAGGTTAGCGACCATGTATTGTTGATTTGTGGTCCCAAAGAATAGGGGGGCTGTGGCAAATGCTCTATTTGTGCATGAAAAAATCAGGTGCATTATACAATCAACTCTCTTTGCTGGCTCAATACCATTTAGGGTTAGCTTATCTGTGTGCAACTACTATGTACATGGAGACAAAGAAAGTGAACATGTTTTTTGCGATTTTTGGCAATTTATTAAATGTTTTTCATCTCACAAGTTTATTTTTAAAAATGCATACATTTCTGCAAAATTACAGACAAATATAATTTAACTGGCTCAATTGGTTTTGTCAAAAGTCTCAATTTGAAAATTTTAACCAAACTGCTCGACTCTATCAACTTACTGACTTAAAGTAATTAACTATTACAATTTTTAATAAAAATTAACCAAGCAATTAATTAGATCAATTAACAGAATAATCCTAACAGCCCTATGAAAAATTTAATTCAAATAACAATTACACATAATGTACAATATTTTGAATTTCTAAAGAGCAAAATGAAAATTGGCATAAACACAAGAAAAAAGAAAAACCAATATAGCAGAACATGAAATTACGTACAGGAAATAACACCCCATGATTCTAAGGATGTACATTCCCAAGGAATTTGAGTGTTTAATTATCAGGTTGTCTATGTATCAGACTAACTGTAGGACATTGACTAGTGAAACACTACGTTTTAGAAATTTACAGATTCTTAACAGCCAAATTGTTTAAAAAAAAGAGTTTTGGAGACTTGAGTGTAATTACTACAAGGATTATTATATACAGGTTGAACGCAACCTAATCAGCGAAACGAAAAGAGGGGATATGGAAAAACTTAAGCGGAACATATAACACCCTACCAACCCTGTCCTATCTCAAACCATTTTCGAGTTATAGTGGACAATGGATTGTGGAAGAAAAATATGTTAAGTCTGAAAAAACCCAAATTTGTGAAATTTCTGAAAGACCTACACACAAACTAAGCACTTATTTGGAAAGAGCAGAAAAAATCCTATAAGGTGGCACCATTTCTATCAAAGTTTCTGAATTTATTGGTGAGCTACAAGTGTGCTGAAAGATTGGCAAAGCTCAAATTCTGATTGTCACCAAATTCATTCATTCACTCACTCACACACACATTCTCTCCTAGCTACAATCATTCACCAAAAAATGTGTCTATTACAACAGCTTCCGAAACAGTCTACAATGAACCATATTGGTGCTCTAATTCAATTGAAATTTAGTCTTTTGTTTGCAATACATCACTGAAATCAGCATTTGTTAAAGTAGACATTTTAGTCGATTTTACACTTTGCCAATCTCTCAGCACTTGTAGCTCACTATTTAATCCAGATATCTTGATAGAAATGGTGTCATCTTAAAAGATTTTTTTCTGCAAAATCAAATTTTCACCAAAACCTGCAACCACCAATTCCAAATTTTTGTTGAATATCTACTTCGACAAATACACTATGCTAGAACACTGATATGATTCATTATAGGCTCTTTCAAAAACTGTTGCAATGGACAAGTTTTTGGTAAATTTGAACGATTGTTGCTAGGAAGGTGTATGCAGGCGAACTTATCGACAATTTGATTTCAGTGTTTGCAGTTCAATAAATTCAGATGGAAATGGAATTTTCCTTACAGGAATTTTTCTGCTCTTTCAAAATATTTGCTTAGTTTGAGTGTGGGGCTTCCAGAAACTTCACAAGTTTGGGTTTTTACACAGACCTCACTTTTCTTCCATAATCCACTGTAACTCGAAAACGGTTTGAAATACAACAGGGTTGGTTGGGTGCATTATGTTTCACTTGGGCTCATGGATCACCTCCTTTTGTTTGGCAAATTAGGTTATGTTGACTTAGTATATGTAGTTCATTCAAGATATACAAGTAAATGTTACTGGAGAACCAGGGGTGTGTCCAAAATTTTTTTATAGGGTCTTATTTTTATGAAAATGATCCACAATTTTGTGAAAAGTAAGTAAATTTTGTAAACTGATAACAATAGTTTTATTTTGTAGAAAAGAAATAAAATTTCGAATTCATGGTTTTGCAAATTTGTATTTTGTGAAGGTTCCAGAAAATTGACCCAAACTTTGGCTGGACAGACAACTGAAAACATACAATTTGTATCTAAAATTAAATTTATTCAAAGCTTATATAGCATGAAATTTATAAATAACATTTAAAATTTTCTGAAACTATCCTTTCACTTGAAAAAATTACTGTTTCAATCTGGAAAACAACATGAAGAAAGCATAAAAATTTTACAAATATTTCATAGCACAGAGCACTACAAAAGTGAAATTATAAAGTTCAAAATTGATGTTATCAGAGAATGTGATAACATCGAAGTTAAATACCGATTCTATTTCATACAAAAATTAAATTCATTAACTTAAGAGAAAATTATGTTATTCAATGACAATGTGGTGTATCTAGTGAATCAGGAGTTAAGTTATGTAAATCCAGAGCGCCTGTGAACCAGATTTTTGGATCTAGTGGTGCCGATAATAAGAAATAAATCTGACAACAAAATATATTTGTGCTGGACCCTCAGCCCAACCATGCAGAAAATGTTATTGCTTCTGTAGGACAATCAGTAGTTAAAGATGTGTGTAAGTAATCAGTAATAAATGAGTTAATAATTGAATAAAAATGTTTTCCCTGATCAATTACAAAAATTAGCTTACAAGAACTTTCAACATTAAACGATTTTCTTGTTTTTCAAATGAAAATTTCAGGACTCTCAAACATTACGTGAATATAAATTCATTACATACTTGATTTGAAGCCATGTTCATTTTCATATCAGCAAGAATATGGTCATATCTGTTCTGTAAATCTGTGTTATCTTGTATAGGACTATACTGCAAACTTTCATAGCTGTTATTAGCACTTACAGTATCATTTTCAGCACATAATGGATTCTGAAAAGCGAGTGAATATAAGGCCTGGCGGTTTTTTCGTTCAACAGAGTAGATGTCATGATGCGTACCTGCATCAGCTGTAACATTTTGCTCCATATGACTATTGCTATGCTCATTTTCAACATTGGCATTTTCATCCTTGTATGTTAAATTATCATTTGATGTATCATTTATTATCTCTAGATAACAAGATGGAGCATAGAATGGGCTTTTCTCTGAATTTCGAATAACTTGCCACCAGCTCAAATCAGATTTCTGGACTACTAATAATTCCTCTCCTTTTTCAATTTTAACCTCTTTTCCTTTGTCATCAGTATAAGCAAAATCATATAATACTTGAACATAGGCATCTCTTTGAGCTGTCATCTCTTAAAGTGTGTGCCATCAACAATCATTTTAAACTATATAAAAAAAAGAAGAAATTATTGAATAAGAACTTAAATTCATGGTTTTTAAATTCAACTCAGGAAACAACTTTTCAAGATATTCTCAAGATATATTAAAGAAAATATGACAAGAACATCCCCAAAGCAGAATGTTTTGCATTGTTCTGCAATGAACCCTCAGCTAACTGGAACTTCTATAGTAAAAATTATCATAAGTGTTTTCTACACTTTTCTTAAAATTCTTCAAGATTGTTCTGCACCGTAAATTGCAGATTTCAGCTTATTCTACATTGGAAAGGAACACATGAAGAAACAATCGACAGAATATGTGTCTGTCTTGATTTATAATCAAGACACACACACATATAGATTTATAATCAAGACTGACTGATAAGGGGTATTTTGAAAGTCAAGATACAATGGCTATTATTTATTGCTACCTGCTACAGGATTCACACTGCAATTTTATATTATATGATGTGATTGCTGTAGAATGCATCCTATATAACATTTGTTCAGATAAAGAAACAAATGGAAGTCACTAGGTACAAGGTCTGGGCTGTATTGTAGATAGTCAAAAAATTTCCAATTGAATCTTTTAAGAAGTACATTGGCGACATTCCCTATGCGAGCCTGAGTGTTCTTATAAAGCAGTCAGAAACTATCTGTCCATTGTTTTTTTAATAAAAAGGTTGTTGAAGGTTTTGTAATGTTTGGTAATATTCAGTATTAGTTGTGATGTTGAGAAAGGTATGAAATCAATTAGAATGCCTTTCCTGCCTCAGAAATTATGTTCCAGAAGTGATTCCCCCGCTGAAATTCAGGGTTTTGAATTTTTCTACTTTTGGAGAATGCATATAGCATCACTGCTGTCACTTGGACTCATGAACATTGATCCTACCTATAGAGATTTCACAGCATCATTTATTCATTACATTTTATCAATGCAACAATTTCTTTGTAAATATTCCCTGACCGCTTAAATTTGAGAAAACACTGTACAGAGCCGGGCCCGTAACTAGACTGGGGCAACCAAGACAATGCCTCAGGTTACCCCCCTCAAGAAAAAAAATGAACTTATTTTACATATTTCTTAGAAATCTTGAATTTTGTGTTTGAAATAATCTGCAAAATGAGAGGAGGGGACATACCCTTCATTTTCCTGAGCATAAGCATGGGCAGAGATACAGGGGAGCATGGGGGGGGGGACATGCCCCCCTCCACATCAAAGATGGAGTCGACTGATGTAATGTATATGTGTATATATGAATTATCATCATCGTACCCCTCCCCAGCAATAATGGCCGTGACCCCCAGACTTCCAAGTCTATCTTTTATCTCCGCCTATGAGCATAACCCTATGAAGGGGGACCCCTCGAAAGAAAAAAGTCTGCCCCAAGAAGGAATGCTACAGCCCTGGACATTTCGCAACTGGCAGGATTCTCAATTGTCACCGTTATTATGAACACTTGCTACTTGAACCAAACTTGACATAGCAATGACAAAAGAATGCAAGGGAAAGGTAAAGGATCATGATCAAAGTCAGCATTGCCAACACACGCAATAAAACATTACTTTGTATCTTTACTTTCTGAACAATCTTTGTAGTTAAAGAATAAATGCGAACATAGATGTATAAAGGATTAGACACGCATCATACTCAAAATACATCTGTAAAATGTATCAAAGGTCCTCAGACTGAAGTATGATATAAACTCTTGAGCTAGCGTTTCTCAAACTCTCTGAACCCTAGGGCCAGCTCTGGTCCACGAGTTGAGAAACGCTGCATTAGGAAAAGTATGTGAATATTTTAAATATCACTGACATCGTGTATTTAAATGTTTGTAAACATCGGAACATTCTGAACCTTTGAATGTTTAAATTTTATCAACTCACCAACTATGATTTTACAAAAATCTGAATATCTGGATAAAATGAAAAATTTTGAATGCATTATCTTCACTGATTTTATACTTAAAATGGTGCTGAAATTCACAGAAATATCAACACAATTTTTTTCTCTCAGTTTCCGTTGATTCTATCTTGTACATTGTTATGTCCAAGTAAAATACATTAATGAAAATCAGCAGCTTCCTAATTTTTCAGTGAGATGTTGACACCCCATCAAGTCTAGTTCCAGTACTTACACCGAGGGTTTAAGGTGCACAACCGAACCAGTAGGACAATGTTTGCAGGTGTTCGTTAAAAAAATAGCACAATGTTTATAAAAAAATTAAAATTGAAAGCTTTTTAAAATGAAAGGTTTTTTGTATATTTTCTAGTCTTTTACTACGTGAAATGTTGAAAAATGAGTTTTATATGAGAATGAAAAAAAAAATGAGAGATTACGAAGGATAACGAAAACTCTGAAAAAAAACAAGTGAAAATTCTTGGAAACATGATTTCTGAAACTCATCTATTTTCACAGTTTCATGGAGTTTTATGGTTTTATTTACACGCAATTAATTTAGCTGAGCGCGCAGGGGTAAGACTTAAAACAAGAATTTACTCCGTCGCCAGAGGCAAATATCCATTTTGCTTTCCCCCTTCTTCGTAATTTTGAACGCGCGAAACGAAACGTTGCGCTCTTCCTGGTCTACAGCAACCGGGGCACCAGAAACCCCCTTCCTAGTGGCAGACACGTGAGCATGAAACGTTCTGGTAAGCTTTGATGTAAAGCCAGAGGAGGATTTAACGGTTCACCGGGCGCGCCCGGGGACCTCACTTCTGAAGAGCGACTTAAATCCGCCTTCGTGTACAAGGTGTACCAAAATTAACAGACGGTTTTCAAAATGGGATAACAAAAAAACGGTGATAGATTAAAGTTATTCTCGCTGAATGAAAATGCGCGACGTCAGGATTTTTCTTTAGTTCGCTCTTTTTGTGGTTAGTACAAATTTTCATCAACGGATAGCGCTGCAGCAGCATGCTGCCGTATGTGAGGTATGCGTGTAGGCCAGCGAGTCCACACAGTGGAAATACCGTTGGGAGTTTGTCAGTGGAGAGGTAGCTGTATATGTTGACTCCAGAAAAAGCAAAGCGTGAAAATGGTGTATTCTTTGGCGCAAAGAATATTTATTGTTTTGGAACATCATAGATTGGGTGAGAGTACAACAGCGACAAGAAGGTGATTCCACAGAAAGTTTAACATCAAGTAGGTTCTACATCCGAACACAATAAAGCAGTTGTTCGAGACATTCAACCGACCGGTAGCGTTGCAGATTGGTTTGTGGGCAACGTTGGACGACCGCAATCTGTCACGACTCTAGCAAACGTTTACACCGTTCCGAAAATTATCCCAACATGTCCGAAGGGATCGGCATGGGCGGAGATCCGGGGGGGGGGCAGGATCACGCCCAGCGTCAAAGGTGGAGTCGACTGATCTAATTTATATATGTATAGACATCATCATCATCATCGTGCCCCCCCCCCCAAGCAATAATGAACGTGCCCCCCAGACTTCCAAGGCTATCTCCGCCTATGGGGATCGGTCCACAAAACTGCAACTGCATGCTCATTGAGCACGACGTCAACACAGAATAATATGAAATTGCCTCGAAATGTTTCCATACAAACAGATAGATAGAGATGGATAGAGAAATTGTGTGTGAGATATATATACAGAAATAAATTACGAGAGATAAGTGGCTGATTTTTGCTAACGAAATGCTGCAATTGATTGACAATGGCAATATTGACGCAAATCGCAAATGGTTTTCTGATGAAGTACATTTTCACCTGTATGATTTCGTAAATAAATAATATTTGCGGATCTGGGGACTTAGAATCCTCATGTGTGCGTCAAAAATTACTGTATAGGCAGCTTTATGCAACAAAGGCATTATTCGACCCATTTTTCTGCTGGAAACAGTGAATTCATGTCGTTACATTTAAATCTCGCATGAATTTGTGGCCATTTTTAATGTCTTGGACTAATCACCGGGGCCCCCATGATGCCCTTAAGACGGCTCTGCTGTCTTAAGGCATGGGCCCACCCGGGCACGGCTCGGAAGCCTCACAAAAAAATGTTGTTGAAATTGTTCAGAATTGGCCTCGTAGGGCCCATGGTGCTCTTAAGACGGCCCTGTCTGCTGATGGGAGGGACATAAAAATGTATGTTTGCCACGGCGACAGAGTAATTTTTTTATAGGAAATAAAAAAGGTAATCGGCAATTTAAACTAAAAAATACTTTGTCCCTCATTGGATCTCATTTTTATTGCCGTAATTTTGAGTGATAATATGGTCATGACGTCTTTTCTCGCGTAATACGTGACGTCTTTTTGAACACTCAGCAAATCTAGAAACTGCGGAATAATATCTCTTTATGGAATCTGTGTCGGTAAATCTCTATTGTTTTTGACATCCAGCAAGTGAAATTCAAATGTTCGCTTCATGTGGCCCAAACCTCAGTAAGCATCTTGCATGAAGTAAAATACCGAAACACATCGCCTCATGATTATTGTTTATTTTTAACCGTTTTAAAATCTTAAATAGATTTATTGACGAGGCACTTAAATCAAAATAGAGCATTCGAAGAGGTGAGAATGCGATGTCGAGTTTTCATGTTTTTTCTAGGTTATTTGTGAGCAATAATAAACTTCTGTGAGTCAATATCGTATAAAATTGGCCGAAAACACTGGAATTGGCCTCCAGAAAAGGGTTTAGTGAGGTAAAAAAAAAATTAGTTGTGTAAGATTCCAAAAACTACCAAAAAAATGTCAAGGAGTGTCACTAAAATATTGTTGACATGGAGCAGCTTCAATACACCGTTAAATTATGTTTTATTTTTATTTTCTGTTTGTGTGTGTGTACATTTTTTTTTTGTTATTCCAATCGAACGGTTTATTTCTTTGAATCATTTAATACCGTACCCAGCACAGGCTTTATCGACCATTGTCAATTAGCAATTACCCCGGATGAGGGACTGGACGGTGTCGGGTGCTTTATTATGCATGTATAAATTACATGTGTGCACACACGACAATAAAACATAAAAAAAAGAGAAAAAAAATATAATAAAAATAACAATTACAATAATACAAATGGGGGGGGGATACAATAGCAATAAAGTTACAAAATTTGCAAAACGTCTCAAATATTGCCGCAACGTGAACTGATGGTGAATTTCTTCATCTAAAATCTGAAGAAGAGTTTTTTTCTAAATTTAAAATTCATGGAAGCAGTGGGAAAATTAATGTAAAAAAATTCGTGAATTCACATATTTATAAAGTTCCTTTTTCTTGTCAACAATTTTTCTCCTTGAGGCACCAAATACGAAAGAAAAAACTGAAACAAACATTTTCTTAGTAATTTGATCAAGTACCGTCGGTAATACGGGGTGAGAACATCACACATAATATAACTAACATAATCTTAAGTCTATGGGTGACAATGTTACGGTTTTTATGGTTTTTCCAACAATAAAGTGATATGGCTGAGCTTTTATTGCCTACAATCAGAGCTGTTTTAACGCATGGCAGCCCCAGGACCTCAAGTGCAGACGGGGGGGGGGGGCTCATGAAAATGAAATCTGATTAAAAATTTCAAGAGTAAGCATGCACAAATTGGTTGGTAGGTGGACATTTCTAGAAAGGGGATCTCAGAAGAATCACTTCGCCTGGGGGCTAATGGCCCCCCTGCCTACAGTGTTGGCTATAAAAGGTCAATAATTGTATAGCCCTGCACCACGGCTGGCCAACATTTTTCCAAGCGTGTCACAATCAAGATTATTTTCGATGCGCGTGTCACTCTACGAATTTTAACCCACAGACAACACTTTCCGTTTTTACGGAACGGGACAGGCATTCTCTCTGTTCCTACAAAATATTGTTTGGCTGTCTTCCTATTTTCGTAAAAATGTTCAGGTTGTCACTCTTTTGAGTTCTAAATTGTTTTTATTTTTTGAGTCATAAATTCTATTATCGTAATGCAGATTGTATATGCACACACAGTATATCGGTAGAAGTTCATCTTATCTACCCCATGTTGGCATAGACACCAGAACCGGAGGACTCAGTGTGCTTGGCCACACCTATACAATGGATGTCCCCCATGCGGATGGTCCTGAATCTGGTATACATGTGACGTCCAGCAACTATGCCCAAAGATGAAAAACCGAAAGGAAACGCATTGAATAGAAAGTCATTACATAATTAGGCCTATTATTTTATAAGTGTCTACCATACTAAAAAAAGGTTCGGCAGCTTACAAGACCATCATCATTCATAAGAAAAAAATTGTTTGAAAGTTGGAGAGAATTTCTTTTTAGATTGAAAAATGGAATAGAATTTCTTTAATTTTTGAAAAGCGTTCACGTGCCACTCCTGATGCCACGGCGTGCCACAAGTGGTACATGTGCAGCGGGTTGGATACCCCTGCCCTATACATCATCGTTCCCCCCTCTACAAGGACGGGCATAAGTATTTTGTGGCCCGGTGCAAAAAAAATTTTCGGCCCCTATTAACAGGGTTTTTCCAATACCCCAGGGTGTCCATGGGTACTCTGGTGTCCGAGAACGACTGTAAAACTCCTTCGTAGTCATAAAAAATGCCATTTGGCAATAAATATGGACAAAAGTGTCCGCTTCCCAGTGAAAAAAAATTGCAATTGGGCCCCCAGGCACTTGAAGATTTGGGGCTCTCAGGGCTAGAAAACCGATTATCTACTCACGCCTTTAACCTTAGAGGTTCTCTATCTTGGACTGAATTTTAAGCTATTGCTTTGCTGAGAAGTTGAAGTCAAAATATGTAATCAAAACATTTTTATCCCCCTTTTGCGGCCCGGTGCGGCCGCACCCTTCGCACCTGCCTAAGTCAGACCCTGCCCCTCTACTTTCCGAAATTTACTAGCTCCTTAAGGCTGAGATCCCGCCAAAGTTTTTCGCCGCGAGATAAGGAATTTCGTGGCGAACACCCATCGCTTTTTTTTGCCGCCTTTTTTTTTTTTTTTGTAAAGTGTCACGTGACATCCCGGGGTTGGCTAAATTATTTAGCGCCAAATCGAAGTTGTGTATGATTAGCGGCTAATTAGTTTTCGCAAAGTGTTAGGCAATACAAAAAATTTTCAAGTAGTGAAATGATTTAAATTTTTGATACAATATTTGACGTTTGAAATTAGTTCAGAATTAAGGAAAGACATCGAAATTAAAAAAAATCCTTATGCAGAAATTTTATAAGCAGAAAAAAAATAATTTTTTCCCACTGCTTCCATGAATTTTAAATTTAGAAAAAAACTCTTCTTCAGATTTTAGATGAAGAAATTCACCATCAGTTCCCGATGACAGTGAATAAACATTAATCCATTTCCATCAGCGGTCGGCAAACCGTTGAATGCACAGAGTAATAATACTAATTTATATCCTTAGTCTATGGTTGAATGCGATCAACTGGTAGATGGTGACCCCTATTTGGGTTGATTGCAATAAAAATTTATTAAAGATGCACACACACACACTATAAAGATATTTTCAATTTGAATTTCAAATGTTGGTCATGATCTCATAACGGACGAAACGTTATGTACCAGTAATTTTTTTGTACCTGTAATTTTTTGGTTTCCTGTCCACGTGCATCGATAAAAGAACAGTTTTATACTCGCTGTATAAGGAGATGGTAGTCCCCCCCACCCATAGACTCATAGACTAAAGATATACTATATCGTCCAAGTAGATATTCAACGAAAATTCGAAATTGTTACAGATTTTGGTGACAATTTAATTTTGCACAAAAAATCCTATGAGGTAGCATTACCTCTATCTACAGGATATCCGTATTTAATGGCGAACTACAAGCGCTGAGAGATCGGTGAAGTGAAAAATCGAATTGTCGCCAAAACCTACTAAAATCACTTCGACTATTTCGCAGATTTCAGTGATGTATTGCAAGCAAACGATTAAATTTCTCCTAAACTAGATGACCAATTTGGTATATTCCAGGCTCTTTCGTAAGCTGGCGGAATGGACAAGGTTTTGGTAAATTTGACCGATTGTAGAAGGGTATTTGCAGAATTGGCGATTAAAAATTTTGACAATTTGATTTTGAACTTGCTAATCTTCCAGCGCTTATAACTCGCCATTAAAACCAGATATTTCGATGAAAGTTGGTGTGATCTTATACGATTTTTCCTGCGCTATCCAAATATGTGCAAAGTTTGCGTGTAGGTCTTTCAGAAACGTCAAAAATCTGTTTTTATTTTCAGACTTTACGCATTTCTTTTTCATGATTGATTATTCATCATAACTCGAAAACGGATCGAAATAGGACAGAGTTGGTAGATTGTTTCATGATCCACTTGGTCTCGTCTGTCTCCCCCTTTCGTTTGGCAGAATAGGTCGGATTCACTCTGTATAGCACATTATGTATATTCAGAGCCCCCGGGCTCCTCTCACATGAAACTTCATAATCATTAAAAAAGCATTAATAGTCATATTAAAATTTAACATCGATGAAACTTCATAATCAATGGGAAAAAATTGAGCACTAACCTCTTCGATTTTTTTAATAGTCAGTTTTGGCTCAGGTGTGAAGAGAATAATGAAACTTCATGATTAATGGGAAAAAATAAAGCATTGAAGAAACTTCAGAATCAATAAAAAAAAAATTTGCATTAATGAGACTTCATAACTAATGAAATTTTTTTTCACTGATGAGACTTCATAATTAATGAAACTTTTTTGCATTAGGGGTCATTCAAGTATTATGTCAGATTCAATAGGGGGAAGAGGAGGGGGGATTTCAGGTTTGCTGACTTTTGATAACGGGGGAGGGGTTGTGAATGATGCTTACGTCATCAACCACCCTTCATATAAATATGAAATATTCTTAATGGCATCTTACTGGGTGTGCCAAAAACGTGAAAAACCTTTCGCTAGTTTATTTGCATCTGAACTAACATTCCCCCTATCGATAAGTCCTCTATAGAGCCACTTTAGTGATCTTTAAATGTTAAGCGGATCCTTCAGGCGATATGGAAATGTGTCCTGGCCGCTCAAGTGTCCTAAAAATGTGACGTGGACCGCTTAAGTGTTTTAGAAATGTGTAGCGGACCACTCTGTAACTGTGCCGCGCGTCATTCAAATGATCCGTAATTGTGCCGCGGATCACTTAAGTAATCTGGGAATGTGCCGCGGGTAACTTAGAACTGCACTGCGGGCCACTAAAGTGCTCTCAAACTGTGCCACATGTGACTTAAGGGATCTCTAAATGTGTCACGACTGTTTAATTGTTCTGAAACTGTGTCGCGGGTCACTCAAGTGATCTGTAAATGTGACGCGAGTCTCTTAAGCGATCTGTAAATGTGACGCGAGTCTCTTAAGCGATCTGTAAATGTGTGGCTTGGTTCGTTTTTGCAAAATTAGGTTTGAGGAGTAGGGCCAAATCAGATAAACTGAGGGTTACATTTGGTCCTAGGGCCATGGGTTTAGCATATATGGCTTAATAGGTGAGTCACAATGAATTTATGAATAAGAAATTTTGAGTTCTTAGATTTCAAATAGCATTGAAATTAAAAGAAATTGATTATAATAACATATAGAGGTATTTTCTTTCGAAATTTTAATTTTTTAAAAATATTTTTTAAATCAAAAAAATTTTTTTGATCGTCTGAGTCCTTCTATGCCCTTCTCCCCGTACGTCTCTGATCCCAATATGCGTTAGGAGGTAGGAGGCAGAGTCAAAGCCTCCTAGATAGGCTAGTTCAGAGTTTTGCTGACATTTGCTGACGAGGGGCTCAAAAATGACTAAAATACTGCTAACGTAATATTTGAACGGCCCCTTAACGAATCTTCATAATAATGAAATTTTGTTGCATCAATGGAATTTCATAATTTATCAAAAAAAATTTGCATTAATGAAACTTCATAATTTGCGAAAAAATTTTTGTATGGAAACTTAATAATTAATTGAAAAAATAATACAGTAGCCACCGCTTATAAGAATAACCAGTTATAAGAATAAAATCAGCAAAACAAAAAAACGCAGTCTAAACTTTAGCCGGGTTTTCCTGAGAGCAGGTTTTCTGCGGCGCATGCATCGTGAAAGCGCTGATTTATCTGCTGCACAGGGCGCAGAAATTCTACTCAAGGAAAACCCGGGTTAAGGAAAATCATCGGTTATAAGAATCAACCGCTTATAAAAAGCAAAATGGGTGAACCAAACGGGATTCTTATAAGATGCTGCCACTGTAGCGGCATTAATGAAAAAATAATTTCAGAATGATTTTCAAAAATCAATGAGAATTTAGCACAGTAGCCAGCGCATATAGGAATTACTGGCAGAGGCATGCACGGGAGGGGCGGAGGGGGCACGGGCTCCCTATGCATCCCCAAGCCGACCAAAAATTAGAAAAAAATAATATATCGGTCATTTGATCATTTGATCATTTTTGTCGCACCAAGGTCATTTTCTGCACACGAGGGCTAATTAGACCGGCACCTACAATTTATTGCCGATTCCGAACGGCAGGCCTGTTTTGTATAACGCGTCGAGAAATATTAAATCGCTAAAAAAAGATTAATATATCGAAAGAAAATACCTTTTATGTGCTATTTAACGAATTTCTGTTAATTTAAATGTTTTTTGAAGGGCTGTAACTGTTCTCGAGTAGGTGGAACATTTTTGTGCCCCCCAAGCCCTCTGTGGCCCTTCCAAAGGTCGATCTTGCGTACGGCCCTGATCACTGGATATAAGAATCAGTGGCATCAAAGCCGGGGGTGGCGTGGGTGCTGGGAAATTCGTAGAACGGATCCAAGATTGATTCAGAAATAAACATTTTCTACATGAACTCCAAGATGAGCCCCCACAGGTTCGAAACGCTTCTAACGCCCCTAAGAACTTAGGTGGAGATAGTCATGAAAGGCTGGGGGGGGGGGCATGATGATGATGTCAATTCATTATACGAATATACATTAGATCAGTCGGCTTCGTAATTGACGCTGGGGTGGAATGCCAGTATATCCGCCCAGAGCCGGAACAAGAGGGGGCAGGCAATTCAAGGTGGAAACAAAGAACATCGTTATAAAATTATCGAATTATAAAGTTGTGGGGCAGGAAAAATCCAAGTTACGGCCCCGTCTCCGCCCATGGATAAGAACCAAACCGACAAAACAAAACGCTATTTAAACATAGGGAGATCATTGGTTATAAGTATCAACCGCTTGTATAAGGATCAACAGTAGCGTATTTACGAGGGGGGGGGGGCGGCGGCTCATCGGGTGGCAAATTCAGAAGGGTCAAGAAAATCAGAATGTCAGAAGGGAAGCGAATGAATTTTTAAACCCTCAATAAATCTGCCTCTGCCCAGACAGCAACGGACTAGGTCAATGAGTTGCCTAGAGAGCTTGCAAGCACGTGGGTGAGCCAGAGTTGACTGAGCGTGAGCAAACATATGAATGACCAAACGCGTGACCTACAGAACGAGGGACCAGGACAGTGAGCATGTGCAAGTGTGTGGGTGACCAAAACAGGGTGCAAGCATGTGAGCAAGGCCGCAACTAGATAATTTGTCAGCCGGGGCAAGTACGCATTTTGGCGCCCCTTGTAATGTTGAAGGAAAGGTTAAAGGGGGAAATGTGCGCGCCCTCTGGTCCTGCACCCGGGGCACCAGACCGGCCTCCTCCCCCTTAGTTGCAGCCCTGTATGAGGGTGACCAAAACAGTGTGCAAGCATGTGAGTGACTAAAAGAGTGGCTTTAGAGAGTTACACAGGTGCACTTGCAGGAGTGGGGGGGGGGGGAGAGCGAGCAGGTTATAGCACAGAGTGATGAATTCGAGGAGAGTTGTCAAGATAATTAGACTATAATGGGAGAAAGGCGGAAAAATGTGTGTGTGGCTCACAGGCGACAAAACCATAAATGCGCCTCCGAAAATCGTGATTCTTATAAGCGGCGGTTACTGTATTAAAGAAAGTCTGCAATAAATTGGGGCCCATGTTTCAATCGGGCCCCGTTGGCCGTCCCGCCACAACAATCGCCACCGAGTATGTTGAGAAAAGGAATCCGGTCTTTCTCTCCTCCTCTTTCCCGCATTACAACTTCTCTCATTATCACATTATTACGAGGTTAATCATAAACTTGTTGTATGAAAAAACATTCGACAGATGGCGCTAGAAGTTGTTTCTCGAATTCCGACCAGTTGCGGCGGGTGGCGAGGCATTCCCCAGAGAGAGAAAGAGAGAGAAGCACACACACAAGTCGAAGTGAAACACAACAGGTGGGCAGCTGACAGAAGTTTTTTGCTGCTTCTTTTTCTTTCAAAATTTTGGACATGAAGCAAACACACTTTTGTTTTAAGGATGTGATCGCCGGAACAATATTAGACCGTTTTCAATTTTTATAAGTGTCTGGACCCAATTGTTCACAGTAGTAATTACTAATGACCACGTGTGTTATGTTTACAAAGAAATTTTTAAAAGAATGGACGAAGTGGGCAGCGTGGAGATCGTCATCAAAGGCGGACGGCCTTGGGGTTTCACCTTGCGAGGAGGCATTGAAAGCAGATCTGCACTGACCGTCGCTCAGGTAAGGGGCTAAAAAACTTTTTACGACTTTTACGCTTTGTGTGTGTGTGTGTTTTTTATTCTACTTTTTTTTTCCCCTAGTTGATCTTTGCACGTGGCTTTTGCCATCAGCTGTAAAATATGTCGGCCAGTGCCGTGTTTGCCTCATTACTTTATTTAATCAGCTTTTTTACTTGCTCAAAATTCTATAGCAGATGTATTTGTTTATAGTGTTTAGGTTTCATTTACAGGAAAAAAAAGAGTTTCAAGACCAAAACCCGAACAGTTTTGCGAGTATCAAAGTTGTTTGTGGTTACAGTTATATATAGTTAGTTCTATTTTATCTTTAAAAAATTAAAAACATTAAAAATCAGGTATGAAAGCATGAAATGAGGAGCTTATTTTCACAAAAAGGAACATTTCCACTTTTTTTTCGAAATGCGCTTTTTAACAGTTTATGAATCTATGGGACAAGCTCTATCAGATTATTCGAACGGGAATATTGTTGGTAGAAATTACAATTTGAAGTTCGTCGTTTCTGTCAACAGGGAACATATCCACCTTTTTCATACACTTCGGTATTCTTCATCTCCCGATAACGGACACCAATAAGACCGAAAATTTGGTCCGCTAATGAGGAGTGTCCGTTAATAGATGGTAAGATACATTGAGTCCGTCGACGTAATTGAAAATTGTGTCCGTCAGTGGAGGTGCCCGTTATGGGAGGTTCCACTGTAGAATGATCGTGTTTCTTATGTTAATGTGACGAAAGGGCAGTAAGAGTACCTTCCTGGGCTAGTTAAAACGTTCTGGAATCAACAAGTGACTTAGAAATTTCCGATTTTCAGACTTGACTAGCTCAAATTTTAATCAATAGGTCCCATTTCCACAAATTTTCTTTTAAGACGGAACATTTCAGAAATTCAAATGTGGATAACTCTCTTAAATGTTGATAAAGAAAAATTGTGTTTAAATATTCTTCTACCACTCACATATGCTACGTGTTGGACTATTTTCTACTTTTGTAAAACAAATGTATACCGGATGAATACTTTTTACTTCTACTGTAAATTCAGCAAAAGTGGAATGTTCCCTTTTGAAAATAATCTCCTCAAATGATTTCGTGTCACACACATGTTTAGCTGCTTGTTTATTTTTTCTCTAATGAGAATGAGATTTGGGTGTTTACGTTTTTAATGTTTTCTATCTTTTTGTGTTATAACAGCGAAAAAAATGATGATTTCAGCGTAAAAACAACAGGGTTCCTAGCGACCTGGAAAATCAGGGAAATAAAAAATAGGCAGGTAAACTCAGGGAAATATGAACATATTTGATTAAAGTCTGGAAAAAGTTCTGTGAAGGTTAAAAAACTGAAACCCAAAAATTCGAAATTCGTAAGGTTAAGATCTTGAATTATATTGAAACCTCACTACAACGATACTTGGAAGATAATAAGGGTAGTAGAGAAGCTGTGTCCAATTATCGTCCAGTGAGTTTGACGAGCTCCCTCTCGAAAATTTTGGAAATTATTATCAAAAAGATAGTGTATTGACGGATAGTCAGCATGGGTTCAGGAAGGGGAAGTCGTGTAACTAACCTCCTTTGCTTCTATGATCACGTGACTAAGGCTTTGGGTAAGGGCAAAAATGTAGATGTTGTTTACCTTGATTTCCAGAATGCATTCGATGGGGGTCCAACATGGTAAACCCTGGGATTGGGGACAACTTGCTGAATTGGATAGAATCGTGGATAAGAGATAGGTCACAACGAGTTATGGTGAACGTTTAGCGTTGACAAGTGCATGGTCGCTCATTTTGGTTCGAACCACCCACGGTTTTCTTACGACTTGAATGGTGTCGCTATCCCGGATGCAACTAGGGTCACCGATTTGCCGATTTGGGAATTCTCATTGACGTGCGTCTTAGGTTCTCTGAACGTTGTTCAGCGGTGGTCAAAAAAGCGAATACAATGCTCGGTTTCATTTTGGAAAAGGTCTCTTCGCGTTCTCCGAAAGTCATTCTTCCCCATTTCCGAGGCTTAGTTCGTCCTGGACTGGAGTATGCAGTAAGATTTTGGAGACCATACCTACAGAGGGATATAGACTTGGTTGAAGGAGTGCAGAGAAGAGCTACACGTGTCCTTATTGGCACACGAGGCTTGAGTTATGAAGGGAGACTACATTTTTTGAATATGTTTACATTGGATGAACGCAGAGGAGCGTGTCGGGGAGATATGATTGAAGTGTTAAAAATTTTCAACGGGATTAGTAGGATGGACCATGAATTATTAGTACACCGTCAATCGACTGCTTTTACAAGGTGACACCAGTATCGATTGGTAAGAGACAATTCTAGGGTACGGTATCGCAGGTAATTTTTCTCTAATAGGGTTGTTAATAAATGGAATAGCTTACCCCCGACGTAGTAAATTCTAACACAATTGACACGTTTAAAAAGAAATACGATAAACATGTTGGGGTAAATCGAGAAGCTATCCATACTTAGAATTAGGTAACCATAAGTATATATATATATTCTTTATGGGCATTTCATCATGTATATACATTGTTTGTAATTGTATTTTTAATTGGGTTGCTGTATTTTTGAAATATATGGCATCCATATTTGTTATGGGCATCTTTTTCTCAGCCACCTCGTTGGGCATTTTGCTGGTTGTGGCCTTGTATTTGTATTGTATTGTATTAGTGTAACGATAAATCCCTCTACAACGATATTTTCAAATATTGTTTGGAATCAGCGATAGTCTAATGTTAAGCAAATTTATCGTCGTAAAGGATATTGTTGTATCGAGAGTTGTTATAACTCTCGATACAACAATATCCTCTACAACGATAAATCCCTGTATAACGATATTTTTACGATATTTTGAAACTGCTACAATGATATTTTTTTATATTTCGCTCAAAATTGTCTTGAATTTAATTTCGACTTCGCGTCACTTCTTTTCATTCTTCCAAGAGCATCTAATAACATCGGTATTTTGCACCACATGATCGCTGAAAGCGTTGATAAAGCATTTGATACTGTTACTTTTTCTGCATGCCACAAAAATGCACAATTCGGTAACTTTTTTAGAGGCAATGCACCCCTGAATGAATTTCATTAATAAACAAATTAATTTCAGTTTTTCCTTACGAATAAAAACTTGAAAGCTTGTTTTCTGATGGTAGTAACAACACAGACTTAGAAAACATGCCAACAGCATAAATTTGGTGGCACGTGATGACAATGTTGCCTCGATATAACGATAATCCCTCTACAACGTTATTTTTTCTTATACCACAAAATATCGTTCGTTACATTGAGGTTTCACTGTATATTTCTTCCCGAGTTTTGGTCTGGAAAAGCTAGAGAAATGATGAAGCTGATTTTGCTGGGAAACCTGAATGAGTTTTTGACAAAATGAAAAAAAAAAAAAAACTTGTTGCAATTCCATTTATTCACGAGTGAAGAAGAATGACAATATAGTTGGGTCTCCCTTATACCTTTTTTCCAAACATCGTCATGAAAACCGTTGAAAGTGGAAAACGCTTCAAACGGGAAATCTCGACGAGTATTAGTAAGAGTTGGACCCATGAAAATAAGTTGTACTAAGCGGAAAAACGTTCTAAGTAGGAACGTTATAAGCGGGATCCACTGTATCGTTTTTTTCATTCGAGATCAAGAGGTGAAGTTGGCAACGTCCCAAAGGGTGCAGTAAAATAACCGTCAAATAGCAATCGTTGAACCCATTCGTTTCCTATTCATTATTTTATTTTTCGTCATCCTGATAACCAACGTCCACTCCATTTTAGAACTTCCACCTACCGTTGATTCGAATTGATATGACCCAAGGGAAAAATAATGTAGAATGCAGTTGGGGCTTGGAAAGGAGAACTAATTTTGTTTGCTTTGATGCATGTACTTGTTAAAGACACTTGATGTTACATTGATGTCAACCGATGCGATTCTAAATGGAAGCAAACAAGTGGAGGGCAATAATAAATTATGAAGAATCTTTTCTTGTTTTTGGAAATGTGTAAGCAGATGTACATGTGTGAAGAAATTGCACGTGCCTAAATGCATTTTCTAAAGAAATACAAAAAAAAGGGTGTCTTTCTGTTTGAGTTTAAACAATATTTGGTTTATTTGTACGTTTCTACTTGACATTTACCACAGGCGTTCTGCTACTATTATGTTGTGTGAATGTGTCATCACATAATTATAGAAATATTTCTTAACACTGTATAGCAGCTTCAGTAATTAGAGCGCGTTGTGTCGTATAATCTTAGCTGGTTTCGCAACTTCACGTGAGCAACCTGCTTGCACAGCATAACTTTGGTATGACGCGTCGTAGCGCCGGGAGACTCGTTTTTATTTTCTATTCTGGCTACAGGCGATAGACAAGACAACTTTTGTTAGCACTGTGCACTCAAGGAACCTATCCACCGGAATGAAATTAGAACGTCTCACCTCTTTCATTTATTTTTCCATTTCATCGTAGGTGCTGCTTAGTTTTCTATCAGATCCGGTCGATAAATAAGCTTCGCTTTCTATCGATAGAATGGTGTATTTTTATTTGAATGATGTTGTCGTACGATGCTCGTACAGTTTAAAGGCAATTTCAAACGCCTTAGCTTTTTATGTTCTTTTGTGAGTTCGAAGTAAAGCCTGTCCAAATGGATAGAATGGTGCCTTACCAATCTCCTGTCAAGAGGCATTATGTATAGCGGCTATATTTTGTTCATGGTATAGTATCACCAGAGAAAAACAAAATTTCAGGGTTATCCTAATCGTGATACAGTTTCTTGATTGCGAATATGTTTATTCATTGTGGTATTTTGAAAAATATTCGTTATGCAGTAGAACTTGTATTTGAATTTTGATAATTTGAACTTTTACGAACTACCTTTGAGATTTCTATCTAATTTCAGGTGAAAATTTCTTGTCCAAGTCAATTTTTTTCGATTTTTTTTTGGATAGTTCGAAGTTGAGGGAAAACATCCTGCACTGTAATACTTTCATGTACGGAAATAAATTGAAATTGACATCATGATTTCTGTATGAGCAAGTTTGGTTTGGAAAATTTCTACAAGAAGTTAGACTTTGATTTTCTCGATAAAGTTGTTAAATAACGAATTTTCAAAAACATAGAAAAGTTTGTAAATTCTGTTTTTCTCTACCCTTTCTTTGATAATATAATGCCCATTTTAAGATTGTTCAGCTGGAGTGCATCGATAATGTGTACCACTCAATCTGAATCTTTTTGTCGTCATTAAGAGTATGGAAAGTATCGGAAAGTTCAGATTGTAATACGTCAATTCAAGTATATTTCCTTGATCGTTTGATCATTTTTGTCACACCACGGTCGGGGCCTACAATTTATTGCCGATTCCGAACAGCAGCTTTTTTTTCATACTCATCGAGAAGTTGAAAACAATTTTGTAACAGATGATAACATTTTAATAATTTTTTTTTTTATTATCTTTTTATTATCATATGTGAATGCCGATGATTACGTTGCAATTTGTAGTAATTTTATTGGTCTAGGATAGATTAATTGGATATTTTGAAAATTTTGGATAATTCCAACTTTTTTTCCCAGTGACCTTGGAGTTTGAAATAACCAAGTTCGACTGTATGTAACAAATATGTCGAAATAAGTCCGAAAAGATTTTCCAATGAAAAGAGATTGATTTTACAAAATTATACAAAACTAGAATAATGCATGCAAATATTTTTTAGAAAGCTGTAGCTGCTCGCCAGTCAGCATCCAAAACTCTGCAGGAGTTTACTCTGTAGAATGAATTTCTTTGCAGTTGAATGTCATAGACCGGTGTTTTTCATCCTGTGGTCTGCACCCATGGGGGGTTCGCAAGTACTTTGTAGGGAGTCTGCAGGATCATTTTCATCTACTTCCCTTGCATAAATAGCGCATTCAGTGCTGTAAAATTGTAATTTATTACTTTAATTTTTACAATATGTAAATTATAAAATAATATACATTTTAGATTTTATGGAAGGCCACGGTGCATTGACCTTCACTACAGGGGTCCGTCACATAAAAAAGATTGGGAAACACTCTCACAGATAGTTACGAGGTGGTAGCCAAAAGATGGGGATGATCTTGAGGGTCCGTCTCCTGAAATGTCAGAAAATGACCAATTTATATGAAATCACGTGATTATGTGATTATTATTATATGATTATTACCCGAGATACCATTTGTCCTCCTTCGAAAAAAAAGATTTCTTTCTACTGCCTTGGATGGTTATAATTTAATATGTGTCTCATCGTTGTCAGTCTTATATATAGCCTATACCAGTGGTTCTCAACCGGTGCTCCGCGGAGCCCTTGTTGCTCCGTGTGCACTTCCTTGGGGCTCCGCAGCCGCTCGAGGAAAGTAAAATAAATCAGTCAATTTGCTAAATAAATTTAAAAAAAAAGGCCTAAGTTTTCAGCCATATAAATTATGTTCTAAAAAGGACTCCTCAAACCAAACAGGGCTCCACCACAGAAATTATAAGTTAAAAAGGGCTCCGCGAGTCAGAAAAGGTTGAGAACTGCTGGCCTATACCCTTACGAGGTCATCTAACGCCATTACTGAATGATGGTCGTATTTTGTACTCTGTATATGTACATCATCTTTTAAATGTTTGAATTTATTGCTGAAGTTTGAATTTATTTCTGGCAATCTGGTATCATTCCCCACCTTTGTTTACGTAAATTACCACTGTTCCTCTTGATGTCTTCTTAATATGTAGCTCAAAATAACGGTCGAACTTTAGCTTTAGATATGTGAGTGGTTAGTTAATTACAAGGACGTTGTTATGAAAGCAGAAGTGTGTAAAAATTCATGTTATTATATCTAATCGTAGAAGATAAGTTGCTTGCATTAGACGTAGGAAAAAAGTACGTATAATCTGCAATATTTTTATATTACGAAGATTAAAAAAAAAAAAATCGAAACCCGATATGAATTGTATACATACAAATCAGAGAAAGCTGTCAAATTCTGTTATACTATATATTTTGTGATTTTTTACGCTCCATGTTACAACACAAATAAAATTAAGGAACTCTCAAAAGTCTTTACTCTTCATCATTATTTACGTTGTATAGTAAGTTATTTGTTAGTTTAGTAGTCTCTCTGTGTGTATGTCTTTTAGAATCCGAATCATAAAGATTGTAGTGAAGAAAACCTTAGGATAAAGTCTCGCTATTATAATTCATGGTAAGTTCAGAGCAATCGTGTTGCGTAATAAAAATTTTGAAGGTCGCAAAAAAAAAAAAAAAAAAAAAAAATCTCATAACTTCTTATAACTTAATTCATAACTAAATATGCTTCACGTAAATCTGTCATATGAATGAGAATGGTGACAGCCAAGTGAGTGAATGGTAAGTTGAAAGTTTACCTACTTCATTCAGGGTCGCTACTAGGGGAAGCAGACGGGTCTGGTGCCCCGGGTGGACTAGACGAGGCGCCAAATTCACCCTTCAACTTCTCCTAAATTAGATGGGGGTGCCAAAATGCGTGCTTGCCCCGGCTGACAAAGTATGTAGTTGAAGCACTGACTTTATTGTTTGTGAGTATAAATTATGAATATGTATTCGTAGGGAGTTTGTAAGTTTGGAGTATTTGTAAGTTTTTTAACATGTGATAAGCATAGGACGGCTGACGAGTCTCATTGAGATTTCTCTCGAATAACCGATGTTAAGTACTTTCTTGGATACTAAGGTAAGGATTTAAGAACGGATAGGGGATTTTTTAGGAAAAAAACATTAAAATCATACATAAATTGATACTGCTTTTGTGTTATGAAATATTTTGTAACACAAAATGTGAGATTACTTGCGTAATTTATAAATTGGAAATAGTTTTGTTTTTCGCATTGTTTTTTTTTTTATCACATAGTGAAGGAACAGCAGGTATCCAACTCACTAATAGGAAAAAAAAAATTAAACTTAATCGTATAAAACGGTTAAATAAAGAGTGACAAATAGAAGAGGATAAGAAAGAAAGAACTTTTCGACGTTTATTTTCTCATGAACAAAATTTTAATGCGAATTCAATGAAATTAATTTCCTGCAGCGCAATTTTTTTTTAATCTCTCGCATCAATGTTTTTGTTTCTTTTGTGTTCTTTTTGGTGATATACGTATTCCAGTTTTTTTTTGCTGCAGTTATTTGTTTCTTCGATTAGATTCTACCCATGACTGCGTAGTATAATAAGAACACCAATAAATTTTCAAAACTTCTACGATATCTGGAATAACATTATTTTTCTTTGCCACTTCTAGTGTAATATGCATCGTTTATTATTTTTCTCAACCATCCGTAACCATCTCAATGAACTTTCAATCTCTCTTATGTTCATTTTAATTTGTTTTTCTATGAATTCATACTAAATTTCTTCATGATGAGTCAGATGATCCAATCATCTATGGAACAATAAGAGCATCTATGAAAAATTCTAGAAAAGAACAGAGCTTTATTGAATGATAGTTTTCTTGACAGTTCGTATTTCAAGTCAAGCACTTGTATGATATCATATCATTGATTTCGATATTTGTCTGTTGTTTTATAAATAGCAAAAAATGTTAATAATACACTATGAGAAGGGGTTCCTGCTTCTCCTAAAAAACCTTCACGTGATTTATTGAACCATTAATGATCGATTTACGACCTTGTAATATCGAGGTAGAGTGAAGTGTCATAGTGTAAAATTTTGACTGTTAATCGGTCCGATTTTTCCGTTGTCTTTGTTCACACGAATTTAAATATTTCTAGAGTTCATGTTCGCAATTATAGACTAATCATTTACAATTCTCAAGAAATATATTCAATCAGTAGCTTCACCAATAAAAAGTTATTGAATTCAGAACCGGTGGGCTTTTTAATCTACTTACTGAAGAATTCTCTATCAATACTATAATCATGATTGCACTACGGCATGCGGTTGGAAAAAAATTATACTTTATTTCCTGTTTATAGACGTGTCAAGCATTAAACATTAAAAATCAAACATGATACAAACCAGCAGAGTTTGAAAAAGAAATGCTGACTTGTTATTCCAGATTCTGTTAATCGTTTTCATGTTTTTAAATTTTAAATTCGGAAATTGATGACAGATTTTTTTGTCTTTTATAAAATTAGATTTATATTTTATCAACTTTTATTCTCAACCAAAAAAATGATAATATAAAATATTATGCTTTTGATAATAATTGATTGAATATGCTTCTGGGGTAGGCCATGTTAGTTTGTGAGCATTTACTTCTTAAACAGGTGAGAATTGCTGATGAGCCATTTGTTTCATACGTCGAATTGAAGTGGGAGATATTTTATTAGGTCACAAATTCTAAGATACTGTATTGGACGGCTTTTATATAAAAGGAACCAAGTGCCATTAAATCTCTCAAAACTGAGAAAAAAGCCATTTAAAGTTTCTTCGATTCAGTTATCTCTTCAGTTTGGTAGTTGGTTCAAGTGCACGCAGACGGCATCACAGCCTATGTGTCACTTGGTTCTATTTAGACAAAAATCCCACCTCTTTCAATAGTTCAGATGTCCGTCCATTTGCTCTTTTTTACCAAAAAAAGTTTATATTTTAATTACTTTTTTTTCATCATGACATTTAAATCATTCCTACTTTTCTAATCAGTTAGTTAGAAACAGTTCAGTTTAGTTCAAATTAGTTAAAACAGACATTAGAAATACACAGTTCAGTTATTCAATAGTAAACCACAGAAATATTTTTAATGTACGTCTTTTTGCTTTTGTAACTTTGCGAAAACCTTCTGGATACTTTAATTAGACTATACTCAGTTTCAACTGTCAATTATATTTGCCTGCGTATAAGACTCCCATGATTTCAGATAAATTTTATACACTTAATCAAATACTTAGTACCGGCGTGTATGACGCATCTGTTTTTTCAAACCTATTTGCAAGGAAAAAAAGTGCGTCTTATTACGCCATACACTATATGTATCTTTTTTTTTTATATTGAAAATAGAAATGTCGATGCTTATATACTGAGTGATGAAAAAAAAAATTTAAGCACTTCACACGAGCTTTCAGAGCAATTAAAAAGCGAATAAAAATATTTAATACATGAGAAATTAAGAAAAAAAAGATTTAAAAATTTAAATTTTGGGGAGGGGTGAATGTGGATTTTTACGGGAAGCAATTAGTTCCCGAAACACAAAGTGAAACATATTATCAGTTGAAGCGCTTCTTGTGACGTGTTTTAGTCGTGTTTAACTGTTACCGTGCGAAGGTAAAATAGGTAAAGTCGAAAACTTGGTTATAATGACATTCACGGGAATGAAAAATTTTGTCTCTACAACCGAGGTGTTGAAACCAAGGTTCATGTTTTTAAGATGCATACTAGTTTGAAATATATTATCCGATGCTACAATGAAGTAATTATTCATAGTTGGAAACAGAAAGGCATGCAAACATATACTCGATACGTTTAACCCCCTTCATTGTGGCTTTTGGCCACAAATTTGGATGATCTGGATGATCGGTATTTGAAGTATCAGCGATAAAACTGGTTTCCTTGTTCGCTGTTAGAAATAGAACAGGAAAAAAGGTTGGTGTACAGTAGATTTCACTTTCGCCTTCACCTTTTATTTCTTACCCTCCCCTATTTGTTCCCTCTCTCTTAGGTGCCATTCAAGTATTACGGCACCATCGACGAGGGGGGGGGGGTTTCCGATTTGCTGACTTTTGATGACGAGGAGCAGGGGGGGGGGGTGAGGTTTGGATTATGCTTACGTCATCAACCACCCTTTATGAAAATACGAAATATTTTTAATGGCATCTTACTCGGTGTGCCAAAAATGAGAAAAACCTTTCGATAGTTTGTGGACACTTGAAGTAACATTCCCCCCCCCCCCCACTATTGATAAGTGACCTACAGGACCACTTTAGTGATCTCTAAATGTTTCGCGGATCCAAGTGCTCTGGAAATGTGTCCGGTCCACTTAAGTGCTCTAGAATTGTGCCACGCATCACTCAAGTGACCCGTAATTATATGCCGCGGATCACTTAAATAATCGATGAATGTGCCGCGAGTAACTTGAGTGATGTAGAACTGCACTGGGCGCCGCTTAAGGACTCTAAAACTACAGCACATGTCATTCAAAGGATCTCTAAATGTGTCACGGATCGCTTAAGTGTTCTGGAACTGTGTCCCGGGTCATTTAAGTGATCTGAAAATGTGCCACGGGCCGGCTAAATGCTCTGGAATTGTACCACGAGTCACTTAAGCGATCTGTAAAAAAGTGCCCCTTAGTTCATTTTTACAAAATTAGGTTTTAGGAGGGCAGCCACATCAGATATAACCCCCAGGGCCATATTTGGTCCGCGGGCCAAGGGCCTTTATGCTATTTATCATTATATGGCGTAGAAGGTGGGTCGCAATGAATTTAATAAAGATAAATTTTGAGTTCATAGAGCCTTCAAATAACATTGAAATTAACAGAAATTGGTTATAATAAAACATAAAGGTATTTTCTTCCGAACATTTTTTTGCATTAAAAAAATTAATCTTTGATCTTCGGGGGGGGGGGGGCAGAACTGATGACGAAATTTTTCTGACAAGGAGGGAGGGGTCAGAGTTTTGCTGACTTTTGCTGACAAGGGGGGGGGGTCAAAAATCGCTACAAATTTGCTTACGTAATACTTCAACAGCCCCTTACTAAAATTTAGTACATAGTCTCCCAAACTTTTTGTTCCATCGCCCCCTTCATCAGAAATTTTTTCCTCTCATCGCCCCCCAACTCAAGTAAACCCATAGGATCCTATGTTAAATCAGTAGGTTCTATCGCCCCCTTGGACCATTCCATCGCCCACCAGGGGGCGATATTGCCCATTTTGGGAAACACTGATTTAGTAGAAAGATACATTATTTCATTTATTCTGCATTTTCCTCAATTCTGAAATTATTTCTTTCGTTTATTCTGAATTTTCCTTAGTTTTTTAATTCTGCATTTTAATCAAGAAAAAGAAGTAACTTTTCTAATCAGAATCTAACTTCCCTTCTAGAAATAACTTCAATATACCCTGAACTAGCTTTTGGTTCGATGTGAAAAATTGTAATGTTACTGTTTCTAAGTTGTTTAGTCATCCAAGTGTCTGGATTTTTTTGATCTCGTTAAAATTCAAAATAAAGAATAGCTTCGCGAATGTCAGGTAACGATCAAGTTTTCGTCTTTGAAAGTTTTCTGGGTGCCGAGATTTTTAAGGGTTCCTTGACGTTTGATCACGCGGAACCCCAAAAAGCTCTCACGGAACCCTAGGGTTCCGCGGAACACCAGTTGGAAAACCATGGTTTAGACTAGTGTTTCTTAACTTTTTTTTCGCCAATGGTCCTCTTCGGACCATTTTTCTTCTCGTGGCCCCTGTCTTATCCGAGAGTCCCCTGCCCCCTCCAGTATGAGCGAGGCACTTCCTATTGTTTTTTTTTTTGAGTAAATTTATAGTAAAAGAAAATTTTATAAAAATGAGGTTGGTATCCAGACCCCCTTGACTAGAGTTCGGTGAGCTTTCCTCTTACGAGGGTTGGGCTCTATGCAGGACTGTCTCAATATTATGGGTCCCTGGGCAAATTGATGTTCTGGGAGCCTCATACCTTGCTTACATATTCACTACTTATCCTCGAAGGTCATTAGTACGAAATCACAAATGGACGCGAGACTTCCCCAGGTATGCCCGGGTTAAGATTAAGATGCCATGCGTTAAGATGACCTTTTATGGTTTATATGGGCGATTCTTCTAGCTTCTGAAATTAGTCACACTTTTTTCCACCATATATTTATATATATTTCAATTAAAAGCTTTATTTCTTCACATCTAATTTTTTTTTTCTCACCTCTCTTTGGCTCTTTTAAGTACCTGCTACATTTGGCCCACTTAACCATCCTCTTCAACCCCCTTCCACTTTATTTTCTCTCGCGGGCCCCCCCCCCCAAAACATCCCAGTACCACAAGGGGGGGGGGCCACACGGCCCCGGTTCAGAACCACTGGTTTAAACGGCTGGGAGGTGGAGGGGAAAGGTACTCATAGAGTTGTTTCTCACAGTTGTTAACACATCCACATCTACCCTTTTTCTGTTAGCATGAAAATCGATCTATAGGAAAGAGTATATAATGGCGAAGACAAGAATAGTTTTGGCATTATTATACCGAATTGGTTGGATAAAAGTTTGAAAAAAGAAAAAAAAAAGTTTTTCTCATTTGAACTTTCTTACATTATTCTACTGACCTTTTATTATTTGCCGATGTTTCCCATCGATACGGTTTTTTTTTGTTGTTGTTGTAGTTCGTCCTATTTCTTTTTTTGAGACAGATGACCTTGGAGAAGAAGAGTAGATGAATGAATGAACACCAGTAAAAGCTTTGTTTTCTTGTGCAGTGGCTTAATGACCGTTTTCCTATTGTCTCGCTTCGTTGCTTCCGTGTATGTGTTACAAAGGCAGCCAAGCACGTATTGCCATGCTTATAAGAAAACTGACCATCAGCTATTAGAAAAACTCGAATTAAGTACGCTGATATTGGGTCTAGAAATAAGAAAAAAAAAAAGTGGAGGTGGGGTTATTTTGAATATAATGTTCAAACGCGTACTTTTTTTTTCTTGTGTCTTTATCCTTTCATTAAGCGTAAAATTGATTTCGGGTGTAACTCTTTCCTCAAAGTCCAACTCGGAATTTTTCAGGAACTTTTCCCATTGTTTCGAGCTTACTGGTTATCATTTTAATTGACGAACCCGATTTTTTTTTTTTTAAGTTTTTACGCAAAAGGGTGTGCCAAGGCTTTCGAATTTTTCATGGGAAAAGAAATTGAATATAAGCTGCTTTATTTATTTTGGTTTTTATCACATGGAAATATTTTGCGTGTCTGCTTGAGGACACGATCTACAGAAATTCCTATCGCAAAAGAAAAAAAAAAGGGGAACTGTTTTTTTTTTAAATATAAACCACATTCGCGTAGAAAAATAAATATATGCATGAAAAGTAAAGTCCAGCAACTTTTCTCTTAGTTGCCGTATCGTAGTGCGCGATTAGTGATGCATAATTCTTTCTCGGTAGTTGGATCCGATGCATCCACTTGAGTAACACCTGCATATTGTTGAATCTTCTGACGAGCAATAAAGTACGATGCTGTAGTGATTGGTCCCCAGGGACTAATAACTTGGCGCTGTTTTATCTTTAATTTTTTATTCCGCTAACCCGTTACTTTCATTCGTTTATGTTATTTGTGGAAAAAGCCCTTGTGGAGAAAGTTCAGTGGACGAATTTATAGATCAAAGATTTACATGATTTGAAAAAAGATAGATATGTATACAGGATTCCTCGAAAGACTGGTTATATTTTTGGAGATGATGATTGTCAGAGACCGGGATTCGAGTTCCCGTGGGGGCAGAGATGAATTTTCTTCCTTGTAATCATCATCTCCAAAAATATAACCAGTCTTTCGAGGAATCCTGTATACATATCTATCTTTTTTCAAATCATGCAAATCTTCGTAAAAGTAGTTACACAAAGAAATTCAATATGTGGCATTAACATTTTTGAATTACTAAATTTATCGGACTCCCTAAACTCGGAATTACTAATTTTTTTTTTTTTTTGAGACTTTTCAGAAGCTTTTCACCTTGAAAAAATGGAAAATACTAAGGAACTCGAGACAGTTTATTTTCTAGAGGTGTCACAGTTTTAGTGGTTTCAATTTAAGCTATAGAGTTGCTACTCTTCAAGTATACTTACATTGTGAAATTGATTTCACTGAATGATTTTTTTCGGAATATCCAACCCATTTTTTTCAATCGTGTTTGAAAAAAAATGCATTAAATTTAATATTTCTTTAAAACAATTTATAGCATTTTCAATTATTGTCAATTTTTTCTTCATTTTGAAAATGTCACTCATACATATATCAAGTTTATTAAAAAATGTAAAGAATAGACAAATTAATTGTGACTTATTAGTTATTAGGTAGAAAAAGGTAAGCGTTTTTTTAAAAGAAAGTGGAAGACCTTATACAATAAAGATTAGAAGCTCTAATCAATGCTAATAAATGAAAACCTATGCATTTATTCATTTATTATGATATCACGTCGGTTGGTTATCGTTTTTTCATCTACCTACGCCTAATATCTATTTCTGTCGATTTTTTTAAGATAAAACAAATATGAAGATATATCAGCAAATATGAAACATTTTTTACTCAGTTTATAAAAATGTGTCACTCTAAAAACTCAGTTTATGTTATGCACTCAACTACCATATAAACTGAGATTTAATTGCTGAACTTTAAAAATTTACGCTGCTTTCAAGATCAGTAGGTATCAAGCCATCTTATCTTTGTCTGATGACAGTCTTGTATAACCGGTCAACCAATAATTGCAAGAGTGCAAAAGAAGAAAACTATTTAAATAAGTAATTTTTTTAATTAAAAATGTAATTCGCATACTGTATGTGAAATCATAAATATGACTGTTGTGATCATAACTTGAATTGAACTTCATTTTAATGTAGCAATTGAGTTCTCAAAGCATTGTTCAACAAAATTTATAGTTCTCAAGCTTTTCGACTTTATTTGTTCGTTAATTTCCGTAATCTTTTTTATGCCACGTTTATTCTATACATTAGTGACATTTTTTAAATCCGCTGTGATAGATTTGTAGCCAAAAGAAGTGTAATTCACTGTTAACATTTCAAAACATTCAGTTTATTTATTTTTCAGACTAGTTTTCATACTTTCAAAAGTTTATCACGCATTTGTTTAAAAAGTATGTAAATTATACTTTGAAAGAAAAAGGAAAGAAATCCAGGTAGAGCTTTGCATTTGCTACCAAGACTTTTTACAGATAAACCAAAGCGTAGATTTAAGATTGAGCATCAAAAATAGTATTTGCACTCTGTATCGGGAGTTAAAAAAAAAAAACCCCGCAGATATGACTTGTAGAACCTCTTTGAAAAGCGAGGTACGTTCAACTCATTTTCATTTCACACAATGGACTGACTCCCAAGGGAGGGTTGCAGAAAAACGTACTAGTCGTTAATTAATGGCTCGTCTCTCTGTGTGTGATATGGTAGTTTTCTTGTGGGTTTATTTATTCTCTACGCTTTCTAGGTGTGTTACTGTATTTAGCTTTTTTTTTTAGTTATTTCAGTATACTGCTCATATGTAGCGTGCATCAAACTTTCGTCTTTATTGGCAAGGTTTTATTTCAACCTGAGAGAGAAAAAAAAAAGTGAAAATAACAACTGTGAAAGTAGGCCCAGTCAAGTAAGGGCCCATTCCTTGTCCTGTATGACGGGGCTGAATCGAATAAGGGCGCTCCTTGCTACGCGGTGCACGTACCTACGTGTGCTTGTATTCTCACTCCGTCCGTATCTTGTCTATTATGTGGGCGAGTTTCTTTCTTTTTCAACATAGAATTTGTAATGAATTGACGTGTCCCCAAAAGTTTTCAGCAGAGAGTACCTACTGATTGGGAATTCCGATCTCGTGGGAGTTGCATGGAGTAGAATCCAAATAATTCCACTGTATCTAACCGGTATATGTACGCTGTTATTTCTTTACGTTTAACTATAAAATGCATTTTTCTGAATGGTTGCGGAATATAGTTTTGTGTGAATTAGAAGTTTTCTTTTCCACATAGCAGTCTAGTACAGTGGAACTTGGTCAATTCGAACTTAGTTAATTCGAATTTTAGATAATTCGAACTTTTACGAGCTCCCCTTGTGAGTTTTCTGTCTAATTTAACGTTAAAATTTCTTGTTTAATTCGATTTTTCTTCAAATGTTTTGGATTATTCAACGTTGGAGGAAAAACTTTGTTTCTTTGGACCAAGTTGTTATACAACAAATCTTTGAGGATCAAAAATACAAATAATTTGGAAATTCTGACGCAATTGCAGCACATTATAGATGCCGTTTTTTTGGTCTTGACTTCTGGTTCGAACTATCGTGATAATTATCAAAGAAAAAACACTTAAAATTCACAAATTACTATCTTCATTCTGTCTGCTGAGCAACGTGAAAAGAAATGTGTAGAGAGTCCTGAAGATGTAAGATGTACCCATGTTTTATGATAGACTTTTGATAAAAAAAACCGAGTACTTCTATCTTTGAACACACTCTTTGTATGCTAAAACGTACGTCAGAATTTAATTTGCTTTCCGCGTTGGATTTATTTTTTTAGCAACTCAGTTCGACAACAAAAACTATCATTGTTGATTGAAAACAGCAAAACTCCGTGATCTGATTCCATAAAAAGCTTATCTGTGCTGAATGAATCCAACAAAAATGCTTGAATGACGAGTGAGCTATTTCAAATATAAATTGTCAGAATAGGAAATGCTAATTTGTGAACTTCAAGTGTTTTTTCTTTGATAATTTAGTGCCCATTTTAACACTGTTCAGCTAGAGTTCTTCGAGAACGTTTTCCACTTGATACGAATTACGTTGTTCGATTTATGGATCAAGAGGCTTACCGTTCAAAATCTAAAACTTTTCATCATCATTTTAAGAGTAAGGAAAGTATCGGAAAGTACAAATTATACAGTAAACAAAAACTGAATTTAGGAAACAGTTTCTTAACTGTTAATCAAATTTTAATCATTTATAATTATTATCCTATGTGAATATTAATGCTTAAGCTGCAATTTGCTGCGATTAATTAAGCTGCGATTAATTGAGTAATTAGAATTTTTGATAATTCAAACTTTTTCCAATGACTTTGGACTTCGAATTAACCAAGTTCGACGGTAATAAGTTCGTCTTAGATACAGCTGGTCTTAATTCGAATTTTGGTTCATTCATCGCTGTATTTATTCGGTTTTGGCTCAAAAAAGCAGGTTCTGGTGTAATTAGTTAATCAGATTTAATTACCATGACAATTGTTTGGCCCTGATGTGACAAAACATACTAATATTTTTCTGTTTAAGAAAGATGTTATGTTTTAGTTTTAGTGGTGTCCGAAGTAAAAGCAGTTTCTCAACCCTGTGATATTTTCAATTTTCACTACTGAAATTCTTAAAATGGGAAGCTACGTTGATCTTTTGTAGATTGAGCCTGCAGCGAAAAATCTGTCAGCGACGCATTTCATTTATTTTTTTCGCATGTATCTCTCTATCTTATCTCTTTTCTATCGCCGGATCAACGTACTTGAACCTCATATAAATCATTTGGCAAAGCATTTACTCGTTAAGTGATAAAAGAAAAGATAAACATCTCATGCAACATTTTCAAGTACGAAATTTTTTTCTTCCAAAAAAAAAAAATAAAAAAAGCAATTATACTTTTCCATCAATATACAGTATTTCATTTGCTGTATGCATAAAATTTATCATGAGCAACGAAAATAGTAACTCATATTAAGAACCGTAAAATTAGTTGGTAGTTGTAGTGACTCAAAAACAGAGTTTAAGTAGGTAGTTCAAAGTCTGATTCCCATTTACATTTACTGTGTAAAGTTTAAATTCTGATAAAAAAAAAAAAACTTCAGTCATATTTTTTTATTCACATAACTTGATTTTGTTTCTTAGGATAATAATATTTATTATAAATGTCCAAACACGCGGCTCGTGCTTGCAGAGAACACAGACCAAAACTGAACTTCATCAGAGGTAATATTTACTGCTTGCCTTAGGGGCGAACGATTTTTTTTTTTTCGCTTCCTTTGGTAGTGAGCGACTAGACGATTTCCATTTCAAGCCCTGCCTTAGGGCGACGGGTTCTAGAAGTAGCCGCCGGTACGTTTAATGGTACCACTTATTTTTGTCCAGACCGGTTACGCTGACGCGGGCATGTCTGGTCATTAAACGAAAGGCTCGAACTATAGATTTGACGTGTGCGTACGCCCGTTACATATGACATTGTAATGCATGTACACACCACTGACACTTTAGCATACGTTCGCTTACTCGTGTTTCTGCGTGTTCCAAGTCATTATGATACTGCATATCTGTTGCCCGAGCCTATGAGTGGGCCCCCATGTTTGCAGTTTCCCTGCGCGAGGATGTCATAAACTGTGAGCTCATAATTTAGATGTGAGGTTCTTTTGGTGAATTCGTGTAAATTACCATCTCTTCCCTCTTCCCACACCATGACATTACAAATGAGATATCTGTTTCGTTAGATACAATATCTTTTCAAGCGTGACAATAACAAGAGAAACGATGCTTCTCTGGGAAAATGTGTACTTATTTTTCTATGTGTTTCACATGTATATATATATTTACCTCATCTATATTGGTTCTCACTAGTTTTATAGCGCACTACCTACTGTAATGTGGTAGAAATGATAATTTTATGAGAAATTCTCCATAATACTTAGTACGAACTTTATCTGAAATTGCAGGGTTATCCATTATGATCGCTAAAACGCAGTGCTACAAAAAGTTTATTACGAAACTAGTAAAAAGCACCTCACTGGTCTGCAGTGAAAGCAAATCATGCAAGAACATTTATGTTTAATATGAGTACTAAGCTACTCCTTCAGTCAGAACATGCTTGTGCATTTCACACATTTCAGTATCATAGGATCGAAATTAATTGCAATTGTAACTGTAAAAATGCGACCAAATCATTATAGATTAAAATCAATTATAATTGTGTTGAGATCAATTATACAACACTAAGCAACATAATAGGAAAAAAATTGGTTGAAAACTAAGATGGACAGCTTCACAATTAAATGAAGAGAATTTAAATCAAGGTGAAAAAAACGGAAGATTTTTTTTATTTTACACTATGTACATAATAGTGTCAGATTCGTAGTTGTCCCCCTCCCTCCCCCCCCCCCGTATGTGTGTGATGCGGCCTCTTCATTCCTCTACTTTAAAGCGAATATGAATTAATCGGGCGCGATGACAGTCATTCTGATGATGATTGATGCGAAAATTGGCTCACTAACGCGGCTGTCTCCTGTTAGCGCGTGTATCCATATTGAATAAAACGTTCGTCAGTCAAGGCTGCAGAACCACGAAAAGAATTTTCGTTAGCTAAAAAAGCATCGGTTAGCCCAGGTATTACGGTAGCTGGTCGTTCACTGAGTTTACGCGTGTGTGTGTGATATACAGGTTTATGCCTAAATAAATTTTGGAAAGTGCTGCAGTTTTCTACAACTCTTGAAAAGTTCAAGAAATTGAGAGTGATTGAATTAAAATTCGCTGGCACAAGAGAGAGACAGAATACCCGTATCAAGGGCGTTGAATTCTGAAAAATGTGCAACTGAACTCTTGAGGTATCACCGAACTTTGGGATACATTTCCCGTATACTGTATCTGAATTACGGCTCACCTAAGAGCTACAGAGTAGGGTATGGAAAAAATGTGATTAAAAAAAAGAAAAATCAGATTAATTAGCTTTAAATCGAAATTTTTTATTTATAAATTAGCCGATCATTTATTTCTAAGCAAAATTAATCATGCTAATCATTAAGCATGCATGTTTCTCGATTAGTTTCGCAAATTTAGTTCAACATAACGAGCAAACTAACAAACAAAACTCTAAGACAAGAAATATGAACATATTATGCCAATAATATGAAAAATCGTGACAACAGAGCTGTAACAGACATCATGTAACAGAGCTCGAATTAACTTCGGGGATAAACTGAATGTGAAAAATGCTTTTATAAACAGTCAACTCACTTTTTTTCACTAATTTACACGTTTTTATTCTTTCACGCAGGCCCGTCATTTGGGGGGTCAGGGGGGTGCCCCCCGGCTTTTGAGAATACACTAAAAATGGTATATATATATATATATATATATATATATATATATATATATACACACACATACATTCAGTACATGTTCTTTGCCCCCCCCCCCCTCCGGAAAAAGTTGAAATGACACACGTCCCTGCTTTCACCCATTCAACTAGTTTTGGTGAAAATGAGCAAGCGCTAGACTTTTCCAATTTTTATATTAACAGTCATGGGTGGATCTAGAGCTCACTGTTGGGAGGGGTGATATAGTTAAATTATTATTATTATTATTATTTTTTTAATTCCCTTTTTTTAATTGCTCTGAATTAAAAAAAGGGCAAAAATACCATACGTCACGCATTTTTGTCTCGTATTTTCTGGGACAGTTTCGGGGGGGGGGGGGTTTCTCCATCCCCGACTTTTATTTTGCAAAAATGCCCCGATTTTCCCCATTTTTTAGCCGAAGTTTTCTTAAATTTCTTATTTAATCAAACATTGATACAGGTAATTTGCAACGGATTTATTGAATGCAATATCATATAGAAGTTTCGAAAATTTCATGAATTATCGCATTTCGCTTGGAGGGAGGCATAGATCAGCACCGAGTAAAACCGAGTATAGAGCAGAGTAAAACTGTATTTATGATGGTGCAACATACATTGTTATTTCCAGTCAACACTTAGGGCATAGAATTAAAGGCTTTCAGGCAAGAATTATTTCCCCACTTTTTTACTACTTATTTCAAAGATACCTTTGTACTAAATCACAAACATGGAAAATAATCAGATGCAGAAGAATGGCTCTTGTCTGTCGTTTCATTTACTTGAAATGCACCGGCCACCAATCTGAAGCATACGTTTGGGATACAATGTTTCTTCAAAGATGAAATCATGAAATGAATCTGCCTTAGCTTTAAATTTCATTAATTTTTATACTTAAAAGTTCTAGAATATTATTCTGTTTTGGAATCGTACAAGCTAATTTTTCAAACTCTGTCAATTTGCTTCAACAAATTTGACAAATCAGGCGAACCGAGTGCCCTGTTGTAAAGCATTGAAAATATTTTATAGTGTAGTTGTACCTAAGTTCATATAGCGCACTATATTTTCCTACAATATATACATGTATACCATACTAGGTTATTTTCACTTGAATATAGTCGAAGTTGAATGGAGAGCAAATGGAATTTAAATTTCGGGATTTTTAAATCAATGGTATATTTAAAAAAAAAAATCAAGTGATTTGGGGGGGGGGGTGGCCTACCCTATAGTATTTCTTTTATCTTCGATACATATACTTACTTTTTTTTTCAAATTATTTTCAGAATTAGCTTGGCATAACATTAGTTTGAGAGAACATAGTTTTTGTTTTTTATTTATTTCGTAAAGATTCCAAAAGGTAAGAACATAGCTGGAAATCGAATATTTTCACATTGGCTCTTACAAAATCTCTATTCCCGAAACAAATTTTCATTGAAAATAATGAAGATCTCTAATCCGTTCTACATCTCCACAGTATTAATAATAGTAAAAAATTCAATCAACAATTTACAGTACCGCAGTACAGAATAGAAATATTTTTTCTTGTGTCCAAGTCAAATACATTACAGTATAGAGTGATGCAGCAATTGGTTTCGACCGATTAAAAACCCCGAGTTACAATCAAATGAGTCTTTTTTTCAATTCAATTTTACCTCACTCTCAAGTTTTTAGCGAATATTTTTAGCTCGTAACTTGAATTACTCGCAAGTCGAGACACTCGTAACTCAATTATGCCAGTGTACTATAGTCTTTAAAAAAAAAAAAAGAAAACAGGAAGCACCACGTATCACAGATCCTTCTTTCTAAAGAATACTTAGTTGGTGAACTTTCACTACTTTTCTGTATTTTCGCGAGAAATCTTTCAACTTTCTTCTGCTCTGATTCCATATTTTTCTCTGATTTTTTTCCCTGTCAGGAAAAAAAAGTTCAGAAATGCCACATTTATGTGACCGATATCTTTCATAATTAGCATTATTAGTTGTATATGTATATGGGGAAAAATATCTTCTTTTTGTAATTTTATATTAAAATAAACTGGTTCCATTTCTATCAAATGTCTAGAAAAATGTTCCATTAATCTAGTTTTCCGACAACATGACAACCGACCGTCTTGGAATATTACTTGTTAAACGGTGCAATTTTCTTGTTTTCTTTTCTTTCTTTCTTGTTCTACCTCATCGCTCACAAAGATAAGGTTTGTCATTTTCGTTGAAATGGTTACGCATGCTGATAATTTATTAACTAGTTACAACTGGCAGTTCTTATTTGAACGTGATTCAAGTAGCGTGTATATAATAGATACAAACACAACAAGAATTTAATGCGATTCAATTGACTGCAGCATACGACAATTTTGTCTGTTAATATTGTTGTTCGACATGCTTTTGTGTTCTAGGGAACACTTGAGTCACAAGAAAAAAAAGAAAAAAAGATCCATCCGTGACTGCATTTAATTATGTTTTACTCGTAACAATGGACGCAGCATTATAATATCCGTGGGTGATTATTCTGAGATTCCAACCAGATGATCTGCTGGATTGAAATGATGTCCTGCGCCGTTAGAGGGTTTGCGTGTTCCGTAGTGAAGATTGTGAAGATTACATTAACTGATATTCCGGAGTGGATCACTTGACACACAGGTTCGTAACCGCATTTCTGGATGAACGTGCTAATTGGTCTCGACTATATGAAACACATATTAGCAGAAAAGCAATAGCTGTCGTGACCGGTGGTTTACTCTTGGTAATTGAGTGCATCATCTAGACATTTAAATCATTTTCAATGCGACCGTTTCATTAATGTGTCTATCAGTTGATTTTTCTCATTACTAAAGCTGACAGATTTGATGAGTCCTAATATGTGTGCAGAAGCTAATCGTTCTGAAGCCTATGGGGTGAGTTTCTGTTTGGGGTGAGTTTGTTTTGGAATGATTGAAATGCTCGTGAAATTTTTTATTCTTAAGCATGGTGTTAGATTTTGGTTTTCTCATCGTATTTCATATGCTACGCATATACTTTTATGGCATGCTTTTATAACCCACAAAATTTCTCGATCGCTTTAATGAAAAAAATTTGATTCTATTTAATTTCTAATTAAACGTCAATCAATTTCTACAAAAAAAAAGAGTATTAGAAAGATAACAAAAAATCAAAATGAAAACTTTTAATTCTTTTGGCATTTAGTTTGCTAATTTATAATTTAATTTATGTACTGTAGGTATAAAATTTCTATTTGATGTAACGAACAAAGAGCAGTTTTATTCTGCTTCATTCATTTGGCTTATATTTTTCAAAACTGACTTTCAGTCGAGCATAGATGTATGCGGAAAAACGAGGTTAACGAAAAAAATTGCATTGCGATTGCAGTTTTTTTTTTAAATCTACTATTCAGTAACAATGTCTGATGTATAATATTTCTTAAGTCATCAAATATTAAGGGTATGTAAAGTGTTAGTAATGGATCTTCATTTTAGGAAGAAAAACTAGCCTCAACAAGTTTCTGAATTATATTTAAAAACACTTATTTTTTGCATAAAATTACCCTAAACCATACACTTAATACATTTGGAATGTAAAGAGATTTCAACGATACAAAAAAAACACAATCTTGTCAGATGTCTATACCTATCCCAACTAGTTTGGATATTGCGCATAAATTGATCCAAAAAGACTCACAAGTGGCATCATGTGGAGGCCACTTCTAGGAGCCCACATTGTAGCAGATTAAGTTGAATGAGAGAGATTTTGTTGCCTGATATTATTTTTGCCTAAGTAACGTAAAGTTTCATCAGATCTTGCATTTCGCGTACATGATTGCTAAACATTGTATTCATTTTCTACGTAATATGTGTTTATTTTGTGCAAATATGATCAGTAGTTCATCTTGTAAAAGAATAACTTGAAAATTCTACCCATGTGATAAGCATACAGGGTGCTTTCACCGTTTCGTATTTCAACGAAATAACCAATTGCATTTTCTGTGCATCTCTCTTCTAACAGATGAGGCTCTATGTACTTATATGGAATTGCCGGGCTTGACATTTCCCAGGAACCATGTGACCATGGTGACTAAAAAATAGGCATTGGTGTTCAAAATTTTATATGTGCGGTTCCTAAATTAGAGTCTGAAGATGAGACAATTTTCGGAAAATATTGCAGCGTGCCTATTAAATGGGAAAAGGGTCACAAAGTCTCGGTAAATTTGTAAGGAAAAACTATCATTTCGAGTCATTTTTATTTAAAAACACAAGCTTGGTTCCTTAGAAATTTGAGATAGTGAATAAATTCTTTTTTGATCTGTTGAGCCATCTGGTATTGTATTGCATGCTAGCAATTGGTATTCATGGTACGCTCATTAGAGTGGAAGGACTTTACTTCACCTTGAATTAGTGGAAATCTGTCTGAATATAACTTGAAACTTTGTTTTTTCGATATCCCTTTTTTCACTATAACCAAATAATCATTATAATTTTTAAATTTATAATATTATATATATATATATACGGAGTGATTATAAAAAAACTATCCCGACATATGAGCCTCTAACTATCATACCATTCACAGAAACTGAATGAAATTTTGGCATAAGGTATTTTGAGATATGCGCTCAAGAATGATATGGAAAACAACAGTGTCACTCTAACAGTTACGGTTACAGTGAGAAAATTCCAAAAATATCAAATGGCAACACCAAGTTTTTTGTATTGGAATGCGATCTCCATACTAAAAAACACTAAATAGCGTTGGAATGGCACCTGTAGCACGAAAATCCCCGGAGCTAGGCAAGGAAAAAGTAAAAAGGATTTGCCGTGCACCAGAGCATTAATGTTCGTTTCATTCGTCACACCGTTTCTTCTGCTGAGATCCCAGCCTGATTAGTCCTCCACAAGGTCATGTGGAAAATTTGTGAAACACAATAAAATGCTTTATTTTATGCTGCTTCTCTGTCCTTATTGGTTGTCCTCACTTTTAGCCTATCTACCGCCGGTGATTTTCATGCTACAGTTGCCGTTCGAACGCTGTTTAGGGTTTTTCACAATGGAGATCGCATTCCAATACAAAAAACTTGGTGTTGCCATTTGATATTTTCGAAATTTTCTCACTGTAACCGTAACTGTTAGAGTGACACTGTTGTTTTCCATATCATTCTTGAGCGCATACATCAAAATACCTTATGCCAAAATTTCATTCAGTTCTGTGAATGGTATGATAGTTAGGGGCCCATATGTCGGGATAGTTTTTTTATAATCACCCTCTACATATATATATATATTGTGCGCACTATTTATTTTTCTATTTAAAAAAGCATTCAAAATAAAATATAAAATAAAAACTTCAAATTACGTATGTTAGTGTGTGCTCATTATATTAATCTTTCTATTCGCAAAACTTTTCGTGTCATTTGGTACAAAATGTTTAAAATACAGAATTGTTTGTTTCAGATTGAGCCACGAGGAAAGGCTGAACGCCATGGGGCTTTAAGAGTCGGCGACCACGTATTGAAGATCAATGACGTACAATGTTTTTCGTTAGCGGACGCAACACAGCTTATTGACTGTGCTTTTCGTACTCTGACTGTTCTGGTTTGGAGGTAAAAATTTCTCTGCATTTTCCTTTTTTTTACAATCTTGGTGAGGCCTGGTATTTCGGCAATTTTAGAAATTTGTCGCTTGGAAAGAAAATTCATATATATATATATATATATATATATATATATTTGGCGCAGCATAACCTTGTGTGATGGTCCTTTCAGCAATAAAAAAACAAACTCCAATCCAATCCGAAGGTGCATGCACCCTCTAATGGTTTATAGCACATATCGCAGCAAATCCGTCGGGAAAATGTGATATTTGTTTTTGGTGAAGTGTTGTAAGCACTCTTTAAAAACATCCTCTACCCGCCTTTGCTATTCCGATTAGACCGCACATTATATGATCAAAAATGTTTGTTTAGGTGTCTTATATCACCTCTTAAAGTTTGTCCCATGAATTTTGAATCACCCTGTACATCAGTAAAGATTATACAAATGACATAATGTTCATTATCCTAACTTGTTAAAACCTCTGTTAGTTTCCAAGATTTGTTTTTGTTCTGATCGTACCATCCGCTTTAGTCGATTCATTGTAAACGTTTCCTAAGGATATTCCTATTTTAGTTTCACATAAAATAAAAAACAAACAAAATAATGGTTAAATACACTCATGTCCATAAATTAAGGATAATGCCAGCTCCGGCAAATAAAGGTTCAGAAACAAAACAAACGTTACTTATTCATAAAGCCCATTTATTAAACAAAAATTAATTATATTGATAAAGAACAAAAACGATGGTGTATGTATGATACCATTCATAAAAACTACGATTTTTGCTCCTTGGAGCAATTGTAAAACATCTCCTTTACAAAAACTTACTATTACATGGTTGGTATGATGGTTAATACATTGTATGTCTCCCATGCGATGAAATACAGTCCGTACAACGCCTAGGCATGCTGAGTATCAAATTATCGATCTGATCTTGGGGAAGATCACTCCACTCAGCAAGCAATGCTCTCCGAAGTTCCGGTACACATGTAGGAGGTGGTTGACGGGCTGCAACTCGTCGGCCAAGCATGTCCCACACATGCTCTATCGGATTCAAGTCAGGTGAGAATGCTGGCCATTCCATACGGGTTATATCCTCAGATTCAAGGCATTCGTTTACGATGTTTGCTCATTGAGGACGGGCGTTGTCATCCATAAACACAAATTCTGCGCCCATGGCACCCCTAAACAAACGTACATGTTGTTCCAGAATGATGTCCGATAAATTTGGGCTTTCATGGTTCCGGTTTGAACATGCAGATCTGTTCTGGAACCCAATATAATTCCACCCCAAACGAGCAATGCTGCACCACCGTAACGATGTTGTCTTGGTGGTAACGGGTACCTGGCGTTCTCCATATGAAAGTCCGACGTGGATCTAACTGACTGCAAGCTAAACCTGGACTCGTCGGAAAACATCACACAAGCCCACTGTGACGATGTCCACATTGCATGTTCTCTACTCCAGGCTAATCGCTGCCGACAGTGAGTTGCCGTGAGCGGAACACATCTGACAGGCCTGCGAGCATATAGACCAATATCTCCCAAACGTCTGTACACGGTTTGCCTTGAAACTGTGGTACCCGTGGCTGCAGATAGCTGACGAGACAGGTCGGATGCTGTGCTCCGTCTGCTTTTTTTGGCAGTTACTACCAAATACCGGTCTTCATTCGGCGTTGTAACTCGGGGGCGAACTGTACTGTAACGTCTACTGACATTTCCGTTATCTTGGAATCGTTGCCAAAGCCTAGAGATGACACTTTGGGCAATTCCAAGTTCCTCGGATACTTCCATCTGAGTACGCCCACATTCCAGGCGGCCGATAATTCTACCATGTAAAAAATCATCCACATGCGTCCTCTGTTCCTTATGGCACTGAGTGCCTTACAGAACTCTTGTGAACAATTTCACTTCTTTGCCACCATTCCTTATATACCCCCCTCTTACACTCTCGTCATTGTGACGTACTATCGGCATCATCTGGTGGCTTCCTGAAATTTGCATATCATTCTTGCAGATGTGTGTGATAATTCTACAGGTGAAATTTTTACTTTAGATTTCGATTTCCGTGTGATTCTGAATTATCCTTAATTTATGGACATGAGTGTAGATACAAAGCTTATGTCAAACATGTAATGTTTTGAGCAGTGCATAAATTATTTTTTGATATCAGAGATCAAATTTGTTAGGTGTTGGTAGTACGAAATCGTTGTTTTTGAAAACAAATTTGGGAAAATGAATGAATAGTTTATGAACTTTCTGTCTTGGGAGGCACAATATAAGTGCGTTGAGATTCAATAAGATTTGAAATGACCAAGAAAAAGAGAAAAATAGTGTGAATCTAGCTCACACCTGCCTAGCAGAGAAACTGATCAAATTTGTATTTCATTCGAAACTGCTCTTACGATATTTTTTGTTACTGTCAGAAAGAAATATAAAAACACAAATATGTTATATGATGTATTAAATTTCAGATAAAATCGTAAAAAAAAATCATTCCATCAATATCTTAAGACAGATTATTATATAAGTCGTTATTTTCAAGACCCAAGTCGTTTCGACTGAATAACTTATTTTGTTCCACAAACATTCATCTTATCAACTTAAATCAGAGGGTTATGAGGTCGGAACCTACAAATTGAAGCCGATTGTGAACGGCTTTGGAGGCATTCATGCTCGAGTTTCGACTCGAGCCAGTCTCGACTTTCACCAAATGAATTAGAGCTTCATATGGTTACCTATATTAATGTTTTGTCCATGAACATTTTTGCTTTATTTCTACTCAAAGAGACGAACTACTTATGACTTCACTAGATTGAAGAATAGAAGCTGAAATTTCAAATATGATATATGTTTGTATTTCTTTTACGCTAGAAAATTATTAATGCAACTTATTATTACCACTGCAAAGAATGGTGAAATTTCCAAAATTTTCATTGATGCTCTTTTTTACTTCTATATCGGTGCACATCGATGTATGTGCATGTAAAAGAAAACCAAATGATTGACAAATCCCATTTGTGGTATGAAAAAAAGATTTGCAGTGTATGACAGAAAACAAATGTGCAATTTAATTCATTTTTGTCATTCGCATTATGCAATGTGTCTAGCAAATCCCAATGGTTCTCTGAAAAAAGCAAAACAAACGCTGTAGATATAAAATTTCGTTCCGTGCCCAGTCCCTCACATTGAAAGTTCAGCCGTTGTTTTTTTTTTTTTTTTTTTTTTTTGAACGCCATTCTTTGAATAGGAAGCCAAACAAGTTTTGTTTTTCTTTGTAAATGTTGAGCTTGGATACTAAAATTTAACGGGTCGACAAACTTCCAACCCCCGAACCATGTCACATACACGCTGCGTCAGATTAAGATAAAAATATAACCAATGTAAGCATATCACTGAACTCTACGCAAGTATGACGTTTAAATTCATAACTAGATCTGAAAAGAAATTCAAAAAATAACAATATTCGTAGCTAACCGTTGCTTATCTTTGCTCGTGCTCAGAGCAAATTTTACACTTTTTTTCTTTATGAAAAGAGCAGAAAAAGAGTTTGAGAGTATTCTTTTCTGTATTTTTGTTGTTTGATTTCATTCTTTTACATAAGATAAAAAGTTCATCGTGAGTTCTATTATCACCAATAGAGCTTAACAGAAAAGTTGAGTTGAAAAAATGATGTATCTAAATTCTTTAGAATACAAATATAAATACTACATAAGAAAATCAAATGGAAAATGCAGAACATACCAGTGTTATGTATTAGTATTTTTCTAAAAGACATGAAAAAATAGGTCAAATTAAAAAAAATTGAAACATACGTACTGTATAGCATTTATGTCATCCAAAGGTAATCACTCTTTGTATTGTTATTTTTGTTAACTTCACAGCACTCACGAAATATCCATAATAAAAATTTAATCGCTAGAATATAAGTTTAGTATTTTTGGATTCATTCAAATTATTGTGATTCATAAAAAAAATTGACAAATACAGATTTGTACAAATGAATTGTTTTTGTGTGTAAAACGTAGTTCAAATATGAATAGGCGAAATCGGTCATTTTCTATGCTCGAGTGCGAATTGTTTTTGCGTCATAAGAATTGTGATAACACAAATGGCAAATAAATTTTAAAATGCCCAAATGATCGTTTGATTCTTTTTGTCGCACCACGATCATTTTCTGCACATGAGGGCTAATTAGACCAGGACCTACAATTTATTGCCGATTCCGAACGGCAGCATTCGATATTTTTGCCTCTTTTTTTTTATTATACTCGCCGAGAGGTTGGCGCACTAACTCCGCGGTGTTGGACTGCAGTAGGAATATTTTTCTGTGGTCATGTTGTCGCCGTTTCTGTTGTACCCTCGCGTCAGAAAAATTTCTGACAGGGTATCTAATTATTATTTTTGTCACCGCGGGAAAACATGATTTTGCCGCCCCCATAACTTTAAAATTCGATAATTTTATAACGGAGCTTTTTCTGTTCCCACCTAAAACTGCCAACCCGCCAAATTTTGCCACCCGATGCAGTTGCCCCCGTGCCACCCTCCAGTTCCGGCCTGACAAGGACAAGTCGGGTATCGAACTCACGACACCTCTAACATCCTATGGTACTTGAGACGAGTATCTTATCGACCTTGGCTGCCACACCCATGACCAAATTACTTTTGAAGAAGAAAAAAGTGACTAATTTAATCGTTTCAAATAATAAAACATATAACTGCTATAAATCGTTCTGACAGAATTATTGGTTGTTATTTGAAAAAAAAAAAGCTTCACTTTTCTAGTTGTGATTGTTTTTCACGATTAATTCTGCGACACAATGAACTATACGTATTTTTCATATCTACGTATTTCGAAATTGATATCATTAGTGATTTCATTCTATTCCATCTCGCCTGGATCCCTGAAGCCTAGTGTTGAAAAAAAAACCGGCCTCTTACCGAGTGAAAAACTACCTTGTCTAAGACTGTATTGCGCTCGCTATTATAAAAAAAATCCGAATATTTGAGAATTTATACACATAAACCGAACATTTTCATCAAGAAAAATACTGATATAAATGTTATGCGTAGAACAGTATAAATGCGATATCCCACGTTTTATATCAAAATGTTCATCTGAATGATCTCTATCGGTTTACGCAGAAATTTGACGTTGCGTACGCATTGAGATACCCTGTATGGTACACTTACTTTTCATTTTTTTATTCAAATTTATTTCCGACATCTGATTTTCATACTCTATCCCATGTGTCGTTAGCAATAAAAAAAATAAATAAATCGAAAATTTAAAAGTTTTCTAGGAAGCACGTAAAGACCAATTTTTATCAAGGTAATTCCGTTTCCTCTTTCGCAAACGACCAACAAAGTGGGTGTTTTCAGCTGTATATCGTATTTGTGGAAATATCTTTTTTTTTTTTTTTTTTTTTTGTGAATAAAACTGTTTCATACGTGCTGTTACAGCCCCTTCCTACCAGAAACATTTTTTTCGTATAAAGATATATCCAAGAAGTATCATCATTCAGGAATAAGAGTGCATTAGCATTTTTACCAGGGACGATACCACTGGGGGAAAAAAAGAACAAATCAAAAGCTGGTTGTAAAAGGGAACTTATGGAACAATGCCTTCTGTGTATTGAATCTCAGTGAACACGTTTGCTTTGCATCATCCATGTAAGGGTTGCGTAGGCAGATATTCATGTCATACTCACGCAATGGCTACTACGTATGCATGTATATCTATGCACGCATGTTGTTTCCGTTCTCTCTTTTCTGCGAAGTCTCTGCCTTTGTGGGGCACAATAAAAAAAGGTTGCGGCATGTTTCTGAAGATCATTTTCCATCTTAAGTTGATGATTCGATCTTCTTTTCTGAGGTTTGATCGCCTGCATTCCTCCATTAAAATCTGTGACTTATAGTTTTCAAAAATATTTAAAAAAAACTTTTCTGTATTCTTACTAAATTCATTTTGTGCTTTATTCTAAAAATGGCGAGATTTTGTATAATATGTTTGTGTGATCAATATATTTACTCGCATAACACTATTTTCAATTTTGAGAAACCCTTTCTCTTTTTTTCTTCATTAACTTTCATTTTTTTCTCTTTAATGCGTTCAATTAAACCCCAGTGTCAAAAAAGCATGCAGTTTAACAGTTTATTTTTAACAGTTTTAACAGTTATAACACGGGTTCTCAAACCGTGCGCTGCAAAGTAGGGGCACCGTGAAGCGGCGTTCCTGACAAAGGTTTTTCGAAGCGATTGTTTGTTAAACTATTTTGGGGAGCCGCCGATAAGCCTTGATTGGGGTGGGCCGCGGGTGAAAAAAGTTTGAGAACCCCTGGGTTATAACAATCACTTGATGGTTCTCTGGTATAACTATAGTAGAGTATTGATAATCCGAGGTGAACGGGACCGAGACCACTTCGGATTATCCGAAAAGTAATAAAAAACGACATTATAAGTGGGGGGGGGAGGGTGAGTAACCTACTCTTACCTGTTTCGCCCTTAATTTATTGGCTTAATTTATTCATTACACAACTGCCAAGACCCAGTGCCGCCTTAACGCATGGGCCAAACCCGGGCACGGCCCGGAGGCCTCAGAAGAAGAGGGGCCCCACAAAAATGAGATCCGTTTGAAATTTTCTAGAATTTGCAATGTAGGGCCTCAAAAGAACCATTTGGCCCGGGGACCCATGACGCTCTTAAGACGGCCCTGCCAAGACCAATGGGCTCCAGCCCCGGGGACTTGATATGAATGTTATTTTTTCCTTTTTCACTCAAAGCCTGTGTAAAATTATGGTCAACTCCAGGGTAACGACCAAGAAACAAACTTTTCGAAAAAAAAGATTTTGAGAAGGAATTTCGAAAAATTTTAACACCTTGGATTATTCAGAATCTCGAACTATGGAAACTCTACTGTATAATTAAGACTTTCAAAGAACGATGAGATTATTATTAAAAATCTGCTTTTGAATGAATATCACTCACGATTTATTTTATTAGTACGATCGTGGAAACAGAACACTGAACCTCATTGGGAGTATTTCCACTGTCAATTCTGAGAAACTTTGCAGCAGTTGTTTCTCCTACACTTTCCAAATTCAATTCATAGAGAAATACGAATTGTGAGACATAAATCCCATTGGTGATGCATTTTACCAAGTCATGTGTGTCCATGTTGGACCTTTCCGAAAGACAATAACTTTTTAATTTAGTTAATGAGTGCTTAACATTCAAATTACAAACACCAAATGTTATCTCTTTGTAATTTGCATTGAATTAACTAGCAGTGTTGAACGTATAAATAATTGTTTTCTTCGTTTCACACGTTTGATCTATTCTCGATAGCAATAATATAATGCATATACCGTACAATTTTCTTTCTATCTTTTTTGGCATTATACGCGTATTCTCGCTTCATTCAAGTTTGAGCTGCAAAAATGAAATATCGATGCATTATCATTTCCCCCTTTCAAAATTTCAGTCCGGCTGAAAAGTTTTTCTTAAAAGAAAATAGGTTTGATAAAACTCATACAGCTATTGATAATAAAAAAGTTGATGTTTTTTTTTTGTCTTATGTTTATTTTTTTTAAAACAACCTGTTTTACCGCATTGTTTTGTTTTGTCAGTGCTGAAATCTATGAATCTATGATAGATGGGAAAATGTCACTTTTATTGTTGTCGTCATTTAATATTTTTGCAAAATTTTGCTCATAGTCCATGAAATGTCAAACTACTATTGGCTAACTCGAACCGAGTTTTGTATGAATTTTGATGTATTGACTGGGTTGTTTGGGATATAAGATATAAGTTATATATATATATCTGTGTGTGTGTGTGTGTGTGTGTATGTATGTATGTATGTATATAAGTGAAGCTTATATAAAAATGCATTTTTCTTCATGAATGAAAATATAATAGCGTATTTTTGCCGCTCGAGTACCATAACTTAAATTACGAGGCTTAAATGATGATCAGGAGGTCCATTATTATTGTTTCGGGACAACTTTCTAACAAAATAATGTCATTGCTACATTTATGTTAAATTCAAAGATCAATTTGTTAAGTGAGTTTTTTAAATGGGATAAAGACGTGTAGCAAATACGTACATTATGCATATATGCAGATCCAAAATGAATAAATGGTGTCGGATCTTATGTTTTTATCCACGAAACACAGCTTCATAACAGTCATGGTACAGTTTGATTTTGCCTTTTTTTTTCTGTTCGTATGAATTAGAAAACTTGAAGCGTTAGCACTCAATTTTCGCTTTATCTTTATTTTACTTTTTTGCACTAATCTTTTGAATAATATTGAAGTCTTGATGACTGAAAGAACACAGATAAAAAATCAAATTCAAAAGATTGATCTAGAAGGAAAACGACATTACATATAGAAAACTCAACTACCCTTTAACCATTTGTATTTTGTTTAAAAAATAATAATCACGTCCTATATCATAAATCATGTGTGACATAACAAAATTGTTTTACAATTTTTTTTCGATATTCTATTCTATGCTTGATAGAATGTGATGTCAGTCGTGTAAATTCACATAGTTAGTCTGTTGGTGGCACTGTACAGGTCAAGTCTAATAAATAGTCCACTTTGGTCATTATACATATCTTCTTTTTTTCTGCCTTATCAAAAATCAAATATTACCTTACTCCGTTTTCTTTTATTCATTGTCAGCAAAAGCAGAGTTTCGCTTGTAAAATAAATAAGTTTGCGTTGTGAATATTCGATTTTGGTATCCGTTTTCAGCTTTTCTCATGTACTTTCAACCTTAACGAGTTCACTTGAGAAAAAAAAATTGTCACGTTCTTACAATTTCACTGTTTGTGCCTGTCACTTTAGCGTAGCAGTTTTTTTTAACATTCAGCCCTTTCCATGACTGTTCTGAAATGCAAATCTCGTTTCCGAGATATCTGTTTTTCCTCCCCGTCATCATTTTATCGCACTGCAGGACAATGTGCGTGAGTGATGTATGGCTTCGAGACATAAATAATTTTGCAGTTGCTACTTCTGCTCTGAAAAGCAGCGGGTGTCGCTGTTTCTATGTATATTTATGTATTTACAAGTGTCTGTACGAATACAAAAAAAAAGAGAAGAAGAAGAAGAAGATAGGAGACGAGAAAACCTGAGTGTATCAAGATATGTATCACTTTGAATTGGCGCATGCCTTCACGATGGAATATCCGTCTTTCCTTTTTTCTTACTTAATTCGGTCCACATGCCAAGTACATATTTTACTTTCTTTACCTACAAAATAGAAACTCAGAAAACATTGTTCGTGTTTTATTGGTTTTGTGTGTGTGGGTAACTTGTTCGATTGCACCTGAAAAACGATAATTAATCGCTTTTTTTAGAGATAATTTATTTTATTACAATTCATCATATTGTCCACTTCATGGAGAGAGAAAGAAGATGATATCGCACTGTGATGAGTCAATGACCAAGCTTCAGAAGTACAGAAATTATAGATTACAAACCCAGAGGTTGGTGCTGACGCTTGAAATTCAGTCTTGCCTTGTATTGGGAAATCTATTAAATATATGCGAGAACACAAGATTTATATGGTCGTTGATCATTGAGTATGTTTTAAACAATTATACAAAATATTAATTTTAAAATGTGTGCTCTGAAGATGACGATGTTTCAGATGCTATTTGCATTTTCGGATGCTACGGCATTAGATTCGTTTTTCTTTATTCATCAGTTTTAGGGTACGCAATCCTTGCAGAACAATAGGGCTGGCATTTGCAGCGTTTCGTTTTTAGCTTCGTAAATTAGATGATCAAAATATCACCTAAGTTAATCTGCCGAAAAGGATTCACATCATTACATCTTCAAGCCTTAAGCGTTTTTGTTTGTTTAGTTTTTTCTTCTCGCCAGAGGAAATCAGCCGCTGGATCTGACAGCTCAGCCAATTGACGCTTGTAAACAATGGGTTAGGATGCTAATTGGACATTCAAATCGATAACGATTAAGAAGCTCGTAAAAATGGGTCTCAAGTTATAATCGACCTTGTCATTTCTTTTGCTTGGTATCGGATTAGCTTGCGTGTTGAGAGCACGCGCAAAACGCGTCTAACGGGAACGACCGGAATCTCTCGAATGAACGAAGATGGACGCGTGGCTACTCGAAGACCGGGTGTTCGTCTGGTTGGTTATTATTATTATGTATTTTTTCGTTCTTTTCTTTTTCTTTTTACCAGCCTTTCTTGATCTTGACCCCTCTGGTCTGCAGCGCCGCCGTGAGAACAACTTTTTTGTGCAGAAGAGAAGCAGGGTCCTCACATCAGAGGCCACCAGATGAGGCTTCGGGGCAGAAGTCGCGGCACAAGGTTCAATAACTTGTGCACCAATCTAATCGGATCTAGCTGCATGCAGTTGGTCCTCCTCTCCCTTTCCTTTCATTAACCCTCTCACCCCAGATTCAAAGACGAAAAAAGAAAAGGAAAAGATAGAATAAGTATTTGTCCCGAAGACCCACGGCTACGCACTACGTGAGCAACTGCCAACGTCTTCGATTTTGTGCGCGACAAGCATCTGTAATGTATATAGTATACCTATAATACAACTCGGCCGAAAGATTTCTCCTACCACCTTTCAATACAGCAAATCACGCCTGCTGGAATGGTTTCCTCCTCCATTGTTTTCATTTCCGTAATAGTTAGTTCCTTTCCACTGCACAAGCTTGTCGTAAATGTGTCTGAGTGTGCGGTTGGCACTCAGTAGATATTTATTTGTGCGGGTAAAGATAATAGCATAACCAGTATTTTTTTTTTCCTTTTTTGCGGTAACCCGATTATAGGCGTTCATATTTCTGATTGCATAATGTGAAATAAGAGAGTATATCATTCACCTTTTTATTTTATTTTCTCCTCCTGTTTCCGATCACACAATCGTGAGTGATGATAGTCATTTTTAGCGGTTGATGATCTGTATGTACTACCTTACTGTTATGCACGAAAACAAAAGTGTGAAAGGATGGGATTTGATTCACTTTTTCACTTTTTAATTTAGAAAACAGAAATAGCACGTGAAATGCAACATGGAGTGTAGGTTGTTATTAATGTCAATAGGTGATGTATCGACATACGAGGGCTTTTTCAAAAGTGAAGACCATTTGGCTATGAAGCAAAAATAAAGAATTTGATTGTGTCACGCATACGCAATAACTTTAAATGGTTCTTTTGTCATATAAAAGAAACTTTTTTAATTGCGCATCACACACATCATTGATTTTCATGTAATAATGAGTGATGATGAGTGAGAAAATGCATAGGCCTACCAACTTTGTAGTCCATTAATTTTTTAATGCAAAAGGACAAAATTCACGAAATTCACTATATTCTCAAATGAGACAATTGAAACCATGTTTTGGGCCCAAAAGTATGTGCTTTTTTACGAGCTAAATGGAGTGATGAAGTATATTTAAAGTTCTGATTCATAATTCCCTTCAATGCCAAAAAAAACTCAATTTGCGCATACTTTTTTCCAGGTCCAATTTACGCATACTTTTTTCCAGGTCCAATTTACGCATACTTTTTTCCAGGTCCAATTTACGCATAATTTTTCGTTCGAAAATTCAACCTTATTACACCTATAATTATTTAGGTCTTATCTATTAATGGAAGCGAAAATTATTCTTCCAGACATGAATTTTGAATTTTTTTAGAAATTGGCAAAAAAATAGTTTAATTTCACTGGATTTTCTATTTATCTTAGCCAAAAACTTCGAAAATGGGCGCATTAATAGTGCTAGGAAGCGATAAGTTGTCGAGTCATTACAACCAAGGTGATAAGTTTCCAAATTGGCAAAGCTCAATATGCTAAAGTCACACACTTTATTTCAAAAATAGCACCTGGTATTTCCACTTGCCCTAGTCTAGAAGGCTTCGTACGTCGAGGGTCACGTGATCACAACCAGCCCCTCCTCAACAGTTATTCTTTTTCTCTCATTGCAGGCGGGGCAGCTTTAACGAGTTTGAGGGCCAAGGGCCCAAACTTTTAAAAAGAGACAAAAAAAAAAAATGTATGCACACGCACATCAATGAAAACCTTCAATAATTTTGGAGCCCTTGTTTGACTCAGGGCCCACTACTTGAGATACCAGGTTCTTTATCCCTTTACGAAAAGGAAATTTTTGAAAACATGAGTGTGTCAAGGAAACAGTTATTTTCCGGATATTATGCTGAGGTGAGCTCGAAAAGAAAAGTCATCACGTCTCCGCCGGGACTCGAACCCAGGCCCTCTTGCATACCGGGCAAGCATGCAAGAGGGCCTGGGTTCGAGTACCGGCGGAGACGTGATGACTTTTCTTTTCGAGCTCACCTCAGCATAATATCCGGAAAATAACTGTTTCCTTGATATCCCTGGCTGAGAAAAAAGCCATCTATATCTCACATGAGTGTGTGTTTGTTAAGTATTTCACCGGCACGATCGATTGAGCTCGGGCTTAAAGGGTTATGTGAGTTATATTAAATGAAGACATGCAAAAAAAATGTCATCCTGTCAGATCGATGGATTCTATTAGCCGTAGATAAAATTACCAAATTAAGCTCTGGAGAAGTTACTTTAAAAACTTCAACAATTTGAAATATGTTTAGTTTAAGGACATCACTTAAAACACGAAAAAAATTGGCAATTCATTTGTCATGTCTTGTAATATTAGTTATGAATAGATGAAGATAAATCTAGCAGATGCTTGATACACGCATCGAAAAGTAAAAAAAACTGATTTTAAAAAACATGTAAATTGTGTTGTAGAGATATTTGAAAGCAATCGAAAATTCCATGTAGGGAGCATTATAATACTGACAAGTCCAATAATTTCATTAGATCGATGGTCACAAAAATCATACGAATGACTAATAACGATAACAGAATAGATCGATTTTTAAATGTGGTTTAGAATGATAAGACCAGCAGAGAATAATAACATTTTTATCAGAAATGTTCAACAAGAGTACCCTAAATATATTATAGAAGTTACTTCTTAGAAACTGCGACAAATTATAATCTTATTATTGATATGAGAGGTAATATCGTTGAGCAATTATTGAAAATTAATCAAATTTATTTTTCATTAAAACCATAAAATTGGTATCTGAAACATCTAATAACTATAAAAATAATAAATAATAAAACAAAATGTATGACGGCCATTTTCCATTATCTCTTTTTCCTTCAAACTAAATTATGAGATAATTGTCTCATAGTTGTCACGAGTCTTATTAAGCAAAAAACCTTCGTCTTTTTTTCTATTATTATGCAAATTGGTTTCGGGCATTTTGAGAAATGTCAGCAAGTTCAGAAAAAAATAGAATTGGTATTAAAAGAAAATAAAATATGATTAATTTGAAAAAAAGATTTAATTCTTTTGGTTGGAATTAAATGGTCGTTTATTTGAAGAATATATAAGTTCTTATGTGTTTGGCATTATAAACCCGTCAATGGGTAGAATAAAAATTAATGACCAGCTATTTTGTTTTTTTAGATAAAATATTTATGAATTTCACAATAGTTAATAAAATAAATAAGTCTAGATTCCCACTATTATACAGGCTGCCCCAAATTGTTTGCACAGTGGTTATCGCTGTAACCGTTGACTTTCGAAACATACTTCTAATTACAAAAAGTTTTCAAATGACGAGCAGTTACTTATAAATCTCTAAATTTGTTTGAGGGGTCGTATACATGAAGAAATGAAGAAATTACCTTTCTATACAGTCCCCGTGTACAATCAAAAGTGTGTACACAAATAGAAAGTTGTTGCCCTGTCTCTCTGAGTCCAACAAGAAAACTTCCACGTTTCTAAGTGCAGTATTCACTGAGATATTCGAATTAGAAAAACGGAGGAAATCTGTTAAAAAAAACAGCGTTAAATGCGGGTAAAATGGTTTTTACAGCGCAATAACTTTCCATTTGTGTTTTTGATTACACGGGGACTATAAAAAGTTTATTTATTTATTTTTTCATGTATATGACCCCTCAAATAAATTTTGAGATTTTAAATAACTGCACGTGATTTGAAAAGTTTTTGTAATTGAAAATATGTTTCGAAGTCAACGGTTACAGAGATATCTGCTGTGCAAACAATTTGGGACAGCCTGTATACGAATATGCTGACAGGAAAAAAAATCGAATTTTTTTATCATGTATTTATCACTTTCCATAATTTGATTGTTTTGATAAGAGTTCTTTACGTTTTTGTTGAACTATTCAGCAGCATTGATTGCTAGTAGTAATGGCAATGTTAATATAATTAAATAATATAAAAATGAGATGATTGTGCCGAAGATATATGTTACTCTTTTGATTTCTTGTTGCTTGAACTTGAAAAACACACGCACTTCATTTATGAGGGAGGAGAAAATGATGAGCGAAATGTATCATTATCACCGTATTATTACAAAGGAGTTTTCCCATTGACGTTCACGCTAATGATTGTAGCGATCATATAATCAACTATATATATATATATACATTCGTTTAGTCTGCCCCCTTTGATTATACTGTAAAAAATGGGATGTAATGATTCTTTTAATGATTGAATAGTTGGTCATTTGATAAATGAATATTTGATTTATTTCAAAATGACTGCTATTTCAGGTATTTAATCAAGTCGGTTTTTTTTTCACTGCAGTGGTTTGAGCTTGTGCAACTAAATTGTGAAAAATGACAGTTATTTTTAACTGTTGGTATAAATGATCTCAGCCTCATTTATTTTTTATATTTTAGTTCTTTTATTCAATATCATAAGAAATGGAGATCCCGGCTAATTTAAAAATCACAAGGTGTACCCAATGAGATTACAGCAGGGGTTCTCAAACTTTTGCCATCCGCGGCTCCCCGGAATATTTTAGTAGGCGTTTTCAGTTTCATAAAAGAATCACTTTAAAGCATAAATAGGCGAACGTATGAATATTTCCAGCTAGCCACGACAAACACTTTGAAAAACATTGGATTACAGAATATAAAATAAAATAAGAAAATATGTTCTGCTAAAACTTTGTAGTATTACCATAGAACTTTTTTAATCACGCACTGGATATGCTTAAGCTAACATGGATGATAGTTTCTAAGTCTTTCGCAATGTTTTATTTTGTACAGTACGTTGTTCTTATTATTCTTACGTACATTAATGCGAATAATATGTGGAGCTTTTCTCTCATTCCGATCATTCAAGATTGCCATGATTACTTTTCAAACTAGTGGGCCATGAAGAAATCTGTGATATCCGCTGAGTAACTTTCGTTCAGATAATTGTATAATCCTGGGTGGCTAAGTAAAAAAATCATCGAACCATATTTTAAAACGCCATTTCATCAGCCTACCTCTTTATTGAAACATCTTCGTGATGTTATTTCATGACAAATTATCTGTTATCATTAATTTTAGATATACTGTATATCAGTTATTGATGATTTTGTCGTATCTATGTGGAGGATTCCGATGCGTATCGGACTTCATACGGTCAAACATCATTCGCACGGTCTCATGAAATGACTTCTCATAGTACATTCACCAGGGTTTTTCTTAATATGTTCAGCCAGTGTATCCATAATAAATCAATATTTCTATCATCGTTAGCTGAGGAAAACGTCTTTCAGAGTTCAATTTTGCGTGAACTTCATATCTCTCCTTTCTTTCTGATTTAGAGCTTCCTGAGCCAATACATCTGTGACTAATTTTGATAGTTAAATGTATTTCCCATAGGGTACTGTAAATAAAAAACAGTCACTTGTTCAATGATGCTGATCAGTTACGATGTGAATTGTAAAAATTTGGTGAAGACCTAGAAGTTCTTGTCGTAAACAAATCAGTGACTCGAGCCACCGAAACCAATTCCACCCATCAATCAACAACCGAAGTTGACAAGTTCAGAATGTATGAAAGATCTGATTAAATGAGAGAGAGAGAGAGAGAGAGAGAGAGAGATTAGCTTCGCAAATACAAATTTTCAACGAATTTACTTGATCAATGAGATTATAGCTGCGTATTGTCAGGTCAGAATGAAATAAAATGTCAACTATACGAATTTGAATTACAAATCTCCTCAAAATAACGATAACCTTCCCAAGAAAAAAATTTGTATTGAAATTATAAAAAAAACTATCTATCAAATAGATACTTGTATTTATGATATACGTTTTCAAATAAAATTAGTGACCAAGTAGTTGGAAATTCCTTCCTGTATAGTTATTGAAATTCCAGCTCGGGAAAAAAAATTACACGTCCATCGATTCATTTCAAATTCTATCTTTCATTAAATAGCAATACGGTTTTTTTTTGCCACGTTTTCAGAAGCTGTCAGTTATTCTGGGCACATAAACAAAACATTTTCAGCTTGTAGAACGTATTAACCCACGAACTCTTTTTTTTTTCCACTCATTGTAAAAAAAGGATGGTCTTGAGAATTTTTTCTTCCATACATACTCACCTTCATACATACTCGTACGTACACACACATGGTTCATGAACGTCGAACTTTCTGTTGGTTAGTGAGAGACGTGACGAGATTTCTTCCATGCGTTTTCATCGTGTCCGTACGTAATTGCACCTTTCTAGATTCATGCTATATATATATATATATATATACATACTTTCTTTCTCCATACTTCTTTCAACTCAGTTCATCTGCCTTCTCTGCCAATTAAAAAACGCAAGACATACTTTAACGATGGAATTAGTTTCGAACATACGTAAATGATTTTCAAAAGGGAACGTTTCCACTTTTGATAAGTTTACAGTAGAAGTAAAAAACAAAAGTAGAAAATAGCCCAACAGGTACCATATAGAAACGGTAGAATAATATTTAAATGCAGTCGACGCTCGTTATAACGACCCCCGCCCGTTACGGTGACCATTCCATTACAACGATCGGTAGGATAAGTCTCAAATGTTTTCATAAAGAACTATCATGTATGTTTTTCTTTCGATATAACGACCACCCGGTCAATTTTTGACGAAACGACGGAGGACGTTATAACGAGCTTCGACTGTATTATGTTTCTTGATCAACATTCAAAGGAGTTTTCTACATTTCAATTTTGGAAATGAAAAATTTTGAATGAAAAATTAGTAGAAATGTTACCTTTAGATTAAACTTTTAGCTGGCCAAGTCTGAAAAATTGGAAATTTTTACGTCACCGGTTGATTCCAGAAAGTTTTTTTTTCTTCCTGATTTTCTTCCTGAATCTTCCTAATTGACTCACAAATACCGCATAGTGATTGGATGTGAGGCATATAAATCGCCAATTCTGAGCCTGTCATTTCTTTTCCTCACATCTATGATACTGGCACGAGCAGGGAATTTTTTCGCTGAATATTCTGTGGGAAAATGGACTACTTACTGACGTCACAAGCAGAGTGCGGAGGCCTATATCTAGGAGGTGCTGAATGAACACTATTGCAAATCCAATTGAGCTCATCCCAAAGATTCAGAAACCGTTGAAAAATGAATTTCTAAAAAGAATGAAAATGTTCCCTTTTGAAAATAAATTTTCTTAAATATCCATAAGGATTTCAATTTTTTCTTTAACTTTAACTCGTCACAATTAACTCTGTTATGACTGTTTTTTCTTCAGATAGGAATTTTATTAAAATACGCACTTCAAAATTTTTTGAGGAAATGATATTGTGAACAGGAATTAATTTTTAGAATGCATTGCATGGTAGGTATAAAGAAGTGATAAATGATGGATTGAAACCAAAAGCACAACATGATTTCGGCATAGAGGCCATTCAAGTATTACGTAAGGAGATTTTCAGCCATTTTTGACCCCCCCCCCCCGTCAGCAAAATTTCGTCAGCAGCTTAGAATATTTAATATCTTCAAAAAGGGGTGGTTGATGACGTAAGCAACCTTCAAACCCCCCTCCCCCATTGTCATCAAAAGTCAGCAAATCCGAAACCCCCCGATGCTGACGTAATATTTGAATGACCCCATACGGAGCGATTTCTTAAACACCCAAGGAGTGGCCATTGGAATAACAAGGAATTTCTACTTACCACTCGTAAAAGTACCCACTCGTCACGTGGCTAGGTGCAGGAAACAAAAAGCAACCCTGCATGCGCGATCTATGGTTATATTATATCTATGCATTAATTACAAAGGTTGAATAATTTTTCATTCAGTTAGAATTAATTTTATCAAGTCTGCTTGCGGGCCACCTACACCATCGTCGTGTACCATAGGTTGAGAAACACTGTACTAAACTGTATTCTTATGTTCCATAATTCTTCTATCTATAATTACAATGAATTGAAAGAAAAATCAAGATGTAATCGAATATGATTCGAGATTATGAATTTTTGGAAAGCCATTTATCTGCTGATACACTCTAGAACAGCAAAGACCCAATCTTGAACTGGTTGAGATTTATTTTTTCCGTTTTTTATTTGTATTAATTACAGGATGAAATATTCAATTCCCTCTATTTGAGAAATATGAAATGACCGATGAACACAGAATGATATCAGATTAAATTATTGTGAGCGAATATCAAAAGATGGTCAGGAACAAAAGACGAGATTTTGCGGGTTTTCAACCACCTTTGTGGTCATGAAAGCATCAACGACGATCTTTTCCCAAATTAATTACATCCTGTAACTCCCTTGATAAGGAACGAACTCGCGAACATTGGGCGGTTTAAAGACTTTTTTTACTTTTTTTTATCGATACTTCTCATTTATAATAAGCAATTCTCTACTATTATTATTATTTTTTTTAAATTCTTAAAAATATACATATCTTTAGCTTGGTCTCAGGATTGACCGTAGCAATTTACGCGTGTTCGTGATAGACATCTGTAAATCATCATACCACGGCATATATAAATGACTTGCCCAAGCGCCGTTTTCTCTACTAAAGCGTGACTAACGTTTTTCGTTTCGGGGCATTCACGTATACGATCTTATTTAGCGCTTATCTGTGAATAGATGCAAATTTTTCTTTTTGCTGGAAGAAACAAACAGATAAGAATAAAAAGATGTTTATGAAAATCTCGTATAGAAAGAGGAAGTTTCGAATGTGCATCGGTCACCGATTACACTCGAGCACATTTTTAGCACATAAATTTTGACGGGCGTATGTATGTGTCCCGGGTTTTGTTTTCTGACGAAAACCATAGCGGTGCTATAAAGCCTTCAAAATTATTTGCTCATGATCTGGCAACCGTCACCCATATTGTCGCCCACCTACTTCTAGGCGGTTTGTTTATAAGCTTTAACTTGATCGTACATTTGTTTTAACATATAAATAAATATTTCTTGTGAAAGGCATTGTGAGGAAACACGTTTGAAATATGAACAAAAAAAAAGAATATTTGTTTTCCCTTTTCTCATAAAGCACATGAAACTGCGTGAATTACATATAAAAAAAGGCATTCGTTCTCTTATTTAGGAAACGTCAATATATTAGTCTGGTGATGCAAAATATTATTTCAGGTTTCTGACACACACCATCTCTCTAATTCTAATATATGAGGGGGTTGACGTCAGAGTGGTATAAGTAAATAATCCTCCTTTTGAAAAAGAAGGTATTACTGAAAGTGTTGTCAGGGAGTCCCATGTTAAAAATTTTATAATTTCACAATGTAGTAGCGAACTATTGAAGCTGAGAAGTAGTTAATTTTTTTCCCTCAACAGTTTAGCACGTCTAGATTGAATTTCTGAACTTGAGTCAGAATTGTTGAAAATCGACTTGCACCACCGTGACTTTAACCCTTTAACTGGCACATTGACAAAATATCTCTCCTCTTTTAAAGCCCTTTATTTTAAGCCCCATGCTCAGATATTTTGTGGAGTTGATTTCTCAATGGAGCACTTTTCCTACATCCCTTAGTTTGCACCCGCTGAAAATCAGAAAAAAACCTACTTCATTTAAGAAGATATGACATTTTAAAAGGGGTTTTGCAATTTCTGCTGTGCCGCTTAAAGGGCTAACCCCCTCATGCTACAATCTATATTTATCGAATGAAGCTAACAATTCTTATGTAAGTCATTTTTTTTTCCATTCATTTCTTCTGTTTATATGGGAGACTATTTTGTTTTTTGTCGACTCTCTTTTTCTAAAAAAAATAATTGTGATCATTTTATTTGATCGAAGCAGTAGATTTTATTTTTTCCTTTATGTTCCTATCCAAAATCCCATTCTGGTGACAATGTTTCCCTTTGAATTGCAAACGAATCTCTTTTTTTTGAGTAATCTGAACAATAAAAAATGAAAATGAAACTAATCAAAAGCCTGCGTTTCTTGTTCTTGAACTTTGAAAACGCTCCATTTGCTTGTGCGTTCAGGATCACAGAGCCTAAAATATTTTATTTTTCGTTCAGATGTGTCATATAGGTGCATTGTAACCTATAGGTTGATGTTGACCCCACCCTTTATGTTATTTTATTTCAACTGCAAGATATTGAACGATTGCTCGTCTGAACGACTCAGTTAACGATCCGTAAATGCAGATTTGAAAATTCAAGGAAAACTGTAAAAAATATATGTCAAAAAAGAATTTTAAAAGACTTTTTATTTTACCCATCGCTCCTTATGTGTCACTATGGAATAAAATTGCAATGATTTTTTGGTTTATTTTATTCCCATTCATTTTTATGGGAACCATCGCAGTCGGCTGATGTATGTGAGCTGTCTCGTGTTGATAGTTGCGTGGATTCTACGAAAACTTACTTTTAGTAGATCTAGTCACCCGTCACACCAAACCACCAGAAAACAGCACATCCGTCACACCTAGAGGAGTCAAGAATACTTATTTTTAAGTAGCTCATTCCACGTCCCTCATAGTGAATTATCAAGAAATGCCATTTATTTCAAAATATGACTGGCTATATTACCACGATTTTTTTTTTAACACCAAAGCGTGAGCGCATAATGCAAATAATGGTGTTCAAGCAACAGACATTAAAAAAAAGTAGTATAACATCCGTTTTGAAATTTACCTTCGGAAGTAAAAAAAAGCAATATTTTCCATTTAGCTTTAGAATGCGCAAATATAAATATGAGACACAACAGGGAGGAAATGGTGCTTTCATTATACAATAAGTGAAATTTTTCGGCAATCATCTAATAAAAAAAAGCAATCGAAAATGTTCATTTTTATAAGGAACTTTTCAAATATTAAAACGCGTAAACAAATGTTGAAATATGAGTAGTACGTTATCAGTTTAATCCATGGACGGCCACCGCCACCCACAAAAATTTGCCAAAAAAAAAATCAAAAGTAGTTGGAAACTGTTTGAACATATAGAGTTGCCTTTTTTCATACTGTTTTTGTATATCGCTTCAAAAAAGTGGTGGCAAATGAAGGCACTCTCTGATGTCTGATCAGCACACAGATAAGGTTCAAATTTAATACCATACAGTGCATCGAAGTTTCAAAAAATATGTGTTTAAGAATTAAATTTTCAAAAGGGGAAAAAAGTAGGACAGGAGCATAGGCACCGGAACCTAGGGGCTGAGGCCATTTGAGCCCCCCTCCCAATAAATTTTGTACCATATACACGGAACGACCAGCAACTATCAGCCCTCCCAATGTTTCCTTCATGTCGGCGCCTCTGGACAGGAGTGCACTTTTACAATTTGATCAAAATATGTTCAGATATTAAATACTGACTGTAGAATATTATCTCATCGATGTTGGAAAAAAAACGGGGGCACGCGTGAAAATGTAGGAGTTGAAATGCAGGAGAAGGATTTGCGGCCCGAGTTAAGGTTAAACTTAAAAAAAGGTTCACCCCCACCGGTGTAATCCAAAAAGCTGCTGCTTTACTAGCACAGAAAATAAAATATAATTTTTATACTCGTAAAGTTTCTTGGGTTCATTAAGCTATTTTCCATTTAAGAAGTGGTTTCTTCAAAACTCACGATTTTTTAGTATTTATTCGAAAAACGCATGGGTAAGAAATTTCTAACTATAGCAGGATCCCAATATTATCCAAGCCTCGATTGATTGAGTTTCAGGTTAAATGCGGTACTTTTCGTAAATCCAATTTAAAAATTAGGTTCAGTAAAACGACATGCTAAAGACCTAGCGTCGTGACGAACTCCTTTTCCAAATGTAAAAAAGCTCCACCCGCTATGAATTTTAAAGGAATGTTTTTCTTAAAATAGGTGATATTGTCCTTTGGGAAAGGTCCTTGAACGGATCAGGGGTACTCTAGAAGCTACAGATACAGCATGAAATTTTATATGTTGACATAATCACAGGGTGATAAGAATTTGATTCTTCTTAGGAAGTCAATTAGAAAAATAAATTTGAAATACTCTTGACTAGACAAGCATCTTAAGTCTATTGCTCGCGAGCACTATGATGCTTCCTGAAGCCGTGAAGTCAGTACAGAATACACCTATGTAAGTACAATAATTTTTATGTAAGGAGAGAGTTGATTTCTTGTCAGTGTAGTTTTTTGTAGCTGCCGACATTTTTTTGTATTCAGAGATTTATAAAATCACACCAAATTGAGGAAATCGGAAATAAAATTCAAGGAAACAACTATAAAACTGCTAAGAAAGATTTTTTTTATACTCTCTATAGATAACAGTAAAATGAAGGCCAACTGCATATTTTAATCTTAATTAACCACAGTTTAGCTAATTAAAAAGAATCAACTCTAATTAAATTGCTGTGCTGATGCATTGTTTCAATAAAAAATATACTAAGAGCATCAATTTTTACATCCGTTTTGTAAAAAAGAAATTTTCAACACGTTTTTATGGGGCAAACTATAGGGGGTTAACTTCTGAAATGCATGGGGTTTTTTTTCGAGCTTATAATTTTTTTCATAGTTGCTGACACGCATTGAAATCCGGAACAATCATTTAAAAAAAATATTTCGAATTGTACTGCTTATACAGGGCCTCAAAGAGAACTTAAAGGGTCTCAAAAATCGCACATAAAATAAATGTATTAAGTAATATTGCTTTCCAAATATACAACTAATTTCTTAGTGATTCAAACTAAAAGTAAGGAAAAAACATCGGGTTGCAAACTTCAAGGTAAGAAAAAAAATGCAAACAAGACATTTTAACAAATTGGCGAAATCACGGCCACACATGCTCTGCAACAAACCAAGAGTTCTTGTCGTTCATTGAGACATCTACCAGCAAATTCATAATGTAAGCTGGAAAAAATAGCAGAATATAAGAAATTTGTGAAAAAACAGTGTTAAATAAACCGGGAAAAACGGTTTTTCCGCATTTAACGCTGTTTTTCCCAAATTTCCTCCATTTTTCGAATTCGAATATCTCAGTGAATATTGCACTTAGAAACGTGGAATGTTTTTTATTGTCCTCAAAAGAGACAGGGCAACAACTTTCTAATTCGGTTTTCTAGCACACGGGGACGTATAAAAAGTTAATTTCATAATCTTTGTCATGTATATGACCCCTCAAACAAATTTTGAGGTTTTAACTAACTGCACGTGATTTGAAAAATTTTGTAATTGAAAGTTTGTTTCGAAAGTCAACGGTTACAGAGATATCCGCTGTGCAAACAATTTAGGACAATCTGTATATGTTACTACCAAAGCCCGAAGTGCGGCCAATTCACGAAGGGAAGGCCACTTCGCGAATCGCCCAGTTTCGAGTTTTGGCAGTAACATATACATTTATAGTATAATTCATTATTTCCGTCTTTTATTTTGAAAGACGAAATTAGCCGATTGACACGAAATTTTTTACATTTGATTTGCAATTGAATGAAATATTTTTTAAAGTCATTTTTAAAAAATCGACATCAGGGGTCCTGACACCCTTTAGGGGTTAATACCGTTGTGAATGTTCGAATTTTTTCCAAATTAAAAAAAAAATTAATATATACCTATATATATATATTATTATTTCTAAATATTTCTTTCACTTAAAAAGCGTTTCTTTAAGAACACTATACTTAAGAAAGTCGTATCTCGCGCCAAAATCTGCCAGTCCAATCCTAATACTACAAAAGCGCCCTCACCAGAACACGTGGTCTCCTGGGAAAACTTATTCCTAGCCAATGAGCGTGCGAGATCGGCCATTATTATTTTTTTTTCTGTGCTTTTCTTTCTTTTTTTAATAAAAAGTTTCATCTTAACCACACACCGCCAACGCAGAGAAAGAGAAATTCTCTTCTCTTCCATCAGAGAAGATTCGTGTTTGCATCGGAAGCTATAGTATCGGCTGTGCACGATAACCAAACAGCAACTTTAGTTAGTCGAATCGGATTTTTTATTCGCTGGCTGCTCTTGGTGGTCCCGTACGCGGGATCTCAAGTAAGCAAGCCAAGCGCTGGATTGTAGTGAATGATATAGTGAAAAAAAAAATTATATATGTATTGGAGACAAAAAAAAAAACCATGCCTACCACGGGATCTTCAAGTAAATCTTCCAAGTTATATCCAATCATTCCTCCAAAAGGGAGTATCAAGAAAGAAATCCTAGCACTCATAAGGTGAGTCGAGTAATATTAGAAAGTGATGTCCGTTCTTTTTTCTTTGTGATTTCTATTTATTTATTTTCTCCTCTGCTGTATGTGTGCATGACTGACAGACTAAAGGTCGTATTTTTGTATTTTTTTATTATTATCAACGTCCACCTGGGTGGTGGTTTTGGTTCGTCAAAAAAAAACCCTCTAAGCGTATATGCGGAGAAAAAAAAAATTACGTTCCAAAGTGTCAAAACCTACTCCAAAGTAAAGTGCATCAGCAGCTAATTACGAAATCGTTCTTGTTGAACATTTTTATTTGCGCACCACTCGGATTCGTATATTCGGAAAGAAAAAAAATAGAAATAAAATTTCTTTTCGTCAGTGTACAGTATTCTAAAAAGCTATACACAAACGGTTTTTTTCCCCCCTTCAAGATCTTTTCAATGTTTTTTCTTTCTGACGAAAAAAAAAGGAATACTGTATAAAGGTGATCAAATGGATTTTTCGTTCTTTATTTATCGCTTACAGTGTATGGAGTCAGTGATTATTTCAAATTTTTTCCTGCATTCAGATCGTGCTTATCTTAAACTCCAAACCCAGCATGTCACATTGTGATTGAAATCTTCAATTAGGAGGCTTTGAACTGAAAATATTATTTAAATCAACTGCTGTCAACCGGTGGTCAGTGAAGAAATTTTGTTATCATTTGGAATTGTTATGTTTACTACGCTCTTTCATTATATTCTGATTCGTCTTCGTGTAACCAACTCTGGATAGATAAGAAAGAAAGAAAAAAAAAGATAAGTGAATTTTTCATATTAATAAGGTGGAGTTTTAATTATATTTCGTTCTGCTGTCCAGCCGAAATTTGGGTCTGTTTTTAGACCTTTCATGAAATTTTGGGTTCAGAAAACAGACCCTCCATAAAATACAAATTAATAGAAACATAAATTTGAGATTTCATTTTTTTATGAAAAATTAACTTAATTTGATTGTTTCGCTTTCCAACACTATATATATATTTATATATAGCACACAGGGTGATTCAGAAAAGATGGGAAAAACTTTAAGAGGTGGTAGTACGCACAAAAACAAATATTATTATTTTTAAATTTTTTTTTTTTTTCTGTGTGCTACCACCGCTTAAAGTTTTTCCCATCTTTTCTGAATCACCATGTATATATATATATATATTTCCTTTCACAATATATTATATTCATAAAATTATATATATATGTATATGTTATTAATATTTTCACAAATACAGGACCCTACCGAAAAAGTCTGGACAGACCCATGCATTATTTTATAGATTATATCCATGATATTATTTTTTTCATCTTGGTCTACTTGTTTAAAAAGTATATTTTAGTGGTTTGTGAGGTCTGATAGGTTGGCGACTGCTGATATTATTTTCTGAACAATTGCATTCACAAATTTTAGTTTAGGATGATGTAATGTAAATAATAACATTTGTCACTTAATCTTCCATTCTTCTCTATTGCTTATCATAAGTTAATAAAAAATATAGAAAAACATCGCACAATACGCAAAAGTAAGACAGCTCAAAGAACGGAAAATAATTGATGAGGAAAAATATTAAAATGAGAAATAAATGTATAAATCTGCCCATAATAAATATTGTTTTGATTTATTGTCATATAGTCCACGAATATAGTGTAGTGCGTGCTATCCTAAAACCTTGGCCTGTTTTAAGCTAAAGCTGGTAAATGATTTCTGCTCCATTTTACTTTAATTAAATTAAACCATATCCAAATCTTTGTTCATATTTTTTACAGTAGTGGTCTGAAAGTGTGCGTCGTATCAAGCTGGCGATATGATGTGTGCCTGTTCATTGATTTGGATTGATTCATTTTGGACCATCCTAATGGGGAAGGGTGAACGATGACTAGTACAAAGCAGCCGGGAGTGACAGACTTTTGAAAACCGCTGCTCAGGGTCGTTTAACGCATGCGCTCACTCGAGCAGGACCCTGGGACGTCAAGTGCATAAGGGGTGCCTAATGATATTGAGATCTGGTACTATGGTTTTTAGGAGTATTCTTTTTATTTTGCTAAAGATACGATTGAAATATGCAAAAGAATAAACCATAGATTTGCATTAACTTCTTGATTTGACCAGTTATAGGAATTTTTCTCATCTTGCATTTATTAAATGAAAGTATGTACTTCTATAGGTTTTTAATAAACCTAGGAGATGGAAAATTCTTATAACTGGTCAATTTAAGAAGTTCAACAGAGAGGTATGTGGAACAGTTGCCTTTACTCATAAAGAAAATTAATGCATAGAGCTGTTAATGCTTGACATTTATGGCAAACAAACTTTGGACAAAGAGGATTTACAGTAATATGAAAAAATAATTTTAATTATTCTAAAGTAAAAAAATAGACATCAATTTTTGAAGTAGTTTTTTTTTTCAGTTTTCTAATTTTCTGAATGCAAACTGGATGAGTTTTAAAGAACAATTCTGAATATAAGTGCGGCATTAACAATTCAGCCTAAAAACTATGTGGTTTTTGTTTAGGACTTTTTCATACATGAATCCACTTGATTGAGAAATGCACCATCCACCATTCATTAGTTTAATTAGCTCATTAGTCAAAAAGTATTTGATTACATTGAATATGTTTTCTTGTATTTAGAGACACTTAACTTTCGTTCAAATGCTTTTGCTAATGTTTTTTTAATGAATATGTAGTAATTTCTATATATATATACATATATATATAGTTTCAAATACATATAATATTCTTTTAATATTCTTTTTTGTTTATTGTTCAAATTTTGTATAGCTTGACATTATTTATTCAAATTTGGTTATAGAAATTTTATTATTCAAAGCTTTATCATCATTGTGATTGTAATTTTAATAGTTCTTTCATTTATTTTAAATTTGCCGTGCTTCAATATTCATAAATTTTTAATTTTCTAATGGTTTTCCCATTCTCCTCCGATATGGGAGGGAGCAACGAAATAAACTTTTTGCAAATTTAAATTATTCATAAAAATAAAATATCAATCACTTTAATGTATCGTATTTTTTTTATTTTAAACCATAGTTTCCCAAACTTTTTGTTCCATCACGCCTTCTTCAGAAATATTTTTCTCCCATCGCCCCCCAATTCAAGTGTACCCATAGGATCCTATGTTATACGCGTAACTTCTGTCTCTCCCCTGGAAAATTCCATCGCCCTCTTTGGGAAACACTGTTTTAAACATTGTAAGATCTTTGATTTATCAATTACAACGTTTTATAATTTGGGGAGAAAATGAAAAATATTTTTGCGAAAGTGTACATTATTACTTATTCTCTCCTCCTTATAAAAGTAAAAGTACACGTAATCACAGCAATTTATATATAATGGATTTTTTGGTCCATTATGTTTCTAGCTTCGCTCTTTCTGAAGCACGTCTAGTTCCAATATTTTTCAAATTATTTTTTAAGAGATTGACTAGAATTAGCCTGGTTGTTTCTAAACTGTGCATGGACCGGTTCATGGACCACGAGTTATCTGAGAGAGAAGTGTTCTAGTGTGAAAGATTTCACGTACATCGATGTGTATCATATTTTAAAAAAATCGTGGCCGTAATCAGTGAATTTATCAATAAATTCAGTTTGATGCTTAATTTAGCTTGATGTATTTGTCTGAACTTGGGTCAGACTAGATGGTTATTATTTTCTTCTTCTTTTTTGGATTTGGGACTTAACAACTAGTTTTCGCTTTTTGAACCTTGTCATTCGTAAGAAAGGCCAATTCAGAGAAGAAAATATCGAATATAAAAGAATGGACGGTTTTGCTTTTTAATCAGTGACTAATATCTTTGAAAAAATCGAGATCTCTTTTTTTGCGAGGAAAATCTTCCCGGAGATTTTCACATCATTCAAGTATTACTTGATATTCGAAAGTGATTATCATGATCGATTGACAAGGATGATTCTCTTAAGTGCATCGAGCTGAAAACTTTGATCTGCATGCAATTTTTTTACACACACACATATATATACATGTGTATATATGTATATATACACATATATATTATATATGTGTGTGCGTGTCTCGGTTGTATTTTTAAGATGGTTTATTCCTTTTTTTAGCTGAATGTTTTTGGGAAAATGGTGACTCATTTTCTTGGAGTTACTTTGGATCGCTGCCTCCGGACAACAGTTTTCTCTTTCATAACGTTCTAAGTACAGTCCATCACTGAAGTTTGTCCCATTCACACAAATTCTGAAATATTTCAAAAGTTATTTTATTTTAGTTGCTTTTAAAAAGAAATAATAATTAATTGTGACTGATTTGTCATCTTGTATCACATTCATACTGCTTCCGGTGTACGGACAAGGATTCGAAATGCAATACGTTGTAGAATCCGTCTAAGTATAAGAACCTACTGCTATACCTAATACCGTCATTGCAAAGTGTTTCATCTCAATCCATTAAACTTGAGGGCCTCTTAACATTTGCTTCACTGTTGTCGTCAAGTGTAAGCGATTGATTTCGAGATTACCTAGCAGATCCTAAATAAAGTTCGCGATCTTCCTAATTAAAAAGAACAGCGAATTCTGAGAAATAGGAGACACAAAAAATTCCAAAAAGATCCAATTACAACAACTTTGATGAAATGTAAGAACGCGTATGTGATAATCTACTCGTAATTCGAAACCCATCATCCTGTGGATGTCTTCCCACATAGAATTTGATCGATTTACTAAGAATTCTGATCACTTTTTTTAACCTAAAAACTAATCAGATAGAAAATATTTTTTAATAATAGAATGTATACTTGAAAAAAATTACGAGTGCAGAACCAAGAAGAAAGTTTCATACCTAACTAAAAATAAGAAGTGATTTCCAGTTCAGAAAAAAGAACGTAACCCTTAAATTCTCAATTTGTTTTCATACTTGATGACACTTATTGAAAGCCAGAAAAATAAGTTTAAAAAATCTATTTCGATTTTTAATTCTCATGTAGAGCCTTATTGGAGACGTTCGAAGCCTCAAAAATCCCACATAAAATAAATTGAAGTAATGTTACTTTATAAATATGTAACTGCCTTCTTTGGGATTCAAACTATAGTAAGCAAAAACTCTGACTGAAAACAAAGTAAAAAATAAAGAAATGCAAACAAAACATTTCAATTAGTGAAATCACAGCCACACATGCTCTGCAACAAAGAGTTGCTGTCGTTAATTGGAACATCTACTAGCAAATTCAAAATATGGAAAGAACATGACCTCACCTTATGTGCAAAGGCAATTCTAAATTTTATCTGCAAATCGGCTGCAGTAATAAACGTTTAAAGAACCCTTTTCACACATGCAAAGGTACGAATTTAAGGGTTAAATATTTGCCTCAAAAGTGTCCAGTGATTGGAATCGTTTCAGAATTTCAACAGTGAAATATATTTTTCGGAAATATGTTTGATATTCATGTTTTATTGGACCTAAAGACGAAATAAATCGATAGAAAAGGAATTTCAATTGTCCAAAAAAATCCAAGTCAGAAAGTGTTAAATTGAAAACTTAATACTAAATTTTCTCTTATGTATTTTTTTTTTGAAGTGACGAGGTGACGTATTTCAAAGGTGAGAACCGAAATTATGGAACATGGATAAGTGCGAAAATCCGTCCTATAATGTTATGTTGAATTTTTTTTTCGGATGTTGCCCGTGGAAAGAAAGTTTATTTTTTCTTCTTGTTTTTCATATCATCAAGAGCAAAGCTCTGCTGTGGGTTAAGAGAGGCTTCTCCTATAACTATCAAGGTATGATGAGACCTGATGTGTGGTGTTGGGCGATCTTTCATTTCCTATCCTCATAAAACCACAATTGAGGTGTTGTGAGAAGAAAAGAAAATAAGAAGTCGGTATATATATAAAGAGAGAAGAAATGTGAAGCGATCACATTACGGTGTTGCTTCTTACCTTTTTTTTTATGAGAGTAAAACGAGTGAGAGATGTGCACCGATGTGTGTCTCGGAAAAAAAGTGCCCGCGACCGCCGTAAGGGCGCCGTGGGATGTCCGAGAAAGTAACATGGATGACGAGACCAAATTTGCTGTGAATTTGGGGGTTTTTTTTTTTTTCTTCTTCATTCATCTTACTGTACCTACTTTTCTCATTCGATTTCTAGTCTTTTTTTATAATTTTTTTTTTTACATGCTTGCGTAATGACACGCGGGAAAAGAAATAAGGTAAAAATGGGAGGGATCGCGTTGCTTGCCACGCCTGAGAGTTTGATCTAAGTGCTTCTCTCTCATACACACATACGTGCGCGTGCACATGCAACCACATAGAAATTATCACCTGCCAAAATCATGAAGTACTTTTTTTTTGGCTTTTAAATTTTTATTGTAACAAAAAAAAACTACATTTTTTGAACTACATTCGTAGTATATGAATTTGAAACATTCATTTTTTAACAATTGCGATGTTTGTAAGAAAATGCGTGTCTAGCAACAATGGTGCTTGAGTTTCTGACGAGACATACTTGCTTGATGGAAATGTTATTAAACCCATGAAAGAAATAAAATAAAATGTTTGATACCATTTCAGATTTTGTTCGCAGTTAATCTTCACAATTAGAAATTAGAATTAAGAAGTTTCACAGAGGAATATGGACGAGGTACATGTGTGGTTTAGTAGTAGTTAATCTTCACACAGTATGGAACTTATTAAAATATTTTATACATAACTGGTAGCACTTATTTTATGAGGTTTCTTTTTGATGACGAAGTATGGTACTGTAGTTTATTGAGAATATTCATACTTTCGAAGCAAAAGCTTCAAATTTAACAATTGATAAAACTCGTTAATTTTTTAAATTATATTCAATTTTTCATACCAGGAAGAATTTTATTTGAACATTTTTCAAGCAATCTTGGTGGTTATAATATTTGCTTAGTCTATGATTATTCCTAGCCATTTTCTGTCATTTTATTTAGCATCTCAATTAGTCATACCTAAGATGACCATATGACACAAATTTTTCCGTCATTCCTACTTTTTATTAAAAATGTCCCACTTATTTGAATTCGCTATTTTATACTTTAATTGGGGATGTAAATAGTTTGCAAAACTTTATAAGTACAAACACATAAATATATACTCATTATTTTATTGAACACACACATTCCAATCCACTCCTTTTGCTCCGCGATTTTCCTGTAATTACGTAGTAGGTTTGAATTTAAGTGAAGTTTTGTCCTTAATTTCCCATACTTAGCTTGAAAAGAAACAGTTTACATATTTGCATACTTACTCGTGAAAATCATGGTACCGTATCTTATTATGTAGGTCTTCTATAGACATGAAGTCCCTGGATTATGTCTATCCAGGGAAGTCCATGCTTGTCTTAACACATAGTCTTGGTTTTATGGGAGGTTCTGCTGGATTCTGAAAGTAGCCATACTTATCCTCGCTATATTTCACTTGAAAACTTAGTTTCTTCATTCGCATCTGATTTTTTTTCCACAGCTCTCTGAAGCTACCTTAACCAGCTCTAGCGTCTCTCCTTTCACTCCATTTTCACCCATGCCCCCCCCTTACCATATCCTAGGATCTCAAGCCAGGTTGAGAGCCACTGATCTAATCCACCATCCGGGGTCTGTTTCTCAATTCCAGTTCGGGTTCTGGACAAATATAAATTTTTGGGCCCCTTATATATAGTGTCCTTTGAGGCAGAGGCGTGAATATTAACAGCAGCCCAATTTGGGGCCCCCTTAAAATTGGTGGGCTCTGGTACCTGCCCGTTTGTCCATGCGAGAAACGGGCCCTGTCACCACTTAGAAGGAAAAACTGTTTTAAATCATTATACGTGGCAACAATCGATTACGATCCCATCCATTTGCAACAATACTCAACTCATTCGAAAATTTGAGATCGGACGCAATCTATATACGTAAATATTAATAAGTATTTTTTCTTCCCTCACGAACTGTTCTACTTATCACTGAATTTTCCTCCAAAAAAAGGAAATACGGTATATAGAATATTCGTGATGTCACATAATAAAGGGTTTGACTGAAGCATAAGAGAAATCCTATCAAGTGTCTTTTGAATGGTTTTTTTGTGGGACGGAGATCATTATCCAAAGCTAGGAATGATGAGATGAAAATAAACAAAACCAAAAACATGGAAAATGAAATAAAGTTCCTATCTTTTATGTGATATACATACGTATAAAAAAGTGTTGCTAAGTGTAAATGAAAGTGAAGCAACTGAAGCGTTTCGTTCGCCTCGAGGAAAACTCGTTGAAAAGTAACTCGTTTTGGTAAGAACAGGCCACGGAAAACGTACTGGAGATAGAAAAAAAAAATGGGTTGAAAGCAGGAAAAGTGAATAGACGTCGAAAAAAAGTTATCTTTAAGTGTTATGATATTGTGATACTATGTGTATCCGTGATTCCACTACTTTTTTTTTCTTACTCTCTCTTTCTCTCTCATCGTGCGGTATTATGGAAGTAATAACCCAATACAGCCATCAGTATGGAGAGACAGTGTCTATGAGTTTTATCTTATTTTTATATACGGTGTAAATTGTTATTTGTTAAATCTTCTGTCCTGTTGTAATTCATTAGGGCGTGTTTATGTTCTTTTTGCAAGAAACAGATTATATTTTTTTTCATAGAAGATTGTAGTTTCGATTTCGCTTTTTCTTCCTTTCTTGAATCACATAAAGAAGTTGTTATGTTTACCTTTTTTAATTAATTGCTTTGGGTTAAGGAATTGGTTAATTAAAAATTTTCTTTGAAATATAGAAATGATCGAAATCATTATTATAACTGAACTAAGGTAAGGTTATGGGCATCTTTTTATCAGCCACCTCGTTGGGCATTTTGCCTGTTGTGGCGTTGTATTTGTATACCATACAATACAATACAAATTAACGTTCTCTTTGTCTGTTATGGGATTTAGAACGAATATTAAGAAGGGTTGGGAGGGAGAAAACAGAAAAAATTGTACAGTCAACATATTACATGCAAGGACGAAAAGTGTCACACAGAGGAAACAAAAGCGAAATACCAAATGTAACACAAAACTTATCGCGACAAAACAACGCGAAGAAAACAAACTTGAAACCTTTCTTAGGCATATCAAGGAAACGAAAAAAAAAAAAAAAATTTCAATGAGGTATCAAGTATCAATTGATTAAGGTATCGGTGAGACGAAAAAATTATACATAGCAAAATTACGATAAACAACAAAAGTATAACACGAACAAAAATTAAAGAAGAAAAACAAATCAAAATCTTTCATTTGTGCAATAAAAACTTTCAGTTCAGCTATTAATTTATCAAGAGGTACACGAGAGATGGTGTCAGATAGTGTAAGACCATTCACAGATTTGGGAGTTTGAAAAGCCAATATTTTTTTAAAGAAGGTTTTTCGGTATACCGTAGTTCTTGGCTTATCACAAGCGGTGAGTGCATATTGAGACGCTAGGTGCCTACGTTAACCAATCTTCAAGAAACTGACTATGGACGTTACTCATAACATTCAAATATCAACTCATTAAATTTCATTTCAGCTAGTCAGAAGTGATTTTTAGCATTAACCCTTTCTGACCTAAATTTTTTTTGGACAATTTAAAAAAAAATTCTATCAGTTTATTTCGTCCTTAGCTCCAATAAAACATGATATAGAACATTTCCCCGAAAAATGCATATCAGTGATGAAATTCTGAAATGATTCCAGTTGGCATTATTGGACATTTTAACCCATTTTTGACTGACGTTGCATTTGCGTAACGCTTTTTTAAAAATTTTATTCATGTAATTTTCATGCGAATTTTTGTATGAAATGAATGTTTTTGGGAATTAAAATATTTAATGATTGTCACAGTATTTTTAAAATTTTCTTTACAAAGAAATTTGATTTTTATTGTTTTTAAATATTGAGTTTTTAAAAATATTGATAATTCTTATAAAACAGTAGCTATTTTTCTTGACATCAAAAAGGCTTTTGACAGTGTCCCATAAAATACTTCTCGAAAAACTAAATTTTAGTGGAAGGAGAGGAACTCCTCTCAACCCTTTAAAGCTTACCTCACCAATAAACAGCAGATTGTAAAATGAGGTGATAAGTCAGCAATCTAATGAAAATTAATAAAGACGTTCCTCAAGGATCGATTCTTGGCCCTTTACTTTTCCTTATATTCATTAATGATCCCTGTAAGCTGAATTCCACTGCGAAAATTATAATCTTTGCCGATGGTACGGTTTTAATTTATTCAACAAAACATTATCAATCACTGATTAATATTATCAACAATAATCGAATAAAAATTAGAAATAGGTTTTCTGTCAACTGTCTTGAACTAAATGTTACTAAAACTAAATTTATTAATTTATCCTCACAATCTGATCTTCAACACAAAGTATTAATATTATCTTTCATAATTTTGACTGCGCCGGTGCTCCCTGTAACTTTGCTCATCTCAAACAGGTTAATACCATCAAATACCTAGGAGTTTTCATTGATTCGAATCTAAAATGGAACTCACATGTAAACCATATTCATTCTAAACTCCGATATATAATTTGCAGACTTCACTATCTCAAACCTTATATCAGCTCATCGTTTCTATTGGTTTCTATTCTCATCTGCTATATGGAGTATCAGTTTAGGGTTCCGACTATATCACAAATTTATACCCATTGATTTTCCTTCAGAAAAGAATAATCAGATTAATAACTAATGACTATAGATCATCAATTCGTGAGCTTTACCGTTCAATAAATATCCTTTCATTACGACACCTTTACTTTTTCAAGTCTATCCTGATTTTTTTTAAAAACAGCAATTTTACTTACCTATTAACACCTTTAGATCATCCCCAAGATATAATGACGTTTATCTAATTCCGAAAATTAATAAATCAGTCGGGAAAAAACGCTTCACCTAGCTCGTTGAAAATTTCTATAATAATTTACCCAATGAAATTAATCAGAACTCAGCATCTATACCAACCTTTAAGAAAATATTAAAAAAATGTCTCTTTAATATCACTGACATGGAAGAATTCCACTAAAATAAAATTCATTTTATATCACTCCCTTCATTTTAATTTTTTTTTCTCCTTGTTTGAAATTCACAGGCCCTTCTTGTCAAGTTGATTCTAATCACCTTCATAACAAATTTTTTTAAATTTCTTCAAGCTTTTTTTTTTTTCATTTGAAATTATTATTATTTTTTTTTTTTTTCATTCTTGTAAAAATTTATTTTAAGAATTAATGTGTGTGTGTGTGTAATCCATTGATTCCGTTCCTACCACTACTGTCACCGTCAACTACTGTATACTATATGTACAGTATTTTGTGTATTCTCCCTTCCCCTTTCATTTATTATATCTAGTCTATTATTAATTGTTATAATTGTGCTGAATTTTCTGTAAATATCTACTCTATAATGTTGTGATTGCTAGTATGAGCCAAGTCGGCTTCTTAGCAATTTTTTTCCTTCCTGTTTCTTGTGTAATATTGTTTTCTTAACGAATAAAATATGTTGATTGATTTTATGAAATTTTCAGAAGCTTTATCCTGATTTTTAATCTGAATTTTTTTCATGACCATGAACATGAACAAAATTTTTAAAAATAGAAGAAAAAAATAGTTTTTTTCCAAAAATGTTTTGTTACGAGGTACATAACATTTCCCAAAATCATAATTGCTAATTATTTTTACTAAATTGAGTTAATTAATTTATATCAATTGAAAAGTTGGAAAGTTATATTAATGACAAAGAAAATCATGTTAAATTAGTTATCAATTTTTGAAATTTCTCAAGTATGTTATTTAAGTAACCAGTCATCATTTATATAAAAATGGCGCGATTCGGTCAAGAATTTGAAGAGCGGTAAAAAAATAGGTTATAAAGGCAAACATTGAATGTTTATAATTTTAATTTCAGAAACATAATTTATGTGCATCATTTTCTGATCATGTGATCAATAAAAATCTATATTGGTGTGATAGAAATAGAATTCAAATCTATATGTAATTTAAATAATAGGGCAAATTCGATGAGGCATTTTAATGTATTTGAACTCGGTTACATCAAACTTTGGTGGATACGTCCGTGTGCGTGATTCTGTTGATTCTTAAAATTGTTCTCGAAGGTAGTAAATAAGTGTAGAAATGGTTTTTTCTTGCTATAGTAATTTTTTTTGTATGTACTTCTTCGTAGAATAGTGTTTGTTTAGTCTCAGCATTTGCGTTTGTAGAATGAGTAATAGAGCTTTGTCCGACGCTTTGTATGAGGTTACACAGGGACCGAATTTTCATCAATTATCTCGTTTTTTATTTCTTTTTAGTTTTGTGATCCTGTAAATTTTCTTTCCATTGTTCTTTAATGTTGGAAAATTTCAACAAAAAAAGAAAAAATTTGACAGTTCATGTGAATTTTAAAAGTAAATAAAATAATGTTTCGATAACATTTTGCTGCAAGCATGCGTGAACTCAACGAATTTTCATAGAATCCTTTTATTATTCGCAGAACCTCGAATGACTTGAGCGATTTATATATGTATTTTTTACGCAGCTATAGACTGTCGGAAATCCATTCTTATATTCATTATTGTATTTGTGGTGGTACAAAATTTTATCAAGAATTTTAAAAAGAACAAAACAAATTGCGACTTATTTGCTCTGAATGCCCTCTTTCAATAGTTAGTGGGTGAAATCGAAAAGAAACGTGTAGAACAGTGTTTCTTAACCTCTTTTTTTTTGCCCATGGTCCCCTTTAGACCACATTTTTTTCTCGTGGCCCCCAGCCCCTCTCCTCCATCAAGGAGCGAGATCCTTCTTACTTATTGAATTGATTTTTTTGAGCAAATTGATATCGAAGAAAAATTTCATGAGTGAGATCGACCCCTGATTCAGTGAAGGTTTTCGTGGGGAATTCTATGCAATGCCTTCTTCAACACATAGGGCCCCTGGGCAGGAAGATATTCTGGAGTACATGTTTACAAATTTAACACACCTAAATCAAGTCCCCGGGCTGTGTTAGCGTGGACGCATGGGCAGTTCTACTTCATTCTGAAAGTGTTCACTTTTTTCCCTTCCATGTTTCACTTGAAACTTCATTTCTTTGCATCTTAATTTTTTTTTCACAGCATTTTGTGCCCCTCCCCCAGCAGCCTGTAATGGCTCAACACTTCAACTTTTCACATCCCTTCAAACTCTTTTTCACACCCCTTGAACTTTTCACTCGTGGTTCCCTTAGAGCAGCGGTTCTCAACCTTTTCTGACTCGCGGAGCCCTTTTCAGTGTATAATTTCTATGGAGGAGCCCTTTTCAGTGTATAATTTCTATGGAGGAGCCCTTTTCAGTGTATAATTTCTATGGAGGAGCCCTTTTTAGTATATTATTTATACGGCGGTACCTTTTAGGCCTTTTTTTTTGTTTATCAAATTTATTGATTTATTTTATTATCCTCGATTGGCCGCGAAGCCCCTGGAAAGTGCACACGGAGCACCGGTTGAAAACCGCTGCCTTAGAGTATCTGAGGACCGCAAGTGTTCCAGGTTGAGAGACACTGGTGTAGAGTATAATAACCACGACGAAGTGACTATTGAATTGAGAACATCCTTCATCTTGGATACGATACCGATGACTCATTTGTTTTTTAGTCAACGATACAAACCAATTATTATCTAATATTACAAAAATGGCGGCCATAATTCTTCACTTTAAAAAATTTGATGGATCACTCGATTTTTCAATAATGATGCATACAAACGCTGATGGAAAAAATGCTGGAAAACGGTGAAATCTTCCACATATTTATAAGAGGAAGGACCTGTTTACTAGTAAAAAGGATTTGTTGTCTCGTCTTTCAATGCGCGTATACTAACGTGGCTTACTGTAGTGTATTGTGTACCAGACACATCTTATATATATTTTAATTTCACAATTTTCTGGTGTTTTCTACCGGTATTTTCATTGAAATATTTGTTATATTCAGTTTAAATCACACCTGCTCTGATAACTTTCACTCTCAATATTTTTTCCATATACGTTTACTGTATATGTGTGTGTTGTTCCTTCTTCATCATTAAAATTCTTAAAGTTCGGATAATTGTTAGAAATCGCTTACTCCTCACTAATTTGCTGCTATGTGAACTCAATGTGAATAATATTTACGATTTTCTTTTCTTTGTTCTCTGAAAAAAAATTCTGTTGTCACAAATGTTGGCAGATCAGTAACTGGATTTGAGATGTTGCTCAGAAATCACAATCCTGTTTAAGGGTTCTCTGCATTTAATACAGTGAAACCCCGATTTTATGATTTCACGTGATCACCGAGAATTATCGTTAAATCGTGGGGGGGGGGGGGATGCTAAAAAATAAAATTGAAAGTTTAATAAAAAATGAATATTCTCAGCTTCACTTACCTTTTTTTAGAACTGAGATTTGGTCAACATATATGATGTCTACTTTTTAAGTGTTCGTGTCGGAAATTCAACCTTCAACACATTGTTTGAGAAGCAAGATTTCTAAATTTTGCCATTAAATCGAGGAAATTATCAGAATCTTCCACTAAATCGACGATCAGACACCATAGATTTTGATGGAATTCTGTCTGGACCATATAATTTTATCGTTGAATTGAGGTTTGACTGCACTTGATTGATGTTATAATAATCGACTCTTTCGTTTTAAAACGAGACACTTATCGGTTTATCTTGAGACAGTTCGGAAAAGTTTGACAAAGGAAAAAGAAAATCACAACAGCAAGAAATTATATGTTCATGATATATGCATTGCATACGCAAATAAATTATGTTTTCCGTGGAATTCAGTACACAATTCTGCAATCACCGTTAACGTGACATCAAAAACATTCTCACATCCCGTATACTTTCGCCATATGAAAGGACGATTCAAGATGATGGTGAGCTGTTTCTTATTTAGCTAATTTGTGGATCCACAATTAAAGCTGCCCAAATTAATAAGCTAATAAATTTACTAATGCAAATAAGTAGTATCACGACCACGTCTTAGGAATAAATTTGAACCATTTCTGCTATATATCGTCAAAATCAATTTAAGATCTCCCAAGGCCGCCATAAAAATTTTGGTTGGAACTTCTGGACGTTCGTTAGTCGGGGAGATCCTCACTAATAATATCTTATTAAAATGTTTCTCCTCTGTTATTTCCTCCTTTTCTATCCTATTATATATTTTTATGCTAGATTCAACTGGAACAAATGTTGAACTGGTTTCAACCAACACACACAATGAAAAAGAACCAGTTTCCTAAAAACCCCAAACGTCAAACACACGGTTCTTTTTTCTTCACGCACGTGGTTGAAAATCGAAAATTATCTAATTTAAATAGATTCACGTGGTATTTAACTAGAACCTTTATCGCCCACTATAAAAACCACAAAAAAACAAACAAACAAAAAAAAACGCACACAAAACAAGATATTTTTACAATCTTTTATCATTTTGTTTATCCTAGAAACTCGGATCTAATAAAATGTTTTTTAGTGAGATTTACTTTTATCAAGTTCACAATATTAGACTTGGAATTGTTATTTAAATTTACGATTTATTATGTTAGTGGAAAAAAAAACGAATCCTGTTTTATTTGCATAATGTGGGATTTATTTATTTATTTTTATTTTGTGATTCCGTCTTCCTTTTATTCAGTGAAACTACACTAGGGAATGAATACTACATGAAAATTCTCCCTAAGTCACAAATTTGCAATTATTATTTACTTATGCAAGTGTTTTTTGAGGATTTTACTTATTTTTCTTTTATGTATGTATGTATGTATGTATATTTTCTATACAATGTTGGATTCCATCAACCATTAGCGCCAAAATATACCAAGGAGGGAAAACAAACCAACCATCCGGATCAGAGTCCTTCTCTACTTTCTCTTTCAAGGTAGTCACTATGTACCCAGCATTTTCTTATTTTTTTCGTACATTACTCTGATTCCCTCCAATTTTTTTTTTTTTTTTTACACACTTGTTTTTATTTTATTTGGCCTTCCTTTCAATTTTTTTTCCATGTTTGTTATGTTGTACCATAATTCCAACCAACAACCCCTTTGAGGTCTACAGTTCGTTCTATCGGATGGTCAGAAATGCTGCAAGTCGTCCTGTGATGTTGCCCGCCTTCTCTCTCATGGAATTTTATTATTATTATTTTATTTTATTTTTTGTTCATCTTTCACCCTCCCATCTTTTGTTTGGTATGGTTTCGCGTCATTTATGGCGCCGTCCTTGGTATTTTTTTATTTTTTCGCGCGTAAAATTTTCTATGACCGCCCACATATCCACAGGCGGATTCCCCTCGGAGTTGTTTTGTAGTAAGGATCTTACTTGTTTGAAAAAACTTTAAATCTTCGTTTTATATATATTTTTTTATTTATTTATCATTTTGCTATGAGAACGTACCTGTTGCTCTACTGCCCCATTTTGTTTTCCCCCCCCCCTGATTATTTTAGTGTATTTTTATATGTTGTTATGTGCTAAGAGGATTACTTTCTATCTCGTACCGGGATCAACCTTTATCGCTTTATCTTCTATACCACAAATGCAAAAACATAAAAAATAAATAAATATATATATATATATAAATTTATTATTTTTCAAAATTTTTCCTTGCAATATTTTTCGTTATTTTTAATGTTGAAAGTGCGGATATCCTGAATAAGTTGTACTACGAGTACGTTTTTATGTTTTTTTAAAGTTTTTATTGAAGTATAGAGGGTCTATGGAGGGGTGTTCAATCTGCGTTCCACATATTTCTCGAATATTCGAGTCCCAAATGTTCGAGGTACTGGAATTTTTCTAAATTCCTTCTCAAAACCTCTCTCTTTCTATTTTTTGCCAAAAACGTGTTTCGTTTCATTTATCCGGTGAATATGAGTAATTTCAGTGTTAGAACGGGACATCACCAGAGTTGGTCTGATTTTGCCCAACCGGAAAAGATACTGGAGAATTTTTTTTTTAATCTCAGGCAAGAAAAACCCCGAAAAACCCATAAAAAATTACACCTCAAAACTGCATTTACTTGAAAACAATATGCTTTCTAATGATGTTATTGTATTGTCATACTCTATCTGAAGAGAAATACATAAATAAATCTATGTATTCAATGGTAATTAGATTATAGGGGATAGAGAAAAACCCACCAAAAATTACACCTTAAAACACACTACCGTCCCCCGACCAATATAACATGTTCCACATGATGGCCATCATTTTCAGATACCATGTGAAAACACAAGATGGCATGTTCCACAACTAACCGAAGTGTGAAATTCTGCCTTTAAGGTCAGGTAAAGTTCTTGGATTGTCATGACTTACCAGACGTTTCAAATGCCCTCTAAGCCAGAAATCGCATGATTTAAGGTCCGGGGATCGGGGAAGCCATAGATTAGGGAAGTGCCGACTGATGACACGTTCCTCTGTAAAATGTGTTTTAAGAACATTCTTAACGCATACTGCAATGTGTAGAGGAACTCCGTCTTGCATAAAGATTGTGTCTGCAACGAGTGGGGTGCTTGCAGAGCTGGAACAATTTCGTTCGGTAACAGCAATGCATATCGCTTCCCGGTGATCGAACATGTCACTGGACCTGTAGAACGTAACTCCTCGTAGAAGTTAGACCGAGAATAAATAATACAGTAAATCCACACCATACCGTCACTTTTGGTGAATGCAACGGAACCTCTAAGATAGCGTGCTGATTTTCTGGTTCCCAAATTCGGCAGTTGTGAGTATTAACTGCACCATCCAAGTGAAAATGCGCTTCGTCTGTCCAGAGGATATTCCAAGGCCATTATGAATTGACCTCAATGCGAGCTACAAACTGCAGTGAGAACCGGAGTCGAGCGTCATAATCATGTGGAAGCAACCGCTGCACAAGTGAAAGTTTGTACTGATAATATCGGAAGATATTCCGCATGATCATATGGACAGTTGAACGTGGCCTATCCAACGCCTGTGCTCCTGATACTAGTAAGCGAAACCTCCTGTACTGCGTCTGCAGAAACGGGTTTTCTTCCTCTTCCAGGACGAACAGCCAACGATCCTGTGGTTTCACATTTCGTTATTATACTCTGAAGGTTTTTAACATTCATTGGACCTTTTCGAATCCTCTTCCATGTCCGATATTTCCGTAAAGCAGTTACTGCGGAATTGCTGTGTTGGTAAACCAATTTGACCAAGAAAGCGCGATCTCGTAAACTTATCGTCATTGTGAGCAGCAAACACATTGAGAAACAAGATCTCCGCGAATGTTTCTAGGTTTTATAACAGCTGCTGTGTGACATCACATAAATTTACATGCTTACTATAGATATTCAAAGTGAAACGCCCTCTGGTGGCGACATGTGTAACTAATGTTTTTTTCCTGAAACAAATTCCTATCACTTCATGAAGTCCTCCACAAAATTTTACAATTTTATGATGACTGGTTTCGCCTGTAGGCTACTTTAAAATAGGGTTTTTTAATTATGTGGACGCCCTATACATATAACATTTAACAACATTCACCAACTGTGCAAGAAACAATCTTGTCAATAGAATTTGTTTTTTAGTTAGTTTATGCTGAATGGCCTTTTGGTTTGTCATCCCTGTGATGCTGCCAGTATTATGTATAGCAGTTTATTATAAAGGTTTGTCACTTTTTCAATCCTCCCAGTAATTGAAGAAAACACGGGCATCGCCGGGTATTTTTGCCAGTAGCCCATATTGTTTAAATTTTAGGGCCCTCAAAATCACGAGGCCTTAGGCAAATTTCATGCTTGCCCATGAGTAAATCAGGCCCAACTCGTTTATCATAATAAAATGAAAAATAATTTTGGAGGGCCCCCTCAGAATTTTCTGTAATGAGCCACCACTGATGAAATACAGTAAAACCCTCTTAACGGACCGGACACCCCCTCAGATGCGGTCACCCCTCTTTTACGGCCAAATAATAATATTCCCTTGTATAATAAATATATGCATTTCAAACCTCTGATTAACGATCACTCCTCTTTTGCGGACGAATGTTTTTGTCCCGTTAGTGTCCGCAAAAGAGAGGTTTCACTGCAATTACATAATAATTGCCATAAATTACTCAATCTATTGTTATTTGCATAGGCTACAGCATATATAACTTGCTTTTCTCGTGCTTCAATAACAAAAACTTTGAAAAAACCCCAGTGGGTTGGGATTTTTCTGAAAAAAAATCCGGATATTTACAACCCTGGCCATCACACACACATTGAAGTGGTGTGGGATGGGGTCTAGATCTCGAGACTAGAGTCTTTAGTGAACCCACAGTCCCGAATTTAAAAACATTCGTATATTACAGTATAAATTTAATTAAACAGTGCATGTTTTATTCATAAATACAATTTTAAAAATTGCACCTAAATACACTCATGTCCATAAATTGAGGATAATGCCAGCTCCGGCAAATCAGAATCCGGTTCAGAAACAAAACAAACGTTACTTATTCATAAAGCCCATTTATTAAACAAAAGATAAAGAACAAAAACGATGGTGTATGCATGATACCATTCATAAAAATTACGATTTTTGCTCCCTGGAGCAATTGTAAAAAATATCTCCTTTACAAAAACTTACTGTTACATGGTTGGTATGATGGTTAATACATTGTATGTCTCCCATGCGATGAAATACAGTCCGTACAACGCCTAGGCATGCTGAGTATCAAATTATCGATCTGATCTTGGGGAAGATCACTCCACTCAGCAAGCAATGCTCTCCGAAGTTCCGGTACACATGTAGGAGGTGGTTGACGGGCTGCAACTCGTCGGCCAAGCATGTCCCACACATGCTCTATCGGATTCAAGTCAGGTGAGAATGCTGGCCATTCCATACGGGTTATATCCTCAGATTCAAGGCATTCGTTTACGATGTTTGCTCATTGAGGACGGGCGTTGTCATCCATAAACACAAATTCTGCGCCCATGGCACCCCTAAACAAACGTACATGTTGTTCCAGAATGATGTCCGATAAATTTGGGCTTTCATGGTTCCGGTTTGAACATGCAGATCTGTTCTGGAACCCAGTATAATTCCACCCCAAACGAGCAATGCTGCACCACCGTAACGATGTTGTCTTGGTGGTAACGGGTACCTGGCGTTCTCCATATGAAAGTCCGACGTGGATCTAACTGACTGCAAGCTAAACCTGGACTCATCGGAAAACATCACACAAGCCCACTGTGACGATGTCCACATTGCATGTTCTCTACTCCAGGCTAATCGCTGCCGACAGTGAGTTGCCGTGAGCGGAACACATCTGACAGGCCTGCGAGCGTATAGACCAATATCTCCCAAACGTCTGTACACGGTTTGCCTTGAAACTGTGCTACCCGTGGCTGCAGATAGCTGACGAGACAGGTCGGATGATGTGCTCCGTCTGCTTTTTTTGGCAGTTACTACCAAATACCGGTCTTCATTCGGCGTTGTAACTCGGGAGCGATCTGTACTGTAACGTCTACTGACATTTACGGTATCTTGGAATCGTTGCCAAAGCCTAGAGATGACACTTTGGGCAATTCCAAGTTCCTCGGATACTTCCATCTGAGTACGCCCACATTCCAGGCGGCCGATAATTCTACCACGTAAAAAGTCATCCACATGCGTCCTCTGTGTCATAACTATTCGCTTATGGCACTGAGCGCCTTACAGAACTCTTGTGAACAATTTTACTTCTTTGCCACCATTCCTTATATACCCCCCTTTTACATTCTCGTCATTGTGACTTACTATCGGCATCATCTGGTGGTTTCCTGAAATTTGCATATCATTTTTGCAAATGTGTGTGATAATTCTACAGGTGAAATTTTTACTTTAGATTTCGATTTCCGTGTGATTCTGAATTATCCTTAATTTATGGTCATGAGTGTATATAAACCATGCTTGATAAAAATGTTCGTGAAAAAGACGTAAGAATATGGAATGAAATAAAAATGAATAAAATTCAAATAAATTCCATTAGAGTCATTATTGTTAATGATTAGAAATAATTTATATAAATAAAAGACCTTTTGTGTAAAAAATTTAACAAAAAAGGAAATTTAAAATTTCCGTGTAATCTTCACTAGAAAATTATACGAAAGTTCCTCTATACTGAATTTATAGTGCAAAAAAAACCAAAAAACACCACAACAAAGAATAATAATTTCATACAGGCCTCAGAGATAAAGCCCGCGTCAACCTTCCTTATAAAGAACCATGGGTCTTGGCAGCCCTAATCTGTAATCAATTAAGGTGGCCACAACCATTGCCGTCCTAACGCGTTGGCTAACCCTGGCATGGCCCAGTAGCCTCATGATAACAATATCTGGCATTGTATTACCATTTTCTATAGTAAATGCTTAAATTAGAAGGCAGGTACTTCCAGGTAAGTGGAGGAGCAGAAAAACATCACTTGGCCTGGGGTCCTCTGATGCTCCTAAGACGGCTCTGGCCGCAACACAAGTGACAGGCTGACGGAGCACCGGCCCGGTGGTCCTTCTAGGCAATGGACCTTCTAGTTTCTAAATATTTTCATTATACACTATATGTATATACAGTCAAACTTCATTAAGGGGGTCACTCTTGAGAGAGAGAAAATATTACCCCGTAAGTGGAGTGACCCGATAAACGGAGTAAGCCATGACCTCGCTATTTCTCTCTCCCCCATTAATGCATTCATGCACATAAAACCAAATTTTCATTATTGAAATGAGTTTAGTCTTGGAAATTTATTAATTTAAAATAATTTATATTATTTATTAACTTAATTTATATTATTTACCTTAATTTTTCCTACCATCCTAAGATCGTAGAATTTCGCCAAAAGCCCAGGATAGGACCATTTTGACTGCAGTTGACTTTTTAATATTTTTATGCTAAAAACTACTTTAGTAATATTAATAAAAAAAATTCAAGATTATCAAAATTGATTGAAAAAAATAAAAATTTCATTTGCACTGGTGTGCAAAAATTAAGGACGAAGCTTAAAAATTGAGGTCGAGTACTCTTCACGGATGACAGCAGATTTAGTTTGACTAGCGATTCTGTACGCATACACACTTGGAGAGAGCGGAGAATACGCAATAACCCCCCCAACATTATTGAAAGTGACCGGTCTGGAGGTGGCGGAGTTCTCGTTTAGGGAGGTATCATGCTTGGTACCCGTACACCTTCCAAGGTGGTCCATCACTGGTGACCGCTATTGTACCGAGGTTCTGCTTCCTCACGTGCGTCTTTTTAGAGGTCTAAGGGTCCTCAGTTCCTCACACCTCATCGTACAGTGACTGTTGTAGAGCTCGTTGGAGAGTGAAGATATTCAACGCATCGATTGGCCGGCAAGGTCCCCGGATCTAAATTCAATCTAACACTTGTGAGACACTCTAACCAGGGAGATGCTTGGCAGCACGTCACCAGCTGCCAGCAACGATTCCGGGATGCGACTAGTGCTACAACAAGAATGGGCAGCAATGCCTTAACAGCTCGTTGAAAACCTTGTACTCAGCATGGACAGACGATGTAAATCCTGCATAGCAGTCAGGGGTGATCATATCCCCTACTAAAGGCTGGATTTTCCTTGCCGGTCACTTGTCACATGGACGTTTCGGTCTTCTGTCCAATTGTGCTCAAAGCTAATTTTTCAATAAACTTCCTTTTTATCCTTTGGATTTGGTTTTTGGAAAGTTTTGTTTACTTTTCCCATGTTCTTATGTCTTGGGGATCTTTGCGTCGATTTGGAACACTTTTGCACGATGTTACATTAGAAAAACCATCTCGTCCTTAATTGTTGCACACCGGTGTATTTGACCAGTAAATATTAGCTAGGCCGTCTTCGTGTGCCCACCTAGACCGTCTGAGAACATCGTGAGCCCTCGGGCAATGTAGTTTTTCTGTGACCCTAACAGGCAAGTTTACAAGCTTACTCTCGAAAATTTAATCACATCTCATTTTTCTGAGACCCTTCTTCTCTTATGGTCCCCGGACCGTGCTCGGGTGTGAACGCGCTTTAAGACGGCGCTGCCACACAACACTTTTGTGTCCTACACAGAAAGCAGCTATACCGACAACTTCGTTAACATTTTCGGTGATCAGGTGGTGCAAACTATCGATGTTATTACACGTCCTTGGGAAGAACAAAAATTGATGAGGAATAAAAAAATATATTAAAGGTGTTTTTCAGCGAAATACAAAAATATCGTTGTAGCGGTTTCGAAATATCCTTAAAATATATCGTTACTAGCTGGTACGCGTGGCTTCGCTCTTCGTAAACTACGTTTGGGGTGTTGCCCTTGAAGCTAAGATGATATTCTAAAATACGGGGTGATTATAAAAAGACTATCCCGACATATGGGCCCCTAACAATCATACCATTCACAGAAACTGAATGAAATTTTGGCATAAGGTATTTTGAGGTATGCGCTCAAGAATGATATGGAAAACAACAGTGTCACTCTAACAGTTACGGTTACAGTGAGAAAATTTCGAAAATATCAAATGACAACACCAAGTCTTTTGTATTGGAATGCGATCTCCATACTGAAAAACACTAAATAGCGTTGGAATGGCACCTGTAGCACGAAAATCCCCGGAGCTAGGCAAGGAAAAAGTAAAAAGGACTTTGCCGTGCACCAGAGCATTAATGTTCGTTTCATTCGTTTCTTCGGCTGAGATCCCAGCCTGATTAGTCCTCCACAAGGTCATGTGGAAAATTTGTGAAACACAATAAAATGCTTTATTTTATGCTGCTTCTCTGTCCTTATTGGTTGTCCTCACTTTTAGCCTATCTACCGCCGGTGATTTTCATGCTACAGTTGCCGTTCGAACGCTATTTAGGGTTTTTCACAATGGAGATCACATTCCAATACAAAAAACTTGGTGTTGCCATTTGATATTTTCGAAATTTTCTCACTGTAACCGTAACTGTTAGAGTGACACTGTTGTTTTCCATATCATTCTTGAGCGCATACATCAAAATACCTTATGCCAAAATTTCATTCAGTTTCTGTGAATGGTATGATAGTTAGGGGCCCATATGTCGGGATAGTTTTTTTATAATCACCCTGTATATGCCACTTAAAACTTTCCATGTGAGAAACTTTTCTCTCTCGTGTCGATGCCGGCTCTTTCCAGTGACTTGACCTTAAGATTTATTAATATTCATGGCAAAACATCTTGAGAGGGAACTATATTCTCTTAAATTCGAACGGATATTCCGTTGGGATGAACGGTATTATTTGGTATGAAAGCTGTTTTTTTATTTCTCCCCGAGCACACCAAATGATCACTGTGGCTTCTACAATGTCTCATACAAAGCTGTTACTTGTAGTCTAGTTCCATTGAACAATTAAGGGGGCGGGGGGGGGATTAAGATTTATTGGTAACATTACAGGATGAAAGACCAGAAGGATTCAGAGCATTAAGAAATTGTACTGGGTCGTCGACGGCGTCATCAGTTTGGATCACTGAATCAAAGGACCTGTAGTCAATGTTTTGGTCTTCCAAGGCCTTCAGTAGGGTGTCATTGATTGCTGCTGCTTTGTCGTTTTTAGGAGTTGAAACAATAGCTCGAACACCCATTCTATGGGCTTCTTGATATTACTTATTTTAGGATACGTTCTATCTAGGGCTGGGAATCGATTAAAATTTTTAACTGGATAATAAAAAATGTTTAATCGATTAATCGAATATTTTTTGTGACCATATAATATATTAGTAGATGCTATAAAAATATTTTTTTTCATTTCACTCACCTATTCGGTGGATGTAAACAAATATTGGAATAGGTTAAGAAATTAACGCTATTCGCTTGAAGCAATTTAATATGCTGAACATAATTGCCAAAACCTGTAATTTCTTCGCTTGGGTTTTGTCGTGTTTTTTTTAATTGGTTATTATATATTCACTGATTTCGAAACTACTTTCGATTATACTGTTTCTCTTGTTTCCTTGAAGCTGATCTCGAATGGCACGATGAGCTGATGTGCGAATACGAAATGAGATGAGCTGATGCTTCCAAGAATACGAAAAACTACTGTTCATAGTGGAGACAATGAATTTTGGTCGTCTTCTAAAACTCTCATCAAACTCGATTTGAAACTGAAATCATCAGTTTCCGTTAAGTCAAATTTGATCAAAATATTTATTCAAATATTTTTAAATATGGTCACTTATCCAAAATATTCTGTGTATAGAACATAATTTATAAGACATCTAATCGGTTTTTTTTTTAAAAAGTCAAGTTAATTCCCAAACTTTTAATAAAAATTCTAATCGAATTGATCGAGTCTCGAGAGATTAACTCCACTACAATTTTTAACTGCGATTAACAATTGATCGATTAACTTACCCGATTAATCGAACCAGCCTTAGTTCTAGCAGTCAGCTTTGGTGGGGACGTAACTCAGCACCTGAGAGGTGCTGCGTAACTATTGGTTAACCCAAATCTGAAGGGATGGTGACCTTACCTTCTATTGAAGGGTAATTTCCATCGCCTATTTTGAGTAGCATATCAACAAAAAGTCTATCGAATGTATCGCCTCTTATGTTTATCCGTATAAACTTTGAACTCCCTTATGACTCCTTTAAGGGGACAATTTTGAAAAATCCCTTTTCTTAGCGAGTCTGTACTTAAATAATAAAATAAAATAAAACTACTGACCAAATTTCATATTTAAAGCTTCAAAGCGGTTTCAGCTCGGCTATGATGAATCAGTCAGGTCTTGTTATTTTATATACATGTATGTGGATAGAGGGATTTATCGTTATATTGAGTATCGTTGTAGCGAGATTTCATTGTAAACCAGACAGGAATGGAAAAGTAACATAATTATATTGATTTCAAATTAAAATTTCAACACGTTTTAAAGACACGTTTTTACGTATAAAAATAATTTCATTTATACACTGTAGTTACATTCACGGCCTCCACAAGGGCGGGGCCGAGAGGGCTCCAGCCCTGTGGCCCGGGACAATTCTCATTTTTTTGTATTTTCATGCTATAATTTCCCTACAAAAGAGCCAGTGAAAAGTCTGATTCGGGGGGGCCCGCCAAAGATCCCAGCCTAGGTGACCTGATCTAGTATGTCGGAGCCAAGATCACACGTCCAGTGATGCCATTTGAAGGTGACAAAAAAAGTGACAACCGCAACAAATATTGAATGCAGCCGTCGATGTGAAGGATTTCATAGTTGAAGGGGGGTAAAAATCTCGTCGGTATAAACAATAACCGGATGTTATATGTGTGGCAAATGCTATCGATCATAGATGGCGACACTGAATTCGTAGATAGCACTGACAGTGATTTGATTCCCTAGATGCTAAGTTATTGCCAAGATAACGCATAATCTTTAGTGTGCTTCAGAATTATGATCAACAAGTTACTAACTACAAAGCACTAATACAATAGGGTCTCCCAACGAAGTGGCTGAGGGGAAAAAAAAATGCCCGTAAAAAAATACGGATGTCAAAAATGAAAATGGAAAAATTCAGGAACCCAAAAAATTAAAGCAATTTTCATGGGAAAAACTACATGAAAGAAATATAATGCATTTTTGCTTTTTTTTTTCTCAAATGCAACCGAGATAAACTTATGGGTTACATTTGTCAAGTTTCACGAAAAAACTTTTATAAACTTTTTATAGTGTAAGGCCGGTATTACACTATAAAAGTATGGTAAAAGTCCTTTTATAAAACTTGAAAAATGCAGCCAATAAGGTTATTGGTTACATTCTAGAAAATGCGACCGTTGACCTTATTGGCTGCATTTTTCAAGTTTTATAATAGGACTTTTATCAAACTTTTATAGTGTAATAATGGCCGAAGGCCAGTATTAGGCGTGTGTAACTTTTATAGTGTAACTTTTGCAAGCGTGTGCAACTTTTATAGTGTAATACCGACCTTAGGCCGCGGTATTACACCAGGGGCGTAGCCAGAAATTTCGTTCGGGGGGGGACCACTTTCATTTCGGGGGGGGGGGGACCAAAGTGACAGAACAATAGATTTGGCCATCTTTTTCCCTTTTTTCGGTCATTTTCTCACATTTCGGGGGGGGGACCAGACCCCCAAGTCCCCCCCCCTGGCTACGCCCTTGTATTACACTATAAAAGTTTGATAAAAGTCCTATTATAAAACTTGAAAAATGCAGCCAATAAGGTCAACGGTTGCATTTTCTAGAATATAACCAATAACCTTATTGGTTAGATTTTTCAAGTTTTATAAAAGAACTTTTACGAAACGTTTATAGTGTAATTACACTATAAAAGTTTGATAAAATTTCTTTTATGAAACTTGGCAAAGATCTTTTATAAATTTTGTATTTAATTTTTTTTTTTAATAAAATTTATTTTATAAAGGAAATGAACCACATTTACACTATATAAAAGATTTATATAAAATTGGTTTTGGAAAAGTTTTCGTTAGTTTGTCATTTCGTCAGTCTTCGTTAGTCTTGTGCTGTTGCTGGTAGTAGTTATGGATGAAGAAATTTTTTTTACCATTTGCTATAGGGGAAATTTATCATTTGCAACCTCTGTAATGGCTTCGGTTTTAAAAAACACGAAGCTTATGTGGATGCAGGGGCGTCGGAAGTGTTTCTAAACTGTGGGTGCTTGTCTTTAGTTTTATATTGGAAATTTTAATTTCTGAATCAATTCTGGGGGTGCTCGGATCCATGTCACAAATTACTGTGGATGCTCAAGCACCCACAGCAACCCCCGGCTCCGACGCCACTGTGTGGATGATTGTATTGGATGGAATAATTTGCGGAAGAAGAGCTAATTATTTTGATGCATTGCCTCTAGCTGAGAACGCAACTTAATGAATAATGAATATGTCACTTTATGAAGAAGTTGAGGAATAGAGAAAGCCCAGAGTGAAAGTTTAGCGACTAAATTGTCCGTGTTTCATCATATTGCTCATTGCGGCTCATGTGTCACGGTAAAATCCCAGAAACTCGGGTTTTATCAAGGTGAGTCGGTGAAGTTCAAAAAACGCTTGTAAACGTTTTCATTTCGGATTTTTACCAGGTCAAAGTCCGTTTTAAATGAATCAATTAATCACCATAAACTTATTAGCTCCTGATGCTTATTAGTTTGGGAATAATAATTTAATAATTATAAACAAATAATTGAATTAACAAACGAAAAGACCACCATGATGAGTTTTGTACGCTATTTAAGTAATTGATGCTCATAATTAATTTACTCCTACCAGTTAAAGCCCGTTTTAAATGAATTAATTTAACATCATTAACTTAATAGTTTCCCTTCCATCTTGATTAATTAATAATTGTTCAATAATTACAATTACTAGTGTGAATAACACTTATTAATGAATTAATATTAATAAGCATTTAAGAGAGAGAGGGTAAAACTTATTTCGTCATGATGGCTCGCTGCTCGCGCTGACGCACGGGGTGCCGAGTGCGCTTCGCTGACTGATCTGCCTCTCCACGCATTGAGCGCATCACGACCCTGCACCCCTCTGGAGATGTCGGAACTAATGGCCTTGAGTACAAGTGAACCTAAACCTGGATACGCGGCAGCAGTTAGGAAAATTAATAAGTTCATTATCGTTTTTTTATTCTTCAAAACGGGTTTTTACTGTTGAGAATAAATAAAATAAATAAAAGTTAATTAATATATTAATTACTAATTAATTTAATTTTAAATTGTTTAATTACTATATTTATCAAGTAATTAATAAGCGTCAAGAACTAATAAGTTAATGATAGTTTATTGACTGAATAAAAACGGGCTTTGACTTGGTAATGAGTCTCAAATAAAAACGTTTGCCTTATTTTTCGGACTTTTACCATCTCACCTTGTCTCCGAGCTTTTATATTGGTTAAATGTAATAAATAAATAATATATATATATATATATATATATATATATATATATATATATATATATAATAATAATAATAATAAATAAAATAAATAAAAAATACTACACTAGTAGATGTAGCAACTCTCTCTCTCTCTGAACATTATATTGGCCCTCGAATAGAAAGAAGTTGGCCACTCATGATATAATAGATTAATTTAATCTCCACCACGTCAGATGATAATTAAATAAATGTATCATTAATGTGAACCATCAAATCCAGTGATGTGATATGACAGGGTTTTTCAAAGTGTGCGCCGTGTTCGCCGGCGAGATAAAGATATTGATTTTTGTGCCTCTTTTTGCTTTGCATTGGTACTTTTATAATTGAAAACACCCACTTAACTACAGGGCCGTCTTAAGAGCATCATGGGCCCCCGGGCCAAATGATTTTTCTGAGTCCCTACCAGACAAATTTTCAAAAATCTCAACCAGATCCCATTTTTGTGAGGCCCATGCCTTAAGACGGCACTGTTTAACTATTCTGGGAAGCAGCAGGAAAACCATGAACTGAGCAAATGAGCCGCGGGTGACAAAACTCATTTTCCTATAAGGCCTTATTGTGCCTTTACGGGGTCCGGGGCAGACTTCTATTTGGGGTAAGCAGGGGTCTGCCCAAACTTTTTTGCGGGGTCCTGTTTTTGTGAATTTTTTTTTTTTTTTTTTGTGAAATGTGTCATTAATTTTGTGAGAAATGAAATAATGTAGTTAATCTATCACAAAAGAAATGAAATTTCAAATTTATGGATTCATTACTTTTTTATTTCGTGAAGGGTTCGTTTTTCTGATCCGGAATTTTGTGAAGGGTCCGGAAAACGGACCCAAATTTTGGATGAACAGAAAAACGGTCGCACGGGAACGTGAAAACATTCGACATATCCGATATTCGTGAAAACCGATGCACCATAAATATTCGAGTTTAATGAGAAAAACTACTCAACCTATTCGCGATGGGTTTGTACGAGGACCACCTGTTCCAGCCTTAGTGAAAACGTAAGGATTAGGCCGAGATTCTACTGTAAAAATTTGATAAAAGTTCTTTTATAGAATTTGAAAACGAATTGAATTTTGAAATTTTACTTATCTCCAATGAAAAATCTTTGAAGAAAATCTTAGAGAAAATATGGGAAATTATGATTTCAAGTACGGGAAATTGGCAATTTTAATCCTTGATTGGCAATTGTCGCACAAATATGATACCAAAAGTAAGCAAAGTTGGCAATTATTGCTAAAATCGTCGAAAATCACTAATAGCGGTAAAATGTAAAGCTTCGGCTAATTATAGTGGATTAAAATAGATGCAACCAGAAAAAATAAAAAAAAGCTCAAAATGACAAATATTCATATTTATAGTCATAATTTTCGTTTATAAGTTGGCGATATAATTTTAATCTTTGATTTCAGTGAATCATAACAAATTCAATCAGGTTTCATTGGAAAACGAGACATTTTTATTTAAAAAATCGGGATGGCGAAATATATATACGGGGCGTTCCGGAAAAAGTTTTTCCTTTGATTTGTATGACATGTTTTCTTCGATGAGAAATGTTTTTCACCAGATTTTTCAAGCCTGCGAATTGGCACCTATGTTATAAGTTTGATGATAAAAGATATAACCTCGTTCATTTAGTTTAAATTCAAAACAAGATGACATGATCAAAATTTTTATTAATAAAATTATCTCGTTTATGTAACAAAGTTTTTAGATATAGACTTGTGTTTTTTGAGAAAGTTTGTTACGGGTTTCAGTATAAAACTACCTCAGTTACTAAAGCTAATGTCTATAAAAACCCAAAAATTTCAACGCAAAATCACGTTGTCTTGCAAACAAAACCTTCAGTTAATGTTGAGCAAGATAAACGCGCGCGCGTGAGTGCTATTTCCAAGAAATGTTTGAATAACATTCAATTAACGTTCAGTGGGGGGGGGGGGTGCACTAGTATTTTCGAAAAATGCTTCCTTTAAAAAATAAAGGAAACTATTCCATTACTTAGCTTGAAATAGAATGGTTTGTAGACAGTAGTTAAGTTCTATGTAAACACTATCGAGAAATCCTTTCATGTCCTTTCATTAGACGCGGCTCTTCTGTTCCTCAGACTATTTGCGAGATTTTAAAAGCCATTTCATGTTCCTTAAAATCATTTTCATCTCCCGCTGATTATATTACGTTCTTTGTTTTTTGTATGTGTTGATGGAAAATTTTGAACCTTTTATGATCGGTAGAGCTTTAAATTTTTATCGTAAGCGCATAATTCTAAACCAGATGGTTTAGAATTATGTCATGGTTTTGACAATGTGTTCATTTTGCATTTGTTAATTAATCTTTAAGTTAAGTATAAATTGAAAGTTAAGTAATTAAAATGAAAAATTTGTCTTTTTTTGCAGGAGTAAAAGTGTAGTTAGCAATCTGAATGGTCCAGGGTGTGAAAGCGTTCTATCTTGCACTCCCCGTCGCAGTCGTTCGATTTTAAAAGATGATGCTACTGTCGTTAGAAGAACGTCGTCCACTAGCGATAAAATAATACCGAGGCCAGCTAATAAGTATGTCAAGTACAGATCCCCGTTGACACCGGAGTCGAATGTCACCCTTACTTGTAACTCTCACGAATTTCGATCGGAATCTGACAAAATCGAAAGTGATTCATCGTATTCTTATTATGGTTCACAGTCCGGAGCTTCTTCTTGCGCAGATCGACGTAATTCGAATTCTTCTCTCGGCTTCCAGCAAGACGTTTTCCAGACAAGTGATGTGTCTTTCCGTCCATCCAGGTCTCCCCGAAATCTTACCAAGGACTCTGGGTATGAAACTTCTGCCCAAGGAGACCACGACTATGTCAACGTTGACTGGATCAACTGCCCGGATTTTGATAACCGCTCATCAACCATTTTGCCACCCACCGAAAATTCTGTGCCAAACTATAGATACTACATGAACAGCCCTTACTCATCATCAGATGAAAGGTATGATCGACCTTTCAAGCCTTCTGCTTCGTAAGTAAACATGACAGTTTTGTTCTTCTGGATATATATATGATCATATCTTATCTGAGAAAAATATATTAATTTCCGTTTTTTTAATATATAATAGCGTTTCTCTATCTTCCGAGCAGGCTAAATTGAAATTTATACCACCATCGTAGAAATTGTACAGGGTGTTCTGTAAGTTCTAATGCGGACTTTATCTCATCAAACGTTCGTAGTCGGTTTTAATTTAAAAAAGGCTCAAAATGTGTTCAAAAATCACTCTGCACCACTTTCAAAAGTGAAAATACGGTGTGCCATAAAATAAAAGAACCTAGATTTGTATACGCGGTTCCGAGGCCTTTAACTTCCAATTCGAAGTTTTTGCTATGTCTCCCCTGAGGCCAATCAAAAAAATTTCATGCATCCAAGTGCAATATTCACTCAGACATTTCAATTCTAAAATCAGAGAAAAGTTGCGAAAGAACAGCATAAATGATTGAAAGAAGCGTTGTCCATTAGTTTATCGAAACTGGTACAGAGTGATTCTTGAACACATTTTGAGCATTCTTCAAACCAGAGCCATACCTGTACGATAAAGGCCGAATTAGGACTTACAGGACACCCTGTATAAATCACTGTTCCTTATCAATTTTATTGGGTGCATTGATTTCAACTCCGGCACGTGGTCCAATCTAATCCATTCGAAAATTTCATTGTATATTGGAAGTTTCTATACCTCCACCAAGAAAAACAAATATTGCGCGTTAAGTTAAATGTAATATTTACACCAGGGCTCAACAAATCCCAGGTGCCAGAAAGCCATTGGCGCCTAAGATTTTCTGTATGTGATAACTAAATTGGAGTCTACGAATAACATAAAACTTTCTGATTACACGACAGTGTCTTTTAACATAAGAAAAGGATATATGAAGTCATGGAAAAGTTGGAAAAAACATTATTTATATATAGTTTTTATATTAGTTTTTCTTCAGATTAAAATCATTAATGGCTCCTAAAGAAATTTGCCTGGCACCTAAAATTTTTTTTCGATTTGTCAAGCCCCGATGTATATGAAATAGAGAGAGAGGGAGAGAATCCAGTAAATTAAAAATATTCATTGACACTTATAAAAGCCCTGCACTAAAACAAGGATGTTTAACTCTTACAGTGGCAATCCCGAGACATCTCGTCAAACTTGATTTGCTTTATTTCGGTCACCCCGAAATATCTCGAGTTTTCAACACGCTTTTATTTCTAATGTGGTAGTGGTAGTTATGATGCGGATCAGGAAAATTTTAAAAACCGCTTAAAGGGTTAAATGAATTTCATCAATGGTCAGATGATCAGTGGTTCTCAACATTAGACACCCTTTGTCCAAGTCATCGTTAAATAGTCCACAAAAGAACCATATCGAAGCTTTAGATTAGACAAGCATACGTCAATATTACCCATGAGAAAGGTTGGCGACAGACCATAGGAGCCACACTTCAAGAAACTATTACCATAGATGATTGTAGATAACGAGCTTAGATTTTTTTAAAAATAAACCAATCTTTTTTTCAAATATTTTCTCGTGAATGATAAACCAGTTGTCATATTATATACATCAAATGTTTTCCACAACCACCATAATTGTCATAAATTGTTACAATAATCATCATAATAAACATTTTAGCCTAGAAAAGCCACTTATATAGGACTTGAAAAAGAGAAATATTGCCTTGTTAAACAGAATAATAGCTTTAAAACTGTGAGTCTGTGACGAGCTTACGCATCGTGATATCTAAGTCTACACCAGTTTTTGTGTGAGCTATAATTATAGCTTTTTCTACAAAGTTGGATGTACCGAACTTCTTATAAAGACAATGGCAAAACGCAGTCGAGTATCACGGCATGCTGCGCAAGTGTGCGGAACATCTTGCTCGTGAACTTGATTGGAAACCGTCAATCATCAGTAAATCACGGTATTATCGAGATAACGTATTATTCTGTTCTTTTTTGTACTGTGGTAGCCGTCATCGTAAAACATGGAAGCTGACGGATATAATTACCTCTTACTCGATTCGTCTTCTATTGGATTCGCTATTTCTGGTGTCATGGTGGTATAGAAACGTTAAATACTTTTTTTAAATACCAGATTTCTGAACAAAAAATTGTTTTTTTTATTTTTTTTTTCTTCTACCAAATTCTAAAATTTCAATCGTTATTATGGAGTTATTATATTTAGTGCTGGGAATCAATTAAAATTGTTAACTTCAATCGACTGACTAATTGAATTTTTAACGAACATTTCCAACTGCTAACCATTCATAACAAACGTATAAAATATTGGTAGCTACACATAGGCGTACGCAGAATTTTCTCGAAGGAGGTGTCTCAGATTTTTTTCCCTTATGAGGGAGGGGTTTTACTTTTTTCCTGGAAAATAACACTATAATCTTGGCTCGGGGGGGGGGGGGGGTTTGAACCCCAACCCCCCCCCCCCCTTTGCGTATGCCAATGTAGCTACATATAATATTGAATTGATACTATAAAAATATACTTATTCATTTCTCTCTCTCTCAAGCACCTATTCGCTGTATGTAAACAAGTATAGGAATTGATTTAAATTGAGGCCCATCGCTTGAAACAATTTATATGCTGAACATATTTGTGAAATTTTGGAATTTCTTCACTCGAATTTTGTTGTTACTTAACCCTATAAGCGGTTTTAAAAATTTCCCTGATCCGCATTATAACAGTCACATTGGAGAAATAAAAGCGTGTGAAGAACCCGATATATTTCGGGATGACCGAAAACAAAGCAGGTCAAGTTTGACGAGATATCTCAGGAATGCCGCTGCAAGAGAAGAAAATCGGTTATTTTCGGTTTATTAACCGTTTTCGAAACTACTTTAAATCTTCATACTATTGCTTGTTTTCTAATATAAACTGTAGGAAATATCTAAAAGTGAGTTTCGCTCCTAAATGGTACTAGGAAGATGGGGGAGAGCTGATACTTACTGAGAATACGAAAACTTCTGTTCACAGTGGGGAATAAATTTTGGTCTTGTCTCCCCTAAAAAGATCCCATCGATCTCAATTTGAAACTGAAATCATCAACAGCTTTTGTTGAACGACTTGTATTTCTGAATATGAATGATTTTATATAGTTCTCTTGTATGAATCGTTACCCCCATGCCAAATGATTTGATCAAAATATTGATTCAAATATTTTTAAATATGGTCACTCATCTAAAGAGTGTTATGCATAGGAACATAATTTGTCACTTGATCGGTTTTGTCAGTTAAATTAATTTATAAACTTTTAATGAAAATTTTAATCGGATTTATCGAGTCAATTAACTCAACTAAATTTTTTTAACCTGCGATTAACAATTGATCGATTGATCGAACCAGCTCTAGTTATATTATATATTCTCTGTGAATTAAGTAAGTTATAAGTGCTTATTATAAGCTTTGGTGTTTTTAATTGCTTATTATTTGAGTCCATATAAGCACCAAGTTAGATCAGGGCTGGACATTCCCTGGCGGCAAGGTCGTCATGGCGACTAAAAAATTGGTATTAGCGCTAAAAATTTCTTTGTGTAGTTACTAAATTGCAGGCTGAGAGCAGCACAAAATGTTTAGAATTTATAGCAGCATATCTTCTGCTAACATGAAAGAGGCTCACTATGCCCTGAAAAAGTCAAAAGAAGCATTATTTTGAACCTTTTCCTGCGGGTAAACATTTTTTGGCGCCTAGATTTTTTTGCGATTTGTCCAGCTCTGCATTAGATTAGGCAGCGCACGCGAGTGTCTTTTGTACTTATTCATGGTAACAGGAGCAAACATACGAAGTTTTTTTCCCATGACCACTCTGTGAACATCAATAATTTCTGCAGTTAATATATAAACAAAATGATAGATGTGTCAAATATATAATCACATTTTGACTTTTTCTTCATATAAGGTGAGTTTATCGACAAATGAACAAAAGAGGAAATTCTGTTTCGCAGAACTGACTTGAATGCGGTTTATTTTCTATTTTTAGAGGTTCGATGGACTAATAATTAGATTAAATGAACAATTTTATTGTTAATGTCTGTGAAGATTAATTATTTACGGGAGTCTCACGCATTCGCACGCATATGTATGTGTGCATATACACGGTGATGAGTATACGAGAGTTTTTTTCAACATTGAGAGCACTTCAAACAATTCGCCATCAGGGACGTGTTACAGGTGGGACTTCTCATGGCTCAGAGTTTGTAGTAATATATGTACACATTTTTTTACAATTATAAAAAATGCAGAGTATCAACTGAGAAAATCTAAATGATAGGCCTATAAGGAATTAGTGAACATTATACATATTCGTCACTCACACAAAAAGATCTCATGATTATTTTTTCTCACTTGATCTATTATTTCACTTGAATTAATTGCGTATAGTTATGGAAAAAAAGAACGCCAAAATTGACCACACGGGACACGGTAAGTTTTACTGGTTCTTTATGCGTGTAAATTCAAAATTTTCCCCAACATATTGATAATTTTTGCGCAACAGTGAGTAATGATGATCGCGGGAATAAATAATCTCACCTATGGATGAATTCATTTGGTGTAATAATCATCGTGCTGCTCAACTCAAAAGAACGAAATTCAAGGAAATCGATCCAATCTTAAATAATTATTATGTCAACTGCATTCACACATAGATCAAAAGAATGTGCTTTTGATGGACTTCATTAAGCACCAACTCTGATATAGCAAATCTATTGTTGAAAACCTTTAAAATTACACCGTGCAATTCAACATTGCTCATCAAGGACAAATTTTATGTAGATTTTAAGAAAAAGATTGTCCCACGATTACAGAAATGTATGGTTAAAAGTGGTAAAAAGATATGCATATCCTCGGAGCTAATAATATATAGCTTTGTTTCTCTTCTTTTTTTTCTTTAATAACCAGTCAGCCTTAACGGTTTTCAAATGCTATCGTGAAGCATGCATTCCAATCATAATATTCTTTGTTTTTTTTTGCATAAAAAAATTTAGGGTATCTTTCTTTCAATTATAAAAAGCTATGTATAGTTCGAAGCTGATTTCTTTCATTTTTAAGGGTCAGAAATGATGCTCTCCAAAAAAGGTATTTTTTGAATATCGTGGTTAATGAAGCAATTAATCACCTATAATTTTATCAATTAATTTGTTGCTGCCGCAGAAGAACGTCGTGCTCTATCACCTGTATAGGCAAGAGCTGTTAAAAGCGATAACCAAAATGACCCTTCCGGAAACGAGATTCCTGATGGGATTAGCGATGCATTCGATAGACGATATTTGTATCTCGCTACACACGTGCGCGCGTGCATGCCTGCAAGCTTTCAACATTAAAAAGCCTGAATGTTGTCGTGAACTATTGGAACGTGGGCTAAATTGTATTTTGAAGGAGCTGGTTCATGCCTCAGTCTCTATTCCTTTTTTTTTCTCGGAAGAATAGCAAGGACTCTCTATTGAAGAACCAAGTTGTGGCATCCGGACAGAATAAGCGACTCACTATTACCTACTATACGTGATTTGTCGGTCGTTCTGTTCGTACGTGACAGTCGAAACTGGTTCTTCTTCTCCTAATCGAGTTGCTGATCACGAGTGCAGAAATCGAAAGTGGCGCTTTTACGTTGTTTTCTCCGCATTTTGAAATTCTATAAACCCTGGGTGGGTGTGTAATTCAGGTGCAAAGAGAAGAGCTGCTCTTCCATCGATGACGAGCTATGGCATAGCTGGCGGCATTATCTCGTTCGGCTCAACTGGATAAATAACCGATAAAGTGGAATATTTTTGAAATTCCTGAAATGTTGTGTCGCTGCATGAGTTAGTCTCAGTTTTCTTCAGCTAAGAAGCAAGACGCTTTTTTTCAGGCTGTCTAGTTGATCTCTGGTGATACAGGTTTGAATTTCCTATACTTATATCGCTATTTATAGATTTTTATTATACAATTTTATAGCCTTTACTACTCGGAATTCACAGAAATGTTTATGTGAAGCTAATTTTACTTTATGAAATTCATGTTTTATTATCTTTCAGGAGTACTTGTCAGTCGCCATCATATTCAGACAGATACGAACAAAGTTTAGTCACTCGATACGGTTTTTTAGAGACAACACATAACTTGTCCCACAAAGGAAGTGGGTTCCGTCCTCGTCCCATAATAGCTCCGGTAAATAAACGCACGGGTAGTTATTCAAGCTTGTGTTCCAGTTCCGAATCCTTGTCCCCTCAGCCCAATAAATCGGAAGAAAATCCACTTCGATATGCGAAGTCTTCTTTATCTCTGGTGGATGAGAAGTCTAGAGCAAGGCAACAATCCCGTTCTCATGGACAACAAGTTGCTGATTCGTGCCAATTCTTTGCTTCTCCTGTAGCTCCAGCAAAATCAACTCCTAATTTGCACTACCAAGGAGAAATGGTTCCCCTACGTGCCAATAAGAAACTATCTATTTATGAAGAACTGGCATTCAAAAGTGGTTTTGATTTTTCTCCATTAGTGCAACGACAACCCTTTTGGGCTCAGAAGAACTCGCTCAAGTCGCATTCTTTTTCCAAAAACGTGTACCCAAAACCTTACTCGTCAACTACAGAGAATCATCAGCCAAGTTCCCTCCCCACGAACTGTGATAAAGTGAAAAGTCATGAAATATACCCCGGCTATTACTCCAATGTATCAGAAGATCCAAGTTTTGAATCCCCCGATGAAAATAGTGATTATACTAGTTTACCCCCTCCCGTTCCAAAAAGGGACTCGAGCTTACGCTTCCGTTCAAATACCTCTCATGAAAAGTACCCTTCATGGCCAGCGAATCTTTCTTGTGAAGGTAACTTTGAAAATTCTGTTCAATCATCAGGTCAGCGATCGAGCTCTTGGACTGAGAAAACACAGCGCGTGAAAGAAGCTAATGGTTCTTACTCCCGTCCTAAAAGTCATTACCAAATTTCTACTCAACAGCTACCACCTGTGCAAGAAAAGATAAAACCGTTTGCAAAACCATCTCTTCAAGTTAGTAATGAATCTCAAGGTGACGTATGCTCAAGAGATGATATTAGTCCCCGAAACACTGTCTTCAATACAATGTCTGAGAATTTCAGTATCAATAGCTACGTATGTGAACAAACAAAATCACCTTCAGTGGATTCAAAACATTCCTATGCTAATTCTCCCCCAGAAAAAGACACCGTCATGCCATTGAACAAGAACAACATCGGTAAATGTTCAAAATTCGACGCGGATTTTGGATTCAGGTGCACGTATTCTCGCCCAGACTCCAGGATATTTGGTTCATATGAAAATATTCCAGAGGATGGCATCAACAATCGGAAGAACTCCAGTAGTACTCCTCTACTCGATATGCTGCGATCGGAGAAAGAAAAGATGTCTCCAGTTTTACCACAAGAAGATAAATTTTCCAGTGACATGGGAATTAGTACTGCTGGTAGCGATTCCAGCAGTGAAGAGACACTAAAATGGCATGGTTCGTGTAGTGATATTAGCTCTCTGAACACATGCAAAAGAAACGTCTCTCCTAGTATCGAAAGTGAATGTAGCACAATATACGATGAGCTCAACATCGTTTCACTCGAAAGCAGCGTAAAATCTTATTCTAGTTCGCCTTCTGAAAATTCGTCTTTAGATTTGACTAATGGAAAAAACCAATGGCAGCGCCTAAATAGTGAGCATCGCTCCAGCAACGGACGCAAAAATACAACTGATGAAAACTTGAGAAAGCGTACCCAACAAGAAAAGCAACGACATTTCGATTCACGAGAAAGAAACTGCGGTTTTCACTCGAGTGATGACAACATTGAAGAATCTCAATATGTTAATATCGCTTCACTCAGAGAGTCCGGTTATTCTATCCACCAGAAAGATGATCCAGAAATCCGTCCGTTACTTGGTGATTCACTAGAGAGAAATGCAACTGCAAAAAGTCCTGATAAGTCGAGTAATCTGGACGAGACTGGAAAAGTATTGGAACCTAAGCAGTCGGTTGACTTACACATGCGTTCCAATACAGTGTCTCCAAATGGGGACAGATACAGTTCCAACATTGCAACAAACCGACCTAGTCAGAAACAAGACGCTCTGGCTTCCAGGAGTTACCAAGGGAGTATTCATGAAAAAAATCCTCAATCGTGGAAGCTTAAAGCTATTCAGAAACAAGCAGTTTTATCTTTTTATCACAGACAAAAAGCTTCCGAAGCTAAAGAGGAATCTGAGAGGAAAGCGCCTCGAAGCCTTAGTTTCACTTATTCTCGAGAGAACTCTGTGGGTGATAATAGTGACACATCACCACATTCGCTAAGCCCTACCATTCAGCACGATAGAAAACACATTCAGTCGACTGGATCATTTTCTCAAGTCTCGCTTCTGCAAGGTCCTAGGTATGTGCAATCAAACGTGAGTGCCATTTTGGAAACTACAGGCAAAATAACTTATGGATTTACTACTTGTAGTCCTACAGAACTGAACAGTTTTTCGCTGCCTTCTCCTGTTGAATCTAATGAAAACAAAGTATATACGAGCAATTCTGAATCAGAAAATAGTGAATACTCTAATTTAAAGGTAAGCTTTTATGTATACTAATTACAGTGTTCAGATTGTTTATTATATTCAAAACAGAATATTTCTACTATATATTCCACTATATATTTAAACTGTTTCTCATTTTTTTCTTTTCGGAAATTGCTTTTCATTTTTTTAGTGGTTGCATAGATATTTATATTATAAAAAATATAATCAATTCCACTAGTTTCCAATATATTTGCGTTTCAAACATTTTGAATGCCTATTAATATTCCATAAAACAACGAGATATATACCATGTCTTTAGAATATACAAAATCATGCGTTGCGTGCATAATGAATTTGAAACTGTTTGTTGAATCCATACGAATTTCTGTATTCTTTTGAAATGCTTTGGCTCGTAGTTATAGTTTTAACTCGCACCGCTGAAAAAGATGTGTTTGCATTGGGTGTAAAACGATCACCGTATTTTAAGAGATTTCATGAGTTGGCTGCGAAAAAGAAAATGTGTTTGTTTCCTATCTCTTTTTCTTTCCGTTCATAGTATCAGTTAATAATTTTCAAATGAACGAAGTATATCTTAATATTTAGAAAAATCAATACAAATCAGCGGTACTGGTATTTAAATTCAGCGTAGCTTCGTTGATCACATAGTGAATTATGTTTCCATTGTACGTCAAAACTGTTCCATTTCACTGCTACCATAAATTTAAACCAGCTATATCCATGACAAGCAAGCACTATATCTCTCGCTCTGATCTCCCTTTATTTTATTTCTTTTTCTCTTTTATGCTCATTCAAGTTTATACATTCAGCGATACTACAGCGGGGTCATTTTTTCCCACTCCTAATATCTCTACTTAAGAATTCGGAATTATATGTAAAATACTGTGTCCTGTGTTTGCGAAATAACTTGTTCATTCATCAAGCAGCATAAACAAACGCAAATTTTACGGATGAAATACATCAAATTATTGAGCTTGACTGGTTGCTCTTATGTTATTACAGTAATACCTGCCCCAGGGAGAGTAAATCGAAGGGTGAATATCTCAAACAGGTTCGGTCTGCATACCTCTACAATATGAATAGATATACACAAAATCCAACCGGACTTCTAAGCACAAATATTTTTTGCCAAATTCTTGTCACAAAGTTTGAAACGTTTTGACACACATCCTTGTGCTTCTTTTTTTTTTTTTTTTGAATATTTTGGTCATTCAATAGAGATAATTATCCAGTTTCTCTCTAACATATTAGAATTATCATTGTAACCTTATTCCGCTGTATTTCATTCGAAACATTACTGTTTTTGCTGAACATTAAGCATATCTAACTTTATAAAGCAATTGAAGGGTCCGGGGGAAAAACGACTTTACAGCAAAAATCTGATTTTGAGAAAAACCAGTTTAGAAGTTTGGAGTATAAAATGGTTTTCCTCATAAAATCGAAACTTTATCACTATTTTTTACGGCTTTAAAATAGTCTCTACCCCAAAAATGAATGCATGTGTGGATGGTATTCCTTGAAAGCTACAAGAAAACACTGCTATCTCATTTTCGAAAAAATTTCTGTAAAGTTGTTTTTCCCCCTGGACCCTTCAATTGCAACTAACTGATGTATACAGTAAGTGCTCATGTGGCCTTTATTTCATCAACCATCTGTCAGCGGTCTCATCCGCTTAAGGGCTCATTTGAAAAAGGCGTAAATTTGAAAAAAAAAAAAGTTAATATTTTTGAATAATAAAAATAAGTCAGTAAATTTGATTAATAAATAAAAAATAGGCCTACGGGGCTCCGCCATAGAAATTATACACCGGAAAGGGCTCCGTGGGTCAAAAAAAAAAATTGAGAACCGCTGTCATAGAGAGGTATGATTCTAATAATAAAAATTCTCAAAAGGCGTTCAAAAATTACCTGTACCAATTTCTAGAGTGTGTGCACAATAGAATGTGTCACAAAATAAAAAAAAATCTAAATTTTTACATGGTCACCCCTTTGCTCTAACTTCCAATTAGAAAGTTGTTGCCCTGTCTCCCCTGTGGCCAACAGAAAAAAAAATCCATGTTTTTAAGTGCAATATTAGCTAAAATATTTTTGAATTAAAAAATTGGAGAAAAGTTATGAAAGAATAGCTTAACCTAACGGACAATGTTCCTTTCCCTCATTTATGCTGTTCTTTCCCAACCTTTCTTCGATTTTTAATTCGAATATCTCAACCAATATTGCACTTAGACACTTGGAAGTGGCATCCGGAGAGACAAGGCAGTAACTTTCTAATTGGAAGTTAGAGAACAGGGGGGGGGATCATGTAAAAATTTAGATTTTTTTATTTTGTTACACACTGTATTTTCACTCTTAAAACTGGTGCAGAGTAATTTTTGAACGTTTTTTGTTTTTGAGAATTTTTTAAATTGAAACTATACCTCTACGACGGACGGTTGATGAGATAAAGGCCGCCTTAGTACTTGTAGGACACCCTGTATAGTTTAATTCTCACATTACGCCGTCGTATGCATCGATGCATTTTCAATAACAAGGAAAATCAATTAAGTCTCCAATAAGAGTGACTATTAGAAAAAAAAAAAATTCACTACTACTATCTTCACGATTTCCATACTCGATTGAATCACACCTATTGGGAAACATTTCTCGGTACTGCAGTAATACTATATACGAGTTTCGTGCACAAGTTACCGATTCGACCTTTGAAAAAAAGTTGATCGATCGATCCAATTATTTGTTCAAATAATTTTTGAAATATTATTTTGCATTTAAGGAAAAAAAAAGTTTTTTTTTTTCCTTAAAATTGAAAAAATTTCAATTTTGCTCTCCTTTTCTAAACATTATTTTTTGTAGAATTTTATTTATTCCATCTCACGAAAATATAAAATATCATCCGTAAAAAAAATTGTCTTTAATATTAAAAAATACATAGAGGAGAAAAAAATAGCACTCTTTTTCTTAATTTTTTGAAAGCAAGTGTCAAGGAAAAAAGGGATTAACAAACCTTCTCTAGAGAAGACCCAAACTACCTCGTTTGTATCTTCGAAGATAAATTGTTACGACTAAAAGTCGGCTCAAGAGACATGTCACTTTCTGTAGCCTGATAAATCGTCCTTGAGTAAGCTGTAATCCAGAGATTGACCACGAAACCGTAAACTGACAATCGCTTCGTAACTTGGAGTTGGCTCCTCAGGTGACATTGTTAATCGCAAGTTATATAACAATCTGAAAGAAAAATAACAAAGCCTAGCAGTATCTTCAGACATGATGGCTTTAGCTCTCTCCTTTTTTTTTTTCTATTTCTCTGTATCCGTGGAAAACTTTGCAGTGGGCATTTCAGCTGAAAAGGGTGAACTTAATAGGATAAAAGAAAAAAAAGGAGAGACGTTTTCTCTCTGCGAAACAGAATAAAATGTGACACTTTCTGTGAGAGAAAACCACATGAACGAAATAAAAAGTGGTCAGCAAATCGCTTTTTTCTCAGTTTTGTTCAGGGTGTGTAAACAGTTGTGGTAATAGTATTTTATCTTCGTAAATGAGAATGAAACTGGGAATGTGATTTGAAAATTTTAACATCCAGCAGTGAAAAAAAATTGTCAAAATCAGTAAAGAAAAAGATCGTGATATTTTCTGTATGGGCTTCAAAATTTAAATCAATTAACAGTAGCAGCTAGACATTGTCTACATGACTATTATATTTTGGCCATAATTATTTTATCGGTAACTTCCTGAGTGAAACATTCTAACATAATAGAACAGGTTTGTTTGGAGATGTTTATATCTACTATATGATTAGGGAATCAATAGAAATTATGTGCAGGAGAAGAATAAATGGTTCGTCAAATCTTTATGAAACAAAAAACAAAATTTAATAACAATCACAAGCTTACAAAAATCTAGGGGTTCTTAGAATTTCAGTGTCACAAATGTTGAGAGATAACATTGTGACTGTAATCTGTCTCTCTAAATGAAGCAAAAATTTCTACTCCAAGAATGTAGAATAATACACTATTTCGATAACCTAAATACCTCATACGTCAACTTCGTGAAAGAGGTGGAGTGCAATTTAGACAATGTACAGTATAATGAAGCATTAGTTAGTTCCGATAAATTTCCAGTGTGAGTAATTGGTTGAGAATCTCCGGATCTATCAATATTCTCACGTCCGCTTTTTTAATCATGTTTACTTTAATGGAAGAGGAGAAATTTAATAAACACGTGTTTTAATTACATTTTAAGATGCGCACGATGGTGCTTCTTCGAATTTAGAGAGCGCCTATTTATATATCTTGTCAGAATATGCGAACATCATAATGAGATTATGTTTTCGACGTGCAAAGAATGAAAGGTAGGGCGGGAGAAAGGGAGCTTTCTCCAATTTCGAAGCTTTCAGGCATGAAAATTCACTTTTACTAGATTTTCACTGCTCTTATTATGAAAGTTCTTCCCGGGAAATGTTTATATATAGTCTGTGTGCTTGCTTTCTAAGCTCGATTCAGGCTATTGATTATGTTTAGGTACACTAACGGTATTGTGTTCGGCCTCGTTGATCGAAGTTTTAGCGGAAAGTCTGAAGCGACCAGGACGGGGGAAAGTTTATTTTTTTTAATTGTTCCCCTAAAAATTGCCGATTCCTTCCGCAGGTTGGAAAAGCCACGATGATGAGGTGGCCACCGAGTGGCGCTGTGTTTCGGCCAGAGTTGACGACTGCGGCGTTAGTGGAGCACTTGGGGGCCATCAGCAGCCCTTTGATAGCTGCTACGGAATGCGGCCGGTAGGTCGTCGTCAGGTGGACACATCGGTCCTCCGACGGGACCAACAACTCTTTCCTCCTCATGGGCCTTCCCTCTGCCATCATGTTCCCGCTGCCCCTTTACGTGGTGGCTTTCAGCGCGGGCTTTTGCCTATATTGGATCTTGCAGGCTGCTGCCAATCGCAGAACTTATCACTACACATCATCGTCATCACAGGTAACTCTGTCAGTCTATCTAAGTACGTTCTAAAACGTTCAACTAACTTCTGTAATTGGGTTGCCCTGTTTCGAAAGCTCGTCCAAATTCTCTTCTCATCCAGGACTAGCAAAGCTACTTGTTCAGCAGTGGCAGTGCGAGTTTTGCACTATGACCGTGATCTATCGTGGCATTCTTCTACTGTCACTCTAAAGTGTCCATGTGGTCATTAACGTGGTTTCACTCAAAATTTTTTCATAGCTATTTATTCAAAAAAAATTAAGTGATTCACTTCTTGAACTTTTTTTCTAGTTAGATATTCGCCTACAGAATGTTATCTGCTATATTATATGGTATTTTAATTCTATCGTTTTGTATCTTGAGAAAACTACTATATAATGTTCATTTCGATTTTTTTTAAAAATGCTATTTCTTGTTGCACGTGATAGAAAACTTACACCATGAGTTACATGGCACGTTAAAATTTATAGGGCCCTGATCTTTTAAATTTCAGTTTATAGTATAACTTGAATCCAAGTTAACTCGAACATGGTTAATTCGAACTTTTATGAACTCCCATTGAGTTTTTTATTTAATTTAATGTTAAAATTTCTTGTTTAACTCGATATTCTTTCGACTGTTTGGATAATTCGAAGTTAGAGAGGATAAAAATTAAGATTTTTGTATGAGCAAATTTAGTTTGGAAGCATTCAACAAGAAGTCAGACTGTTTTATTTGACAAAGTTGTTAAACAACAAATTTTCAAAAACAAATATAAGTTTGGAAAAAAAAATCTACTCTCTTTGTTTGATAATTTAATGCCCATTTTAACATTGTTCAGCTGGAGTGCATTGAGAATGTATACCCCTTGACACCGATTATGTTGTTGAACCTATGGATCAAGGTATACCATTCAAAATCTTCATTAAGAGTATGGAAAGTATCGGAAGTACAAATTGCAATACGTTCATGAAAGTATATTTCCTTGATAACATAAGAATGACAAGCAAAATTTGAGAAAGTTTCGTTACGGATGATCATGAATTGTTTCTGTAAATCAGGCTTTGAGCATGGTCACGAAATTCTGCAGTGTTGCTAATTCCAGATCAGTGGAATAATACAGCTAAGATCAATTATAATTATATTATAATTGATCTATAATTGATTTATAATTTTAAAATCTTATTGATTTTATAATTATAAATTATGAAAATTTGGAAAACAGTTTCGTAACTGATGATAAAATTTTGATAATTGATAATTGTTATCCCATGTGGATTTTGATGATTAAGTTGTGCAATTTCTAGTTAATTTACGGATCCAAGATAGATTAATTGGATAATTCGACCTTCTTTCGATTGACTTTGGAATTAACCAAGTTCGACTTCGTTAGCTTTATAATCACCTCATTAATATTATGTCCTGTATTGTTTAGTTTATCTATTCATTTCGGAGTTGCCCTTTTATTTACTTTGTGCTAATCTTTCTCTGTGTTTGAGGGAAAATATGAAGCTGCAACAAATTCATGGTGTTTTTTCAACAAACTGTTGATGTGCGTACGTTTTCTCAAGTATAAATAACTTTTTTTATCGCTCTTTTTTTTACGCCTCGGTGAAAAATTATAGGATATCAAAACCAAATTTTTTGTGGATTGATAATGCGATGCTTAAAATTTTTTATCTAAAGTTTATGTGTGAAATGGCACGCATGGTGTAGTTAGCAAATTTTTTATTATTTCCACCCTTTTTTATACCTTCGTATGTTTTTTCACCCACCACTTCAAAACGCGTCGAATGATGAACCATTGAAATTAACGTTGATCTCGATTTTATTCGTACTGATTTTTTATTAGTGATATTGGATTACTTTTTTTCATGGGGATGGATGAAATTTCATTAATTTAAGTCATAAGTTAATTAATTTTTCGTGGACTGAGAACTCAATACACCGTTCAGCTACCGACACATGGGCTATGCCTAGAAATTTTAATTTCATGGTAAGTGCAATTAAAAATTCTCCACATTCCTTGATTGACAGTATACAAATGCGTTGTATTTTACTTCTTGTACCTTACGAGATGTTTCTTTGATGAGAAACTAAACTACCTAAGTAGTTTAAAAATTCAAATACAGTCGACGCTCGATTTTACAAACCTCTTATTTACGTACTACACGTTTTTACGAACCAATCTTCCGTGTGTGGTCCCAAATAATATACAATTTCTTTAAACGCCTTTCCCATTCACAAACTTTTGATTCTATGAACTATTTTTCACGTCCGTATGGGGTCGTGAAAACGAGCGTCGATTGTATATATTTATGTCATTGAATTTTGAGCCAGCTACTTAATTAGCCAGTTAAGTCTATACAAAAGAACTTCGGTGGCTTTTTTTCGCAATATATATATATAAAAACCGTTTTTTTTCTTTTTTTTTCCGCTCTCATACCTGGTAGTTGTTATTTCACGTAGGATATAATTTAGAAATAGGACGCGTTTTGTTAGCACATCTATCCATCTACCAATTTTTCCCGCCAACTCAACTTTTTTTCAGTACGTTGATAGCCCAAAATATATATTCGTGACGAAAAGAAAAACATTTCGTTCTACACAATTTAAGGGACAAAGCTGTTTTTGCTCAAATAAGTCAGCAAGGGGGGGGGGGTTGTCATTTTACTCCCCGGAATGCAAAAAAAAAATTCTTTCAACAATCAGAAATCAATTTTACGAACGTGAGTCATATTCAAAACAGTTTCGCTGCAAGTAAAGATGACTGGTGCCAAGTACGATTTTTAGATTATATCAGAGAGAGTATGCATTATAGGGAGACCAGAACTTTTCCAATACTACCCACTCTCTTCATGCAAATACTTGAAACATTTTTTACTCTAAATTCGTGACCGGTAATGACACCTTACATGGGAAAATTGCTTCTCTGAGCATTTACTTCAGTGAAACTACTATTGAACATCAGTAGTATATACCAGAACATTTCAATCCATACTATGTATCTCTCACTTGCGAATTTGTATAATCACTTCAAAATTCGAAGCTGCTTTAAACGGAGTCTTTCAACGTCGCATTTTCTCTTTATACAGAAAAGTGCATAAGTCTTATTTATTTTTTAATAGCGTGTATTCAATTACATGTCAAAATTATTTATTATATAAACTAACTAGTTTATAATGGCATAATAGATAACTGCATTATGAACTCATCGCTCGAATACAATGTAGAACTTTCAAGATTTGCAAACCTTTTCAAATTTCGGTTTGTTTCCACAATGAATACTCCTTTGTGGATCGATTCCGATATAAAGCAGTGTATGCATCTACTTGGCCATAACTCGAAACATTTGCGTGTGTATGCTTCCGAATAGGACAAGATAAATCAGGTTCTATTTTTGGTCGTGCTTCCGTGAATCGTTTCACCGAACTATCTGATCTTTTGTTGCACCTAAATTGCCTTTGATTTACGCACGGAAAGGTCTCCCAAATCTTAGCCCTATTATTTTTTCCTCCAGCGCCCCATCAGGATTATTTACCGGCTTTCATTTTCCTATTGATTCCGTAGTAAAAAATATCTATTTTATTAATAAGTTTATATGTAACTCAATAATGTATTGAGGGATATGTGTGAACGGATATCTGATTCGCTGGTAATACATATGAGAAAATTCAAGTAAATTTTCAGTGCTTATCTCATGTCACTCCATCACTTATATCAGGAAAGCTGTTCGAAATGTTTCGAATACAGAGGATTGTATTGTAATTCTAAAAGAGATATATACAGGGTGATTCTAAATTCAAGGGACAAACTTTAACAGGTAAGGGGAAGTTCAAGTATTACGTCAAATTTTTGCCATTTTTGACAAACTCCCCTTTGTCAGCAAAACTCTGACACCCCTCCCCCCTTGTCAGCAAAATTTCGTCATCAACTCTGCTTCCTAACGCATATTGGTGGGATCAGAGTCGTAAGCGGGGTGGAGGGATAGGGGGGGGGGGGAGTCGTGCTCTCCTCCCTTCCCGACGATTTTATTTTTTTAAACAAAAAAATATTTAAAAAAATTAAAATTTCTGAAGAAAATACCTTTATATATGTTATTATAATCAATTTCTGTTCATTTCAATGCTATTTGAAGAACTCAAAATTTCTTTTTAAGAAATTCATTGCGACCCACCCTCTAAGCCATATATGATAAACCCTTGGCCCGCGGACCAGATGTGACCCTGAGGGTTATCTGATGTGGCCTGCCCCCAAACCTAATTTTGTGAAAATGAACTAAATAGCACATTTACAGATCATTTAAGTGACCCTTGGCACAATTCCCGAGCATTTAAGCTGACCGTGGCTCATTTTCAGATCACTCAAGTAGGCCCGTGGCACATTCACAGATTACTTAAGTGACCCGTGACACAGTTCCAGAACACCTAAGTGATTCGTGGCACATTTAGCAATCCCTTGTGGGACATGTAGCACAGTTTTAGAGCACTTAAGCAGAACCCTGTGCCGTTCTACATCACTCAAGTTACCCGCGGCCCATTCCCAGGTTACTTAAGTGATCTCCGGCATAATTACGGATCACTTGAGTGATGCGTGGCACAGTTCCAGAGCACTTGGATCAGCGAAACATTTAGAAATCCCTAAAGTGGCTCTGTAGGGGACTTAGGATCAATAGGGAGAATGTTAGCTCAGGTGCCCACAAACTACAGAAAGGTTTTTCTCGTTTTTAGCGCACCGAGTAAGATGCCATTAAGAATATTTCATATCTTTATAAAGGGTGGTTGATGACGTAAGGCTCATCCAAACCCCTCCCCCCTTTCATCAAAAGTCAGCAAATCGGAAACCCCCCTGCCCCCATCGATGCTGTCGCAATACTTGAATGGCCCCTAATGTAAGACACCTAAACAAGCATTTTTGATCATAGAATGTGCGATCGAATCTTAATAGCAAAGGTGTAGTGGGTGATTTTATAGAGTGCGTACAACAGCACTTCACCAAAAGCAAATATATGTTCCCGACGAATTTGCTGCAATATGTGCTATTAACCATTCGAGGGTTCATATGCACCTTCGGATTGGATTGTATATAGTTTGTTTTTTATTGGTGCAAGGACGAACAATTTTATGCTGCGCCAAACAATGGTCAAGCGCTATAATGACTTGTGGTAGAATTTGCGTTATCAGGTTGCATCGTGAGATGTAATGTTACCACATTACAATACCCCTGCACTCTCGAATGCTTGCACAAAGATTTCACCTATTGCAGCAAATCGGTCAGAAAAAATATATGTGCTTTTGGTGAAGTGCTGTAGTGCGCACTGTAAAAATACCTCTACCGCCTTTGCTACTGCGATTTGACCATACATTCTATGACTAAAAATACTTGTTTAGGAGTCTTATATCACCTCTTAAAGTCTGTCCCATGAATTTAGAATCACCCTGTAAAGTTCAAGTAGAATAAATGTCAGATACAACGAGTACTGCTTTAACAAGAATCATGCTATTACGAAAGATTTGTGAGTGATTGTCAAAGAGCTGATGTTGAAAATGACAATTTCTTTTAACGAGTTTGTTGCAATAATTATTAAAATTAATCATAAATCCGTAACACAACAACAATTTTTCCCGCAATTACGCGCTGTCGTTATAAAGGACTTCTACAATATTTTAAAATCGAATGTCATACCAGAAATATAAATTAAAGAAATTATGAAATAGATATTACAGAGAATTGGCATAAAAGTCTAAAGCACGGGTTGCTGAAATATTCTAAGGTTCGACTACAAAAATTTACATAAAATAATAAATCAGATACGGATAGTACGTACACTATCCAAGCTTGAATAGGAGGAAGTCTTATTGCCGCAAGCGTTTGAAGCCATACATATTGAAAAATGCTTATTAACTTTGTTGTCGTATGTTTGTTTTTGCAATCTATTGAATAAAGGGTATGCGCTCAAAATCAAGGAAAGCTTCTCGTGTCGCTTGAAAATATTCTGATATTTTCAATCTTGAATAAACAGAATTTTCCCGTTGAACCGGGATTTAGAGTTGGTAAAAAGTCTTAGTATTCTATATTTTTATTTGTTTCGAAGTCTCTGGTTCTGCTATTCTCTTTCCCTTATACGACATAAACCATCTTTCGTCGCAAAGAAGTGTCTTCATCTATGAAATTCTCGGTGATTTGAAGTATGCATAAATATTTAAAATGTTTACAACAGGATAAAAATTTATTTTTCGCATTTCCCTATAAAATTGCATGAGACTGTCAATTTTCGCAGTTTTTCTGGTTTTCCATCAGAGATTTCTTTGGGATGCTTCAATGCAGCAGCCTATCTCTGTCTACACATGCAAATCAATTCTCATGCTCTTACACATTTTTACTAACAAATAAAATTTTTTCGTGAAACAAAACATAATGCACATTACGTTTTGGTCTACACAGTGTTAAGTTCATTTCCTTGCTCTATAAAGATTGTTTGTTACTGGTAAGCGCAATAATGAAGAAAGTCATAATGAAAGAACGTATGGGATTTTCATGGGATAAAATGTCGATAATTTGATTATGTTATTTTTTTATATAAATCTAATGTAAAGACAAATAAAATCTGGAGATCTTGAATGTGTGTTACACGAGTTTCTGAAAATGCAAAACTTGGTGAATCATTAATGATAAAAAGTGTTTTTTTAGAATCCATTCAATTACCTTGCCTCAAACAGGAGTTTTTTCTTTTGGAAAAGATGCGAAAGAACTTAATTTTCAAAGATTTGATTAAAAATGTTTTCTTTTTGATTATTTTCAAGCATGTAAATCGGTAGCTCCTTTAACTGTTTGCTTTGAGTTTTTTATGTGTCTAAATCTCAGGAAAATTTCTTTGTCAGTGTCAATTTTTGAATAAAACTGCTGAAATTAATCGAGAAATGCAAGACGTTTAAAACAAGTGAAACTAATGAGATTTTTATTCACTTTAATTTTATAAAAATAATTCCACGATACTTCAACATCTGTTTACGTTCAAGAATGTGTTCTAGATTACCATGATGAGGGTTTTAGAATACTAGACTGAGAAATAAAGAAAATTAATTTCCAACTCGAAAATTAGATCTTAATCTATCACCAATTTCAATAGCTATAAAATTTTGGTGTCCGATTCTTGATTAGAAAGAAATATTCGTGAAAATATTCCAAAGTTTTTTTCTCCACATTTTTTAAGGAAATCTCATTTTCAAAAGTTACTTTTTCCAAAATATTGATCTTGGTTTTTTTTTTTTTTTTTTTGCTCTTTTTTAGCAATATGCCTAAGATTCAGCTGATCATAAGCCCATTTATTCAATGCCGTTTAGTTTTTTTATTTAAAAGTATTGCAAATGAAAATGAAAGTGAGCACGCACTTTCGTGACCATTGGCATCAATCTTATAGACACAAGTGACATGAATATCGTTTGAACGGGATCGTTATCATCACTTTATGGAATCTGAACGTTATATATTTCCAAACGTGACAATAGTGTTTAGAATTCGAAATCACCAAAATTCATTTTTCTGGATATTTTTTCCTTTGACACATGAATAAATGTCAAGCTAGCATTAATGTCCATTCAGCACTCAAAGCTGTTTTGATTTATGTGTAGCAGTACATATATTTTATATCAAATACATCGTACCTTTCCTTCCTGTGATAACGCAGTGTCTAACTAATGAAGTTATATCATCGTTTTCCGGACATTGAATAGATTAATAGAATTTAGGAAAAATATTATCAAATGATTGAAATGAGACTAAATTTTTTGTTGATGATTTTCGCCTGAAGTTTTTTGAACAATACGTCTCCCATCCAAGCTCAGGATAAAATGAAATTTTAATAACAAAGAAATATACTTGTATCTAATTTGTAGAATTTCGGGCCTTTGGCATGACACATGCCCCAAGCAAATAGTTTATTCATAAATCTCATTAAATACTGAAATGTACCATGCCATGAATCTTGTTTCGGCGATTATACCTGTATTTTTCCAATAAAAATGATTCACATTGCTCTATATTTAATGATTTTTCATAAAAAATAAAGTTCAGAGTGTTTGAAAACTGAGCTATTACAATGCTTTTTTTTTATTATTACTCGTATGTTGTGGTTCCTCTACGAACATATGGCTTACTTATATGGATTTGTTTTTAGAAAATGCTCTTCTCTCTCTAGAAACATGCTTAAATTTCTCTTAATCTCGTTTTGTTTCTTTTTAGCTCGCAATTTTATTTTTACATCAGTTCAGAATTAATTGTTCAAATGCGTCTGGTTTAATTAGTGATTATGTAACTAAGAAGAGTCATAAATATAGAAATGATAAAAAATTACTTTGATGGATTAAAGCCGTTGATTTAAAAGGAAGTATTCTTTCTCTAATAATCCAAAAGGCGGCGGTCAAAAAGCGGTTTTTTCCCCCGAGGGAATGCAATTCTAATTATAAATTCCGTAATTGCATTGCAGAGAGATGCCCATCATTCTGTATATCGGTTCTTGAAATGTTGGCACGCCTTCAACTGCACACACCCATCACCGAAAAATATCATTCTCAAAGCTATACCCGCTTTTAACTTGCCCCGCTATAAAATAACACATTCACTCTTTGAAAGGTTATACAATTTTAGAATATTTGTCATGATATGGAACCAAAAAGTTTCCAATATGTCGTTTATTCCTATTACCTGTTAATGAGCTACTTAGCTTAGCTCATTAGAAAATTTGAATCGAGGTTACAATTACAACTCTCTAGAAAAACGCATATTGGTGCTCTTTTACGCAAAAATACTAGGAAATTTGAAAATTTTGCAAACATTTTCGGTTGATGTTATCGAGTTTTATTTAAAGAAAAAAAGAAGCAACTTTATATACAGGATGATTCCATAACTCCCCTTGCCGCATTTTACTGGCGAACCGTTGATCCCAGAGGCTACTTCCAATTAAGAAAAATTATCCAAACAACGTGTGGAACTGAGATACGTCATTCATATTGCAAGGGGACTTTTTATACGGCACCCTGTCCTCAAAAACCCAATTAGAAAGTTGTTGATCTGTCTCTCTTGTGAAGGCAAAAAAAAAAAAATCCTACATTTCCAAGTGTAATATTCGTTGAGGTATTTTTGAATTCAAAAATCGGAGATAAGTTGGAAAAGAACATCTCATAAACTAACAGACAATGCTTTTTCCTTCGTTTATGTTATTCTTTCCGAACTCTTCTCTGAGATTTTTGAATTCAAATATCTCAATGGATATTGCACTTAGAAACATGGAGATCTTTTTTGCCCCTTGAGAGACGGGGCAACAACTTTCTGATTGGGTTTTTGTGGATCGAATGCCCGTATTAAATGGTTTTTTTAAATAACTTTTCAACTCCTTGCAATATGAATGACGTATGTAAATTCTACACGTTATTTGGATACTTTTTCTAATTGGAAGTATGTCGCTAGGATTAACGGTTCACCAGTAAAATGTGGCAAGGTAAATTATGGAACCACCCTGTATACTGTTGCTGTATACTCATGTATACTTGTATACACAAGGTATGTTATTTTTTCTCTAGATCCCTTAGCTCTTATGTATGACTACACTGAAAATGTGAAATAAGATTGTACAGCTAGCGATAACCTGAGGCTATTCCTTCATCCCCTGTTTATGTGGTTGTTATGAAAGAAACAAGGGCGAGTCACAAATAATCAAGTCCATTTATCTGGTGATCTACTCCTATCTGTACTATTAATAATTCAGACGTGGCATTCTACATTAATCTAACTGGTAAACCCCGAGTGCCTTTACTGGGTGGTTCCGTGCGAGACTGTTATCTGTCATCAGTTGCGTTATTCTTCAAAGACATTTCTGTAGAACGTCCCGAAAACTTATGAAAATTATGTATGGTTTCTTTTTCTATCCTTTTATTTTCTTTTTTTTCATTTTATATACGTCTATCTTTTTATTTACTTTTCTATAATCAAAGTTGATAGATTTACATGTTAATTTGCTGCACAATGAAGTTCTCGAATTTCGGTATCATTCAGGAAGTTGAGGAAACTGAATTTATTTTATCGAAACAGTGGGAATAATACTAGCTTGCCCTGGTTGCTAATAGATCCTAAATGCTAACTTGTAGTTTTTAGGGGAATATGTTGGTAAATTTAACCGAGACGGGTAAACGAGATTAATTGAAAATGTGCAAACTTTATTCTAAAATTCTAAAACTTTATTATAACCATAATGAAATAATTGATGTAAGAATTCAAAACAATTCAGTCATCCAGTCATATATTTCAAGTGCTGAATTTGAAAGCTAATAAAGTAGTCATAATACTCAAACAGGGTTGGCAAGGTGTTGTGCCAAGGGAGTTACTGTTGCCAGGGTTGGCAATAATATGTGCAACAGTATATGACTGATTTCAGGTTATCAAACAATTGAAAACTGAATTGTCTTGAGGTTAAATATTAGATTTATGGAAACATGAAAGATACAAGAATGGGATAGAAATTTGTCACATGAAAATTAGAAAAAAGCAATAGATATGACTACAGAATGAAATTAAACTTACGTAATAATTGAACACTAATAATCAAGCGCAGCTGCGCCTTTTAACATTTGATAACACATAACTAATTTAGCTGCCTTATCTGTGCCAAGATGATTTCTAAGACAACAAAATTTGAAAATATTCTTTCAGTTGATACATAACTTGGGGGACACGGAAATAAAAAAAATGTATTAAAGACAGTCTTTTGATAAGCCTTCTTCCAGTGTTTTTCTTATTGCTGTCTCCCATGTGATAGAATTGTAAATATAGCTTGAATTTATTCGGTGAAATATTAGCTTCTAGCCACATAAGAGCAACAATTTAAATTTAACAAAAATTTTGGGTCGTTTATCATCATGAAGGCGTAATCAGTGTTTGTGAAATTGTGTACTGTTAGTCATGTTTAGGTGCTACATAGTGGCCTCATTTTCTTCGAATATTTTCCTTTATTTATAATTAGTTTTTGAAAATTGAGAATGTAAAATGTAAAGTTCACTTGAAAATTTAAAGAAAAAAGCTTGAAAAGTCACAGTAGAACAATTTTCATTAAATAAACACTACACCATTGATATTTATTCACATCATTATATTGGTATCTAATAAAAAATAATATTTATGTTTAGTTTCACAATAATGCAATGATTATAACTGTGACTATGCGTATTTGGTACCTTCAATATAATGTATTTTTTAAAGATAAATGTTTGGACAGATTTCGGCAGGGTTTTGGACAAGTACTGTCCCAAATACAGTACCTGCTTCATAATTATACATGAAAAATAAGATGTGAAGTAGAAATAACATTTACAACAAACTAAAAAATTGAAAACAGTGTTTATTTAAAGTTATATGAGTGATATTAATTTACTATCAGATTTCCAGCCTAAAACCATAAATTTGGTGAAACAATTAACTTAGAGAAAAAACCAAATGACACCTTTTTGAAATATTTTTGATTTAGTTAGTTTTACTTTCTGCTAGTATTTTTTTTAATATGTTAGTATCATGAAAAAAAAACAAAAAATCCAAAGGTTTCCATATAACACTTTGAAACATGGATGTTTTGGATAACAAGACAGTTTTGGATAACAAGACAGTTTTGGACAGTTTCAGACACTTTTGGGCAGTTTTAGACAGTTTTTTCCACATGTCCTGTCCCAAACCAGTGGACATCTAAAACCCCAACCCTGTACTCAAATATAGAGGAAATTTTATCTTGAACTTGAAATTAGGAAGAATCTTGTAAATTAGATGGAATTTGCTGCCCGAGAAAAAATAACAAATAATAATGATGATCGCTATTTACATACGATATTTTGCATAAGGATTTTTTTTCCGCCGTCGCTTAATTTTCTTTTATTTGAAAATGGCGGATATGATTTTTTTTTACTTTTTTTCGTTTTCTGCGAAATTTGCTATTTTCGGAAGCGAATTTGTGAGGGTATTTTTGGGGGAGGAAAAAACGTCAATCGATGAAATCCGCAACATAAAATGCCTGCTATTTTTCTCCTTCCCCTTTACTCTTACCAATAATAAATACTTTTCAAGAAAATGCTTGGAGAACAACCACGTAATCGAGGGAGGCAAAAAAACAATAGTAAATGTTGGGCAGTTGTAGAGACAGAACTATTAATCCTCACCTATAATTAGTCTGCGTTGCGATCGATAATCAAATTTTTTTCCCCTCTATGCGCGTCAGAATAAATATATAGAATCCTCAAAATTAGTTTAAAATATTAAAAGCAAATCAAATTTTCCCTTTCTGTATCTTTTTTCTTTCGACGATTATATCGAAATGAATTTCATACTTTATTTCTTTATTTTTCTTTTTGCTATTGTGAATTATAACTAGATTTAGTTGTCTGTTTTGCTTATCGAAATCTTAATTGAGATCTTTTTACATTAATTTCCACACCTTTCGCTTTTTTTTTCTTCTATTTATTTTATTTATTTATTCCGAAATTTCGATGACTTTTCAAGTAATCAGCATCTTTTTTTTATATATTTTACTTCCCGTAATTAAATACTTCTTCATTTGTTTCTTTTAAATCGTTATCTTCACCAGTTTTGTTCGCGGCTAAAAGAAAAATGTTGGTATTCAACTCAAACTGTGTGTTACTAATGATAGAATCGTGCTAATGATAATTTTGTAAGTCTTTCATCATCACAATGAGATAATGCATTCACACATAATCCATCCTGTGTCACTATATCGCTTCATTATTACAAAATAAGTGTAACACTAGAAGAAAAAAAAATATGTCTCTAATTATGGAACCACGTTAATGAAATAACATAACAGTAGCTTTTATCATCATTAGGAGTTGTTAACAAAAGAAAAAAGTAATATATATATATAACGACATTCTATTTCTTCAGCAAAACTTTTACTTAAGCAGAGTTTTTAACTTGCAATTAATCTAGATCAAAGTATGTGTAAAGGATTGACCTTTCCTTTTTTAATATAGGCCAGGAGATTATTTCCCGTGTGCCGTGTGAAATAAAAAAAGAGTTCGGGATATAATCTTCCTTCATAAATCAAGTTTGCAACAGCTTTTAGAACCCGATATTTTAATTACCGAGGATCAGAGCGCGTAAAACTTTTAATCTCATCGGAGTGGAATGAATTGGCTGCGTTAATCCCATCTGATGGGCAACTCGTCTGGAAATTTTAAGCCGACCTTCTCCCCTAAACTATGTTTCCGAAGGTACAAATTTATTTCGCGTCCGCTAACTTCAGATCAACTGGCCTAAAGAAAGAGCAAAAAGCGAATCCGATAGTCACAAAAGGCAGGGTCTTTAACAAGAGGGAAGCAGCTTTGTGGCTCTTGACGCTCAATAATTAAATATCGATTTTTGGTTCTTCTCTTTCTCTCTTTCACTATCTTTTTTTTAGTATTATTTTATTATTATTTCTTCTTACCTTATTTTATTTCGCGTCGCGCGGACTAAACTCATCAATCAAATGCAGGAGGAGCTGCTGTTACTACTACTATATCTGTGAGTGCATGTTTAGCGTGTTACTCTAGCGAGTCAAATGAGGAAAGAGATGTTTGTGGGGTATGTCCTTATTACCAAACTCCTGGTAAAAATGTATCCCGTTCTTCTCTTTTCTCACATCCGCACACGGTTGGCTGTTAAAAGGATGAGCTTCGGCCAACTTCGGCACACACGGAGCTTTCTCTCTATCTCCTAGGATTCTGCACTTCTGCTCCTTTCATCGGACGAGCTTCCCATTAATTAGAGATGAATGTTCTGTAGAGAACTAAAAACCTTTCGGGTAATTAACCAGCAGAATCAGGTGGTCGAGAGATGTCTGCCTATATATTCCAGCATTCTTTTTTTACTGGTGACTTGCTTAAAAATGTTCTACGATTCTACGAAAATGAGTGGCGTGTTGGAAGCTTTTTTTTAATTTTTGTGCAGTAAATTATAGTTTATGTTTATAAAAGACGAGAGAAGTTTATCTACCCTACCCACGCAAATTAATTTTTATTGAAATTCCGCCTAAACACATTTATGCTTCATTGAGCTTTCTTATTGGGTGTATAGATCTGTCATGATATCTGTTGATATGAGAAGTGCAGTTTTGGTACCGATAAGGTAGACCGGAACAAGGTGATACGGATTTTGATTGAGTATTATTTCTATTTTTTTCACTTGTACCTCTAACAACTCGAACATATTTTTACTCGATAATTCGAATTTTTGGCTTTTTAAAAACATTTTTACGGTTCCTATGAATGGTGTATCAAGAAAAATTGTGTAGTCGCGCATGAGTTGGCTGTATTAATTTGCTTCGGCTTGCAGCAAGTTGATGCCGATGATGAATAAGCCAATAAAATGCTGGATTATTGCTGGACATTGCCCTGGATGACAATAAAGTGAGCTTTTAATCCGAAATGTGCACATAAAAAGTGATTTGCACTTATTATCAATTATTTGTGCTAACTTTTTTATATAATTTTTCTACGGCATTTTTTTTACCGAACCATGAAATATGTGAATTACAGAAATGATTTTTTTTTAGCCACCTCGTTAGGCATTGTGTCTGTTGTAGACTTTGTATTTTCTGCTATAATTATTAAGTAACAAGTCATAGCAAGATATAATAAAAAAATTATTTCCATTACTCACTGCAATATAACATCATCATCAGACTGGTTTGTTAAAAAAATACCATGTAATAATTATAGAAAAAGTGAATATAAGTGTAAATTACTTTTTATGGGCTCATTTCAGATGGAAAGCGCACTTTATATATGTTGCTGCCAAAGCCCGAAAATGACCAATTTCGTTAAATATTGACCCGGCCAATGTCTGAAATTCGGACATTGGCCGGTCAGTTCACGAAGTGGCCGGTGATCCCTGTCCAAAGTTCGATAACAAAAGACGGGATTCGGGATCCTCGTCAAGTTGGCGTATTTTTTCGTGATAATTTGCCCGCATAAGTTATGGCAACCCATCAAACCGCAGTCACGACGCGGTAATAATTTTTTTCTTTAAAAATTAGCAGAGAAAAAACTATATGTTTATACAACTATTTCTATAGTTTTTTCACTCAAATTTCACTTTTTTTCTCTAGTCACATGGAGCTAATGCAATACAGCTGCTATGTATAGACATGTATCACACGTTGGTGATTTAAAAAAATGGATTTGGCTCTTTCCGGGCCGTCTTCTATCAGCACATCGAGCTTTGGCCAGGGACCACCCCCCCCCCCTCCCGGTCAATATTTAATGAAATTGGCCAAAATTTGGCCAATTCGTGAATTGGCCACGAATTGGCCAATTTCGAGCTTTGGCACTAGCATATATATACAGTCGAACCCCGTAGCACCACGTTAAAGTGCAAACCCCGCTTATCGCCACAAATTTTCAGTAAACAAATCTTCCATATAGGGATTATAATCTTAAAAAACACGTTTTAGCGCCAACTCGTTATAACGCCCATTATTGTTTGGGTGTATACAAAGTGTATGTGTCATTTTCCGAGGATTACCACATTTCTTTTCCCATCTCCCATTTTGCTTTTTTTCCGAAAGGAGTGGATTTATCCAGTTTTCATTCCATTGTTATTATAGGTCAACACAACAACATTTTGAGCAAATGATTTAAAGAATAAAGACTGGTGTGGTCAAAAGGTTTTAGAAAGCACATTTCAAAGAAACGGATTTGTTGATAGGGGAAACTGTAAGCCTACTATAAGCGTACTGCAGCAGTTTGTTAAAGGTTGCCAAGACAAGTTTTCCAACAGTGCATATTTCTACTTGCACTGGTGATGTTTTGTGCGCTACGGGTAATCATTGTAAGAAATCACCTCTATCGATTTGCTCAATTCAATCCTGTCGAAAAGAGTTGTTCTTTCAATAGGTACCGGAAAAACGGGAAATATGTGATTATAAAGAAAATTACTTATGGTCAGATATTTCTCCAGAAGAACCACCTTTCTCCTCCTTTGCTTAGTTTGTTTCTGTAGTTATAAAATGCCAAATTCATGCTAAATTAATGCAGAATTGGAATAATTCCATTTAAGTGAAGTTCTGTTAAGTTTTATACTGAGAAACATTCAAGTGATTGTACAGTATTTACGATCTTACAAATTTTCTAAACTTAAAATTGAATGCGCATAAAATAGGTTATTTTATTCGTGAAGTAACACAAATAAGACACTAAGGTACAGTAATTCGTAATAAACGTGTGAATTTATGTAATACTGCCTCTCCGAAATGCTATTTCAACTCAGGGCCGTCTTAAGAGCATCGCGGAACCCCGGGTCAAGTGCTTTTTCTGGGGCCTTAACTGTCAGATTATCAAAAATTTCAACCAGATCTCATTTTTTGAGGCTCCTTCCCCTCGTGAGGCCGGCAGTGCCCGGGTGGGCCCATACGTTAAGACAGCACTGTTCCGACTATGATCAGATATAACGCCAAATTCGTTGAAGCGCTAAAATTCTTTGGGATGGACGGTGACGTTATAACGGGGTTCGAGTGCATATATATGTTACTGCCAAAGCCCGAAGTTGCCAGTCCAGATGACCCAGCCAATGTCAGAAATCCTGGATTTCACCTGCCTCAATATATTGATCCCTATACATCACTATACCGATCCCTATGATTCGGAGTCATCTCCGCGTTGTTGTATTTTTGTTATAATTATGGCCATTTAAAATTAGCCATAGCTAATCCTAATTATTATGGTTAGCCAGGCAACCCTAACGATCAAAGGAATCTGAATATCGATGTCTTAGCGATACATATATAGAGATGTATAAGTTTCGACATATAGGGGCCGGCCAAAGACCGGCGAAAGTCCGAATTTCGGACATTGGCCCAGTTGACCACTTCGAAAAGCCCGAAGTGGCCAACTTCGGGCTTTGGCAGTAGCATATATATTATCCAAGTCATACGTGGTATGCATCAAAATATTATGCATTATCACCTTATTGGCTACTGCTAATTCATACATGGTTCCGGACCGTATTAATCTGCCTCAGTCCATCTGTATCAACTTGGTTGTTTAGATTACCAATTGATTACCGTGCAGATTACAAAGTTTTAAAATGGAAGGTGTGCTTTTGTTTTGTGTGTGCCTTTTTACGCATATGTGTAAATTTGAAGTTCGATCCCTATTTTGAACCTCCCCCCCCCCAAAAAAAAACAAAAAAAAACTACATATCAACACGAAAAGTGTGATTTACGTAAGCAAAGATGCAAAATAGTATTACCACCAACTGCTGTCGCATATAAAGGAAATGCCCATTCATATACACACGATACAAAATAGTATGACCATAAGATCGTTTATGAGATTCAGGAAAAAGCAGAAAAATATTCCATATACCTAAAAAAACGGTCTTAATATTGGTGTTGCCTGACCTCGTAAGATTATAAAAGACTGGCAATAACGAGCATACTTTCAATCGTGTCAGCTATGACATCTTTCTGCAAGGAATTCCATTATTAAATGAGTAGCCTGCTTGCGAAACTCCTGTAGATTTGAGGGTGTAGGACGATAGGCAACTTCATATTTCTAAAGAATGATTTGCATGCATGCGATGCAAATTCTATTTCAAACTTTAATTTTTTGCACATGTGTATTTCGTTCACATATCTTTGCAATTTTTTTAATATAGCCTTAGTACTACTAATAATAATATTAATTTTCATAAGTATCTGACTTGGAACCTCTAATAAATGTAATGCAAATCTACCACCATAATATTTGTGACACAATATACTTTTTTCTGAAGAGTGACTGGATCAGAAAAGGTAGATGTACAGTAGATATTTGAGTTAGTAACTCGTTAGTAGCGGTGCACTCGTGCTGGATGTTCGTGTATCTATAAGCTACACGATCATAAGCTCTCACGGAATGTCTTTGCCCTTATATTGGAGCTTCATTTGTGCCATTTATTTTTCTTTTATCGGCTTATGCATCACTGTTATATCCTTGAATATGTCAATTTTGTGAATTCCTATTATGTTTTCACGATTTATATATATATATATATACACAAACTCACAATAAATTTAAATTGGGGTTTTATTGTGTAGAATACACACATATGCGAGTTCATTATATTTTTGAACTAAATCATATTCTCTTGCTGCAAAACATCAAATCAACTAGAATAGCTGAACATTTCTGCTATTGAATTCGTTCAAATTACTCAAGAGATAATATTTATTTATCCGAAAAAAAGAAATTGTTCCATTCGTTTATCTTTTTCAATCTGGTGTAACAATGTATTTTTCGATTTCAACTAAAACCTTTCCCTCAAGTTTTATTTGTTTATTTTATTTTATTTATTTTTTTTATACGTTTCAGCTAAAAATATTTTATTTACTCTCCGTAAAAGTATTATTAGCAAATGGCAACGAAACTAATACATCTATCATCTATTGAAGTTTCTGTCTAGTTAGTAATGATTCCAAAACCAAGTTCTGAGTACGCCCTGGAATTCCGTAAATCCATTGAATTGGAATTATCAGTAACAACGTTCGTGGTACATTGTACCAGAGGTAAAAAGAGTTTCAAACATTTCAATTAAATGAAAGTTTCGATCCGGAAAGAAACTTTGGGATGTTTTTCTTGTGACAGAAGAGAATTTTCATTTCACTTAAATGCTGTTTTTAAGTGCGATCTCAACCGAGAGATTCATGGCTATGGACGTGACATCAAACATTTGTCTGTAGTCATCCTTAGTTCCCAGTAGAAATCATTAGTTGATGATGTTTTCTCCCTCACATACCACGTCGTGTGTAATGTTAATTCGTGAATTCACCGAAATATTTGAGTATACAGGAAAGCTAGCTCGTAAGAAAATAAACTACCAGCATATCAAATGGTCAGCTCAGTCTATCTTGGCATGCGGTCGTTGCCCGAGAGGCATTACAAATTTCGGCCACGACGCGCTGTTAATGTACCTAAAAAAGGTCATTTAGTTGCCAGGCAGTAGCCGAAAACAATTAATGGCTTCTCGCTCTGATCTTTTTATACATATTAGTAGTCATCCTTATATTTCCTTCCTTTTTTTACCAGAGTGTGTGTACGCGCAAGTGATATGAACGACTCTAATGATTAGTCGTTCTATTGGTCGTAATTCTTCTTAATGACATGTTAATTCAGACTTAGATCGTGTCAGTATATCGATCCCCACCCTTCTAGACGCTGCATAGGTTTATTAATACTTTGAAAAATCTGATAAGTACATGTATATTATATAATCCTAGTGTTTAGCTATACGGGAAGTGTTGTACCTTAACCATAGTAAACCTAGAAACAATTGAAATAGTTCTAACAATATTTCATGCTAGATGGCGTTTTGGGAGTGCAAGAGATTATAATACGAGTACATAACCCCACAACTGAATGTTGTTGTGGGGTGTGTTGTCTTTGTGGCCTTGACAGTATTTTGCAAGTAGGCACGGTTTAGTAACCAAATTGTGCTCTTGTTTTTGCCGTGTTTCTTCTCGACATATTGCAAGTTTATCGAACTATATATAAGGTAAACCATACTAAGTGCTCAATCATACCAAGCTGTGAATAAAGTTATTAATATTTTTCACAAATGAGCATCGTGTAATTTGAAATAAAAAAGATCGTGTATTTTAGAGCAGTAAAAAAATTGAAATTTTCCTAGTTTATCTTGGAATATACTCTCAACTAAGGTAACTTTTAACACTTCTTTTGTGTTTAAATACAATTTATATTTTAAATTTTAGTTCTATACTTTCTCTCCTACAAAAACTTCAGCTGCTCCATTTTTCCTCTTTCACCCACCTTTGGTTATTTCCTGGTCAAATTTGTTGGAAAAAACAAAGTTTACAGTGTGGGATGCATCCAAAAAAAAACCTTTTACGAAGTGAATTTCCTTAGGAAGACAGGTGAGCAAATGTTGACGTCACGGATGTTGTATCTCCAATGGAATCACCTAGCATCAAAAGAACTAAAGATTCAAAAAAAATTAATTTTCCTTTCTACAAGTATATAATGTAGAATAATTATGCATTTCATCTACATAAATACGTTCCTACTATTGGTGTTATTTTTATATATAATGTGTATATATTAACAATCATATTTGTATCATTGTTTTGATATTTTTTATTTTTCCGTATATGATTTTATGTTTAAAATATGCTTATTATATTAGTAGAACAGAAAGGTAATTTTAATATCACCCGACGTTTCATACAGTATACAGATACTAAAAAGTATTTAGTTAAATTTTACGGTACAAACTGACTTGGAAAAAATATTTGAAAAATAGCATTCCAAGGTAAAACAGTCTCCCCTATATCAAGTTTTATAAATACTTTTCATATCAGTCTTTTTTTATGTGAAGAGAGATGTTTAGGTCGCTGTACGTTGTTTTAATTTTCGATTTCACACAAACCGGTACTCTTTAATACTTTGTTTGCAGCCTTTAACTTTAGCCACCATGGTGAATGAGGTATCGTTGGACTTGTCCTAAACAAAATCCATCCGAAGCCACTCATTTTGTCTATTCTTATTTATGATTGTTGGCAGAATACTCTAGTGCAATAGAGCTTTCTCAATCTCTCCTTTCTAACAGTGCACTTTATTTAACTTTCAAAGTTTTATGTAAAATTTTATTTTTGCAAGTAGGCACAATCGGTCTGTTACCTCTATTCGTTCGAGCTATTAAAATGTCATCATTGAAAAATATTTATTTGTTGTTCCAGAAACATTCAAACATTTTGTGACTTTTTAAGATTTTCTCAAGATGTTAGCATTTTTTATAACTTATCCATTCATTTTGTTTCGGAGTTATGCAAAATATGTTTTAGGTAAATGATCCTTTAAACATCAAATTTCTCTCATCTTTTTGTCTCGTGTCATTTACATCTTGTTTCTAGAAATATTTCATCTAGAAATTTGTTTTTTTTTACTTCATTTCCTTCGTGGTGTTGTTATGGAAATGAAGGTGAAACGAAGCGAGATGAAACAGTTTATTTTGTAGGGAAAAAAGTCATATCAGTATATCATTTAAACTAACCGCAAAAACGTCGGGGTAAAAAAAGTAAGCGAAAAAATGTTTAATGACCAAAAATTTTGCGGAAAGAACGCAAACTAGCGGTTCTTATAATGCATTTTCTAATTTCGGTTTAAAAAATAAACACCATTTACTAAATTTTTTTTTTACGGAATAACTCAGTGATAACTCTTTCAGAACATTTTATTACGTGTATTTTAATGCGCAAGATGCAAGTCAGAAATACTAAATGCAACAAAGTTTTGCGATGCCAGTTGAAAAAATAAAAGTTTAGAATGAAATCCAACTTTTTCAAATCTATGTCAGAATATTGATGAACTGAACATCGTACGTTTGGTTACAACCTTTGAAAAAATGGTCCCAGTCTTAGTAGAACATGTGCTTCTTGGTAAAAAGAAGTACATGGAAAAAAAAGATTGAGGTTTTTAAACTAAGTAAATTTTAAATCGAGAAGCTATCCATACTTAGATTAAGACAACCATAAATATTTTTTATGAGCAATGTATAATATTTTATCATGTATATATAGTTTTTAGTTTTCATAATTGCATTTCTAATTGGGTTGCTGCATTTTAGAAATATATGACATCCATATTTGTTATGGGCATCTTTTTCTCAGTCACCTCGTGGGCATTTTGCCTGTTGTGGCCTTGTATTTGTAATTATAATTTGGAGAATTTGTTATTCATGAAATACTTTCAAAATACATTGTAATTTGTTTATACAGAAAGAAAAATTTGGCTTTCTCAATTTTTACACATATTTTGTTAAGTTTTTTTGAAGAAAAACTGTAAATGTTCATATTTATGCAGGAAATATAAAAAAAATTCACTTAATTGATGGAAAAACGTTTATAATAAAGGAAATCATTTCCACTGACACAGGGCAATATTGCACAACTGCCAGACATGGAGTTTACAAGGATATATGATTGAGGGATTTTGTTTCACTCTAACAGAAAAGCCGTTTCTACCATCGACATTCGATTTTCTGCTGAAGCGAAAACAATCAATGAAATTAACAAAATTGGATTTTCTAGTCTGTTGATATGACGAGTAACGAGCATTTACAGTTTTTCAACAGAAAATTCATTGAGATAATTTTATGGATCATATATTTATTTTTTCGTACCTCACAATGTCCGTAGTTTACAGTTTAGAGATTGTAATGTTTTTCAACTCGCAATTTACTTTACAAACTATTTGCTAACCTAATTGTTTTGAGCAGCGTTAATTGAAAAGTGAAGGAAAACAAGCAGAATGATACAGAAGTTGAGAAGGAACCGGCTATATTAGGTGTAAAAACATATTTATACATCTTTCATCTTTTGAACCGTTGGGTACAGAAACACGGGGTGGTCCAAGAATCCTGGCCCCTTTTGAAAAAAAAAAGAAAGATGCTATTATATATATACAGATAGAGACAGAGGGCTTAAAGCATTTGAAAGAAAAGGTTTTAAAACTTTTTTTACTCACTACAAAATTTCTACATGTACTCTTTCAGTGTTGCGGAGGATGTCAAACCTATGTCGCATTTCTTTCCATGTTATTTGAAACATAGGTGTTACAAAGAATGGGAGTAAGGATAGAAGTAAAATAGACCGGAGATAAAAAAAAAAAAAAAACCTATGAAAAACCTTCTTTTAAATGCTTTAAGTCGTTTGTCCCTATTTTTAACGGCTTATTTTTAATACTTTTTTCAAACGGGTTAGGACTTCTGGACCATCCAGAACTTTATGCAATTACAGATATGAAAAAATTAAAAAAAATCCCCAAATTTAATTAAAAAGTTTAGTGGCAACAGCGCAACAGGAATCAAATCAATAAATTATATTTAAAAAAATATTTTTACTTCCATTCCTTTTACTTTCATTCTTTGAAACACCCATGTTTCAAATAACATGGCAAGAATGTATAAAGAATGTATGCGAATTTTGTAGTTAGTAAAATAAAACGTTGAATCATTTTCTTCCAAATGCTTTATATAAGCTGTGTTTGTCTCTATCTTTAATAGTTTTTTTAAATATTTTTTTCAAAACAGATCGCGACTTCTGGATCCCCTTGCACTTTCAATTAGAAAAAGTATTCAAATAAAGTGCCCATTTCAAATATGATATTCATTTTAGTAGGGCTGTATATGTACTACAAAATTTAATTTTTTAATATGCCCCCCGTCTTCTAACATATCCAATTAAAAAGTTGTTGCCCTGTCTTTTCTCTTTCTCTCTCTCTCTCTGTGCGTGCGCGTGTGTGTGTTGGCAACACTGCTTCTAAGGACAATATCCGCTGAGATATTGCTGATTGAAAGTTGGGGGGAGGGGGCTCTGAGAAGTTAGAAAGTTTTAATAAACTGCAGCTGCAAGAGTGCGTTTCAGATTTTTCTCGAGTTTGCCCTTTAAAATACGCTGTTCTTCCTCTCATTTTCAGTAATTTTTGAGCTGAAATATCTCAATATTGCACTCAGAAACATGTTTTTTTTTTGGGGGGGGGGGGGGGGGGAGCTCAGAAAAGACAAGGCAACAACTTTTTAATTGGAAGTTAGAGGATAGAAGGACTTTATAAGAAATTGAATTTAGTATCTCAGTACATATATACTGTACGTCCCGTAGTAGAAGGAATGTCATATCTAAAATAGGCACGTTATTTAGATACTTTTTCTATTTCAAATTCTGTCACCAGTTCTAAAGATAAAGGGTGTATTAATAATGTGATATAACTGTATGACTGATGTAAATATCGTCATTTGTCGCATCCTTTTGTTTTGACTTCTTAACGTGGGAATCATGTCCATTGGAATTGTCACCACTGACCCGCTGACTCATCTTCACATGGCCGTATCGGTTCGAAACTTAAGGGTTTCGTGTTTTTTTTTTTTTTTTTTTTCCGCGCAATGCGAGCATCCTTTGTGTGACTTGAGTAATATTTCACCTTGGCCAACAGACCGTTTTAGTGAATAAGTATATGTTGAAATCCTTTCTTTGTCACCTTCCCATCACTTTGGCAACTAATCTTTAACCACTATTTATATTCTGTAACGGTGAGGTAATGATTTTGCGTTTCCTTTTTATTTTATTTTCTTATTTTGTGCGTATGCGTGCTACGTACTTAGAAACTGCGAATAGTTTCGTACTGCCTCGAAGGCTATTGTTCCTATCGATTACCCAGTTTGTCTTTTTTCTTCTCCGTTTTACCGAACATCGATTTCATGTCCTGGTATAACATTGATCTTGAAGAGAATAAAAAAAAAAGAGCATAGAGAATGTCTCTAAGGCAAACCAAGAAAATAAATACAGCTAACTTCCAAAGAACTACCGCGAACTCTTTTACGATACAAGTTATGCTTGGATTTTTTTTTTTTTTATTCTTTTGTTGTTCTCGCAGCTTTAGCAAGAAAACCATTAATCCGAGTTTGGGAGTGAAGTGCGGATCTTTGTGTTGCTCTCGAGTGCTGGCTGCGTGGAAACGTGTCTCACTCTCTTTCTTACGGGAGATACGTTTCTAATCATCGCCCTGAAGGCCCGAATTAATGAGAGGCTACAAAAATATTGTTTGTAGTCGACTTAAAGGCGATGATCGAAAGACTAAAGTAAAAAAGATTGCGTTGAAGCGACTTTCTTGTTATATCTTACGATTAAAGATAATATACAGGAGGGAAATGTCCTGGTGATTTTTTTTTTCTGGTTGAATAAATAATGTCTCTCTCTCTTCGCCATCATTATATTCTTATTAAATGCTCAAAATTTGAGTAAATAAGTTGGGTTTTTTGTTTAATTTTTTGCAGACAGTTTTGAACAGTGATAGGTAATGGTTTCGATTTATGAAACAAATTCATGATAGTAATAGACAGGGTGTTTACAAATGATTAGAATTGTTTTGTATGTTATGGCTTCCATACAGGCCCGTAACTAGGCTGGGGCAACCAGGGCAATGCCTCGGGACCCCGAGCCAAATGGAGGCCCACAAAACCGGTACATTTATTTTGCATATGCATATTTCTTAGAAATTTTTACTGCTATATTGTTTGAAATAATCTGGAAGTGATTCACTTACAAAATGAATCATTGAAAAAATGAAAGGCGGGAAGAGACCAGCCCCTCTTTTTTCCGAGCATCTTTTTCAAGAGTGCCCCAAGAAAAAGTTTGCTCCGGAGCAACGAAAAGGCACGCTATAGCCCTGCTGCCTTAGAGTTTGATGTTAGAAGGCAAGAATGTATAAAACAGAAGCCAGGTGTATTTATTACTCCCCCGAAGAACCCGGGTACAATTAATGTAGACCCACCTTTAATATGCAAAAAAAATTTAATGATAAAAATTTGTGATACTGTGCCAAGTAATATGCCTACAATAAAATCTTGAAACCTCTCCAATCATCTTTATTATTTAAATTCGACTCCTTTCTTAGGATGTATTTAATTATTACGAATATTTTGCCTTATTTTTTGAATTTATGTTTTTATTTGACAGGTTGTACAGCTTAATAAAGATCTGGTGGAGCAATGCTCGTCCCCTAATAGCGAATCCGAAAAGTGAGTAGCGGTCTTTTCGAGATTATAAAGTGCATGAAATGTGCTAGTTTTCATTTCTTACTATTGTATATTCAAAAGATTAGTACACACTTCATTTTTGAAAATATGTTTGAGTATTTGTTTTTTGAACGATGGTCAATATTTATCAGAAAATTATCACGCCTCGTGATTTCGGCCAGAAACAGACCTGAAGAAATAGGAACAATTTACACTGAGTGACCAAAAAAAGGTGCATACTCTGATATTATGTTGGGTCACTTTACATCACGCATTCATCGTAACATTAATTTTATGAAGTCGTGCAACATCTCAACAACTTATATGTAGCCATATTTACATTAATATTTCACCAAGACTAAATACCTTTAGTGTACCTTGAATATCACCACCTTGATTGATCAAAGTAGAATCAAAGAGATACCTCTCTCTCTCTCTCTTAGATTCCTCTCTATATCAAATTCCATAGATTCTCGATTTGATTGAGGTCAGAACCTAGTAATGGCTAGTGTAAGTATCTGAATGATACTTCGTGCTCTTTCAACAAATTTCTCACAGTTACAGATCCATGTACCGTTGTATATCCTTGTCATCTTAAAACATGTCATCGTTTTCAGAAGAAAAAAATGCCCCTTGATGGTTGAAGATAGTCGTTAACCCTTTAAGTGGTTATAAATTTCACTGATCCACATTATAACTGGCAAAGTGCAAATAACCAAACCCTTCTTTAAAATATCACATCTTTTTTTTTTTTGGACTTTTCAGGTTTTGTGTAGATAGGGCTTCCCACCTCAATTCCGACCGGGGAAGAGAGAAGTACTTTTTTTTAATCTTTTTCTATTAATTATACTGTACGCATATTCCTATACCACCAAAGGAAAGAAAAGAAAGTTATGTTTCAAACACCGTCTCTCTCCTTTTATTATCAAAACGTAAAAAATAGCTGATTCCGTCCACGGACTGTTGATCGACAGGTTATGGGGAATGGGAAAACATGTCTTAGAAAAAGTGTCGTTACAAAGTATCTAGACGTAACGATGACATTGGCAAAATAAGAGAGTTTTAAGGAAGTGAGATACAGTTTATCGTGATTGCCGAAATACAAAGCATTAAGGTAGACGACATATTTCGTGATTGCCGCTTAGAGAGTTTAATGCGCTGAGATTATCACCTGACTTTATTTCGTTGCTGATCCTAGTCCAGTCCAACAGAACCAACCATAGATCACACCTCCTCCTGAAGCTTCACATTATCGTACATTACAATATACCGCGACTGTTTTTTTTTTTAAGTCACGCAGTATGGATGCCATACATCTTTTCGAAATCACTCCCGTCAAACTTTTATGAAAGCAGGTTCCGATAATTGCTAACAACCCTCGGGTGTGGCCAATTTCGGCAACAGGCCTCAGTTACTTTCGACGCGACTATCTCTATCGAGACATATTCGAACGAAATACGCAATCAATATCCAAACACTCTCTGTATAATATTGCATAATTCTATCAACTTTAATACGTGTGTGAAGTACATCAAATTTGTGACGTATAAGATGTATAGATTCTGGGATGGAGGAAAATTGAAATTATACTCACGGCACGCACATGCAAATTGAAAGAGATCTTCTTGAAAAATTTCTCGCGGTATTCGTTTTACACTCTATTTGAATTCATGTAATTTTTTTTTCCACAATGACTTTATCAATAGACTCCATTGTTTTTTTTTTTTCGCGTAATGTGTTCTTGATGAACAGCTTATAAAAGATTCGAGGAAAAGAAAAAGTTTCAATTTTTATTTCTTAATTCCAGAATAACGAGGTAACGCATTAAGGAAGTTTGAGAAGGAAGAGAAAAAAGATACTCTGTGTGGTATTGTACCAACATAACAAATACTTAAGAATCTCGACACTAACTTTTTTTTGCTTTTTTTCTTTCAGCTTTTTTTTTTTTTTTTGACAAATCGATGTATTGTAAGATTTCTTTAGCATTTCACAGTCAGATCGTAGGTTTGCCGTTCATTTTTCTATCGTTTTGAAGCTAACAATAAAAGAAAAAAGAAATCAAAAGTACATCGCTTTCAAACTACCGCAATGTACGGGTAAGATCGATTGATGTTAGAAATGGACGGAAAAGAAAATAGAAATACATCAACTTTTTCTGTTTCTTTTGCTGCCGATCACTCGACAGCTATGTATCCATTTCAGACCAAAACCCATTCGTCAATCTCTGGTTGTTGCGTAAGACGAAAAAAATAAAAATAAACATTTTCTATCGTTTTTAAAAACTGTTATCCTCTAAGACTGGCTTAATCGTTACTAATACAACAAGAAAAGTTTCAGGTGAAACTTTTTTTCTTATTTTGCAAGTGTTTTTCCCTGACATAACGAACTGCAATTCAAAATAGCTATCTTAGACGAAAAATATATAAAACTTTATCAAAAACAATAATACCACTTGTAAGTAAAAAACTTTTTGGTACCTGTTCGTGATACTACGTATGGCGTGTTATTGAATAAGTTTATACTGTGTTTTCAATTAGCAATTTCTCGAATTCGGAAGTGTTACTCATTGGTGGATCTCATGAATCGTCTTTTTGCTGCAAGACTTGCTTGATTCTTTTATGAATATAGTGCGTATGCAACGATCGAATGATATTTTGTTGTCTCGATGTGTTAATTGATGTTTTTGTGCAATATCACGAATTCCTATTAATCTGCTAATGGTCATGTTCAATTGCCGTAAGGTGTTACTACTAGTGATTGGATTCATCTTTTTTTAAAATCGTGTTATTTTTAGTGGTTCTAAAGATATCGTTTTTAGTGGATAAATAAGCGTATGGCATCGATGTTAAGAATTAATTTATGAATTATTGATGCAGTTATAAAACTGAATGATACTATAACCAAAAATTACTCCAAGCACTTGTGATTGTTGTTCAAGTACGGTTTTACTCACGAGTATGCGTACCGTATGTTTTTCCGGATCGGAAATGAATGAAAAATATGATGAAATAAATTTTTTTATCGAACCAAACTCTGCCGTAGGCATATGCGCACCACACTCGTTTATCTATATGTTTAGCGATTTGAGCCGAAGATTTAAGTCGAATTCTTTCAGAAGAAACTAGTCATAGGTGCTTGCCAAACTTTAGTTCGCTATTTTACGCTCGGTTGGATTCATTAAAGTGCTTTGCACTAGTTGGAATGATTAGAAGTCTTATAAAGCATTCAATAGAAGCAATTCCAGTAACTGTGATTGCATCCAATTTCATTCCTTCGTGAAAATTCTCCGTCTATGCTTCCAGCATCTCAATATATTCTTGTTTTCTCCTTATGCTTCGCAGAACTCAGAAGATTCACGCGCCTGGAAGGAAAGCCCTCCTGAAGAAGATCTACAATCCGAACGAGAATGCCGTTGTCAAAGTGATATCATCCCAGGGAGAGACGCTGGCAAAGAGCGTGATCGAACCGAGAAATCGCCAGGGAATTCCAGTAGTGAAGCCACAGGTGCCTCCAAAAAGAATACAGAGTGATGATGACTCCACGATGGTGGTGTTACCCGTTACCTCTGCTGCTGCTCCACCACCACCAACAACAGACTTATCTTCGTTATCCCTTGGTAATGTTGAAGAGGAGCAAGAAGAAGATGACGAAGAGCTTCGTGTACTGGGAAAAAATTGCTCTGCTGTTTCACCTCCTTTCATCAGTAGAGAAAGCAAGGAGCAGCAGGGTGGTGAATTGCTTCGGTCTTCTGCTTCAATGACGTCGTCTAGCCCTGATTTGCCGTTGCCTCCGCATCCACACAATAACGAAACCGAAGTCGCTCATACTGACGATCCTTTCCCGCCGCCACCGGATTTTCTGGACTTTGCTCCAGCTCTCCAGTAAGCCGTATTAAATTTATCTTTTCTTCAAATATTATTCATATACATGCAAATGTTTCGATTTTATAAAAAACGCACTTCAATAAGTTGTTGACACTGTTGTATCTCGTATTCCAAAATGTCATTTAACCCTTTATCTACTACGTTATGAAAAAACGAAATACTGTAATTATCATCTAAATTTTTTGATATAGGTCATTTTAGTTTTAATTAAAGCTTAAAAACAAGAAAAAAAATTTAATTGTTCAGCATACAATGCATTAATTAACTTGGTACTTGAAAGTTTCCTCATCACTATACGCTTACACTAAAAATAAAAAATATCAATCGAAACATGTTGAATGAAACATAATAATGAATATTTATTTATTTCACCACAAAGAAAGCCATAATTTGTTTTATACATTTGTTAGGAAATTCACAGTGTGTAGGTGATGCGATAGACACTTTTAAATGGGTGAATCATCTAACTGAATTTTATTAATTAACATATTTGAAAAACTAGTTGTCCCACATCTGTTCTGTTATCTGGTAGTCGTAGAGTATAATAGCCCTATACTTCAAAAATATCAACACCCAACAAGATATGTGAGTGATTTGCGGGGGTTAAAAAATTAGTGGTACTTTAAAGTATCGTAGGTAGTAAAAGGGTCAGCACTATACGCTTACAAAAAAAAAACAATTCAAATATGTTGAATAATATAGTTCCGTGACTATCTATTTATTTTATCACGAAGAAAAGAGAGAATGATCTTTTTCATACGTTTTTGCAAAGGCGATACATCTAAATGAATTTTATGAATTAACTTATTAATTATAACTTTTCTGGAGGCCAATAAGTTCCAAAGATAAACAACGTAGAATTCGGAAAATATTTCAAAGAAGAGCATAAATTTGGTGGTGCATTATGATGATATGCTCTGCCTCTCGATACAACGATAATCCCTAAATAGATTTTCTCTTAGTCCTCAGAGTAACGCGTTACATCAATATTTCATTTACTACTTCTGCAAATTAAGAAAACCGCCCTTTCAAATTATAATAAAATTACCTTGTTTTATCGTTTATATGAAATCGACACCTCGCCACGTACTGACGGTACTTTTCTGACGGAGTACCAGTCACAAATTTGCTTTGTATTTGAAACACAGGGTATTATTTTACAAAAATACTGACATAAACCAAAATTTGCATCAATAATGAGTAAGGAAAAAATATTATGCATTCACCTTAACTAGTTTCTTAGCATTACGTCTCTATAAAGTTGCAAGGATAACTGCTTACAATGGCGACTGTGAAAGTAAATCTTCATGCAGAAATCTTCGGAATATTGAAAAAACTAGTTATTCTACGCTTGTGCTGTCATCCGGTAATCGTAAAGCTGTTATACAGCCTTTATACTTCAAAGTATCAATGCCCAACAACGTATGTAAGGGATGTTACAGAGCAAAGAAAGTGGTACTTGAAAGTACCGTCACATTTTTTCCTAAAATCAGTAATTGTCCTAACTGGTTTAAATTTTTTTTATGATCATTGAAGTTTGACTTTTTTTTTAATCACAACTACAGTAGAGTATCGGTAATTCGAGTTTCGAAAGTTCGGGGTTCTGGATAATCCGAGGTGTTGGAAATTTTTCGAAATTCCTTTCAAAACCTCGATATTTCAGTTCACGCCACGAACACGTTTTGTTTCAGTTTCCCTACGAATGCGAGTAATTTTAATTTGAAGAAGACACATTGGTCCAAAGAAGTCAAATTAGGACAACTAAATATCATCAAATGAGAATAAGTTCTATTTTCAACATTAACTTCAAGTGAAATGCCCATTTCTTTATGTAAGTAAAAGACACTTCACGCGCAAGTGACTGACGGAGAACTAGCCTGGTGGCCCAGGGATGGACCTTGTATTTTCCCAATTTTTCATTGCACTCTATATACGCAGTATATTCACTACTACGCAAGTATATTTACTATAAAATAAATATAGGTAGGCCCTCCCCTCTGAAAGTTATTTTCTATAATTTTTCGGGTAATCTGAGGTGGTCTCGGTCCCGTTTACCACGAGTAGGTCACCGATTTGGTTTTTATTCAGGAGCGAATTTTGTTAATAATAACTTTAGAATTTGTATACAGAGTGTCCTGTAAGTGCTAGCAGGGCCTTTATCCCATCAACGGTCCATCGTAGACGTATGGTTCCAATTTATAAAATGCTCAACAGGCGTTCACAAATTATCCTATTGTAGTTTTGATAGTGAAAATACAGTGTATCATAAAATTTAAAAAAAAATCTAAATTTTTATACGGTCCCCGTGTGCTCAAGAACCCAATTACAAAGTTATTGCCCTGTCTCCTGATGCCATAAAAAATCCATATTTCTAAGTGGAATATTCACAGAGATATTCGAATTCGAAAAAAGGAGGAAATTTGGTAAAAACCAGCGATAAATGCTGAAAACCCGTTTTACCTTCATTTACGCTGTTCTTTCCCAAATTTTCTCCGTTTTTGGAATTCGAATATCAATGCAAATATTGCACTTAGAAACGTGGAATTTGTTTATGGCATCAGGAGAGACAGGGCAACAACTTTGTAATTGGGCTCTTGAGCACACGAACCGTGTTAAAATTTAGATTTTTTTATTTTGTGACACACTGTATTTCCACTCTTAAAACTGCTACAGGTTAATTTTCGAACGCCTGTTGAGCATTTTATAAATCGGAATCATACCTCTACGACGGGCGATTGATGAGATAAAGGCCGTGAAAAGCACTTATAGAACCTGTATAAGTTTCTAAGTGCAATATTTGCTGAGATTATTGAATTCAAAAAACGGAGGAAAAAACAATATAGATGGGGGTAAAACGCTAGAGTGTAGGCTACTTGCAGGGCCCGTAATATATTTTTATACGGATCCCACATGTTAATCTTTCTACACCTAATTAGCTTACCTGGGGATCTCTCCTAGAATCTCGGGTTCCGAGGCATGCCATGGTTGCCCCTAGAGCCATCACTAGGATTTTCGCCCGTAAGTAAAAATCTCTTTTATTCCTTTTTTTATCCCTAAAATTTGCCGCTCCCTCAAGATTGCCACCCAGGGTAGTTGCTTCTCCCCTCCCGCTCCAGTGCTGGTTGATCTCACGTGGTTATGGCCGAGTTGCGATATGATGTATGATAACTTGCTCAAAGTGAAATTTGTTGCGGTTATTGTTATGGATGGATGGGAAAAATTGTGATTACTTTCTTCTTTTTTTGTCTTTTGGATCATGTTTCTATCGATCGTATCTAGTGAATCATCAATTTAGTCAATGAAAGTAGTAATGAATGATAATGAATAATATCGTATTTCTAGTGTATATACGTCGCACTCTGTTTTCTCGATTAATAGGTCTGAAAAACAGATTGCGTATTTGTTATTAGGTTTGATTGAGAGTACGTAAATATGCAGAAAAGGATGCGTCATCCTATACAGTGGAAAATGTAGTGCTTGTCTATATGATTTTAAAATCAATCTGTTTTAAAACATCTCTGAAATAAGAAGCATATGTATGACGATATTCATCCGTCGTTTACCAGAGCTATTTCGTTGCCGTTTTATCGCCACCTAGTGTATTAATTACTCGATATTTGCTACTGAATATATTCGTGAAAAATATATAAATAGTAGTTGATGCTATACACAGGATGATTTGTATTGTTTGTTCACAGACTGAAACTTTCTATAGTGAAATGCGTGCTCCAAAAAGGCGTTTGCGAGCAATTCTATATTTTTAAATGCAAAATTTATCGATATCGCCGTTCAAGTATTACGTAAGCCACATTTTTGGCCACATTTTTGACCCCCTCCCCACTTGTCAGCAAAATTTCGTCATCATTGTCCCTTACCTCCTAACGAATATTGGTGGGATCAGAAACGTACGCGAGAGGGGGAGCATAGGGGACTCGTGCGCCTCCCCCCCAGACGAAAAAAAAATATTTTTTTTTTTAAATTACAATTTCGAAAGCAAATACCTTTATATGTGTTATTATAATCGATTTCTGTTAATTTCAATGCTATTTGAAGGGTAAGAACTCAAAATTTCGTTTAAAAAATTCATTGCGACCCACCCTTTAAGACATATATGGTAGACTCTTGACCCCCAGACCACATGTGGCCCTGAAGGTTATCTTATGTGACTTGCCCCCCCCCCAAACCTAAATGTAAAAATGAAATAAGCGGCACATTTACAAATCGCTTAAATGACCCGTGGCACAATTCCAGAGCATTTAAGTGGCCCGTGGCACATTTTCAGATCACTGAAGCAGGCCTCAAAGATCACTTTCACATTCAAAGATCACCTGAATAACCCACGACACAGTTGCAGAACACTTAGATTCGTGGCACATATCCCTCGAGTGACACGTGGCCCAGTTTTAGAGCACTTAAGCGGCCCGGAAACATTTCCAGAGCACTAGAAGGATCCGTGAAACATTTATAGATCATTAAAGTGGCTCTGTAGGGGACTTAGGGATCAATAGGTAGAATGTTAGTTCAAGTGCCCAAATAACTATCGAAAGGTTTTTACGTTTTTGGCGCACCGAATAAGATGCCATTAAGAATATTTTATATTTTCTTAAAGGTGGTTGATGACATAAGCATCATCCAAACACCCCCCCCCACCTTGTCACCAAAAGTTAGCAAACCGGAAACTCCTCCCCCCCCCCCATCGATGCTGACATAATACTTGAATGACCCCTATGTTGAAGATGTGAAATTACTATATTTTGGCGACTTATGGCTGTGTCTATAAATTTGTATTGTCTTCAAAATATCCTTTTTTAGCTGACGTACACAAATAAAATTATCTCCCAACTACATTTTATCTATTTAGATTATTTTATTATGTATTTTTGAAAAAGAAAAATCCTTTTGAAATTTTTAAAAAATCATGTCGTTTGTTTCTTTGGAAGATAGAGGCAAATACGGGAAACGTTGTGGTTCCAACTTCACACCACTGGTCACATGAGAAACGCAAATGTAAAGGTGGTTTCGTTATGTAACCACTTGGCTTGAAAAAGCTATTTTTAAAGTTATTAAAAATTATGATTCCTCTGATTTGAAAGACTAAAATGATTTTAATTGGCCTTGTGACTTTTCGGTCACAATGGGAATCACATTTTTACAACATTTCAATATTTAATATAGTTGAAAGTGTATATTTCACTTTCAGTTTTATTTAAATTTCCGCAGTCTGTAAACTACAACCTCAATCATTGACGATAAAAGTGTGTGTTGAAAACTTCATAGTTAAATATCTTCATAAACATTGATTGCACTTGAAAATATGGAATTTTTTTTCAAATTCGGAGCAGGTTTTACATTTCACCAATTGGAAGGTTTCGCTCACAAGGACTGTATAAAAAAAGTCCTTTTTAAAAAAAATGATATTTCCAAGAAACTGCATGGCATTTAAAAACTTTGTGTAGTTAGAAGTATAATTCTAATGTCAATGGTTGTAAAGAGTCTTGTGGATAAACAATTCTAATCAGCCCCTGTATGGCATTTTTGCAGGGAAAGATTTTGTGAGTGAGATATAAATTTGTGTATTTAGCTGGTGTGAGTGTATAAGCTACGCCCTGAATATGTACCGATAATTTTATGTTTTCGGTAACATATTAAGTTGGGCTGGAAATTGATTAAAAAAATTTGAACTGGTTAATCAAAAATTTTTGATCGATTACTCGAATTTTAATCGAATATATTTTGTAACTATATAATATTAACTGATGCTTAAAAATATTTTTTATTAATTTCATACGCAGAACAGCTGATGCTTCCCAAATACAACAGGCAAATTGCCCAACGAAGTGGCTAAAAAAAAATCTGCAAAAATATGAATACCAAAAATTTATACGGAATAAAAGAAAACGGTTGTTTTCACTGTGGAAAAAATAAATTTTGGTCTTGTCTTCTGGAAAACGTCCATCGAACTCAATTTGAAACTGAAATTTCTGTGTCACCAATTTCCATTAAATCGACATGCGTTCCCCAATTGATTCAAATTTTGGAAATCAAAAATTGGTTTTGTCAAATAAATCAAGCTAAATTATAAACTTTTTGCTGAATTGAATTTGCAAACTTTATAATTGGATTTTAATCGAATTGATCAATCGATTAACTCAACTAAAATTTTTAACTGCGATCAACAATTGATCGATTAACCGACCCGATTAATCGGACCAGCCCTAATATTAAGCTACAGTTTTATAGAAAATTAAACGTAAAAACTCAATCTCTTTCTCTCTCTTGTAACACGTTTGATATTATAACCTCTAGATACAGTCAGACCTCGGTATAACGTTATCTCTGAGGACTAAATAAAAATGACTTCACGAGCTGGGTGACTTAATAATGAGTAAGCTCAATATTTACCAATTATACTAGCAGGGATCCTAAAACCTGGTGCTACCGACGGGATAATGTAAAAATTTATAGAAAATATACTTAACTCAGGCTGTATATTGCTGATAGAAAAATTCTATACACACATTCAATGCAATTTCATTAAAAACGTTTCTCTGTGATTGCAGGACAAAAAGCAGAAATGGATATTTTAAAGAAAATAGTTATATTTGTGGAAGTCGTCTACCAGTTCATGATAATTTTGGAGAGCGATCACATTCTAGTGAAAAACACGGTGCAATAAGGTTGCAGAACATTGATTCGAACACATCTGTGGAGATTCCTGTGATAAATGGAAGCAGGGATCAAACCGAGTTTCGTCCATATTCCATTGACTCTAGTCCATTATATTGTGCTGCTATAGTTCCGGACGCCGAAGAGGCAGCTTTAGTGAAAGCGGAAAAACAGGGTGATTGCGAAGAAGAAGCCATTTATGTTAATTTGGATTTTCGCAATAGGCGATTATACCACAAGCTTGCTTTCGAAAAAGCTCCAAAATCCATCACAAATACCACGCATGTGACGACTGTTAGTGTCACCAACACAGCAACACAAACGTCCGATTCCACACCTAGTCTTCAAAGAAAATTTGTGGCATCTAAACTAGTGGGAAACCTGCAGGAATCAACTAGAAGCTTTATTCCGGATATTCTTGGCCAGAAATCCAGTCACACTGTGCCAGGTGTGTGATCTTTAATATTTTTTACTAATATATTTCATACATTGGAAGCGAATAAATATGCTTTGAATTTCAGAAGTCGTAATAAAAAAAAAATCACAGTTAAGCTGTGTTCTAAGTCATATCCACGAATGTTTTACGTGAATACGTCTATTTTATATTCGCACGTATACAAAATGAAATTTCTATCAACAAACAAGTCTTCAACTTCTAGAATCAAAAAGAAAAGAGTAACATCGAGGGTCTGTTCTGATGTTTCCCGGATCCTTCACAAAATTCCGGATCTGAGAAACGGCCCGTTTCACAAAATAAAAATTAACGAAACCATAAATTCGGCATTGCATTTCATTTATGATTAATTAACTACATAGTTCTCTTTTCATAAAAGTAAAGACCATTTTCATAAAAATTATGAAAATTCTCAAAAAAATAGGATTCTACAAAAAAAAGTCTGGACAGACCCCTAACATGCAACTACATTCAGAGTAGTCCTTCCCGATGCACTAGTCTCTACTTTCTTTGGCACAGTGGTAAGATGCTCGTTTACCACCATGCTCCTTACCTACCGTGAGTTGGATTCTGGGGAAGAACATAGATGATAAGTTCCTTCCCTACCGATCACCTCACCGATAGATGCCCCTGTTTAAGACGAGGACAGAAGTGTATAACATAACTTTCTCTAGATCAGCGGTTCTCAGCCTTTTTTGACTCGCTGAGCCCTTTTAAGTAAAAAAGTTCTATGACGGAGCCCCATAGGCCAATTTTTTAATTATTCATCAAAGTTACTGATTTATTTTTACTATTTAAAAATATTTATAATTATTTTTTTCAATTTTACTGTTTTTTTTCTATTTTCCTCGAGCGGCCGTGGAGCCCCTGGAGACTACACAACCCCCAATGGCTCTGCAGAGCACCGGTTGAGAACCACTGCTCTAGAGAGAAATATTTCTGACCAAACTCAATTGGTTGTAAATAGCTGTATGGCGATATGACCAGAGTTGATGCGCAGTAAATTAGTATAGTCTCTACTTCTTCATTGCAGTTGAAGACTTTTTTTCGACAGGGAAAACTGAGTCGGAAACAGGAATTCGGCCAAGTCTATGAAGTTTCACCGATTTTCAGTGATTTTCTGATGTGTGATGTATATCCAGTGCCGTAAATACCCATTCCTGTGCCCTGTGCAAGAATTTGCATTTAGGCCCCTTCTGGGCTCCCCTTCCTAGTGCACCTGCCTAGTTACGGCACTGTGTAAACCCCTTGTTAATCCTACCAAGACAATGTGGTGTCAAGCAGTAGCGGCCCCACATAGAGGAAAACAGAGCACCGCCTTGAGTCTAGCAGACGTAATATAAATGGAAATAGGAATTTCCTCTTCACGTAACAGCCTTCTTTACTCCTTGTGGTTATCACATTTTCTTCTTTATTACACAACATCTTCATTTCCAAAAGCAAAGTTATTTTTTTTAAACTTTGAAGGGATGAACTCTGCAAATGACAGAATATGGTAGCAACGGTCTGCAAAAATCACATTAAGTGAGGTATTCACGAGAGTTCACAAAAATGTTTATTTGGAAAGAAAGCCGAAGAGTTGATAGGAAGAAAACCTTGAAGCGGACTGTGGTTGCCAGACGTCTCTTATACGTATATATGGGATTTAAGGGCATATTCGGTGCGGGGATACGCACTATGCATTGCATATTCATGAATCATTATGGGGGAGGGTGCAGTCCGTCCTCATGAAATTTGTTGGAAGCAGCTCAAGGGGCCTAATCCCTCTTTTATGCAAATATGTTTCACCACAAATATACTCAAGAACCTTGGAGAAGAACAAAGCTTAAATTTCGGGCGCAGTGTAAAATTGGGCTTTTGAGTTCGATCATTTCAAGAACCGTGCTTAAAAGAAGGAGTTTTTGGAGTGTTCTAATTTTTTTTTATAAATAAATAAATGAGAATATAGGCAGTATATAGTTTGAATTCGTGTAAAAGAAAATAAAATTTTCAAGTTTAGTAAATTTTCGTGAAAAAAGCTTCCGTATTTGTGATTAAAATTAAATTTATACATGTATTTTTTGTTATTATATATTATACATCGTGGTTTATATTTGTGTATAAAAGCCATACTTTTATTTAAATATTCGTTCTTATATTGGGGGGGGGGGTCGGCCTTTATGTGAGTGAGTTTTTGAGAAGAAAAATTCAACACGAGTTTTACCATTGCTCCCTATAGCACAACCACAGCTTGTGACCGAATGCATCCCGCAAAGTGTGCTCCATCCGACCTGAAAAGCAGCCATTTTAGCAATATGGGGCCCTGAGCTGAGCACCACTCCAAAGTCCCCTGCAAGTTATACACTCTGATTGTAATTGGGGTCATATAAGGCCTCTCATACACCAAGAAGCTCTCAGGCAGTGTTCAGGTGAATCCATGCGTAAGAAGGCCCTGTGTGCAATATGTGCCTAAAAAAGTATCAATCCACATAGAATGATAAGTACGGCCGTGATTCGCAGCCATCTAGCATATCTGTCCAGCAGATTAAAACGATTTGTGCACCCGTATGTTCTTAACCCACATGGTAGTCATTGACACGATAGAAAAACATTATTTCTGCCTCGTGAAGTGTCATCCCAAAAAAATAAAGGAAAGATTTTGAAATTTTTCATTGTATATTTTACATCTTCAAAATATAAATGTTTGCTCCAAAACGTGTCTATTTTCGGAGGAAGGTTTTTAATTTTTTTCATCCGTTTTGGTCATGCTCAAGTGGGGAAGTCGACTTATACACGAAATATATACGGTATGTATTAAAAAAAAAAATCTATATTGCTGTTACTGTAAACTGTCTATTTGTGAATACAGTAAAACCTCTCTTTTATGGACACCAACGGAACAAAAGAAATTCGTCCGTAAAAGAGGGGTGATCGGGGGGAAATGCGTACTTTTTTTATACACTGGGAAATAATTATTTGGCCGTAAACGATGGGTGTCCGTTAAGAGTGGTTTTACTGTATATTAACACCAGCATTTTTTGAAAGACCAAAAGCTTTATTTATTTTTATTTTTTTTCCATATTACAATTGTTTGTAACCTTTTTTATTGTGATTTCAGTATCAAGTTCATCTTATCTAAGTAAAGAAACATTGGCAGCTGCTCAGAATGAAAACTTACTTTATTCCAGAGAACATCTGCTGGAGCATCCCAAGATTTCCTATCCTGAAACATGTTTTTTTGGAAAAGAAAGTCCACAAAAGTATGCATGTTAAATAATTTTATAGCTCAGACTGCATTCTTTTCGGAATAATTTTTTTAAACCCTTAAATTGCTCCCATTGCGAATAGAACAAGAATGTCAACATTGCATACATGTATTGTAGTTATAAATCATGCCACTATGCATTTTTACCTTGAGGCTTTCTGTTCGAGTTTACAAAGTGTCATTAATTCATGTGGAATGGTTTGTCCTTGGCACTCATTTTTCTGTACTCCTAGTTTTTTTTGTGTCCTGTGATTTTTAAGATGTTGTGATCACATTAACAAAAAGTATTGGCAGAACTTTGGTTTTCTTTGGATAAAACTGCAGCTGAGATCATTGATATGAAGTAAAAAGCCTTTGGCAATGGTACTTTGAATAAATCTTATTTTTATGAGTGGCTTTCCCATTTCAAAAATGGTGATCTAAGAATGGAAGACTTGTCATGACCTGAATGTCTTTTGAAGGTCCGAGATCAGAGAAATTCAAAAATGAATGTTCTGCTAAAAGACCTTTGTTTTAACAAACAGTTTCATTATAATTCAACATGCACATTCACATAAAATAAGAGAAAAAACTGCAAACATTGAGTACATGCACTATGTGGCTCCCAAGAGTCAATGGTCCTTCTTTAGGAGGCCAAATTATTTATAAATTACCTAAAATAAAACTTTATCAGAAAGTTTGGTAAAGATATTTTAGTCCACTAAATTTGTGTTGTTCCCAGCAGTAAAAAAAATTAGAAGTGCATTGAGGTCAAGCAGAGAATATGTGCAAGGATACTAAAACATATTATTGTAGAGCTCACAATACAACTTCTTAAAAAATAATTTAGGTTATTTTTTGGGTACCTCCTTGTTAGTACAGCACTTATTGCTCCTGAGACAAGTGCTTCTTTGAGTAGGTGAGAAGGGATGTTGTTTACTAGTAAAACAGCCTTTATGGCAAACATTTTTGTCCTGTAAATATTTTTTTTTTGCATGGGGACACAAACTCTTCATGGAATGACTTCTTGAGAAAATGCTGAAGTTCACCTACACTAATTTCTGGTGAGTATAGCTAATGAGCAATGACACAAAACTGACATGTTTCAAAGGCCTAAATGCTTCACTGATGAAAAGCAAGAGCTTGTGTTTATATCCACAGCCCAAAATTATGACTCGGCTCCCTCCTTATGCTTTTTGTGTTTAAGAATCATTTAAGATGTCCGTAACAGGACAATTTCCATGGCAGAGTTCTGAAGTTTATTCATTCATTTGTCAAAAAAGAATGAATGCACAGTAAAACTTTCAGGTACATTGGTTTATGAGTGTTTTACAAAACTATCAAAAATTTTTAATAAATTTTGACATTACGAGCATGTTAATGAAATTGATTATGCTGTCAAACTGAAGTACTACTGTACAAACACATTCTTTTTTGAAAAATTTATTGCTTTCCCCCACGTTTTGGGTATGCAATAATCACTGTCAATTTTCATGCACCTTCTCTATATTTTGTGAACAAAGTCTTATTGTTGCACATGTACAAAAATAAATGTAGCAAACATCCAATAACAAAATTTGCTCTTCTATTCGGAACACATTCAGCTCTCTCGGCCAAACCACATAGCCATTTTTTTAACACAAAGACCAGCAAAACTTATACTTTAAAGCTGATTCTAAATGGCTGCGCTCAAACATTTCTACCCTCCAATTACGATTTAAACCCACTGCTGTTTAAACACATGGCATTTAAATTACACCAAGCTGGCTCAATTCATTGGAAGATTCAATGCTATACGAATCCGGATAACAGTACCAAAGTAGTTGTATGCTCTGCTGTTCAGTATACCTGTACTTTTTGCTCCTGTTCACTGATATAACATAGATTTATTTGATTATAAATGGTTCAAATTCAGTGATTTGAAATCTTTATTACATCTTCAAGTAGCACAGACAATGATGATCAATTTTCTACTTTCAGAGAGTATTCTTCTTCTTTTGACTACCGTGCTTGATATACTGATAATCATTTTCTTAGTTGTTTAATGATCCATGCCCATGTTTTTTGGCCATAATTTTTAGTTGCAACCTGAATCAACTTCGTATTTGCAATCTGAGTTGCACAGAGCACTTAAAATGCTTTTTAATTTATTTGTTTGCTGTAATTTTTGCAGACTGGTAAAAATATGTTTATCTGAAACAACTTCGTTAAGCTCATGCTAGTTACATTGCAGGTATTTTTTATATTATAAAACATTAAATTGTAGGCAACATAATTTTTATATAATTAACAGAAACAAATATATTGTATGAAATGTATATGTATTGCTGTTATTGGATTTTATATTTGTAAGTTTTTCAATGAAAAGTCAATAAGAGTTAATTATCAATTATTTTTGATGTACTCAGTATATGTAGCATTCAAATAATTTTGTTCTTTCCAGAGAAGGTATTTTTCTGCCATTAACAAGTTCATACTTCACAACATCAGAACCAAAAGCTAAATTGTTGACAAGGTATTGTCAATCATTTGAGAAAGAATGGGCAAACCAGTTTGAATTGAAAGGACAAAAGGTATATAAAATCCTTAAAATCTTTGTAAATGTAGTCTTTAATCATTTCTTAATGACTAGTGGAAGTTGAATATAGCAAGCTTACAGAGGCTCAAATTGTTTGTCCGCAGGACTACCTTTGCAACCGTTGACATTAGAAGTGTACTTCCAATTACAAAAAGTTTTCAGATGGAATACAGTTTCTCAATAAGTCATGATTATTTTTGAGAAGTCATATGCATAAAAAAATAAACACATTAACATTTTATACAGTCCTTGTGTGCTAAAATGTTCAGTTGAAATGTAAAACCTGTTCCGAAAAGTTATTTTCAAAATGTACATGAAATGTTTGACTTTGAACTTTTCAGGATTTATGGCCAATGATTGAAGATGTGATTTAAAAATTGTGAAAACTTAAATTAAATTTAGAGAGTAAAAATTATGTAAAAAATGTAATTGTCATTCTGACTAAAAAATAAAATTAATTCGTGCTTCAAGAATTATGAAAATAAAGCCTTCCTACAGTCAAGTTTCACTACACAATCACCTTTTCATTTGCTTTTCTCATGTGACCAGTGGTTTGAAGTTGGAACAACCATAATTTCCTGCATCTTCTGAAGTTCATGTTATGTCCCCCCACCCACTTAACTTCTTGGTCTTCAAAAGGTTGAATAATTTTGCGCCTCAGTAAGGCAAATATTGACCCAGATGGTACAATTTTAAATTTGACAGAATTCAAGGATTGTTCACAAATTGAACAGCAATGCAGCTAAGCTAGCATTTAACCAAAACAAACAAATATATATCAGTTTCAAATAGGTCTCTAGTGTTACCATACATTAAATGATTGTGATTGATATTCCACTGTTCATAAAAAAAATATCAATACAATTCAGTAATTACTTGTTTGCAAACTGATTGATTTTACTTGTTAATTTTGGCATACAAAATATGTAGTGAAATAATTAAAGAATTGAACTTACTAGTAAATCACAAATGAATACCACTGAGTGACATTAAAGAGAAAAAAAATCTATGTCAGCTAAAAAAAATGGTTCCCATTCACCAAAAAAATTAAAACATTGCAAATTTTGAAATTAAATATTGTCAAATTTTTTCATATGTTAAAGAAACTTGTTTTTACATGCAAGGAATTGTTTTTATATGCAAATAATATTTTTTATATGTATGTTATGCAAAGAAAAACAATTTTTTGATGGACCCTGGAAAAAAATAAAAAATTTTAAATTTCTTTTTTAAATTTGTGTATGAAAAATTGTCATAATAAGATTAACTTCATTAAAAACATTTTTACAATTGTAGATTTTTTTCGTCTATAACTAATGGCTGAAAGGCAAATGGCCTGGGTAGGGATTTTGTGGATGGACACATGGTATGGGATACATAACATTTATAATTACGTATAGCTTTGATCTCATCAATATAGTTCAAAAAATAATTCAAACTTACTTGATTTTTCCTTTTAATATTAGTATCCAAACTGAAATTTCCATTTTGAAATTTCAAAATGAAACAACTCTGGTAAGTAAATATTGAAAAAGAAACACATTTTATAAAATATTCGATCAAGGAAGGGTGGAAAACCACGATGTCTACCAATCCTAAACTATAAAGTGTTTTTTATTCATTTATTTATTTATTTAACAGTTGTTTCCAGTATGCACGAAATATAATAGTATGTGTTGATTTTAAAGGAGTGAGTTCAATCACAACTTTACCTTTTGAATGCAATTCAGAAATTGGTTTGTTTAGAGCAGGGGTTCTCAACTGGTGCTCCGTGGGCACATCTCAGGTGCACTGCAGCCACTGGAGGAAAATAAAATAAATCAGTATATTTGATAAATAAATTTAAAAATCAGGCCTACCATGCTCCACAAGTCAAAAAAGTTGAGAACCGCTGATCTAGAGATTAGTGTGGCATTTGTGGGCACATCTCAGGTGCACTGCAGCCACTGGAGGAAAATAAAATAAATCAGTATATTTGATAAATAAATTTAAAAATCAGGCCTACCATGCTCCACAAGTCAAAAAAGTTGAGAACCGCTGGTCTAGAGATTAGTGTGGCATTCTTGTTTCAATGAAAAATTCAATATTTACTGAACATAAAAATTTTGCTGTGCACATATTGCTATAACCACTGTCTATACTTTTGTTAATAGGAGGTTCTGACAGAAAGTATCAGCAAAAAACTTAACATTTTACGCTTAGAACAAGTGGAACTGAAAGAAGAAATCAGGCAAAATGAGGAACTTGGAAAAGATGTAACAGCTAGAATAGAAAAACTAGCAAAACCAAATGAATTGCAGAAATATAAAGTTCATGTTGAAGAACTTGAAAAAATCATAAAACTTCTCATGTCTCTATCTGGACGCTTAGCAAGGGCGGAAAATGCTTTGCTTATTCTCCCAGAAAATGCTAGTATTGAAGAAAAGGTAGATTTTCTATATATATTTTTAACATAAAGTTCGTCATGATGAGTGTGAAAAATGCATGTATTTTTATAATTAGTAAGATGTGAGATTAACTTCTGTTTTAAATTTATTCCTTTGTTGACATTTATGTGAATAATGTAAAATATAGGAGAACCTTTTCTTCTCCTTCTCAAAAAAGTAGATATGTTCAGTTAATTGGATTGAAAATATTGGAGTGTTTGATTTTTTTTTCTGTGGGGTGTAGGCACTAGGGCGCATATAAGATCTATACAAGTTTATACCTATGGCTAATTGAATTTCCAGTTCTGGGAATTTTTGTTTTATATTCCTATCATCAACTGAAAACTGAATGGAGAATCTCTTTCTGGCTGATAGATCTCTCTCTTTCATTTAAGCATTTTTCTATTCAACATTTGTTTTGCAAAACTTGAACACTTGTCCTTGGTATACTCAAGTGTTTATCTATGCAACTAATATTCCCGTTAAAAAACATTTTTAATAAACATTCAATCTGAACTCAATCGAAAATCGGCATTCCCCATTCACTCTAATTACTTTCAGTCACAGCTAGAAATTGAACCCATGTGAGGTACACAAATAAAGTATTACTGATCACTTTAAAAAATATATTTTGAAATTGCTGAAGGTTTCATGGACACTAGATATTCTTATAATGAACTCATCATTGCGTTCTTTTTATGAATGTTATGCCAAGAAAACCCTTCAAATCAAGTTGCATTAAGAAAATTAGCTTCATAAAGAAGCGCCGAATGATATAAATTACTAATCAAAGAGGTTCATTAAACAGATTTTCATGCCAAACATATTTTTGAGATCCATTTGTCCCTTTCAAGTGTGAGAGAGACTGTACATATATACGTATGTATTCTATTTTTTTTATTGGTCACATATATCTATTATTATTGAGTTCTAAAATGTTTGGTAAATTTATTCACATGCAGAAATAAATTGAAATTTATTTTAGAAAAAGAAAATTACCTGAAGAGAGTCAAATTCTAAAAAGCCAGTTCAATTTTTCCAGAATGCCTGAAAATATAGTATTTTCCGGCATGCTCCAAAATACACAGGAAGATAGTAGAAATGCTCAAAATTAATGTGAAAACTGAAATTTCAGTTCATCATTGAGTTTACAAGAGTCACAAACCTTGATTTGTTGTTAAATAACAGAAATCAAAGGAATGTTATTAAATTTTTGGCAGTATTTGTTTATACAAATACAAGGCCACAACAGGCAAAATGACCAATGAGGTGGCTAAGAAAAAGATGTCATATATGTCTAAAATACAATAGCCCAATTAAAAATGCAATTATAAAAACTATATATACATGATGAAGTATTATACACAATGCCCATAAAAAACATTTATGGTTCTCTTATTCTAAGTATGGATAGCTTTTCGATTTACCCCAACATTTTTATCATATTTCTTTTTAAACGTGTCAATTGTGTTAGAATTTACTTTTCTGGGGGTAAGCTATTCCATTTATTAACAAAATGCATCCCAAGAACGAGATTTTAAATTTTTTCAATAATAACAGTTTGTATATGTGAAACTTTGTTTTTCTTACATTACTATTTAGAGCTTTCTGGAAGCAAAAAGAAACAAGCTGAGCCAACAGCATGATGAAGCGTGGCACTTGAAAGAAAACATTGATAGAAGAAGTTGCCAAGTATCGTATTTTCTTCATCAGTACTTATCAAAAGAAGAGTATGCAGACTATGAGCATTTCATTAAAATGAAATCCAAATTGTTGATGGATGCAATAGAAATTGATGAAAAGATTAAACTTGGAGAGGAACAACTAGCAGCACTGCAGGGTACATTTCAAGCTCAGCAAGAAAATGAGAAAGTGAACTCAGTTGAAAATTTAACAGTATTAGATGAAATCTAAAACAATGACTGTATGACATATCAAAATCAGTGTTTAGAGCAATCAGCAATATTCTTTATTTTGATGACTTAAATCCTTTTTTACAGGTAGAACTTTGCTATGTAAATAGCTGAAAATGAATGTGAAACATATCTCATTTGGCTATATCAACAGTTTGTTACAGTTAACAGGCCGATTGTATGACAATCTATTGTTGTGTAGCAAAAACAAAGAGCTATGGTATGAAGAAATAAATGAGCAATCAGTGTAGCTTGTTTTATCATGTTCGAATTTTAAAACGCCGTATATTAATAATCATATTGATTAAAGTCCTGCTTGTCTGTATCAAATTTTTCAATGTACTTTTTTTAGCAGGGTTAGGTTTTTACCAGTGAAAATGGTAAAACCTGGTATAAATACTATATAGTCTCTATGCATTGATAATAATTAATGAGCCATTGCACATAGTTAGCATTTTTAATGGACTAATAATAATTATAGTTAGATTTTTAATTAATAAAACAAAGGGTGCATAGGCAACATGGTGTATGGCATTTTACTAGCAAGCTGTTGATCGTAGGAGCATACTTCCAATTAGAAAAAATACCCAAATAACGTGTAGTACTCAGATATGTCATTCATGTTGCAAGGGATTGTATGGTTATTAAAATAAAAAAATTAAATTTTTATACAGTCCACATGTGCCCAAAAACTTAATTAGAAAGTTGTTGTCCTGTCTCTCCTGATGCCAACAAAAAATTCAGCGTTTCTAAGTGAATTATTCACTGAGATATTCAGAAAATAGAGGGAAATTGGGGGAAAACAGCATTAAACTTGGGTAAAACAGTTTTCCCGCATTTAATGCTGTTTTTTCCCAACTTTCCTCCATTTCTGGAATTCGAATATCTTAGTGCACTTCTCGGGGTCATCTTAAGAGCATCATGGCCCCCTGGGCCAAGTGATTTTTTTGAGGCCCCTATTCTCTTGAGGCCCGGGTGGGGCCCATGCATTAAGACGGCACTGGCACTTCTCCCTGCACTTAGAAACATGGAATTTTTTAGTTGGCATCAGGACAGATGAAACAACTTTCTAATTGGGTTTTTGGGCATACTGGGACTGTATATAAAGTCAAGTTTTTTTATTTTAATAACTATACAATCCCTTGCAAGATGAATGACATATCTGAGTTTGAAGATCAACAGTTTGCCAGTAAAATGCCATGCACTCTGTTACCTATGCACCCTGTATATGTTATGGTACAAGTAATAAATCCAGTGATTTTGCAAAATTATCGTGAACTATTTTGGTAAGTTTGATTAATGTTCAGGGAAACATATTTCCTGGATATCATGCCGAGGTGAATGCAGAAAGAAAAGCCATCTGGTCTCTGGTGGAACTTTTCTTTCTGAGTTTGGCATAACATATAGAAAAAAAATGTTTCCTTGATATCTTGCACTGAAAAAAAACTGTCTATAAAATTTTTCCACATTTACTAATTTACTGGTGATTATTAGAGCCCGGAAGTTCAGGCAAAATGCCATAAATGCCCTTTTTTTTTGTCTATTTTCAAACTTTTTGGTAACTTTTTGAAATTTTCGCACGTGCCATAAATGTGTCTATTTTAACATAGTTTTAAGTTTATTAGTGAGTTTCAGAGGCCATAATCTGTAAAACATGGATATTTTGGGCATTGAAAACTTCAAAAGAATTGCTGTTCTAAAAATTTGCCAACTCTCAGTATTCAGTACCATCAGAAAGCCCACTTCTGCCCCCCCCCCTTTCCAGCTCCATTTAGTCACAACCAAGTGATCTGAGAGATTGGTGTTGCCATACATTAACTTTACTTTGGCCGGATGGTGTTAGACATGAATGATTTTGTTTCAGATGATCACAGCCTGATTAGAAAGGCAAAAGGAAAATTAGAAATTTTTGTTTCCCAACAGGCTTCACATAATATGTCTCGCTCAAGCATTGGACAGTGTTGTATGCGGCAACATCTATAGCAGAAAGCCTCCGCGCAAAGATTGACGTCACTGAAGTCGTCCATTTCACCTGTAGCCATTGGATAAAGCAGGCCGATGTATGCGAAATCTCTACCTTTTTTCACAGTATATTCAATGAATATAGGTGAAATGGTTGACTTCAGTGACGCCATGAGCTTCGCGTGGAGGTTTTCGCTATAGAAGGTGTTGGTATAGTGAACCTATGATTTTCCCAAGAGGTCTTGAATTGATGCCATGGTTCACACAAGACGGGGTAGGAGCAGGCAGGGGGCTGGCTATTATTAAACCACCAAGCATTAAATGCACAACCATGGCTATTTATTAAACATACATATTTAGTATTAGATTAAATTGACAACAGTCACCCTCAAGGTTTATGATAGATGCGTCCACACAGAGCCCCGTGTTTTGAAGGAGTCCTGCATAGGAGGTAAAATATTAAAAAAGTCACTTTTTTTTATAAAAGCAGAACAAGATAGCCATGTTTCAACTATAGAAATGATAATGATTATTCCAAGTAATACACAAGTAAGCAAGAATTATTCGCTACTTGAGGGAGCCCCACAGATCATGTTCTCTACAGAGTCCGCGTCTGGTAATGGTGGCCCTGGAATTGGCCTAATCCTGAGGGTCTACTAACACTTTATTTATTGTTATTTTCGACTTGAAATCAATTTAACTTTGATAATATAATGCAGTTATTATAAACTATAATTAACACAATAGGCAGATTAAATGCAATTAATTTTTCAGCTAGTTTTTGGACCTTTAAACTTTTTATTTTTAGTTATTTTTCTTCCTTCCAAAAAATTATCTTTTTTTAAAACTATTTTAGGCATTTTTAGTGCCTTTTTGTGCCTGCTTTTTTTCTACCATTTTTAATGCCTAAAAACTTCCGGGCTCTAGTGATTATATATAATCCTCAGCTCGTATTGGTGAATGTGACCAATCGTCAATGAATTAGCTAAATTTACCTGATTATTATACATAAATTTCAGTTTCAGGTGATGAATTTAATCAGTTATGTTCATTATGTTTGCACGTTTGATATGTGTGAAGAAAGCCAACATTACAAGCTTGGTGATAAATTGGCAAAATAAGTGTAGTGCCTGCATCTGTATCATATACAGACGAAAAAGATAAGTGGTTAAACAAAGGGGAAGTTTTCATATAATTTTTCTATATTTTTTATCAAACTTGCGAACTTTATTTAGGAATTATGCATAACCACTAATAAAAGTGATTAAAAAAAAAAAATGTAGTGAAATTGATCAAACTTGACCAATTGGTGATTATGCATATGCACCAGTTTATCACCTTCACTGTTATATACAGGGTGTCCTATAAGTGCTAGCACAGCCTTTAACTCATCAATCATTTGTCAAAGAGGTATGATTCCAATTTAAAAAATGCTCAACAAGCATTCTAAAATTATCCCCTACCAGTTTTGAGTGTGAAAATACAGCATGTAACAAAAGAATAAATCTTAAAACTTTAAATGGTCCCCCTGTGCTCTAACTTCCAACTAGAAGGTTGCTGCCCTGTCTTTCCTAATGCCACAAAAAATCCATGTTTTTAAGTGCAATATTGACAGAGATATTCAAATTTGGGAAAGAACAGCGCTACATGCAGAAAAACTGTTTTAACCGCCTAATTTATTTTCCAAATTTCCTCCATTTCTCAAATATCTCTCTGAATCTTGCACTTCAAACATGGTTTTTTAATGATATCAGGAGAGACAAGGTAATAACTTTGTAATTGGTTTCTTGAGCACATAGGAACAGTATAAAAATTTAATTTTTTGTTTTGTGACACACTGTATTTTTACTCTCAAAAGTGGTGCAGGGTAATTTTTGAACGCCTGTTGAGCATTTTTCAAATTGGAATCATACCTCTACGCCAGATGGTTGATGAGCTAAAGGCTGTGCTAGCACTTACAGGACACCCTGTATATGCAGTGAAACCTAGCTACAATGATACTTGAGATAATGATAGATCCTCTAAAATGATATTTTCTCAAATCTTGTTTAGAATTGCATTTGATCTAATGTTGAACTCCTCTCAAAACAACAAAATATTCTTTACTATGATAAATCTCTCTCTGTAACGATATACAGCTGGCCCCCCTGTATTCACAGGGCTATATTCCAGGCATGACAGCAAATATGGGAAATTTGTAAATAACCAAAACTATAGGTTCTTTTTTTATATCTCGTTTATTGATCATCATGAAAAGAGTAAGGTGAAGAAGAAGTAGAAGGGTATATAAAAGAGGGTGCAGCGATTGTTGGCAATATTTTCTGAAAGAACAATTGGGATTTCTATTTGCGGTTTCTTCTTTTCATATCATCAAGTATGTTGGAGTATGTTGACAAATCTGCCTCTATCAATTTTCCTATATGTGAAGAGCGTACCATAGAGGGATCTATGTCATGAAAATAGTCTATCGCTGATTTGAATTTGTGAAGCCTTTCCGCTATGTCACTCATGGTGGACTTGTGTGTCTTCCACTTCTTTATCTTGATCTTCATCTGGTACTGCTTCAGTTTCAGGAGTAGTCAGCTGTATTAATTCCTCCTCGGTCAGTGCTTCTGAATTGCTATTAATTAGCTGTTCGACGACTTCTATATCCTCCCTTTGAACCCTTCTCTACTCACCTGTTTCACTAACGTGACAATAACTTTTATAATCTCTTCAGTTGGCTCGGTAGAAATGGTTATGTCTTGGAGTGCAGACTGTGGCCTAAGGTTAATGCAACCTAAGTTGACTCTCTTAAGTTGTTCTCTCTTAATGGCTGCCACGGCTCTAGTGATGACAGTAATGGCATTAGCGATAGTGTAATTCTTCCATACCTTCAAGACATTTTCTGCATTTTCATCTTCTACTGCATGTCCAATCATCTCCATTGAGTGACGTGTATAGTGAGCCTTGAATGCTCGCATTACCCCCGATCAATGGGATGAATGATAGGTGTTGTATTAAGAGACACATAAAGGACTTCTACTGTTTTGAACTCATTGACATCTGGGTAGAACTTTGAATGGCATGTCTTCACTCTCAAGGTACTTCCTGACTTCCGGAACGAAACACGGTTTAAGCCAATCCAGGAAAAGTGTTTTTGCGGTCCAAGCATTTTTATTCATCCAAAATACTAGGAGCTTTGACTTATTTTTTCCCTTCAATGTTCCTGGATTTGCAGATTTGAAAATGATGGTGGGTTTTATCATGTACTCATACATATTTGCTACAAAACAACATCAAAGTGTATCTTTACTTGCCTTAAAACCAGGGGCCCGCTTTTCTTTTTGGGTGATAAATGTTCTTTGCAGCATTTTCGTCCAAACTAGTACAGTTTCATCAGCTTTAAACACCTGCTGAGGTGCATAACCTTTCTCTTCAGTAATTTTTTGTAATGTCTTTGGAAATTTTCTAGCTGCCTACTGGTCAGCAGGGACTTGATCGCTAGCGATTTTTACATTGAGTAATCGGAATTGTTTCATAAACCTATGAAATCAACCTTTACTTGCATAAAATGCTGATGAAATAGGCGTTTCATCAGCTTTCTTTTATAGAAGAGTAAATTCTTTCGTCTTTCCCATTATAATATTACAATCAATTGGAATACCTTTTTTGTAGTAGTCTTGTACCCACAAAAAAAAAACAGCATTTCCTGTACGAGAAACACATGGATCCCATAGGTGATGCAAAGTTTTTTGCTGCCACAGGTTTTTTCTACAGCCACAGTTGACCGAATTTCAGATTCCTTTGTCTTGATATGTATCTCACTGTAGATTCATTGATTCTGTAATGGCGGGCCACATCAACAATTGATTTACTTTCACCAAGCATCCAATTTTTCATGTAAATTTTTTCACTTTTTTTTTTTGTCTTTCCAAGCATTTAAGGAGAAAAAACCGCAAATATGGGAGGGGGGCGACTGTACAGTCAACTTTAGGCTTACAGACATCTTTGTTTACAACCAACAAAAAATTATTCAGTGTATGAACTTGTGTTGGTTTATGAATATGCAAGCCAAAAGAAATCAAATTGAATCCAAAGAAACATTATAGAAATTTAGAATTCTACTAACGTGTGGCAATTATTATTATTTTTTTTAAGTTCTTTCCTCTAAGTACGACTTCTCTTATCCAGCCCATGGATGAGGTCATTTCAAATTTTGAGAAAAAAAACATTTTTTCAAAGATGTTTTGAAGTAATCTCTGACACAGAACTAATATTGACTTCTGGAAGCATCATTAAATATACTATATTGCTCAGTTCTTGAAATTGAGAAATTAAGAAGTCTATGGCCTTATGGTGATTTTTTTTTAAAGTTCTTTTCTCCCCAAATATGACTCCTCTTATCCTGCCCAAGGATCAGCAGGTCATTTGAAACTTTGAGAAGGTTTACATCGAAGAACTTCTCACACCACAGTACTTGATGCAGGAAATCAACCATTTCAAGATGTCTATATTCGGTCACCTGTGTGAAAAAATGTTTATTTTTTTCCTTTTCCTTCAACACAGATTCAATGCAGAAAACAATGTTTTGTGTTTCTTGACAATGAAAGATCAAAAATGCTGTTCATATGCAATGTAGTTAAACTTAGTGTTTTCTCAATTTTTCCCCTGATGTTTGATGTTGCACATACTTTTTACAGACTCCAATCAAAAATTTTAGGGGCAAACAAAATACATGTATAGCAGAAAAATCAATTTTTACACTTTTCAACCACCAGATCTTCCGATTTTTTTTTAACAATACATCTTCTTGAACATAATGCTTAGAATTCAGCTTCCTTTTAAATACACGGTTTTCATTTTTCTGGTTTTTATTTTTTATCTAATTCAACCTTCATTAATAAGTCAGCTTATGAATCACAAAAAACTATCAAAAAATTTAGGTTTGGACTACAAAATTATGAGAACTGGATCTGATAAAATACTAATTTTCATGTGCTTGGGGGAATTAAAAACCATATGGAACTCAGTTTTGCCTGTTACACTCTTGCTACGGAACTCTCTCTAGTAGGCTCCTCAAGCATTAAAGATTAAAAGAACTTGCGGTTTCTAACTAATTCATCTGTAAATTAAAAACATATTTTGCTTTAGAAAGCAGTGAAACCTTGATATAACGATACTCTGTGAACCAAGGAAAAATATCATATTAATTCATTAATTAACTATTTTTATACGGCCAATAAAATGCTCATAAGTGCATTTTCTGGTTGTATTAACAATGTTAATTTAGAAGAGATATCAACATCAGCATAAATTTGATGGGGCATAATAATGCTGCTACCTCTCAGTATAATGATAATTCACCTTACAATATTTTTTGTTAGTCTACATAATATTGTTATATCATGATTCCACTGTATTGGACCTGGACGTCTATAAGTGAATATCAATATGAGAGGTAATTACTGATAAAACAGATAATTTTTTTTCTGTTTTGGTCTCCCCTTCTATATATTTATCATTAGATGAAAAAATGAATAAATAGGAACCACTTCAGTGAACAAAACCACCAATGTATGCTCATTGTCACACCAAAACCTTCAGTTAGAACATAAATAATATTCTGTGAATGGATATGAAATTTTCTTATTCATCTTTTTTATGAACAAAAGACTAAAATATAGAATTTTATTATTGGGTGTATAGGTGTCTGCAACCAAATTTAACCGGAAAGTTAATAAATGATTTTTTTTGCATACTTTGGGAGACCTGTCTAAGTTGTCTTCCTATATAAACAGTATTATTCCTGAAATCTATCAAAAAATTACTTTACACTTTGTCTTTTAGAAGATCATGAGGTGAATACTACAACCAGGTAACTCAATGTCAGATGTTTTAAGAATGTGTTTGAACACTTAATGAAATGTGTATTTAGCATTATCTACTATTGCAACAACAACAAAAATAACTCAGCTTGGACTTGTCTACTTGTAGCATATTGAAGTGCATGCCAAGATGTTTCATTTCTTACACTTGCCTAAAAGTCAGCAATTTTTGAGTTACCTAGTTGTAATATTCACCCTATGAGATTACAGTGAACTCGTAAACTCTTGCTAATCTGGCACATACCAGATGAAGGTGTGCCAGATTAGCAAAATTGCCCAATTACTGAAAGTTAAGGCCCATTTACACAAGTTGAGTGATTAAGTAGTTAACTAAATTTTAAATCATCAAGTCCTCAAAAAACTGCTATGATCATTGGATAATACAAGGCCACTGACGCATGCATATAGTGCCTACATAACTAGAAAAAAAAAAGATTCCTAATTCACTTACCAACTAAGCCTATATAATAGGCCCTTAACCTCTTCACTCCAGAGGTAAACATATGTGTGTATCTTCATTTTTAATAGTTTTAATGATTCTTTTTTCAAGACCTGAGGTACACATATGTACAGTGGGACTTCCCAAATCCGGACACCCATAGTCCACAGATGAACCCATAATCTGGGCACTTGACCCAAATTTTTTTTTTTCCGCTGGGCATTTTTTTGTTTTTCCTTTACCAAATGCTGTGTGTGTTTCGACACCTTTCCTGATACATCTGCCATTTTATTTCTTTTTCATATCACTTGTTGGTGCCAACAACGATTTTCAGGCTTCTAGGAAAAAAAGACGGCAAATTCTCAATGAATTTTAATAGTCAGAAAATCAGCTTTGTTCTGAGAAGAACTTTTTAATCTTAATTTAATTTCTACGCACTGTACCTTGATCTTTATAACTTGTCCAGTGGATTTTTTACTGTGATTATCTGAGTTTCTGAACATGCGAAAATATCAAATGATGTGGCAAGTACATCGTGCAAATGGAACAACACAATGCTTTATGTATGCTATGCATGTGATAAAGTTGAACTTTTAAAAAAGCTAGAATGTGCACACTAGTACGAATATTATGTGCAAAACATGAAATCGGAAAATCTACCGTTTATGATCCTCAGAAACAAAATAAATATTTTTCAGTTGTTTTTTTGTGTTGTGAATCCGAGCAATGACTAAAAAATGTTTGAAGAATAAGTTTTTTTCTATGAACAACTAGTAACGATATGAAAATTAGAAATTATGGTTTCAATTAAATAATCTGTTGCTGTACACATAATGATTTATCAATTTTTTCACAGGAAAATGTGAGTCAAAGTGCTCAAAGAGGTATATTACTGCTTAAATATGAAAACTTCGAAAATAAATAAAAGTGGATCCATAATCCAGAAGATTTCCTTATCTGCAATCACCTAGGCCCGGAAAAGTCTGGATTCAAGAGGTCCTACTGTACTTAACTCAATTGGTCCTAGTAAAGATATCGACCCAAATTAATTAATTAAAAAAAAATCGTTTTTAAAGGGCAATTTTGACATACAGAAACACAAATCAATAAAAAAAAATTATTTAATAGCCAGTTTTTACCCAGGTTTGAAGAGTTGGTTAATGTCTGCACATATTTTGAAGTAACTGATGACATAAAATTTAGTTAACTAATAAATTTCTTAACCCATGTAAATGGGCCTTTAGTTAAAAAAGCCCATTTAATTAATATATGTCTCTGTACACAGATATGCAATGACATGTTTTCCTCTTCTACAGTTTGCAGAAAACAGCCTAAAAACACCAGATTACTGGGCAGGCCAGACTAGCGCATGGCTGGATTATTGAGAGTCTACTTTATTACAAATTTTTCACATACAACTGTCATTATCTTATATAATTTATGCTTTTTAATAACTATTGTAAACATTTCCAGAGAAAAATAAGATCTGTGAATGACAAAACTGGGCTTGTGATCTACTGATTGATCGTGAAAAACAGAAATAATCCATGAAGAAATAGAAATAATTCCACAAAAATAGAAATAATTCTAGAATTGGTGAAAGCTTTCAATAATTTTGGGCCTGTTTAGGTGCCCTGAGCATCAAATACACTTGTCTTTCCATAGTTATGACTCATGAGATGAATAAATTTCCCCAATATTAATTTTTATATTTTTGTAGGTGAAGCTGACACCTGGTTTGTGATAAATATTTTTTCATTTCTATTACTGTGTGTGCGGGGCCTGGTGCAACTGCACCTATCACACACCCCTGAGGACATCTCTGATGCACAAGAAACCAATCGAAGTAAACTTTACAAATTGAAAGTCTCTGATTTAACTGATTGCAATTTTACAAATGATTAGTCAGAAAATTTTCAAAAACAAGCACACTCTTTTTGACGTACATTTAATGGAGCAATTTTTACAGTCTTAAGGCAATTTACAACTGTATCTCTGGCTGCTTCTTCTCAAAATCAATCACTACCTCTGAAAGAGATGGTGTCAACTGCCTAAAATCAAATAAATATATATATAAGTATTTTGTATTCCATTCAACTACAGCCATGAATGTGGTGTCTAAGTATTAGTCAAATGGCCATTCCCTACACCAGCGGTTCTCAACCTTTTTTGACTCGCTGAGCCCTTTCTGATCAATAATTTCTATTGCGGAGCCCCGTAGGCCTACTTTTTATTCATTCATCAAGGTTACTGATTTATTTTTATCATTTAAAATATTTATAATAATTTTTTTTTTCAAATTTAGTTTTTTTTTATTTTCCTTGAGCACTGGTTGAGAACCACTGTCCTACACGATGGAGTAGTTTTTAGCTCTCCTAATGTTGAGTTTTAGAGTTAGCAGTCATTTCTCAAAAGCTATAGACGAAATACTAGAAAAACTCAATTACAAGGTCGTAGACTTTCATCAATTTAGTAAAAAAAGATGTATTTTGTACACAAATATGACGAATAGTCATGTGTGCAATGCAAAATATCTGAAACCAGTGCAAAAAAATTTATTCATGCAAAGCATAAGTTTTTCCGAAAGTGAAACTTAAAAGATTTTTAAGGCACACACATGCATGCAAATACAACCTTATAAAATCAGAAAACGACCATATGCAAATATGAAGTAAAAACTTTCTGAAACATCCGTGGGCCATCCGTGTGAAATACCAGAGGTCACTGGTATTTCACAACAGTGGTTACCTTAACTGACACAACACTCATTATTGGGATGAAAAAATGCACCTTTCCGCTAGTTATACATGTAAAATGACTGTATACAAAGTGAAGGTAATTAGGAAAGAAAAGTCACATTCCTTTGTAGGGAATCAAACCACCAACCTTGCACTTTCCAGTCATGTGCTCCACCATTAAGCTACAACAAAGAACAAACATTTTCTAACCTTATAACACTTTGTTCTTTAGGACTGAACAGGACTGCGCAGTAGACAGCCTCTTTAACTCAGCAGCAGCTCATAACAGAATTAGCCCCAGATGGTGACATGCAATGAAACGTTGAACCTCTCGGCTAATTATACAGTGTACAATAACTGGATACCAAGCAAAGATAATTTTGCCCTTACGAAAAACAAATTCCAAAGAGGAGCTTCGTTTAAAGCTATGCAGCAGTCGTTTGGAAATCAGAGTATCAGCAATGATGGCGAAATTGAATGGCCTCCAAAATCACCACATATATTGTGAGCAATGGCAACCTTTATTGGTCAATGTTGTGAATATGTAATGACAACGTAAAATGTATTATTCATTTTAATTAAATTATTCTTTTCTTCTCATATCCTTGTCTTAATTCTTTAAACATTTATAACAAAATCCCTCCCATCAGTTTCATATACAGTAGAACTTGGTTAATTCAAATTTTTATGAACTCCTTTTAAGTTTTCTATCTAATTTAAAGTAAAAATTTCTTGTTTAATTCAAACTTTTTTCAAATTTTTTTGATAACTTAAAGTGGGGATAACTATAAGCAAATTTAGTCTGGAAAAATTCTACAAGATGCCAGACTTTGCTCTTCTCGATCAAAAAAGGAGTTCATATAAAAAATTTTCAAATACTGATAGAAGTTTGAAAATTGTTTTTCCTCTACTCTCTTTTGATAATTTAATGACTATTTTATAACATTGTTCAGCTGGAGTGCATCGAGAATGTGTATCACTTGATACCAGTTATGCTTTTCAACCCATAGATCAGTTTATGATAATGCAAAATTTTAATCTTTTTGTCGTCATTGAGAGTATGGAAAGTATCGGAAAGTTCAGATTGTAATGAAAGTAAATGAAAGTATATTTCCTTGCTAGCATAAGAATGATCAACAAAATTTGGGAAACAGTTTCATAATGCATGATCATGAACTGTTTCCATAAATCAGGCTGAGCATGAAGAAATTCCGCAGTGATGCAGATTCTGGAACAGTGGAATAATGTAGCAGCTAAGATACAAATACAACGCCACAACAGGCAAATTGCCCAACGAGGTGGCTGACTTAAGAACATCATGGATACCCGAGCCATTTTTTGGAGGCCCTACCTACTACTACTACACCACACATTATATATATATTATAAATTATTAAAATTTGGGGAAGAGTTTCATAACTGATAAAATTTTAATAACATAATTATTATCCTATATGAATGGTGATGATTAAGTTGCAATTTGTAGTCATTTTACAGATTTTACCAATTCGTTAGAAGTTCTGCACAGGTATATGGAAGAGGTGCGTGGCTGATTTAGTAGTCATTTTACAGATCCAGGATAGATTAATTGGATAATTCAAACTTTTTCCATTGACCTCGGACTTTGAATTAATCAGGTTCAACTGTATTTTGACTGTATTTTGTGCTATTATCATAATCATATACAGTGTTTTGTTATCCAAAAAAATAATTTTGGAGAGTAATTTCACTCCTTTAAATTTTAAGGGATATTATTGTAAAACAGAGGTTTTTTTAATGAAAAACAGAAAAAAAAATACCTACGATTCGAAGGAGTATTTTTATTCCTCAACAAAATTTGAAGGAGTAAAATTGAATTTTGATGCATGAATCATGCATCTAGATGAGTATTGGCAAACACTCTTCATATATATGACGGCTATTTATCATATTTGTTTACACAATGCCTTTTCTCACTAAATCAATGATTGTCTACAACTTTGTAATTGACCTTTTGATTGAATCTTATATTTTTCAAGATGCAAACTCCAAAACAAAGCTAGGGTAAGGGACACTGAAAAGTACTCTAGCGCGCAGCCATTTTCTTTCACCTAGACACCACATTCATGGCTGTAGGTGACACGGTTCATGAACTGAAACAGACACTTTTTATATGGGGTGGGCAGAACTTATCAAAAATAGGACTTTGTAAAGCACTGTTTGTTTCTTCTCACTTTTGTTTTGATAGCTTGGAAATATAAAAAATTATAGGCGATTTGAATTGGCAACATTTAGTTAAATCAGACTATGTGTATGCACCTCAAGTGAAGCATCAAAAATGATTGATAAAAACTGGTAAATGGAATACTCTTTCAAACTCCTCAGTATGATAAACAGATTTTTTTAGGAAAAAACCTAGTTAATACTGATTCCGAATAGCTCCTTTTTTATGTCATGCATAAAGGTTGGTCTCTCCCAGATTCACGACTTTAAAACCATCTCAGTTTTTGTAAGACTTTTTTCCCAACACAGAGGTACTGTTTCCACTTATGGAAAAGAGATGGCACCAAGACAACTACTACTATTTAACCATACACACACCTTGTAAACATTCCTGTGGGGAATTTCTAAAGAACTGGTACATGCCAGAATGCGTTGCATGTGTGTATATGTATACCCCTAATATATTTATGTTGTCAGTTGTAATGTCAGAATTATGCTTGCTCCATGTTATACTAGTGTTGCCGCCATCTGTCTTTTATATTTTCAAGTAGAAAATAGCAAATGCATGCATTTTCATGTTATGTAAGTATCGTGTTGAAAGTTTGTCTGCTCTCTAGGAGAGACTGACTCACATTCTCGCCTCAAAGTTTTAAAACCAACCTCAGCCGAATACTACTGTGCTTCCAACAAGGTTCAAACCTGGATCCTCATAATCTTCTGCTGGACTCACCGAAACAACTGCAGCACATGGTTACTTCTAAGCCTCCTACCCTCAACAAGTGGTTAGCATACCAACCTCTTCACTACAAAATACAGGTCTTAGCCTTCATGCACATAAAATGATTTTGGGGTGGCTAATATACACTCATGTCCATAAATTAAAAATAATGCCAGCTCCGGCAAATAAAGGTTCAGAAACAAAACAAACGTACCTTATTCATAAAGCCCATTTATTAAACAAAAGATAAAGAACAAAAACGATGGTGTATGTATGATACCATTCATAAAAACTACGATTTTTGCTCCCTGGAGCAATTGTAAAAAATATCTCCTTTACAAAAACTTACTATTACATGGTTGGTATGATGGTTAATACATTGTATGTCTCCCATGCGATGAAATACAGTCCGTACAACGCCTAGGCATGCTGAGTATCAAATTATCGATCTCATCTTGGGGAAGATCACTCCACTCAGCAAGCAATGCTCTCCGAAGTCCGGTACACATGTAGGAGGTTGTTGACGGGCTGCAACTCGTCGGCCAAGCATGTCCCACACATGTTCTATCGGATTCAAGTCAGGTGAGAATGCTGGCCATTCCATACGGGTTATATCCTCAGATTCAAGGCATTCGTTTACGATGTTTGCTCGGTGAGGACGGGCGTTGTCATCCATAAACCCAAATTCTGCGCCCATGGCACCCCTAAACAAACGTACATGTTGTTCCAGAATGATGTCCCGATAAATTTGGGCTTTCATGGTTCCAGTTTGAACATGCAGATCTGTTCTGAAACCCAGTATAATTCCACCCCAAACGAGCAATGCTGCACCACCGTAACGGTGTCATTCAAAGATGTTGTCTTGGTGGTAACGGGTACCTGGCATTCTCCATATGAAAGTCCGACGTGAATTAGACTGCAAGCTAAACCTGGACTCGTCGGAAAACATCACACAAGCCCACTGTGACGATGTCACAGCCGACAGTGAGTTGCCGTGAGCAGAACACATCTGACAGGCTTGCGAGCATATAGACCAATATCTCCCAAACATCTGTACACGGTTTGCCTTGAAACTGTGGTACCCGTGGCTGCAGATAGCTGACGAGACAGGTTGGATGCTGTGCTCTGTCTGCTTCTTTTGGCAGTTACTGCCAAATACCGGTCTTCATTCGGCGTTGTAACTCGGGGGCGACCTGTACTGTAACGTCTACTGACATTTCAGTTATCTTGGAATCATTGCCAAAGCCTAGAGATGACACTTTGGGCAATTCCAAGTTCCTCTGATACTTCCATCTGAGTACCCCCACATTCCAGGCGGCCGATAATTCTACCATGTAACCATGTACAAAATCATCCACATGCGTCCTCTGTGTCATAACTATTCGCTTATGGCACTGAGCACCTTACAGAACTCTTGTGCATGGCCCCCACATCCTGGAGCAGGGCCCCTAGGCTGAGATCTTTTGCGGGCCCCCTGGTCAGACTTTTCACGGGCCCCTTCTGTAGTTAATTTAGTGTGAAAAAGCAAAAAATGATGAGAACTGTCCCGGGCCCTGTCAGCCCCCCCCCCCTTTGTGGGGGTCATGCTCTTGTGAACAATTTTACTTCTTTGCCACCATTCCTTATATACCCCCCTCTTACACTCTCGTCATTGTGATGTACTATCAGCATCATCTGGTGGCTTCCTGAAATTTGCATATCATTCTTGTAGATGTGTGTGATAATTCTACAGGTGAAATTTTTACTTTAGATTTCGATTTCCGTGTGATTCTGAATTATCCTTAATTTATGGACATGAGTGTAATTAAAAAAAGGTTGGTATGCTAGCCATTGAGTATGGGACCCTTTTTCAATAAACTTGCTTGGTCTTTGCACCATATCTATTCCTCAAGTGACAGTAGTACTGAACTGACAGTGTTACTGAAAGTGTCTGGCAACTAGCTTCAAACTTACAAAACATTTGAAAGCCATTTGACATTTCTTGTTGATATTAAATGCTACACTATTCATTAAAAATATGAGTAAATTCAAATTTTAATTCAATCGAGAAATTACTTTAAATTTTAAAAATGATAGTATTAGTCATCCGTTATGGTGATATATTCAAATCTAACAAATTAAACTTGTGTCTGTTTTGAATTTGAAAAATGAAATAAAAAAAAAACTCACTGAAACTCTATACCAGCTAACTTAAGCATGGTCATTGAAGCTAAAATGGATGGGGAATCCGGTTTCTTCATATGTAAATAGACTACTCTTTTCACGCCAGCTTGAATGATTGTTTTTGCACACTCATTACATGGGAATAAAGAGACAAACAATGTTGAACCTTTACTACTAACTACGTTCTTATTTAAGATGGCATTCAATTCAGCATGGCACACTGAAAATTAATTCTGAGATGAGTGCTATGTAAACAGGTATATCACAGCAAAATTATATTACTTTTGAGAGTTCATAAAATTAAAAAATAGTAATAAGCAGTCTAACAATTTAACTCTTTGCAGTTCTATATCAAGGTGCAATCTACATCAGAAAAAAGTATTTCATTGTTATAACGACCTCTTACAATTACAGGAAAGCCCCAAGATATTAGATTTTGTATTTTTTGAATATCTTGTAAGTTTTGCAAACGGAAGTACAGATTATTGGCATACACAAAGGAGGGTTTTGGGGTTCTAACCTCCCCCCCCCCCAAGCCAAGATTATAGTGTTACTTTGCAGGAAAAAACTTAAACACCCCCCTTGAGAAAATTTTGCGTACGCCTATGATCCAGATAGTCTGCTTCTCAGCTATTCAAAAGCATAAAAGAGCTAACATTTAGGGGGCCTTCCTGTAATCACAATTGTGGGGGGGGGGCACTATAAAGTATCAATGAAGTACTGAAAAACCTCTGGAGCGCAAAGGGTTAAACACATTTATTGACTAAGCTTGAATTTTGATAAAATAACTTAAAATTAAAAATTCCTATGCTGAAATTTTATAAATAGTGTGTTTACCTTGAAAATTTTTTAAATCAAAACTTCAGGCTATTTATCATTTATGTGTGTGGATGAATTCGATCTGACCCACACTTCTTACATCACAAGTTTTTAAAATGCCACTTGAACAAGTTTTTGAGATGAAACAGTTCTGAAAGTATTTCTTAACAGTGGAGTCGTTCTATTCCATTTCACCTGGGTCCTTTTCAAGTAAAAGTGGGTCTCTATTCAAAAAATTAATTAAAATTGGTTTTCTCTCCTCATTCAGTGTACCACCATGAAAGAGACTGATATTTGATTTGTGAAGGCACATACACACAAAAAAGCAGGTTCCAATATAAATAGCATTTCTTTTTCAAACGATAAAATTTGAGCTACAGTAAAACCTCGGTAAGTCGTCACCCCAATAAGGGTGGTATTCACTGACATAGCTTAAACCATAGTCACAATTTTTGAATAGAAGATTGACATCGATTGGTTAACCTTTTCTACCAGAACACATTTGGCAGGAGCTGCATCTGTTCCGTGGGTCATATTTTGCCCATCACTAGTTTAAACCATGTCAGTGAATACTACCCTAAGTCGTCACTCCAGTTGAGTTGTCATTTTTCTTTAGACCCGTCTAGCTTTCACAGATAACAATATTATCTATGACCACTCTCATCTATGTTAGTCCTCGTTCACTCGTCACTAATTTCAGTTAACTTGCCACTATGGGAAAGTTTGAGAGAGAGAGATAGATTAGTTCTGTGGCTCCTTTTAAAAAAAGAGATTGGTATAGCAGCATTGCTGTATGTTCAAAAGTGACCATAAAAGCCTTATGTACCAAAATGGAACTGCTCAAGTGATGAAAGTTCATTTGTCGACTAAACTAAAAAACAAACAAAAGTTCTTAGAACATTAGGGACTGTTCGAGCTGGATGTAATTTCTGCACACACACATGGGCCCCTCACTAATTTAAGGCTTCAAATTTAAACAAAATATCTTTGTTGAAAAACCAGACATTTTTGCCCATGTTAAGGCATTCTAGTGTCTGCTTTGCCTTTTTTGCCCAGGATCCCTTCAAGTCAAAATTGGGCCTCGTATTCAGTTTGTATTATGAATTACAAATTAGTGTACCAGTGTATTTTACCATAATAAGTAAAATACTAAAAGCTCTCATAAAAGGTAAAAATTTCATTTTTTTTTCCCTTGTAATCTATAAATTTTTTTGATATTATAATTTTAATTCATATTTAATCAACTTTATATTACTTTGAAATTATACAATTTTTGCAATTAATTGCACATTGAAACTGATGGCACCATGCTTAAGTTGTCTTTAGTGACAGCTTAATGAGGTTTTACTGTATGTCTTCCATATTGACAGAAAAACTTCAGATTATGAATAACTTAGTTTCAAGTGCAAGACAAGCAAAAATTTCTAATAAATTTTGAATTGATAAATTAGTGATATGTCCCAATACGACTACAGGCACTATACCAAAGCCTCCTAGATTATCACTACTAATGCATGCTTTGTAGTTTGCTTTATGCTTTATCACACTGGGACAAGGCTGTCTTAATAAGTTGAAAAGCCAGGCCCAAACATTTTTGGGGGCTCCTATTTCAATGAAAGACCAAATTAAAAAAAAGATTGTAAGCATGTGTGGTTTAATGAGATCTTTCTATAGTTTGGGGGGGGGGTGTGCATTTGTTAAAATGTCACTGACTATGGGAATGATATTCATAGCACAAGCCCATGAAAGACTGTTTCACCCTTCTGTTGCGTGTTAATGCAAGTTGGAATTTAAAAGTGAAGTTCCTGCTCTTTTGTATCATTCCGGAAATATTTAAAGCCTTCATTATAAAATAAATAAAAATACAATGATATAAAATAAGTCAACCTGCACTTTATTTTTGAAAAAAAATCATTACCAGTGTAAGGGTGACCATTATTCCTTATGGTTAAATTTGTTTTGGCATATGAGTGTTTTGGATTAAGAGCATGTTTACATAATTAATTGTGTTTCAAACTGAAGTTCCAATACATTGATATCAATGATTAGGACTGCATTCTATGAAAAAATGCTAAAAGGGCTGAAATAATTTTGCTCCTTAGAGGGATATATTTCAGCTGAACAGGGACACGAGAGAGAGGTGCCATGCACTGTTGAGGCACCACAGTGCATGAAATAAGGAAGACAGGGTTATGTCTCTAGTGGTGGCTTGGTTTGCAAGAGCACCTGGATTCAATTTCTGGCAATGAATGAATGAACGCCAGGACTCTGCACCGGACATATCTCATTGCAGAGATCTATTCCAGCCCAATTTCGCTGTAGAGTCTAGAACAAAGTGTGTGACAAGTCATTTGAGTTAAGTCAAACAAGTCATTTTTAGTGTTGCCATCTGCATCTCCAATTGTGAGTTAAGTGTAATGATCAAATATTTGTATGGCTGTATGCCTGTTGCTCTCTGTGGCGAGACTTTTTAACGGGGAAATCGGCTTGCATTCTCATCTTGAAGCTGAGAACCACAGAAAATCAACTTCAGCCAACTACCACTGTGGCAGGGTTTGAATCCAAGTCATTGCAATGCAAGTCAGTCACTAGGACCAATCAACAACTACAAATGCAAACTGTAGATTCCTGGCAGAGACCAGATGTCTTTTTTTACAGAGTTCACCTCAGCATAATATCCAGAAAATGTTTATTTCCTTGATGAACAGGAATAATCCAAAAAAACATTCTCCACTTACCATATGCATGTTTATTTTCTATAAAATTGACGCTTCCTTTGGACCATGGCATGATATCATCAGGACATCCTGTAGGCATGCCATTATACCCTACACCAATAATTTTTTTATCCTGATCAACAAGGCATGCACCAACCTTTCAAAATAAACAATCAGTTTTATTTAATGAAATTGAATAATATAAGCTTATACATACTGTTAGTACAAGTTCATAAAATATAATTAAAAAAAACCTGAGTAACCGGATCTTTGCTTCTCATGGCAGATAAACAAGCAACTCCCATGAAATAATCCTCCCAAGGCAAATAGTCAGTTCGTTTCTTAGATGAATCCTGAAATTCAAAATAATTTTTATCAAATGGCTTCTGAAAAGCAATAAAAACAGTAGATATTTTTTATAAAGAAATATCAATAAGATATCTATCAGAAATTTGACTTACTCCAATTTCAAGAAAGTTTTTAATGAACAAATATAGCTTTTATTGACTCATTTTTATGAACTCGAAGGAACTTAAACAATTAGTTTAAGTTGTTGGAATTGTTTCAGTGAGTTCTACAAGTATATGATAAAGAAAAAGCAAATTGTGTGAACAAATGTCAGAATTGTTACATGAAAAACTGAAATTTTTCTTGCTTAGGCAAAATGTTACTATATATTGCTAATTAATGGCTTGTTTGATTTTAGCAATGCGGTTGCAGCAAGCTTGATTGACTAGCTGATTTATTAAGCAATATCGACAAAAATGTCCAAACTGATATAATTTTCTTGGATTTCTCTAAAGCTTTTGACAAGGTGCCCCACAATAAACTTCTACTTAAACTCCAAAACCTTGGTCTGTGTTCAATCACTTAAATAGGTGGAAGCCTTCCTCACCAACCACAGTCAATTTGTCTCCTTCGTGCACCAGAACTCCCCATTTCTCCCGGTTAAGTCTTGCACGTCCCAGGGTTCAGTCCTCTCGTCATTATTTTTGATTTATATAAACGATCTTCCTAATTCCATCAATCGCTATATCAGACACTTTGCAGACGATTGCCTCATCTACCAAACAGTGCACAACAAATCCGACCAAGCATCTCTCCAAAATAACCTTAACATTATATAGGAAAGGCAATTACCCTTAACTCTTTAAAAACAGTTTTTATAAAACTTACAAAAGACTTCCCCTCAATTCTTCTTTCTCTATCAATAACTCTTTAATCACTATTTCTTATTATAAATATCTGGTTGTAATTATTGCTGCCAATCTTCATTGGAACCTCCATGTTAATTAAGTCTTTCATAAGTGTCTCCAAAAACTTTTTTCTTCGTCGAAACCTTAAAAACTCCACCTGTCACCTTATGGACATCTCTGCTTCCAAACCTATATCCTTCCTGTTCTCTCATATGCCTGTGAAATCTGAGACCCCATACTCTCTCCAATATAGACAAATTAGAATATATTAAAAATAAATCCACCCACTTCATTTTAAATTGTTGGTCATGCTCTGCCTCTGTTACTGAACTCAGGTGCCAACTCAATATCCAACTGCTTTCGACCCATAGACATATCGCTCGATTAACTTTCCTTTGAAATCCCTTCACGGGCATTTTCATATCGACACTTCAAATTTTCTACCTTCAGCATCATACTTTTACAATAGAATTAACCATTCCAAAAATTGAAACCAATCTTTGCATCCACAGATTGTTTCAAATTTAGTTTCTTTCCTTGAACAATAACAGACTGGAACAACCTCCCATCAAACATTATTGATTGCACAACAGTTTTTGATTTCTTTTGTAACATCAGCCAGGTGTGGATTCAGAAAGGAGGGATAGGGCAATCGCTCCTCCAAAGAGCCTGAATAACATGAGAAAAATTTGTCTGTCCCGTAAAATTTGGGTAAAACTTACACAATAAATCGCCCCTCCCAACGCAATGCTTTGGATCTGCGCCTGCCCAGAAGGGCCATCTCAAAGCGTGTCACTGGTTGTATTAATTATAATCAGTGAAACTGATAAATTTCAATGAATTTCTAATTCATGGCATTATTAGAAATGTATAAATTCTCATAAATTTTGTATAGAGCTGTGGATTTCTAAGTTAAGGTTTTTGGTGGACCTCGAATAGTGATTTTCTGGTACATTAATAGTTTAAAAATTAATAAATATAAGACACAAACTCCTCCCCCCCTGGAAGCAGGCGTGAATTCAAGAGGGGGCGTTTGCCCTTCCGAACAGTCCCAAAATAACATGGGAAAACTTTGTCTGTCCTGTAAAATTTGGGATGAACCAATACACAATAAATCATCCCTCCAAACACATTGCTCTGGATCCGCGCTTGATTGGAGCTCCAGCAGAGCACATGTAGTACTCAATCATAAGTGTATGTGGGTGGGGGCATAAAGAGCTAGTGCCCCCTTCCCATCTGATCAAAAATTGAAAAAATATATATATTCATGTTAAAAAATTAAAATATTCAAAGAAAATACTTTTAAATGCTGTTTTAATCATCAATTTCTGTTAATGTAAATGCTTTCCAAAGGTTGGTAACTCAAAATTCCCCTGGAAGAAATTCTTTCTACCCCTCCCACCATAAAGAGGTTGATCCCACATATGTCCTTATACCCTATGGTGTGGTCTAGGAATGATTTGGAGCTCATGCTTGTACATAGCCTACTGACCATCATGGGCGTAAGCAGGATTTTCTCAAGGGAGGGGTTTGGAACAGCTTTGGTATAAGGGACATGCCAAATTGGCGACTTTTTTCCGGCGATAAGTTGCCATCGTTGGCGCACTCTGGTTTGGTGTTGTTCTGCTAGGTTTTCGCTGTTCTGAAAAATTCTGCCAGGCGGCGTTAGTTGTTGTAGCGCGTCTTTTCAAACAGCCGTACAGCCATTTTGTCGTTTGTGCTTGTTCCGAGTGTTTGGATTACATTTTCGTCACTGGTCAGGTTGTATTGTTCCCTTTTATTTTCCTTTATTTAAACAGTGCCCGTATTTTATTTATACCCTGATCGCTTTGTTATTTAAACAATGGTCTGGGCTTTATTTAAACCCAGATCGATTTATTATTTAAACAACGGTCCAGGCTTTATTTTAAACAATGCCCGGGTTTTATTTAAACCCTGATCGATTTATTATTTAAACAACGGTCCGGGTTTTATTTAAACCCTGATCGATTTATTATTTAAACAACGGTCCGGGTTTTATTTAAACCCTGATCAATTTATTATTTAAACAACGGTCCGGGCTTTATTTAAACAATGCCCAGGTTTTATTTAAACCCTGATCAATTTATTATTTAAACAACGGTCCGGGCTTTATTTAAACAATGCCCAGGTTTTATTTAAACCCTGATCGATTTATTATTTAAACAACGGTCCGGGCTTTATTTAAACCCAGATCGATTTATCATTTAAACAACGGTCCGGGCTTCATTTAAACAATGCCCAGCTTTTATTTAAACCCTGATCAATTTATTATTTAAACAACGGTCCGGGTTTTATTTAAACCCTGATCGATTTATTATTTAAACAACGGTCCGGGCTTTATTTAAACCCTGATCGATTTATTATTTAAACAATGCCCGGGTTTTATTTAAACCCTGATTGATTTGTTATTTACAACGGTCCGGGTTTTATTTAAACCCTGATTGATTTATTTTTATCCACAGTTTTATTTTTTAAACAATCCAGAGCTTATTTTTGTTTATACCATTTGTTTTTATTGTTTTTTACTGTTTTCTATGCTGGCGATTTTTTTTTCTGGCGCACGTAGTGTCTGGCGGCTTTTTCTTGGACCGCCAGACATATTTGGCATTGGAAAAAAAAGTCTCCAAAAATCGCCAACCTGTCCCTTATACCAAAGCCGTTCCAGGGGTTTTCTATAATTTTTCTTTTGAAGGGAAGGGGGGATTCATGTTTAACACCAAAATCTCAGCTCAAGGAAGGGATTCGAACCTCAAAACCCCTTCCTTACGTACACCAATGTTGACCATCCATGTGATGATGAGTATTCATATCAAAATTTATCCACATACAAGTTGACATACTCTAAAGTAGTCAAAATTTGAACGAGTCCACCTCGCAAATCTCACTGCTGAACATTAAAAACAAATTAAACACTAATACAAATACAACGCCATAACAGGCAAACTGCCCACCGAGGTGGCTGAGAAAAAGATGCCCATAACAAATATGGATGTCATAGGCCTATATTTCAAAAATACAGCAACCCAATTAAAAACACAATCACAAAAATTATAAATAATATATACACATGATAAAATATTATACAATGCCCATAAAGAATATTATGGTTGTCTTATTCTAAGTATGGATAGCTTCTCGATTTACCCCAACATGTTTATCGTATTTCTTTTTAAACGTGTCAATTGTGTTACAATTTACTAGCTCCGGGGGTAAGCTATTCCATTTATTAACAACCCTATTAGAGAAAAATTCCTTGCGACAGCATAACCTCATATTGTCCCTTACCAATCTATACTGGTGTAAAGATAGACATTTGAAATCTGCATTTCAAGTAAAAGCCAGTTTACACAGATAAATTAATTTAGTAGTCAATTAAATTTTAAATGAGTTCAGAGCAGGGTTGCAACTGAAGAAAGAGTGTGGTGCTCTGGATCTGGAAGGGTGCTGAGTTTACTGTTTTTTAATTCAAAATTATGGGGAGGAGGAGCCAAAATGGACACTGGCTGTGGACACATGGCCACCACAAGGGTGGGGCTGGCAAGACTCCAGCCCTGAGGCCCGCAATGATTTTCATCATTTTTTGTTTTTTCACGCTATAAAGTCATCATTGGGGGGGGGGAAGCCTGTGAAAGTCTGTTCTGGGGGGCCTGCAAAAGATCCCAGCCAGGGGGCCATGCCTGTACAATAGAGTAAATTTGGTTTCTAGTTGCACCCTGGTGCAGAGGATGTAAGCAGTGTGTTTAAGTTGTTAAGTAATCGAATGATTTAGTGGTTAACACTAGAAAGGCCAGACTATACATTACAACTGTAAGGACCACTGGCAGTCATTTTGAGTGCTGGTTCTTTTCAGCACAATATATTTAATCACACTAATTTTTTTAAATAAAAAATAGCAAGCACAGGGGTTTCTCCAGCCGAAAGTTCTAATGTTTCCTGGACCCTTCACAAAATTGTGGATCTGAAAAAACAGACCTTTCACGAAATACAAAAAAATGAAATCATAAATTTGGCCTCTCATTTTTTCGTGATTAATTAACTAGATTATTTTGCTTCCCACAAACTTACTCATTTTTCATGAAATTAATGACCCTTTTCACAAAATTAAGTAGGCCCTATTCGATCTTTTATTATCCAAATCATAGACAGAGATAGACTGGGAAAAGGGGGGGTCCATTATTGTTGGGGAACACATATATACATTAGATCAGTGACTCCACCTTTGACACTGGGGGGGGGGGCAATGCCCCCCACGTACCCCCGTATCTCCGCCCGTGATCCAAATGCAGTTTTTGGTTACATACTAATATAGCCTACATAATAAAATGCATACTAATTTGTTTCATGTTGGGGCACATCTTAAGAACTTGACCACTTAAAATTTAGCTAACTACTAAATTACTTAAATCATGTAAACTGGCCTTAAGATTTCAAAAGCAGTTTTGCTTTTAATTTTATGATTCTACTTTTTAATGTAAATGTAACTAAATGAATATAGCAAAGAAAAAAAAAAAAGAGGAAATTCTCTTAGATGAATAATTGAAATAGGTTTCATAACAAGGGGAAGGAACTAAAAACCATTTGAAAATTAAAATCCGAGTATGTATGAGATGAAGAATGACACAGATGATTTTATTCAAGCTACGAGTTTTTTTTCCAAGCCTCCGTGGTACTGACTAATGGTTACTATTACCTTCTGACGATTCTTCTCGTCCATATTTGCTATGTCTTGTAATATTTCCGATCAATTGTAGCAAGACTATCGAAGGGCCCTCGTCGAATATCTTCGTTACTAGGCTTTTGTTATTGTTTAGTCTCGTTTTCTGGAGTATGCTTTGTTTTTGTTTACATGGTGTTCCCACATGTGCCTTTTTTTGCCTTCATTTCCCGCCGTGCAGCTGAACTCAAAATCAGTGTTGCCAAAAGTCAAAAAAATTTTCAACTAGAATCACAAGCGAAAGCCCTCGAAAGCCCTGCATAATTATTATTGTAAACGAAAGCCCGAAAACCTTACATAATTATTATTCATCAAAAACAACTCGAAAGCACTGAGCTATAAGTAAGCTTTACTTATAGCTCAGTGCTCGAAACCTGAAACCTGGCTTGAACAAACAGAACTAATGTGACCATACGTTCCGAGACACTCCCGGTTTTTTCTGTTTTATTGGCTGTGTCGATTTTTTTGCAAAAAAGTCCCGGTTGTTCACATATTTTCAACAAAGCCAACTTGACTTTTTATTTTTCAAATCAAAGATTAAAATTATCTTCCCAAGGGGTCATTCAAGTATTACGTCAGCATCGATGGGAGAGGAGGGGGTTTCCGATTTGCTGACTTTTGATGACAAGGGGGGAGGGGGGGGTTTGGATGATGCTTACGTAATCAACCACCGTTTATAAAGATATGAAATATTCTTAATGGCATCTTATTCGGAGCGCCAAAAACGGAAAAAAAACTTTCGATAGTTATTGGGCACCTATGAACTAACATTCTACCTATTAATAAGTCCCCTACAGCAGGGTTTTCCAACCGGTGTTCCGCGGAACCCTTGGGTTCCAGAGAGAGTTTGAGAGCTTTTTTGGGGTTCCGCGGAATCAAAAGGGACGGAATTCCAAAATCACGGAACCCTGGTAGCTTGAAAAGTTTTCTTGTTACTGTTTCCACCTGAAGCAATTTTTTATTTTTATTTCTGTTGAGAACAGGTACTCAGGTACTAATTCAGAGAAAATATTGGATAATCGACCAGTAGAAGACAAACAATATTCTTGTGTTGGCTCCTTTCTTTCTTTCTTCCTATTCTCGCACACAAGTCCTTCAGACAACAACAACAGTCAAGATGACTTCCCGGGAATTGGTATTCCCAAAACTCTCAAGACCTACATGAGGAATTTTATGAGGGTCTTCCTGCAAAGATTCGGAAGTATTAAATTGTTCCTTTGCATTCTGTGCTCCCACCAGATTCCCCCATGCTACAGATTCGTTAGCACAAATGCAAATTCGTTTACACAACGTTCAAGAGGCCACGTCAAAATGTCGCATAAGGGTGAAAATCATACAATTAAAAATGAGCCCCCACCCCACCCATCCCATAGACCTCACAGAAAATATCACAAAAATTCAATGGTTTCAATTGCATTTTGTTTATTATATAATAATAATTCCAGAATAAATGAGACATCTATTCTGAATCAGTCATAAACACCACCATTTAGATGGTGGTGTTTATGACTGATGGTGATGACTCAAGCCTCTTTAGGGAAACATGACAGTTTAGCGGTTCCCGGGAAGGCATGCAATTAACACTTCGGAGGACAGTCGAAGTTGTCTCGCTCCGGGGCAGTCATCATCTAGAGATGTCCGGATGGTGACTCAACGAGAGGGGAGGTTTTGAAGGAAAAAATTACTAGATTTCTTTTGTGGTGCCCCTTTTCGTTTGATGTTGTAAGCATGATTTTTTCTTCGTTAATATAGCCGTTTTTCTTTAATGACAGAAAGGAAGGCCAGACTTTTCTCAGGGGTAAAGAATGCGATCCAACCCCCTCCCAACTGCATACACTCTTTTCCTCTTTAAAATAAGCTGCCACGCCTAATAACACCGAAAATATTACTGTATGCGAGCTTTAAACTGAAAGCCTCCTTTCGCAATCAATAATAGTTTAATGGGGAAAAAAGTTGAATTTTAATCAAAAATTTCCAAAATCTCTGCTGAGGAAAGAAAAGGTTTCGTTTGGAAAAATTGCGGCCTCTGACCTTTCGCACCCCCTTAAGTCCGGCCCTGTTTATGATAATAATTTATACTGAATATTTAAATATTTTCATATGATTTTGAACAAAAGTACAGAAAAAATATCGTTTTAAACCGATGTTTATTCGTTTAACATTTTTAAATTAGAAAAAAATATTGTGTGTGGTTACCATTATCAAAAATCCATAGCAACAGCAACAACATTTTGGCGCGATATCCTAGAAATTTTCACCGCCAATATCTGTGTCGTGCTTTTTCGTTACACAATTAATATATACACTGTATATTTACCGTTTATTTGGTTGAATTTTCCATACGATACAATTTTTCATTCAGTTTTGCATGCGGTTATAGGCTTACATCAAAACGAATATTCACTCATAGATTACAGGAAGTGTGTTCCTCTTTCACAAGAGCGTCGATACCATTGTGAGAGAACCTTCATATGGTGTAGGTTTCTGCTTTAGGTCCTCCTTTTCTTTTAAATTATTTATTTCTTGTCATGTTCATGGGATAGGGGTGGTTTCCGAATTCCTAGAGCCAATCACAGAGTGTGTTGACACGAGTAATGCGTCTTTCACCCACAGCAGGAGTCACTTGTGGGTGGAAATGGACCAGATGCCCCTTTAGTGTCTCTTCAGATAAAATAAGCGAGACGGGCTCACAGTGGTTTAGGCTTGCGGTACATTTTTTTCTCTTTAATGTGACAGTTGTATCTTTCTTTTCACCGGGGGTAGCCACGCTGAAATGTTCTTTGCTCTCTTCTCTCATTCCTGAATACTATATTTTAACTTTCTGAATACTTGCTGTAAATAAAACTTGATAAGAATCATCCCTAATAACCACGAGCAACACATCAACAAGTGAAACTGTTGAGAAAACAAGTGGCATCAATGCAGGGCCGCAATTTCAACTTTTTCCAGGGGGGGGGGGGGCAAAGCACATGTACTCAATGTATATATATATTTGTATATATATATATATATATATACCATTTTTAATTTTTAGTGTATTTTCAAAAATCGGGGGGGGGGGCAACGGCCCTCCCTGCCCCCCCCCCCAAATAACGGACCTGCATCAATTTACACCGTTGAGCGACAGAAATTTTCTTAAAGCAAAGTGAGTAAAAGAATTCTGCTTTTCGGTATGCATATTAATGCATGAAATTGAAGAATTTTCAGAATAAGTGCACATTTTTGAAGTTTTACGAAAATTCACATTTTCACAATTTTTCAAATGAATATTTCTTATTATATGCTCATAGGTTTTTTTTTTCAACATGAACAATGATCCGTAGTGAAGTGGTTGTATCCTGCTACGTAAAAAGATAAATATTGAGAGGCAAATTTAGTGAATTACTAAAGATGTTTGTAATCTTTGCTGGTATCCCTTACTCAAGCTGACAGCCAAGAGATTTTTTTAAATTAATGCAAGACAAAATCACTAGTATTAAATTAAGGAATTAAACTAGAATTACATTGAGTTATTTTAATTGACTAATTACTGGAACCAATTTATGAAATAAATTACAGTGCACACTAGTACTAGGATGAGTGTATACGAACGACGAACGCGCCGTTATATACGGAGAACGCAAAGGTTTCAATTATAACGAAAAACGTTTATTAATTAGATGAAGCTAAGGTACGACTGACTCGAGCCGATACAAAATAACATCTGCCTCAAAAATCGGGAAAAATAACATAGATAATAATTGTGTACGCGGTGCCATCTAGTGGCGATAGAGAAAAAGAATATAATATGAAATACTACAGCTACACACAAACATACTCCCACCCTATCAAGAATATATAAATGATGTCATATTATTCTTGATACATAAGTAGAACACATATCTTAGCATCTGATTAACAAATTAAACATTTCTTTAAAAAATAGCCCTAGTAGTTCGAATGGCGACTACTCAACATAACATTTCCACTCAGATGAATTTTATGAGCATTATCAATATAAATATGTTTAGTAGCACCTGCACGTGAACAAAATCGTTGAAGAGCTGCAATAAATGCACTGGGTGTAAGATCGATAAACTTCGATATGAGCAGCTTTCGAGCAAAACACAAAAACAGCGGTATATCCTTCTCAAGCGTGAACCTGTTCATACCCCGTCGTCTCCTGAAAAAAATCGAAATCATTGATCATCGTTCGAAGATCCTAATTCTCCTGAAGTTTCGCTAGAATTCCGCGGAAATATTGGACGGTGAGGTGGCCAGAGGACACAACCTTCAAGTTTGTTGAAAAATATCTTCGCCATGAATGTTTGATGAACTATAGAAATGAAAATTAAATTAACAAACAAGCTAAAAATTATTCGATGTTGGAAAAAGCTATGGAATATTCTTTCGACGTGATGTCAGGAGTGGTAAAAAATTGAAGATTCAAAAATATATATCGGGTGGGGAGGATTTATATAGTAAAAACTGGAGGGGGGTTTCGAATATTTCTCTCGTCCAGAACGAATTTGCTGCCATCTGTTGTAAAAATGCATGATCAAATATTTAACATAAAGATGTCATCTCTATAGATTAAATTAAAAAATAATGATGATTTCGAAAATTTGGAAATAATTTTTGTTTAATGAATTTTTATTATTTATTTTATTTTAATTTTAACCCTTAGAATTCCCTACGAATGCCAAGAATCTTCTCCCGTATTTTCGGCTTACATAATTCATAATTTATCTCCTCTTCAACTTCGATTAAAATATCATATAATCGATATTTTCAACTTGGACGAGAAATAGAGAAATCTTATATTTCTTCTCGATGACTTACATAAGTTTATAATATGTTGTGTATTCTTTTTTCCCCTGTGGCGTCATCTCTCGCCCCCCTTACGTGGGTGCAGAGGCGAAAAAAGGGGACAAGCGAACTGTTTCCCTTGCGTGACCTACTTCTTGCTCAGTGTGTTTCTCTCGTGCAAGTGAGAAAAAAGTTTCCCCTTTTTTATTGAATAAATTTATTTAAGTGAATAAATTTATATTCTTTAAAAAAAATATCATATAATGTGGCTCTGATCACAGTATTCGTAAGTTCTACCTGATCATCTTCATCCATCGTTACGGAAGCTATGAGCTTTAAAAAAAGCACCTCTCTGAATGCCACATAAATAAAAAATTATTACTATTATACTCCCGCGCGTTGTGCGTCTGTGTCTCTCCGTGGATTTGAGGAGACTGAAGCGCGCATGCGCTAACTGCGCTCACCTCCGTAAAAATTATCCAATGAGCGTCTACTTGCCATTCATCGTGTGGACAGTTTCAAGAAGAATCGGTAAGTTAAAATTAAGTTGCCCACTAAAGCGCTTGCCTCGTGTAAACGGGCCTTTAGTTGGGAAATGCGCAAGTGATTTAGTTGGTGAGATGAGAACGGCTCCATTTTTTCCGGTATTTTAAGGCTCATTTACATTGAGCGAGTTAAGTAGCTGGCGAGTGAGCAAGTAGCTGCTAGCCCAGCGAGAAAGTAATTATACTCGGCTAGTGAACTCGTCCAGACGCGCGCGCATCTCAATTTTTTTCTCTGTCGTTGTCAGGGAATAGCCTTATACGCTGAAATCCTGTATAATTACGTCAAGTGTTTTGTTGTTGTTGTTGCTGCACGTGCTTTTTATTTTATCTTCGATCACGAAAATGAAGTGGAGTTCTGAGGAAATAAAGAGATTTCTTTGCATCTATGAACAATTTCCGATTCTGTGGAATGTTAAACATAAAGATTACTGCAACACGAAATTAAAAGAGACAGTCTTCGCTCAAATGCGTTGTCAGTTGGAAGAAGAAGGCCTTTTGGGAGGAGGCCTGGACGACAAAAAATTAAAGGCAAAGATAAAAGGGTTGAAAGATGTCTACAGACAGGAGCTGGCAAAAATAGAGAGAAGCAAGAAGAGCGGCGCAGGAACGGAAGACCTGTACCACCCGAAATTGGTGTGGTTCCGTTCTGCTCATTTCTTTCAAGAAGTTCTCTCGACTAGAGGAAGTCAATCGAATCTGGTAAGTGTGTGAATATATTTATTTAAATATATATAATACAAATAGAGTAGTTCATTTTTGAGCCACATATGGGGCCACCATCGGGCGAGGGCCCGATTTCCGCATGAGCAAGTGGGGCTCTAGCCCAGGGGTCCATACCCTGCATCATGTTTCCTAGAATGCGATTTTCATGGGCCCTAAAAATTAAGGACAGCTGAGAATCTTCCCGGACTGAAACCATGACCTCCCTCCCCTCACATCTTGGAGCAGGGCCCCCAAGTCAGACCTTTTATGGACCCTTCTGTAGGAATTTATAGCATCAACAAGTGATGGTAATTGTCCCGTGCTAGAGCCATCATTCCCCCCCCCCCCACCATTTCATTTTGGTGCCCCAAAATTCAAACATCATATCGCACACCAGCAAGAATATAACAACCTTTGAAACAGTGGGAGCTATGTTCTGATTTGGTGGCAAGAATAACATGTTTTGAGTTGTGATATTCTTACCAATGTGCGATATGGGCATGCCCCACATCCTGCAGCAGGTCCCCTAGGCTGGTCTTTGGTGGAACCCTTGGCCAGACTTTTCATGAGCTGCATTACAATTTCAAAAAGTGATAATCATTCCGGGCTAGTCCTGTCCGCCTTACCCTTGTTGGATACATAGAAATGATCAGCAATCTCTAGCAAACAGTGTTATTTTTCACTTTTTCATTCATTTCTTCCAATGCTGATACACTGAACCGCCTGAACCTTTAACCAGTCAAGTGGTTACGAGGGCATTTGTCGTCGCTGATATACGTAATGGTGTTACCTACGACAGCATTTGCCAACACGCAGCAACCTTCTACTTTATTATCTCATCACTAGATGGAGTTGATAATTATATTTCAAGGTCTGCGATTAGTATTACTATTATCTTTGTCATGTTTTGCAAAGCTGCATCCCCATCGCTTTTTTTTTCTTTTTCGATTCCCTTGCGAAGAAGCATGTGTTTTATTACTCATATATCTTTTAGCAAAGGTTCAACTACTATGGTTCCACATAAATCCATCAACAGCATTTCTTTTAGTCACGGGACATTATGCCACCCCCCCCCCCACTTTTTGGGCTGTCATATTATGTATCGACACATTCAGGCTATAAAAAAATATTTTAATATTTCCAATTTCCAAGAAAAGGGAAAAAGCACTCTCATCTTCAAAAAAAAAGTGGGCACTGCGGGTAACGCTCGGAGAAATTTATTGGGGAGTTGACTGGTTAAAAGCAGTATGCCTTTTCCTTATTTCATATTTATATAAATAACGGCCGTATTCACCAACACAGTTTCAACTGCAATCGCAAGTGAAAGGATTGAAGATCAAAACGGATTGGTTAAATTAAGGATTTTAACCAATCCGTGTCGATCGCTGATCGTTTAAACCTGCGATTGCAGTTGGAACTGTGTTGGTGAATACGGCCGTAAGTAGACCTATCGCTCTTGGAGGGGTCTTTTTGCTCTCTCACGGAGGGGCAGTGATGGTAACTCGTGGGAAAAATTGGTCCACATGGGAAATTTTGAGGTCATCAAACAAAAGAATTTTTGTTGAAAAAATATATAAATGCAAAACAAAATGCTTTTCTCTAGTGTAAAATAATTGACTACATATTTCCATCGATAGATGGCAGCACAAATTCGGAATGTGTGGGGGGGAAAATTCAGTCAAAAGGGAAATTTTCGAGGGATATTTTGCTTGACGAGGTTACCATCATTGCGGAGGGGTTTATTTTGATCTCAAGCGTGAACCTGTTCATGCTCCGTCGTCTCCTGAAGTTTTGACGTGCGTCTGCAGCCTGCGGTAGACCCAAAACCAGCAACCAATCAAAGGCATCATTTATGACGTCACCAAAAAGGGAGATTTCCCCCTCCCTTCCTCGCTTAGCGGTGACTTGTCCTGCTTGGCGACTTGTAATATTTCATATTCAAATTACTCCATCCAATACAATCATCCACATCCACATAAGTTTCATGTTTTTTAAAACCGAGGCCATTACAGAGGTTGCAAATGATAAATTTCCTATAGCAAATGGTAAAAAAATTTCTTCATCCATAACTACTACCAGCAACATCACAAGACTAACGAAGACTGACAAATGGACGAAAACTTTTGCAAAAACAATTTCATATTAATCTTTTATATAGTGTAATGTGGTCCATTTCTTTTATAAAATAAATTTAAAAAAAAAATTGAATACAAAATTTATAAAAGATCTTTGCCAAGTTTTCTAAAAGAAAATTTATCAAACTTTTATAGTGTAACGCCGGCCTTACGCTCTAACCACTGTACTAATTGCGGTTATAAAACACCTGTAAAATTAAAATCTATCATTAAACGTCGCCAAGTATGTTGGCGTCAATCAACAATCGTGCCAAATAACCAAGATCATATCCTGCGAAGCTAGAGCTCGATATCCATCAAGCTCTAGCGAAGATGAGGGGAAAAAAACCTTCTCCACTCCCTATTTACTGACGTCATAAAATGCTGCTTTTTCATTGGTTGCTGGTTTTGGGTTTACCGCAGGCTGTAGCACGACCTCCTATATAACTATTATCTAGGTGGTCGTGGCTGTAGACGCACGTGAAGTTTTGCTAGAATTCCGCGGAAATATTGGACGGTGAGGTGGCCAGAGGACACAACCTTCAAGTTTGTTGAAAAATATCTTCGCCATGAATGTTTGTTGAACTATAGAAATGAAAATTAAATTAACAAACAAGCTAAAAATTATTCGATGTTGGAAAAAGCTATGGAATATTCTTTCGACGTGATGTCAGGAGTGGTAAAAAATTGAAGATTCAAAAATATATATCCGGTGTGGAGGATTTATATATTAAAAACTGGAGGGGGTTTCGAATATTTCTCTCGTCCAGAACGAATTTGCTGCCATCTGTTGTAAAAATACATGATCAAATATTTAACATAAACATATCATCTCTATAGATTAAATTAAAAAAATAATAATTTGGAAGTAATTTTTATGTTTAATGAATTTTTATTATTTAATTTTTAACCCTTAGAATTTCCTACGAATGCCAAGAATCTTCTCCCGTATTTTCGGCTTACATAATTCATCTCCTCTTCAACTTCGATTAAAATATCATATAATCGATATTTACAACTTAGAGAAATAGATAAATCTTATATTTCTTCTCGATGACTTACATAAGTTTATAATATGTTGTGTATTCTTTTTTCCCCTGTGGCGTCATCTCTCGCCCCCCTTACGTGGGTGCAGAGGCGAAAAAAGGGGACAAGCGAACTGTTTCCCTTGCGTGACCTACTTCTTGCTCAGTGTGTTGCTCTTGCGCAAGTGAGAAAAAAGTTTCTCCTTTTTTATTATGTGGAATTAATATTGTTAACCTATGTAAATAGCTTTTTAAAATTAAATGAACTTAAATATTATCAACCGTTTCTTCAATTGGAGTCGGAATATACATCGTCCTCAATGTGTACCACATAACTATACCCCTCTTGGGTAGTGAAAGTGAATAAATTTATATTCTTTAAAACAAATATCATATAATGTGGCTCTGATCACAGTATTCTCAAGTTCTACCTCATCATCTTCATCCATCGTTACGAAAGCTATGAGCTTTAAAAAAAGCATCTCTCAGAATGCCAGATAAATAAAAAATTATTACTATTATACTCCCGCGCGTTGCCTCTGTCTCTCTCCGTGGATTTGAGTAGACTGAAGCGCTAATTGCGCTCGCCTCCGTAAAAATTATCCAATGAGCATCTACTTACTACTTAATCGTGTGGACACCATGAAGAATCGGTAAGTTAAAATTTAGTTACCAACTAAAGCACTTGCCTCGTGTAAACGGGCCTTGAGGGTGTATATGTGGTGGGGCGCGTCCGTGTGGAGTGGGGTTCTTTTTTCTTTTCATGAACTGAAGCATGCGATATGGAGGTTTTGGAGTCGTCATCATCACTGTCTTCCTCTGAAGAATTACTACTACTACTATTACAATTGTGAAAGTCTTGCACATTCGACAAAAAATTAAAAATTTCATCGCAAATCTGTTCCTTTGTTTCTGGGATTTCCAAATGCAGGGCATTTCCTGAAATTAACTGAGACAAATTAAATGATTCTAGGACTATTTTTTTTCTTTCGGAAACATCAACATTCCAAGAAAATCCCTTGAAAGTTCGAAGCTTTTTTCTGCTGCTTCGATCTAAGGGTTCATCAAAAATGTGATTTAGCAGTTTTATTACTGAGGATTTCGCGAATTTTAGAGTTTGAGCAATGGATGGAATATTTCCGAGAGAAATCTCCATTATGAGAAAAAGAAATCGCCCCGTCTGATGAAAAAAAAGTCTGCAAGTAATCCAGAGAGGTGGATGCACACACACACGGAATAGCACTCGATTTTCGTCTCGTCAACGACACTTCACTACACAAGTCATGAATCTAGGGGTTGGTTGGGTTGAAAGGCCGAGCCCCCAAATGTGGGGAATGATTACATGAACACATTTAACAGGACACTAACACAGTTTATTCTATAGATCTTGATTAAAAATATGAAACAAAATAAAACGAAAGCGTCAGTGCGGGAGGCCACGTCTGCGTCTCTCAGCTCTGTACACATCGTCAGAGGGCGCTCTTATGTGGAAGAAAAGTGCATTTTCATGAAAGACTTAGATTTAGTGAATGTTTTGTATGCTTTCATTTTTTCAACTCATTCATTATACCTATTTTTTGTATTCAGTGTATATATATAAAGTTTATTTTTTTTGCATTCGATAATCATATCTGCATTCGTATATTTTTTTTCTCTTCTAATTCAAGCATTTTACACTTATTATTGATTTGCAAATTTATTCTCAAATGCTACGAATATTATGCACAGTTTTTGTTTGTACCGCATATCACGCATTATTTGCGCCGTATCACATATATTGTTTTTATATACTTCATGTTTCTGAATCGCGACTAAGTCGCTAGGGGGATACTCTTGTATATCCCGCCAAGCTGCCGAGATTTGATCTCGCTTGGTGAGAAACACACGCAGACACACTTCAGCTGGCAGTCACCGTGGAATGAACACGCAATAACAACCATCCTGAAAATGTTAAGTTTATAAATTTTATAGTAATAAATATTTTATTTTAAGTGGCATAACCATTATTTTCCTCAACTCCTCCATCACTTATTAACAGGATGAAAGTATCGCTAGCAACTTTGAGACAAGATTTTCTTTCCAGTTCTAATTCAGAAGTTTCCAGTTCCAATTAAGAAGATTTAAACGTGGCATCACAGCTTTTGATTATAATTCTGAAACACACTTAGCTTGATTAACACAATAGGTTGAATGGAATCGATCGCAGTTACATATTGTCACAAAGTCCAACAAATAGTTTTTTCGGTAAAATTTTCACATCCTCTCATTTATGTGTTAAATAATATCCAAAACCTTTAAAAGAAAAAAACAATAGAGAGATGGCTTTCCTTTTGAAAATTGAGAGTGGGGGTGGGGAACGGGCATGATTTTTCAGAAAAAGAATCTAACAAAATATAAGAGCATCTCAATGGAGCGGCAAAATTAATAGTAGTGAGAGCCTGAAATATGTCTACTAGGAAGGGACTGGAGCCAACCGACCCTTTATAAATATGGCCTTGAATGAAACTTCATTCAAAAAACTAACCAAATTCTGCACAAATTATGCAGGCTGAAATAAATTTTGAAGTCATCAAAATACTTCTTGTACGAAAGAAAGTAAATTTTTCAAGACAGCATGGGTTCCTAATAGACTGAGATTTGCACCAAAAGATTGGCATAATTTTCTCCGAATGGATCAAGATACCTACTCAAAGCTACTAACTTCGGTGACTCCATTAATAGTGTAACGAAAATGCATAAGTTTCAGCGCGATAAAATCAATTGCATGAAAAATCTTCACTGCAACATGTAGAATTCATTGTGAAAATGTATGACTGGATGAACAATCAATAAACAACCCAAAACCATATTATTTTGAATATGCCAATGCATAAAATAATTAGTTTGATTAAAAGTTTCTGATTGAATCATTATTTTACTGTTTCCACAGAGAAAAGTGCCAATTGTGAAAAAAGACTGAACTTGGCTTCTATAACAGGATTAAATATTTCAGTTTATTTTCAAAAAATTGTAACCTGCTGCTGGGGGAAAAATTTACTTTCATAGTGTGTTTGGCGACTGATAGTTACAAAACTGACATGTCACAAAACTTCAAAATGTTATAACTTTCAAAATATTCATCACACTTTTCTATATTAGTTTTTCCACAAGAAATTGTATTATTGGGCGGTTGATAATATCTCCACCCTGTATATATTTGAAAATATATAAATATACGAAGCGCCTCTTTCAAGACCATCTCACAGATTGAAGTACCAAGTGGGTGGCAAACTGATAGACAATAAAACATTCTTTCTATAAGCAAATTTTAACTTTCTAAAATTATTTTCTGTCATATTTTGTGCTAAAATGCATTGCTGCTATATTGCACATAACAAGATGGATAATTCACTCTGTTTAATATTCAATGGTCCTGGTGCGAGTATACCTGACAGAACTATTTTGTTTATACTAAGTATTATGCTGTAGCAGTTTTGGTAAAATTTTAATTTTATTAATTTCTTTTGAGAATCTACACAGACACTTTCAATTCTTGAATTCATTCTTAGTCCAAATTGTGCATTGATGAGATGTCCCAAAGATATTTGGTCATACTACTATCATGCAGTATGAACAAAAACATACTAATAGCCCACTCCCTCAGAACTCCATGGGTTTGACTTTACTCTTAACCACAACGCTGAAATGTGTGCTGCAGACAAAATTTACTATTGTTTCACATCAAAAGAGATTAGATGTGCTTGAACAGTGTTTAGTGAAAAGTACAAGTTCATGCATGTGTATTATGTGTTCAGAAAGTGTTGCCACCTATTTCAGAAATTGGAAATAAGAAACTGGTGTATTAAGAGAATATATTTGAACATATTTGTAATTTTCACGTCAAAGGCTTGATATGCAACAGGCTATAGGCAAAAGCAAGCCCAGTGGAAAGAAAACCCCATGTGTGTGCATCATAAATTTAAGGGCAGCAGTTTTGGCTGAATGTATTTCAACTCCTCATTGCAAACAATTGTAAAAGTGAAATCTTGCAAATTATAAAGGCTTCATTTCAGTTGAGACAATATGCCAAGACATTTCTCAACCAATTCCATGCACCCATTTTCTGTCGTCTTCTGCCACTCAAGGTTATTCTCCAGTTTGGTTTTCCCTTTTTTTAAATTCATCATTAAAGTTCTTCACAGCATATTGGAAGCGTACCTTAAATTGGCGAGTTCCATAGTTAAAAATAAGTGTTTCTGAGACACAAAAAAGGTAAACAACCAAAACTTTCAATTCCTCAGCCTGAAAAAAAAGAACCAAAAAAGAGAAAGAATTACAATAGAAGCAATTTAATTAGCAAAATAACATGGTTAACGCACAAATACATCTATGAGCTGAAGAACTAATTTCATGTACTTTAACAATGTTAGAAAAACATTATCCACATTGCTCAATAACATATAGAAAAAATACAATAAACCAACAAGCTGTCACATAAAGACAATTTCATTTTTATATATATAAAATGAATGCAATTCATTTACTTTTACACTTATATTTAATACAATATGCAATTCAACACTAATCTTTTGCTGAACTAATGTTTAACTGCAGGACAATATTTTCCCATACGAGTCCACAATTTTATGTATGCACATGGGTAGTCTGGAGGAACTCAAGCTTTGAATTGAGAGGCACTATTGTATTACCTCCACAGACAGTTATTGTTGAGGAAATGCATTTATATGGAAAAATCGGGATATCTAATTACCGATAAAGGGGGTGATATCTATTAATACTCATTTGGAATAGTATATAAGTATATTTTAATAATTTTTTCTAATGAGTCTTTGTACTCGATAGATAGATAATGAATAACATTTGTGAATTAAAACATCAAATTGATTTTCTGAAAGCGCAACTGGTTGAAAGTGATCAAACTATATATCAATAGATATATAAATGAAACTTTGAGAATTTTTTTGCAAGCTGAAATTCTAATAATACCCTTGAAAAAACATTAAATTTAGGTGTATAAGTTTGTTTCTTTTCACCAAAAATAAATTACAACAGCTATTTGATTCAACTAAGAACAGTACATGACAATGCCTTAATAATTCCAAGAACACAGAGCCTGTTTATACAAATGGTTTTTAGAAAGAATGTAGGCAAGGTATTCTCTGACATTAAGAAATACAAATTTTGACAACAATGTGAGATGGTCTATACAAATTTTGCCGGAGATGCCCTGCCCAGGGGGGGCGAGGAGCTTACGTTGCGTCTCGCGGTTTCTCCAGGTCTATACAAATTAATAAGTTTCACCAAAAAAATGGCAACATTACAATTTGAATTTTTCTTTTCTAAATTCTCAAAGTATCATTGCTTGAGGTATCTACAACCTAGAATTTAATTCTGAAGGTATGTATATAGTTAGAAAAGTACTAATATCACAAATAAAAGTTTAAAAAAAATTGAGGCTATGTACCATATTTTCTCAGAATAAGTGGTGCAATAAAAATTACATTTTTTGACTTTAACAGCACAGTATGAATGCCAAATCTTTCCATTTGTTAAGTGAAGCTTGAATTCTATTTTCATATGTTCTACAAATAATTATTTGTTCAAGAGCATCTGCAAAATGATAGATCAATATTAGATTCCAAATACTCATTAAAATTTAATGAAACATTACTCAAAAATAGCATATTATGGTCATTAAATTTTCTCAAATTATCTTTTTCAAAACAAAATATTGATTGGCATAAGAAGTGCAAGCTTTGAAACTGTTTAAGGTATCCGACTACGTTGAAAACATCATTTTGGAAGAAAATATGGATTTTCATTTTTTTGTTTTTCATAAAAGCCCTATTTGTTGTGATTCCAAAACAGGCCTTGTTTTGTGTATATGATGCTTAGAATCAAAGTTACATTCACTTTAGTGTTGCGTTTTTACATACAAGTAATACGCAAATAAAGACTTTAAACGTGTTTTATGAAGAATGCTACTTTTTGACATTTTACTTGACTTTGTGACATGATTTGTAAACATTGATGCATTGAATTTTTACGAAATTTTAATGTGGTATTTTGCTATATATTGTTGAGGTTATGAAGCAAAATCTAAGGTCTATCACATATATTTTTTGAATTAAAGTGTTTTTATAGACAAAATGTAGGATGAAATTTCAAAAACTTCACACGTACTTAAACATATTTTGGTGTAACTTATGAACATATCATGCAATGCTTTAAATTTTGGTTCATAACCTGCAACATTACTAGCTAAATGCATTATGAAAGTCACAAAGCATTTCATTAATAAAATTTTTTGCAATCGTGTTTCGAATATCACATGAATTTTGCCTAAAATTTGACATAAAAATGACTTTTTCATAGAAAATATAATAGATAGACCAAAATTTGTCACTGTTTTCCCCAATTCGAGACACTTTCTATCAAAAAATGTATTTGAAGTTCACTCGAGAACCATTTTAAAGAAAAGTGACAATAAATGTAGTCGGATACCTTAAAGGAGCATAAATGTTACATAGTGTATTATGAGAAATATACAAATAGGTATGGTACATATTATATCCCAAAAATAGCACTGTTAGCTCAGCAGTCACGGTGGATGGATTGATTGACTTTTCTAAAGCATAAATTACAAACGAACACTAAACTTCTTCGATCTGCTCGATTTCAGAGACCTTTTTCCTTCTTGAACTTTTTCCAACTCTGTCATGGGATTTCATATGCATTTGAAGTTCTTGCTTTGTAATGAAAGCTTTTTGACATATTTCACAAATTTGGTCCTTGACTCCAAGATGGCGTTTTTTATGCTTATGCATATTGGAATCTGAAAGAAAGGACTTACCGCAATATTCACATCTGTGTCTCTTTACACCCAAGTGATAGTCTTTATGACTGGCCATTGCAGATGGAGATCTGAAAGTCTTACTGCACATAGTACATTTATATGGCCTATCTTCAGCATGAAGGCGAGAATGACGAGCAAGACTCCTTTGAGCACTATACTGTTTTCCACATACCTCACACTGAAAACAGTTTCCATTAACATGCAGCATCATATGCTGCTTCATGAGAGACTTCCATGTGAAACCTTTACCACACACATCACAGACAAATGGTTTTTCACCAGTATGAGTACGAACATGAGATACCAAGTCATTTTTTGTAGACATAATTTTGCCACAAAATTCACAGATAAACTGCTTTTTACTGAAATGATTCTCTTTATGGTATTTAAGCTCATAGCTATACAGAAAATTACGTCCACATATATCACATGAAAAATTCTTTACTGGTTTTAGATGCACACGTTCAATGTGACGTTGCAGAGTTGAATTGTTGCAAAGAACTTTTCCACATAATGAACACTTGTGAGCATCGCCCCCGGAATGTGTTACCTATAAAAAAAAAATTATATAAAAATAACTTAGAAGTTTATATAAATAACTTATTGCTTAAGAATTTATGAAATATAATACAAAATAAAATTTTTATTTACAGTGGCGTCCCATAAATTTACAAATAGTTCATAAAATTTAAAGAAGTTGGAAAATTTGAATGCTGTTTGTGAAAAAGTTATTCTCACCAAGGATTTTTTGGTATAGAAAAATTTAGTAAAGTAATTTTGGGTAAATACTTATTAAGGACACAGAATACATGATTCAAGGTTTTGCAGGTTGTCAATATATTAAAAAAAACCAGACTATCTTGGTTGCAACATCAAGCTGCAATAATGTTTCATCCAAAGACTGAGTTTCTTGTGCCCAAACAAAACTTTTAAATCTGTTGTGCCCCAGTAAATCAATGGAAAAAAAATTCATTGTCAGAAAAACTGTTCAGAGAATTAGGCTGGGATTACAATATAAAAGTTTGTTTATAAAACTTGAAAAATGCCACTAATAAGCATTTTTTCTCATTTTTTTATAAATCAACCTTTCTAAAACTTTTATAGTGTATAATTCTTGCCTAAGAATATTGTTTGTTGACATTTATTTTTGAGGTATTAATAAAAAAATTTTCTACAAGTTTGTAAAAATGAAATCACAAAATAAATATGGGTCAATCTTCTCCATTGTAACCAGATTTTCTATAAACCTGCTTACCCTTGATCTAATTACGAGGATTAAGAGATTATATACTATATTATAGCATGTCTACAAAAAAAGCTGGCAGAAAGTGTCAGACCATATATAGTGCAAGATAAGATTCATTTCCCGTTTCATTCCCATATGAACGTTTTACAGTCAACTGACTGACTGTCCTCCAGCATGTTACAAATAGATTTCAATTAAATGTCCCTTATATATTTCATTTCGTAAGAACACTACAGGCCTATATGACAGAATGTATTGAATTGTAATTTTATTAAAACTTTAAAATATGATAGAAAAAAAATTAAATTATAGGAATATTTTATTTACCATATGATTCTGATAAGATGACTGCCAACCATATTCTTTACCACAGATTTCACATTTGAATCGCTTATTTCCACCATGAGAATCTATATGACTTTTTAGAATGTTAGCATTGAAAAATTTCTTTCCACATATTGCACATTCCCACCTAGAAGCAAGTTGAAGAAAAACATGAAACAATACACTAAAGAATTATTTTATGGATTGCTAGTTTGTTTTAATTAAGTTAACGCCCTAGATTATATCCGAGGTACTTTTCAAAAATTGACAGAAGAAATTATGAGCAGTAAAATAGCATGCGATGTGAATCATCTAGTATTACGAATCACATTACAACAAACTGGTTCACAGAATGCCCATACAAGTGTTTTAAAAAGTGGGCTATATCATCCTTTGGGGAGGAGAATGGAAGCCACAATTACAACAGGGAATACTATAGGTTAGCTTAGAAAAAGGGTGGACAGGATTTTTTCCCCTTGAAGAAATATGATATACAGTAGATACTGCTTATAAGAAATCAAATCGGCAAAACAAAAACCAAACGCTGTTTTAACATAGGAAAATCATTAGTTATAAGAATCAGATTTCCACTTATAAGAATCAAAAAAAAAAATTCTTTCGAAAACTGCCATTGTTCATCCAAGTAATGGGAACTTGTAAAATATTTTTGATTATTAACAAGGTTATTCGGAGGACTACTTATTATCACTTTTATCTTTGTAATAAAACCATCACATATTGACTATTTTGCCTTTCCTTCCCCCCACCAAAAACCGTAATGATTACAGCCTTGTAGGAAGTCAGCTTCTTTCCATGAATGATGGAATTTATTTGTACGAAGTTTATGGTTTATAAAAAAAACTGATCTTTTGTCAATGAAGTTACTGACAAGCAAATCTAGAACAGTGTTTCCCAAAATAGGTGATATCGGCCCCCTTTCCAAGGGGGTTATAGAAATGACCAGGGGGTGGTAGAAGCTATGGGTATAACATAGGATTCTATGGATTGGCTTGAGTTTGAGGGCGATGATTATAAAAATGTTCTTGAGAGGGGGGGGGGGGGGAGAAAGAGATGGAACAAAAAAGTTTGGAAACCTCTGATTTACAGTTATGCTCTAGGACAATAATCCCATACCCTAGAGCAGAGCCCTAGGTTGGAATCTTTGATGGGTCCCCGGGCCAGGTTTTTCAAGGGCCCACTATAGTGAATTCAGAATTTATATCGTGAAAAAAAAAATGATGAGAATCATCCCGGGTCCCAGTGCTGGAGCAATGTCAGCCCCACCCTTCTGGGGGCCATGACAATAGCCCAGTAGCAGTAGTACAGTTATTTTAGTCAGTCTACATTGACAATGAACAATGTCTAAGGACAACGATATGCTATAGATTAGGGGTCTTCAACCCGTGGCCCGCCAAAACATTTCGATTGATTGACGAAATATTCAAAAAATAGGGTAAAACAAAGATTTCTACAAAAAAAAAAGGCAGCAAGCTTCATATAGACTTATAACAAGGACAGGCTGATCAGTGTACAGTATTTAGCTTCTTAATAAGGCCACCATATAACTTTCACCATAAATAACTTTGAGTACATCCCATCCTCCTTGAGTGGGAGAAAGAAGAAATTAATGGAATTTACACGGTATCGTATTTCTCGGGTGCATGGTTGCGAAAGGAGCAGATGGATGTATGCATCTTGGATTGGTTGGAAGAAGGGGATTTGTACAATATTGGTACAGTTAGTTTACTTCTGTTTTTGATCTTTGAAGACTTTGATCAGAAGCCTTTTAGTCTTTAAATGAGTGCACGATGGCGAACAGTAGCAGCAAAAAAAGGAAAGTTGAAGAAAAATGAGATTTTTTCAAGAAAAGTGGTCATCCCTTTATTTTTTCGTCAAACACAAGGCTAAAGCAGTTTGCCTCATTTGCAATGAGATCATAGCCATGATGAAAAAATGTAATATTAAGAGACATTACGATATACCAAGCATAGTGCAAAGTATTCTGGATTGGAGGGACATTTTCGAAGTGAAAAAGTCAATGAACTGAAATTGAAGCTGAACTATCAGCAGTCATTATTCTTTGGAAGAAATGAACAGTCTGAAAATTGTGTTCACGTTAGTTATATAATATCAGAAAAAATTGTGAAACGTGGGAAGCCCTTCGTTGATGGAGAATTCATTAAAGAATGTCTTCAGTCTGCAGTTCATGTGCTTTGCCCATCACAGGCTCAAGCTGTTTCGAACATCAGTTTGTCTGGTGTGACAGTAGCAAGACGCGTGGAGGATCTGTCAGCAGATGTATTCAAGACCTTGAAATCCAAATGTGAGGAATTTTTGTTTTACAAAGTAGCTATGATGAATCGACGGATGCAACAGATACGGCACAAGCAGCCATTTTTATTCGTGGTATTGACAAAAACTTCAAAATTGTTGAGAAGTTAGCTAGTATTGTTGCACTTAAGGATACCACATGAAGTTTAGACTTATATTCAAGTTTGGCAGAAACATTGGCCAAATGTGAGTTGAACTTAGGCAACATATCTGCCATAACTACAGATGGTGCTCCCTCTATGACCGGCCAGAAGACAGGGGTAATCACATTGATAAAATCAGATGCAGAAAAATGTGAGAATACGAAGATGGCTTTCTACTGCATCATACACCAGGAAAACTTGTGCAAAAAATTTTTCTCCAACTTTGAGCATGTAATGTCTCTGTTGTAGTGAAAGTGGTTAACTTCATTCGATCCAAAGGACTTAACCATAGACAGTTTCAAAAATTCTTAGAGGATTTAGAAGCTGAGCATGGCGACGTTATTTATTATGCAGAAGTACGCTGGTTGAGCCGGGGAAAGATGCTTCAGTGCCTGTTTTCCTTGAAGGAGGAAGTTGATGAATTCATGAAACCCAAAGGAAAACTTATTGGGGAGTTTCAAGATAAAAAGTGGATGAGAGATTTTGCATTTCTTGTCGATATCACTGGTCATCTGAATGATCTAAACTACCGCTTATTGGGAAAAGATCTATTTGTCCATAATCTTTATGACAATGTGAAAGCGTTCGAAAGTAAATTAGTCCTTTGGGAACGTCAATTGTAAAACAAAAACTGCATACATTTCCCTAAATTATTGGAGTTGGTAAATAGATCTATAACTTGGAAACCAGACGATTATGTACAGTGCATTTCAAATCTGAGAATGGAATTCAGAAGCAGGTTTTCCGACTTCCACAAGAACGAAATTTCGAATTGACTGTTCTATCACTTTGCCCCCCCCCCCAAGATGCAAGTCTCTCTCCCAATGAAATTTCTGGCTACAGGGGACCTGCTGGAATTTATGCTCGTCAAAACTAGCCTTAGTCGGCTGCTGTGATGACTGCTGATAAGAAAAACTAGATTATATTGATATAAACACAGCTGTGTAAACTTTTGAAATCCAGAAATCAAGGGATTCTCCCGGACCTGAGCATAATATAATGTAAGACATTTGCATCTCATCTTGGAAAACTTTTGACTTCAAATCTCATGAACAGAGACTACCAGAATTAAATTTTTTGAGAAAAGGTAACCATGTGTAACTATTTTCTTTTCAATTTTTACGCTATCTAGAACAGGCATGGATCTATGGGGGGGGGGGGGGGAGAGATAGCTCCTTCCAAACGCTGAATAACAAGGAAAAATTGGTCTGCCTGTTAAAATATAGGATGATCCAACGAACCTACACAATAAATCACTCCTCCTCAAATCTGCACCTGATCTGGAAAATGTCTTCAAGTTTTATTTTCAATGCAACCATATCACGACAGCTTTATTATTTTACATGGCCAGCACACAACAGCAACAGTTTAAAGCTCCCATAGATCATCCTAGCTGCTTTAATATACAATACTCACAATGCTACTGAACATTACATATATATACACTCAATATAACGTTCTGGTGAGCAAGAAATTTGCATGAGCTGGCAAACTGATTTTCTAAACATTGCATGTAAAAAAAAGTTAGGCCATTGCCAGGTGAGCACAATTATCACTGTGTGCGGAGAAGTTGACTCAATCCATAAGTTTCCAGATGAGCATCATTTTTTATGGACAAACCAGTTTCATAATAGAAAAACTGCCTGCCCGTCATTTGTTCGGATTTTTGCTGTCTGCAATAATGTGGCAACTCTAGTTCATTCTTCATTCCCAACATGCATGCCAAAAATGACATATGCTCAGTTAATGCTCATAAGTTTTGCTAAAATAGAGAAATCAAATTTTTGGCTAAAATCCAGAGAGTTGGCAGGTCTGTAAACAAATAAAGGAATGATAAAGAATTATATTACAAACTCATGTAGCTTTTATAATATATATTTTTATACAAAACAATCAATTTATTTTATGGCAACTGTATATATAGAAAACTAAAAAAATGATTTTCAAACCTTCTTTTCCGTGTGCGAGCCTTTTCTTCTTCACAGTCCGAATGCTCATCTGACTCTTCTTTATATTCATCCTCACTTTCTGTGACTTTTACTTGTTTCCTTTTTCTAGGTGTTTTTTTCTTACGAACATGTTTATCAGAAATTTCCTTAGCACACTTACTGACATTCTTGCTACTGCTTGCATTTGCTGATTGTGTAAGCCTACCACTTTCCTCTTTGACTGAAGTTTCATTACTCATATGTTTATTACTCTCATTATTAACAGGGGAGTTTTCTTCATTTTTCACATCAGATATAGTTTTAGAGGAATCTAATTTCTTCATAACATTATTACACCTTTTTGCTTTCCCATCAAGTAAATTTTCTAGACCCAAATTATTACTAACACCCTCTACAAATTTTGTTTCAGTTTTATTACCGTCAATTTTTGAAGACTTACCATTTTCATCCTTGTCAACTAAAGGATTTTTAATTGGGATATCCATTAAAAATACTATTAGGTAAATATTTTAACACATCAAAAAATATTTTAATACAAATATTAATCAACATTTAATAGCTCAGCAGCTGCAAGTATAGCACAAGTTATCTGAATGTCTGCTATCGACAACCTGAAAAATATATAAAAGTTTTCATTAAAACTAATAATCTTGAATTGATCAAAGTTCAGTAATTGCACTTGAAAGTGAAATAAAACTTAAATACTGAACAGACCATTGGATTCTCAGAACCTTAATCCACTGGAAACTACTACAAGTGATAATAAGTCGCGTGTATGAGCAAGACTATTATAGCAGTCTTACACATGTCATGTGCTCATAGTAGCTGCGAGTGGATGAACAGCATTACATTCACAATTTTATGGAACAAATTCAGAGAATCTTAACTTGCTCTACAAAGGTGTAATATTTTAAAGTGGAATTTTTCCCTGGTAATAAGCTATGTATCATTTGATCAGACAAAAGGGTTGGGGATAAATATGAATAAAAACTATTTGTCATGAATTTTTTGTAAATGAGTTCATAATCAAGCACTTGCTTTTTCATAACAAAACCCACCAACATGAATAGCACAGGAGCAATGAATAAAGAGCACTGCTATCTACTTAGCATTTACCTCAGGGCTCCCTTGGTCAAACAGAGAAAAGCAAGGACTCAGTTGCTACTAATATTTTCACTCTAATCTATGCTTTATCCTGAAACACACACACTGCGGTCAACCTTTTAAAAACCATTAATATAAATGTAGAAAGAAGAAATAGTTTTCAAAGGTTGTACCACAGAAACAAAAGAGTGGAAAATTTCTGCTCATTTCATTAGTTTTGATAAAGTCTGTTGCATTCTCAAGTATTGACCACAATCATTGACTAAGCACACAGTGTTACTCATAGGTTTAGGCCGAGTAAATAAATATGAATTTTTGGGACCTTTAATATAATATTGACGCCGAGGTAAGCAAGAGTATTGATGACGCATGAATCATGTAGGCGTGCCTAAAATACAAAAAAATAAAAACAGTCAATTTAAGGGTCCAGGGCATGTGCTCAATTTGCCCATTTGAGAAAAAGGCCAAGAACACAAACTTTTTATAAAAGACTTCTGTTAAGAAGATAACTTTGTTTGGAATCTGTTAAATTGGGATATCTCAATTCATATCACACGATTTTTTAAAAACGAATCCGACTTAAATCAGATACTTTTGATATTTTTTAAACAATTTGGAATATAATTTTTTAAAAATTTCCATGATACTGGCACAATGTTGCAACCCTGTCACATCGTTTATTTAACTGTTTTACATTTTTTTACAAACTTCAAGTAAATAAAGAGAAAAAACCAGATTGAACACTATTCTTCCCCCTCATTTTAAAAATGTAACAGGATTCCATAACTTTCTGCATCAGAAAAACAAGTTTCATATTCTATTCAGATGAGGTTGGACTGAGATCCATCTCCCTGCTTGCGATGTGTTAAAATAATAAGAACGATCCAAAAAATGTTTGAGCCTGGCTCCTTAACTTGTTAATAAGGTCTTGCTCACCATGAGAGAAAGTGAACAAGCAGCTTTTTGCCATCATGTGATGCTTGAAAGGTGAAATAGGCCTTCCGAATAAGCCTATACATAGTTATAATGCTTATCTAGGAGTTTGATATATGTGCAATTCATATAGCAAGAAATATCTTGTTTATCAAGTCAGAAGACATTGAAAAATTCTATAATTTTTGCTAGTCTTGTGAGACATTGCTCATATATCAATGAGTCAAAATCTGTTGAAAATTTTTGCTTGTCTTACGAATCACTCATAAACAGTTACTCGTAATCTGAAGTTCTACAGTAACAAAAAAGCCCAATTTACTAATTATGCTGGCATTCACTTTTAAATATTGCTGCTATACGTGTGGTGATGTTAAACAGTGATACTGGGTTACTGTACCAATTAGTCTATAATAGAGCTCTCAATTAAAGTATTTCAGTCTTTATATTACAGTGCATTGCTCAACAAAAATTTTACGTTTTACAGTATATTGGGGCTGCTGATTTCAAAATTGGTGTTGGTTTTGCTGAATTGGTTCTAGTTTCTGAGATAATGCATACTCTCAACCAGGGGTCTGTCCTGCCAAAATTTAGATTTTTTTTCAGATAATGGACTTTTTACAAAATAAAAATTATAGTTGCCCATCCTGTCATAATTCTACATTCTTTGCAATGAAAGCCATAAAATTGATTGCTGCCAGAGGCAGAAGACAATGCATCAGCCAGATATTGTTGTATACACCCTTTTAGTGGTATCTCACTTTTCTAATTAATATGTTTGGGAAAATAAATTACTCCTACTAATCTGGAATGTATTAAACCAGGGTGTGCCAGAATCACCGGATTAGAGGAAGTGAATAAAAAACATTTAACTAATATATATTTCTGTGCAAAAAGAGATGTTTTCTTCTTTTGGAGGGGACTTGAAGGAAACCCACCTAAAAATGGTTGAATACAGGATGGGCTGGACTAACGCATGGCTGGATTAGCAAGAGTCTACTGCATTTCAAACTGATTTAGTTTAGTTTAGTGGATATGATGTCTATAGACCAGTGAGTTTTTGTATTCACTGGTTCATGGGACTAGTGACTTATTTTTCAATTTTAACGTTGTGCGAATGTGAAACTATTGCCTCTCGATATAATTCTTCTACAACAATGTTTTTCTTGGTCCACAGAATATTATTATACCAAGATTTTACTATATATATGCAAGGTCAGTGATAAAAGAAATTGAGCAAGTAACTTGCAAGCTAACTTTGTATAAATAAAATAAGAAAACTTTAAAAACTTAAAGCTCTATTAGCTTTTGAAACAACCTCGTCCAATCCTCTTTTTATATTATGGGCTTTATCAGCTTTAAAAAGTCTTTAGTGGCTCTCACAGTACTAGAGCAGGGACTTAACCCAGTTTCTTATATTTATCATAATTTCTCACATTTTAGGAGTGAGTGGATGGAGCAGGTCTCTTGCTACAGCCTTACTACAGAGATATGCCTATTTAAAAAAAGAAATATCCTAAAACTTGGCTTCAAGTTGCAGAATAGAAGAGAAATCAAAGTTTGCTCAAAAATACATTTTAAAAATACAGAATGGGAAGACTTAATGCACAATAAAGCTGTTCCTATAATAACAATGCATGTTAACATGTTATTAAGAGTTGCTGACTAAATCTCAGAACGAAAGGAATAAGTTTATGATCCAAAAAATATAATGTACTAGGCAATAAATTAAATTAACTTTTTGATAAAGAATATTTCCCCTACTGCGAAAATCAAAGCTCCCACGAATGTAAGAATGAATATTCTCTGACATCCATGGGAGAATTTTGATATTAATTTTGCTTATACATGAGGTTGTAAAGGTGGAGGAATAAACAAGTTTAATTCGGTGTTTTTCGAGAAAAAAGAATTATCTAATGTTTTACTGCGCTTTGTTTTCTTTTAAATTCTAACACACACTCAATGTTATACGTTTTACACGGAAATACGAATTCAAGCTCAAAATTTTCAAATTACGGAAGACAATGAAACATGCAAATTACGCAAACAAATTATTACGCTTTCAACAAAAGAATTCAAGCAATTTAAAATGCCACATACCAAATGGATTTGAAAAATGACTAAAATTAGATTTGGCTAAAATAACGAGAATACCAAATTCCTTATTGACAACATTTAACTTCTATTTGGAAGGGTAACAAAATAAAAAAGCAACTTAAAAGTATATCTCAATATGTTGCAACTTGAATACATTTATACATTGTTAGAGAACTTTTGACTTCTTTTTTGCACAGTGAACAATGTGACTACACGTCCCGTTTCGAACATTTTTTCGGCGTATTCATCGTAAAAATACAGAAATATAGTACGCTGACCACATTTCTTCTAAAAAAGTATAAACACAGGAATTTAAGATCTCAAATACCGGAAATCATTAATTAATGCCAGAAATGAAACTAAAACTAGCAAAGTTGTTAATCGCAGCCAAAAACTGCGAAGAATCTCCAATCGATGAAAATGAAGCACTAATGAAATTGCAGTGGATCGAAGTGAACGTTGAATCAGTTGAATCGAAGTGTTGAACGTAGAAATGAAACGTTCAACATGACAAATATGAGAGATGAATATGTATCCATATTTATAGTGATAGTGTTTTCATAATACATGTGTAATTTATAAGTTGGGATAGTAATTTCCATTATTGATTTTAAAAAAGAATGAAAATTCAAATGGGCTTTGTCAAAAATACAGGAAAAACGGGACATTTTTAGTAAACAGTCAGAACGCCAACTTGAAATTACAAGTATGTCCCGGGAAATACGGGTCATATGGTCACCCTAAGATAAAGCAGATCATGTATCTTTGAGTAAAGAAAGGAATTCAGATGTTAAATACGGGGGAGGGGGGAGGGTAAACAGTAGGCTTACCAGACTTTGATGACATTTCTAGCGTCCTCCTACGTTTCGGAAAATTCGTCCCTTTGTCCTTTCCAGGTTTCCGGAATAATTTTTCTTTTTTTTTCTTAGGAAATGTTTTCCCCACTTTGAAACATATATCTTCTTTTCATTGATACAAGTTTTTGTGGTTTTTTTCGATTGACCAATAGCTGTTTAAATTCCTAGAATTTTTTCTGTTTTTGCTGTTTTTTAGTGGTTCTGTTTTAGTTGGGAAAAATTATTGTTGTGGCCGATTTTATTGGTCAGAATAGTGGCGCCATCTGTTGTAAAAATTTGGGAAAGTGACGTTACTAAGGGTGCGCGCAGGCGTCCTCCTTTCTCAGTTTTCGAATCTAGTAACACTAGGGTAAACAGGGTAATCTCAATGATGCACACCTGTCCTACCCAAATGGGTATGCAGGTAACTTTCGTAAATCCGACGCAGCATTCCTGTTCAGTATGATACTTGGGAGGGCGAAAGGGGATAAATCCCCGAGTCGAGTGCCATTGAGGTCAGATTCGAGAGAAGTGCCATTCTCTTAATGTTCGTCATGGGGTTTTATGATAAAGATACAAATCTATACTATAGCTTTCAACTATTAGGGCTTAGCACTACATAACGGTAATGCCAAGCTAAAGCTTTACCCTACACGCAAGGACAACGAATTACCCAACAGTAGGGTAAAACTAACCTATCTCACGACGGTCTAGTAAACATGGTAAACCGAACGCAACTCTGTCACCGAAATGATTTTAGTGTCCCGAAAGACGTGGTTGTGTCACTGGGCCCAGTAGGTTGTGTCGGAAAAAAATTCAAGCGAGTGACCCGGCCGGACGAGTCCCCCCAATCAAGCACTCCCTCAACATAATATGAGACAGGGTACTAAATAGGAAGGTTGCCATATGCTGACAAAAAAGGAATCACTAGTGGCGGAAAATTAGGCACTAATGTAAATCCTTATGTTGGAAAGAATAAATAATGTATTCAGGGCCGCAACTAGAAATGAAAACTTACTCGGTTATCGCTAGCCAGTATCGTTTTTGGCGCGCCATTCCTGTAATTATGAACGGAAAAAGAGTATATCTAGCACACTTTCTGTTCCAGCTACTGGGGCAGAAGGCCCCCTTACCCTCCTCTAGTTGCGGTCTTGAAATTCTTCATAGCTCTATGGCAGGAGTTCTCAACCTGTGTTACGTGGCCACTCTAGGACCATGAAATAATTCAGTAAGTTACAAAAATAAAGTAGAAGAGAGGCCGACCTGCCTCCACCATAGAAATTATAGACTAAAAATAGCTCCTCGAGTAAAAAAAGTTGAGAACCGTTGCTCTATTGCAAATCGAAGTCTTTTTTTTTCTCAGTGACCGGATGCCCCGAATTTACTTATGTTCTCGTATATTTCCCGTGATTAAAGCCACCCCTTTATTCTTATAAAAATGTTCTTTTCACCGTACTTTCAACATTGTCTACGTAAATTTTAGTTCTTTCGTGAAATAAATGATTAAAATTATTTTTCCTGACAATTTTTTTAATGATATTAATGACTTTTAATATGAATACAGTACTGTATTCTGCTCACACATTTGTTATGTTTAAAGTATTTCGTGGAATTCATTTTGATCCATCGTGATTTGCGTAGTGCTTCATTTCCTACCATTGGCGACTTGTTTTGAGATAATTAAAAATAATTGGTGAATTTTCCGACCTTTGGCATATTTTTTTGGTAATCTGGTGATTTTTCGTATTTTCCTGTCCTTTCAATTTTCCGTAGTTTTCTCGCGGAAATATGGTCAGCCTAGATTCACTCAGTGCTACTGCGCACTGAGCCGAGGCAGCCAGAGGGGAAAAAAGTAAAAAGCCTAGATTTTCCAGTGAAGAATAAGAATTCAAGAGTAATCTTTGCTGATAATACGAGAAAAAACGGAGCATTTTTATAAAAATTTCTTGGCAGCAAAAATACGGTAATGTCCCGTAAAATATTGGCCGTTCACTTTTTCCCGCCCGAGGGTATACATATAGAACTTATTTTATTAAATGTTTTACACCATTAGAAAACTTTACACACGATGCTGGCCAAAGCTTACTGATCTTGCATTATAAAGGCATATTAATTGCCATTAAGAAAAGTCAGAAAATTTTCAAAAGGAATGGAGGGCCATGCGCTTGTGAACTTCGTTTTACACTATAACTTTACTATTACAAAACAGGATATGCACTTTGTAAACATTCCTATAAGGAACTTTTAATGTGCATACTGGAAAGAGCCGGGTATTTGACGTAAAAAAGATTGTTTTGGGGTTTGCGTGTTATGCGTTCAACAAAGCTACTATCTACCTTCCCAGTTCGGATGTAATGAATCAGCAGGTCATTATTACAAATATACAAATACAAATATAACGCCACAACAGGCAAAATGCCCAACGAGGTAGCTGAAAACCGGGCTTATTGCTTGTATGTATTAATTCATGAATTCAAATGGGTCAGTTTGATTGCTCTCTGTGGAAAAACGTTTTGAATGAGAGAACCGGCTTGCATTCACGCCTCGATGTTGGAGAATCAACTTCATCCGTACACCATTCTATCGCCTACAGAGATCGAAACTAGGCCCTCGTGACGCGGCTATCACGATGCTCACATGTCCACACTGCAGCACTGTAAAAGCAAGGCCCTTAAAATATCCGGGCCTAGAGGCATCTCTCCAGGATAATGGGGGGGGGGGGCTTTGCGCTGATTACTGATAGGTAATTCAATTCGGCGATTTTCACCAGTGTTGTAAAATAGATTAAATTTTTGGTTAGTCCATGAATGAATGAGCGCCAGAACTCTGCCACTGGACTTATCCCATTATCGAGATTTCTTCCAGCCCAGCTTCGTGGCAGAGTCCAGTACACTTTATTTTGAGTCAAAAAGAAAAAAAAATTAACAAACATAAAATTTTTTTACAATATATTTTCCCCGGACAATTGGGTACTGTCGTGATTCCCAGGTTTTGTGGTAATAACAGAGGATATGGGATTGGGAGTTGTTGGAGGAAAGTTCCGGGGTTTCGTTAAGAAGAATGAATGTACATATTAGATTGAATGAATATTTTAGAAGCAATTGGTGCTCCCCTCCCCCATATGTTATCTTACACTTGTCATATTATATACATAGAATACAAAAAAAAATCTTATTGTATAATATAAAATATCCACCGGAGCGAGTGATCTCGCTTAGCATCTTGTTGGTGAGCACATGGGGTTGATTAGCATTTTTAATTTCTCTGCTTTTTAGAAGGCACAGAAAAGAAATTTTTCAGTAGGCGCAGAAAAGAAATTAACTCTTCAAGTCGTTTCTAAAATTTCCCTGATCATCATTATAACTGCCACAATGGAAATCACTAAAGTCTCAGTAAAATGTCACCTTTCTTCAAGAAAATTATGTTTTTCCGATTTAGTGCAGCTGGTAAGTGGTTTTCCCCAACACCGAGAGAATAATAATATATATAAAAAAACAAAAAACAAGGAAGAGAAGTGCTATGAATGCAATGATTTTGATTCAAAACCTAATTAGATTTAAATTTTTGTTAATCTGTTCATAAATATACGTTTCTATTAACGAAATTAAAACTTGCACGATTTGGGGTTTGATTTCGTGGTAAGTAGTTTGAATGGAGGCCATGCTATGATTTTTCATAACACTTTGGCATCTTTAAACTATTCAACATAATAAATAGTTTCTAATCTATGATACTACACACAGCCCTCTTTGAGATTTCAAATGTTTTACGTTATTTATCAATCACAATAAAATTTCTTGAGCCCGAGACATCTCGTCTAACCGATGTTATTATGTGGTGAACATGAATACTCAAAATAATATTTTGCATGTAATAATACATACATAATAAATTCATTCGTATAAAACGTGCATATTTCCATGATTAATCATAAAACTTTTACTGTTGTATCTACATTTCTATAAAGTGAAAATTTCGTTTTTGCTCTGAAAAAATGAATATTTTAATAGACCGTAAAGGTATTTCTGATTCATATTGAGTGAAACACATTTTGAAGTATGTCTAATCATTTTTATAGTTCAACTGTTCGCCGTTTTATGCTAAGAGTAAATATCGTTAGAGCACCAACAAATGGCCCACGGGATGATTTTTTGCGGCCCTCGCAATTTAAAAATAAATTAACAAATTTAAATTAATCATTTACAAGATGGTAAATCAAATTGTGAGCTATTTGTTCCAACAGCAGAAAATTATTTACATTCATTGTTATCATAGTTGTTATTAGTGACGAAAATAATTCAAAACATTCCTAACATACTGCTTTTTCGAACACACAAATCGGTCATAAAATTTATCACGGGCAAACTTCTTTTTATATTTTTTCCACCACCTCGTTTGGCAGATTGCCTATTTTGCCAAAATAATACTGTAATTGCAGAAAAAATTGGGAAAAAAAACATTTCATTATAATCAGCTGATTAATCGGTTAAAAAATATTGATTAACAAGTTGAAATTTTTAATCGCTTCCCAGCCCAAAAATAATTATTACTACATGTTGAATGAGTTGAATTTTTTTGCCATTTACTTTGAAAAAAAATTATATAAATCAGTTGGTTTTCTCGAAATAATACAATAAAAATTCTAAGAAAAAAAAACCATAATATTGATTGATCATTCGAGAAATTGAACCGGCGTAATCATGAAAATCGCTTTCGTTCTTTAGTTATAGAAACAGCGAAAGTGTAAAACAACTAGTTTGAATCATTATTTTCTTTTATATCATCCAAAGAAAAACAATAGGAAAAAACAAGAAAAAAAAACAAGTAAGTTGTATCACAAAGTACACACTTCGATGCACCTCATGCAGAAAATATGAACCCCCACCTCTTGATAGCTCCGGATTTATCTGTGTAGTCACGAGACCCTGAAACCGGGCCAATCACCTGCCGGATCAGAAAGCCCGGGGCATTTCGTCTCGTCAGTATGCGGCTCAACCTCAGCTACGAAAAGTTTCGGCATTAAGCACTTCGATGAGCCACAGAAAGCATTGGCCACCTTGAACACGTGAGAAGACAGAAACCTTTGCTGTCCGTCTTCCGTTCATAAGAGGAAGGCGTTCACCTTATATATAACTATCGAGCAGATATTCTTCTTTCAGTGGCTCTGAAGCTGCTGCACGTAGAGAATCGGCACTTGCTTTCTTCTCTGAAATTTATTCTTTCTCTGCTTTCGTTCCTGAAATGATCATATCAATCTTTTCCATGTTTTTGCCATACGTAAAAAAAAGGAATTTTTGACGTATTTTTATACATATTTTGTGTTGACAAGAAGACATTGTGATCAGCGGCCGTGAATTTTTTTTTCTGAGTGAAAAAACGCACACGTGATTTATGAACAAGACAACGTTACTATCAGTGGAGTCTACCGACGAGATGTGAATTTAATTCTTGTAAGTACAGTTTTTTCTTTTATAATCAGGAACAGAATAAAATATTTTGCAGATCTTTTTGAGCATGATAGAACATAAATACAAAAAGAATCTGAACTTCAAAACGAGAACATCAGAACTACTGGGAAAAATATTTGAATGATTTTTCAATTGCTAAAAATCGAAAAACCAAACAAAAGTTATGAGTGATACAGTAAAAATGTTCAACAATCGGTTCTCAAGTGAGTTTGAATTTTTCAATTCAGAATTTTTGACATAATGCTGCATCATAAAATTTGCCCCATAATTTTTTCTGTCTGGAGGTGTTTTATTGAAGTTTTTCAGGAGCTTGTCATTATAATTTGTTATTTTATTGTCTTATACGAACTACTCTTAAGGTCGGTATTACACTATATAAGTTCTTTGGCAAAGATCTTTTATAAAATAAGTTCACAAAAAATATGATAATGTAAACTTTGATAAAGACGAATATAACTTTGATAACGATGAACTGAAAATAAATGTAAATAAAAGTTTTTAAAAGATCTTAGTCAAAGAACTTTTATAGTGTAATACGGCCAAACAGAATTATGAATACTATACTTTTAAAGCTAAATGGACACCACAAACGAATCGAAAATTTTCTACGTGCTTACAGATGTTCGTACAAAAAAAAAAAAAAAAAAATCTGGATATATATGTTAGCAGGATCTAACTTCTCCTCATACCTACTTGATATCCATAACTGTTATAGGAATTACCTTTTTCAAGTTACCTTTGTTTGGGTAATTTGCCAGTTGGGGCCTTAGAGTTTGTAGTTTTGAATTATTCTGTATTTAATGAATTCTGTGTAGTCAGAAAATGCGTGCATGTATGGAAGTGAAAATTTAAATTTCTATCCTTTTTTATAGTAACTTTTCGACATCACTTGAAAAGAACGCGCTCTGATATAATACAGTATTACCATTGTTTCAAACCGGAATACGATCCAATTTTTTTATTTCATTTTTCTTCTTAATCCTAGTGTCAAGACACTAAAAGATTCATCGTAAAAAATGTTTTTGCTTTTGCGCGTTCATGTATTTAAAGTGCTACATGCTGCTAAAACATGACATGGTTATTTTGGGTTACTTTTTATTTAACTTTCATGGGGTATTGAATTATCTTCACCGCAATTTCACTGGATTTTATATCAGCGGAACAGCTTAAAAAGTTATGAAAATCACTATTTTAAAGAAGTCAGATACCGTCGGTCAGGAATGATGAATGAGTTTATTCATTGAAAATGATGACAGCTTTCAACGTCACTCTAAATTATATTGAAAAGGAGATTGCTGAACTTTAAATCAACATCAGAAATAAATGCTTGTCTAATTTTGTGAAGTACAAAAATGTATATGTTACGATAAATGTGATAAATCGGTAATTATGAATAATCATCAATCGTTTCGGCTAGTTTGATAAATTTCATTTCATTTATCACTTGTACCGGTGATTATGCATAATGTCCAAATAATATATACAGTATATAGGAAATGTGGGTATTATGGAATAGTAGGGTAATTTGGAATACCGGGTTTTTTCCGCGTTCAGTGATGGTCGCCAAATGGAACAGTGATAAACAAGTTCAAAATGCCCCAAGGTAGTATATAGTCAGTGTCGCTCGGTTATCATCACCATTACGGGTGCTACAGGCGGAAATTTGTTTTCCTAACTTTCTGAAATTTACCTAAGCAAGTTTTCAAAGGTGTTTATTAATTATTGGAAATGTGCAAATAATTTGAAACTAAGCCCAATGTACATCAAAAGTGTTTTATTTTTTTGCATTTTTTTGCTAGCGATTCTTCCTGTGTGGTCAGATGAAACGCAATTTTTTTACAGAACATGTATCGGATAATATGGAATACTATAAGTATTTTCTGAGTTGGGCTAGAATATCTTTTCAAGATGGAAAGTTTCGTAAGATAGGAGAGGAAAGGTCTAGAAATGATGTGTGTCCTGTTCTCTGTGGGCCCACCTTGACTGTTTTGGGGCAGAATAGGAGGGTTTTGTAAATAGACTGACACCACAGAACCATCAACTACAAAAACAAATGATGAAATTTTCATTTCCTATTGTCATAGACTCATTAAATCTTGTTTTTTGATCAATTCGAATTAGTTTTCTTCATTTTGAACCCCCTATTCCATATAACCCGACTATTTCATATGACCCAACGAAAACAATTTTTTTTAACATGCCTTTTTTTACTTAAACATAATATTTTTTTTGAATACGACACACTTGTCAGTGCAATGACAAGAATTCAAATTTTATAGAAATGCAAGTTTCAGGTTTCTATCATATTTTTAATTGGAATAATCGAAAAAATAAAAGCTATTTCATATTATCCGAATTTCCAAAACACTACCATATAAACTACATTGTCTTGATATACACCGATTAGTTTGTTTCATGAATCGAGCGAAACGATACCACTGAAACAACGTAAGGTGAATTTTTTTTTTCAACAGTGTATTGCATAAAAAACCCATGTTTACTAAGATGGAAAAATTTCGAATCAGTTGCAAAATCAACTTTTATTAACCTTTTATTTTTAATTTGTTGAGTTTATCACGTTCAATGCTAGATTATTTTTTTCATGGAAGATACACCTGGATTATTTTATTTGATTTCATTTTCACAATCTTAGTACTGTATAACTGAGAAGTCACGTTTGTAGATATTAATAGCTTCGCTACCGGGTAGAAAAGACGTAAACGTGAGCGGTTTGCGAAGTTCCCTTTTAAAACCTTATTTGCACCTTCCCTAAAGCGCAGCCATCAATTTTCAGGGCAAATACGATGTGTTGGGCTTTATAACCCGGAACTGGTACACGGGTCTTCTTCGACGTCCTGCTAGTAAACACTCAATCCCCGTGGAGCCGAAAATGGATTCAGATAAAACCACATATAGAACATTATATATGTTTTATATTTCTTTTTAACAATCATGGCTTCGAATTGGGAAATTTAAAAATAAAACACTTAAAATACGATAAAAAAAAAATCCCGCAAAAATATATATTCACAATAAATAGTTTTAATATTTTTTAAACATGTAAAACAAATGTACCGAAAAATGTACACTTTCACTTCTTTCTCACTTTTTAATTTTTCAAGTTTGATGTTTAGATTAGATTTTGTGGAAAAGTTAGTACAATGGTAGTACAAAGTTAGTACAAAGTTTTCTTTACTAGTCATGCTGTTTTAATAAATACTTAATAATATCATGATTTAGAAATACACAGATTACATGAAATATATACAGTTCTTATACAGAACAAAATATGTGCTCGAAAAATGTGCCGTGAGCAGAAAAATTATTTCAAAGCATCCACACACACATTTCAATTTTTTTCGAAAGTCTCATATTGGAAGTTTTCGAAGCAACAATGATCTGTCAACCAAAGAAACACCCGCTAATTTGTATCAGAAATACAAATAAATACGTATTTTTTCATCTAGAAAGAATTATTAATTATTGTGATTAATTATTAAGAATAAATTAAAATCGGTTGAAGTAAAAGGACGGTTGACGCGTTGCCGTATGGTTTATGTTTTCTACAAAAGTTAGTTGTTTAGAATTGACTTTAAACATAAGTCGTGTTCTAATTAGCCCATTATATGAGCATGGAATGACCATGCTGCAATAAAATAAAGGAAAACTGTTTCTACTTTCATGAATCTCGATGCAGTTCATTTAACAACTTGTGAAATGTTTATTTGCTAAATGTGAAAAAAAAGAAAAAAAAAAAGAAGAGAAAAGAGTCAATTCGTCTGCTAGGTATGGATACAAAAGCCCCTATTCTCATCAGTGAAAGTTACTACTACTCTTAACGAAAGAAACATAGCGAACGTTGATTATACTGATCGATATACACATAGAAACTTATGCCTAAGAATGTCCTTCCCATGACATCTTAAGGAAATCTTTTCTCAGAGATTACTTGTAGAACATGGCATCAAGGGAGTCCATGCATATTTATAAAGAAGGAACCGGCAATGCAGGAAGCGTGGGGAGATTTAATTTCAATAAGTGCATACAGTGAGGTCATGTTTTCTAAGAAGGCTACATTTATCTAAATACGAGAAAGTTAAAGAGTTTATACTGCAGATCGAAAATAAGCAACGAAGGAAAAGACAGTTTGAAAAAACACGTCCACTAACAACTTATTCGAAACGATAGAAAAATAATTTTTTAACCATATTTCTCTATATATCACACCATAAACGTAGCACATTCATTTTTGCAACAAGCATTCTCATAGTTCGTCAATTCTAAATTCAATTAAACCTCCACGAAGACAGTAAAGTATTATTCCAATTGAACATCATTTCAACTAAATGAAAACATATTTTTTTACTTTATATATACGGGGTGATTATAAAAAAACTATCCCGACATATGGGCCCCTAACTATCATACCATTCACAGAAACTGAATGAAATTTTGGCATAAGGTATTTTGAGGTATGCGCTCAAGAATGATATGGAAAACAACAGTGTCACTCTAACAGTTACGGTTACAGTGAGAAAATTTCGAAAATATCAAATGGCAACACCAAGTTTTTTGTATTGGAATGCGATCTCCATACTGAAAAACACTAAATAGCGTTGGAATGGCACTTGTAGCACGAAAATCCCCGGAGCTAGGCAAGGAAAAAGTAAAAAGGACTTTGCCGTGCACCAGAGCATTAATGTTCGTTTCATTCGTCACACCGTTTCTTCGGCTGAGATCCCAGCCTGATTAGTCCTCCACAAGGTCATGTGGAAAATTTGTGAAACACAATAAAATGCTTTATTTTATGCTGCTTCTCTGTCCTTATTGGTTGTCCTCACTTTTAGCCTATCTACCGCCGGTGATTTTCATGCTACAGTTGCCGTTCGAACGCTATTTAGGATTTTTCACAATGGAGATCACATTCCAATACAAAAAACTTGGTGTTGCCATTTGATATTTTCGAAATTTTCTCACTGTAACAGTAACTGTTAGAGTGACACTGTTGTTTTCCATATCATTCTTGAGCGCATACATCAAAATACCTTATGCCAAAATTTCATTCAGTTTCTGTGAATGGTATGATAGTTAGGGGCCCATATGTCGGGATAGTTTTTTTATAATCACCCTGTATATATATACATATATATATATCGCTACATATTATAATAATTTTGTAAGTGTAAGTTTCAGATGATTATCCTTCATTGATATCGAAATTCGCTTACAATACCTTCAGCATACTGTAATATCGATGCATTAATTGCATTAACTTGTTCTCAAACTCATAAAAACAAAGTAATTTGTTAAGAAATGATACTTTTAACTGCCGAGAACCGCCCGACTATCTTAAAATCGTTAAATCGCTTAGCGTCTCATGAACTTAACTGGAAATCGTTATTTCTATAGAATACTGTTGAAAAGAAGTTATTTATTGCGTTTATTATTTTTCTTTATCTTCGATGATCATACCATCAAGCACTAATAGGCTCACATTCACTATTTACGCATTCGAAAAGAGAATGTGAGTCAATAAATGTAACTCACTGGTCAATTTATTTTCCAATCAATTTTTTTACTAGCTCTAATAGCACTTTTGTTCTTTTCAAAATCGAAGTTAGTGATCTAAGTTGCTTTTTAAATCTGCAGTTCATCTTTTTATAGCTGTGACACCACCTACTTTTCTTCTCACAGTCTTTTCTTTCATCTTGGCGTTAAGCTAGAGCGTCATTTGAAAGCTATCTTTGTCATTAAATGCTGATGATATAGTATATAATCTTTAATAAATTGTGAAAGCTACTTTTTCTCAAACTTGGCCTATTTATCGTTATGACCCCATCCGAAAAGTAATTTTTTGTAGGTGAGGTAAATAGAATTTTCATGGTGTTTTCATGTTCATACCACCACTTGGAAAACAATCAACTTGATTTTTGAAATTGCTAGTTATGAAACCCGTAACTATGAAAGTTCTTGTTGGTATACAGTACTGTATATGTAACAAAGAAACTAAATTAACTACATTATCGAAAAAGATGCCAAACTGGTCTAGTTAAAAGAGATCTCAAAAAAAAAAAGAAATACGCTATAGCTTTTTTTCAGTAACAAAAAATAACATTTATTGCCTTAAATTAAGTTATGTTTTTTTTAGCATTCTGAACACGATTCCGTGATGATAAATGTTTATTCGTATATACGTTTGAACTAACATGCTGTTCTGCGTGCCATCAATTGATAACCGATACCTCACGACTTTAAATATAATGCATGATGTCATTCTTAGTTTTAGTCACGTTGTAGATTAGATTCTCGAAATTTATTTTATATTTTGATATTCGTTGGGTAAAAGCACAGTAAAATTGATCATAACAGTTTGCTGCAGTGCTTTTTTTTTGGCAAATTTATTAACTGAATTCAAAATTATTTTAATCAATTTCACTGAGAAGGGAGCATAACCATTCACATATAAATTCACGAGCTTTACACATCAATGTGGTTATTGTTTGACGAGTCTAATGCGATATATCTTACTGTTGTAGTCCTAACCTTATGAAGAATTATTGGATCATGTAAATGCGTACCCATAGTAACTTATATATCAGTGAAAATATCTTATTAATTTTGATCTGTTTAGAACATTCGTTTAGGAAACTGAATATAAAGATTGAAATTGAAATTTTTTTATGTTTCAACAGTGTTGACATCACATACATTAAGGGAAATATGAAAATATAAGCCTTCCTTTTCATTATTAAAAATAAACTTTTTAAAATACTGTATGACCACTTCATCATATAACACTACATTTTATATAAGTACTTTGATGGGCTTAACTCGACGCAACAGATTTGATACGATTCCGCATATTAGCTTAAAATATAAATTCGATTCTCATTTTAAATACACACATGCACTTTCTGCTAATTAATTATATATAAACACTTTCATTTTCAGGGCACTAATAGAACTGCCATTGCTTTTATGCCAAACTAATTGACAATAGTTACGGACGGTTTTCTGAAGTTTTAGCAATTGTTAAGAGGTTTCAAAAGCAATTATCTTGTCAACGTGATGACTGTTTTGAAGAGTTCACGTTTATTTACAATCTAAAAACATCTTTTTAACACCAAATGATATCTAAAACTTAGTTGTTTGTCTTTTTACCTCATCGCAAATTGACAGTCTAAGCCAATGCTTCGAGATGTCCATGCAGAACCATTAGGTGAATGGTTTTTCACAGACATTTTCTAAAAAGAAATTGGGACTGCTGATTTATTTTCTAGACCGCCATATTTTGACGATTCAATAACTAAACTGTTTAGATGTCACCAGAAATTTTATAAAACTCAACATACAAACAAAATTCTGTTTGAAGTTTAATACCGTGAGCTAAAAAAGATCTTTATACTGTAATACCATTACTCATATATCGAAATACTTTATTGCATCTCGGAGAAGAAAAGAACTTTCCCCTTTATATCAGAATTGATAAGGACGTTTCACGTTAAAGAATAATATTGAAAGTAAGAATTCGAAGTGGAGAGTGTTTTCTACATGAATGAACAGAAAAAAAAAATCTGTGGAAATCGAATTAAGAAGAGTAAAGGAAATGGCTACAATGAGATGATCGCAACACAAACACTATATTTGTGTCTTCTTAGTAAGAAACTAAGAACCGGACCACATCGTCCAAGCTCGAACCAATATTGTTCAAGCTCAAAGTCAACAAAACCATTTAGAAAAGGTAAATGTGCTTCGCTAAGCCTACCATTCATCCGTGACTAAATTACACCTTCTCGAGAAACCAGAACGAACACTTTCAGATTCTGTCGTATTTATGAGCCGTGCAGCTCTTTGTGGAGTGGCCAAAACTGGTCATATAAACACGACTTTGATAGTAACTGCCGAGACTGCCAAAATGTTATATATGTGCGCACGCACACACACACAGTATTGGAATATAAATTCGGCTTACAAGAAATTATTTCGCAGGAAAGTTTAAAGTTAGAATAAAGTTGAAAATAAAGAGAAAAACAATCTTTTTTAAAATGTAAACTAAGAAAATATATGTATTCATTAAATGACAGATTTCGCTATGACACTGTTCATAAATACAGTTTGTGATTTTCGTCATTTAAAAATAAATATTGTCATTGTGGCCAATTTTATTATTTCATATGGAGTGCTCAGAAGCCAATTTTCTGAAAATGATTTTCTTATTGCAAGTGCCTCTTCATTGTTAAAACTTTCAGTTACCAAAGCATTCAAGTCGCTATTTTTATATTGCAACAGCAGATAGCGTCACTTATACTGACCACGGAATAAAAAGATCCTTCAAAACAGCAGTTCCCAACCGGTGTTTCGCGGAGCCCTTGGGGTTCCTTGTGTCCTTCCAGGAGCTCCGTGGCCACCCGAGGAAAATTAAATAAATCAGTAAATATGATAGATAAATAAATAAAAAAAAAGATAGAAATTAGATATTATATACATACGTAAAAGGGTCTCCGCGAGTCAAAAAAAGGTTGAGAACCGCTGCTTTTTAAAAAAATATTTATATCTCATTTTTGATGTTTATTGACTTACACTGACTGGCTTCTGAGCCCTCCATATATTAGTATCATATTTATATTACTACAAATTGTTTATGGAATTAAAGTTTAATTTGAAATATTTCCTTATCGGGGGGGGGGGAGGGGAGGTAACAAACATTTTTTGGTATTTAATATGTATAAGTTATTTATTACCTCAGAAATTTGCGTGCTTCACAATAGATTTCAGAATAATTATAAAAGAAATGAATTATCCTATTCAAATTTTGACAAGATGTTCTAATTGAACGTGAATAAAAAATTAAAAAATGGCGCTGAAGAGTGGAAGTGTGCTAGCACAATCGTTATTACTTGTTAAATTAATACGAAAATATCTATAGGAAATGTAAAAACAAAAAATTATTTACGATAAATGCTTTTCTAAGCATTTTATCCTACTCACTGTTGTTATGTAAATGAAATAAAATTGACCTACAAGTATTTTTAACAGTTTGAGACATCAAAAGCACGTGATATGCCATGGATATATTTACAGTTACGTGAGCAGAAATAAAAAAATAGTTTATATTCACAGCTTGAAGTTTAGGAACATTAGAGGTGACTCAATGACTCGGTTTCCTGACTGGTTAGTGACTTCGATTCTTCTAGAGTTCACAATTATGTCTATTAAGTTAGTCTATTGTGTGGAGATAAATCGTTCTATTATGCATGTTTCATTTTGAACACTAATGTAGTGGAGATAGGGACTCTTTCGCGTCGTGTCAGTAGCTTCTTTGACTATCAAGTGTCAACACTTACTCGACTAGAAACCCATATGCAGCATTTTCTTGTGGGTGGGGGGACAAGGGTTACTATTCATGGTTAATGCTTGTCAACAGTGGTTAATGAAGCTTATTTGCAGGATATGTATTGTATATGTGATGGTGAAATGAGATAAATACCGGTTATTATGCATAATCCCCAATTGTTTAGGTAAGTTTGATGAACTTACCACTTTTTCCGGTGATCAAACAAAAAAACCCAAGAGTATTTGGTAAAGTTGATAAGTAATTGAAACTTATCACATTTACTAGTGATTATTCATAATACTCTAGTGCAATTGGTAAATTTGGTAAATATGAAAAAAAATCCCCAAATGAATCAAACATGTTTGATAAATATGGTCGGATCCCGATACAACGAACACCCATTTAATGAATTTCACGACTTAACGATTGAAATCGTGATCTCATGATTGAAAATTCATTAAATCGGAAAAATTGTTAAACGGAAGTTCGTTATATCGAAGTACAACCATTAAATTTGTTGAATGGGTATCTGGGTATGATCGTAAAATTTGCTAAATGAAAGTTCATCGTATCATGATAAAATCATAAAATTTTTGTTAAATATGAGTCCATTATATCGATTATATCGGTCCGATTTCAGTATTCGTCAAATAGGGGTTAATTATAGTATTTATTTCGGGAATATTCGGAAAAACTCGTTAAATATTAGAGTTCATTATATCCGGTTCAACTCTGGCTCACAAGTACGGTCAAAATACGGTCTAAATAATAAATCTTACCACGGCAATGGGACCGATTTATCATATTTACGAATACGAAATGGCGATTATCATATATATAAATGTGAAAGTATGTATGTATGTTTGCTTGTTCTTCATACAAATCAACAATTTTAGACCGATCGTCGCCAAATTTTGCATATATACCAAACAAGACCGGGATTGAACCATAGGCTACTTTAAAAGTTCATCAGAGCTGGGAAAATGCCCGAAATGGGCGAAAAACCGTCGGGCAACAATGGTTCCTGGGCCCAACAGTCACTTTCAGAATGTTTACTTTGGTTACCGTAGTTCCCTAACAATGTGAGACATGCACATGCCTTTACAATTGTTTGCTTCTTCTTTAATGCTGCCAGTATTATGCATAACAGTTTATTCCTTTATAATGGTTTGCCACAATTTCAATGAATCCCAGCAATTGAAGAAAACCCGGGAAGCGCCGGGTATTTTTGCCTGTCTTATATATAAATGGGAAAGTATATGTAAATAGAGTGTATATGTATAATAGAGTGTATATGTAAATAGAGTGTATATGTATAATAGAGTGTATATGTAAATAGAGTGTATATGTAAATAGAGTGTATATGTATAATAGAGTGTATATGTAAATAGAGTGTATGTGTATAAGTAAATAGAGTGTATATGTAAATAGAGTGTATATGTAAATAGAGTGTATATGTATAATAGAGTGTATATGTAAATAGAGTGTATGTGTATAAGTAAATAGAGTGTATGTGTATAAGTAAATAGAGTGTATGTGTATAAGTAAATAGAGTGTATGTGTATAAGTAAATAGAGTGTATGTGTATAAGTAAATAGAGTGTATGTGTATAAGTAAATAGAGTGTATGTGTATAAGTAAATAGAGTGTATGTGTATAAGTAAATAGAGTGTATGTGTATAAGTAAATAGAGTGTATATGTAAATAGAGTGTATATGTAAATAGAGTGTATATGTATAATAGAGTGTATATGTAAATAGAGTGTATATGTATAAGTAAATAGAGTGTATGTGTATAAGTAAATAGAGTGTATGTGTATAAGTAAATAGAGTGTATATGTATAATAGAGTGTATGTGTATAAGTAAATAGAGTGTATGTGTATAAGTAAATAGAGTGTATGTGTATAAGTAAATAGAGTGTATGTGTATAAGTAAATAGAGTGTATGTGTATAAGTAAATAGAGTGTATGTGTATAAGTAAATAGAGTGTATGTGTATAAGTAAATAGAGTGTATGTGTATAAGTAAATAGAGTGTATGTGTATAAGTAAATAGAGTGTATGTGTATAAGTAAATAGAGTGTATGTGTATAAGTAAATAGAGTGTATGTGTATAAGTAAATAGAATGTATGTTCTTTATACAAATCCACACCGTTGATCGTATCACTCCAAATTTTTTTTAGGATTCTTCGCTATAATGTGTGAAAGAAGCCGTAAGCATATTCCCGCCAAAAAGTATTTTTATCAAATTTTTTTTGTTGCACAAATTTCTCGAAAGAAAACTTTTTCACCATTTTTCTATGTTTTCAATCAGATGCATCAACTTTTTCCCAAATTTTTTCTACACAAAACGTAAGCATTTGAATGTGTTTTCCACTGCAATTCGAATTTTAAAAATCGGTTAAAACAAATAACGGTTAAGTTTAAATACGTTTAGTTCCACACTAAATCTTAATTGACGAGTACAAATTTTGCTTTGATCTATGTATTTTTTTTCGGTGTGTGTACAAGTGTTGCTGCGATCAGTGTATTTTTTTTTAAAACAAGTGATCCATTGATCATTGTATTCTTATGGTTACAAAATAATCAATATATATAAAAACAAATCAATTTTTTAATTTTCAAATTATTAAATCTTGTTGTCATTTTAACATTACTGAATCACTTTCTTTCAGATGAGCCTAGAAAATAGCAGCTAATTGAACTATACATATATAAATTTTTTACGGCGCGGGCAACGTCGCCGGGTATCAGCTAGTGTATAATAACCGGCAAATGTGATAAATTTAGTGTGTTTTACAACGACGTTTGGATATTATGCATATAATCATCGGTAAAAGTGATATTTTTTCTGCATTTATCAAATTTACCATCTTGGGTATTATACGTAAACGCGGGTAAATGTGACAATTTTCCGTGCATTTATCAAATTTACCAACAACGCTTGAGTGTTATACATAATCACCTGTAAAAGTGATAAATTTAGGAAAATTTATCAGACGTACCAAAATGGTCGGTGATTATTCATAATATAATCGGATTTAACAAATTTACCGTAACCGTACATAAGTTTACACAAGAATAAGTAATTCATTAAGGCCCTGAGCGAAGAAGCTCGCATTCGAATTTCGTTTTCGGTTCCATAAATCAACGTCGAGTAAATCAGTACAGACATGAGACTATTGAGCAACAAACTCCCATAATAAGAAAATCAGAACTCGAGAGTTGAATCTGAGAAACAGCACAAAGACAAAAGCGCATGGAATAAGAAAGTGATGATGATAAATAAATTCTCTCTTTATCCGTTCCACTAGATCGATTTTTCTCTCTTGAAACACTCCAAGCATGATCATGGTGGAAGTGGAAATATTAACCTAAAGATAATAAGGCACCTTTCCTTGATTCTGCACCAATGAGCAAGAAACCTACATTTTAGGTAGCCGACTGAAAAGTTTCCACTTTCAAGCGGTTAACTAAAGTACTTTGCGTGACAGAGTCATTCAGCGACGTTTAGTAAGAGTACGCGTCCTCGGTTCTTTGAGCACCCTCTCATGAAAGCAGATAGGCGTCGAGCTCTCATGTATGTGTGTGTATGGCATTCGTTATGACAGGTTTAAGGTCTTTGAAAATGTGAGAACGTTTCTTTCTCTCACGGGATAAATTTGATTTTATTTCTTTAGGTTTGAGATTTTTTTTTTTGGATATTGTGTTCAGTTGGACATAATGTGATAAACTCTGGGAGAATGTACAATACACTGTCTAGTAAAAGAATAAAGAACAAAATTGTCATGTTCGAAATAATCTCGTTCTGCTATTTTTACAACACATACTCGCTGTATTGGAAATACGTACGTTTTGCATATTAAAGTGCACTTTCGTTCAACCGCGGATTCTGTAATATAAATTTGTTTCACGAAAGTCTGTATAAAATATAGATTTCAGGTCTTTTATGGTTCGGTATATATTTGAATATATCGTGAAGAAACCCATCACACGAATTTTTTTTCTACAAGTGGTTTATTATGTTTTAGAAAATACATCTCTCTCTCTCTCTTTCATTCAGTTTAATATACGGCTGTTTTTTAAATATAGTTTTATTTCAGTACAAAATACAGCTATATAGGGCCATACTTTCTATCTAGAAAGATTTAATTCATTGATGGCGGCATTTTTGAGAGCTGCTGAAACTTCACATGCTCGGAGATTTATAAAATTGTGATAAATTGAGGGAACTGGAAATAAAATTAAAAATAACAACTATCGGACTTTGCTGATCAAGATTTCATGTTTTTTAGTTAAAAATGTTCGTAGATATTTCATGCGTCAACATGCGCATGTATATTCAAAATATCGTGAACGTTTCGGTACCCGTTCTAAGCGAATAGGCTATTATCCACTTTCCTTTGAGAGAGGTTCTTTTTACGCCAAAATAGTAATTATTACATGCACTAGTCACTTGTATTTCATTAATCACTAATTTTTTAAATACAAATTATCTAATGGCTAATTAAAATAAATAAAAATTATTGAGATCTACGAATTTATTGTTCAAAAATGAATAATTAGCCATATTATACATCTACTTATAGAAATAAATATCTACTTGACAGGGCCGCCACTAGAGGAGGACAATTAACTGAATGACTGTTAATACATTTGAAAAAAAATACTAACACCACCAATTTACATCAATATTTGTGAAAAATAAAATTGAAATGCATTTTTATGGGGGGGGGGGCGACCACAGACGGCTAATTTAAACAAATAAAGAAAATATCGCATGTTAATATTTATAGAATCAGTTTGAAATCTTTTATGTTTAAAAACAACGAAATGGATGGCCATGATGTATTTTTGATCTCAGACAAAAGTGCATAATGTATAAAAGCAATTCTCGGTCGCATTGGCAAGAGAGGGAGAGAGAGAGCGAGTGCAATATGAATCAAACGACTGTCCAGAGCTTGACATTCAGCCCTAGAGTGAAAAACCTAATGCTTTATCCGTATGACAACCAGGAGGTTAATTTTTGAACTTCCTGCATTTGTCACTCGCTATTTTGATAAGCTATTTATGCGCATATCTTTTGTATATATTCTTTTATTGTGGTTTGTGATGACTGAAGTAAGAGAAGATCATTCATCGCAGGTGTCCGCTGAATGAATTTGAGTGAGCAAGTAATCTTTCCGAAACTTTCTTAAGAAAACGCCAAGCGCTTCTAATATTTGCTAAATAGCCCCGGGATTGTAACCGAATCGGTCACGCGAGATGGCAGAAGGAATTTTTTCTTATTCCCTCGCACGTGTTTTGCCATTTCGTCATTAAATGACTGATGAAGGCGATTGCCAGCGGTAGGTAGGCAAGCAACCATTCGATTGATGCTCGGGTAGTAACTAGAACACGTAAATGCTTCTCTCAATTTAGCTAGAAAAGCCAACATAAACGTTTCCATTAGCGTTTCTTTTCGCATTATCGCCAGCCTTTCGAACCCGAAGGGGTTTCTGATAACTAGTTAAAAGAATCCATGCCATGAATGCATCCTCTTGATAACACGATGCAAATGATGTGATGAAAATATAAGGGCATAGATTATATTTATTTATTTGCGTTTGGAAATAAATATATGACAATTAAACGATGAGTGCATCGGAAGACATCCGTAACATTTGTTTAACATGTTACAAGTGTATAGTAGCCTACGGTAGAGCCTCGAAAATCCAAGCCCCGAAATTTCGAGTTTCCGGACAATCCGAGGCACTGAAAATTTCCGAATTTTTTTCTTGAAAAAAAAACCTCCTCTTTCTTTCTCTTTTTTTTCCCTCCAAGAACCCAAATTCTTTTTTCTTTGTCCAAGAATACTACGTAGTACGTACGTATTGTAGAGTAATTTTCAGTTTGAAAGGGAATAATCAGCCCCAGCCCTATAATAGGTAACCGGTGAAATAAAATATGAGACTCCCTTGAAACCATTTTAACTTTCGGGGGGCCGTTGAGAAAGAGAAGCAAGTTTGATCGTTTTCTTCGTGATGGAATAGACAATGACATTGCCTCCTAATTGCTTACGTAAAATCATTGGAAAAAGCAGTTGAAAGCTATCAGTGCCTCAGCGTCGTTCATTATCAATCAATCCCATCTCTAACTCTTCTCAATCACTCTCTCATCTTCGCACCCTTTTCACATCCTTTGAAAAACATTGTATCTCACGCCATGCCTCTACCGATCGCACCATCGTAGCAGTGAAATACATTCTATGGCGTCTATATGTTATTCTAAAAATACATCATGTTAGTACTGCTTTTTTGTCTTCTTTTTAAAAGTAAAACCAACATTTAAGGCATTTTTTTTATTGTTTTTTTGGATAATTTGAGTTTTTTCGATAATCCGAGCTGGCTGCGGTCCCAACCACCTCGGATTATCGAGACTCTACTGTATTCATAACAGCAGTCAATCGTTCATCACTATGATTAATCAATGAGCTTTTTAGAGACAATATCGATGGGTTACTGAATGAAGAATGTTCATGAACGTGATACCATTGACAAGTATGTAATGTTTTTAAATACCGTATGACATTTTTTTTGCGTATAGTATTTGCGTCAAAAAAATAACAATAGGTTTCATGGATCAATGAAGGCCCCTCAAATTACGTTGAGTTATTTGTACTCCATCGGCTTATCTGAATAAAATAGAAGTGATAAAATCTTTAGCTGCAATTTTTTTGTCTTCCGCTCTCGGAGAAAAGATTCTGATTCAAATCACGCACATTTAATGGATCTGTTTTCGAAAGATTTCTTATTTTTTTACTTCTATTTTTTGTAGTCATTAAGGATTTAGCTATCCTTCGACTCGTCTTGATGTTATGATCAATGAACTCCTGAAAAGATTATACGTACAAAATGTAAGATAAAATGTTATGAATTCTCTTTTTGAGTTAACGTTTATCGATAACTTTTCATATCGATCATTAAATATTTCTCGCCAGATTATTATTATTATGTACTAATTTACCAGCTCAATAATTGTAATCGAGAGAAAAAAAAACCAGATAAATATCGTACCGTACAGATGAAATTTTGTGGGATTATTCCCACAAAAATTTCAGATAAACCCTAAATATTTTGGAATGAAATTGAATAAAGCATTTTTATAAAGCAGAAATTGCTTTATAGTTCATCTTGAGAAAATTAGTTCGTATCAACATAAAAACTGGGGAAATTCTTATAATTTTGAATTTTTTTTCTCTAAGAAACTGAATATTCTAAATATATTGCACAGCATACAGCATCTTTGAAATATGAATTTACTTACATTTCTAAAAATTGTGTTACTCATCTCGTGAATATGAATGACCATGGCCCTTCTACAAGGGTGGGGCTGACAGGGCTCCAGCCCGAGGAAATTCAAGATCTCTTAGTGACAGAGGTCTGAGACAAATTCTATAATTTTTTTGCTTTTTTTAACACCACGAATTCACTATAGAGGGGCCCGTCGAAGATCTACGCTTAAGGACCAGGCTCCAAGATGTGTGGCCATGAGATTCACGCATGTGAATGTAATACAAAAACTCATTAAATATACAAATGAGTGCAGTGCAGTCTAAGCTGATTTTTGATTACACGATACATATTTTCACAATTTTGTCTTTATCGTGTGGAACCTAAAACGATTGTCGATCGTGATGAAAAAATATTTTTCTTTCAAAAAATTTCTTTTTACTGTATAAGCCTCATGGGTAAAAAATTCATCAGCCTATACGGGTACCTCGGCATCTATTAAGCTGTCAGACCTCCAAAAAACAGCTTGATTCAGGAAGTGCTCCGAAAAAAAAAGGAGAGAGCCGTATTAATATTATTCATTTAAGGTTCTCATATATTTTATTGCCTCATTGGTTACCATTAGTGCCGTTCGAAGAAAATGCGTTACGATGTGCTTCAAACTTATGAAACATCACGATGAAGGCACGCGCTCTCTTTTTAACTGTCTACTTTCCTACAATTATTGCCTCAATATAAATCCTTTTTTGTCTTTTTCTCATGTGTGATGTTCGTTAAGAATCCATTTAGGATTATTTTTTTTTTACATCAGGTTATAAAAAGTTACCCCATGAAGCAATTAATACGTTTTTTTTGGCATTCAATATTCGCAAGAATGATTTAGCGGTTTCTCCACTGACAAAGAAGCAGGTTGCGGTCTTTAGTGAAGAAAAAAAAATGCAAACTCATTTTTTTTTCTCTTCGTTTTATTACATCGCTTCTTTCGTACCTCATAATAGTATAACCAGTTTTTCCCAATGGGCCTGCCTGTAATACAGACGGGGAAGAAAATTAATCTCATTTAAGTTTATTGTGGAATGGTGGATACGTTTATATCGAAGAGAGATAAGTACAAACTATTTTTTTTAATCTATAAAAAAACTTGTACGAAAAATATTAATAAGTGTGAATGGAATAAGTTTTCATTTTTTATTCCGGTAAATTGATTTCAAATTCTAATTCCAATCTTCAAAATTTAACATTATTTTAAAGATATCAGTTTTTAAACTATTGTTATTGAAAAGAATAAAATATTACCTTGTTTTTGATAAAAAGTGAGTGTTATATGAGACTTTTACTGTGCGATACCTTGACGCGAATTATCTTTTTTAGGGTTTTATTTCACTGTTACACTTAGGCATATCACATATACATGTATTTAGAACTGGCTGTAATATTCCTGTGTGTGTGTGTGTTCAGGTTTTCTCTATATACTGGGAGTTTTGAAAAAGTGACAAAACCATTGTAATGAAGTAAGCACGTCTGAAAAGCATTGTTTGGGAACCACGGTTACCAAAGTAAACATACCAAAAGTCATTGTTGAAGCCCAAGAACTTCTGTTGCCCGACAGTTTTTTTGCCCAGCTCTGGTGAACTTTTAAAGCAGCCTATTGTTCAAGTCAGCCGGGTCCTGTTAATGAGACTTTCTTACTTTCTAATACACATAGGTATGTGCGTATCCTTTTAAATGTATAGGGAGCTTGCGTACACCTAAAAATGAGCAGAGGGTTGTTTGCCTCTTACTAATATAAATACAAATACAACGCCACAGCAGGCAAATTGCCCAACGAGGTGGCTGACTTAAGAACATCAAGGATCCCCGAACCATTTTTTGGAGGCCCTACCTACTAGTGCTACACCACACGTGCACCCCCCCCCTCGCGAACCCCCAACGAATCGGTACATGCGGGAATGTGCGTGTACGTGTAGTGAAACCTGACGTGAAGTTTTTTGTTTCTCTGTAATGCTTGTTATGTGTAGTGCTCCCATCTGCCACCAGTTTTTCTAACTATGAGTGAAGTGTTATGATTGAATGATTTATCGTTGTAGGACTGTTGCTCTCTGTGGCGAGACTTTTTAACGGGGAGATCGGCTCGCATTTGCGCCTTGAAGTTGGGAACCACAGAAAACCAACTTCAGCCGACCACCACTGTGGGGTTCGAACCCGGATCCTCGCATCGCGAGTCCGTCACTATAACCACCTCTTGTAAAGCTTAGGAGGATTGTGTATCCCTAGAAACACGTCGGAGGATTGCTTAACCCAAAACATGAATACGAGACTTGCGTACCATTAGAAATGCGTAGCGGTGGGAGAGGGAGGAAGGGGGCGTACCCCTTGAGATACTTAAAGTAGAGTAGTAGTCACTTGTAGTGAGCACTACAGGGAATACGTAGCGGGCTTGCATACCCCTTCCTTTAATTTGCCATAATTAGTATTTTGTCCATTTCTATGACTGTATTACTATTCATTATTCATGTCATTTTACATTTCCATACCTACTATTGAGCTATACACGATATTATATAGATAAGGGGCCCTCTGAATCCTAAGGCATATTGGTGGGATCAGAGACGTACACAGAGGAGGGGCATAGCGGGACTAGTGCCCCCCCCTCCCCCACGATTAAAAATTTATTTTTTTAATGCCAAAAAATATTTTTTTAATTGAAATTTCGGAAGAAAATACCTTTTTATGTTATTATAATAAATTTCTGTTAATTTCAATCTTCATCAATAGTGGGGGAATGTTACTTCAAGTGCCCACAAACTATCGAAAGGTTTTTCTCGTTTTTGGCTCACCGAGTAAGATGCCATTAAGAATATTTCATATTTTCATAAAGGGTGGTTGATGACGTAAGCATTATCCAACCCCCCCTCCCCCCTTGTCATCAAAAGTCAGCAAATCGGAAACCCCCTCCCCCCATCGATGACGACGTAATACTTGAACGGCTCCTAAATGAGTCAATATATATATCGGCCCTCTCTGATGAATGGGATTTAAACGTTTTACGTGCACGCTTATCTCATCTACATTCTGAAATCCATTTTCAGAATGTTATCACTAATAATTATGTTATCACTAATAATTATGTTATCTTTTCAATTTACAAGCTCGTTTTCCGATTTTACATCATTAGAATCAAACTTCCAGCCGAATTTCACTGGCTTGCGATATTTTGAACTAAGTTTTCAAAATCGCGTTATAGCGAAAACGCGTAAAGTTAGGGATACCTGTATTACTGTAGTCATATTGCTCATAATGTCGCAGCAAATGAATCTCAGATGATACACGCTCTGAAAGCAAGACGACAAGCGACTTGTAATTACGAAAATTGAAAAACTCTTTAGGGAAAGAACAGGCGCCGGAATGAGGATGATATGTGTTCTTCTCTCTTCAAAAAAAAGAGACATGTTTTTAAACTCTAGGTCAAGAACGGGATGGCAACAAGAAGCAGCGGGAATGTGGCATGCGGAAACAGTATGCGCTAACAGCCACATAACTGGAAAGAGCAATTATTTTGCTGCAAGGTTTAACGTCAAAATAATAATAATAATAAACATTTCGACGACAAGGTCTCGGGTCATGCCCTCTCTGAGTAACACTATCCGCGTATATATTCTGGTCCACACTCAGATGATCAGAAATCCTTATAAAAAGAAACTAAGTAATGTTGTCATTTTTGAGCGATTCAAACTGATTGTGCAGGTAATCATGTGTTAGGAAAATTTCAAAACGAAAATACTACTTCGAAATAATTAGGATCAAAAGCACTTATTTTTTTTCAAATGTATAATGATGGAAACACGAACAGGCGTGGCAGTTCGATAGTAGATGTTAATAATAGAGTGATGAATGTGAAGGTCAGTTGGAAAAAAAAGTGATTTTTTTAACGAATTGTAATTTTGATAACAGGCCTGAAATAGCTTTATCTCTTGCCATGTATTCGCGTGGAAAAATATGATGCACTTTACACCTACATGTGAACTAAATAGATTTTTTTTCATACATTTGACATTATATCAATGTCCGTAGAGTCATCTACTAACTTAGATATTGTGATGAGGTGTTGAAATACCATAAAAAGAAAGGCTAATACAGTAAAACCTGTCTTTCACGGAACCTGTCTTCAACGGAAAAAAATATCAGTCCCGTGATTTCAGTGCCAACATACACATTGAACCCTCTTTACGGAAAATTTCACACAAAAACTTCGAGTGTTTCGCAACCAATAGACCAAAGGATCATACAAAATGTTAAAGTACCCTACCGAAATTTTTTATGCAATCTCTGCTTGTCAATGTGAGTTCTACATCATCCACCTTTAGATAAGAGAAACCCGCTTCTGTACTTGATGCTGTGGTTTTGTTAAGTCATATGCAGGTTGCTTTCTGAAACTGTAACAAAATTTTTTGGAAAAGCAGGCCTACCGAAGTGTAAGGGTTGAATTTCCAAATGGTAATGCAAGCTGTGTGCATTCCGTGATCGCAGTGCTGAGCAGGGCCGCAATTACAGGGAGGTGAAGGGAACAACTGCGCAAGCAGCAAAATTTAGGGGATGGCAAATTTTAGGTGGGAGCAAAAACACCGTTTATAGTGTTTGCATCTTGTGAGGAAAAAGGCAACCTGATTTTGCCGCTCCTAACACTAAAATTTGGCGATTATATAACGTCGAATTTTATAGTGTTGGGAGTGGCAAAACCAGGTTGCCATTTTCCTCACAAAATTCCTAGTTACGACCCTCCCTGTTGCTGATGGTTACATAAACATAGACGACAATATACAAACTGAACCTGACACGACAGATAATGACACTATCATTGTAAATTTTAGAGAAAGTAAAAAAAGAATGTAAATGTCGTTATTTTTAGAATAACAACAGTATAGGTCGGAGTTTTATACAAATGCTGTAAAAACCTAAATACATATTTAGTAATTATAGAGTAATTACTTATATCTTTTTTTATTTACTTTATCTCCCCAATGAATTTATTTTTATTTTATTTCAGTTAACACACGAGATGAGAGTGTTACATAATTTTGTACACTATGTCAATTGAACCTTTATTAAGCGGAAACTTGTGTTCGACGGGAAAAAATCTTGGTCCCTTGCAATTCCGTTGAAGACAGGTTTTACTGTATTTTTTTACACTTTTAAATCTGATAATTCTCATATTTTAGTACTTCATTCGTTTTTTCCCTTGAAAGAGTGGGGAAAAGAAGTTATACTGGATTTTTTTTCATGCGAATTCTGAACTAAAAGACTTTCATGAGATGTGCGTGATTTGGTGATCAAAAATCGGTCTCACGTGAAATGTTACTTGGATGTATAATGATCGAAATTTCATTTAAACACTTCAAGTTGACATTTTATTGTATCTTAGTTGAGTTTATATAGAGGAAGCCATGTTTTTTTTTACAATTTCGGAGTGGTGAGCGCTGCAGCATTTGGTTTCTGAACCACAAACTTGATAACTTGAAAGTTAGTTTTCATTTTCCTCTAATTGCGGTAGCGGTAGAATTATTGACGCATCGTTGGATGAGTTGATGTAATTTTTATGCAACAGGAATCACCCATAACCTAAACCGATTTAAGCTGTACGTAGTAATGTATCGTGTTTTTGATATGCAGAACGAGAACAGTTCCGATACCTTTTAAAGTTCCAGAGTTAAAAATAGTATGCATGAAGTTGTACTCTATCAGTGAAGCATACTGTTATGTTCGCTTATGTTCTAACTTGTAGGTTCTAAAGATTTTACTAGGAAGGTCGACGTACCTTTGTTTTGCAAATGTGCACAACGGATTTTTCACTGTTGTTTTGAAAGAATTAAACTATCCATCTGGATTAATTTTATCAACAAAAAATTTTATATTACCCTAAGGTTTTAACTCCTTTTTTGGATATAGAAACCACATTTTATATAAGGGGACGAAAATTTTCCAAAACATACGTTTTTGAACTTTTAAATTTTTAAATGCTTTATAAAAGTTTCTGTATCTAACTGTGTTTAAATTTTTGTTCTAGTTGCATCAAAAGTATTTTTATTGAATTTCCATATAATGTGCTTGCAGGCATTATTTAAGCTAAGGTTCTCCATTAAAATGTTTTTTCTCAAAACCATGTTTTTTGTGAGATGAGGAACATTTTTTCAAACCCTACTTGTTCAAATATCTTGAAAGCTTGTACGTCTCTTGAAGATGTAGTGTTACATGCTTTAACGACAGGATTTCCGTATTAAATTATTTCAAGCAAAATTTTGTTTTGTAAAATATAAGTAAAGTTTGGTGATTTTTGAAAAAGTTCCATGTTTATGGTAAAGTTACTATTCGAGAAAAAAATCAGTAAAGTCCTAAGAGCTCTCGTTAAAGTGCATAAAAGTATCCACAAAATTTAATAATAAAAAATTAAGTGCTTGAAATGAATAAAAAATTTCTAAATATTTCTTATATAGAAACAGCTGATTTTCCCCCCATAGTAAAGCATGGAAAGTCAGGATGATGCACAGGGTTCCATAATAACATTCATCCGAATTTATGTTTTGGACACTGAATATGTGCTTAGATAGTTTTCTTTCTTATAAGAAAACATTCAACGTTTTCGAAACGTAAAATATTTTTTGAAACTAGCAATGTTTTTTAAACAAGTTATTTATTGAAAAACTGGTACCATTCATCATACTCTCATTTCTATTTAGCAAAATACCATATTTCCTGAGTATAATCCGCGAGTTATGCGTTAAAAACATCTGAGTGTGAATTATATGATGTCGATTTATCATATCAACAGACTTTTTTCTGAGAGGTTAAAATAGAAATGAATATTTTCAAAACTAATTTATAAAAAATAAATTTTTAAAGATTTATAGATGGCGTATAGATGCGAGTAGAAAAATTTGATACTTTTCTACAAAAACGTGAGAAACAACTATTTCCATTCTCTAAAATTTCATTATTGATGAATGGAATTTTCACATGTGGATTATATGCCACTCTGCGGACTATACAGTGATATTTTTCTCAAAGTAGTAAAATTTTCATCTGCGGATTATACATAAGAAAATACGGTAATTAAATCGAACAAGCAAACAAACGCGTCTTAAAGTCTGTTTTCAATTCCACGTGAGTTTGTGACTTAACCTACATCGAATTTGAGGAATCACGTGATCAAACAAATGTTATCAAAATTATCAGTAGTCGAAATAATATTAATGTGAGAGAAGGTAATATAAATTTTACTTCACGCGTTTCAGAACTTTTTCCTTTTTCGTTTAATAACTGTTTTCAAACCGATTAGCCAAAACAAAAGTGTGTGTTCAATAATAGACAAATAGGTATGATTGGATCATAAATGTTCCAATTGACGAATGTTCGCTTTTATTTTTTCGGTCTAGGTCTCTGACCAGGTCATTCGCCTAAAAAATAAAAAAAAAAGACAAATGCTTCTAAAGAAGCAAATAGCCAGCTGCCAATTAAAAACCTTTAGCATTAGCACACCCAGCTCCGAACTATAAGAACGCTTCAGTTCACGTCGCACATATCTGAGTACACAGACCAACTCATCCATGACAAATCACGAAATAATAATAATAATAAATAAGCGAAATAAATGGGGAGGAGAATCTATAAGGTTGCCTTGTCTGAGTATAAGGAGAGAGTGAAAACTCTTGAGAAAAAAGAAGGACGATGAAAAGAAGATTCACCATATTTCAACGGAGGCAACGAGCATCTTCTCAACGGGAGCTCTTGAGTAGTCGACTTTTTGAAGGTAAATGAAAATGCAAGAGGTCAGGTGAGGTCCTCTCATCTTTACCTTACCTGAATTATAGCGCTACCTCTCAACGAAAATTTGCACGTCTCAGCTATTGCCTGGCTGGATCTTCAAGGAAAAAAAAAATCGTACAAAAATAAAGAACGCGAATGTGTTAAACGGAGTGGTTCTTGAAAGAAGTATTATATATAGATCACGTTTTTTTCTATTTAGTCGTTTCCAAATACTAGGAAGTTTTTCTAACAACGTTTTTTTTTTTATTGAGAAATGGAATTTTCTGGATGTTATGACGAAACGAACCTATGGAAAGATAAGTGACTTGTTTCCTCCGGGAATCGAACCCGGGTCCCCTTGCATATCGGGAGACTCACTTTTAATTTAGACAGACACACACATTTCATTATAACATGCGTTATTGGCCTGAAGCGCCGAGTGGAGACATTGTAGATTCTCCCTTAACCTATTTTTGACCGTTCCTCCAATTTATGACCAAATAGCACAATGTAATAACTGGTTACTTAAATAACATATTTGAGAAAGATATAGATGGCTTTTTTCTCAGCCAGAGATATCAAGGAAACAGTTATTTTCCGGATATTATGCTGAGGTGAGCTCGGAAAGAAAAGTCATCACGTCGGGACTCGAACCCAGGCCCTCTTGCACACCGCATGCTTGCCCGGGCCTGGGTTCGAGTCCCGGCGGAGACGTGATGACTTTTCTTTCCGAGCTCACCTCAGCATAATATCCGGAAAATAACTGTTTCCTTGATATTTGAGAAAGTTTCAAAAAATTGTATATTAATTTAGCATGTCTTCGTAATTAATACAAATGTCCAATTTATTAACTTTTAAATGAATATAAATTCATTAACTTCGTTTAATTAAAATAACTGGTAATTATGGTTTTGGAAATCTCATGTATTACGTGATAAAATAAATTTAAGGAAAAAATATTTTTTCTATACAGTATTTAAAAATTTTAATTCTGTTCATGGTCATGAAAAAAAAATTCCAGATCGAAATTCAGGATGAAAAACTTCCTAAATTTTCATTTTCGAAAAGAAAAGAAAATTCTTTGTAAACAAATTTTTAAAAATACTATGCTACTCATTAGATCTTTTAATTTCCAATAATGTGATTTCATATAAAAATTTGTATGAAAATTAATTGAAAAAAAATCTTTAAACAAAGCATTGTGCACAGATGCAACGTCAGTCACACAAAAATGGGTTAACTGCAGTAATTTCCAAGCCTGGTGGCGATAGTATGTAGTTTTTCGATACGAAATGTACTGAGAAATAGGATTTTTTCCGGTATGCAAGGGTACCCGGGTTCGATTCCTGAAGGAGATAAGTTATTTTTCTTTCCAAAGATTTGCTTCGCCATAACATACAGAAAAAATTCTATTTCTCAGTACATTTCTGGCCGAACAAAACAACATCTCTAAGTTTTTTTGTTTGATTCATTTGCTGAGCGAATGTGTACGCTTTTTTTGGTACGGTAAGAATTTTAGTGATGCAGTCGACGCATGCTCTACGACTCCCATCCTTTCACGGACATAATATTGGGAGGTCGTTGTATCCAAAGTTTTTTTTTTTTTCAAAAAATTACCGCCTTAATGTGTCAGACTACCTTTCTTAGCACTTTTCTATGAAAACTGTGAAAAAAATGTGTCAGGTAGGAAAATGATAATAAAATTGTAATAACTGATTTGTATGCACACACTTATGTACCGAATTCTTCAATATCGAAGGTCAAGGTCAAACATACAGGACAGAGTTTGTTCATTTTTATGCAAAAAAGGTGTGATAGAGCGGAGTTCAGACGTTGTATTGAATTGAATAATCTTTACAGGTCATCATATTGGATCAAAAGAAACATGGATACCATGAATAAGGATGCTTGTGGGATTTATCTTACCGGTCGTTACAATAGAACAGTGGCTATAACGCACAGTCGTAACAACGAGCGTCGACTGTATAATGATAAAGGAAAACGGTTGAGTTAGTCTATGAATTTCCAAGTGATACTCGCATTAGCGCGTTCGCTTGGGAATTCATAGACCATCTATTATCATAGACCAACTTTAGCTATATGTGATGAATATAGGCAGATGCCATGCAAATAATTTTCATTTTGGATAAATGCTTAACTAATCCTTTAAGCGGCATATTGAGGAGACATCTCGCCACCTCAGAAGCCTTTTATTTTAGCATTGTTGGCTGTATTTAGGCTTGCCATTCGTCAATCGGTATAACGACACCCTTCGTCCCGTCTAAAACGGACGTTATATTGGGAGGGTCGTTATATCGAAAGTTAAACATATATGATAGTTGTTCTATGAAAATGGTCACTATAAAATGGTCGAGGATGGTCACTATAACGTGGAGTCGTTACAAAGAGCAAGCGTCGACTGTATATGTATAGTAAAGTTAATTTCTCACTGGAAAGGCTTTTTCCCAGGCTTTTCTAAACCCCTTACTCTGCCCTGTAGAAAATCGGAAGAAAGCCTAGTTCATTAAAATAGGTATGACATTTTGACGGAAGCTTAGTGATCTCCGCTGGGTCAGTTAAAGGGTTAATTAGTTTTAAATCTAAGGTAAGATTAAAAAAGTTAAAAACAGTCATCAACGCTATATTGAGAAAGTTTAGAACGGGACCTATGAAAAATTAGTGTAATCATTACACTTGCTGAGATACTGGCGCTAGATATGTAAAGCCTGTATAGTTTTTGTTTTGAAATTTATATGTACAATTTTTGAAAGTTGATAAAAAGTATTTGAAAATCTTAATGAATTTGGTTCGAGTGACTATTTACAGAGTTGGTACTGTAGCATGCTTAAATATTTTTTAAACAAATGAATGAAACATTCGTGCTTTTGAAATGGTTTTCAGTGTCAAAAGCTCATCATGTTACTATCGTTTCTTATGTGATATATTTTTTTAATTTGAAATTTTTTTTAACATTTTAAAAACTTTCATCAGGAAAAATGTTTCTCCCGGAACTTTTACACAACATTTTAAATGTTTGCAAAATCCATAACATTATGGTACTACAATTTGTCCCTTTAAAACAGTCATGCAATATTAATATGAATCGAAGTATAATTGTGCGCAACTTTTATGTTTTTGAAAGTGAAAATTTGTAAAGAAAATACTTAAAAAATATAGAAAAGAAACTGAGGCAGAATTTTTCGAGTCAATGGGCCGTTTTATGCTCAACACATTCTAAATTTCATAGCAAACAGCAAAGCTGTTATTACCTGCACGAAATTTTAATAATACCCATTTAAGTAGAAACAAATACCGCATAAAGTTTGATGGATACTGTCACATTTTATGCTACAGTAAACAATCTTTTGTTTTATTTTTTTTCAAGACGGGTTGTTTAGTTTCGTTGTGGAGAAACTAACAATAGATACCAGTTTTGGTAGTCACTCAATCACTCGAGCAAATCGGCCTGAGTTTACTGTCAATTATTGTCTTCCGCAAATACATTTTCCACAGGGTGTTTTCTTGCTGTAAATAGTACAAGTCACGCGACTAATATAGCCAACTCACAACCCCAGATGCCTCTTTCGGATTTTATTCAAAAGTAAGTTTTGATTAGCTTTCGCTTCCTTGATCAAACCGCTTTTTGGTACTTCTTAGCCTTGTAATTCTTACATAACTGGACACGCTTATTGCCCAATTTTCATTCAAATCTTTGTTTGAAAAAAAATTGCTTCTCTTTTATATGTCTAAAAGAGTTGCATGCATGGAAGCATCTGTGTTTGTTTTTATCAGTTATCTACTTACTTTTCATTGTTCAGCTTCGGGTATAGGTTTCATGAGTTGGATGAATATACATATATTTGTATAAGAGGCTGGGTGATTACTTCTAAAGGTTCTTGTGAAGAGTATTTGACATAAATTTAGAAGGGACTCGAGATCTAACCATATTAGAATACTGTAAATCTTATAAGCTCTTTTAAATGTTTAAAAAGTTTCGAAATTTTTACATGTCGAAGTTGAAAACAGAAATGCGCTACTTTGAAATTTGACGTAAAAATGTAGAAATTCGTTTCAGTCATCAATATGGAAAAGCACAAAATCATTATTACGCAATTTGAACTAACATAACCATAAACCAGTTATAACCAATTAGTCTATATATATCTATAAGCAACACTTATATTTTTCCACTGAACTTCAGGTAAAACTGTAAAGCAAACAATAGTTTTCAGAAAAGCCGATACATTACATCTTCAAAATATTTCTCAAAATTTTATGTAATTTATTCCCACCAATTTTGAACTTTATAATTTTATTAATGAGAAAAATTGCAAATGATATTTTCTTCAGAAAAATATTATACATGAATACTGATTTGATAAATTTCGGAGAAACACTGCTAAATGAATTACTACAACTTAAAATGATGTTTAGGACATGAAAATGAAAGTACACTTTCGTATCACATGTGAAATATGATCTGTTATATTGTTTATTTCGAGCAACTAACAACTATCGATTATATATATATACCTGATCAGCTGGAGGATAAACGAAGATGCAGAAATGAAAAGCCAATAATGGGTGGAAAAACTTTTTAAAAGTTTCATTGCGTGCATAACTGTGGATGGTAATAACTTTGAGCACTTGCGAAACTTAACGTGTACACGTACTGTCCTCGTGCAAAAAATCATCACTCAATATAAAGAGTTTTCCACCCATTATTGACTTGTATTTCATCTTCGTTTATCCTCCAACAGATCAGGTTGGGATTTCCGGTCATACATTCCTACGTGATTCTGTTTTGTTTTGTGTTTTCTATCTCTCCTAAAAGTTTGTACGTTGAGTTTTGAATCACCCTGTATATATATATGAGAAACAATGCATCAATGATGAATCTTTTTTAAAGTATCCGACGATGTTTAAAACTTCAATTTGGAAAAAATATCGATTTTTTTTTGAAAGCCCCATTCGGGTGCCCCATTCCTTGAGATTTTAAAACAGGCTTTGTTTTGTTTATATGACACTTAGAACAGAAGTTACGGCCACTTTAGTGTTGCGTTGTTACATTTTCAAGTTATCTGTGAATAAAAAAACTTAAAGGGGTTTTATGAAAAATGCTATTTTTTGACATTTTTGTGTCTTGATTTTAAAACATCATTTCTAAAAATCTATTGATTGTATCATTAAAAAATTTTAATATGATACTCTGTGCCATATATTGTTAAGGTTATGAACTACAAAATCTAAGGTCTATCATACATGCATTTGTGTAATTCCAGTGCTTTATATATGATATGTAAAATGACATTTTTTTCAAAACTATTCACGTACATCAACAGATTTTGGTGTATAACTTATGGGCACACCATACAATGCTTTATAACCTGCATTATCACTTTCTGAATGTACTGTGAAAATAACAAAAAACATTGCATTCATCGAATTTTTTGCAATCGTGTTTCAAGAATATTAGATGAATTTTACTTAAAATTTGACATAAAAATAATAACTTTTTCATTTAAAACGACATAGGTAGTCCAAAATTTATCACTGTTTTCACCATTTCGGGACACTTTTTATAAAAAAATGTTTAAAAAAACCACTTCAGTACCATTTTATAGAAAAGTGCTGAGAAAAGCAATCATATACCTTAAAATCAATAATTTGCTTCTATGAGGTTCTTTCGAACATCATTTAATTTAAGTGGAGTGAAGTGTGTCACGTGTATTTTTTGGTGAAATAAGTGTAAGAACGATGAGGCCCTACGCATTCCTCATCGCTAAATATCGCCACTCCCGCTGCCATTCATTGAAACTATTAGCCACTTTCGTAGTGAGGAAGGGTCAATGGCCAGATTTTAGCGAAAAATCCGACCTTTTCTTACCTTCTTTTTCTAGAGAATCATTGAAGTTATTTCATTGACGTCACGGAGTAGTGGTTTTTGGCCATTTTGAACTTCTCCGCGCATCGCTGAATAGCTGTCTTAATAGTTAAGAAATTGAAAGTTTTAAGATGAAACGCGGCACGCGTCGAGGATCCAAACTTCTTGCTGATTCATCCGTTTTCATGTTCATTAGATTTCTTCTTCCTCTATCTCATCCATCTTTCTTTTCTATTCGTCAAAGTTTCCTGGTTTCTAGCATTCCTTCATCAGCAACAACAATACGCTTTTCAAACGAAACAATGCAACCACGAAAAAGGATTTTTTTTGTGGCTTGCAGACCTAAAGCAAAAAGTGTGAAATTGAACGGAAATTGCCAAATTTTCTTCAAAAAAAAAAAATAAATAAATAAATAGATCGAACTGTGATTACATATTTCTCTTTCCAAACCAATATTGTTTCTTATTGACTTTTCCTGAAAGTGAACTGTTTTTTTTAGAACGCAATTGAAATTACAAATAAACGTCACATTAATTAATATGCCATTGAAAAGAAAATTTCTTATTAGAGAATTTTTCCTTCATATAAGCTGTTCCTAGATTTCCCATTTATTCGTATATAAAATGCAAATACTAATGTTAGATGTTCTTCCCATTTCAATTGCAAACAAGAATGTTTTCTAGTGAATTCATTCTTCACTTGAAAAATTATGAATAATGAAGATAAATTTATCGCGTATTCCGTAACGCCATCAATGTTTATGAATGCTGATTTTTATTTTATGAGGAAAATGATTTGTTTTACAATACAAATATTGCTATTATTTTACAAAAATTAATGGACGAGAACTTTCTTCCGATTTTTAGCTCGTGAAAAGTAAGGTAGATAAAAAAATGTGTCCCATTGAGCAATCAGCTTAGCAAAATATCTGGGTTTGTCACTAAAATAGAAGGCTTTTAAGAAGGCGAGATATCTCGTCAATGCCACTGATAGGGTAAGAAAAAGTTGACGACGCGTAGGAAGTACTTGTGTATTAACACTTCTAAAAAATTGTAGAAGAAAGAGACTGACAACGACTAAAAATTGAAAGAAAACTTTTTTTCATTGAAAATATAATTTCTATAAAATTAGTTTTCCAACAGTCATCCCAGGTAGTAGTTGATGACTGAAACCAAAAATTATATAAATATTAAATATATATATATATATATATCAAATTAAGTTTAATTTTTTAATTTAATAAAAATTACACATTCAAAATATTATATAAAGTTTTATAAGCAAATCTGTTTACCGTGGGATTTTTTATTTTAGAACAACATTGTGAACAGAGATATACTTTTCTTGAATTGAATCACTGTAACAAACGGGATGAAAATCATAAGAAAAGTAAAATTTCAGATTTAGTGTAAATTAGTTTAAGTAAGATTGAAATTCATATGCTCTACTGTATTTCTTTGCTTATCCGTCGCGGCGGCACTTACGCTTTTATAACATGAAATTTAGAGGCAAGTGGTGCTTACATTGACGCAACGTATACATTAGTTTTTGTTTTGAAAAATACGATCTTTCAGAAATTGATCATGAGTATCATAGAATCAAATATAAATTAATTAATTGCATTTAAACTCGCTAGAATTGGTTCTCTGAGCATTTAGCATTCACTTTCTAAAATATATATATATATATATATATTTATAATCCTATAAGCTCGCAAATACATTTTAACATTTTTCTTATGCTGCGTCACATACGCTCATGAAACCAAAAATTACTCCAAGAAATACGATAATTCATTTTTTTTTCGATTTGTTTTAAAATCATTCACAAAGCATCACTTTTAAACCAGTATCGAATCGGAATCAATATGATGCTTAAGCCTTAAAAAATTACATTTATTAATATTTCATAAAAATTACCATTTAAAAAACATTTATTTATTACTTATTAACATTATTTTAACAATATATATGCATTTTTTATATAAATAAATAAATAAATAAATAATAAATGTTCGATTTTTCTTTCGAGCTGATAAGTTTCTTTATAGCTAATAAAACGTATTGAAAGCCGAAAAAATCATTTAAAAATATCTGTTTCAAATCGTACTGCTTATAAAGGGCCTTATTAAAGACGTGTAATCCTCAAGAATCACATATAAAATAAATGTATTGAAGTAATATTACTTTCATATATATATAACTCCAAATATATAACAATCTTCTTTCTGATTCAAATTGTAGTAAGGAAACATTCGGATTGCAAACTTGAAGGTAAAAAAAAAAAAGCAAACAAAACATTTCAACAAGTTATCGAAATCACAGCTACTAATGAATGCTCTGCAAGAAAAAAAAGAGTTGGTGTCATTTTTATATTGGGACATCTACCAGCAAATTCAAAATAAAAAATGGACAGAAATAATCTCACCTTAGGAACAAAGGCTATTATGAATTTTTTATCTTCATCTTGGTTGCAGTAATGAACGTTTAAAAGACGCTTTGCACATATCGTCACTTTATATAATGAAAACCTCGCGTACATCAATTATTTCCGAAAATGACTTTTTGACAGTTTTAGATTGGGAACATCATATCTCATCTATTACAGCTTTTGAAAAAAAAAAAATCGGCAACAATCTTGTTCTCTATAGCGATAGATCACACACGAGCACATCAATACAGAATCATCCGCATAAGTGTAATTATGGAACCATAAAATTTTCATATTAGTCGCTTTACTCATACTATAAACCACTCAGTTACATTTGAGTATTTAGTCTTTCCAAAATTCAAGAATTTTATGTCATGAATTTTGTTTATCTTGGAATAAGTAAGGATTTGTATTTTCCGGTGTCTGAGCATTTTCTCTTTGTGCATTTTTTTATATATATCCGTTAAGAAAGGATATCCAACACAATTCATAACATGTACGCTTCATTTCTGATCCGAGTTGTCTTGTTTGACAAGAAAAAAAAAATCCAAAAAAATATTATTGAAGAGAAAATCCTGGAAAATTCCAACAAAAGTAGAATTATTACTGATCCCATAACCTTGCTTCAAAAGACGAAGAAAAATCTATTATTCTGTTGTTTTGTGAGCCGATGAGTTGGTAATAAAATGTTTGGTATAATTCGGTAATCGTTATCTGGGTAAATTCAAGACACGTTCCCAGAATATCTGCCTATGGCACTCTGCTGGAAAACCATTTTCTTCATTCAATGCACCGATTACTGTGTAAATGGGAGAGAAAATCTGAAATCATTTTCGTTCAAAGTGAATCTTTTATCGTTCATTCAACTCGATGGTCACATAATATCTTATTTTATGAAGTTATGTACAATTCATGTGGGAAAAACGTCAATGTTTTGCGGCAAACATGAAAGTCAGAGTTTCAGTCCCTCATGATAGACTTTAGCACGCTAACTACGACTATTTCAAATTTTTAATATCTTATAGAAGTGATCATATCTGGTCTTACATGAGAGGCAAAAATATTCGCATATAGAAAGACTGATTATATTCAAATGAAAAATTTTAAAGGAATAATCAATTTTTTTTATTGATTTATTTGAAAGTATTTGAAGCGTGTACGCGGGAGAGAGAAGGTGCATTGCATTTTTTTAGAAATTAATTGGGGGGAGGGGAGGAGAAGTACCCCTTAAAAATTTTATTGGGGAGTCAAAGGGCCTCAGCTCCTAGGTTTTGGTGCCTATATGCCATTTATTCATGCTTATCAAGAACGCTACCCATAACCGCACTGATTATGACAATATAAGGATGAAAGGGAAATTTTGGTACTATCTCCGAAAACAAGCATCGTTTCTCCCTCGAATATTCCGAAGAATATACGGGGGGGGGGGGGAGATACACGCTCCTTCAGCATCGGATGATAGCAATTTATTGCTATCAATCCGATGGTGTCGGTTTAGTAAAAAATCTATTAAAATCTATTTTTTTTTAGTTGAAAATTTTTTACGGTGACTTATGTAGTATTTTTCCTTGAAAGAAAACTGCATTATCGCACGACCTTTCAAGAGTGATTCTACTCAATTCGAAACCGACTCATTCTATTCGACTCATTCAAGTATCGTAGTATATTAATAATATGATGGAATTACCTTTTTAGCAATTTAAGAACGCAAAAAACCAACGATGTTCGCTAAAAATAGACGGAAATGAATCCCCAATGAATTTCCGGGTATTTTTAGTGAACATCGTTGGTGTTCTGGGTTCTATATTAATAGTATTACTCAATGATATAATTTTATATTATCAATCACATATCTCTCTCAAAGGAATTTTTTAATTGTATTTTTACGTTTAATTACAGTGGTTTCATCTGAATTTTTTTCTTTTAATGTTAGAGCTGGAAGTGTTGAAATTCATTGCAATGCAACGAGATTTCAGATATGTTCATAAAACAATGGTAAATATTCAATGAGATTCATTCAGAATTATATGTAGAAGAAAACAATCAATCGCAATGCAATGTCCCCCCCCCCCCCCCACGGATGCTTGCCAGTTTTAATCAAGAAAGAAGTGAGAGCAGTGCCGTCTTAAGAGCATCTATGTATCACATTTTATTAAATGACCAATTCTGCTTATATGAGCAAAGTAGGCCGTGGGCAGAATGCCCACGCCAAGGACACACTTGATTCTGACTTGAAGTGACGTATTTTTTTCCGATGTGCTTAAAATTTGGTAATCAATTGGGATCCCTGGTCAGCGTTGATAGTGGTTGTATTCGTCTTTCGAAGACGCACCCATAGTGTATCGAAATGCTGTAGGAATTCATGGCGTTTTCCTCCTTATTTGCCTTAATCATTGGTTCTGTCTTTGATTTACGAGGGAAAGGATTATTACAATTCTAAATTGCAAACGTATTTAATTGCAAATGTACACAAGATTGGTAAATATCCAATCAACAATTGAATCGACAATCCAAAGACAAAACTAGAATAATTTTTTGGCAGTATTCTAGTGTTTAAAATAAAAACAACGAAATAGCTGGGACTCGTGTCCCATCTCTGATCATTTCGAAGGGCAAAAAAGGATAAAGCAAAAGGGTGAATTTGGTTTCCGACCCATGCTTCAGAGAGTGTGAATATGATTGCGTATTAATTGCGTTACAACAACACTAATTCTAATTGGATGTGCGCATATTTCTAAGACGGTCACTATAAAATCGAAACCGCCGAGTAGTTTGCATCAATTCCATTAGTATATATATATATATATATTTCTAATTAAGCCGGGTGCAAGCAGCTTTGTTCGAACTTCAGTAATGAGAATTAGCTGAATTTTATCATTAATGAAGGCTTGTGCATTCACTGGAACTCATTTCATCAAAACCTCATTTTATGCTTCTATGTCAAAGTAGAACACTCAACTCCAACATGCGTTGGTCTGAATAATTTTGCATAAAATAAAATTTCCGGATACGCGATTTCATTGGAGTACATAACACATGTTAAATCTAGCTTAAAATGTTTCAGAAATGTGTTAAGGTGCAGTTGACAATTGGGGGGGGGGGAGGACGTGGAGAAGGAGATTACAATAATATTTCTTTTTTTATATAACGTGATTATCACGTATTCCCAAGAGATCCTTACAACCTGTAATTAAATAAATAATCTGAACTGAATAAAAAAATAACAATTTTCAATACTTTTTTGTTAAATCTGCAACAATAACAATTATCACATTTACAAGAAAAATTAACAGAAATAGCATTAAAAGAGGGCCTGAAGTTCAAATATGAAGATGAAGATGACTATTAATTTGGTTGTAATAATTAATATATTATTAATTATAATATATTATAATATATATTATATAATTATTATTATATAATATTATAATAATAATATTATAATATATAAAATATATTATAATATTATAATAATAATATTATAATATATAAAATATATTATAATATAATATAATAAATAATATATAATTAATAATAATAATAATAATTAATAAACTATAATCTGGTTGCAAAAGCAAATACTTTACCTGGACTTTATGGGATATACATTGGAACCTCCCATAACGGACACTCCCCGTTTTTAGCGGACACCTCCAGTTACCAAACACTTTTTGAATTACGTCAACGGGACTCCGTTTATGCGACTGATTATTTTACTATCCATTAACGGACACTCCTCGTTAGCGGAAAAAAATTTCGGTCCCGTGAGTGTTTGTTATCGAGGGATTCTAATCTAGCTCAAAATTTTTCATGTGTGAGACGTTTCAATGCAGTCACAAATCTTTCGACAAAAATCGAAATCATCTACAGATATTCAATTGTGAGGATTTGAGAATGCTGCTTAGTAAAACCACGCGAAAGGCATCACACTTAGAAAATATCTATTAATAATAAAATTATTTTTGTTAAAACTAAGTAACAATTGTAGTTTTGTGTCTGTTTTTTTTAAATAATTTTAATATTAATAGATATTTTTTGTGTGATGCGAATATTACTTTGACCACAGTCAATGTAACTATATGCATATGTTTTGAGCTGTATGCATATGTTTATATATAATCTTATAATTAACAAATTTAATCCAGATTAAATTAACATAATAAATAAACTAATTTATTATGTTTTGTAATGAAGTTTACTGTAATTTTTTGAAAGTTTACATTATTTTTTGGTCCTACACATTCTGCCGCACGAGGCGAATAATATGGTGCCGCTCTTAAGATACGACTATATGAAAAGTGTTTTCTTTCTTTTCCTCTATTACTTTGACACAGTGGTTCCCAAAGTGTTGGTCACGACCCCTTTGGAATGGAGTAACGTTGATGATTCAAGATGTTGTGAGAGAATTTCCTAAATAAAAACGTCCTGATGAGAGTAAATATATCAAATCAATAATAAATCTCTTCTTTGAAGGGGAAGGGTGGTCTCATAGTGGGCGCACCTGTTTACATTTATTCCTACTAGTTTTAGAATAATGTCTGCTCTTCAAAGAATTAATTGAGCTATTTATTTAGCACAAATATATGTATATATATATTGTATATATCGCATTAAAATTCTACATAAAATTTACTAAACATAATTTGAAAAAAAATCTTATTCAATCAAGTAGACACAAATGTGCCTTTGCGCACTTCTATGAGAAAACACGAAACTTAATAAATTAATATATTTATTCTGAATCAAAAGACAAAATTGATTTTTTTGAAAATCCAAGAATTGCTCCTCTCAATTCCTAGTTTTTAAAATCGTGATTCTCCGCGTTATGCTGCGTAGCATAAAAATAAGTTTTCCTACCGTTTTATTTATACGTTGTTGCGAAATTTTCTAGCGAACTGACATCCTTGAGTTCATACGTTTGTGACCAAAGGCGTAAGCGGGAGAGAACATGGGGCCCGTTCCCTCTCCAAGACGATCAAAAATTAAAAATATTTTTAAATATTTCAGTAAAAAAATTAAAATATCGAAAGAAAATACGTTTATACTGTATGCTATCCTTATCAACTTCTGTTAATTTAAAATGCTTTATGAAGGTTAGTAGGTCAAAGTTTCTTTGGAAGATATTTCTTGTGCTCCCCAAATCCAATGTGCCCCCTCTAAAGGTCAATCTTGCGTACTCCAATGCTCGTAACTAGGGTGCCTGGTATTGTAATATGGTCTTCTCGTGGTGCAACCTGATAACACAAATTCTACCACAAGTCTTAAAACGCTTGATAATTGCTTGACGCAGCATAACCTCGAAGGTGCTTGCACCAATAAAAATCAATCCAATCCGAAGGTGCATATGCACCCTCGAATGGTTAATGGCACACATAGCAGCAAATCTGTCGAAAAAATATGGTATTCGCTTTTGGTGAAGTGCTGTTGAGCGTTTTCTAAAAACGTCCTGTAATGCCTTTGCTATTGCGATTCAACCACACATTCTATGACCAAAAGTGCTTGTCTTATATCACCTCTTAAAGTTTATTCCATAAATTTAGAATCACCCTGTATTACATATGAGAAACATGGATGAACTAGAACGAACCTCTTCCGCCACCTATCAAATAAAACTGTTACAATTATTGGATTAAAATCAGCGACCGGATTTTGATTAATGCACCGCATGAAAAAAACAATAAAGATGTGATATTAGTTAATATTTCATAAGCAATAAATAATATTAGTTGAATTATTAGTTTTGACTCGAAATTTTAACAGTTCCTATTTATTCGTGATAAAAGAACGTCAATAAAACCCGCAACGTGTAGCCATCCTAAGTTTTCGGTGATTAGAATCAAAAACAGTATGAAAGCCAAGGACGGTTACACTTTCCCGAGTTTTACTAACGTTGTTTTACCACATACAAATAACAATTGTTAAAATTTCGAAGCAAACATGATAATTTAACTAATATTATTTTGCTCATATTAACTAATATCTCATACAATATTGATTTTTTTTCATGCGGCACATTAATCAAGATCCAGTTTCTATTTTCAATCTGAGAATTGTAAGTTTTATGTGATCGGTGGCAGGAAAAAGGGGTTCTACTTCAATAATGTTTTTCCTACATTTAATATAATATTGTACTGCATAATTTTTTTCAATATTTTCTAGAAAGCAGATTTTTACTTATGAAATTTTATTTTTACCCGTTTATCGGTTATGAACAAAAGTGCCTTAGAAAGGCATTTTTTCATGGTGAATAAGTTTACAAAATATGGACGTTTAAAGTCTGAGAATGCTGTACACAGTTTTTTTGGTGTGCAAAAAGAAAAAAATTCCCTATATTGTATAAGGCAGCATGCTATTTTATCATTCCGCGCAGATATCCAAATTCTGTGAGCGTGATAAAGAGCGAAAAGATCCTAAACAAAAAAGAGATGGAACCTTAATTTTTTTTTCAGGAACCAGCTTCTCTAGAGATAGGTGACACTTTTGGAACTGCAAGAAAGGAGGCGTGTTGAGATGAATTAAGCATTGAATAGCAAAGAGTTGAATACTATTTTAACACTGAATATTATATTTGCCCGCACTTATTTCTCCACTCGCGCTTTCACATTCAAAATTATTTCCATGTGTAAAAATTTCCGAGAGTGAAAACACACTGTCATAATAAATCTGTCACAAAAAATGCCGTCCCTGTAATCATGCTTCCCTAGACGGCTGTCTCGTTGCCTCTGTAGAGCCTGTAGAGCAGTGATTCCCAAAAAAATGTGGGGGTTTTGCGAGAGATTCTCCAAAATAAAAACGTCCAAATAAGAAATTCATTTTTATTTTAAAAATATGTCAAAACTAAGAAATGCCTTTATACTCAGCTGAGCTAATTACCATGTATCATACAATGTAATTTTATCAAATTCTCTCTCTCTCTCTACTTGTACAATAATCAATATATTAAGTTAATACTTAAACAGGGTGAAGAAGAAAGAATCAAAATTGTATATTTCTTAAAAATTACAAACACAGAATGATGTATGGGTAAAGTAATATATGAGAATATAAAAAGGGGGGGGGGATGCCTACGTTTTATCAACAATTTTTGTTAATGGTCGATTTTTAAGTGTAGAATCATTTTGAGAAATCAGATGATTCTTTCTTAATCATTCTGTATACGAAAATCAAGGATCATACAATTCGCTACATTTTCATTTTGCATAAGGAACACGAAGTACATCAAAAAGCCAAATAAATATTTATACAGTATAAAAAAATGAATGTCACTAAAAGTCAGTATCACTTGATTAAAACAGAAACAAGTGTACCGAAAAGTGCTTTCGAGATAGCACATTTACTGACAAAAAGTCGGATTTCTCTTACGGGCAGGCTATGTGTAGGGATCGCTGATAAATTTTTTGTTCAAAAATGGGGGGTCACCCTTCCAAAAGTTTGGGAGCCACTGATCTAGATCAATGGTTTAGAAGGCAGCAAGTAATTTTCAAATGCGTTTTTTGAAACTAATGTCAGATACTACAGGCAGCCCGAGTGGGGCAGTGGTAAGGTGCTCGTCTTCTACTATGAAGGTTACCGTCCACGGGTTCGAATCCGGGAAATGACACCAGGGACAAATTCTTTACTTTCCAAACCTAGGGTAACCACCGATAGATGGCGCCTTCATTTCCCACTCCATTATTAGGAAATTGCCGTATGGTGATATACGACCCGAGATGGTGTGTCTGTAGATACCAGACTAGACTATGTGTTCGGAATTTAAAATTTTACAGCCGAAGACTGTATATATACAACAGACTACATAATACTGTTTACAACATCATTGGTCTAAATTTAAAATATTGGATTTTTTTTCAAAATTCTCACGTATTGCTTAACGAAAATTTAAATATTTAAACAAATATTTGGTTTACTTATGCGGCAGATTTGTTATGCGGCAGATTTTGGTGTGAATTTGTAGCGAAAGCGCAAAAATAAGCTAATTTCGAGAACATAAAATACAATATCTCAAAAAGTTGTTAAAAATATCTCAGAAATTTCATCGAATATAATATTTATTTTATACTCTGAATTTTTTTTTATAATTAAGACCACAAGTATTGTAAAAACCGCGTAATTAATAAAAAAGTACTTCGAAGGTTGTAAGTTGCTTAAAATATCTAGCAATATTACTATTGCAATATTTGAGGATTGCTTTCGTCTTAGCTTACCTAATTCGTTCATTATATTCGTATGATCATGTGAAAATTTTTAAACATGAAATGGAAAAACCATGAATATTATCGCTGCCGTATCTATGAAAGATCGGTGCCAATACAATTTATGTAATATATTCCGTTAGATTAAGCTCAGTAGTTGTCATTAGAATAATACTGACACTACTCCGACCTATGTAGCGCCCGTTGTGGTGGTCGTATTTCATTGAAATTTGGCATTTACATTATTTAGACCATGGAAAAAAGGGGAATGCGATAAAAAGCTCCACTTTTTACTTGGTGGTCAAAAATTGAACTATTTTTTTAGTGAATCTTTTCCCCCATAGTACATATATCCTATTTTACCAAGTTTCATCAAAATACCTCTATCAGAATGGGCGCTACATACGTTTGAGTAGTGTCAGTTTATTTATAACCACCCTGTATTTTTGAGCTGTGTATTTATTATCTGTCTAAAAAAGTTATTGTCATTTGTAATCGGAGCAATCATTTTGAAATACTCTTCATGATAGATCTTATACATACTAGTATTTTATAAATTTCCACAGCATGGAAAAGAAATCACATACTTATGATTTACGATATTGTTTCATCACCGAAATGCGTTCCGAATTTATCAATAATTTAGAATGCTATGCTATGGGGCTCAGGATTTTCGGTAGTCAGTTCTCACCGGAAAATAACTGGTGCATCGCGCATGAAATTCAAAAGGATGTGGGAGTAAACCTCGTCATTTGAACTCAGTGAAGGGTGTAGATATTCAGGCATAGGTTTTATGTATACGGCATGAATGAATTTTTCACCATAATATTTTCATATCAGTTAATAGATCTTAACTCTTGTACATCTACGGGAATATACGTTTCGTGCACAAGATGCACAAATATTTGTGAAAATACAGAGTCATTTTCAGATAGTATCCAAAATTTCGATTTTTGTCATTTTAAATACAAAAGACCAAAAAAAATATCATTTTTCCATTGAAGGGTTCTAATTTGAAGTGTTCTCGCATTCCCAAAACTAGACTTAAAATTACAATTCGATAATCTAAAGCCTAGTTTCCCAAACTTTTTGTTCCATCGCCCTTCTTGAGAAAGTTTTTCTTTTATTGCCTCCAACACAAGCTAATACATAGGATCCTATGTTATACCCGTAGGTTCTATCACCCCCCGGACCATTCCATCGCTCCCAGGGGGCGATATTTCCCACTTTGGGAAATACTGCTCTAAAACAAAACTGCTCAACCTTTAGAAGAGTGTGGGCCACTTCACTAGTTTAAAAACGTATCGCGGCCCACTTAAAGGGATCTGCAACTGTGCCGCAGGCCGATTGAACTGGATGATCTAGAACTGGGTAGCGGGATATTCAAGCAATCTGTAAACATACCGCGGGTCACTTAAATGATCTGTAAATATGTCGCAGGTGACTTAAGTGATCTGGGAATTTACTGTGGGGCACTTAAGTGACCTGGAATTGTGCCACGGGTCACTCCAGAAGTATGCGAATATGTCGCGGGTCCCTTAAGTGATCTGGAATTGTGCCGCGGAACACTTAAGCCACGTCCAACTGCACAGCGGGTCACTTAAGCGATCTAGAAATGTGCCGCGGGTCACACAAGTGATCTGCAAATTCGCCCTTCAGTTCATTTTCACAGTTAGGTTTGAGGTCGTGGGCCACATCAGATGACACCGAGGGCCACATTTGTCCCGCGGGCCATGAATTAAGCATGTGTGCTCTAAAGCATTGAAGATTCTTCCCTTTGTCGGAGATGTTTTATAACGATACTATTCTTTTTTATAGCCATCTGACCTTGATGTTCATATCAAATTACGATCACCAGCTTGGTAAAACGCTCGACGCAATACACCTGAAAATCAACAACATATGCCGCAGACGGCAAAGAAAAGAAAAACAAATGATCAAGTTCAATCCTCATTCCTTATGTTAAGCACGTTTCACTCGAGCACGAATACTATAAACTACACAGAATAGTGTAAAGAAAAAAAAGGGCAATGACATAACACACTTCCGTTTGGTGGACGTCTTGTAAAGAGATACACAGAGATAGAAAAAAAAAACCCTGTGCACTATGTTTTAATTCGAGGAGTGTATATCGTAGTTGTGCATCAATTAGGCCAACAGGAGTGAAGGAGCAATCCTGTTTGGCAACTATTACTACTCCTTTGCGCAAAACTGTTGGATGAGGTCGGAGCCGTTAGCAGATTGTCTCTATTCTTGATGATTCTACAGAGTCCCCATCTCTTAAACTACTTGTTAAACAGGTGTTTGTTCTGTTGGCGAGAAGTAATTACCTCACTTATTATAGGTTTCCACCGTCGAATGTCTTTCTTCAGAAGCAAAAAAAAAAAATTTTTTTTTTTTTACTAGTGAAGTGGATGATTATGATTTTATGGGATTATATACACATTTAAATAGCGATTATCATCGTAATCATTTTTATAGTTTAGTTCCATAATTTTTGAATGATGAGCCAATTTTTTTTCTTACTGCTCGTTAGATTCGCATCCAGTTTCTAAGGTACCGTTTCAAATTAGTTACCAGATTGGCAATAAACTTATGGTGTTTTTATTCGTTACATACCATCACTAGGACACAGGACTGTGAACGATCAAAAAATAGATGTTGTTTTACTATTTAAAACAAAAAATTTAGAGATCCTCTCCGGGATACTTTGATTACTCGCTTTTTGTTCTACGAGTGGTAGAAATCAAGACATGTGGGAATATGTGTGACGCAAAATTGAAATTTCACCAGTTTAAAGGGACTTTTAGCCACGTGACTTCATGTTTATCTCATACGTTTTGTGTTCACGTGTATTTCTGCAATACAGTAGAGTCTCGATAATCTTAGGTGGATGGGACCGAAGCCAGCTTGGATTATCGAGAAAATCAAATTATCCGAAAAACAATAAAAAATGTTTTAAATGTTGATTTCAGTTAAAAAAAAGACAAAAAAAACCAGTACTATATAACATATTACTATATTTTTAATTCTTGAATAAAATATAGATGCCATACGATGTGTTTCAAAAAATGAAGAATGTGAAAAATGTGCGAAGATGAAAGAGTGATTGAGAAGAGTTAGGGATGGGATTGATTGATGAACGACGCTGAGACACTGATAGCTTTCAACTGCTTTTCCAATGATTTTACGTAAGCAATTAGGAGGCAATGTCATTGTCTATTCCATCACGAAGAAAACGATCAAACTTGCTTCTCTTCCTCAATGACCCCCCGAAAATTAAAATGGTTCACGTCCATTCAAGGCAGTCTCATATTTTATTACATCGGTTACCCATTACAGAGTAACGCAGGTCGGTAAGATACTCACCTAAAGTACCAAAGGATGTTTAGAGGTGTCGCCAGTTAGATACCCTGGGTTCATGTTTGTCAGAAACTTTCCTGACACGGGAGTGCAACAGAAACGTCGATATGACAACAGAAAAACATTGCTACCGCAAGGTGTCCAACAACGAGGGGATAGCGCATCAACCTCTCGGTGAGTATATACATAAAAAAGGCTGCCGTTTGGAATCGTCAATATATTTCAAGTCCCGGTCTAATGAGCCCTCGTGTGCAGAAAATGACCGTGGTGCCACAAAAATGATCAAAGTTAATCATTATAGGGCTGGGGTCTGCCTAGCTACTTTCAAAATCAAAATTACTGTAAAATACGTACATACTACGTAGTATTCCTTGAAGAAAAAATAAAAAAGTTGGGTTCTTGGAGGAAAAAGAGTCTCAAGAGAAGGAAATTTGAAAATTTTCAATGTCTCAGATTACCCGCAAACTCGAACTTTCGGGGCTCGGATTTTCAAGGCTCTACTGTAGGTCTATCGGCAGAGTTCACGGAAGCAAATTTTTGGTGAAACTTTCCAATAATAAATTTGGGCTCAAAGATGATTTAAGTATTGTCACGGCTTCAGATAGACTGAAGTCTTAGCAATTCTGGAACGATTGCGTTGAATGTGATGCGTGTGAAATAAATTTGTATAAACTCATCTGCTGCTGCCTCCAACATATTATTTTCAAGAGAAGTTTCAAGTTTACACTAACTTACCGCAAATACGTGTGCCAATGGATAGTTTGATTCTTCCAAAGTGTCGGTTAGCTCAATAATTTCCACCAAAAACTCAGAAACAAAACTCAACTGAAGTCGTATATCACAAGTTACAATTAAAAATAATTCATCTCCGGAAAATATTACTGCCTATTTTCGCTTTAAAACGTGTAGATTATAAAGATTTCGCATGGAAGAGTAGTGAAAATCAAATTTTTCGCATTTATTGCGTAAAAAATTAGCAAGTTTCTCATTTACCGCAAATACAAAAATTACGTATCCCTAATGATGACAACAAATTTTTTACTAATGAACAACTGAAAGAGATTGGTATCCAGCTCATCACCCCTAAGGTAAACAAGACGGCTTATGAAGAAAAGTATCCTGTCTAAGGTCATGCCAATAACGTAACGAATTTTATGTTAGCTGCGTGTGTTTACAAAATACTTATAAAGCTCGTCATAGCATAAAATGCTTTAACTCCAAAAACTGTCCTATTTTATTGCAGAAAAAGTGAAATGCTTTCTGACTTGAGCTTAAGTTTTTGCTCATAATTTTTTTATACGATAATTTAACATTTATGTGCTCGTACTTTCATCATGATCATCTCCATCTGATATGAAGGATGTAACTTAATACCATAATCTCCCATATTTCATAAATCACGTATATTTCAAGCGAATTTTTTTAATATAAAACACATCATACACGGCATTCGTTCTTTCATAGTTTTACTGTAAGTTATATATTATATCAGTTTCTTTTATATTTACGACAATAAAATTTATGATTAGAGGATATTGATATATCGTAGGCTTCGGCGTGATTTTTTAGTGTGTACTTAAATTTTTATTTTTTATTTTTTTTACTACTTGCCGATTCGCAACAATGATAACCATGTTTGATTGGGAATCTCTTAGAAAGGATTAAAAGGCCAGAAAAGGTTAAACCACTAAGTGAAGATGTTAAAATAGTCATGTTTTTTTTATAGGTCAAGTGAACGAGCTCCTGGCTCGCAGGGAGTTAAAGGTTAACCAAACACTAGAATAAAATTGCCCATTGCACTTCAATTAGCTTATTGTACGGGCTAAGGAAATAGCTTTACGTATTGAAAATATTGCGCGATAAGTGGATGAATACAACTCGCACATATACAGTTATTTACCATACACTAATCATGTTTAAATCAATGTTAGCAGGAACGCCATCAATCATATTTTATTGCTTTCTTTACCAAGTAATGAAAAATTAGCTTTTAGATACTGAAATTTTTGAGTGTTCAACTTCTGGAAGTTACTGTACATGGAAAAATAAATTTTTCATTGTTTATTCATCTACAGCCGTTGTTCTCAATCCGTACTTCGTGGGACACTGATACTCCATGAAGCCACCTCAAGTTTTCCACGAAAAAATCAAATACACAATTAAAAATTGTTGCAAAAGAAAATCAAATATAGAATAGGCTAAACAATTGATAATAATTTTTGCAAGGCGGATTTGTAATCAGCAAACGCAAATGGCAATCAAACTTTCTAGATGTTATATGTGGTACTGTAAACTTAATTAACACCTAATTGCTATGAAAAATGTCATATCTGACCGAGTTTATAGAAAAACCAAGCAAGTTACTTAAAAAATTACAATCAATCCATCAATTATTTCTCCTAAAATCGAAAAGGAAGGAAAGGAATTATATAGTGTAAATTTATACAAGAAAAATACTTTGAACGCGATTTTCTCAGATTGCAGTTTTTGAGTTCCTCCGTAAAAAAACATGCACCGAAATTTCTGAAACTTGGTAGGAATAATATTTTATATGACATGTGTGTCAGTAAAATGAACCTCAAATGTGGATATCTGACCATTCGTTAAAATTTTTTTGAATTTTAAAAGTTTGAAAAAAATATAAATTTCGAAAAATCTGAATTCGACATTTTTTTAAAAATCCTTCCCATTGGTCAATTGCTAAATCCGAGGTTCATTTTACAAACAGACATCGAGTACACAAAGTTCTACAAAATTTCAAACTTTTTGGTGCAGTAGTTTTTTGTAATCTTACTGTTGAACTGCAAAATCTTCAGAAATTCGATCTCAGAAAAACACATTAAAAGTTTGTTTTTTGAATACTTTTACACTGTCAATTCATTACTTCTTTCTTTTATTTTGAAAAAAATTGATCAGTTGATTAACAAGATAATTTTTGCATCGATTTGCAATTGAGTGAAATATATTTTTGAAATAATTTTTGAAAAGCGACATAAGACTTAGGAGTCGTGACACCCCCTTAAAGCTTATGTTTTATTATGTGTTCCGCGTAAAAAAATGTCAGTTTAGTGTTCTCCGACTTCTCAAAAAGATTGGGGACCAAGGATCTACAGCAGCGGTTCTCAACCGGTGCTCCGTGTGCACTTCCCAGGGGCTCCGCAGCGGTTGCGTGCCCTGTGTGACCAAATCTTTTTCTATTGTTCACTTCCATAATAAGGGGCCAACAATATACGCGAATTTCTCTTACATGAATTGGATTTTTTCTTTTTTATTGAGGAATTTCCCTCATCATTGAGGGAATTATATAATTTATGTCAAAATATATTGCCATATGTTCGTATTTTATATAATTTATCCCGCAAAACTATTTCTTTTAGTATTTTAACGATAAATTAGTCGACATATCAGCTCAAAATAGTGCACCGAAAATGTAAAAATAATTTTGGCCAGGTTTTCGGATAAAATACCCCACTATGCATCGTGTAAATCCCATAAATGAGATATTGAAGAAGGTCATATAAACGGTATCTACTGTATATAGAAATGTCCTCTCCACTTGTCAATACAAGATTCATCGAAAGACTGGTTATTTGTGGAGATGAAGATTACAAGAAAATTCTACTGTATTCCTATAGTTCCACCTATATTGGTGATATGGGGAAGTTTCAATACAAAGGAAGAAAGGAGAAATCTAATCTAAAGATTACTCTATTCACCAAGATATCACAAAAGAAAGGATTTGCCCAAGTAAAGAATGGAGAAAGATTTGGTCGCACAGAGCACGACATCTCCGCAGCCGTTCGAGGAAAATAAAATCAATCAGTAAATTTGATAAATAAATAAAAGTTGAGAACCGCTGATCAATACATTTACAGTATATGAATTTATTCAAGACAAATATACCAGGTTTCCACATAATAGCATATATTACACCTTTCAGATAGATTTAAGACCATATACTACCCATTCATGATTTTCAATGTTCTACGGTGTAGGAAATAGATCCTTATAAAGATTCTGATTCTCTGGACTACCTTCATTGCCGTCCACGCCCAACTAGAGGAAGGAATCAGATTTTCTCACTTGATTAATGATTTGCTACAGGTCATATAGGAATTGCTTCAAGCATGTCGGGTCCTAAAAGTAATCAAAGCAGCAGAGCACGTATTGAATGGAGATATCCAGCATTCTTTGAATTACATCCGTTCTCTTGTTAAAAAGGGGCAAACTGTGTGTGAGCACTTTTTCAGGGCACTTACATGGGCTTTTGACATTGATTTCTTTGTCATCAACGATGACTGATTTAGATCTCTGTTAGTAGGTGACAATCATTGTATTTTTCTTATGCGATATTTTCATCACAAAAAAATAGTTGTTTTCTCGAAGTTTTTCTTTGAGAGTTCACATTTGGTCTCACGGTTTTGTATGATACGTATACTTGATGCCGGGACGGCTCAAGCTTACCTGCCGCCCGGGTGAAAAGATTCATATGCCGCCCCTGAAGGAAGGCAAGGCTTTAGCCTGGGTGACCATAGTCAAACCTGATTTTTTCAAGTACAAAGCCACACATAATTGTTTACTGAACAAAACGTAGATGACCATACGTTCCGCTTTTGAAGAAACTGAACATCGTTTTGGTTTAGGATTATTTTACCGTTCTTAATCACGGCAGATAACTTGATCCACATTACAGTTCTTAATGATGAGATGAGCCATCATTACCATAGCCCCCACAACTTGCAGCAGGTTCCCTAGGCTGGGCCTGGGTCCTTTGACGGGAATTGAATAAACAAAAAATGACGAGAATTCTATCGGACATATCAGTTCCGCCCATATGAGTGTCATGAATAACTACTTACACTTATCCTGTAAAGAGGATGTATAACGAGGCTACTTTTATTATTTTATTAGGAAATATATTTCAAATTCGTTACTGGTGATCCAGAGCCGGACAAGAAGCCGAATTTTTCATTTGCCTTTATTTTACCGTTCCAGAAAAATTACAGGGCGTGGGGCCCAAAATGCACACTTGCCTCCTTGTGAAAGTGTACATTCTTGTTTCTGGTATTACGATCCAGGTTCTGTCTGTTCCTTCAAGTTTTTTCAATATCTTCATCGTCACAATATAGCGTTATGTCATGTGATGTGCGATTTTACTATTGGGAATATTTAAAAGTTTTGGCGTCGTAAAGCCCAAGCTGCTACTCCTTACAACCTGCCGCCCGGGTGCACCCTCATTTAAGCCGCCCCTGCTCGATGCACAAAAACCTGATCAATTATTCAAAGTACACGATAGTTTGGAAAAATGTGGTTACTTTTGATACATTTGATAAAGTAAATAAAGAATATTATTGTGTAGTTTAATTTGTTACAAGGATTCTCTTAATTGTAAACTTATGTCATAAGAAAGCAGTGATTTTGCATTTTTCTTTTCTCTTTTCAGGAAAGTGTACATTCAAGAGATATGAGACATATTTAAGACACACACCTCTGCTTATTCTTCCGCGTGAGTTTTCTAAAGAATCACAGAAAGGATTTCCAGCTGCATCAAGTACAATGCATGTAGAATGCAGCATATTCAGCTGATTAACTATTCTTAGGCCATATAATATTCAAAGAACCAATATGGATTTTGGGTGATGAAAGAAAGAACACAAATATATTTAATATCAACAAACTAAAGTGCAAAAACAATACAATACTATTAAAAATTTTGTCGCTGTTTCCTATTAGAAAAGAAAATATTTTCTTCATAATGAGTTGGGACAGTGGAAGGAGGAACATCGAATCAATTAGATTCGTAAATTTAGTCAAAATGATTCGAGATATAAGCATCAACATGGGTTGTGAGAAACCATCATTGTGATACAAATATGTTTACTTGGACAATCGTGCTTTGTCTACTGGTCATACCTTCAAAAGTGTGTGCAGAGACAATTGGGCACGTTACGCGGGACTATTTTGGAGACATTTTCACACTGGGTGACTGTTCTCCAGGTTCTTGTGACAGTGGAGGACGACGTGCCGCTCAGATACCTGGTGAAAGATGCCGGTGCCAATGTGCTCCAAGCCATTACACTTTCAGAGAGGATATAAGACAGTGTATCAAAGACGTAGGAGGTAAGACAACCCTCAACCCTTTATAATGCGTTTCATATCAAGAATATTTGTATTTGTAGATACGCGTATTAAAATTTGTGGGGGAAATTATTTACGTTCTGAAGTAGTACTTACGAGTGCCAAAGCCTCCTAGATACTACTAGAGTCTCTATCTAGGAGGCTTTGCTCATGCTTAGAAAAAAAATTGTTTTATACGACAGAATGTATTACAACCATGACTTCCTACGCTAATGAAGATGGTTAAAATTATAACAATATAGTTAATTGTCTTTAATGAATTTTTAGGCCTGTTGGTTTGCAGAATACGTTGCTTGATTAGTTTTCGAACATCACCGCTAGTCAATATAAAATTACGGATAGTGATGCAATAAAACGTGATGTTTGTTACATTAGAAATATTTACTTCAATGGCTAAAAAAACCCATAAACTTTTTTGTTTATAAAAAAGGGAAAAAATATATGTAATTTTATATATTATCGGGGGGGGGATATTATATATATATATCTCCCCCCCCCCCGAATTTTTAGTCAAAGTGCATTGCATGCACAAGGTTGCCAAAAGGGTGGACCCCGCAGGCTTCGTCCTGATTTGAGAGGATAGGTAGGCCCTTCATATAAATACAGCCCTGGGGTCCAATGAAAATCTCGACGTTCCTGACTACGTAGAAGATCTTAAATTTGATCCCCATGGGGAGTATTTAGTTGCTTCATCATTTCATCGCGTAGTGGAGCTTCTTTATGAATGCATAATTATCAAACATGCACGTATTCTCACACATTCCGAATAGTATCGCGTATCTGATGAAAACGAATACGTGAAAAAATGGCGCACCCTCCAAAACAATTATTATAAGATTTCAATGCACAGAGCGGCAAAAAGATTATCTTTTCATACTAATACTTATTTCACAATGAAAAATTCTCACAGTTCCATTTATCCATTTCCTTAAGGATATTGTAGAGTATTTTGGTGATATTGGAGTACGCTGATTAGGAGGCAATATTTCAACCGTTTTATCATTTCATCAATCATTTGTTGGGAAAATTGGAGTCTATTCAACAGGGCTCACGTCTGTCGGAGATATTTTATTCGGCTTGTTGAACCAATTATCATGGTCATACTATCCTATGTAAACAAACACGTCCGTAAATAAGAGGAAAAAAATTCCTTTCCGCCAGATTTCACTTTCTGCCTCAAAATCTACCCTAAAGCTAAACACGTTTCTGAATCCTTTGATCCCTTGAAATGAAATAATGACATATTTGGAGACTATCAAATTGGAATTCATGAAGAGCTTCGAATCACGTGGGTAATGATCGGGAACGTAGAGATTGCATCGCCTCAGACAGATACTCACTGTATTCAACCAGTTCTTATGACGTTTCTCCTCTTTCACCTTTCTGTTGAGTAGGAAATTTTTTATCAAAAGCTACAGTATATATATATATACCGACTAATTAAAAAAATAAATCCTTAAAAGTGCATTAAAATTAAAATGAAGTTTTTACTGAAATATTTTCCCGCACATCTACGGTATGTAGTCGGCAATTCGATGAGTATTGAGATCTGGGTTGAAATTTTCGAGAGTAAACGTGTAAATTTGTCAGGCGGAGCCTCAAAAAAATCACTTGGCCTGGATGTCATAATGCTTTTAAAACGACCCTGGGCAATGGGTATGAAAGCACTCGGAGCTATAAAAATGTTCGTCCTGGTATGTTGTTTAACTAGTCTTCGTCCGCATGATATAGCATTACTAGACGTTTGTATTTTGTAGATCTTTACGTCCGGACAGTAATTTTTAACTGTTTACCTATGTCGCCCGAACCCGATTCAGAAAACTAAAAAAACCTTAACATTTGTGATTAAACGATTATTTTTGTTATGAGAAAAATTAGCGTTTCTTTTCCGTGAGGGCCAAATTGAGTTATTTAATCTTTTTTATTGATATAAGGCACAAAATTAATGACATTTTTGATACATAATATACTAATATATAATACTGGATTGCCATTTTTGATTCATTTTTGTGAAATATTTTTCACAGTTAAGGGATACATTTTTGTTAAACTTGAAACTCGAATAGATTTTTCGAATAAAAAAATGAAATCCTCAATTTTATTGTGAATTTAACATTGTATGAGCATAGCTAAACAAGTTGAAGCTGTGACTCAAGTTATAAATGAGCTAGTCATACGTCGCGTATTTTAGTCCTAACTTGACAACCGATACGATTTCCTTTTGATTACATTAATGGACATCAACTGAAAATAATCGACTGGATTCCTCGCTTTTTAGTCTCAATGAAATGTTTAGTCAGCTATGTTTGTCCAAACTGTGAAAGTTTGAAATGTGGTAACCCTGATAATATTACTTTTTTTTGAATGAGAGGAAATGTGCTTCTGAGTTTTTGTTGTTATAAATGACAATATTATATATATGCAATGACAGATTTTAAATGGTTTGCTAAAAAAATTAAATAAATTATTGTTATGATTGGAAAACCCTGAATATATATTCGTATATGACGAAAATGGTATTTCAATTCATATATAATAATACAGAAAATTAGATACGCTTGTTAAATAAGTTTTGTATAACGAATCAGAACTCAAACGAATGTTTTTAGTGCCTGATTGAATGAGTAAATGGTGGATTCAGCTAAAAATGATTTTCTCTTTAATAGTACCCCAAGAAAAATAATTCCTAATTATCAGATGAAAAGATGTCTAAATTTATCGACACTGATAAATCAATATAACTAATTATATTTCCATTGTTAATAATTAGTATATAGAGATGTAAAATAATAAAACCAAATATAATGCCTGAGTAATAGATGCCGTCTTCACATTCCAAGGAGAGTAAATCATAGCTGACCTAGAAAAATCTGTTTCTTCCAACAATCGTAGTTGTTTCAATCATTTTTGCAGTGTTTAAATATAGTATAGGCCTAATTGCAATCTTTTACGAGTCAACTGATGCGTTAAATTGTGAAGGGCAGGATCACATTACTTAAAAAAGAAAGAAAGAAAGAGGGCAGAGAGTAAGTCAAAGATGTACATTGTCTCTGATTCCAGTTGATTAGAAGCTAAAACCCATCTTCACATTGAAGATAATAGCACACGTTCGTAATCACCTGGAAACTTATTTTATTTAAGGTATGGTCTATATACATACCTATTCTCTTTCAAAAACATACTTCAATATTGAAAAAAAAAAAAAAATCTTTTAGATCGGAAAGTAAATATGGGCCGATAAACCGAAATGGAACACATGTTGAGTATAAATGAAATCAGGATATGTGTGCGTGTCTCTATTTTCCCAAGTTCCCTATTTGCGTAGGTTTTCTAAAAATATACGCATTCGTTTCGAAACCGGATTCTTATAATTAAAAAAAAGTTAGCTGCATTGTAACTAAAGTCGTAAATCCAACCAAATTTTATATAACTACAATTATTATTATTTTTTCGATTACATATAACTTGTGAAAATGAAAACACAAATACCAAGGCTACAACAGGCAAAATGCCCAACGAGACGGCTGAAAAAATATGCCCATAAAAAATATGGATGTCGAATATATAACTAAACTATATCAAAAATACAGCAACCCAATAAGAGCAATAAAAAAAAACAATAATTATGATAAAATATAAATATAATGCCCATAAAAAATTATGGTTGTCTCATCTAAGTATGGATAGCTTCTCGATTTATCCTAATATTTTTATCGTATTTCTTTTTAAACGTATCAATTGTGTTAGAATTCGAGACCCACGGAGGTAAGCTATTCCATCTCGTCGCATCTCTCATAAGATTCTTTGATGCTCAATTGTGTTTCTCAAAGTTGCGTGAGATTTACCATGTTTATTAAACATTTATAGACTATATACAGCAAGGGTCTTCAACCCATGACCCACGGGACAAATGTGGCCCTAGGAGATTTTTGCCGTGGCCCGCCGACCAGTTTAAGAAGACAGCTATTTTAAAAACAATTAAATTAAAAAAAATTGTTAAAAGCGTTGGCCACTGAAATCTGCACTGCTATATTTAGAACTATGGGATACTTTCCACATTCAATGGTGATACTGTGCACTTGATACAGTAAAAGGGCCGTCGTAACGAATTCGGGGGTCCCGGGGCCTAACCACTTTTTAAGGCCCATGATTTCATATATTTCTGAGAGTGGAAATTCAGCATCCAAAATACATAATTACAGAATTTACAGAAATGCTGAAAAACACCTTAATGAAAGAAATAAGCTCATAATTTTTGAAAATTTATAATATTAATAATAATAAATTTTTTTATAAAATTTATAATTAAAGAAAAAAATAGTTACAAAATTATTGAAAGAAATAATTACAGAATTACTGAAAGAAATAATTACAGAATTACTGAAAGAAATAATTACAGAATTACTGAAAGAAATAATTACAGAATTACTGAAAGAAATAATTACAGAATTACTGAAAGAAATAATTACAGAATTACTGAAAGAATTACAGAATTACTGAAAGAAATAATTACAGAATTACTGAAAGAAATAATTACAGAATTACTGAAAGAAATATTACAGAATTACTGAAAGAAATAATTACAGAATTACTGAAAGAAATAATTACAGAATTACTGAAAGAAATAATTACAGAATTACTGAAAGAAATAATTACAGAATTACTGAAAGAAATAATTACAGAATTACTGAAAGAATTACAGAATTACTGAAAGAAATAATTACAGAATTACTGAAAGAAATAATTACAGAATTACTGAAAGAAATATTACAGAATTACTGAAAGAAATAATTACAGAATTACTGAAAGAAATAATTACAGAATTACTGAAAGAAATATTACAGAATTACTGAAAGAAATAATTACAGAATTACTGAAAGAAATAATTACAGAATTACTGAAAGAAATAATTACAGAATTACTGAAAGAATTACAGAATTACTGAAAGAAATAATTACAGAATTACTGAAAGAAATAATTACAGAATTACTGAAAGAAATATTACAGAATTACTGAAAGAAATAATTACAGAATTACTGAAAGAAATAATTACAGAATTACTGAAAGAAATATTACAGAATTACTGAAAGAAATAATTACAGAATTACTGAAAGAAATAATTACAGAATTACTGAAAGAAATAATTGCAGAACTACTGAAAGAAATGTCAGAAATATTGAGAGTAATTTCAGAATTGTTAAAAGCAATAATTCATGAAAAAAATTAAGAATTTGTGAAAGATATAATTTAATAATGAATGAAAATTTAAAATTAATAAAAAAAATAATTTTAAAATTATCAAGACGAATTTTTTTCCGAATTAATAAAAGAAATAATAAAAAAATCAAAATTGGTGAAGGAAGTTATTTCAAAATATTAAAAAAAAAATCACAGTTAACCGGAAGAAATAATTTTAAGAGCAAGTAAAAGTGTTCAATAATTTGGGGCAGCCGGTTTAATTACGGGGAACATCTCGATATGACTTAGTGGTTCACGGGCTTCATGGAAAGTTTGAATTTGGCCCGCAATGTGTCTGAAAAGTTGAAGATCCCTGATATGCGGGGTGCATGGGGAAATCCCTTTATCCTGGAATAACACGCGAACTGTATATACTTTCAATTAGAAAATATTTTCTAAATAACGTGTGTTGATTTCAGATACGTCATTCATATTGCAAGGGATTGTACAGTTATTAAAAGAAAAAAAATAAAAACTCTATTTGGTCACTCTGCCCTAAAAAACCAAATTGGAAAGTTGTTGCTCTGTCTCATCTGACCCTCCCCCAAAAAAACATGTTTTTGAGCGCAATATTCGTTTAAATATTTGAATTCGAAAATCACTGAAAACGACAGAAAGAACAGCATTTGAAGCGTGTATACAGGGTGTCCTGTAAGTGCTAATGCGGCTTTTATCTTATCAACCGTGTGTCGTAGAGACATGGTTTCAATCATTTTCTAGATTGAAAATGCTCAAAATGTGTTCAAAAATTACCCTGCACTAGTTTCGACAGTGAAAAAAGTGTCCCACAAAATGAAAAAAACTAAATTCTTATACGTTCCCCGTCCGAAAACTTCTAATTAGAAAGTTGTTGTCCTGTCTTTTTTGAGTCTAATAAAAGAGATCCTATGTTTTTAACTGCAATATTCGCAAAATTCAAAAATTGGAGAAAAGTTGGGAAAATACAGCATAAATGAGGAAAAGGAGCATTGTCCGTTAGTTTTTGCTGTTATTTCCCAGCTTATCTCAGATATTTGAATTAAAATATCTCAGTGAATATTGCACTTTAAAACGTGTGATTTCTTTTGTTGGCTTCAGAAGAGACAGGGCAATAACTTTCTAATTTTAAGTTAGAGACCAAGGAGACCATATAGAAATTACGATTTTTTTTATTTTGTGACACGCTCTATTTTCACTCCAGAAGTTCGTACAGGGTAATTTTTGAACGCCTTTTTTGATCATTTCTTTAAAATTAGAATTATACCTCTACGGGTGGTTGATGAGATAAATGCCGTATTAGCACTCGTAGGACACCCTGTATATAAAATGAGCTTGTCTGTTTGTTTATGGGGTTCTTTCCTTCATTTTCAGAGATTTTAGAATTCAGATATCTCAGCGAATATTACATTTAAAAACATGGATTTTTTTGTTGGGCTCAAGAGCTAGGGCAACAACATTCTGAAATTAATTTTTTTAGGACAGGATGACCAAATAAAAAGTTAATTTTTTTTTTAAAATTTTATAGTAACTATACAACTCCTTGCCAATGTGAATGACGTATCTGAGGTCTATACGTCACTTGGATGCTGTTTCCAATTGGAAGTATAATTCTAGGATCAACGGTTCGCGAGTTATTCCAGGATATAGGGACTTTGCACACTGTATATCAGTTATGGACAGAGGAAAAATTACTGCGTTATTACTAGGGCTGTTAAAACTTTTAACTGGTTAATCAAAAATTTTTAATCGATTAATCGAATTTTAATCGTATATTTTCACATAGCAAAAGTAGTGTTGGTAACTATATTAACTGATACTATAAAAACATTGTAGATTAAGAAATAAAGCCCGCGCTCGAAGCTATTTTAATATCGTTTCCCCTTTACCAGAAACATGTACAAATTTCTAGAACTTGGAAAATGTGACTCTATGAAAGTTGTTCTCCTAAAATGTTTTCTAAAATATGTTTCAATAGGAGATACGCATTTGCGTTTCTGCCAAAACTTGGCAAAAAATGAGTGGTCCAACCAGCTGATAAACCCAAAGGTGAAAATTTGCATGTTCATATATCTGGTATAAGAGGAACAAATGTGCTTAACATACTTATCATACCCTGGAATTTCTTAACTTGGATCTTGTCGTTTTTTTTAAATCATTAATTTTAGAAATCATCACACACTAGTTTTCGTTGAATCGACTTGTTTCATCATGCCGAAAAATTTGAGATCACAAAATATTGATTCAAATATCATTAAATACGGTCACTTATCTGAAATGTTATGTAAAGGAACATAATTTGAGACATTTAATCGGTTTAGTCAAATACATCAAGTAAAATTACGAACTGTTAATACAAATTTCAATCGAATTTTGATTGGATTGATCGAGTCGAGTAACTCAACTAAAATTTTTATCTGCGATTAACAATTGATCGATTAACCGACACGATTTATCGATTAATCTGACCAGCCCTAGTTACTACTGCATATATTTAAATTATACTCAATATTTTGAATGTTTTCATTGCTTTTCGGTTTCAGAGTGTCCAGTGGCAATGTTTGTTCGGCCTTTTGCCGTTGAACGTATACCGTTAGTCTTTCTTCCTATGACTGGACAACTCGTTTATCCAGGCGCACATCTCACCGTCTCAGGTATGATTTTGATACATGCTTGCATTGTATATGCTCTTTATTTGACTTTTCTGATATAAATTATGTGGTTCTATGTATGTATGATATGATATACTCTTTTTTTTTTCCGGGATTACTCTCAGGGGCTGACTTTTACTTGAGGAGAAGCCCTGGCAAAAGCAAGCATTAGGGGAAGGCTAATTATAGGGCCCTAGGCAAATGCCCTAATACAAAAATCAGTCCCAGCATATACACTAACAAATAATACAACGATTTTTATCGTTTGGTTCTCGAACATGGCAGGTCAAAATAATGCGCGAAAACTCTCACAAGTGTAGGTATCGAATTCCATCTATAAAATATACAGGCTGTCCCAAATTTTTTGCTCAGTGGATATCTCTGTAAATTTTGGGAAAAACAGCGTTAAATGCGGGTAAAACGATTTTTCCGCCTTTTCTTAGAGCTGTTTTTCCAAATTTTCCTCCGTTTTTCGAATATCTCAGTGAATATTGCACTTAGAAACGTGAAATGTTTTTTTTTGGCCTCAGAAGAGACAGGGCAGCCACTTTTTAATTCGGTTTTTGAGCATACGAGGACTGTATAAAAAGTTAATTTCTTTACTTTTTCATGTATACGACCCCTCATACAAATTTTGGGATTTTAAGTAACTGCACGTCATTTAAAAACTTTTTGTAATCGACAGTATGTTTCGAAAGTTAACGGTTACAGAGATATCCGCTGTGCAAGCAATTTGAACAGCCTGTATGGGGCGATAATACATGTGAAGACAAACAATTTTTGCTATCGAGCCCAGGGTTGTGACTCATTTATTCAGTCGAAAACATGGTACAATAACAAATGCATGTCAGCAGTTTAACGAAGAAAAAAAGCTTAAAATTCATGAGTCAATTACATGAGTCAAAGTAGCTGCCCAAAGTGGTGTCTGAGGGTATTGTTGCACACAGCTTTTCACCGGCGAATGAAGGATTGTTACACTGCACCGTCTTGTAGATTCCTCGTGTGTATTAATCTTGTCCTTTTCTCGTTCCTTAGCTATTAATTTCTTACGCATGCTAAACATTTTTTGATTTTGCTACTTTTCCTTGCTAAATAAGTATACAAATATTGTGGGGGGGGGGGGGGAGATAAAAATGCGAATCTTGGTTCCTTGGCTAAAATTTTTGGTAGATCACGTGAAAGAATTCATAGTGAAGGGCCATCCTGTATTTTGAAAGCCCCGAAATATTCTAGTTTTATGAGTGAATCGTCGGTGAATTCTCGACGCATAAATACAAGAAATAAAATAGTATTTGATTAGTAAGCTAAATTTTCATGTAAGCTACATTTTACCATGCACCATATGCATTTTTGATACGATTGCTAATTTTTGACTTCAGGTAATCCCTTATACAGTAACGGAAAAACGTATTTCTCATAAACACGAACTACTGGTACTAAAATTAAGGGAATTGCAGTGATTATTATACAGTGGAGCAGGCATCTTCAACCCGTTGCTCGCGAGCACCACGGTGCTCCCTGAAGTACCCAGAGCGCTCGATGCTCATGTCCGATTTCATGCTCGCGAGCATTTGATTATAACGTTACAATTAAATACCTTAGAGGAACTGCATTCAAAGATTGAAATCATCGTCATTTCATACATTCGTTTGTTGAACTTGCCGGTAAGGGTTGATTTTTTACACAATAAATTTGCTTTACTCTGAAAAATTCTGGACTGGAGACAAACCGGACCGGAGACCTCAGCCTAGGGATCAAGACCCCTCCAGTTACTGGCCAAGTCCTCTTAAAACTAAAATTACTCACATTAGTAGAAAAAATGAAAGAAAATACGCGTTCTTTGGCGAGAACTAAATATTGAGGTTTTCAAAGGAATTATGAAAAATGCCAGCACCTTGGATTATCCGGAACCTTGAGCTTTCGAGACCAAAATTACCCCGCGGCTCTACTACATAAAAACATATTTATGTTAAAAATTTCGTAACACGCACATAAATACCGTAAGAATTTTTTCTTAAATCCGAAAGCTTATCGTTTAGAGATTAATTTTAGAAAAGGATTTGATCGAGATTTGCGCTGTTTGTTGCGCCATCTGTTGATGTTTATATTCAACATAAATATTGGCATTTCTTTAGAGAAGTCAGGTTATAGTAGGTATCAACTCTTCATTAGGCGCCGGAACTTGAGGGCTGAAGCTATAAATAAATTGGTCCCCTCACCAATAAATTTTGTGAGGGGGGGCAAAACCCTCCCCCAGAAATTAATGAATACAAAAAAAAAAAAAAAAATGCAGCGCATCTCTTCCCCTTCTTTCATACGGTCTTGAGTCCCATTTATACGGGACGACTAACAACTTTTAGTGCCCTCGATGTTTTTTTTCTTTACGTCGGAGCCTCCGAGTATTATATCTGTAGACTGTAGTGTATATTTGTCCTATTCTCTACACAACATTTTTTTTAACGCGATAATGACTTCATTACTACATTTCAAAGCGCTACACACAGAACACTTATTATGCAAAAAAGCATAGATGGTAATACTTATAAATATAATTCAATACAGAGTGAAATCTCGCTACAAGGATACTCGATATAACGATAAACCTCTCTACAACGGTATTTTTTCAAATTTTTGAAACAGCGATATCCTTTACTTCGATAAACGGCTCCATATAACGATATTTTTTGAGGATATTTGGAAACCACTACATTTTTATACTTTGCTCAAAATCATCTTCAATATATTTTTGAATTTCTCACTAGTTTTTGTACTTTAGAGGGCGTTTAATGACATCTCTATTGTGCACTATCTACCCTCCAAAAGTTTTAATTAAGTTGCAGTGAGGCCACTTTCTGTGTATCACACACAAGTGTTATGCGGTATACTACTTTACAGGGTGTAACAACAAACTAAATTTTATTCATAAACTAATCAATTTATATATTTTTGCTGCGAATAAACACTTAAAATGCATTTTATGAGGGGTACTAACAACGCCAATTCAGGAGAGATGCCAACAACAGCATCAATTTGGCGGCGTCTGATGATAATGTTACCTCTCGATACAACGATAATCCGTCTACAACTATATGTTTTCTTGGTCCGCAGAGTATCGTTGTATCGAAGTTTCACTATACATGTTTCGGTAAGCCGTCAAATACCTCTTGAGGGCAGGAAATAACATAAACGTCCAATTATGGTATGGTGACAATTTGACAGAACCTGACTGATAATAAGACGAAAATATAATTATTTGAAGATTGCGAATTATACCGTGGATTAAAAGAGCATTGCCTAAAAGGGTAGGTATAACCAGTTATAAAACAAGCAACAGCTCTCACGCCATTTTTTTTTCAAATAGTTTTAGGTAAGTGGAATTTGAAATTCCTTGCACGTGCGTAAACTACTGTATTATGGGGGTTCTTTGCTGATTTGAATTGAAATCTTACTGTAGAGCTTCTACACACAACACCCTCTTTTCTCATTTTCCATATAAACTTGATCTTCACTGAATAACTGCATGATTAGAAGTACCTTTTGGATGTAATTAACAGGTGAGTGTTTTTACAGGAATCGCTCAAACTGTTCCATCCCGACATCACTGCAATGTAAAGACATCGCTCCTGATGACATCACATGGTTGGCAGCCTATACGGACGCACATTTTCGGAGTCTACTACGATGGCAACAAGACTTTCTTACAAGTAGGTCTTTTTCGTTTTTGTGCATGAACAAAACAATTCAAATTCATTGTGTTATTCAAAAACGGTGAGTAGCATTGTTAAAAAATATTCTTCTTCGGGTTTAAGTAGTCTAAAGCAATACAGTATATGCACAATACCTAATACAGTATTGTGCATTGAACCATTTAAGTAAAATTTTTCTATTGTCGTACGATGGTCATTTCATGCACACGTTATACGATGCTTTCTATTTTATTTTTTAGTGGCTCGGCGATGATGAAGACAGAAGAAGGCTACAACATCACCTTGTTTTGATCAGATTGGTGTGTGAAGAAACATCAAACGGCACATTTGAACCATGCGCTGCACTCAGGATAGGTTTCTCACCAGGCAAGTTCATCTTACTCGTATATTTATGGATACTTCATACAGAGTTGATCATTTAATTTTTCAATCATTTTACTCTCAGAGTAGAAAAAAAAATCTAATTGGAAATTATATATAAAAGAAACAAGTTAAGAGAGCTTTTCCAGAGTAATTTCATTTGATAATTTTTTTACGATGGCAAATTTTAAACAGGTCTGGAGCCTCAAGTAGCTCTCGCTGAAGCATCTAACAAAAATAACTACATCATTGTTGGATTGTGCTTGGGAATACTTGGTCTGATATATGTCGGAGCCGTTCTAATTTACTTAAAAGTACGGAAAGGTAGAAGAAGAGGATCTAGACAAGGTCTAAACACATCACAAGGAACCATAGAATCGGGTGATTTAGATGAGCGATCAAGCTCACAGGCAAGTCCAAGTTCTGTTTTCTATAGTAAATGAACCATCTCATTCGCTCACGTTGCATATCACGACGAAATTTAGATTTCACAGAGACAATTCTTCGAACGAGAAGAACGTCTGCATAATATATATATATATATATAATTTGTATTCAATTAAATATATTTATACTTATCTGCTAAATACATGAATTTTAGGTACATAAGTGCTCCAGACTTATGCAATGTCTATAGAGTCAAGTCCAGTTTTTTCAGCCACCTCGTTGGGCGGTTTGCCTGTTGTGGCCTTTGTATTTGTATAAGTCTCATTCTGTACTTCTAAGTACAGTTACGGAAAATAACTTGGGAAGCATGAATGATAACAAAGGTTGAAATACATTTTAGAAATGAATATTTTTGTAATTGATAGAAATCCGCTGTGACTGAGTTTATGCAAGCATTATATAATTAAAATTATTACAATTGCTTTTTCAAATAGAGTATCTGTATTTCAGGTCCGAAGTGCTTATATCAATAATTTGGTCCAAGAAGCAGAGTTAACATCACATAAGTCATCCTCTAAGGTGAGTGATGTTATTATAATCTAGAATTACTCGAACAAAAAACTCGAACAGGATTTTATGATTTGAAATATGATGCTTCATTTGGATTGTAACAAGGGCAACCATAGGACTCGTACTTTATGCGACACTCCTATATGTTTTCGTAAAATACATTGCGATTCGGAATAGCACACTTTATTTTCTTCTATATTTTAGCAATTTTAGTTGAGATTGACAATTTTTTCCACGTTTGCTAACTTCCTTGGAGAGAGTTAACGATGTCCCGTATTTTCCGAAATTTAGGGGAATCTTCATTTCTCTCGATGAATTATGGTCAACGATTATGGTCCAATTATGGTCAAGTTATTAAGCTGTAGTCAAGAAATTGAAATACAATCATATGCTTTGTCTGCTGCAGTGAGAGAATCATCATAGGATAGATGTCTTCATGTGCAAAATTGAAATCGAAATGAATTCAATTGAATTCAATGTTACAATTCAGTTGTAACATTCTAACCAGACAAGAGGAAGAAAAATTTTATCATTCGTAGAATAATTTTTCTTTAGTCCATTAGAATTCAGTTTCTGGACCACGACGTAAAAGTAGATGGCAAACTGTAAAAATTTCGAAAAATTTATTTTGAAACAGAGTGAATCAGCAAATAAGAAACAAACCTCTATATCCTTTCACTCTCTATAAAGTAATCCTTTTACTCTCTATGATCTAATATTTACTAAACGGTATATTAAGCGTTCTAAGCATGCCTTTAATCGTATAAGGTATAATTGTAATAAGCATGCCTTTTTTTTTTAAAGAAATTCAAAGATCTTTTGATAATGTGTGTTGATTATTATAATATTATTATGATATGAATATTTTTCATAAATTTTATAACTACATATCAAATTTAAATAAAAAAATTAAGCAATTTTTTTTAAAATTGGTTTCAGGGGCATTTGAAGTCGGAATCTGGAACGAGTCCTATCGACAGCCAACAGACTACTGAAATCAAGGAAGCAGCTTCATCAGGTGCGAACCATGCAACAAATAGTTCTTTTGACAAGCAGCTGCATATCCCACAAGTTGCACCCGAAGATTTTTCCAATCAAACTCCCTCTCAAGAGTTCTTTGTTCGAATTCGTGGTATGATCTCAGCGGCAAAGAACAGACTGAACAGTTTTCGTTATCGCCCCACTCTTCTAGTTATTCCTGAGGACGACTATTTCTATCAGGACTTTAAAGAAAGAGACATCGAATTAAATGGCGAAAGGAAGTCCGCTAGTGGATTCAGTCGTAAGGGTGCAGCGGCAGGTCTTTGCACGAAACTGGAGTCGATCCACGGGTCCCGACTAGGAGCTGCCATGCTCGATGCCAAATTAGCTCCGCCACTTCCTCCACCTAGGCAGACGAAGCCGAAGGGCAAAAAACGTGCACCATCTCCTCCAGGTGAGAAAAGTCATTTTACGGATAGGCCTGGATCATCCTCTTCGGCCACGAAGTCCTATGCAAGGGATGAAAGTGACGATTACAATGGACCTTCTACTAGTGGTGATACTTTCTCGAAATTTGATCTCTTCCGACTGGATCTGTACGAGAAGATAAACCGCATGAGGGAAAGCGCGCGAGAGAGCTACATTTCTTGTACAGAGAATGATATTGAAGTATTAGAGGTCTTCGATGACAGACGACCTAGTGGTAAGATGGCATCACTTCTTGCACGCGTTTCGAGTTGGTTCATTCTAACCACTATACGATGAGAATGCACTAGCCCAAAAAAAGATTCAGAGCTTTACTGCTTTTGCACAACCTTGCTGTCACTGCTGATGTAAACATCTGGATCCGAAGCAAATGCGGTTTCCGTGTAGAGACTTTTTCGGAGTTTAACACATTAGATTGATCTCAGAGTATAAGAGCATCAGTTAGTGGTTGAGGAATTTGGTCATAATTTGTTTTAATATCAACAATGCACGCTCAATCAGTCCATAATAATCAAGACGTACTTAAAACACGAAGATTCTCTCTCACCAACTGTGTAAAGTTAACAATGCATTTTATCTGATGGTGGAAGTCCTTCCTCGTTTCATTTGTTTCAATTCAATTTATTTATCTACTCTTAGAATCTATTGAGATGTTCAACTTCTATCGTAATGGTTACTTGTCATCAATAACACCAGCCTTTATTTAACAAAAAAATGTTCCATTCTTAATATTGAAACAGTTTATGGGAAACATTGCCATGATCACAATCCTCTAAAAATAAACGCAACAACTATTAAAAAAGGTCCCAGTCCTTGTAAAATTAACTTTTAATATACATTATGTAATAACTATAAATAGTAATTAATAATAACCCTAATAATTTAATCAAGAGAAGATGTCTAAGGATATCCTCACTACAGCGAGATAGATTGTGCAAAATTCGATTTTCAAACTTGGCCAATAGTTTCTCAATTGCAATATTAATAAATTACTTCACACCATTGCAAACTGATTTTCTCGATTTTATCTCCTTAAAAACAACCAGCACTGCTGTGGGAGCTGCCTGTGTTACAACACCCTAGCCATTTTAATTGAATTTCTTAACCGGTTCGAGATTCATTGATAAAAGTAAAAGCACCTCCTGAGATAATTCGTCCACTAAAAGCGAACATATTTTAATAATTTCTTTCATTTACACTTCTAAGTTATTTTTAAACGTAATGTTACATCAGATACCAGTAGCGATGCCACTACAGAAATGCATAATTTCCACCTGCCGTTGCTGCGTTTTGATAGCCAAGGTAACCCCCCCCCCCCAGATGCGGATTTATGGTTTTGCTGCTTGTGGGCGCGCTACACCCGCTCTTCTCCCATTCTAGTCTCATTTTCTTAACCACTCATTCCTCGAGTTCACCGATCTGTGATGTAACCCGTTTGTCACCCCCCCTTCTGTAAATAAGCCTGTGTCTCTGATTTACTGTTTTGGTCATTCAAATTATCACGCATTCTGTAAGTCACACTTTTGGTCACTTCCATGCTCCTTCACTCTCTAGGTCACTCTTTTGGTCATTCATATGCTTGCACACTGTTTTGATCACTCACATATTCACACACTCTCTACACCTTTTGGTCTCTTCCATGCTTTTACATTCTCTAGGTCATTCTCTTGCTCACTGATGTGCTTGCACACTCTTTTGTTCACTCACATACTTGAAAATTCTCTAAGTCACTCGTTCAGTCACTCACTGATCTGGGTTTTATGGTTTTGCCGCTCTTCTCCCATTCTCGGCTACTCAATCCTCAAATTTACCGCCACTCCAAACTGGCCACAGTGGGTTATAGCCCGCTAAGCTCCCTGTAAATACGCTACTCGTAACCGTACGAGCAGAATAACAAAAAAAGATTTTATTTCACTCAACAAACATCTTTTATCTTTCTCGTACTCGTCTTTGTCCATAGAACTTTTAAAAAAGCGCTGAGAAAAAACTGCAAAAAAAAAAAAAAAAAGAAACAAAAAACATTTTGTATCCAACAGACCGGTGTTTCTGATGCTAAAGGATCAGAAACACCGGTCTTGAACCAAACACACTTTTATCTGAGCTGCACTCATCCTTTTTACCCGTTTCCTGAAGGAAAACCAAGATTTCATTTTTGGTGACTTTCTAATGGGAGGATAATCCGAAATATATGTACAGGCTGATTTTTAATTCGTGAGAAAAACTTTGTAGTGAGAGAACACACCTAAACAAGCATTTTTCGTCACGGAATACGTGGTCGAATATGAAAAGTTGAGGTGCAAACTCAACCTGTAATAAAACACATTGGTGACACATTAATGACGCTAACTTTGGCGATTAGGTCCCCAAAGGTTTCAATAAAATCGCTTATACAATGCCCAGGAGATGGGCCATTAATATGAAATCGAGTGAGAAGACAGAATGTGAGAGACTGGTGACATGTAATGGACTCGCCGTATCTAATATCTAACCCATTATAGCAGAAATATAGTGTTTGAGTAATTCAGAGTTTCTCTGCAAAAATGAGACTATTTTATTATGTTGGAACTAGCATCTGCCCTCGGATATGATTAGATTTTATTTTTTATTGGCACAAGGAGCATCAAGGTTATGCCGTGCCAAACAGTGTTAGGCAGTACAATGACTAGTGGCAGATTTCGCTTTACCCATGGTGAACTTACGAGGAGGCTTACCACATTACAACCCCTGAACAATTGGATGGTTGATAGCACATATCGCAGTAAATTCGTTGGAAAATATAATATTTGCTACTGGTGAAGTGCTATTGTGCACTCTCTAAAAGCACCTCTAATGCCTTTGTTATTGCGATTCGACCACACGTTCTATGACCAAAAATGCTTGTTTAGGTGTTATGTCATCTCTTAAAGTTTGTCCCATGAATTTATAATCACCCTGTATGTAAATTTCACCGAGTGAATATAAGGAATAGCTGAAATACATTTCACCCATACATTTTAGTGAAGGACAAAGAATGAAACAGCCAAGTGGTTAAAATAATATTAACATGCGTACTTTCTGCAGTCAATGACATCATAGCTATCATAAAATGTTCAATTTTCTTGAACAGATAAACTGATTAGAACTAACTGTTCAAAAATTTGAGCTGATTGCAGGAAAAATTAACAAGCCCTTGGTAATAACTTGAATTAAAAATGTTTTTAAAAAAAACACATTTCAATCTGTCACTTCTACATCGTCTTAAAAATACGTCATTCTTACGTTTACGCAGATATCTAGTTAATCACCTTCGAAGTTATTACAGTGCTTAGAGCATATTAGAACAAAATTTGGTATTTGTCATGGCATGAAAGTGTAGCGTATTATTTCCTTTATAGGAGGACCATATCATTTCCTGGGAGCTGCTGGGACTGACCGATATGGGTAGCTGCTGCTAAGAGTGTAATTTAACACAGGAGCCTATGGATTTGCTTGACAAAATGGAGGGGGTGGGGAGTCTCTAAGAATTGTATTTTGAGAAGAGGTTGTAGAGAAAACAATTTTGGGAAATGGTGTGTGTGTATATATATAAAGCAATCTTAAATGGAATCTTTAATGCTACATTTTCTCAAATCTCTACTCACAGTTTTAAGTATTTTCCAATAGTGAATGAAACTTTTGATAAAATTTATTGGGAATGAAATCTTACCCACCACATATTAATAACACTCGTTTATTTTTCATCAATGTTGAGTACGTCTATTGAAGATTGAAAGAAAATGTTTTCCTTACTATAGTTGAGGTTTTTATAATTACTATAGTAATTGGTTATATAGTATAATATGTACAATATGATATAATCGAGGGTGTTATATATTTAATCATTGTATCTGCAGGAATAATTTTGTTTCAAGTTTACGTAGTTTCTTATGAAAATTCAGAAAAGACTACCCTGCAAAAAGTGAAAAATTCAATCTCTGAGTTTTTAAATGCACTATAGTTCATGTTACATAAAAAGTAAGGATTGAGAAGCGGAAATGAAATATATTACTGCACTTTTCTCTACTTTCAGGATCACCGAACGGTAAAATTAAAGATACGTATGGTGTTCATCATCAGTCGCTATGTGATGGACAGCATAAAAAAAATGACGACGATCGAAACGTTCCTGTTGGTGTTGGAAAGATTTCTCGTCGGCATCTACTACATAAACTCGAAGAAGAGGAGGCCGATATTCATTGCGGAAAAAGCAACGATTCGCATAAGAAATATTTGCCTAAATCCGTCTCTGAACAAAGAAAAGTCGACGAGGGTGATGGGAACAGCTGGACTCAGCAAAACAAAGGTTGGTGTATTCGCTTGAACAATTTTATATGACGTTTCATCTTGTTTCTAAATGTTTCAATGCCTATTCAGAGATTTTTGGATATAATCTCATCCTGAGTAAAAAAAAAAATTTTTTGTGTTTTTTGTTTTTCAATTTCAATTTATTGATGTATAAGGTTAATGGAAAACATTATATTTGATAGATGGAGACACCAAGGTGCCATACTGGTTGTTACAGTAAAGTTAATTCAAAAACATTACAATTGTCATACAACATAAAATAGAATTAGTGGTTAGTAATTTTGGAGGGAAAAAATGCAAAAACCAAAATAGGAAAAGGGAGTAGGGTAGTACACACAAATGCACATACAAAACATAAAAAATATATAAAATAGAATAAATATAATGACGCGACGGCAGGGGAGGTGCTTTATTGTAAAAAAAATCTATAAATCATTTATACTGATAATTAATTGGACCCATCTTGGCTTGAAAGTGATGTTGATTTAATGTAAAACTGTTATGTATGAACACAATAAAGAATGAATTGAGATGCAAACGCTTAGAATTGTTTTTTTTCTACTGGGATATAATAGGACATAGTGAAAAAACTGAAATCCAAAACATTATAACTCCCTGAATATTCGTTCGATCCTGAAACGGGAAACACTTTTCCCTATTAGTTTTTCACAATGGCAACATCTGTGTAACTATTTGACTGTCGATAGTATCCACCCTGTATATATATATTTTATATACATAATTCAAAATTGTAAACCTTTAGGAAATACATGATGAGGTTTCAGAGAGGGGGCAAATACATTTCCCTCAGCAAAACGGCATGCAGAGTTGAATTCTTTCAAATGCAGTTATATACATTTGCTTTGAAAAATTAGATAAAGAATGTGTGTTAAATTATAATTATTTATAAAAACTATTGCGCAAAACAAAAATGCAAAGAAAGTGATAATAAGTTTTTTATTTTCAAGGATGCATTCCTGAAGAATCTCCTTTTGACGAAGATGTAGCGAAAAGTTCCAAGATTATGCCTTCATCAAGTAACCATTCGATTCGGACAAGTGCAAGTCAAGATTCTTCATCAAAAGCAAAGAAGACAAGTAAAAGTAATGTCCGTCGCCGTCACGATGTAGATGATGTAAGCGATAGTTCAGAGGTAACAGAAGCCTCTCTTTCCGGTGACTCTCTGAACTCGAGCTTCAGAAAACCATCAAAATCCCCATCGTCTGTGAAATCCAAGGCAAGTCACTTAAGTATGGAAGAAATGTCCGTGCTATCGTCTTCTAGCATGATCACTGCTTCGACAGCTATCAAAGAAATAGACGATTATGATTTTGAAGGTGATGAAGAAGACGATATGAGTGAAATCACTCAAGACGATGACAGTCGAATGAGTACTGATTTAGATCCAGAAGAGTTCAGCTTAGATGAAAGTGAACATCCTTCACTGGAAGAATATTTACAACTGTCGTCTCAGGTAGCAAAAAAATTATCCGAAAGAACAGTGCCAGCATTCAGTAGCACCTCTCAAAGGGAGAGGAATGTTCTAGCACAATTTATGAAAGATTTTAAGACAACCATTGGTAGATTAAGAGCTGCCGAAGAAGCCAAGCCAAAAGAAAATCGTTCTACATCACCTGGAGCCGATAATTGGACGCTTAAAAAAGAAGATAAAAGGACCAAAGTTTCTCGTAAAGTCAGCATTTTTAAGCGCAATCCTCTCAAATCTAGACGTAATGACGAACCTCTAGTTAGTGATGATCAAAGTAAAAGTGGATATTATGACATTAATATTGTCAGTGAAACTGACGACACTATCAGCTGTAATTCATCGGCAGCGTCTTCTTTGAGTGGTAAAGGTGGCAAATCTAAGTATAAAAACAAGCCACCTGAAATAGTTCCTGCATCAAGAGGAGGAGAGAAAACCATAATAGCCATAAGTAACGATTCTGTGCAAAGAATCAGCCCAGAAGTAAGGTAAGTTATTTCAGCAACGAACATACATACAACGTATATAATATTCACGATACTACTACTTAAACGTACATGCAACACATAAACATTCCTGATCTTACAGAATTTTAATTCATGATGCTGCAAATAGTAATGAAAAGTAAAGCCAAACGAGAAAAAAAATAATAAGGGAAGAGAAAAATAAAAGATAAAAGACTGAGATATATCTCTCCACAATGGAATAAAATGTTTACCACTGAATTTGAGTTCATACAATGTAAAATAAAACAACAATTGCAAAATTCGATTTTTCAATAGAATTGTGTAAATGTTAAAAGCTCAAACACCATACTTTTAATTTTCACCCGAGTATATACTTAATATAATCTCACCATTTTTTTTAAGTTTATAATTTTTACAACAAGCAATACATTTATTGACAAAAGTGATTTTACGAAGCTCCTTCAAATATATTGTGTATTGTATTTTACTAAAGACATTAAAATAAATTGATTCGTTTCTTTGAGAGTTAAGTGTATACATTTTTGAATTGCTGTATCTAACTAATATATGTATTTATTTCAACTTTCAGAGAGGTTACGAGGATGTCACCAAAATTTGTTGGAAGCAGTTCTAAGATTCGAACTGCTCCAAAAGCTGTGTCACCTCCTTTACCACCACCAAAACCCAAGCTTGATCAAATGAAGATAAAGACAAGCAGTGGAACTAATAAGTCGAATATTAGAGAAAACATAAGTAGCATGCAATGTCACGGTGATTCGACTCAAATAGCCGTTGGGAAAACGAATGGCTCTGCGAAAGCATTCATCACTTCGAAATCAATATCAGAAGAACTAAGTGAAGTTGCTAATAGGTACCTCCGTTCACCATCAATTGAATCAGATTCCATTTCTATAGCAAACTCTGACATGACTGAAGATTCATTGAACACTCCGATCCCAAAAGGTCTCAGTGACGATGAAAACCAGGATGAAATTAGTGAAGATGAGAATGGTGCAATAGACCGTTGTTTAGCTCAACTTGCAGACTCTGTGATTCAGCCTCCAGATGATTGCTCCCTTAATCGTTATTTAAGCCAATTGGGAACAGTGCTTGCTGCTCGTGAAGACTGTGCGTTAGATCAGTGTTTGAGTAAAGTTGCAAGTAATATGAATGCAAACAGAGCAACAAAAGGATTTAACATGTCGCAACATTTACCTCTGGGAACATGGGAGCATGTATGCGTTGATAGAAATAGTGATAGAAGTACACCAACATCCGAGAGGTCATCGACTTCCCGTGGTTCTAGGAGTTCTCAAGAGAATTTGAGAAAAAAAACATTGTCTAAATCAAAACACCACCATCATCACCATCACAGGCCGGGAGAGTGCAAATTAGGAACAAATGGAGAGAGTATACACGTGCCCGATCACCAAGATTTCCATCAGAGCAATCATATGAGTAATAGGCATTTGGTTCCTCAAACAGTTGATGTTGACGATAGTTATACTACGCGTATTTTGGTTGAAAAGGCAGTTCGTAAAGATATTAGTAACGGATGTCCGAGGGTTATGAGTACTTCCGAAGACGAAGATAGTCATGCCAGTTCTCATGGGTCCAGTAAAAAACAGCAAATGTCAGAAACCAATTCAGATCCCAGCTCGACCGATTTTGATAAGCCCCGAAAGAAACGGCCAGTTGTAAGACGTAGTAAAAAAGGGTTAAACGGGACTTGCCGGCAACACATACAAAGTAATAGGAATGGTAAATCCGAAAGATTAAGTATCAAAAAGAATAACTCTCCTTGTCGAAACTCCAGTACACCGAGATCGACAAGCAGTGATGTTACAGTGATACAACTTGAAGGAGAGCCAACAAATCATGTGAAAAACATGGAACAATCTACTAATTCCTTTGTGACTTTGATTAACGTTGATAGTTCTGACTGCTCAAATAGTGCCGAAGAAAAATAGGCGTATCTAATTTTCTAACAAACGAATTTTTGTGATTTTTTTTGCTTCAAAAATTGTAATCATGAATATAAATATACGCTTTGTAACTCGTACTGATTCTGTCTGTTGTTGTTTAGTCAGTATATATTTTTTGAAATTTACCTAATAAAAAAGTTAACAAACAAATTATTAGCAGCACTATTATTTTTTAAAATTACAACAGGGGTCGGCTTACACTGCAGCACAAAAGTTTAGGCACAACGCTAATTTTGAGTTTTTCGTTATTTAATATTAATTGTGAGGCTTCACGTATTTTGTGAAGGAATCTTGCAATAAATGAATAGACACATAACAAAAACGGAACGGAAATATTAATATATATTTGCTAAATTATAACAAAAACAATGAAACTTTATGCCACAAAAGTTCAAGTACAAATTTTGAATACGCTTTTTTAGAAATTATGTAAATAATTTTAGTAACTTATGTGATTGCCATTGCTTTTTATAACATCGGTATAAATCAGTATAGTATACCAAATACACAATTTTTCATCGGAAATACAAGGTTTTCTAGCAAATCTGGACAAACTTCAAACCATGCTTTCTCAGTTAGGTTTCAGTTCTGAAACCGAAGAATATTGTTTTCCATTGCCATACACGAGAAGTGTAAGAATATCCCATAGGTTTTCTATGGTGGTGAGGTCCATAATGAGAGAGCTGGCCGCTCTAGAACCGAAAATAAATGGCTTTTCAGTGTTTCTTGGTACATCTCTGAATTCTGACTGCCATCTAAAAATGCCAATGAGCTCTGACTATTATAATCAAACGCTCCTCATACCATTACCGAATTTGCCTCTTTGCTGTCTGTCTACTGAATAGAGTTCGTGAACTCTTTTTTAGATCATAGCAATAATAAGAATAACCATCTAGGCCATCTAAATTCCACTGCTTTTCATTTTGAACAGTTTCTCTTGGAATATTCAATTTTGCTCTATGTTTTATTCCTATAGCAGTATGGTTTTGTTGCGAAGCCAATCTTCGTATTTTTCTGACGTCACGTAAACTGGTAAATCGGATTCATCCTGATTTAGATTTTGGTTTTTAATGCTCACCACGTGATAGTACTCTGTAAATGCCTTGTTTAGATCGATTTAATTCAATACAAATTTGAGAAACAAATTTACCTTGTGTGACTTCGATACCCATATCGTCGATGCTTTCTTATTCGGAAACTAAATAGATTTTGCATGGTGCTCGACTCACGAAAACAATCAAGGTTTATGTAGTAGCAAGGAGAAACACCCCTTTGTGACGTAAATCTACGTGGCATATTGAAATTTGCATAATTATTATTTTGTGTCTATACTTTTTGCGGAACAAAAATTTAATTTTTTTCCTTGAAGTTTTATTTTTATAAAACCTTTAATCATGCATTCGAGAATACACATGATTTCTGATAATCAATAAAATGAGCAAAATCTATCAGTTGTTTTTAATTTTATTAAAGAATATATTATGTGCCTAAACTTTTGTGCAGCAATGTATATGCTGTATTTCCTCAATGAAGTTTACATAACTTCAGCTATTACATGTACAGAGTCTAGTCACATTATTTTGTGATCAGCTCTTTTTTTTGATATCAACTGCGTGTAGCTAATGAAGTAAGCCAAGAGTAACGAGCTGGCTTGGTGCGGATATAAGGTGAGATTTCAGCATTCTGAGAATGTATCAGTCGTTACTGTCACAGGCTAAGTAAGCTATTTATCTGATTTTAGAAAGGGAGAACGGTAGACTTTTCAGTCAAGCATCACAGTATATTTGAAACTGGACAGTTAACCCGTTCAATGTTTCGGACGTAATATTACGTCTGAAGTTCTATGGAAAGAGATACGAAACACCATTCTTTCATCTGCCAAGTGGGTGCGCCGAGTTGACATACGATGCCCAAGTGGCACAGCGGTAAGATGCTCGTCTTCCACTATGAAGGTTGCCGTCAAGAACATCAGAAAAAGTTCTTTACTTATCGAGCCTGGGGCGACCATCGATATAGATGGCCTTTTCATTTCCCACCCAACTCCACTAGTTGGAAATTGCCAAATGGCAATATATGACTGGAGTTGATGTGCGGTAAACTAGTTGAGATATGAAAGTAACCTTAAGAATTTTTTGTGTGATAAATGATATAAAAACGCAGTTTTTCCGAAATATTTTTTCCTCCTCTCGTGTTCGTTTGAGGTGATGTATATCAGAATGATTTCGCAGATAGAGGATTTAAAATTGACTACGCGTTATCAAATTACAAATGATATCAAGTGCAATATGCAAAGGCGTGAAGTTATTGAAAATATTGGAGAGGGGGAAGCTCAAACCCTAAATTTCTATAGGTGTTATCGAGACGGTGGCAAATAGTGAGTAGTCTCGTGTATCGGATGCAAATGTATGCCTATGAGATAATCTGACATATTATATGTATTGTTATTTGTCTATTATATTATACCCAATAGTTCTTTTTCGACAAGATGTTATGCTTGAGATTTAATTTCTAATTTTATATTTCTCATTTGATACATGTTTCATTTCACGTCGCTGATTGGCCGCGTGGTGCTAGAATCTTAAAGCTCAGTTTAAGAGTAAAGCGAAATAAATTCAGGGTCTTTCGGAAAAAAGAGCGAGTAAAAAACATTGGAGGGGTTAATAACAGCAAACCAATCTTCGCGTGCTGGTATGAGAAAGCGTAACGTAACTAGATATATGGTTGTATGATCCGAGTTATTTTTTTTGTGAAATAAACTAGTTTGTGACCAATATTTGCATTGAACTAAGAAAAAATTACGAGAAAAATTTCAGTTAGTTAAAATATCATTGAAAAATTATATTCATGAAAGATCAAGGCATTATGGATGATGTACAGTACTGGATTGCAATTGAAAAAAAATCATAATTAGGATTTGTAGTGCATTAAAAGAATATACAGACGATTGATTATGTGACCAACCAAACCTCAAACACATTCACATTACGTTATTACGATGTCCTAAGATTGCAGTTTTTGAGTTCATGCGTGAGATTAAGGAAAACTATAGCCGCTCCAATAATTCTGAAATTTCACAGAAATGTTTACTCGCCATGTGTTAGTAAAATGAACATTAGATTTTTAGAAATTAACCCATGGGAAGTATTTTTTTTTTTTAAATGTTGAATTCAGATTTTTGAAATTTATGCATATTTTCAAACTTTAAAATTCATAAAATTCTAACAAATGATCAGATATCGAAGTTTGAGGTTCATCTTACACGACAAAACATGTATAAATATTTCTACAAAAAATTTCGTAGTTTTTTATATATTTTTAAAAAGGATGAGCTCAAAAACCGTAATTTAAGAAAATCGCGTTCCAAGCTTTTTTTTTGTTGTTCACGTTTGCACTATAATTCATTAATTTTATTTTGTAAAAAAAAGTTAACCCGATCGACACGAATTTTTCTGCATTTGATTTTCACATGCAAAATGAAATATTTTTAAGTGATTTTTGGAAATAATCAGTTTCAGGGGTCATGACACGCTTTAAACGAATAAAGTACCGCTAACAATTTTTTGAGATGAGATTTTTTTCACAGTCCAATTCAGAAGTTTTGGAAGATTTACACGTTGCACCACAGCTTTTTTAATAGCATTGCTGCAACACAATTAACTTGATTAACACAGTAAGCATGTTGAATGAAATCGATCACAGTTACAAATTGTCACGATGAAGTCTAACAATTACAGTTCAGTTTTAAATTTTTACGGCATCTCATTTATGTTATGAATGTGCGTATGAAACAATAGGCCCCCCCTACTCAAAACCATATTTGGAACAACAAACAGTAAAGAGACGGGTTTCATTTTGAAGAAAGAGAGCTGGAGGGTGAGCATTATTTTTCAGAAAAAAAAATTAAGAAACGAAATACACATATAAGAGAATTTCAGAGGGGCGACAAAATTAGTAGTGCCTAGTGCGGTGATATCTTGAAGTCCGTCACTGTAAATAGGAGCCCGGGGCAACTTCTCCCTTATAAACACGCCCCCTTTCCTGACATAACAAAAACAATTATTTTTAACTGATCATTGGTTTTGGCGCAGTTTGGCCTATTTGTTCCTTGTGCCACAAAAATCAAAATCTAACCCAATAAATACGCGCCAGAATAAAACATCTGAAAAAAAGACCAAGTTCTGCTCGAATCATGCAGGGTATGGTAGTCAAGGCAGCACCTCCTAGAGATAGAAGGCCTCCGCAGCCTGCTTGTGAAGTTAGTAAGTAGTCCGTTTTCCCTCAGAATATTCAAGGAAAAAAAATTCCCTGCTCGTGCCAATATCATCTTTGTGAGGAAAAAGAAATGATCGGGCTCAGAATTGGCCATATCTATGCCCCACATCCAATCACTACGCGGTATTTGTGAGCCAATCAGGAAGATTCCACGCCAAAATAAGAGGAAACGAAATAGAATGTGGCAAACTTGCTAGGTAGTCTGAATAACGTTTCTGGCAAACACTGCAGAGGTCTTCTATCTCTAGGAGGTGCTGGTCACACACACAAGGTCGGTAAGATACTCAAATAAAGTACCAAAGGATGTGTAGAGGTGTCACGAGTTCGATACCTGGTTCGTCCTTGTCAGAAACTTTCCTGACACAGGGGTACAATAAAAACGGCGACATGACCACAGAAAAAATATTCCTACCATAGGGAGCCCTATACCGAGGGATTAGCACCCCAACCTCTCGGTGAGCGTAAAATAGGCTACCGTTCGGAATCAGGAATAAATTGTAGGTCCCGGTCTAATTAGTTCCCCGTGTGCAGAAAATGACCGTGGTGCAACAAAACTGATCAAATGAGCAAATCATGCAGGCTGGAATAAATTTCGAAATTTATTCCAGCGTTATCCAATTAACGTGTAGAACTGAGATACGTCATTCATGTTGCAAGGGGTCGTTTAGTTATCAAAATAAAAAAAAATAACTTTTTACATGGGCACCCTGTCCTCAAAAACCAAATTAAAAAGTTGTTGCCCTGTGTCTCTTGAGGACAACAAAAGAAATTCCCCGTTTCTAAGTGAAATATTCGCAGAGATATTTTTGAATTTAAAATCGGAGGAAAGTTGGAGAAAAACAGCATAAAAAAACTAACAGACAACGGTTCTTTCCCCGATTTACGCTTTCTATCTTTCTTTCAGTCCGATCACAACTCCGGTCTATCGCCATGGGCAATAACTACCGAGTGAGTTGTGCCGGAAGTGTGAGTGTGCGTGGCTAACAATCTGAGTGCGTATATAGCGTTGCGTCTGATTTTTCGGTGCTGCCATCTATATTTCAGCAGTGAAGTGAAGTGAATATAATGATTGAATATTTGTACTATTGTAGGCCTGTTGCTTTCTGTGGCGAGACTTTTTAACGTAGAGATCGGCTCTCGTATTCGCCCCTCGAAGTTGGAAACCCTGATTTATGCCGTTCTTTCCCAACTTTCCTCCAACTTTTTAAATCCAAATATCTCTGTGAACGTGAAAGTCCACTTAGAAACGTGGAAGTTTGATAAAAGCCCTTTTATAAAACTTGAAAATGCTACGAATATGCAACCGATCATCGGTTGCATTTTTCTAGAATGTAACCAATAATCTTATTGGCAGCACCTTTCAAGTTTTATAAAAATAATTTTATCAGAAACTTTAAAAATGCAACCAATAACAGCATCGGCTATGTTTGGCGAATGTAACGGATGTGCTTATAATATCATTCCGAAATTATCATTATTATTTTTTTCGTTCACTTTGAATTTTCATGTGGTTGCTGGAATTATTATGAAAATTTTCCTCATTTTAAAATTTTCGTTAATTTTTGTTTGTCAATTTACACGTAATAGTGTATGTATTTTTTTGTGTATGGATATCTTTCAGACAGGACCGAAACTAGAGGGGAGGGGGGCAGGGGAAAGGACTGCCCCGAGCGGAAAAATTTTGGAGGTGGCAATTCTAGGTAGGAACAAAGAACATCGAATTTTAAAGTTGTGGGGGAGGGAAGCAAAATAATGTTTGTGCCCCGGGCGGCAAAAATCCTAGTTACGACCCCGCTTTCAGAATTCCTGTTCATTCTGTAATAGTATATGGATTTTATTGGATCCGATTTCCTTCTCCCACGGAATATATGAAATCGGAAATAGGGGGCAAAGAAATTATCAAGACACCTCTGGCCAAGCTATTATTTTTGCACCGCCCCCCCCCCCCGCATCAGGTAAGGGCAGCCCTGACTGAATCAATTCAAAGTTTTAGATCCGGTACTACGGAAACTCAATTTTATCGGCATTTGTAAATGCATTTTTCGATCATAGAGGGCGACTCAGAATCTTGTGTGAGTTTAGGTTAGGGAAAATTTCAGATTATTTTTACAAGGGAAACATTTCGTCTTTTCTTTCAAATTGTACTTTTCAATGGTTACTGAATCTTTTGGATGAGCTGTGTCGGATTATGCAACAGGGTTTATTCAATTCAAACGGGAATATTTTTGGTCGAAATCACGATGTAAAGTTCATGGCTCCCACATCCTGAGCAGGTCCCAAGGCTGGAATGTTTTACGGGCCCCCGTTCAGACTTTTCATGGGCCCTTCTATAGTTAATTTATAGCGTGAAAAAGCAAAAAATAATGAGATTTGTCCTGGGCGCAGGGCTAGAGCCCTGTCAGCCCCGCCCTTGTGGGGGCTATTGTAAAGTTGGTAGTTTCTATCAAAGGGAACAAACATATCGCACGCCAAAAAGAATACTGTCACAATTCAAAAAATTCACAAAATTTAATTAATTCCATATTCAAACAAGTGCACCTGTGTCTCTAAATCACTGTTTTGTTCACTCACACACACATTTGGTAACTCCCATGCTCATGCACTCTACAAGTCACTCTGTCATTCACATGCTTGCACACTGTTTTTGTCTCTCACATGCTTGCATACTGTTCTAGGGCACTGTTTTGATCATTCATAAGCTTGTACACGCTCTGGATCAGTGGTTCTCAACCTTTGGAAGCCCACGGTCCGATTTATTTTTTAACAAAGCGGTTGTCCTATTGGCGTTAAGATATTTTTCTCAAAATGGCACATTTTTCAGATGCCCTTTCAAAGTCGCATTCTACAGTAGAAACTCACGATAACGGACAACCAAGGGACGAAAATTTTTTTCGCTAACGAGGAATGTCCATTATGGGAGGTTTCACTGTAGAATGAGCGTGTTTCATATGTTACGCACGAGACAATAGTAAGGGTACCTTCCTTCGCTAGGAGAAACCTTCTGGAATCAACAGATGGCTTTAAAATTTTCATTTTTTTAGACTTAACCAGCTTCAATTTTAATCCAAAGGTAACATTTCCACTAATTTTCATTCAAAACGGATCATTTTCAAAATTTAGATGTAGATTGTTAGATGTAGATTAAATTAGATGTAGATGTCCATTGAATGTTGATAAAGAAACATAAAATTTAAATATTTTTTATCATTCTCGTATGCTACGTGTAGGGCTATTTCTCACTTTTGTAAAGCAGTCCGCAGGAGAAATGGTTTTTTTACTTCTACTGTAAAAAGCTAGTAATTAGGGAATGTTCCCTTTTGAAATTAAGCTCCTCTATTTATAAATTATAGTGAGTTCAGTAGTAGCCAACTAAAGCATGGATGTCTTTGTTCAGTTGTTCGGAATCGGCTTTCAACTGCAGGTCTGCTGAAACCATTCAAGTCTAAGAGATTTTTTTAAATAAATTTTCTCTGTGTATGTGAGCTTAATCATTCACTTTGGAATGATATTTGAATGATCAGTTTTATACATGCAGTGGCTCAAACTCTTTCAGAAAACTAAGGGAAACGTATCTGGAAATCGATTCTGAGGTGGAAATGATATTATAAATTAATCTGGCTAGAGTGACAGTCGCTCAATGGATCCAGTTTGATTGACACAAAAATTTAGCTCACGATGTGACTATTTTAGAGCAACATCTCGAGCATTCAGCCAAAATGTTCGTTAGCCGAAAATTCGCAAGCCGAGGCGTTCGTTAGCCGAAGTATCATTGTAATTTTCATACATTATGATGAATAGGGTTAATATGCATGTAATCTTAAGAGAATAATGTGCATATAAAATGCTGGATACAGTGAGAGATAAATATCATTCACGCGAGAGATAAATATGTTGCATTTTTTTTTCTTTTGTAATTGAACATTTAATGAGAAGGATGTTTTTTTAACGCTTTAAAGAAAAGGTAAGGCACGCCGGCTCTAACAAACACAGTCAAAGGTTTCAAATTCTGGGTCAATCGGAGCAGTGCCAGGAAGCGTTCAATACAAACACAAAAGCGATAGTGAAAAAAAAAGGATTAGCCACCCAGAACCTCAATAGGTCAACAGCTACCTGCTATGGAGTTTGCATGCGTATTCTCTAACATGTTTTATGTTTCGCACAATTGGAATGCTAAGCTCGATGTAATTACTTATTTCTTACGTAGTTGTCATAAAGCACTTGCATTAATTTTTTCTTTAACCTCACCAAAAAGATTTGATTTGTTCGAACAAATCCTTTTTATGGAATTCAGTTGAAATCTGCCAAGATTTATGAATTATGGCATAATTAAATCAACCGTTTGATTGACAAGGTTGGGAAAGTGAAACGATTTGGTATTAGATATAGTAGATAAATCCTAATGGGTTTAATTGCTAATCAAATTTACTTCTTGTTAATCCATTTGATCATGTATGTTTTCGAAAATTTTATTCTAAAAATTTCTAAATTCCTTTGTAATGTTATTGCCATTTCCATGCCCTTCAAAGTCATGCAGGATTTATTCTTCAAAAATATTTCATTAGCGACATATTCTCAGTATGTAAAAATATATAAATTCTTAGTCTTTTATGGGGATCCTTCCGCTTTTCCGAGGCTAAGTTCGTCTTGGCCTAGAGTAGCCGTACGGTTTTGGAGACCCTATCTTCAAAAGGATATAGACTTACTTGGTTCGTTGAATATGTTTTCTTTGGAACAACGTAGGCGTCATGGAGATATGATTGAAGTATTTAAGATTTTCAAGGAGATCGACATGATGGATGATCAATTATTGTTACGCCGTCTTTCAAATGCTTTGACTCGGGGACACCAGTTTCGATTAGTTAGGGATAATTCAAGGTTGTTGTGTTGTAGGGAGTTTTTCTCCAACAGGGTTGTAAATGCATGGAATAGCTTACCTTCTGATGTCATGAATTCCCCCACAATAGACACCTTCAAGAGGAAATATGATAAGATGAGTGGTAGCAATCGCGAAGCTATCCATATTTAATTAATGACAACCATATTTCTATGGGCAGATTAATATAGGCTATTTTAGTTGTTTAGTTACTTTTTCTGGCTTATTATTTTTAGTGTTAAGAACCCGAGATATTTCGTAGTGATCGAAATAAAGCAGATAAAGTTTGACGAGATATCTCGGGATTGTAGCTGCAAGGATTAACAAAAACAAATCTAAGATTAAATTACTCCTCTTCGTTAATGGATATTCTGGTTTTGTCGACAAGTTTAATTGCCGGTCAATAAATTTCTTGTTTCACATGTTCAACAGAATATTTTTTTCAACTTGCAGCTATTGCGTAAATAATACATAGCGTTTTTATAACTATAGACTGAAAGTGCAAACCCTGTAACGGATAACTAAACAAAAATTAAATCTATGACCACTATCTGATATAAGCTGAGAAATTTATGCATTGAATTTTTAAGTGGATTTTTTTTCTGAAAATTGTGCCTATTTTAAAATATATTTTTTAAAAATTACATTTTTTTTTCTTTTCATCTACCGTATATAACCTTTGACCTTTGAAGACCGGACACACCCCGCTTCCCATCTCATAGATACCGTATATAACAGTACATAAGCCGAGTTTTTTGTTCAAAAATTCGTTCCGATATTGTGGAGGGGAGGTCAGCTTATACAAGAGTATAGTATATATGGTAGTCTAAAAAAATAAAAAAAAAATAATACAAATACAACAGGCAAAATGCTCAACGACGTGGCTGAGAAGTGACAGTTGATCTGAACGGGATTCGAACCCACAACCCCTACAATCCCTTAAGTTAACCACTACACCAATTTCGGTCAAAAAGTTTTCCCCACGAGGCACCGGTGAGATTCGAACCCACGATCTCCTGTTTACTAGACAGGCGCTTTAACCAATTAATTAATTTATGAGTCCATAATTAATTTATGAACTCTATAAGACAATTACACTGATCAGTCGATGAGAAGAAACATGTTTGCAATTAAACATCAAATGCAATTGATATTTCAAATATAAATCATTTGCGATTATAATATTCGAAAGCTATCCTCGAAAGAAGGCGAAAAATATGACGTAAGAATTTGTAATAAAACTCCATTGCTTTTCCGTGTAACTTGAGGCATTTCCACATGTTCAATAATGTTTTGGATTCATGCTTTTGTTAAAATTTTACACGCATTCCCCCTCCCCCCTCTCTCTATCAATTTTTTTCTCAAATTATTCCAAGTGTGATAAACAGCAATGTAAACGGCAACTCCTCAAAAAAAAGTTTCAAGAATCTGTGAAATTTTTTGTTACGGCGATACAATTTGAAACTACGTTTTTATCTCTTTTCGGGTGAAACGGAACATGACGGAAACATCCATGCCATGAAATTCATGCTCTACTTCATAGATCTGCATCAAAGATTTGCTGCTATCAAAATTCTCCTTTGTGCAACAAAATCACCCAATGTATAGGCCGTGAATCAAATTAGCGCCTCGATGATAACTATAAGGTCATTTAATCTAAATAGATACGGATACTCTCTTTTTATTCAGGGTTATAACATTGAAGAAAAAAAAACCGATAAACAAAATAAGGATAAATCTTTTAATTTCCTTTTATTGAATTCAATAGAGTTTATTCGACTAAATCGATTACACGTCAGAATTCTTTTTACTCACTTGAAATTCCTAGACAATTATCAAACTTCGTGAATGAAAGCACGGACACTGTCTAACTTCCACCATTTTGTTGGCAACAAGAACATTGGTTATTTTAAGGCAGAAATAAGAATAGAATGAACAACATACGATAATACATCTGAGTTCCTATTGCTTTTTATGAAAATCTCAAGTAATAAATAAATATTTTTAGGTGATAAAAATGAAAGTATACTTTTCCGGTTTTTGTTGAAAATAAGAGAAATCACATTACAATAGGGAAAAAAATCGGTTCGTTTCTTTTGTTATAAAATTAGTAGAGCTCGTTGTTTTATTTACAAACTTGGTTTGCACAAATTTGGTTAGAATGCAGAATTTCTTAGGTTTTTCTTCCTCACATATACATATAATTATTATTCTCTAATACCGGAATTCTAGTCACATTCGTAAAAAACTTCCACTTCATACTTCCGTTCCAAATTCTAAGAATAAGAAAATATTATATTAGCAGGTAAAACAAGATGCATTCGTGAAAATGTGTGTATAGTTCGGTTTTAAGTTGGGAAATATTTGGTTGTCTATATATACTGGCAAGTTCTTAATCTCGAGAACAGTCTAATTGTTTCTTTGTTTTTGTCTCTTTTTACTACTTTTCCTTGTATCCCCGTTTGACTCTCATGTTGCGGCTTAATGTTTCCCTTTGTTATTCGAATATTTTTTTGCGAGGCATATGGTTGCGTATAATATGATTTTTCTCTGTAGAGAATGTAACCATGAAATCCTTTTTCCTTAATACTATACGTCTCTATGACCGAAAGAAACTAAAACGAGTTCTGAATATCAATGACTTGTAGTTGTTTTGTTGCAGCTTAGCCGTGTATTACATAAGAAGTACCACATTTCCGATGTTACCGAAGTTTACATATGAGATATCTCAAAAAAAAAAAAAAAATGGATCCAGGATTCCTCACAAAAATAATAAGAAACACTTCAGTCTTTCAACCGTAATTATTCTGAATATTTTCTAATATATCAGTCACTATCACTATTTCAATAATGTTCGATTATTTTTCTCGTCGTATTACAATGTTATCAAATTTATGTGGGTATTGGACGAGCTTTGATGCGACCTTAAATACTAGTGCAATGATATCTCAACCTACCACTTACCTTGCAGGTAATCCGAGAGTTATCTGCAAAAAATATTCACTAAGGCCGGGATCACACCATAAAAGTTTGATAAACGTTTTTTTATAAAACTTAAAAAACGCAACCAATAAGCGTATCGGTTACATTTGCGCGTTTGTAAAATATTATCAAACTTTTACAGTGTAATCCCAACCTGAAAAAGCAAATATTTTGAGTGGATAGTCAACTAATAAACATGAAAAGTATGGGTAAAAGAATTCGTTCAACACGTGAAATTTTGGGCAAGAGAATACGTCAGAAAATAAGGAACTTAATAATTCGAGGACAAAATCGTTATTGAAATGTAGCGTGTACTGTAAAGGTGCACAACCTTTTGGAGAGTGCCTGCAACTTCGTAGGTTTGAAAATGTGTTTCGGGCCACTAATGCGATCTGTAAATGCGTCGCGGGTTACTAAAACGATCTGAAATGTGCCGTGGGCCACTTAATCGAAGTGAGAATGTGTCGCGGTCCACTCGACATATTCCATTCTACTTAAGCGATCTGGAAATATGCCGCGGATCACTCAATTGAAGTGAGAGTGCCGCAGGTCACTTAAGTGATTTGTAAATGTGTCGCGTGTTTTTTAAATGATTTGGAGCTGTGTCACACGGGCGACTTAAGTGATCTAGAAACGTGCCACGGACCACTTAATTGAGGTGAGATTGTGCCGTGGGCCACTTAAGTGATCTAGAAATGTGTTGCGGATCATTTAAGTGAAGTGCAACTGCACTGTGGGTCACTTGTTTGCCACTTAGTTCATTTATACAAAATTAGGTTTGAGGTCGCAGGCCTCATAAAATGACTCTGAAGGCCACAATTGGCCATGGGTTGAGTATGTATGGTTTACTGTATTCATCTACAAATCAAAACTACCTTTATTCTACGTAAAGTACACTTTTCTCTCTCTTTTACTGATTTTCCTTCCCGCAGTTAATACTTTGAGGATTTAGAATTGAATTCACGAAATTTTATATTTAAAAAAATTGCTATGTATGATATAATAATAGTAGAGAGAAAATACCGAGTTTAGTTCATCTCCTGTGTATAAATGACAGTGTTATATTAGCAGAATAGAGAGAGAGAGAGCATAATGATTCTTTCATGACGTATGATGTCATTATGGTATTATGTTATAATTTGCGTTTGTAGCGCCCTTGAACTCTTTAGTGATCAGCTATTGTATTTGCATTTTATTTTTCCAAAATACACCAGAATGGGAAAATAACAGTAATTGCACGCATCAAGGTTTCTATTGTAATCTAAAATATGCTTTAGTTCAGAAACGACTCGAAATTTTTCAGATGGGTGGAGTGGCAAGAAAAATTCCCTAAATGAATAGTGTTATTGGTTACGCCCCCGTTTCGAACTTTTCAAGTGTTATTCATTCTCATTTCATTACTCGAGTTATTTCTCTCCTCTATTCTTTTCGCTGAGAGTTTATTTTTAGACAGTCAGTGATAAAAAAAAAATGAAATATACAGACAACTAACACACGAAAGAAATAAAATGAGGGAAAAATAATTACATCACATAAAATTTTGATCCCTCAAGATGTGCCGTTACAAAAACCTGTATTGATTCTATTCAATTTTGCTGATACTGGGCAGGTGATATAAAAGAGATAGATTGTAGAGAGCCATAAAAAAAAAACAGATTAAGTGTGGATTTGACGAATTGAAACCTCAATTCTTATTACTTTCAAGATATTTTACCGTTTATTAAGAATCTGAGAGATGTTTGGGTATTTTTAGGAACCACCAACGTTGGTTTTTCATGTGATACACGTTTCATAAGGTAATTGAAAAAAATATATAAATCGAACGAGAATAAAACTAACAATAAACAAATCTTTTATGAATCTAATCGTGTCCTCATTTTCTTACTTGCAAACAAATGGATAAATGAACAAACAAACAAATGAAAAAAAAATGTTACATAAAGTTCAATAATTATTTAAAGACCCCACCTCTTGTCGACCCTGTTTGTATCAATGCAATAAGTTTCGACACCGTAGCTCCAACACATATGTGAGTTTGTCTGTTTAATCTTTTTTTTATTCAAAAAGTTTAATTTTCATATGTACCGGAATTCTCTATATCGCCATTTTACACAGCTATATAACGTTTGAAAACGTGAAATAGTGATTATAATAACCTCAGTGCTCCACCTTCAAAAAATTCCGGTCCAGCCAATTTAGAACTTGTTTAAGCATGTGTAATATATAGGGAGACGGGAAAGGAGTACGCCTTCAAGTATCTTGAGCTATTTCTAAAATTTTAACCCTGAGATTAAAATTTTATAAGATTCGTAATGTCTGTGTGATTTTTGTTTCTTTCAAAATATACTTTTCACGAAGTATATGATAGAAATTTAGTAAACAACAATTTAGAAATTGTTTAAGCATGAGTAATATATAGAGAGATGGGAAAAGGAGTACACCTTCACACACAAATATCATATAGCAATTTTTAAAATTTGAATATCGATATTAAAATTGTATAGTATTCATTTCTTTGATTTTCTTTCCCTTTAAAATTGGTATCGAAGTATACTATAGAAATTTAATTAAAGAACATTACAATAACTTTATTGATTCAATAAAGTTAAACCAATTTAATTTAACCAACAAATTTAACTAATTCACTTAATTGGAATTTGGTTTTTCTAAAAACGTGAAGATTTAAAGACATTATAAAAAGAAAGGATACAAATTATAAAACCATAGTTTTATCACATAATTATTTACATCGTGTATTCAATGTTAGCGCGTATAAAACTTCTTTTAAAAATTATTTCTTGAACTACGAATTATTATTTTGAACTTTGTAATGTCAAAAAGTGCCCGTAATAAAAACTGAAAAACTGCATTTCAATTATCTTATATTTGCCACGAAATCGATGTTCAAGTTCATATCCTTTGGTTTATTCCCCAAGAATCATCAAGATCACTCAGCCAACCATGAAGTAGGGTATCAAAATGGAAAATAAGGAAAATAACATCGAATCACATTATAGCCTATGAATGCATAGATGTAGTAAATGTGTGTTGGGTATTTTTTTTTCTTAATTAAAGGGATCCGGGAAGGAAGCAATTCCCAAGGCTGATGATGTCTATCCTGCTTGAATGATTTACTTGAGCCACCCATAATTCACACTTGAGCCTCAATATTACGAAAAAGAATTACATGGAGAAAAACCCATTGCCAAAAGAATATTGCTTACGACGTCCGAAGAAGTACAGAGAAGATGAATTGTTTACTAACATTCTCTCTGAGCATCTAGATATCATAGAAACGAATTATCTTCGAAATGGTTTTAAACCTCTCATTTCATATACAGGGTGATTGTAATTAAAGTTCCCATATTCTGAGTAGATTTTCTCAAAAACTGCCGAATACAGCCAAATTTTTAGGATATATTAATGAGACCATGGCAGAGACGTTTATGAAATAAAAAAACTTAAATTTTGGACCACCAGGTGGAAAAGTGTAGCTTTTTTATTCAATTTTCCTTTTTCCCATGGATATACAGAGCATATACTAAGTTTCAGAAGTTTCAATGGTATATGTCCTCCAGAACGAGCGCTACATAGGTCGGAATATTGTCAGTATACTGAAACTACTCAGACCTATGTAGCGCCCGTTCTGGTAGACATATTCAATTGAAACTTGGTATATACGCTATATAGACCATGGGAAAATGTAAAATAAAATAAAAAAGCTCCACTTTTTCACCCGGTGGTAAAAAAAATTGATTTTTTTTGTTTCATAAATCTCTCTTCCCATGATCTCTTAAGATATTCTATAAATTTGGCTGCATTCGGATAAGCAGTTTTTGAGAAAAGTACTCAGACTACGGAAACTTTAATTATAATCACCCTGTATAATTACACGCGTTAAAACTTCCAAAATAACCAAATTGTATAATGTTCCACGTGAAATATTTCCCATCTTGATAGGATGTAAACCAACACTTGGATTATCAAGTCATATCTATTCATCATATGACGTTACCAGGGCCAGACTTGAGCAGATGCAAAGGGCCTGGCCGCTGAATTTTTAGGCCCACGAAAGAGAGATAAAAATGTTTTGATTATACTACATTTCGACTTCAACTTCTAAACAAAGCAATAACTTAAAATTCAGTCCAAGATAGAGAACCTCTAACATTCAGAAATTGAACCATCTGGCCTAGGGTTTTGACTCTTACTCCCTTCATCTCGTGTCCTGAGCGCTGGACAACAGGAGGTGCCGCTAAATTCTTCCTTTAAACCACTTATTCCGAATTACATGAAGGAGGAATGCTTACCCGGGAAAAAGTATCCAGTTGAGGTCAGGTCCTGGATAGATAATCGGTTTTCTAGCTCTGACAGCCGTCAACCTTTAAGTGCCCGAGGACATGCAGACACTTTCTCACTGGGCAGCGGGCCCTATTGTTCATATTTATCGCCGAATGACTTTTTTATGACCATGAAATTATATAGTTAGGCCTTATAGTTATTCTCAGGCTCCAATATGAACCTGGAGGGCATCAGGGTACTTATGGACACTGGAGTATTGGGAAACGTCTGTTCAGAGGGGGCCACAAAATACTTAAGGCCCTCCCTGGATGTTACTGCTTTTTACTATTTGAGATTTCAAAATTAAACGTACGCAAGATCAAGACTACGACACGCTCATGGCGTAACAGATTACTCATTCACAAGGAAAGTAATTGTTGCACATCACTACTAGAAAATAGAATACAATTTCATATTTTTAATGTCGTATATTACTTTGTTTTATAATTTATAAAATATAGGAACTTGCTTTTAAATGTAGGAAATCATCATATATAAGTTTTGAACAAAAAGTTGTAGTGTTGGCGAAGCCATATTTGTCGTTAAGATGAATACTATCAATGATTTCACCCAAGTTTTTGAATAATTGGTTAACCAACAGCTGAAACTTTGTTTATGAATAAGAATCACATTGAAATCTCTGGAGATTTGTGACCGATTTTCTTTCAATTTTATCTGTTTTTCATGAGTGCTATTATAGAAAGACGACGTCAATGAATGTTTATTGAATTCCATTTCGCGTAGCCAGCAGAATATTGTTTTAGAATATCAGCAATCCACTTCTTGATTGAACATTCATGAACATTTGATGGAAGCATCTTTCTCAAATGGTTATAACATCTTCATGAATGTTACATTATGTGAGACTCTTCAAAAATGTTTTAAATGATTATAAATCTCCATTTTTTAAAAATACTTTTTGTGGCTGCAATGAGTGTATAGTAAATTTTGAATATAGTTGCAAAAAAATACATTTTTTTTAGAAAAACACCAAAATGTTCTTATTTAAACGCACGTGCATACATTTAATACAGGACATAATGGAGTATTCACTACTAATTGAGTTTGTTAATCATAAGGGTATTTTTGAGGTTTTTTTAACTACTATAACCTTTATACTGAAACGTGTTATACAAATACAAATACAACGCCACGACAGGCAAAATGCCCAACGAGGTGGCTGAGAAAAATTATTCCCATGCCTGCTATATACTCAATTTTTAGCGTACTGTTGCGAACCAGATTTATTTTCTCATTCGCTGGTCATATTGTATTCATCGATGCATATCACAATGAAATAGGGAATAACAACAACGAAGAATGCAGGCAACGAACAACAAGTGAAAAAAACCATAAAAATATAAATTAATAAAAATACATTTTTTAATATTGTTACGACAGGGAAATTCATACGGCGAAATTTAGATTCATCTTTGTCGGCCGTAGAATTGAATCTGATTTATTTTGAATATTATTGAATAGATAATTTTTTCCACGCTTCAAAAAACACATGGTATTAGCCCGAAGGAATATGTAAACTTGTATACTATACGTAGTTTCCAAAGATTTATAGCGCTAAGACGTAAAAAAAAAAAGATGAATGATGAGAAAATATAAAAAATATGAAAATTCTGAGGAAGTGGTAAACGGGGTTAACTTATCTAAAAAAAATGAAATTTTGATCCAAAGTAAATTTCCTTTAAATCGATCTATTGGTGCTTATTGATGTTTAAATATTGAACTCATTCTACCCGGTTATCCATTATCCCAAATAGTTGTCTCGCCAGAAATAAAAAAACAAGCGAATATTTTGCCTTTTTCATTCGATATTCTTTTCTGAATTTCCGTGTTGCGAGGTCATATGGATAGGCGAAAGTCAAAGGTGATCGTCGCGTCGCGCACAGACCAATCTTAATCTTCTCTTATATGCAGAATACCACAGCTCGGAACCAGTTTTCCATCGAACATCAACATATCGAGTAGTTGTGGAGTAATTAAGGCCGGCAGGCGTGAATGACATACTGTTTCCTCCCTCGCGTTTGTTGAAGAAATATGTTAAGTATGCAAAACGTCACAAGATCCAATAACATTTTGTTCTCATCAGTTTCCATATCGGATTAATCTTAACACTTTTGCCCCTAACAATAAAACAATTATTTTTATATTAAGGACTCGGGAATCTTCAGCCTTGTATTTATATCAACCAAGGACAAGTTCCACCTTAGCGTGTGGTGCATTGTATCAAGAACGAAAAAAAAAAAAGCGAAAACACAAATGAATACCACGTGACACGGGTCCCCGCTTCTATTTTCGCGCCATACCTGGAAAAACGACCATTCGCGATATTGGCGCGAATAGTTGGAGTGTAAAATCGCGTTGCCATTATACAGTGAAGTTGATCCTCGGACCCACTCATATTGGTTCGAGTAAAAAAGTGGGGCGGGTCTGACCTACTTGTAAGCGTCTTATAAACATTCAAATGCTCTAATTTCCTACTCACAACAACTGTCACTAGTTAGCTGAAGGTTGTGATCCTTGACTAGTGAGTGTTATTCTTTTTTTCCCCCAAACCTGGAAGACGACCGCCGCAATACCTTCAATGACTAGTTGACCTGAGCGTCGCCTGTGCATGTGAGACTGTGTTTTCCCTTTCAAAGAATTTATTCGTTTCTACGAGAAGAAAGAAGATCGAGAATACGACTGCGTAAGTAATCTTATGCGGAGATAACCCTTTTCTTTTATGGATGCGAGTGATCATTTTTTTTTTTGTAAATTATTTTTGTCTTCGAGTATAAACCAACATGAAAATCAAACCGGAACATACATGTGTTTGACTATATTACTAATTAGATGAACAAAGGATGTGGTGCATAAATTTTAATAAATACAGAGCCACCGATGATAAAAATTGAAAATTCACCAAAACACTGTGACTCATAAATAGATGGAATACGAGAGAACTTCTATGATAAGTATTTGGTCACGATGGAAAACTATCTTTGCTGTAATGCTCTGTTTTCGTGGAAACGATTTATCTTTCAAATGCGACCTGGGAGAAAATTCCTGCGCACCTATAACGGATATGTAATACTTGACCCGGACAAAAACTGCTCAAATTGTAGTAATGCGTCTAATCAAATATACGATCTATTCCATGTGCTTATGAAATAAATGCCCGTTATTTAATTTACAATGTACCGTATATCTAAATTTTTTTTTAAAACCCAACATTAACCGACAAATATTTTCATCTCATATAACAAAGTTCTCCGAGCATCAAACCAGAAACCTGCACTTTCTATGCAATGACATAATCAAATTACTATACCTTTTAAATTGATCTGTTCTTTATTTTCTATAGGCTATCAACTTATGCTCTGTATTTGCGCCAACCATTCGCGTCGGTTTGGCCCCATTAGCGAAATAAAAATGATTGATTGATTGATAAATATTTGTTCATGAAACTAATCACAGATAATTCTCGATTACTTGAGGAAATTAAGAATAACTTAGGTAACAATGAATTTTCCAATATAAGAATAATTTTGGAAGGAAGTTAAAAGTAACAAAGTTGATGTATGTGTGTCAGATAGACGTTGCTCATCCGACAATAACGATCATCAACGTCAATATCACGTGAATGACTTTGAAGTAAAATACCAGCAACAGATATCCTGTTTATATATTTTATGAGGATTCTGGTTTATTTTGATATGTTGTGTAGGCAAAATACATCAATATCTAAGAAAATGAAATTAAAGTAGTATAAATTACAAATATTTTTTATCGTTACGGATAATTTAGTGTTATAAATGTTGATTCTTTTATTTCTCGTAACAAAAACTTGTGCTGAATTCTTATTTAAGTTCAAAACGCGTAAAATATAATGAATCTATCAAACATACCCGGCTTTGACAGGAAAAGTAATCAAATGCTAAAACTATAAATAAATGTTTATCAGCACATTTGAACATTTTTATGGCCTCATAGTTGATACCAGTAAACTAATGGTGTAATTATCTTGTGATTTTTTTTATAACATAAAACCAAATATTTGAATGTTTCAATAGCTCCTTTAGATTTTATTTGTTTCTGAATATTTAGAATTTTCATCCGAATAACTACTTAACAATGATTTTGAGAACACTTTTCTTGGTTATATATTTCAATATCAAAATTATTAATTGAATATCAGGGTAGAAAAGCAGTTTTATTAAACAAACTGGAGTGTAGTTTAAAAACATTCAATCTTGAAACTCGTATTTATTTACGGCTAAAGCAAATTGTGGAATTAATACAGTCGTCGGCTCTCGTTATAACGACCCCACGTTATAGCGACCATTCCATTACACCTACCTGTAGGAGAAGTCCCAAATGTTTTCATATAATGACTGTGCTATATGTTTTCCTTCTGATATAACGACCTCCCAATATAACGCCCTTTTTTCGTGTACCGATGGGGGTCATTATAACGACCGTCGACAGTGTTTGACTCATCCCAATCTCCTCATGATATTTCCGAGTAGTATGTAACCAATTTCCGAGTAGTATGTAACCAATTTCCGAAGCTGTACCATCGAATTCAGGCAAATATGTTGCTTTACGGCATCAGGTTTTTACAGACATGAAATGGAATTAATATCTTTATGTGTAATTTTATGCGCTCAGAGCTAAAAACCTATAATTTCCATTGAAAAATTAGGATTCTGAATCAAGCTGTGTACACGCCATATTGCGAAGATTGATGTATTTATTTGAAACTGTGGGGTTTCGAAAAGCAATGGCAAACCAGAGATAGTTATTTATGGTGCAAAATCCAGGTTACTGTTGGAATACCGGTCACTGCACCAAAGAGTTAGTTCCTGGTTTGAGATAAAAAAAATCATTTGACTTCTAGTGAAAGTGCTCCATACTTCTTTATCTTTCTGTTCTTTTCATGATAACAAGTCACGACTATTCTTGCATGTGGATGACCAATGAGACCCATGTCACTGGGATCGTGCATTCAATGTCAACTATGTTAATCTCGATGAACTTCATGTCAAATAAAACCGAAGGTACAACAGCTAAAACATTGTTTATGAATGAGAATCACATTGAAATCTCTGGAGATTTGTGACCGACTTTCTTCCAATTTTATCTGTTTTTCATGAGTTCTATTATAGAAATGCAGCGTCAATGAATTTCTATTGAATTCCATTTCGCGTAGCCAGCAGAATATTGTTTTAGAATATCAGCAATCCACTTCTTGATTGAACATTCATGAACATTTGATGGAAGCATCTTTCTCAAATGGTTATAATATACAATGGTTATAATATCTTCATGAATTTTACATTATGTGAGACTCTTCAAAAATGTTTTAAATGGTATAAATCTCCATTTTTTTTAAATACTTCTTGTCGCTGCAATGAGTGTAAAGTAAATTTTGAATATAGTTGCAAAAAAGACATTTTTTTTAGAAAAATACCAAAATATTCTTATTTTTAAACGCACGTGCATACGTTTAATACCAGACAATGGAGTACTCACTACCAATTGAGTTTGTTAATCATAATAACAATTTAATAACGAGTTATTGGATGGTTATTTTCTGGTTTTATCATTTTATACTTCGGTATTAAAGAGACGGGTAATTTTGAACAGCTTCAGCTTGCAGAATAAATCGTGATATTTCATATTAGGCATAAGCGTATATATGTTACTGACAAAGCCCAAAGTGTGGACAATTCGCGATAGAGCCGGCCACTTCGTAAATTGGCCAAGCGTTCTGGCCAAAATCCGAATTTCAGAAACGATTCGAACTTTGGTCGGAAATTTCGTGAAGTGGCCGGAGTTCCCTGGCCAGAGCTCGATGTGCTGATGTATGACGGCCTGATAAGAGCCAAATCCATTTTTTTAATCACTAACGTGCGATACATGTCTATATATATAGCAGCTGTATTGCATTAGTTCCGCGTGACGAGAGAAAAGAAAATGAAATTTCAGAGAAAAAATTATAAAAATAATTATACATAAACATATAGATTTTCTGCCAAATTTTGGAGAAAAAAATGATTACCGCACGTGACTGCCGTTTGATGGGTTGCCATAACTAACGTAGACATAATTATCTCGAAAAAACATACGCCAACTTGATAATGATCCCGAATTATGTATTTTGTTATCGGACTGTGGCCAGAGACCACTGGACACTTCGCGAGCTGACCGGGTCATCATTTAACGAAATTGGCCAATTCGTGACGGGGCCGGCCACCTTGCGAATTGGCGATTTCGGTCTTTGGCAGTAACATACACATGAATTAGGAAATTTCAGTTTCATAGTGAACAAACCTCAATATAATAAATACAACAGAACGTCTGTAAATTTATTACGGATAAGCGTAAAACTTTTTGCGTTTCTGAATTTTTATATAACAATAGTCAAACGAATAGAATGAGTTAATATGTGTAGTCGAGAGATAAGCCGGTTCACTGGATAGTTTTTGTTTCCCTAGTGAGTTTACATGCATAAATGGCGAAATAAATAAAGAGTGGATTTCGTTTTAGTGTATAAATCGCTTTGCCTAATTCTAATATTTCCAACACAATGTGGAAATAATAACACTACCTAAGTAGATACTAAATTTTCCTATCTTTTCCTTAGAATTTTATAGTATCATGGAATATGTAGAAGTAGTGTTTGCAAAAGAAAACTACATGTGAAAAACTGCTACGGTTTCGCAGTGGAATAAACAAATTAAATTATGCAGTTTTACTGTATTTTGCATGAATACAGTAAATCAGTCAGTGTAGTTTATTAGATAAATCACTTAAGTGAATGTTGTGCTTTCAGTTTCAATGATATTATTTATTATTTATTCAGAGAATTAACGGTATATCGAACCAGCAAAAATTACCTGACGTTGTCCATGAAAAGTGGTAAATGCAAAGTATAATAGAGCATAATGCTAATTAGAACATGTATTTCAACATCTCTATGGCCTGACTATTCAGATCAGTGAAATTATGGCCGATTATTTCAATTAATTGTGAGCGAGTGGGGCCTTTACTCGTTATAGTGAAATGTTTTCGTTCCTTTTAGTTCCCAGCATAGATGAAAAAATAAATGAAATTGATTATGACGCCACCTGACAGTCGAGTGGTTAGGGAGCAAGCCTCTGACTGTGCAGGTCTGGGTTTGAATCCCGATTCAAGTATGAATGTCTACTAACACTAACAAACTCCCTGGAAACATCGTGATGATCTCTTAGGAACACGTGACGATCACGTTAAAAAAGAAAGTATTCATTAATTATAAATTAGCGAATTAATTCCATTATAACGAAAAATATATGAATTATTAATATATGAATAATTAATAATTATTAATTATTAAATTACATGTTTATTTTTCCAAGGATCTGATATAACCTATATGAGGGACGCACCACCAAAAATTATGTTGCTCGGGTAACGTCTCTCCATTTTCATATGACCCCTCACGTTAAGATTTTGAAACTATTTGTATAAATATAAAGTTGTTTTTCGTAACTACCCATCAATAGATCTCTTTGCAGTAGCTCAGCATTTTATTTAATGTTATCAGTGATTGAGAAATGTATAATACAGTATATAGGTTAGATGTAAAGGAAACAACGTTTTCTGTTTCAAAGGATTCTGAGAGGTTTACGAACAATAATTTTTTCCACAAAGGTGCTTTTGTGAATGACAAGATAACATCAAAGCAATATTCTCCGCTTTGTTTATGTCTTTATTCTTATTTTCCAATTGCTGAATGAACTTCTGAATGAGGGCCAGTACGTATAATTCATCACGCCAATACCAACTAAAGGCAGAGTTAGTATCCATCAAATATTGAATGATAAGTTTTTTGTTATCACTCTAGGGACTGAAACAGTGAAATGTCAATAAGGAATCAAACACGAGTTGAAAGATTAGAAACGCCTTTATTTTAGTCGATCATGGGATTACTTCTAATCATGCTCAGTCCTCTTTCTTTTTATCGGATATCAAATTTTTCAGCGTGTAGAGAATATATACAGAGTGTAAAGTCATATCCTTATACACTCTTTATCTTTTGAATCTGGTAGAAAAATACTTTCAATTAGAAAAAGGATTCAGATAACATGCCCATTTCAGATATGCAATTTCTTCTACTAGGATTATTTATATATTGAGATACAAAATTTAATTTTTTATACGGTCCTTCGTCCTATAATTTCCAGTTAAAAAATTGTTGCCCTGTCTCTTCTGAACCGAATAAAAAACTTTAACGTTTCTAAGTGCAATATTTGCTGAAATATTGTTGATTGAAAGTTAAGGGGACATCTTCGAAAGTTTTAGTAAACTACACCTGCAAAAGAATCTTTCGATTTTTTTCGATTTTTTTGTTGTGCTTTCCCTCATTTTCAGTAATTTTGAGCTCAAATACACTGCATTGTGAGATTTCCCCTTTACTTTGAGCAATATTCGCTGAGATCAGAAATATCTCAGCAAATATTACATTTAGAAACACGGAAAGCTTTTTTGTTGGGCCCAGAAGAGACAGAGCAACAGCTTTCAACCAACAATTGGGAGTTGGAGGAGAGAGAGAGAGATCGTATGAAAAAATAGAAAAAGCCGTACATATAACGGTTGCTAGTAAAAGAAACGCCATACCTATAATGGGTACGTTATTTGGATACTTTTTCTAACTAAAAGTATATTTCTAGCAACAACGGGTCAAAAGATAAGGAATGTATAAAGATGTGACTTTTCACCCTTACATATATTTTAAAAATAACATTTCATACTATGAAAATAGCATCTCCAATCACTGTATATGAGAACATCGATGGTTTAACATACCTTGAAAATGTGTACGTAGTTATATTAGTTTGCACTGAGAAAAAAAACGAAAAACGAGGTACAGTTCGGAACAAAATGGTTTATTTAAATTAAGTAAAGCTTATTGATCAGTTTGTTTAACAATTATCAAGTAACTTGACTATCTGATAATAGTATTTTATATTTGAATTCGGAGTTTCCCAACCTCTAAAAATCACAAGATGTTTGAGGTTGATGTAATTAAGGATGGCTACGCCTTATTCTAAGGTGGAGCAGTTTCATAAAGTCGTCCTTGGTAAATCCTTACTTAACCGTGACCGAGATCTCACCATTATGATTGCTTTAGTTATAAACCCAACTATTTTAGCTACTGCAATCGTATTAATATCCTTGGATCTTATCTTTTATTTAAGTATTTTTTTGAAGAAATCAACAAAAGTAGTTTCAAAACATAATTTTTATTTTCCTTCGCGATTCCTACTTTGATATCAAAGATATCTCTTGAAAGAATCAATCCAAAAAATATTCATGAAATTGATAGTTGGATATGACACAATTTGCATTGTATATCATCCAAAAGGGTATAGTGATTAATTTTATCGGAAGAAATGGGGAAAATATTGTATATGGAGTTCTCGCATATACTAGTTATAGAGCATAGTTACTCAGTTTTCAGTTTAATTTGAATTTGGCTGAAGGCTATTCGTGTCAAAGAAGTTCACTCAACGTGAGAAGTTTTTAAATTAGATCCGACGTAAAAATGATTTACATGCATTTGGTGGTACCACCCGGAGGCTCACGAATTGATTTAAATCGTGAAGCCAAAATAACTAAATACACACGCATTCAAGTCCTACATTTAAATAAAACCCCACTCGAAGTTTTCTTTTTCCTCATTTTTTGAAACTTTATATTCGCTTTCATCATTCAGCATAATTCGTAGGTAAGTATATTTTTAATGCATCAATTTCGTCTTCGACACACTAGCTCATTGTTGCCGTTTTAACCAAATCTGCGGGACATGATGCATATTTTAACAAATAATTTTAACAAGGAAACAGTTATTTTCCGGATATTATGCTGAGGTGAGCTCGGAAAGAAAAGTTATCACGTCTCCGCCGGGACTCGAACCCAGGCCCTCTTGCAAACCGGGCAAGCGTGCTGCAAGAGGGCCTGGGTTCGAGTCCCGGCGGAGACGTGATGACTTTTCTTTCCGAGCTCACCTCAGCATAATATCCGGAAAATAACTGTTTCCTTGATATCTCTGGCTGAGAAAAAAGCCATCTATATCTCTCTAAATAATTTTAAGCTTTGAACATTTAAAAATCATGCGGATAAAAGCATCAAATTTCAAAAGTGATGGCATCGAATTTTTATTCTTCGATTCATAGTACTATAGTTCATTAAATATTTATATGCACGATAATAAATAATGCCTCTTCTTATATTCTTCATAACATTTACATATATTATGAAGAAAACCTTGGACTTTCCGATACATCATTCTAAAGTACTTGAAATGTTAAAGTGAATTAGTACTGATATTGTCATTTTGTTGGCCACGAGTTCGTTATTCTGGTTGAGAAATTATAGGATTCCAAAAACAAAAACCAGAAAAAAAAATTCTGAAAAGCATGTGAAAACTGGTTAATTACTGAATTCTCAATGCATTAATTTTGTTATTTTTGTTTTAATTCCTTTATAATCACGTTTCTAATGACTTTTCTCTTATTTGTGTTTTCGAATCACCTGCAGGTAGCGAAAGAATTCACATTTTGACAAGAAGACAGTGAAACTTCAGAATCAATTATGATTCAAGTCACGTCAGCGACGTTATTCATAGGTAAGTGAATTGTGAATCCTATTCATAACGTAATTCGATGCTAATGACTGATGAATTATATTCGGGACGGTGAAACCTTCAACTTTCGATTTCTACGTTTTTTCTGACAAATTCATTTCGCAAAAGTTTTGACATGTGCTGGAGGATTCGTGATACCTGAAAGGGAAGAAAACAGGTCATACCTATTGAACCTATCGCCTGGTTCGATTGCACAAGTCAAGCAAGTTTCAAGTAGCTGCCCTTGCGGGTCCTGTTATTTCCAAGACATTCGAGATTATGCTAATGAATGATGCACCAATTTCTATGGCCTATGACGGAAAACGTTTTGCCGATATACATGAAAAAATAACCTTAAAAAAAAGAAATAGAATATTTCCTTATCCTATATAGTGCCATTACTTAACGGTCGCGCGAATTTTTTCAATATCTTTTACAACACATTTGGTAGATATTTTTTTATCGTTCGCATTATTTTATGACAGAATATAACTTGATAGCAGAATAATACACGGATTTCAAATTTCGTGTACATTTACACAACGATATATGTATATATCCATGTATATTGGTCAGTAATCCAGGATTTCAATGTGAACAAGTAAGCTGAAATTATCTTTTTTTTGCGTTTGGTGAAAAGAATTGTACTTAAATATGTACTAAGAGAGGTAAGTTAGTTACTATTTTCAACGTCTTTATCCTGATTTTGAAATATGCAATTGTAATATCCATTATTGACAGGTTACTCTCATTTATTTTCATACCAAGTGATTCCAAGCAATACTGATTGATAAATACAGGGTGAAATTTATCGGAAGAAAAAGAACATCATGCATGCAAATTTAACCTGGGGAAGCTGATTAAGCTCCGTAAATGAAATGCGTGTCTGCTTTTTTAGTATTACTAAAGTGCGCCATTATCCCGTACGTTACAACTGTTAGAACGGTTGCACGCTGGAATAACTTCACAGGGCTGGCATCCGTGTATTTTATTCACTGTGACGCAGATTTGCATACGGTTTCTTCTTCTTCTTCCCAGGTTTCATTTGCATGCATGGTGTTTTTTTTCTCCCGATAAATTTCAACAGGAATACCATTTTAACGTTTGTGGAGCGGCCGTTTCGAAACGCTTTAGCGCGTTTGCGTTTCATGTTAGACCATGCATTCTTTGATGGCAATTGTTTGTATTGGTGTGTACTATCACCTCTTAAAGTTTTTCCCATATTTTCTGAATCACCCTATATTGTCATAGTTCGCAACAGAGCATATGAACGCGTGTAAAAATTGTGACGAAGTATAATTTCATCAGGACTAATTTAGTATTGCGACCCAAGAGCACGAATGCACAAAGTGAAAATTTTAAATAAGTTCGTAATATATAAGTTATAAATAGAGCTTAAACAATCGTTAACAATTGGGGAAACAAAGTATAATGAAATATATATCAGCTGTCTATAGTGCCTGAATAGAAAAACTATTCTCATCACAAGCAAACAACACGATTTCATTTTTTTTACCGATTTTGTTGACCCGGTCATTCTGTACCACGTGGTAGGTTTTTTTTTTTCAGAACAATTTCTCGTATTTCTGAATTATGTGGAAATATATGTGAGATACACATGATTTAATAAAAAAAATTGTCACGTAAGATTCCTGATATGTTTTCTAATGACACATAATCCAATTCGCATTCCGAACAAATGAAAGCGGACACCCTGCTACTGCGTCAAGCTTGAAAACCTGTCCAAAGAACCGTATCGGCCACGGCTGATGGGAAATGAAATGTGGCTTTCTTGGACTTGAAGTTACTTTGACGTTATAATGTGTATTACATTGATATTATTTGTATGTCAAGGAATATGTCGAGTAGAGCAAAAGATAACAAGTGCAGTGAGAAAATTCTTCCCACACCTAAAAACAATTCTTAACTCTTTGATCAAAACATTCCAGAGCTATTGAATCCAATCTCTATTTGGTAGGATAAAAGAGAGACCCATCTATAAATGATTCATGTTCCACTTAAATATTGATATCTTTGATATCCTGGACTTTGATATTTAATCCTTCATCTACCGACGGTACTTTAAAGTAGCAGGTTAGATACAGTAATTTGTTATGTACTAACTGTTGAAAAACAGTATTTTATAAAATTATTTTTATCGTTAATACTTTTTTAATGTATTATATATTTTTATTATATTATATTTGTCATTTCCTTTTCATTCTGCTTTTTTTAATGGGTAGATAAAGGATTAAAAAGGCTTCGAATGAGACTAATTAGCAAAACGCAGATACTAAATGGGAAAACAACATAACAATATCATGATGTTTGTGATGTTGATCACATTTAACTTATTCTTTTCAGACTACGTTGCCATTAGAGATAGTTTTGCTTATATGTTACGGTGAATGTGATAGATCACCGGTGATTATGCATAATTACCGACTGATTTATCATTTTTACCGTAACATAATAATTTACCGTGAGTAAATAATGATCAAATAAGCTCACTCTTCTAATGGAATGTACGAAAATGATCGAATTATAAGGATTCAATGTCATTGAAAATATGATAGTGTTTTAAAACAAATAACATGCATAACACAAAAAAATGTATTTTGATGAAATTCGTTAATGTTTTCAGCCAATTGATTTTTTTTTTTGGAGAAATCGTTTTTTTTTCAACACTAGCGCGAAAATCTCCAAGACCAGTCCAATTTTCTCTATCGCTTACAACAAGAAGTAAGAAAATCATACAGAAGAAGTTTCTCATTTGAATAGGTTGAAAGGAGCTTCGTCAGGAAAAAACCACAAAATAATTTCAATCACAAATGCTGTGCGGTTATGGATATTATTTATCGATTGCCAGGCACTGTAGAACATGGCGGGTATTCCTGCATGATTTGAGTTACCATATCATGCCAATCGTCAGAGCCACTAGATGTTCTAGAAGCTAAAGTAACGGCCCAGAAATATATAGAATCATTCAACTTCATTTCATGGTACAGGAATTGCATCGAGGTGGTGACACAATCGTCTCGGACGACACTGTATTAATTAAAACTGCTCGTGATGTCTAGTCTAGATTCAAAAACATAAAAGTGAAAATGGAAAAAATCCACGTGTTTTCTACCAACAAAACAAATTGATGTTTTGTAGTTTTAACAATATTAGAAACCATGTCAGTCTTCAGTTTTCATATACCAGTATAGCAGGACCGGGCGAATCCGAGGCGACAGGTCGCCATGGCAACTAAAAAATTTGTATTGGAGCCTAAAATTTTCTTTATGCAGTTACTAAATTTCAGGCTGAGAACAGCACAAAATGTTTGGAATTTATAACAGCATATCTGCTAACATGAAAGAGGGTATGCTCTAAAAAGTCAAAAAGAGCATTATTTTAGACCTTTTTCTTCGGTTAAAAAATGTTTTGGAACCTAAAAATTTTTTCTTGGTGCCTAGATTTTTTTTGTGATTTGTCCTGTCCTCTCTCTGCAGTATAGTAACACTCAGAAAAACAAGTATAAGCATAATAAGGAACAATAAAACACTTTCCGGAGTTGTTTCAATACAATGCAATATTCCGCAGTGACAACGAGCCATTGAAATAGCTAGGCGGCTGTATAAAAAGGATTATTCTCTTGATTTCTTACTTATTTCCATATTCTCCTAAGTTTCTCCCCCAATGTTGTCCCTTACGTGCCTGAGGATTATCGTATTTTGTTTCGGATTTATTTATCGGCAATCGATCACCCTAGATGGCATGCGACTCCAATAGTTTACCACCATGTTTAAGGAAAAATCCCAACGACACAAGTCTACTTTTTACGTGAGTCGGATCGTTCGCATACGATCTTTGCGTGAGAGTTAGCACATTGCCTCGCCACAGAGAACAGCAGGCCTATATAACGGTACAAATATTCAATCATTACACTTCACTCATAGTTTGAAAAATACATGGCCGCACTAAAAACTCACGCACAACACTAGATATGCACTCAGACTGTTAGGTACACATGTACACTTCCGGCAAAACTCATTCTGTAGTAAACTACCCGTATCGATAGATCAGGGTTGTGCGGTCTCGATATGAAAGAAAGAAAGTAAACACATTGCCACTCATTGTTATGTATGTGTTACGGTTCAATTCCGAAGTCTAGCGCCTTTGCGAAGTGGCCAGTATAAGGTGTGACTAATGGGGAGAGTTCATGTGATGACATCACATAATCCTTCTGAGGAAAACTGTATTGGTATCAACAACAGTGAAAAATTTACGAGAAATAAAAGTGTCATTTATTTGCATAAGGCATCATACCCAAAAAAATGGAGAGTATTGTTTAGAGTTCAACTAAAAATATGTCCCATTCTTTCAAGTATTGTTTAGTCGTGGTTTGATGGCATTTCCTTGCGTGAACAACAGATTAAAACGACGAAGGAAGTAAAGGAGTTTTACCAGTTTGGGAACAAAAGGGCAGTATATTGCGTGGGCGGTGGTTGGGTTAGTAACATTTGTCTGAAGAATATTTCACTTTCATCATCTGTCAGTATTTCAAAAGAATCGCGGGGTGTCGTTATTCAAATGGTAATGTAACAAAACCGCAACTGATTTATACTCTATCCTTTGTTTTGTTATTTAATGTGTGTGAAGTTATAAATGTCTCTCTTTTCAACACTCATCCGTATTTGTCATCCCTGCTTCAAAAAGGGTGTTTTTTGCTTACTTCTTACACAGAAAAAATCAGCTTAAAATTATCTTTAGTACAATGCAAAAAAATGTATATCAGTTAAGCGAATGTATGAAAATTTATGTACAACGCTATTAAAGACAAATAAATATAAGGATAAGTAACAGCTGACACGTTCCGGCACCAACTGGGTACCGTTGCCAAAGATGAACGAAAAAAAGATGAGCAAACAAGTTAACCGTTCAGAACCCAAACAATTTTTTTTTGACGGGAGACTCATCGTTTCGTTCGGGGTTCTCAACGGTCACCTGAACTGCTTATTTGTTCATCTCTTTTTTTTCACCTTTCTCAATGGTACCCAGTTGGTGCTGAAACACGTCAGGAGTTACTTATTCTTATATTTAATTTGGCTTTGATAACATTTAATAACTTAGCTTTTCCATGTATCAAGACAAAGTGTTGATACTCTTCGATTATTAAGGGAATAATCTCTAGTTTTGTAACTCTATAATCTTGAACAAAAGTGTTACTGGTATTTGAAACTTCAAACATTTTCGAATTGTTCCTCGAAATGCACAATATTTAATTTAAAAAAATATTTTTTTTTATATTAAATATTGTTCCCTCTTCACCAACGATTTTTGCTAGGATATATTTCACATTTTTTTAGTCCATTTATTTATTTATAAATTTGAATTTTAATTTAGATATTTTTTTTCAATTTACGTGAACTTTACTGAATTTTATTATAAGTAGTTTTTTTTTTGAACGTAAACTGGATTTTAAACGATCAAATCATATGTATTTTCAGGTTTCCTCTTATTTGTTTCAAACGTGTCTTCTGAACAGGCTGATGCAAAATCCAACGTAAGTATTAAATTTATTTCTATATTCGACGATGAAATCCGTTCAAGGCAAAAATTCACACGCGGTCAACTTGAAATCGATAGAGATTATGCACATGTTTTCAAGTTTTCGTCAATCAAAGATTATCTGCAGATAAGGTCATATTAAAGACCGTTTAAGCCGCAAATAAACCAATTATGTAAATAAAAAGAAGAGTATACAGTGAAAAAAGATTAATAAAAATATCAATGAGAAATCGAGCGTAAAAGATAGGCAAATTTTCAACATGTGTCTAAACCTATTCAGGGAAAGTATATTGTATTTATTAGCTGAATAGGGAATGAGATAAAAAATTTGAATGAAACCCCTACCGTTTTCCCATCTGCCCGTATACAAGTGCCTTATTTACTTTAGCTTGAAGCGTTCATAATGAAAAGAAAGAATGCCGAAGGAAAAGTTCTGAAGTCAAACGAGTGATTGATTTAAAACAAATAAAAACACTTTCTTGTTCTAAAGATATCACCAAGGTCTGACGTCCCGTTTTTTTTTAATGCACAGTAAATTAACCAACTGGTTCAATCAATGTCGAGTCCTTACATGTAATGTCATGATCCACTGCCCGACATAATCACTCGATGAACCAACAACGGTCTTTAGAGAAGTAGTTCATTTACTTTGCGTATAAAAAGTTAAACTATTCTAATGTCTTGGACTCGTTACATCTCAGTTGCATCCTTTTCAAATAATAAGGTCATTAAAAAAAAGAAAGATTGAAAAAAAAAAAAAGTAAATGAAACTTGGTTTTTCTTTGATAGATCAAAAATTTCGTTTGAAACTGGAATGAAAAAAAAAATTGTTCGTTACTCGGGATCATATACTTTACGCATTTCTACTTTCAAAGTGCCTATACAAAAGAAAAATTAATATAATTGACGTGGTAAAAAAATTGACGAAGCAGACAAACATTTTTATTTTTGAATTTACAGCTTTGAAAACAATTTTAAATTTAACAAAGTAGTTTCATGCTCAAAACTTTTTGTTTGCTAGTCTTATTATCCGTGAAAGCTGAAACGAACCTACTTAGAAAAATCAGTTATATCCTCCTTTTTTACATGCTAATGACATAATGAAGGCAGAGTATCATATTGTAAATAACAGTTTAAATTTTTGTATTTAGTATCACAATTAAAAAAAAAAAAGTTAATTGCATTTGTCAACGGTTCTATGCTAATTAGAAATAAATGGTTTTATTTTGCAAAATTATTCGAAACATAACTACATAATGGTTTGTGTGCATAGTTCCGAATTTTCATGACTTTCTGAGGAATGCCCTAAATACTTTATTTTTGCTTGACTAGTTTGTTTTACGATGAAAGCATTAACGATTTTGAAACATCATCTTGCACAAAAGAAGGAAGAGATTAAATGAAGTAGAGTAGAACCTCGTTATAACGAACTGATAGAGACTGAAAGTTGTCCGTTATAATGAAAGTCTGGCTTATTACTAATAATTCTTATAGGGGGGTGTAATGCTACAGTGTGTACATCAATGAAAGCAAGTAGTAGTTAGCCGTGAAAGCATACAGCTTTCAAAACAGGTTAAATTGAAAAAAATGTGTACGTATATATTTTTGTATTAATCTTTAGCTGACGAGCGATATTGTAATGCAGCCCATCCATATTTACGCACAACAAAACAACGGTCGATGTTTAATCGCTTGATGTTTGATACAATTGTTTGATACTTTAAACGAGTTTTAAATTCATCAGATAAAAATTTTACAATTGTTTTACCTGTCCACTGTAGTGGGGTCCGTTATAATGAAGTTTTACTTTAAACCAGATTTTTCTACGGAATTTGGAAATAATTCATACGTGGAAAAAAACCGTGTTTTTTAAATTTAAATAATTAAATGATTGCAAATAATTCATTAATCTAGCTGTTTTGAGCCCTTATATTTAGCTATAATATTTTTTAGAAGAGTTGTTTCTAAACCAATAACCACTTTACAGAGACATTAACTTGCAGTGGTATGCCGGGTGCATAGCTAACAGCAAGCACCTCAAACTACTGGCTAACCGTTGATCCTAGAGGGATGCTTCCAATTTGGAAAAGAATCCAAATAACGTGTAAACCTCAGATAAGTCATTCATATTGCAAGGTGTTGTATAGTTATTAAACTATATAACACCTTACATAATTACCGTATTATTATTATTAAAACAAAAAAATACACCGCCGTTGTATTAAAACAAAAAATTGACTTTTTATATGGACACCCTGTGCTCAAAAACCCAATTAGAAAGTCGTTGCCCTGTCTCTCCTGAGGCCAAGAAAAAGTATTTTACGTATCTAAGTGCAATATTCAATCGATATTTGAACTCAAAAACTGGGAAAAGTTGGGAAAGAACAGCATAAACGAAGGAAATAAGCCCCTCAGTTTATGCTGTTCTTTCCCAACTTTTACCGATTTTTGAATTAAAATATCGATCGAAAAAAACGTAAAATATTTTTTCTTGGCCTCAGGAGAGACAGGGTTTTTCTAATGTGGTTTTTGAGCACAGGGTGTCCATATAAAAAGTCATTTTTTTTTTTGTTTTAATAACTGTACATCACCTTGCAATATGAATGACTTATCTGAGGTTTACACGTTATTTGTGGATAATTGGCCTAATTGGATATATTCTTCTAGGATCAACGGGGTTCACCAGTAGTTTGCATTTTCGCTGTGTCATGTATTGGTGAATGTGAATGTAAACTTCGAATGTATTTAGAATTTCAGAACTTTCGATGTGCTAGCCACTGTGAAGAATAAACGATAAAATAAAATACGAAACTGCCCCCAACAAGCAAGTATGAGGTGGCCAAAATTGGAAACAACTCCCTAAAAAAATAAATAATAAAATCAAATGAAAAATAATATTCACACTCATACTAGAAAATCTTCGAACTTCTTGAGGCAGGAGAGGTTCCCTTATCAATGTTCCCTCCGAGCGTGTAGAATCACGCGCCTGAAGTCATTTAACTTTTATGCATCTACCATACTGTAAGAAATAATTTCCACGCGGCATCGTAACTAAACCTTATCTTTAACATACGATTGTGATGTTCCCTAGTCTGAAAATGTGAAGTTTTGGGTTTTAAGACGTCTATTTCAGTGTTCAACGCTCTCCTCACATCCCAAAAAAATAACAATTCTATCATATATTCCCTGCTTCTTTGTTGTTCCAGGGATGACGAGTATAAATTTAATCATAATACATATCTTAATCCCCTGAACTTTGTGAACCTCAGAATAACAGTCTCAGTGAATTTGGCATCTCTCTGACAGTACCATCTGTATAACTGTATCCCATTGGAGTTTCAGCGGATTATTTATTAAAATAAACAGATCAAAAAATCAATCACACAATGTGGATGTCATAAATACCGAACTCATACGTATAATGTCAGTTATGATGGCCGAAATGAGCTATAAATCACTTTTCCACATTATATCGTATATCTCAGCTATACGACCACTTCTCCGAGATCGTTCTGTAATTTAGCTTTCCCTCAGTACTATAAGCAAACGTCATTAATTTCATATCATCAACGAATTTACTGACTATTCCTTGATCCATTTCATCAATAAAAATGGAGAACAATATTAGCCGAAGAATACTTTCTTGTGGTACACCACTATAAATTTCTTTTCACCAAAGCTCACCATTCATCCTTAGAGTCTGTTATCTACACTGCAGGTACCAATTTAGAAAATTCACACCAACCCAGATGTCCTCCATCTTGTCCTTCCGTTCTATTTTCGATTCATCATTTCGTTCTGAGAATTGAACGGAAGATCAATCATATTTATTTTGCATAAAAACAATAAATAACTAGTAATTGAATTCAGCTCCATTGAATTCAGCGCTATTTCTATACGTGTTACGGAACTCGCCGAATCGTTCAGGAGGAGAAGGGTGGTGCTCGTATTTTGTCTGAAGGCACCGAAGTCTCCATAAACTGCCCTGACCTCGTCGATGAATACAACAAACACTTAACCCGAATGACTATGGCGAAAGAAGCGAGTTGTTCTCAAGGAATTCCTTGAGATGGCATTGAAAAACTTTTCATCAGCTCAACTAATGATTATTCGACTGAAAGGTCTAAGCAATAATGGGTTGATTTGATTCGCATGAGAGATTCGATTTGATTTCCAGACGTCACGATTCTGTTTTAATTAACTTTGTAACCTAGTGAATGAAGCTGCCGCAATTGCGGAGAGGTCTTAAACTCAGATTGACTGCTGTGTATTAGAGAGAACAATTATTTTAAATCATTTCAATCTCTATTTTCAAAAGTGATGAAAATTGCATAATTAAAAGAAAATGAATAATAGATTTTATTGATATGTCTTGAACAACAAAGTTCTTATCTATAGTTTTAAAACTATGTTTCCTTTTGTTTATTGTTCGACTTTTTCCTTATCTGTATGAACTTAAATTCCATTTTGTTCAGTGGGATCGTTTTGTTCCAAATTTTTTTCTCAAATTTGATGAAGACAAAGCAACACACCGCACAAAAATTTCTGTAATTCTCTTAAACATTAATGATCTTGCAGTTTGTAACTAAAACACCGCATATATATGTATATTACTGTGGCAGTTTTTGTTGTTCCTTTCTTTATCAAATAAACAGAATACTTGAAATCATGATTTGATTAGCTTCAAAGAATCAAAAAAAAAAAAAAAAAATTTGCCCATAAAAAGTAAGATAGAAAATAAATTTTAATAAAAATTACGGTGATTTATGAAGTATTGTGCTCATGCTCGACATTACGTATTTTTTAAAATGAAAATACATATAATTTCTTACTTTCTTTTTTCGAATCTAGAGATCTAAAAGACAAGCTCCTAACATAAATGTGCATCAGATACCAAAAACTAGCTTCAGTTGTATTGACAAGAAAGTTGGTGAATATTACGCAGACACAGAGACCGGCTGTCAAGTTTATCATGTATGCATACCGGGCATGCATAATAAGATGTCCCTTATGAGTTTCGTTTGCCCAAACGGAACTATTTTCAACCAAGCAACAAGAGTTTGTTCTCCATTTGACAGAGTTGACTGCAATCTAGCTTTGAAATTCTATGATACTTTGCATGGCAATCTCAACAGCAGACGACGTGATGCTGAAGCTGATGCAGATTACGATAACTATGTGCCACCAGCAGCTAGACCTCAACCTCCACCACCTCCTCCAAGACAACAAGCTCCTAGGCAATCTGCGCCGGCTAGATCTCAAGCTCAACCTGCATCAAGAAATACTGTTCCACCACCCGAGCCAGAAGAACCCGCACAGCCAACACGCGGTTCACGATTCCGATCCGGTGCTAACCAGTTCCGCGGACCTCAATCACGGCCATCTTCGACAACACCAGCTCCACGTCCACCAGTTCCTACTCCTCGTAATCAGCCAGCTGCTATACCTCCAAGGCAACCAGTTGTGAGACCGGGACTTGCTGGGTTCCGTCCACCAGTTACTGCACCACGAGCTCAGGCCCCAACCACACAACCACCACCAGTGACCCCACCTAGGCCAACTGTGCGATCAGTTGTTTCTACAAGTACAGCAAATTATAACTACGAGTACGAGTACGAGTATGATTACGAAGATGAGGCTCCAGAGCAGCAAGGAGGTACAAGAACCAAGAGAGACGTGCCAATGTCCCTCACCGGCGATTACTTGGCTGAAGGACTAGATATGGAAAGACAGCCCCAAGAGACAAGTTTCTCTTGTGATGACAAAGCTCCGGGTGGCGTTTACGCTGACATCGAAACCGACTGCGAGATGTTTCACATTTGCATTCCTTTGAGCAAACATAAGATGCTGGATTACAAAGTGTACTGTGCGAACGATACCGCTTTTGATCAGGAAACTGGAGCATGCGTTGAAAAAACACAGTTGAAATGCGAAAAGGCTCAAATGTTCTATCAGTTTGAGAAAACCGGACACAATCCAACTTTCAGTAAAAAGCCCGTGTATAAAAAATCCGGATACGTTAAATCCAGTAAATTTTCCACGGCTTCCAAAGCGTGAAATTATTTAACACATTTATAACCTTGTATTTAGAACTGATGACTCATACCAACTGAAAAGAAAGAGGTCCTCAAAGTTCTTGACTTTGCTTGCACGCCGAAAACGCCACAAGCTTCAAGTAAAGAAGCGGAATCTTTTCCTATTTAATTGAATTTTCAATATGTTTTCCATTGAGTTTGTTTTAAATAAAATAAAAATTATCAAAATTGTTATGGAGTTACAACTGAACTATAAACGAATTTGAAGATTGAATTTCGAAGAAAAAGATCTTTAAGAGAACAGCGGCTATATATTCATTGATTAACTCACTGTTGAAAGATAAAATTTTCGACATTTTTGCAATTTCATCCATTTATTATGGCAAGCTATTGATACCGCAGTGATTCCGTTCCAGGCTATTTCCAATGAAAGTAATGCGTTAGTACATCTATTAGCGGTTCTCATCAGAATATTATTTTATATATTTGAACACCAAATGTTGTGTGTTATACTTCACTTGTGCCAATATTTCAGTAGAAATAAAATTTTGTTTTCATGACATTATCTTTGTTGTATTCGATAAGTTTTTATAAAGAATCCATTATTTACGAATGTAGCTATTTAAAAAGTTTTGGAAATCAAGTATGAACTTGATGCATGTGAGAAAAACTGCCGTAGCTACCGTCATCGTGAAGCAATAGGTATTGTCAGTAATATATCTGCGGAAAGTCATTTCAAAGAGCACACCAATAGCTATACAAAAATACGCTGTCTGATCATGTGTATTAGGATACACTTGAAATTAAAATGGATGCTGATTCTCTTGGTATGGACAAAGCCCTTCGATTCCTGTGCATAGGACTTTTAACAGTGTCATATCCTGACATTATTAACAACTCTACTTTGCTCTCACTATTTAGTGAGGGCCTGTTCCTATTTTAACATGATTGACACCAACTTGGACTTGCCGTATACAGGTGGTTTCTTGGAATGCGTATTCAGGAATTGAACAGAACTCTGAATCCTATTGAGCACCTTTGGGATGGAATGGAGTGCCAGCTGCAAGAAAGGTCACAACAGAAACAATCCGTACCATAACTAACTTTAGCAATTTCGCAACAATGGCGGGCTAGTCCGAATCATATTTTGGAGGATAGCCTCTCTGAAATAGCGGGAGCTGTGATTGAGTAGAAAAGGCGTGGACACACACCAGTTATAAATTTCTGCTGTATAGGCTACGATTTTCACCTCGATAATAAACAGTCGTGAACATATTGCCGCATTACAAATATTCCTCGGCGCGGTAGTCCAGGTCGATAAGATACTCGCCTAAAGTACCAAAGAATGTTTAGAGGTGTCGCGAGTTCTATACCCGGTTCGTTCTTGTCAGAAAACTTTCCTGACACAGGGGTACAACAGAAACGGTGACATGACCGCAGAAACAATTTCTACCGCAGGGAGTCCCCCATCGAGGGGTTAGCGCACAAACCTCTTTATCAGTATAAAAAACAATCCTGCTATTCGGAATCGGCAATAAATTGTGGGTCTCGATCTAAAAATAAAAAAACTAGCCCTCGTGTGCAGAAAGTCACCGTGGTGCGACAAAAACGATCAAATACAAATATTCCTTTAAGTGTTTTCTATAAAATTTGTGCAGGTACTTTTTAATCACCACATACTTCCATATATTTTTGGTTGTCGTAGATAATTGTATCGGGTTGTTTAAATTTATTTGACTGTTCTTTTTTTTTTCTTCTCTTAGTTGTTTTCCTCACCCTTGTGACCAAACCATCGTCACTTACAGCTGTGCCCGTATAATGGATGAGACGGGAGGGGGTTATTAGCAATAGCAAAATATGTATGCATGGAAACGAGCTTTATCATCAACACTTTCGCGGTTTTTGCAAGCAGTAGTTGATTTCCGCATAGATATGGGGACTATGTAGAATTTTTATAGCCTTAATGATTTAGGCAATAAAAAAAATGAATTGCAAATGAAATGAGGAAGCAACTAGAAGGTCACGAATAAAGTCCAGAAGAAAACGTTGGACGTGACAACCCGTATTAACGACTAGAATTTAAGGACCTTGACGTAAAAGGTCTCGGAGGTCAACAATAAAAAAACTCATCTTTCGATGTATAAAAAGAAATAAGGAAAATATTAAAAAAGTATCAGATTAAAAAAGGACAGAGAAATGTGCTTCATATTCAAAAACACCTGTAATAGTTATGTAAATTAATATTCTTGAATGTTTTAAATCGCGGTCACGTGCAAACGTTTACGCACTTCTTACTATTGTTGTAACCTTGACGAGCATTTTTATTTTAATCTTAGTGATATAAATACGTATAAAATAGGTTTCATTATAAAATCTCTACGTACATATAAAAGTGGGTATTCCATATAAAGCAACTTTTATGAGTTGCAATCGTAGGTAAATTTTACGTCTACGTAAAGTGTTTCAAGGAACCATCTGTTAGCTATTCATGGGGTGTCGTTTCAATTATGTTGATAACAATCAAAATGATCGACAATTGATCAAGCAAAAAAAAATTGAAAAGCATTCTGAAAACACAAATTAAAAGTAAAATTTAAAAATTATGTATTCGTTCAGAGCCTTAAACTCTGATAATCGAGAAAATACGTTGAATTTTTTTCCTTCTGCAGAATGTCTATTCAACAATAGGGAAAATGTCAGTGCAAATAATCTACACAAACCATCTGAGAATATAAAACGAGGGCCACATTTGATATTCTAAACGGTCCAATAGTTCAATATTGGTGTTTTATAGTGATTACAGACACTTTGGCTTTTTTATTGCATAAAGTAAAGAAAAATCTGAAAGTACGACGACCGGTACAAATTTTGTATGCGACATTTGAATTTCACGAAAAGTTTCAAATTTAGCGTATGTATTTCAACGTTTGTCTTAAGAAATACGCGGAAAAGAATAATAGCATAACTCTTAGTCTAATAACAAAATGGTAAGTAGAATCATTTTCACGAGAATCCATAAAGTTTCCTCAATACTATTTAATGCGTACAAGCAAAAAGGAGGCTAAACCCACACACGCGATTATAAGTGAGAATTCCATTTCGACTGATGCATCTCATAAAAAGGTGATTCCGTAGAACATTTGCAGAGATTCAAATTACTCTTTATTGTTTTCGGAAAGTAAAAAAAAACAATGAAAAACATACCGAATCTTAGATCATGTTTCTTGATTATGTGATGACAGCCATGCAAATAGCCAGTCGTGTTGTTTGGTTTAACCAAAATCTTTGTTCTAACTGAAGTTTTCAAAAGAGAATACGGAAATGACCTGAATATCATCTATAGATAAGTGAAATATATGCGCGAAGTTATAGGCGTAGAGCCTTAGAGCACACATCCTTAATGATTGCAGCATATATGGAACATGAAAATTAGTAAAAACTGATATGTGCTTACTGGGAGAAATGAAAAACAAAAACCAACTGCATATTTTGAAATTAAGAAAGTGCAACAGTTTGCGTGTCTTTTGTGTCAAATGTGTCACTTAGTGTACAAAAAACTGTTCGACCCCCCCCCCCCATTGTTTCCTTTAATGTACAGGGCCTAATTGTATGATAGGCTACCCTTTGAAAAAAAATATTTAAAAAAAAAGCTTTTAAAGAGATAAAGAGACAAACGGCTTAAAGCATTTGAAAAAAAGGGAAAGTCTCAAAGTTTTTTTTTATTTACTACAAAATTTCTATATGCGCACCTTCAGTAACGCAGATGATGTGAAGCATGCATAGCATTTCTTGCCCGGTAACTTGGAATAAGGGTGTTACAAAGAACGGAAGTGAGGATAGAAGTAAAATAGTTGGAAGCATTTTAAATGCTTTAAGCCGTTTGTCTCTATCTATCTCTCTTTAATAGCTTCTTTTAATATTCTTTTCAAAACAGGTCAGGACTGCTGGACCACCCAGAACTTCATGCAAGCACAGATATACGAAAAAAAAAACCAAATTGAATTTAAAAGTTGGTGGCATCTCAGCCCATAGCAATAAAATAAATAAGTAAATTATTAACTTTTTTAATATTGATTATTCATACGAACACATCTAACGTATAAACAGGTTATTTGGCATTTTCTTTTTGAGTAATTGCCAACTTTATAAGTCGCGATCAGATCTAAAATAAACTCATTTTGTTCTCAAAGGTGATAATGCTCAAACAATGTGGAACAAATTAGTTTAATATGAATGCTAATTATATAGCTTCCGTTGCGAGAGAGAGTTAGATCAAAATTCTTTTTGTGAAGCTTTAAGAGTAGTACTGGGCTCACACACATTTTAAAAATTAATAACAAATCCACCAATTGACACAAAAGGGTGCGGTTTGCACTAAAATACTTATTGCGGAAACAGTTGTTGCTTTAAAACGAAAAACTTGACGTAACACTCATAAAATGAAACACAAACGGTGAATAATTAATGTTTCTGAAATTATGTTGCATAAAACTATCACATTGGAATATGAGAGCCCGTTTTATAGCTCGGGCACATCTAAACGGGTGGAAGGGTGCTCATGTTGAAATATGGTGGTTTTATGTAACGCAAATTGTAATTAAACGTTAATTGTGCACTTTTGTGTTGCATGTGATGTGTTATGTCGGATTTTTGTTTTGTAGCGCCACCTGTGAGTGAAAATTCGGACTTTTTTAAATTTATCAAGAAAAAAAACAACTCTAGGCCAAAATAACTATTTTAGTGCAAACCGTACTTTTTTATGTGATTTGGTTAATTTGTTATTATTTGTAGTTTTTAAAATGTGTGTTTGTCAACTTTTCGTTCAACCTTATATGTATTTGAAATAAGAGAATAGAATTTGTAAGAATGCACAAGAACTTTCTAGACTTTATTATTTTTAAGCGTACTTTTTCTTTTTAAAGTCCACTCGCAGTGGCGGATTTAACGGTGGGCGCAATGGGCACGCGTCCTGGGGCCTGAATTTTAAAAGGTTCCGAAAAGGCCCAACTTTACATTTTGATCATTTTTGTCACACCACGGTCGTTTTCTGCACACGAGGGCTAATTAGATCGGGACCTACAATTTATTGCCGATTCCGAACGGCAGGCTTGTTTTTTATACTCGTCGAGGGGTTGGTGCGCTAACCCCTCGATGGGGGACTCCCTGCGGTAGCAATTATTTGCTGCGGTCAAGTCGCCGTTTTTTGTTGTACCCCTGTCAGGAAAGTTTTCTGACAAGGACGAACCGGGTATCGAACTCGCGATACCTCTAAACATCCTTTGGTACTTTAGGCGAGTATTTTATCGACCTGGGCTACCGCGCTCAACTTTACGCTTTTTCTAATTTAAGTGGCCCAATATTTTCTTCTGTGCCCGGAGCCTCAACTGACTTGAAGCCGCGTCTGCTTGAATGCGCAAACTTCTGAACTGAAATCGGATCTATGATATGGGAAACAATAAATGAAGTAACTATAAATACCTATCTACCTAGTCTTAAGCAGTTATAACATTAACCATGTTTTAGAAAATTCCCATAACTCTACAAGAACGTAAAAACGCGAGATTTACACGATTTCTTCATACGAAAAGCGTATTGCCCAATTTCACTTCAGCTCTAAATATGTTTAGTATTCTTAAATGGAAAATAAAAACATTTTGTGGTCAATTATTTGAATACCATGCATGATCATTGTTTCTTTGAATTCTATATCGTCCTTGAACTAATTCTTTTACACATCGTCATACTCGGTTAGTGGATGACTTCGGCGCGAATCTATTTCAAAGAGACCTACTGTATTTTCCAGGGAAAAACCCATATAGTGTTATAGGAAAAAAAATAGTTGTTTCGAGTTTCCGGAAGCCTTATGAGACGTGACCTCAATGAACAATTAAAATTCGATGCGAGAGAACTTTACTTACAACAAAAAAAAAAAAAAACCAGGAAGAAAAGTGTAAATGGGTCCTGTTGGTTTCTCTGTTGAAGGTCTTAAGAGTTGTTGCAAGGGTGTGGCTGGTTTAAGAAATGGTTAAACGAAACGGAAAGTCTATCGTCAACCATTATGTTACAAAATATAAGAACATTTTACCCTGGAGGAAAATAAATGTTTTATGAGGTCTTCAAACTCGAGAAGAGAGAAGTGACGGTCATTCTCTGTATTTCACAAAATACACTGCGATCTCAAAAAGTCTAATAAAATTTTGCATTCTTAGTGAAGCTATGATAAAAATAATTTTCCGCAATATATCATAGTATTCATAAAGAATGTGAATGAACTCATATGAGTGCTAATAGTTACATGATTATTAAAATTTTCTGACCTGGAGATTCCTATTGGAATCACTAACGTTTTTGGCTTTCACGAAGGGGTCTGCAGTCTCATTTTACGTCCGTTTATGGTTTCAAGAAATTGATTTTTCTTAAAATTTTTGACTGGTTTTCTCTCTGTTTATAAAAATTTATTGAAAACCCTAAACAAATATTTTTTGAATATTTAAATAATGATGAAACTAAACACAAATGAAAAACTTTCTGAATGCAATTTCATATGTACATAGTCTCTCTCTATATAGCAAAGTTGCTTCATTCCTACGAAAAATTCGTTAAATAGAACAGTGTTTCTAAACCTGTGGCCACATGGCCCCCAGCGGTACCGAGATATTATTAGGGGGCCACAGTTGAAAATCAAATGGAAGGGAAGCGATGGCAGGTGGTTAAAGGGACCGCAGAGAGCTGTGAGAAAAAATTTAGATTTGAAGAAATAATGTTTTCAAGTGAAATATGGCGGAGAAAGTGTACTTTTAGAATCCAGCAAAACTGCGGCTAGAACTGGAGCCAAATAAACAAAAGGAAGCATCCAAACATGAGCCGGGGGGACGACGACCTTATATCTATAATAAGCCTACGTGATGAGATCTGGTACAGTGCATTTTGAGAGTGAACATGTAAATTGTTGTTTCCAGGTTAGTACGGAGCCCCAGGATCTTGTCCGGACCCATGATGTTGAGACGGCCCTACATAGAATCTCCAAAAGAAAGAAGCTCACTGAAGCCCAGGGGTTCAAAGACAACCTTACTTAATAAATTTTTGTTCACTATAAATTTACTCAAAAAATAAATTCAATGTATAGAAATGGTCTCGCTCTTGGGTGGAGTGGAGGACTGAATAAGACAGAAGGGGTCACGAGAAGGAATATGATCCAAAAGGGTACCATGGGCAAAAAAAAAAGAAAAAGTCTGGCATAAGAAATTCATTATAGGGATGTAATTTGTAGTGTAGCAAAAAATTAACAAAAATGTAGGAGTTCCGGTAAAACTTTCGTTTGAAACTATGTTTAAAAATTCGTACAATAGAAGTTCGTTATACAGAGACTCTACTGTAGTTGTGTTATAATATTTTTCATTGCATATCTTAACACCACCATTCACGCCCCAGAAACAAAAGCGTGCCATAGGGAACAACCGACTGAGTTAAGAGAAAGTATGATGCTTACTCAACCTGCTCAAAGTAGATATTATCCTTTTGTTAATTACGAGACAATAAATCAATCTGTGCTCATTATTTTTCTTCATGTCTCATGAAATCGGTCATTGTTTCCATAATTTCCTTTAATTCTTTATCGTTATGATATGCAATCAAGCTTAATTGATACACACTGTTCACTTTTGTTCATAGAAAAAAAATGTGTCTCAGAAAAGATTAAAACAATGACGTAAACTCATTCACCTTTGATTCGGGGATTAGAAAGTAGATATCAGCGAACAATACCATATTTTAAGTTGCATATTCACATCCGAAATATACATTTATTAAGAACGGTTTTGAAACATTTTTCACAAAATCGAAATAGATTTGTCATAGAAAGTGGCATTTTTGTTCATTAACGCCTCAATAAATGGCACAATATTCCCAAACAAACAAACAAACAAAAAAGTATCCTACCTTTTAACGTGGTCAAAAAACCTCAAAACTATGCTCTGGTGGAGACATCGTTAAAAATATTATTCAGCCATTGATTTATTTCAAATTTGATAGAGTCATATATTCGATTGTATAGGCTATGCTATACCAATATAATATTTTACATACATCTAAAACTTTTTTTTTCTCAAAATTTCAAACATTCGGAAAGAAAATATATTGTCAATACTATACGGACATGATAAAATATCATAATGTCGATATAATTGACTAAAAATTGATTCAAAATGAAAAAAAACTCGTTAGTTCAACAAATGAGGCAAAATATTTGATTTATAAAAAAAATTAATTAAATTTTTCGAATTTTAAATTTCATTTTAAATAATATTGAATCAGTTGAATTATTTGGATCTTTTGTCTTATTCGATGAACTGAACAGTTTTCTTCATTTTGAATTAATTTTTATTCAATTAAATTGATGTCATTCTATTTTATCATGCACGCAAATCATTAAAAATATATTTGTTTTCTTGACCATCTGGTCCCGTATATATTGAATGTACATAGTAGATACATGGTCAAAAAACGCATTATACCAATTTCTTTTCTAATTTTTTTTTTTTGTATTTTATAAAGTACTTTTTAGTGCAATTTCAGTACAAAATTCGTCTGTATAAGAGTACAATACCTTTTCATCTAGTCATATAGAAAGTACTGATTCCTTGTCGGTGTCATTTATGAGAGCTGCTGAAATTTTACGCATTCTCAAAAATCAATGAAATCGCACCAAATTGAAGTATTGGAAATAAAATTCAAGGTAAAATACTATTCAACTTTCCTAAGAAAAATTTGATCTGTTTATGGATGACATTGAAATCAAAACAAACTGTATAGTTTACTCTTAATTAACTTTTTCTACTAATTAAAAAATAACTGTAATCAACTAAATTGCTGTGTTGATTTTATTTTTCAGTTAGGAATTACTAATATAGCACCAATTTACATCTGTTTTTGCAACACAATTTTTTTCAATGAGTTTTTATTGGGGTGAAACATTTACAAATTTAGAAATTTACAAAAAAAAAAAAATAGGTATGGGGAGACATAAAACTTTATGTTGGCATACAATCGAAAATTTACGTACCGAATTTGATATAAATGAATGATTGAATAATATTTTTAATGATGTTTCTACCAAAGCATAGTTTTTGCCGCTTTCTGATCATGTTGAAAGGTACAGGGTGATCAGCGAATAAGCCCTTATTTCTAAATTAAATATCTCTACAACAAAGGTCAATAGAATTATGCGGTAAACGGTACGTTTATTAGCAAAACTGTAAGAATGTTGTATAAAAATTTCGAAAATTTAGATTTTTTTTTAAATTTTTAAAATTTAAAAAAAAAAAACTGGAGATTTTGGGGTTCCGAAAATCCTCATTTGTGTGAAGAGAAACCACTGCATTCGCCTAAAGTTACTGCATGGGCTGCGGTATGCGCCATGTGTGCTGACAAATTGTTTCAAAATTGTAACGTAACGTTCAGTAGTAATCGTTTCTCGCACAAAGAAGGGGCCGATAATGCCTCTGGCGCATACCGCAGCCCATGCAGTAACTTGAATGCAGTGGTTTCTCTTCACACAAATGAGGATTTTCGGAACCCCAAAATCTCCAGTTTTTTTTTTTTTTAAATTTTAAAAAATTTAAAAAAAAACTAAATTTTCGAAATTTCTGTACAACATTCTTACAGTTTTGATAATAAACGTACCGTTTACCGCATAATTCTATTGATCTTTGTTGTAGAGATATTTAATTTTGAAATAAGGGCTTATTCGCTGATCACCCTGTATGAGATCGATAATGTCGCACTATAAGGGTGTCGTAGGATCGGTTACTGGTGACAAACAATACAGTATGACCTCGGTATATTATAAAGAACTTTGAATGTCAATTTTTTTGTCCCTGTCACATAAAATGAAAGCAGGTTGATCTTACTTGTTATTAAGTCACCCCACTTTTGAGTTCACCATTCGGTTTCCAAGGGTGGCGGAAAACAAGGTCTGACCATATTTTGTGTACAATAGTAATTAATTATCACAAAAATTTGGCATTTGTCTTGAAACACAACACAATAGAGGGCATTTGTCTTGAAAACGTGGCAATTTTTGTATAAATAGTAATTAAGACAATTATTTCCGACTGGCAGTTTAGGGTGTCATAAAATGTGTTTAGATCGGATCCACGAAAACGTCGGAATTCTATTTTCACTCGTAAGTGCTAGGAACGTAAAATGTTTGAAAATTCGTGCATGAAATTAAAAACAGAGGCACATTTACGTGGGTGTAGGGCCACGTGAACTAATTTGTCCAGGACGGCAGATTTGGTGAATGGGTGGTCAAGCAAATTTGACTAAACCGGGAAGCGTGTGACAAAATGTGGATAGACCACAGTCGGATACAAGAGTCGGATAAACCATCAATACTGCACACACTAAAAAAAAATGGCGACGAATTTCGTCAAGGTATAAATGTTTATTTTTTGCTTCACTGTGAGATATGGAGGTAGTCTTCAATGCATGGCACGCGGGACATATGTGACCCGCGAAACATTTTACAATGGCCGGCCGAGGATGAGGCATACCTACTTCATAAAAATGCCGAAGAAAAACCTCAATGAAAAAAAACCCCCCAGAATTGGTGAAAGAAGTATAATTTCAGTATTAATTTTAAAAATCATTTATGACTATAATGGGAGAAATGAATACATAATTATTGAGAGAGATAATTTCAGAATCGATGGAAAAATAATGAAAAATATTTCTAGAATTAATAAAAGAAATGATTTTAGAATTATTCAGAATTCAAATTAATATATATATATATATATAATGAAAAAAATAATTTCAGATTTCAGAATAAATAAAATTCTCCAATAATATAGGGCCCATCTTTGACTCGGAGACTCTTCGGCCTCATTGCAGGGCATTTTGTAAGAAATTCAGAGTTGGGCCATTTTGAAGAAAGGACAAGGACAATAGTGTGGCGGGAGTCATAATGATTGACGAAAGAACAATAGGTTAATTAGCCCAAAACTGAACATTTTCTGTTTTTACTGGTGGGCCATAGAAAGACTGGTGGGTTAAAAACCGCACCAGTTAACTTCTTAAGAGGCCTTCCTTTAAGATGGTACTGCGTGAATCTAGATACTACAGTACGACTTGTTGGCCCTTGTGCTTAATGGGGATTTTTTTTGGCCCGCGGTGTCTGAAAAGTTGAACACCCTTGAGTTGTGGAATAATGTTTTGTGAATACAAACGTTTTTCTTTATTACTTGAACAAAAAAAGCTGACAGATCAGATTATTTTAATACGGTAAAAAACTGTCTTATGTTGAAATATTATTAAAAATATTATTTATCCATTGATTTATTTCAGATTTTTACCACATATATTTGACTGCATATGCTATCCTATGGCAGTACAAAAATTTATATATCTTCAATACTCAATCTTTTAAAAATTCTCAAATGCATTAAAAACAGCTTGTGCGCATGATGCTTGCAAATTGCATTAAATAAATGTAATTGAATTTAAAAAAATGATTCAAAATAAACAAAACTGTTCAGTTAATAAAATGACGAAAAAGATTTGAGATCCATTCACAAATACTTAGGTTATAAAAAAAATTTTAAATTCAATTTTGAATAAGATTGAATCGATACAATCTCAATGTTTTTCATCATTTTGTGAACTTCACAGTTTTCCTTATTTTGAATCATTTTGTATTCAATTATATTGATTTCGTGCAATTTTATCATGGCCACAAGCTATTTTAATGCATTTTTTTTGAAAATTTGCAAAAAAATTAAGTATCAGAGATATTTAAAATTTTGTACTAGCATAGGATAGCATAGACAATCAAATATACATGGTAAAAATTTGAAATAAATCAATGGATGAATAATATTTTTAACAACATTTTCTACATAAGGAATTTGTTTACTATGTTAAAAGGTAGGAGAGCCCTTTAAAGAAAAAAAAAGCAAACAACTTTCCATTTCATCTCCTGATAATCTTTTTACCATACATGGCGCCATCTTTTGTTAGAAAATTCATTGAGAAAGTTTTGATGGAAATTATTTTCTGATATTTGCAAGATTTTTTTTTATGGTAATATAAGTTTTTTTTTCTGAAATATGTGGAATAGCGTATATGTGGATAGAAATCATTCTAGCAAGTGCGGGTATAGAATGGCCCAATTAGTTTTCCCGTATTTTACGGGAGAGATCAATCTTTCCCATTTTATTCGGCTCTTGGAGAGGGGACCCTCTGCATAACTGCCGATCTCAAATACTTCTGGGACATACATGCTCATCCAATTCCCGTGGGCAAAATGTGGTCCCCGGAGTCATCTGATGTGTCCCGTGATCTGAAACCTAATCTTGTAAAAATAAACTGAGTGACACATTTCCAAGAGAGAGCGCTCGTGACCTACGGCGCATTCCCAGATCACCGTGGCCAGAGCACTTGAGCGACCCGCGGTACATTTGAAGATAACTGGCTGCGTCCGGGTGGGACCCTCAACACATTACCAGATCACTTAAGTGATCCGCGGCATACTATATATCTATAACAGATCACTTGAGTGACGTGCACAGTTGAAGATGACTCAAGCGGCCATTGGCAAATTTACAAATTTTCTAAGTGACCCGCACTAATCCTAAAAGTTGAGCAACTTAGCTCTAGGATGTCGCGGCCGGCTCACACCCTTTTGGAAATCACTTCCGTAGAAATGTATTGCACACTTATTGCGCATGAAGCTAATATCGCGTTCCTAGATCATTTTGGAAAACCCTTCTCTCACATATAAGGTACTGGATGGTACTCGCCATGTGAGGTCATCTGAGGCACAAGAGGGCCCTTAGCAGTATCCCCAATGAGCCCATGCATAAAGACCGTCCTGATTCTAGTTGCCTCAATGGTAGATATAAATGCGTTTTGGATAGCATGCGTGTTAATTAGGCCCGGTGCCGGAACATAGGCTGATAGACTTGGAAGTCTGGGGGGGGGCGGGGCACGATGATGATGATGATGATGATGATGTCAATTCTTATATACATATATACATTAAATCTCACAGTCGACTCGCCCTTGGACGCTGGGGGGAGCAATGCCCCCCCCCACGTCCCCCCCCCCCCCGTATCTCCGTCCATGTGCCAGAAATATTATGGAAATAAATCTTAGTCGATTATTAGTAACATGGGATTCAATCCATGGGGCCCCAAGTATTTCTTGGGCCCCAATTTGATCTCTGATTTCAAATATTTTGGTGGGGACGCGTGCAAAAAAAAAACGTACATACTCTTACAGAATATAAAAAAATGGTTAAAAATACCTTCACGAAAAAGGTATTCGCGCACTAAACAAAAATCGATGAAAATTCAAAGTAATGAAAATTAAGAATTAGGAACAGATAAAATTTTAGAATTGAAAAAATTCAAGAAATAAGTTCAGAATATAATGAAAAAGAAACAATTCCAGAATATAATGAAAAAGAAACAATTCCAGAATATAATGAAAAAGAAACAATTCCAGAATATAATGAAAAAGAAACAATTCCAGAATTAATGAAAGTTTTTGATGCAGTAATTAGGTGTTGTGTGTCCACCAATGGCCTCGCTTCAACTTGGGGCACCGTTAGTACACCCGTATTCAAGAAGAGGGGAGTCTCCACACTTTTCTCCACATACTATTTCAGAACTATTCCGCATTATATGGAAACCAAATTTTTCAGTGTAATGGAAATTATGCAAATTATACATATTATAACAATAAAATGCGGCGATTGGATGCAAAACTAAACATTAGACATATAGTGGCGCCATCTTTTTTGGTGAAAAAATATTATTATTCTTTTTCAATTAATTTTGTAACTCAATTTCAAATACAGGCGAACTTAACTAATTTGAATTTCAATAATTCGAATGATTTTTGGATAATTTGAATATTAGGAATTTCCCTGGAGTTTCCTATTCAATTTAATGTTAAAAAATAACCTGTTTAATTCGGTTTTTTTTTCTGATGTTTTGGATAATTCGAAGTTTTATTCAGAGATATGCCATTTGCAAAATGTCAGATTTCCTAGCTAACTTTAGTAATCCTTTTCCTTTATTATGTGATTTAAAGTTGTTGTCCTGTCTCTCCTGATGCCAACAAAAAAATCCGTTTCCAAGTGCAATATTCACAGAGATATTCAAATTCGAAAAATGGAGGAAATTTTGGGAAGGACAGCATAGGCGGAGATAGACTTGGAAGTCTGGGGGGGGGAGGGCGCCGGCAAGATGATGATGATGTCAATTCGTCTATACATATATACATTAGATCAGTCGACTCCACCTTTGACGCTGGGGGAGATACGGGTCCCCCCCCCCGTATCTCCGCCCACGAAGGACAGTATAAAAATGAGGGAAAGGAGCGTTGTCCGTTAGTTTTTGCCGTTTTTTTAGCAACTTTTCTCCGATTTTTGAATTTAAATATCTTAGCGAATATTACACTTGGAAACATGAATTTTTTTGTTGGACTCAAGAGATACAGAGCAACAATTTTCTAATTGGAAAATAGAGGACACTGGGACCGTATAAAAATTTAGATTTTTTTTTTTATTTTGTTACACACTGTATTTTCACTCTCAAAACTGGTACAGGGTAATTTTTGAACCCCTTTTGAGGATTTTATAAATTATAATCATCTCTACGACGGACGGTTGATGAGATAAAGGCCGCATTATTATTTACAGGACAACCTGTACAACAATACTAAGCATTGTCAAATGTCTATCTTTCAGGCATTAACTCCTATTTGCGTTTAAATGAGACTGGGGGGGGGGGCTTTCTGATAAGAATTGAAAATGTTTTTAACCGCAATGCCTTTGAGGTTCTCGAAACTTAAAATATCCGAGTTTTACAAAATTTGGCGTCTAAAATTCAAGGAACCATGATTCATAATATCATGTCTTAATAGGCATGTACGGCAGCAAAAATAATTTTACAAAAATAATTCTACAAAAAAAAGTTTAAAAATAGACAAAAAAGGCATTTATGGCATTTTGCCTGAACTTCTGGGCTCTAATGATTATCATGGTTCCATTCCAGGGTTGGGGACTGGCAGGGCTCCAGCCCATTGACCCGGGACAAATCTTATTTACTGCCAAACCTCGATACTCAACGATACTCGATTTAGCGATATATAAATCCCTCTACAACAATGTTTTTCCAAGTCTCGTTTGGAAATGTCTATAGTCTAATGTTAAACTGCCACCTCTGGATATAACGGTAATATTTTCACAACGATATTTTTCTTTGGTCCGCAGAGTGTCGTTATATCGAGGTTTTACTGTATTTTTATTTTTTTTTAACTATAAATGACCTATAGAGGGACCCACCAAAGAACTCAGACTAGGCGGAGCCGCCCTTATTGATGTGCGACTGGTGCAATCACACCGGGCCCCAGGTTTCGGGGAGGCCCCTCACTCACGGTAACAGTAGTTTCTTTCATAAATTCTGAAATTCTCAATTTTCATCAATTCTGGAATTCTCAATTTTTATCAATTCTGGAATTCTCAATTTTTATGAATTCTGGAATTCGCAATTTTTATCAATTCTGGAATTCGCAATTTTTATCAATTCTGGAATTCGCAATTTTTATCTCAATTCTGGAATTCTGAATTATTTAAATTACTCTCTCCAGTTATATTTCTTTTATTTATTCTAAATTACTTAAATTACTCAAATTATTTATTTTATTTATTACGAATTTTTATCAATTCTGAAATTATTTCTTTCATTCATTCTGAATTTCCATTGGTGCTGGAACTACTTCTTTCATATATTATAATTGTTCGTGGGTGCTGGAATTATTTCTTTAATTTTCTGAATTTTCTCTCGATTCCCCTCTCTCTCTGACAGAATATATAAAATTCGCACAAATGGTTACCGAAATTATTAAGACACCTCTGGCCCAGCTATTATTTTCACACCGCGCCCGCGTTTCTTCTACTATTCAGTTTCGATTTCTATTTTTCTACAATTATTGCCCCCCTGGAGCTGGACCCTTACGGTTAAATTCTAGTACCGTCTACTAAATCCTGGCCCTTATACGGTTAAATTCTAGATTAGAGAAACCAAATATAATGACAGAATTCATCTCGGGCTGGAGTCAAATATTAAAAACCTCTCGGTATTACGATGAATTCCTTTATAATGCAATTTTCCCCGAGAGATTTTTACATCGTTATAGCAGCAGTATGTACTTTATATCTCGCTCTAAATTGCTTTCAATATATTTCTAAACACCTAGCTATTTTTTGTTTCTCGGGGTCATGTAGTGACATCGGTATTTTGCATCATTCCCCCCGAAAGTGTTTATGAATTGGCCGCTGTAGCTACTTTCTGTGTTAAAAATAAAAGTGCAGTGCAATAAACTAGTTTACAGGATGAAACACTGAACTAAATTTTCAAAAATTATGTAATTAATTATAATTCTGTACAGTCAACAAATGCTCATACGTGCAATTTTCGGTGGTTCTTCAATGCTGATTTAGGGGAGATGTCAACAACAGCACAAATTTGGTGATGCGTGATGATATTGCTGCTTCTCGATAAAACCATATTTTTCCCTTGGTCTGCAGAATATCGTTATACCGAGATTTCAGTGTATTTTAACAGTGAGATACAGTGCAACCTCGCTACGACGATATTTTTTTTCAAATCTTGCTTGGAATTGCCTGTAATCTAATGTTGAACTCCTCTCAATACAACGATATCGAATACTACGATAAATCCCTCTACAACGATATTTTTCAATAATTTGCTCAAAAAATTGATTTGAATTTTAACTTCGTTGCTTGTTTTCGTTCTTCTAAATGCGTCTTATTGCATCGGTATTTCGCACTATGGGATCACCGGAAGCGCCTAGGAAGTAATCGGTATTGCTATTTTCTGTGTATGACAAGACAATACAACGCAGTAAACAACTTTACGGGGCAATGCATCTAACTGAATTTTGTTAACCACTTCATGCAAGAAATTTGCATTATCTCTATTTAACGAATCGGCGATAAATATGACAACTTTGTCCTAACCTAACGGCACGTTCGATAAAGAAGAAGGGAGAAAGAGAAAATATATGAAAGAAAAAAGTATGTATAATAGACATTATAGATAAGAGAGTTTTTTTAGAGTCGTCTTTTCACCCTCATCCTACGTGCTTTCCTCCGCTCTTACATGTATATAGTAGAAATATACATTATAAAGAAAGGAGGCAGGAAAAGAAAGTGCGATTTCCGTAGATAATAGGGTTGCTATAAAGCTTTGCGATGGTGAAGAGAGAGGAAAGAAAACACAGAGAACTTATTTGAATTTATTCCACTGGTTTTTGGACGTAATATTACGCCCGTGATCGTAAAGAGGTTAATCAACTAATCAATTACAATTTTTTGTGGCGAATAAATACATAAAAGCGCTTTTTCTATGGTACTAACAATGCCGATTTAGAAAAAATTACAACAATGACATAAATGTGATGATAATGTTGCTTCTCGATATAACGATAATCCCTCTACAACGATATTTTTCCTGGTCCGCAGAGCATCGCTATATCGAGGTATCACTGCATAAAGGAACTGCGGTGTTACCAATCAACCTACACGAATTGCTTGTACTAATCATTTTGAACATTTTTGCCAATTAGAACATGCATGCGTTTTTTGTTATGTTACTTGATGACCATCATGTTGAAATTTTTTTTCTAACAGATGATAAATATTAAAAATAAATCACAGTTTTATAAAAAAAATTCCATACTGTGAAAAACTGTTCTATTATAGTTAGCATAGAGGATGATATCTCTCTATAGATTGATAATCGACTAGAGTTTTGTAATTTTGCTAATGATTTTTCATTTCTTTGAAATCAGTAACGACACTGATGATATAGAAAATATTCTAACTAAATAAAAAGCGTGCTTTCTACTTTCTAAAGTTTCTTTGGGGGAGGGGGAGGTTAGGGTACGATCATAGAGTAGTAATAGTAATATATATCAATAGTAGTAGTACAATAGTTATACCTTTAGTCTATGGGTACGATCTTGCCTTTCCATGCTTTTCTATGGGAAAAATCCTCTTCCTTTAAGGAACATTTAAAAATTTTCTCTATTCACGTCAGTCACTCAATTTGTTTTTCTAAAATACTATAGATATTTTTATACAATTTAACTATAGCGTTTAGGATTTTAATTGTTGGTTATTTTTTTCGAATTTCAACTTCAACAACGTGCAACTTTTTAAAAAATCACCAAAACTTGCCCATATTTTGTGCCATAAAATTTTTTAAAAGAATTTCAATAAAAAACACAAAGTTTCAAGACATTTGAATGAGTGGTGTTCGAAAAAACATGTATCAAAAACTTTAGTTTTGAGAAAAAAGCATTTTACTCGAAAACATTGGCATATACACTGAAGAGTCAAAAAAAAAACTTGTCCACCTGCCTAATATCGTGTAGGGCCCACGCGAGCACGCAGAAGTGCCGCAACACGACGTGGCATGGACTCGACTAATGTCTGAAGTATTGCTGGAGGTAATTGACACCATGAATCCTGCAGGGCTGTCCATAAATCCGTAGGAGTAAGAGGGGGTGGAGATCTCTTCTGAACACCACGTTGCAAGTCATCCCAGATATGTTCAATAATGTTCTTGTCTGGGGATTCAGGTGGCCAGCGGAAGTGTCTAAAGTCAGAAGAGTGTTCCTGGAGCCACTTTGTAGCAATTCTGGACGTGTGGGGTGTCGCATTGTTCTGCTGAAATTGTCCAAGTCCGTCGGAATGCACAATGGACATGAATGGGTGCAGGTTATCAGACAGGATGCTTACGTACCTGTCACCTGTCAGAGTCGTATCTAGACGTATCAGGGGTCCCATATCACGCCAACTGCACACGCCCCATACCATCACAGAGCTTCCACCAGCTTGAACAGTCCCCTATTGAAATGTAGGGTCCATGGATTCATGAGGTTGTCTCCATACCCGTACACGTCCATCAGCTCAAAGCAATTGGAACCGAGACTCGTCAGACCAGGCAACGTGTTTCTAGTCCTCAACAGTCCAATGGCGATGTTGTCGGGCCCAGGCGAGGCGTAAAGCTTTGTGTCGTGCAGTCATCAAGGGTACACGAGTGGGCCTTCGGCTCCGAAAGCCCATATCGATGATGTTTCGTTGAATGGTTTGCACGCTGACACTTGTTGATGGCCTAGCATTGAAATCTGCTGGCGGAAGGGTTGCACGTCTGTCACGTTTAATGATTCTCGTCAGTCGTCGTTGGTCCCGTTCTTGCATGATCTTTTTCCGGCCGCAGCGATGTCGTAGATTTAATTTTTTACCGGATTCCCGATATTCACGGTACACTCGTGAAATGGTCGTACGTGAAAATCCAAATTTCATCGCTACCTCGGACATGCTATGTCCCATCTCTCGTGCGCCGACTATAACACCACGTTCAAACTCACTTAAATCTCGATAACCTGCCATTGTAGCAGCAGTAACCGATCTAACAACTATGCCAGACACTTGTTGTGTTATATAGGCGTTGCCGACCGCAGCGCCGTACTCTGATTGGCTCCATATTTCTTTATTTGCATACGCATGCCTGTACCAATTTTTTTGGCTCTTCAGTTTATAATGCCTGCCAGCAGTTTATATCAAAATATTTTAAAAATATTTCTCTACTACAGGTAGAACAGAAACTTGAACACAGAACCATGAAATTTCTTTGTAAATTGGAAAATTTGAAAATGTTTTTTTTTGGAAAATTGGCGTTCACCTACCCGCTTAACTTGCGCTTTATTGCGTATCACTTTTCGACAACTAGCAAAATTTAGCAACTTCTGATTTTTTTCACCGTAAATACTGTAGTTTCGTCAAATTGAGAAAGAAACACACGAAATATTTAATATTCACAGGACATTTTACTAATGTGTTTAACCTTACAAAATAAATGTCCCGGTAAACAACATGACATGTTTATAATACTAAACAAGAGAACGTCTATGAAGCATGCTGCATGAAGTTTAATTTTACTTTGACTTTTTTTTTCTTTCGCGTGTAATCCTTCCCCATTTTTTAAAACAAATAAATGTTTTCAATCATTATTTTCTATAATTGATTATTAGTTTTAGAATAAAATGTGATTATAAAAAGAAAACATTTTTCTGATTTTTACTTTGACACAAAAAAATTCTATTCCTAGCAAAAAAAGAAAAAAAAAAATTGAGGAAGGAAAACGTGTATTTCCTCGCAATATACTATACGTAGGGCCCCCTTATTTTGTACAATTTTTCTGAGACTGAAGAAATGCTTTCACTTTCCTCATCGACTTTCAAACGCCACATGAAGAATTGTTTGATTCGGCAACAGCAAGTCTAGCGATACGTAAAGATACGTGATAAATAGGGCGTATTATAGTTATGATGACTAAGGGCGTTTCTCAATAGCCTTTTTTTATATTAAATACCCGAAAAATATCCTTTCTTATATTATATATAAAAAATAACGTCAACTTGCTTTTTACGTTGAAGATTTAGACAACTGCGCAAGTCATACTCGTTCCGCAATATTTTTCCGAATAATTTTGACATGAAATTGATACGTTCATAAAATTACAAGATAATATGATACTGGAAAATTATATTTTGCTTTTAGGATAAAGATATTTCAAAGATAATTTTTTTAATGTAATATATATATATATTTTTTTTTTGAACGAGATTACTTAGTTGAAGTAAATCTGTCTCGGAGGATATAGTATTTCGAAGTTATGTACGGATATCGAAACAGGAAGTACTTTTTGACAAATTGCTATCGCCTCCTGTTGTTACAGATACAGTATTTCATTAATGATGAAAGTTTCTGGTTAGGTCAACGGCTTTGAATAATACCTTTTTTGTATGTTGGTCATTTTGCAAGCTTTTCTGAAATGCAGTGGCGGCTCGTGGATGAATATTTTGGAATCACAAAAAATTTTGTTACCAATGGCGAATTGAAACAGGTATGAATTACGCTGGCCATAATATGACATGGTGTTCAGGTGTATCACAATCCTCGAAGGAATTTTCAAAAACTGCTTCATTCAATTTCAAATAAAATAATACAAAAATTTCGGGTCGAAAATTTTCGGGTCGTTAATTTGTTCTTGTACAATAAAAGAAAGAAATAATGAGTTATAGTGTAAAAACTTATACAAGAAAAAACACTTTGAACGCGATTTTCTGAGATTGCAGTTTTTGAGCTCATCCATAATATTAAAAAAAAAAAACTACTACCTCGAAAACTCTGAAATTTTGCCGAAATGTTTATTCGACATATGTTAGTAAAATGAACCTCCAATTTGGATATCTGACCATTGGTTAGAATTTTATGAATTTTTGAAATTTGAAAAAGTATATAAATTTCAAAACTTTTCTTGACTCAAATTAAAATCATACGTGAAGCAACGTTGTTGACGCAAAAATAATTTAATATTCTTTTAAAAGACGTGCATGCTAGTTGAATGGAAAAATTTCAGTATGATCTAATTTTTTTCAGTCTGTTCAAATTCATTATGTCCAAAAAAATGAGACTCCATTAGTATTGTAAAACGGCAAACGCCACCAAATACCAGGTCAGTAAGGGGTGAATTATATCTGCTCACAACTACCAGAAAAGGATTAAAACAAATGTGTGTGTTCATGAATTAAATAAGTAAATGCTATGCTGTGCTGTGCTTTCGTGTGAATAGACCAGATAGAAAAATATCAAATTAAATTTTCTTATGCGCTAATAATATCGTGATCTTAGCCGGTTCAAAAATTCAGCTTCAAAAAAAAAAAAGTTTTTCGTTTAGTATTTTATTTGTAATTGAATGAAATATTTTTTTGAAGTCATTCTTAAAATGTTCACTTCAAGGGTCGTGACAACCCTTACAATTCATAGAATTATCATTGATTCAAGTGCATCAAATTATATTATTTGACCCATCTAACACTAAATTACCGGCCTAAAATTCTGTAAGGATGCTTCCTTTATCGCACCATTATGAAAAACCATTTCTGCTCAAATTAATCTAGCAACGACTAAGTCTAATTCGTATTTTAAGGTGTTTAATATGCGGCGCAACACATCATTCAGTACAATGCATATCATTAGTGGTATAGATCACAATGCATCGAATAAAATTTTTGAACCGGCTAAGATTACGATATTTTATTAGCATATAAGAAAATTTAATTTGATATTTTTCTATCTTTGGCCTATTCACACGACAGCACAGCATTTATTTATTTAATTCATGAACACAGTTTAAAAAATCGAGCATCTAATCCCTTAGGACGCTTAGGACAAATACAAAATATATTTTGTTAATGAATAATATTTCGTTAGCTGCAGATTTTTTATCTCTGGAAGTTTAGCCGAAGCAATTGAGAAATACCACGCACAATCAGAAGGCTACATATTCGAATAATTTCAAAAATAGTCTCCATCGTTGGAACGTCACTTGGAATTAAAGCCAACGCCGCTCCTCATTGCGGTCAACTTCCTCCGAATGTTGAATATACCAAGCACGACAATGAGAAATAAACAAGAGTTTTTTCTCACGAGAAAAAATAATGAAATCATCTTCGAAGAATGGTTGGATGTTGACTAAATGAAGTCCAAAGCCACACCCTCAAGGTCAGTCAACGTAGATTTCTAGAGTCTTAACACCGTCCATACGTGAAGGCTGAACATATCCTCCTCAGCAGCCTACTAAATTCTCTCCTCCACTCATTTTAACGCCTACACCAACAAGTCAATGGCAGGTAGAGCAAGTAGATCAAGTGGGCTGCACCTTTCCAGTTAGTTGGCTTTTACCTAAAGACGCCTGAAATTCGTGAGCTCATGTTTTATTCATGCGAACGATGCAGGAAGTTCAACTAATTTTACTTAATTATAAACTTTTATCTAGCATTAAATTACATCTTTTTACTCAATCTTATACCCAACAGATAATTAAAGTCAACTGAATTCATAGCAATATGTATAATATGCTACCCAATCTAACTTTCTTCCCCCTTTTGATTAAATATTCTCGTTATATTTGAGTTTTAAACTAGTCTATTATTTTTTGTATTTACACGAAGATAGTAGAACTTCTATCATAATTATTCCAATTTTTCATTCTGTTCTGTATCGTTTTCTTCTAATCGAAAGTTTTCAAAAAACGGATCATACATTCAAAAATTAGAAATAAATTAAATGCGTATATTTAATCAAATATGAATTAGTTAGCATACAAAGCGTATAAGATGTACAAGAATATTTGGGTATAATTTATTATACTGGCTCTCAAATATGAGCATAAAAATTTACGAAATTGTTTGATCTAATATTTTCATGCAATGATCATCAACGATACAGACAATTATTATTGATGGATCGTAAATTTTCAAAACATGCGTATCAGTTTATAAATAATTATATATCGTCCCCCTCATACCAGGAGCATGAATGTGCAAATTTTTACTTTTTTGAGTTTATTAACTGCTTATTTTACCATTATTTTGCTATCTAAGTTTTGTCAGAAAAGCGAATGTTATACTCCTATGGAAACGCATGTTACAAAGCATTTTAGGGAAATGACACTGGTAGAGTAAACTGGTAACATGGGTAGAGTAAACATTCAAACATTTACACGTTTTTAAATTTGCACATTCATGCTTCTGGTATGAGTGGAGACGATATCAAAAACATTATGAAGAAACGAAGTTCATATTGATTGTTTGTTTTTGTTTTATTAATTTTCATGTGTAAAGTAAACGCTATTGCATGTTGAAGCATAAACCCCAAAAATAAAAGGATTGTTCTAGTTTCAAAAAAAAGTAGAAAGGCGTACTTATCGCTACCAGGTGAAGTTTATTAAACAAATATGGAACTGACACATACTCGATACATATTTATTTTTCCCACGAGTTAGAATATTCACTCCGATAAAAGGATCAGATAATAGTACCAAGTAGAAAGGAATTCGTGTACTTTCACTAAGAAACGCTTGTCATCAGGTCAAATCCATGTAATGCTTGTGGTTTTTCCTTCACAGCGGAAGGTTTTAAATCCGCAATTAAAAACCGTCGGTGTTCTTAATCGTTTGTCTTGAAGAGAATGAGACTTGCTTAACCAGTTTCATTCGATTCAGTGAGTTTACTTCCTTTCCCCTGATAGCAGAAAACCTAATAGCAAACGTATTAATTGATAGGCATCGCTAGAATAGACACATCTTTTGTTATTGCAGTAGAATTTCGGAGGAAACTAATCAAGAAGTAATCAAAGAAGTGACTGTCAAACTTACAACCTACTTACCTGTGGTATATGCAAACCAATGTGGTGTATCTTATGTACAGTAATACCCCGAAGTTACTCGATAGGTGGGCCGACAATTAGCGCTTAAGTTGGGGTGCGATTTCGCATATAAATTTAAATAAAATATTGGTTAATTGGAACCAATATTTCCAAAAAACACCAGTCTTTTCGAAAAGATTGTAATAATAAATGCAGGTTTTTTCCAACATATGATTAAGAAATCATTAAAATTTTTAAATTACTATAAAATATGTATAAACGAATCTATTTACGTCAAGTGTAATGCTATATTTGATCATACTCTGGTGCACCCAATCACTCACGTGTCACTTCGACCTATTGGAAATTTATTTACTTGACTTCATACAAAGAAACAATGATTATATAAGCATAATTAATTATTAATAATTATAGACAATGATTGGCTATAAATATTAAAAAGCATCATTTTGAACTAACAGCAATAACATTTGGCTCAACGTGTTGAACAGTGACCAACCATTCAAAAATGGAAGTTATGATTCCAAAAGGTTTTAGGTTATACCCAAATAAATTTCCAAAATATCTAGCAAGGATTTCTACTTTTATAGCACCTTTAAACAGCCAAACTATAAGCTTGGTGGTGTTCTGATTAAAAGGACAATATACACAAACTGCCTGATTATCACATTGTGATTGAAATATGGTTTTCTCATCTCAATTATAATTCAATAATGCTTAGTTTTGCTCAATTTTAATGGATGCTGAAATACTGGGAATTTTTCGCAGAAAATCGCTTAAATCCAGGTATGACTGTATAAATTGATTTTATTTTACTATTAAAAACTGATGAACGAAACTAGAAATATTTTTCCAACGTGGAAAAGATTCCGGTTGAAAATTTTTCTCAAATAAGGAATTCGATGATCAAATAAGGATGATTCAAATAAAGAAATCATGATTCACAAAAAATTCGAATAAATAGTATCTGTATTTTTGTATGGCAGTTTATATGCAAACCTCCACTTGTTTCTTCAAAGTACGTGACAAATACACAAGTATATATTTAATGAAAAATTTTATTTAAAAAACTCAACATATCATATTAAGTAGTTTGTACAAATAATTTTCTAAACATTTATTGACGCATATATTATTAATCATTATCGACTTCGAAGACAATGGCAAAATCAAAATATTCTGAGATGATTAGTAATTAACATGGAAATTATGTTCGTTTGAAGAGAAAAAAAAACGAGTTTAACATTTGAACATTCGAAATAAAAATCACATACAAATAATAGACTGATTCGTTCAAGCACGGATCCAGAGTGATGTGTTAGGGAGGAGCGATTCAGTGGGAATCAAAGTACGTAGTAAGGTGAATATGCGTTCCGTATTTTACGGGACAGAAAAATATTATTTTACATAATATATATATGACTCTTTGCGGGAGGGTCACTACCATCAATCTCTGGATGCGCGCCTGTGCTTGTAGCGATTTTACCTCGAGCATTCTATGGAATTAAAATTCGTTCAGAAAGACAAGGCTATTAGCAATCGAAACATTTTCGAATGAGCACTTATAGCAGAAGTTTAAATTCGATAGAATATCATTTGAAGAAGCACCACGATAAAATTTATAATTTGAAATAGTTTATTTGTTTTTAAATAGGTATGATCCAATTGAATCATTCATAATACTCCTTATATAATCAAAATGAAATAAAAATTAAAATATTCAAATGTTATTGTTAAAAACAAAACAGAAATGAAACTTGAAAATTTTTTCGATAGAAAATGACAAAAGTGAAATACATTTCAGTTATATTAATTGGCATTTTTTTCAAAGTGGCATTGAGAATATCATTTAAAATGGAATTCTCCACCTTAATTATATGAATTATTGAAGTGATGTGATGAAGCAGAGTAAACATGACATATAGCAGTCGAAAATTTTGAAACAATACCACATTCATAAAGTTATCAATACATTTGACGCTAAGGTTGGTAAAATATCTCGTCAAAAATATCATACTATGGAAATAAATTCATGATTAATTACTATTTGGCACAACGATTCTGTTCTTAATGACTTGGTGTGTGATGATGTGCAAAAACAAATAATGGTTTTAGAGTAACAGAAAGGGAGATTGATTTTATGAAATTCGAATTTGATCAACAAAAACCTCAAATTCCATCACATTCTTCCCTGATTAAAATAAAAATATTCGAAGAGAAGATGTTACAAGAATTAAAGACAAATAAGATTATTATTAAAATCGATATATAAAAATTGTCTCGGAAAATGAACAACACATGCATGACAAAAAGAAACTACTGGACATTGAAACATTTTCTTTTAAAAAAAATTTACATATAATAAATAATAGACATTCCACCTATATTTGGACATGATCACTAAAGTTATCAGCTCTAGCAACAAGTTTAATATACGAGATCATACATCTTTTTCTAATGGTAGTGATTTTTTTTTTCTGTTTTGACTTTATTGTCACACTTGATCGATTCCATTGGAAAATCATGTTTAATCACATTTCACATGGTGGAAAATCCATGATAAAGTTCATGGAGGAACCGTCTGTTACGGGGTAGGGAATTATCCCTTTTGGCACTTGTGTTCGAATGTGTGCGTACACACATACAAAGTTCAACTAGAATGATATACTCTATTATAAATGGCAAAAAAATATAGTTTCTAAATTTAAATCACCTTGAATGATCATTCATGATGACTGAAAATATCATGCACAACTTGCAATTGCTGTTCCATGGAAAAGAACAAGAACTGCAATTCTTTCGCCGTCATTATCGGATTATATAAAAGTGGGTACAATAGTTGTGATGAGATAATTTTTCTTGTACACAACAAATCATCACTACGTCACGTCAAAGTTCACATTCAATAGGTAGCATTTACTGTATAAATAATCTTTTATTATAAAAATCCTATGTTTGTCTGAAAGCCTGAGGCAACGTTACAGCTTTTCCAGGAGGATCAGCTACTTGAGAGTTTGTATTCGAATTCTCTTTTTCCGAAACTGGATTATCTACCGATTGCGGTTGGTCTTCAGAATCAGAGGCAGCGGGAGATTCAGAATTGATGCGAGATTGTCTTTCATTATTTCGCGCCTCATTTTCTCGTTCGAAAACTTTTACGGGACCATCAAACTGATCATTGTAAAAACGTACTGATGACGGACAATCAACATTCTCGGGTCTGTCACACACGAGAAACCTCTGATCAAACACTAGTTCGGGATGACAGCAGAATGGATGGTCTGTAAGTGCCGGAAGGTTACTAGGAGCACAAAGATGAAAAATATGACATCCCGTGTCGATGTCTGCATAATAACCACCCGCTATTTTATCTGAGCAGGTGAAGTTCAGAGGTGGCACATCAGCGAACAACTCTTGTTTGGCACAAGCTTCCATGTACATCTTGGATCCAAAACGCTATAAAAAATAGAACATTAATAAATAAAAGATTAAGTATAATTTGCATTAAAACATGGAAATACAAATACAAATATGCTATAAATATATATGTACAGTATTCCCCCACATTAGCCGTCATAGACAGTTGAATCCCGTTTTAACGAATACCGTTATAGCGAAAATCTCGTTTTAACGAACACTTTTCTAATCCCCCAAATAAGTTTACATAGGAACTAGCTAGGTAACCTGGAATTCCTTTATAACGAAATTTCGTTTTAATGAAGTGATTCCTCCGGTCTCTTGGCGTTCGTTATAACGGGATTCGACTGTACAGTATATGCCGAAGTCACAAATTCCGGAAAATTCGTAAATACAGTTTTTGGACTCAAAGAATCGATTAGCTGATTTGAACCTCGTCTGTTATCTGTATTTTAGGATTCTTTTTGTTTTACGAACCACATTAGAGATGGTCCGAATTTCACGTCTGCTTTTGCTACAGTAAATCTTGGTTTTATTGCAAATATCGGGAACTAAGCATATTCGTTTTTGTAGATGAGTTAAATAGGAAAATAAGTAGACTGCGAAGAATTTTTGTTATCCTTTGATTATGTGTTTAAGATTTGTAGAAGCAGAGCAAAAAATTGAAGAATTGCACTGCAATGCATGATATTGCCACACAAAATGTCACAGTATTTGCATTTTGTATAAGGCTGGTGATATTCAGGTTAGAGCGATAAGTAAATACTTGAGATTTTCACAATATCATCATCAAATTCTTAGACAACACACGTTTGCTACAATGAAAACTATTACTTTATGCGTATTGCTATTCACGCATTCATTCTGATTTTAATATAGATTGATATCGGTTCCCTGAATGTATCGCATGATCCTCAGTGAACCTCGCTTTTCCCGGCATGCCAGTAATGGACCACACTCGAAAATTCAGAAAGCTGGTGTCCTCGACCTCGGTTTTTACGGCATTCCGGCTAATGCGGTGAAATACGGAATAATATTTACATAATATGTATATTCAGTGGATCATTTAACACATCTCTCTCAGTTACTACCTTTTACTACCTATTTTTATCCTGTTCAGGAGAAAAATATCCAGTAAAGGGAATTTTTTGAACGATGAGATGCGTTTTGATGATGTTTATGCGAAAGTATTATTTAATTTCATAAAAGAAGTAGTACAAAAAAATTTAAAGGATTTTTCATTTTTCCGATCAGCGTGTTCTTCGAACATTTTATAATCATTTTTTCATTATCAAAATTTATCATTTAAAGCCATGTGCCTTTAGATAAAGTTAAATGATAATAAACTTTGATTTAATAGTACTTTACCTGTTCATCATCTCCAGCTGTTTTGCCAGAAAGCAAGAAAAACATTCCTAAAAAAAATTGAAAGAACTTGCAAAAATTTTCGTCACTCAAATTAAAATCATACTTGAAGCAAGTTGTTGACGCAAAAATAATTTAATATCTTTTAAAAGACATGCATGCAAGTTGAATGTAAAAATTTTAGTATGATCTGATTTTTTTAGGTGTCTGTTGAAATTTATTATGTCCAAGAAAATGAGACTTCATTTACGTAATGTAAAACGGCAAACCAAACCAAACGCCTCCAAATACCAGGTCAGTAAGGGGTAAATTACATCTGCTCATAACTACCAGAAAAGGAAGAATTAAAACAAATTAAAGCTGATAGGAGGGTCGCGCTTGACAAAACTGCCAAAATCTACTTTTTCAGTCCAAATGAGGACACACGTACACAATCGAGACATTTTTCATGGCTTAGGGGAAATAAATTCTATTTGCACCAATGCATTAATTTCCTATTCCGATTATATTTCCTGAATCATTCAAGGGAGATATTTTTCCGACACTTTTTTTTTCCATCTATATAGATCGAATGATAACACGGTGATTAAGTACTTGTCAAGTGATATAATTTATGTCTCCGCTTCTTTTATGATGTTTTTCTTATAAAAAGTGTAAGAAATAGTTTTTTCATGCGAATAACGGAATAATTTGGCTACGGATGATAGAAAGATATTTGGAGAATCAATCTAGAGAAGAAAATTCAGCTAGAACTTTGATGCAATGGTTATTTGACAGAAGTGGATCGATTTCCTGAAGCACAAAAGCTATGAAGAGACACTAATTTTGTTTTTCCTATAATAATAATTATTATTATAACTAATTATCATGAGACAATAAATTGAAATGACTCATTGCCTATAAAATGAATAAATAAAATAAAAGTTCCCTCTCGAAGTGCAGCAAAACTTCACGTAACACTCCCAGTTATCAGACACCTGTTAACACACAATTTTTTGAATCCCATGAAATACGGCTTAAATGCATTTGACTGCCTATTAACAAATGTTCAGGGAAATGTATAGTTATACTTTTATATGTTTGCATATTTTTGTTTTTTTGTATATATATTTTTTTGTTTGTATTCTTTTCTATTCTTTTTTGGCTTAATAATAAAGTGTTCCAGACTATACCACGGAGCAGGGCTGGCAAAGATCTCGGAAACGGGATAAGTCTGGTAGCAGAGTTCTGGCGTTCATTGATTAATTTATGCTTATTAATTAATAAAACACCCCCCCCCCCATTAGCAGACAAAATTTTCTGTTCGATGGGCATCCATTATCGAGAATTTCCAATATACCTAAACATGGAATTCACTTGCGTTTATTAAAAATGCTTTGGTTTCATTTATGAGTTAGGCCGGCGTTACACTATAAAAGTTTTAGAAACTTTATTTTATAAAACTTTTACATTGTAATCCCAGCCAATCCTGGTTGACATCCATATTTCTTATGGGCATCTTTTTCTCAGTCACCTCACTGGGCATTTTGCCTGTTGTGGCCTTGTATTTGTATATTTGTATTTACAGTATGCCCATATGTTCCAATTAAAACAGTATAATCACAATATTTCCATATGTGTGTGTGCCTGTGTGTTATCTTATTCTCAGTTATCCAGGCTAGTGAAGATATTCTACATAGCTTAATTTTTTTTATAGGCTACATATATTCGTTTCTTATAAAATTATTATGTATTTCGTACTGACGAAAATAAATTTTGAAATATTCATGTAATTGCGTAATATGCAACTATGCATTGGAGTAGCTTTTGTTTCCAGAAAACAATTTTTCGATTATGCATGCGCGCCCAAGTAAATAAGCAATGCATTTAAGCAGTATGTTTTGTGTACTTAATTGAAGTTTTCTTTTGTCATTGCAGAAGTAACTGTACTCATACTAGAGCTCTTTTTCTTCCGTACTTTTTGTACTTGGAGGAAAAAAAAACCTGACACTTTATATAAACTGGTTTACGGATTGTCATTATATTTTCAAATCTAGAGTACTACACATTAGTAATAATAATTTTAATTTACTTAAACCTACGGAATTTCGGAATTAGCAAAACGTGTCTAATTCTGGAAACCCAAAACAAAAAGAAAAACTTACCTATACATAAGATCCAAACATCCATTCTTGAAAGATTAATCAATAAATCATCGGAAAAGCATAGTTTCTGACCAGTCGAGAACGTTTGTCATCAAGTCTGGAAGAAAATGTTTCAAGTATATTATAATGAAATAAATAGAGTAAAGAACATCTTGTGGACAATTTCTGAAACTATTTAGGCCTAGATGAAGTAAAAAAAAATCTTAAGATTATTGATTCAAATATGTTCGACGTACATGAAAAGATAAGCCACGGTTGAAAATGCCAAAATGAGGATAAATAATCACATAAATTTGCTACCATGAGTCACGGAGATGATTCATCCAATAATGTGGGAATGCGCTCCAGCTTTCTCTCTGATACAGTCATTTTATGTACTTATTTTTCTACTTTTTTTTTACTTAATGCGCGTGAATAACAGATCTATATTGATATTGATGTTCACGCTCATAAAACTTGGATCACGTGAAAAGATTACGATGGAATTACAGAGGGTACTACATTGCGGCTTTGCTAGAAAAGACTATAAAATAGTAATAAATAATATATATATATATTAATATGATTCAAAAAACCTCTCTTATAAAGATGGGAGAATCATGCTGAATAATTTATTTTACTCATTAAAATAGTCATCTGTGGTTTCACCGAAAGTCAAAATCGCATTATGACAGTATTGCTCCGATAGAATAAAAAGAATTGAATTTCTGAATTGCTAAAATATGAGTCGTGTTATATAAAAGTTTACTATTATTTAGAAGAGAATTTGAAAATATGAAGGCCTTGACAAGGTTTAAATATGAGATATATCTCTAATTAGAGACATTTATGGTCAATTAACGTCAAAAAACGAGGCTTATACCACGTCAAATACATCGCTACTTACTTTCAAGGAAAAGAAAACAAAGATCAGGTAGATTCTTAAATGCTAAATTAATCCGTTCTCCAAGAATTTGATTAGACACTAGACGAAAAAGCACCCATCTAAGTTAATAATGAATTATTAATAGATCCGGAGGCGATTGCAGGTAAAAATGAGTGATATAGTCTGATAAATATTGATTTCCAGAATAATAATCGGTTTTTTTTCTTTATTCATCGAACCAAATATAAGTTGATTCGATTTCATGCTTATGGGCAGATATCCCACAGTAATTACTTGATTCCCATAATCATTACATTATATTACTATTCATAGACTATTTATATTGAATATTTTTTCGTGAACTTGCACTACACATTCGAGTAATTTTGGCGGCGCCTGATAATTAACCTGCACTTGATTCGTTATCGAACAGAAATGTCAAAGACATCCATTTGTCCCACGAGTACGTCTACTTTTTTGTCGCGCGAGACGGAAAGACTGGTTACGTTGACGCCGAAAACTGCAAAACCTTGGAAAGATTTTTATGAACAAGGTTTCAAGACGGAGATAAACTGCTACACGAATTTCTTCCATAATTTACGGTCTCCCTTCAACGTCTACTAGCTATAATATATGATATTAATTCACGGTCAAACACGCCCTGCGGTTTGTAGCTAGTGGCATCTTTCAATGTCCTCCCTCTTCTAGTTCACTTTGGTGTTTCACCTTCATTTTTAAGAGTTTGGGTTTTCCCTTCAATAATAAATAAATTTAGAACAGAATTTTTCACTCTTCCCCTAACGCCGTCCCATTGTCCTCAGTTTTAAAATAACAAATTGTAACGAAAGTTTTTTGACATCACTAGTTTTAAATCAATCTATGTACAGTCGAACTTGGTTAATTCAAAATACACTGAAAAACGTTCGAATTATCTAATTAATCTATCCTGGATCCGTTACTGGCTGCTACATTATTCCCACAGTTCTGGGGAATCATCATTACTGCAGAATTCCTTTATCATGCTCAAAGCCCGATTTACGGAAACACTTCATGATTATTGAGAAGACACCAACGAATAAGGCAAATACACATGTGTATTTGCCTTATTCGTTGGTGTCTTCTCAATATTCTTGGGCAAAGTGGATCAACTCTTCTATAACTTCATGATTATCCGTTATGAAACAATTTCCCCAAATTAGCTTATCATTCTTATGCTATCAAGAAAATATACATACTTTCATTAACGTATTACAATCTGTGAACTTTCCGATATTTTCCATACTCTTAACGACGACAAAAACATTTAGAGTTTGAATGGCTCACCTTGATCTATAGGTTGAAAAACTCTCGATGCACTCCAGCTGAACAATATTAAAATGAGCATTACATTATCAAAAAAAAGTAGGGAAAAATAGAATTTTCAAACTTTTATTTGTCTTTAAAAATTTGTTGTCTAACAAATTGATTGTGAGAAGCAAAGTCTGACTTATTGTAGAATTTTTCCGAACTAAATTTGCTAATACAAAAATCATGATTCTTTCCCCCAACTTTGAATTATCCAAAAAATTCGAGTTAAACTAGAAATTTTAACATTAAATTGAATAGGAAATTCAAGAAAAATTCCTATTATCCAAATTATCTAAAAATTCGAATTAATCGAATTCGAAATATCCAAGTTCGCCTGTATTTGTTTGATTTTCCAAAATTCGAATTAACGAAGTTCCATTTGTACTTGGCCATCATTTCGTAATATGGCTTTTCACGTTTGAACTTATTATTGTTTGGACATCTATCACAGTCATTTGAGATCGCGGTGTTATATTTAGTCATTTTCCATTTAAAAATATAATCTTGTGAAATATATTTCATCAATGCAATGAAAAAGGATGATGACACTTTTAGAGCATCATGTTTCGACTATGTAATCTGATATACATATGAATAGGAGAAAAAACACGGAAGATCATTCACAACCAAAATAGCAGGAATAGTCTAATACGAAATGAGTATAAATATTTATAACTTGTAAAATAGAAAACTCGTGTTTTTTATTGAAACATCCGATTGTTTTTTCACACCCTTTGAAGTCAACAGAAATCCTGGAATACCGCCAATTTTAGAGATGATGTAATTTCGGTTCGAATACCTGTAACTAGTCTTTGCGTAATGATGATAAGTTTTCATAAACGCCATGCTACGTGGGTGAATACAATAAAAAAAAAGATACAGCAAATTTATTAGAAATGTGTTTTAAAAATAGGGTTTTAAAAAATAATCATTTGTTTCTAATCACGCGTAAAAGAAAGATGTAATGAGTAGGTTATGATTTTTTATCATGAGAATTAGGAATACAAATACAAATACAAATACAAATACAACGCCACAACAGGCAAAATGCCCAACGAGGTGGCTGATAAAAAGATGCCCATAAAAATGTGCCCATAAAAATATGTATATAATTTTATAAGTCAGTTTAAACTTAGAGCTTGGCTTTCTGATGCTACAATTTGCATCCATAAAAGTCGTGGAATATTCCGAAAATTCTGAAAAAAAAATTCGTTAAACGTTCCAAGTGAAGAAACGTCAAAATATCCAAGTAATACAGTAACGATTGAAATGTCTTAAAAACTAATTATAAAAATTAATCGAATTAATTGAATTCTCCTGTTTCATATACATCCCATATATAGGCTATTTCACGAAGGGTGTCCGAAATTAATAAAAATGACCCGTTGATTCTAAAATAAGAGTAAAACACAAAAAAATAATAATCAGCGAGAAAAGAGAAATTTAGCTGTGATAGAAATATTGATTTCAACAAAAGATATTCGGGGTGAACATATAAAAAATTTCAATTTATAAACGAGTAAAATTTGTGCCTCTGTTTATTCGTAAGCGGAGATAAAATTAGAATGTCTTGGGGGGCACTCGATGATGGATGATGATGTCAGTACATACACTATGTTTCCAAATGTCTGTCCTTTTTGAAATTTAGACGTTTTTTCTCGAATTTCTAGAAAAATACTGGGTGAATCGTTTTGAAACTTCAGTCATGTATACTTGGTATTCACCATTTCCAGTGAAAATTTAGTTACGAGTCCATTTAGGAGAAAAAAAAATTAAATAAGAAAAATCGTTTTTGATAAACTCTGTAATAGAAAAAGCTTCAAATGACTTGCAACTTTTAAAAAAATATTGTACCAACTTTGTGCAATACTTCTGTGAATTTTCGTGAAAATATCACGTATATTCACGAAAATGTAAATTTAATAAAAAAATGTAGTTTTCTGTAAAAATTCCAATTTTCATCGCACGATTTTTGCTGCCGAGTTTTCAAACAATTTTTACGAAATTCACAGAGAATATGACGCTTCACGTGAAACATACTATATAGAAATTCTCAAAATGTGACAAATCATTAATCAATGAGATATGGGTATTTTTAGTAAATTATTATTAATTGCGCATGAACAAGAAATATAAATTTTATTTTTTTATGATATGGTTGTCAGATATATAATCCAACTCACATGATAATTTCAGCTGAATGTCATGAAAATTCACAAAGGTATACGAGATATTGTGAGCTCTAATTTCGAAACTTGCTGAAAATAACTGAATAATAATTGATTTTCCACAAATTGCTATACGATTATTCGTAGTTATTTCATTTTTGACTTCAGTTTTTTTTATTTTGACATCATGCACGCGTGTTATGCTAAAACACTTCTCTTACATAGCATCAGACACCCTTCTTTGCTCATTCGTATAATACTGTGGGCTTATTCTCGAAATAATCAAATAACAGCAAAGAAACGTATAGCAATTTGTGGAAAATCCCTTATTATTCAGTTACTTTCAGCATGTTTCAAAATTACGGCTCCCAATATCACGTATATCTTTCGGAATTTTCATGACATTCAACTGGAATTTTCATTTAAGTTGCACAATATATCTGACAATCAAATTATTAAAAATAACATTTATATTTCTTGCGCATGCGCAATTATTGAAATTAATGATCATTCACTAAAACTACTCATATCTAATTTGAATAATAATTTGTCACATTGTAAATTTTTATACATTATGTGTCATGTATAGCGTCATGTTTTCTGTAAATGTCGTAAACATTGGTTACAAACAAACTTTCAGCACGTTATAAGCAAAAATCATGCGATGAAAGTTAGAATTTTTATAGGAAACATATTTTCGTGAATATACGTGCTATTCTCATGAGAACTCACAGAAGTATTGCGCAACATTAGTGCAATATTTTCTTAAAGTTTCAAGTCATTTGCATCTTTTTCCGAAACAGGGTTGATTAAAAACTAGTATTCCATATCAAAAGGGGTATTCCGTATTACCCGAATGTGTTATATACACTTCTTTGATGTTGTGGGGGCGGGGAGCATCCCATGATCCCCTCCCATATCACCACTTTATTGTACTAAAAATATATCACATAATATTTAAAGAAAATTTTCTCAGACATTAGTGAATCAAATTGATTTTTTTGGCACGTTTTACGACAATCTTTGAAATCTCTTTGAGACCATTGTTTTAGCAACTAAAATAGCGACAAAACTCAAAAATTCCAATTATCGATACCACAGAAAATTTTCCTTTAGTTTTTGGGGACAAAATTCTTTCGGTATCTGCTATTTTCACTAATTAAATTCTTTATCGGCGGCGTTATCAAAGTTTCAAGTTTTTCAGTTCCATTAGTTATCATTTCATGGAAAATTCCGTTAGTGATACAGCTTATTTCGTTCAACAAGACACACAATTTCCTTTTCTTCTTCTTTTTGCTGGTAATTTTTTTTTCTTATTTTACTTCAAGTTCAGAATCAATTCAAGAATTTTATTTCCTTCGGACACTCACCAGTATAGTCTTTCACTAATAAATATAAATTCCAGTATGTAAATCAGACTTGCTCAACCCATGACCCACTGACCAAATGTGGCCCTCGGAGTCATCTCATGTGGCCCACGACCTCAAACCTAATTTTGTGAAAATGAACTAAGCGGCATATTATCACATCACTAAAGTTATCCGTGACACATTTACAGGTAAATAAAGTGACCTGGAGTGCTGTTCTGCATCACTCAAGGGGCCTGCGCCACATTTTTACTTCACTAGATCATTCAAGTGACCGGCAGCACATTTACAACATCACCAAAGTGACCCCACTACGCAGTTCCTGATCATTTAAGTAGTCTTGGCACATTCACGAATATCTTAAGTGACCCGCGGCACATTTACGGATCACTTAAGTGGCCCGAGAGGCGTTTCCTGATCAATAAAGTAACCCTCACTCTCCAAAAGGTTGAGGACCCTCGTTTTACACCATACGTGCTCAACGCGTGACCCGTGGGCCATATGTGACCCTCAGTGTCTTATAATGCAGCCCGTGATCTCAAACCTAACTTTTCAATAATAAACAAAGCGGCATATTTTACCACATCATTCAAGTGACAACGGCACAGGAGTTCGAGCAACTTATGCGGCTATCGGCACAATTTCAGATCACTTTGGTGATCACATGCGCAGTTCAAGATAAGTCTCGCGGAACGTTCCCAGAAAACTCGAGGGATCCGCGAAAGTTCTAGAGCACTTAATCGGCCCACGACACATTTGCAAATCATTGAAATGACGCGCGGAACATTTTAAATCACTCAAGCACAGTTCTAGATCATTTAAGTGACCTGCGGCGGCACTCATCGAGATCACTTAAGTGGCCCACGACACCTTTTCATATCAATGAAGATATCCGCACTTTCCAAAAAGTTGAGTACCCTTAATGCAAATGGTATAGAATGACGAAAATTTCAAATTAGACGTATAAAGTCTTTTATTTTTTGATGACTCCTCACATTACGAGATCAAAAACAGCACATGCTCGTTTTCCCATCGTAGGTTGATATTCAAACACATTTTACAGCTATTAAAACTGACCTGACCGCGAAATCGTCTAAAAGTATTTCCTCCGATAAATCGGCGATAGCGTATTCATACACGCTCCAACAGATTTTTTAACAAAAAAAATAAGAATTCCGTCTGCACTGTTGCGGATCTAAGAGAGAGAGAGAGAGAGAGAGAGAAAAACCATTTCAACATAAAAATCATAAAAACAGCTTAGTTTCCACTAGTTGTCCGGAATGCTAGGCTATTCCATCGGAGGTAGCAAACCTAAGAACTAGGTCAAGGGCTGTATAAGCATTTTAAAACGGACAGCACTCGACTTCCCTTATTGCAAGAGGAAAAACGCTATATCGGGAGAAAAAAAACCCCATAGCTCTAGATTTCATTTTTCTTTTTTGCAGACGCATGCTTCAGGTGATCCTCCATTTTTATGCTATTCACTGTCGAGAGTACATGCAATGATTTCCAATCAGTTTCATGGTCAATTCAAATTAGAATAAAGTCATAATAAATGGATTTTTAATGCTTATAACCGTGATGAAACTCTTGCGAAATAAAATCTTTGCCAGATATGCAAATATAATTGGTATTTGAGATATTATTCGACCGTCTTTATAAGGTAAGAGCTTACATACGAAATCGCAGATGAAAACTGTATTTATACAGGGTGTCCCGGAACTCCATGTACAAATTTGGAGGGGGAGGTAGAGAACATCGTTAGGAATCATAATCACATAGCAAAGCACGGTCGGAAATGCCACCCTCAAGTGATAAAGAGACATAAGGACACAGTAAGGATACAGAAAGCAGTGTAAAGTGTTTTATTACCCAAAAAAGAGTACAACAATAGTTGCAAGCATCACAGGATGGGTTCAAAATTTCTCCCATTGGCATTTACGCCGCATGGGTTGCTGAAGATTTAAAAAGAAACCGGGCATTTCACAGATCGCAGCAGCAGCGATGGTGATTCGTGTCACCAAGTCCATGTCTGAATCTACTGGTGTTTTGTATACAATTGCCTTCAAAAGGCACCCCAGAAAAAAAAATCAAGAGGAGATTAATCAGGTGATCTGGGGGGGGGGGGCATGTGACCTAGAGAGGTCAGGTACAATGCCATCTATTTCTGACCATGTTTCCTATACGATTATGATTCCTAGTGATGTTCTCTACCTCCCCTCCCAGTTTGTACGTGAAGTTCCGAGACACCTAATATAACACAATGACTGAAAACTCTAACGTTACACTATAGGCAGAATCAGGGGCGGCTCTACCTCACCGGCCGCCCGGGTGCAAAACCTCATGTACCGTCCCTAAAGTCGACCCCGGTGTGAGGATAAAAAGGTTTTAGCCAAAGGGAATCTGGGATATGTCGCTTTTTTACCCATCCGAAACCACACACACACACACACACACCATATTTCAGCCTACAAAATATGTTTGACTATACGTTCCGTTTTGAAAGAAATTATACAGTTTTTTGGTTCAGAACTATTATTTCACCGTTCTTAATTATGACCGATAACTTTTTCCGCATTACAGCTCTTATTGATGAGCCATCATATTTTATTTCCTTATAGGATTCAACATTTTAATTAATCTACTTTTTTAGTAGAGTTGAACCTTGCTAACGCTAAAATACCTATTCCAAGGTTCCCAGGGTGTAAACCCGGGGAGTGTGAAGGGTTTCTGGTGCTCCAGGTTCTGGACAAGTGAGAAATCAAAATTCTTTTTTTGCTTTTATTTCACCACTCCCGCAAAATTACTGAGTGGAGGCAGTGGCGTATATTCGTGCGGGGGTTTTAGCAGCCTATAGCCCAGGGCGGCAAAATTTGTGCAGCCGAGAGGTTTTAAAACTACAAATCCGCCTTTGCAGAGAGTAAGGGAACTTGGTCAGTGAGCGACAAAAAGAGAAACCTAGTCTTTGAGCATAGGAGAGACTAAACAGTACGCAAGAATGTGAGTTACTAAAAGAGTAACTTAAAGACACATGCGTATTTATAAGGGTGGGGCAATTGGGTTATAGCGCAGCTGATTGGAGGAATGAGCGGGCAAAAAAACTATACATTTTTTTAGACTAGAAGGGCGCAAAATTCTTGTAGCTCGCAGGCCAGCAAAACCGAAAATCCACCTCTGAGAGAGGAACCAAATTGCCCTATATGATAGAAACCATTTTAACTCTCCCCATGTGATAAGAACCACTTTTTCAGTGTGATAGAATCCATTCCTGTTTCTGGTATTACGATCCCAGGCCATGCCTGTTCCCTGTAGTTTTCTCGACATTTTCGTTTTCAGGGTGTGGTTCAAAAGAGTAACGGCGTGTGCTGTCGTGCCTTTTTCTTGTTTAAAAATTTTCAAAATTTATGTTTCTGAACAAAAGCTCAAACTACTGGCCCTTACAACCTGCCGCCCGGGTGAACCGCCCCCTTGCGCCCTCGCTTAAGCCGCCTCTGTGTGGCATGCCAGTTGTGGAGTTTTAAAAATTAAGAAGATTTAACGAAGTCCATACGACAGAAAAAAAAAATTGGAAAAATTCCTAATTACTTGTTCACCTTGGTTTGTTCCTGTTTCAGAAAAGTATTTGAAAATATTTAGATTTTTATGTATGTTAAAAACTAGGGTTCATCTTTCAAGAATAAGCTCACATCATTCCAGTTTTTCCACACCCATGTTTTTTTTTCCATGCTTACCATCTTCGACCTTGTTGAGGTCTTATTGAACTGTTTGCCATCATTTCGCTTTTGTTCACGTATTATCTTTTTTTTTTCCACCCATTTTAAAGCTTCCAGATTCGTCCTTGATAGTAATATTTCTGTCTGACCTTCTATCAAAAAAAATGTTTGTTATTATTACTTGTTTGTTGTATTCTGGAATGAAAATTCCATTACTGTTGGGAATGGTTACCTAAACTGGATTGGTGTTCTTTTCTTCTCTTTCCTTACTATTATTCACTATTTGTGAGAATATTATTTACAGGGATTTCTTGCTCTCGATAGAATATAGTGTCATTGTATTCAAAAATTGGATTAAAAATACTTTAAATTAAATTATTTTTTTTAGAATTCAAAACAGCAGGCTTAGTGTTGTATTAAATTTCTTGAGCAGTGTAAGTTTATGATATTTATGTAGATCTGTTTATAAGCTATATAATACGTTCAAGGTCCTCTTCAATATATTATGCTAAAGAAGCGTAAGTCATATATATGTTCAAACTCATAATTATCACGATACCATGATTCATGTTTTTCTTTCACACTTTTCAGTGAAAAGAATTTATTACAAATTCATGAAAATTAATGAATACATTCGTTTGCGAAATACTTGGCATTTATATGGCTTTAAAGTAGTGTTTCGTAAAGTATCCACCGGCATGTTGCATGCAGATAAATTTAATTCGATAAATAGCAAAACTGTTCCTCTCTCTCTGTTGTGGTTTAATGCAGGCAAATTGTTTACAAGATAATAATGCTATATGCTGGTCATGATATAAAAAATACTATATAATTAAATTAAACATCTAATTGATAAACTACGATTCATAAGTAAAAATTTGGGTCTGGTTGGTCATCATATATCACTTACATATGCTTTCATATATCACTTACATATGCTTTCATATATCACTTACATATGCTTTCATATATCACTTACATATGCTTTCATATATCACTTACATATGCTTTCATATATCACTTACATATGCTTTCATATATCACTTACATATGCTTTCATATATCACTTACATATGCTTTCATTCATCTTTCATTTATCTTTCATTCGTCTTTCATTTATCACTACACCACTTTCATTATCACTACACCACTTTCATTATCACTACACCACTTTCATTATCACTATATCACTTTCATTTTAAGAAAATTATACATTTTCTTACGAATTATTGTACCGTAAATTGTTTTCAACGAATTTAAAAGTAATTTAAATTTCGCTATTTCACTGTAGAATTTTTTGAAGTAATTCATGGCAATTTCTAAACGTTGCAGATTTGAATATAATAAAGTATCAAATAAAATCTAATTATGTAAAATAAAAAATGGAACGGTTCATGTATACATATAAAGTATATAAATAAATAAACTAAATAATTTTTGTTTTTGAAACTGACTCAGATTTTTATGACGTTTTTATCATTTTCGATACATTTAATATCCGATTTATACATTCGAGAAGAAAGATGATATTGTTAAGGGGTCTCATTTTTTTTAACATGGTATGGTTAAAAGCCTCAAAAAAGTGTAGTAAAGCTGTAGTAAACACATGATAAAAAATGTTATTTAATCATTGGCTTTTTTCGAATTTGATACACATATTTTTGATGCTATTCTATGCCAATATACAATGTTTTATATGCAATATCCCCAATACTTAGTTTTGCGAATTTCCAAATACAAAAAGAAAATGCATTATTAACACCTTCAAGCATGATGAAATACATTTAGCATGATATCAACGTAATTGAATAAAGATTAATTCAAAATAAAGGAAACTGTTCAGTTCATAAAATGAGGCTAAATATTTGAGATCCATTCACAAATATTTGATTTAAAGAACAAAGTTATTCAATTATTTTTTTAAACTTGAATCAAAATAAGATTGAGTCAACGAAATCTCAATCTTTTGTTGCATTTTATGAACTGATCAGTTTTCTTTATTTTGGATTAATTTTTATTCAATTACATTGATGCCATGCTATTTTATCATGCGCGCAAATGTTAACAATGCGTTTTTTTTCTTAATGTTCGAAAATTTGCAAAAACATGAGTATTGGAGATATATAAAACATTGCACTAGAGTAGCATAGCATATGCAATTGAAAGTATGTGTAAAATATATGTTGAAATAAATAAATGGTGAATTATATTTTATTAATATTTAAATAATTATTTTAATAATATTTTTACTAGAACATAGTTTTTGCGGTTTTTTGTCATTATTATAAGTTGTGATATTTCTTAAAATAATAAAAAAATGTATAAATACGTTTGCCACAATATTCCATTTTATCACGACAAGGAAGCTAGAAATGCTGCCGTACATAATAATCATGATAATACAGCCACCATCTACGAGGGAAGGCCATCATCAGCTGTTACATGATATTTAGGGCGGAGTAGAAGCAAAACAAAAAAAAAACGCGCGTGGTCTGTCAGGCGGGTTAACTCGTTAACTCGAGTTCGCGTCGGCGTGTATATATCACGGACGAAAAACAGCTTCGGGCTAACTAATCACCGATTGCATTGAACGATTGTTATTGGAGAGTGTACGGCTATCCGCTCAATAGTTAAGTGAAAACAACGAAATGACAACTGTAACAGAAAAAAAAAAGCAGTGAAATTGAACAATAAGTTAGCTAGCCTCTTACATGACAGTTGCGTTTTTTTTTCATTATGCCTTTTTTGCGCGAGAAGGACTTTCTCACTTCCCTTTCTTTCATTTTTTTATGCGATATCTTACTAACATAATAACTGAGGAAATGCCTCAAGCAATCATTAACACCGATAACAATTGATAAACACACACACATGCAAAGAGTTCACAATTGGAACTGACTTTCACTTAAATCGGTAGTCATCAAGTTTATATCTGTTTAGAAGACGAAATAAGAAAAAAACATACGTTTCCTGCACTTACTAACCATTCAAGTTGTTTTGGCTGTGTTAGAAATTCTACATATAAGCAAAATAAAACTATTTTTCATGTCGCAAACCGGAAGCGAAAAATTATCGCAATAAATAATTAACTTCTTCAATAATTAATTAGCGTATGATATCATTTATCGAAAGACTTTCAAGTCACGATTTAATTTTGCTCTCGTTACGTGTTTGTTTTTGACTTCATGAACATACGCGAAGATGAACCGAAAGCAGTTTTTTAGCAAATCGAAAACATCAAACATTTGTCAAATTGACTGAAACAGCTGATGGTGTCTTAATAACAAAAAATCGAGAAAGAGAGGAAGGTCATAAACGTATTTGGGTCGCACATGATTCCGATGTACGAGCAAAAAGAAAGCTAAATAAAAGGAACTAGATGATCGAATCAGACATTACATTGACGTAAAGTGTTTAGCGTTGCTCCAGCTGAGTAAGCACAGCAAGGCCAGCGGTAAACATTTCATTGCACAGCTTCTGCTTTTTTTCATGCGCCAAGTATATAAAGCTGCTCGTGCATCTCATTTGTAACGTAGAAATGGGTTGAAGAATAAAACTTTTTGTTTCCTAATCATCTTCAAAATGTTGAAAAGTTCGAAAGCTGCGGTCATGCTTTTCTACGTTTCCAGCAATAATTAATTCTCACTTCTACGGAAAAGTTATAAAATATTGCATCCGAAATATCACAGCCGAAATATTTTTATGTACTATCAAAAATAAACATTCAAATTTTTAACGTAAGAATAAATCACAAAATTACTTCTTTATTACTATTCAATACGTTGAAATATGTCTATTTAGTTGTTAAAAATTCTTATGTATAGTAACATTCTCTCTATACAGCATTGAAACACTCCGGAAATAAACCTCTATTTTGAACTATTTTATACAGTCTGGTACATGTAACATAACCTGATTTTCGCTGAATTTGAGTGATTAACTCCCATGCGTGTGCAAGCAAATGCATCTATACACATATAGAGTATTCATGAAAACTGTTTGAATACAATGAATTCAGAAACAAAACACAGTAGAAAGATCATAGAGCTGATAATAGATTATGAAATTCTTAAATTTTCGAAATGAAGAATAGAAACGTGTTCTTTTTCTGTCTGTAATTTGTCTAACACGAAGTAAATCCGTAATTGTTACTGAATACTGAAACAGTATTTTTCTCGGGAAATAAGGTTCGGAAAGAGAGTTATTTCTTTGCGGTCCGAAAATTCGTGATGATCATTTTGATGATGATCAAGGTTAAGAGAGAAGAAATCACGTTTATAACATGTTTTTGCAACTCAACTTTACTATTGTTTCCCGTTAGCAATACTTCGTGTTTCCTTCTATCGTGCAGGTTTAATAAAGCGAGAACAAAACAAAATAGCACAATTCGAAATTTCACCGTTGAAACGTATATTCAAGGTTCTTGACCTTGTAGTGAATCTCGTTGTATCTGATTTAGATGGGAAAAAAATCTTTCCAGCAATTTTTCTTATACATTTTGACACAGACTCCTATAATTTCGTTTCTTCTTTATCAATTCCAGAGAGTTTCGCAATTCCATGCTCGTAAAATGAAATACACAAATGATCTCTGAACTTACTTGTAGATGAAATCACTTATTACTTTATAATTGTCATATAAAATATATAGCGACACAATAAGGACAGTAACGGATCTGATCACAAAATTTATATTTAGCTTACCTTTGTGACAACATCAGGAAGATGCACATAAAGTACATATATTATCTAATTATGTATATATTTAATGTACCATTGTTTATGTGCTCATTTTAAACAAAACTTTTGCCATCTCAATTCCAAATAGTCCGAATCTTCTATTCCATGTACTCAAATTCGTTTTGACTTACGAAACAAAATAGAAACTTACCTGCCACTAAAAGTTTCATCATGCTATTGTATCATTGATCATTGTCACACTATTGACAAAACATCTTCTATACAGGGTGTGTTTACTCTCTTATCGTTTTCCAATGACTATTTCCTGAACCGTTGGTTTTAGAGACAACTTTCAATTAGAAAAACTGTTTCAAATGATGTCGCCCATCGTCTTAAATGCCGTTCAAATGAAAAAAATATTAATAAAAAGTTACAAAATTTAATTTTTTGTACGGACACCCTGTCCTCAAAACCCAGTAGGAAAGTTAATGTCCTGTCTCTCTCGAGGTCAACAAAGAAAATTCTGAATTTCTAAGTGCAATATTCGCTGAGATATTTGAATTCAACATCAGAGAAGAAATGGGACAGAAAAGCATAAATGGGGAGGGGGGGGGGGGCGTTGTCCGTTAACTAATGCTGTTATTTCCCCCTTTTCTCTGATCTTTGAATTCTAATATCTCAGCAAATATTGCACTTAGAAACATGTAATTTTTTGTTATCCTCAAGAAAGTCAGGGCAACAACTTTCTAATTGGGAGTTGAAGGACAGGGGGACCGTATAAAAACTTAAATTTTGTACCTTTTTTTATTAATTAATTATTTTTTTCATTTGAACGGTATTTAAGGTGATGGACGACATCATTTGAAACATGTTTTCTAATTGTAAGTTGTCTCCAAAACAAACGGTTCAGGAAATAGCCATTGGACAACGATAAGATTTAACACCCTGCATATTAAACGCTTAAATACAGTTATCGGCAAAGTATGGGTTGTTTTTTCATACTTTTGATATTTTTAATATGAGGTGCAAAATGTAGTGATTAATATTTCTTAATACTTTCAGCACTTACTTTTAAATTTGTTGTTTTTGGTGTATTCAGTAATACCACCTTTATGGACTAAGAATGATCAGTTTTTGATTTTACAGACAATAAGTACGCACATGTAAGTATATGCGGTATTATCATTGTTTTGGACTGTCTAACCAGCCTAATATCATTACCTACCTGAGACAAATTTCAAGTCGAGTTAATACTGTTTTGAAGAATAAAAGATGATTGAAGTTGGTTTAAGAGATGCCCACGTAAACGATCAAAGTTGAAATATCACTGCTCATGTAACACGTGATACAAGATTTATGAAAGAAATTGAAAGCGAAAAAAACAATGTATAATATAAAATATTTGATGAGACGAATATACAAAAAATGGAAAAATAATCCGATGTGCTTTTAAAAATAATTCTCTGTGCAAAACAAGAGACAATTATGATTTCACGTACATGATTGCATTTATATGGAGATCAAGTAAAGATATACACGAGATTGATCCGACAGAAATCGATTATCCGTGTATCGGATATCAAGTTCACAGTCATTGCAACTTATAAATGATTAAACTTTCACGAGTACTAAACCAAAATAGGATACATAATTTATATGCGCATTTAAAACAATTGACAGAATAAGAGGACCACCACAAGTAAGTTAATAAGCTTACAAAATGCATAAAAGTGAATAATTTAATTGACATATACAGGGCGTACAGGGTCATGTTCTTTTCTATCCCCTTTATGTTTTGAACCGATGGTGATAGAAACATACTTTCAATTAGAAAAACTATTCAAATAACGTTCCCATTTTAAATATGCCATTTCTTCAACCAGAAGCTGTATATGTACTGAGATACAATATTCAGTTTTTTATACGATTTTCCCCTGTCCTCTAACTTCTAATTAAAAATTTATGGGTATGTCTCTTTTCTGAGCACAAGAAAAGAAAATCCATGTATCCAAGTGCAACATTAGTCAACATATTTGTATTGAAAAATAGCTGAAAATGAGCGAAAGAACAGCATATATTAAGGGACAAATCCGAGAAAAAATTCTAAGCATTCTTTAGCAATATTGTGGTGCATTGTCTTTTCTAAATTCTGAAATATCTCCTTAACTTTCAATCGGCAATATCTCAGCGAATACTGTACTTAGAAACATGGAATTCTTTTGGTGAATCCAGAAGAAGCAGGGCAAAACAACTTTTCAATTACAAGTCGGAGAACTGCGTGGCAGTACAAAAAATTAAGTTTTGTACCTCAGTACATACACTGCTCTTAATAGAAGAAATGACGTATCTAAAATGGGCACGTTATTTGAATACCTTTTCTAATTGAAAGTATGCTTTTATCAGCAACTGTTCAAAAGATAACGGGTGTATAAGTGTATGACTTCACACCCTGTATAACGAAACATTGTAAAGAAATAAATTAAATTTTTTGATTTTAATTTCTATTAATTTCTTTGATGGAAAAAAATCACTTACCTTCTTAACTGCGTTAAAAGCGTGATGAAAGGAAAGTGTTTCGCACCGAAATAAAAGGTGTAATTAATAAAAGGAAAAGAAAGCGAAAGGAGAGATGGATATACAGCTGAGAGAAAACTAACTTCACTACTCATCAGGGAAGCAGATCAGTGGTTAATGCTGTTGCTGCTGCCATTCATTGGGTTCGAAATGAATCTCAGGCCAGGAAGAGAGAGAGCTGTAACAACTGAATGTGTAAACACAGACGTTGCCTCAGGCTTAACAAGAAAAAGACGTTTCCAAGATGTGTGATCCGCTCCCCCTATTTTTCTTTTCTAACCCGTACTAATGAACAAAAAGGAAAGAAAGCACCATTATTTGAGATGATTTCATTCCGAAGGACGATTACATTTGACATTCCATAAAGACCTATAGAATTCCAAATGAATAATAATAGCAATAACGATATAATGATGTTTTCTTTTTATTATTATTATTTATTTATTTATTTTGGAGCCAGTTATGACTGACTCCAATTGTATACGGTGACACTCCCGTTTAATTGCAGTTAAAAAGGGGGTTTTTTTTTTCCTACAAAATAATTAATGAACTTATTTTACACGCGCTCTCTCCCAAGAATTACATGATCATATTCTCGTTTACTGGAATATCGAGTTTTGGTTTTCGGGGAAATATATAATTAGTTATAGATTTATTTTATCTCTTCCAGTTAGACTAGAAATACTTTTTATCAACATCATAAAAATAATAGCAATTTGATAATCATGATAAAAATTGTAATGTTTCTTTCTAGAAAAAATCTAGTAATCGCTGTAATTTGTCTGGAAGAATTTAGTCTACTAGAGAAGATAGAAACTATATATTCCTCATTATAAAATTTTCCATCTGTGACTAGAAACATTTCTTGATCACTTATTGCAAGTATGTAAGAACACTTGAAGAACTTCAACATAGACATATGGAAATTTTTCACGTTTGAAGTCGCAGTATTTAAATTTTTATTGGAAATGGTATTATAGAAAAAAATGGTTGATGTTTTATTTGCATCAGAATTTCATTATATTCTACAGGGTAAACCAAAAAAAAAACCACTGGGTTTTTTTGGAAATTTTATGAAAATTAAGTAAGGATCGTATGAGTGAGAGGTTTGCATCAGAATTCATGTCATGAATTCAGAATTTATTTAGCAACAAAAATATGTTTATTTAATATTTTCCCGATAGAAAGCGATTTTCTGCAAGAGGTATAGAAATTCAAATGAAACTAACTTCTAAAACACAGCCGTCCACAATGTTTTCTTTTGTTCTAGTTTTTATGTTCGGAGATTTTTCAGAGCTCTTGTAACGCGTATTGTGCATTTACGGTTACTAGCTAGAATGTTATGAGTAGGAGTATTATTTAAACTTCTAATTGTTTTATCATTAAATGAAGTTAACTTGCAAACTTTGCTTGAAAAATGTTAATCAAATTTATCGAGTCTATTGACTCAACAATATTTGTTTCGTCTATGAACAATTCAGCTTTATGACAGTTTCGTATGCAGATACAGAAGAAAATGACATCTGAAGAATGAATCTGATGTGAGAGGAAATCTAAGGTGGGAGCTGTATGGTACCGCTTGCATGTCATGTGAGAGGAATTTTAAATTAACAAATAAAAGCCAAATTCATGATTAAAAACTTGGTGCAAACCGCATAGTAATCAAATTTTTAAAAAGTTCGTGAATTTTGGGAGACCCTGTGTATCGAAATAAAGATTCTCAAGCCCCAGTAAATATTCAAATCTTTCAGATGTAATCTTTCAGAGAAAGTGTTTTTCCTCAGTGTAATAGCGTTCCCACGCCATTATTTTGTAGACACCATGAAAGCAATCTAATCTCGTAGAAATAAATCGCCAAGTTTTGTTTCCACTCATGATTCGTCTTGAACCACGTGCTTTCAACGAAGCTCCTCTAATGATGTATTTCGCAACACGTGAACATAAATTTCCATTCCATTCTGCGAGATTCATTTCCGAATCGGTTTTGGGAACAACACAATGCCGACCCACAAGTCATTCAGTTTCCCCTACGGGAACATAAATTGACTTTTGACATATTCGTGGCTCAATCGCAGGTCTAGATGAAGCAATCAAAAGAGGCAACCTTTTACGTACTAACAAAACAATACTAAAAAATAATAATAAGTTGCATATATATATATAAAAATACGTTACGTAGACGCAAAATGCCTTCTTTTTGTAGTAGTTATTCTCGCTGGCTGCAAATCATATGCACGCATATTCACTCATTCTCAAAACACACACACACACACACACACACAAACCAATGCATAACTCATCCCTTAGAGCAGCTGAAGACCATAACCCGCTTTTTTAGGGCTCTGTCTGTGTTGTTGTTGTTGATGCTGTATCCATGATGTGGGTCATTTCGTTTCAGAACTCCTTTGCACCTCGGGCTACGCGAATACGTCTCAAGAATCAACGCTTCTAAGTTGGAATCTCTCTTTGAGAGGAAAAAAATTATATAAAATAATAATAACAACAAATAAAAAAAGAAAAGAAAACATCCACGTATTCTTGAATATAAAGTGATTGCGAAAAAAAAAACACATCAATTGGCTTTGAAGAGGTTAATAAGAGAATAACATCGTGGATAATCGCAGGCGGCTTTAATTGGCCAAGTCTAATTTCCTCCGAGATCGGCTTTGTTCTTGACACAATGAATCAAATCAATGTTGAATATATACCACGTACAATCGCGTACGTGAGCTGTATAAACCATAATTATCTTAAACCTTGATCTTTTAGATTTGTATAAGTTTTCTCATATCATGATCTATCTGTATATACAAATCGCAAATAATGAATGCACATCTGGAATTTATATTATCTACATTATATCTAGCTTAATGTGGATTTCATTGCATGGTAATATTCATCATGTTTTTTGGAAATAACTGCATTCCACACGTGTTAGGGATAAATGGAAGCGTCAGCCACTCAAGCCTTGGAAATCCAATATCCAAATTCAGAAAGCATTATTTCATGATTGCCTTTGTCAAATACGCAGATTTCCACCCCCATTAACGAATGGTATTCATACGTCTATGTATGAAATTGATAATATGTAAATTTAAGTTAGCTGCCATATACATTCCAATTGTCGGTCGAAACTGAATTTATTTTATAGTATTTTATTAGGCATCAAGAAGACTCAATCGGGATTCATTTCGTCAAAGAAGATAGATTATTAGATAAATATTTAGTAAATTGATTGCTATAATATATTTTTAAAAAGTACAGCATTTTGAATAAAGATGTGTTCAGTATATGCGCTTTTTAGCATAAAATTTGTTTCCATGTTCCTCATGTGATGTTGAATGCAATTATAGATTTAATTATAGAATTTAACATGTCCCATTGATGAACTTTTCCTACTCTATCTTCATATTAATGATAAAATAATTTATTGTAGATCTGATTTATCATGATTAATTCGCTTATCAATAAGAATAAAAAAAGTAAAATATATCTTACTATCAATTCCATTTATAAATTATTGGTTCTGAAAGAATGATATTATGTCTTAAAACCAAATACAGAATAATCCATAATATCCCAATTTTTACGCTTACTTCCAACACTGATTTCTCGTGAAATTATAAGTCATTCTTGATTCAACATGGAAAATGGCGCAAGTGAATGAATTTCTTTTTATGTGATCATGTGTCATGTCTAAGTATTATTCATATAACCATTTGATATGCGTGAAGAAAGTGAGATTTTTAGTTCAATGACCCTGTCAGACCTTATAAGAAAGTGAAGAATCAAGAGCGAAAGGAAAAAGTTGAAAAGAAAAAACGAACACGACTATAATTTAGTCTTCAACTTCCTCAATACTCACACTACAAATCCAGGAAATACGATTGAAATATCGCATATTCCGGTCCATCCTGTTGATCACAGTGAAAAGATTATAATCCCCGATAAATAAAACAAAGGCGCCCTACATTTATTAAGACAGCTAAAATCCACTGATTCGCTTTACCGAATGACTTTCTTCATTTTCTTATTACTTCAACATTTTCGTTGTTCTCTCGAAAAATAAAATGAAATAAAATATAACAAAAATTGTTGCCAAGGACTTACTGAATACCAAGTCGCGATTTTGACCTCGATATGATTATTTTTTTTCTCGTTCACCGGCACGCCTTAAACAGCCTAGCTTTCATTTTTCACTCATTTATATATTTCACCTTTTTTTTTTCTCCTTTTTTTGATGATCAAACTTTAGAAATGGAAAAAAACATTACAAGATGAATAAAACGGTGCAAGGTCTCTGCATTGCTTTTAAATTAACGCTGTTTATTTCGTACCATCTTTTGAGCACAAAAGCACCGAAGGTAGAATGCAACCCACGAAGGTAACTTCAATTATATAATTTAAAAAGAAAATCAACAGATTTTTTAGTAGACGTGCTTCATGACACGTTATTCTCGAATGCGTCAAAAGATTATTATGTTTTTTTGTTTTTTTTTGCTGGACAAAAAGATACATCCACAGGCATTTTATGTCAACAATGGTTTCTTCTTTGTTGTCGTATGACATATTAATATTGCATTTGAATAGAAATTACATTTTCGAAACGAAGTTTAAACGTTTTTTGATTTTATATTATTTCTCTTTACATTCTGTGTTCCGTTTCATCACTTGAGGAGTTTCTTTCCAAAAGGGAGCAAGCATTTCAACTTTTTTCCAAAATGCACTTTTTAACGGCTTATGAATGTTTGGTATAAGCTCTGTCAGATTATGCAACCGGGAATATATTTGGTAGAAACTACAATGTAAAGTTAGTCGTTTCTGTCAATAGCGAACATATCCATCTTTTTTATACACTTCGGTATTTTTCATCTCTCGATAACGGACACCCATGAGACCGAAAGTTTTGTCCGCTAAGAAAGGGTGGCCGTTAATGGACAGTAAGATACATTGAGTTTAGACTATGTAATTCAAAATTGTGTCGGTCAGTGGAAGTGTCCGCTGACAAGAGTGTCCGTTATGGGCAGGTTCCACTGTAGAATGATCGTGTTTCTTATGTTAATGACGAGAGGACCGTAAGGATACCTTCCTGGGCTAGTTACTTCCTGGGTCCTTCTGGAATCAAAAAATGAGGTAGAAATTTCCAATTTTTCAGGCTTGTGACCAGTTCAAATTTTAATAAAAAGGTGGAAATATATATATAGGGCGCGGTGGAGAGAAGCCCAGGTCGATAAGATACTCGCCTAAAGTAACCAAAGGATGTTTAGAGGTGTCGCGAGTTCGATACCTGGTTCCGTATCAGCAAATTTTCCTGACACAGGGGTACAACAGAAACGCGACATGACCACAGAAAGAAAACGCTACCCCATCGAGGGGTTAGCGCACCAACCTCTCGATGAGTATAAAAAACAAGCCTGCCGTTCGGAATCGGCAATAAATTGTAGGTCCCGGTCTAATTAGCCCTCGTGTGCAGAAAATGGTGTGACAAAAGTGATCAAATTAATTATATATATATATATATATATGTATTTCTGAAATTCAAATGCACATAACTCTCTTGAATGTTGATCAAGAAACGTAGTTTTCAAATATACTTCTACCATTCCTATATGCTACCTGTTGGGCTATTTTATACCTTTGTAATGCTTTTTGTACTTCTATTGAAAATTTAGTAAAAGTGAAAATGTTCCCTTTTGACGATAAGCTCCTCACTTGGCATTCACACAATATAGGTTGAAGTTTTGAAATTGAGCTTTTGTTTCATAATAGGTTATTTTTTGATTATTTGTTTCATACTTTCCTTTCAACGGTATATACCGGTATTCTCTATCTCTAATTGAGAACCGGAAATTTCTCTACTAAGAGAAATTCCGTCGTGGTATGTAATCCGCATACGAATTTCTGATTGTTACGTTCATCACCAATAATGAAATCTTAAGGAATGGCGAAGGTTGTTGGTCACTTTTTCTCTTAGAGTAAATATTTCGGTAATTCTACCTTCCCCATCGATTATCTTTGAAAAAATTATTTTTTTACTCCAACCTCTGAAAAAGAAACTGCAGTAGTGGTCTATGTTCCACACTAAAAATTTCTGACGTTTCTCTCAACGTATAATCAGCAGATTATATGCAGGGAATTACTGATGTTTATGAAGTTGCTGAACTTTTATGAAATCAGAGTAAATCGCTTATGACAATTTTCTCACCTTTAGAAACCTTTGATGTACAGGAAATATGAAAAAGTTTCTAGAAATGAATTTAAAAATATCAATTTTTTTTTTCAGAGAAAGAAGAAATTTTGAACATTTTCACTAAAACAGTCTTGCTAAGATTTTATTCACAGAGCTTCAACTTGCAGAGATAATTTGATTTATTGACTATTTTTCAGAATACTAGAAGATAAATTGTTTCCTTTAAATTCTTCATGAAATAAGCAGATGAAATAGTAAAAAAAATCTATATTTGTTACTAATACTGGAAAGGAAATTTAGTAAAATGAGTAAATTTGGTAAATTTAGTCAGCAATATTGGTGATTTTAAATTTCTCGTGTTAATTCTCATATTTTGATTCACTTTTTCAACTGGTGACAAGACTATTATTTTAGTTTTATTATCAATCAATTATAAAAAAAACCTCAACTTTTTGGACTCGTTAATGTACAAGACTAAGAGCGTAAATCATTTCTTATATTTTCTGCATGCTATAATATGTATTGAGCTAGTTAGGATAAATTATACCTTACATTATTATTTATTATTTTTACTTTTTATAATAAAGCCCTTAAAAAGAATTGATTTTCTAATAAAAAAGTCTCATAAGTTACAAATTTAAGATTTCATAACCACGAACGATAACCTATCTGAATGTATTCTCACATATAAAAGTCACGAAAAAGTGATTATCTCCATGCCCACAAAATTATGAATGCATACCTTAAACAATCAAAGACCTCTCAATGTTTAAAATGTGATGAAAAAGTAAATGTTTATTAAAAAATGATTGGATAAAATAATATGCATTAAAGAAATTGGGTTGTTTTTGAACATGTCACTCATAAACTGTGAATAAAAAAACTTTTATTTAAGAAAAAAATTAATAAACATTCCAATTTACGGAACAAAATGCCGTATCTATTAAATTTAATTTTATATTGAATTCCACAATATAAGCGTCTTAATTCTTTTTAATGTAAGTAAAAAATCCTATTTTTTATTAATAAAAATATTATAAGATTAAGATAGGTATAAAAATGGCTATATTATGTAATTTATATTTCAAAAAATGTCTTTATCAACTCACTTATCAATTTTCACTAATAACATCTCTCTGTCGATGTTTCTTTTCTTGTTGATATTTCTGAATTAAACCTGCATTTCACTTTTTTTTCTGGTAACGTGAAATAAACTTGCATTGCATAAATATATAAATCAAATTATTTATCGTATCGATGATTAAAACGTCAAAATAATTTTTTTTAACCGCGAAAACAAAAAGAAAACTGGAAAAAGATTGACAGTTAAATACCAACTTCTCTTCATCAGTTAATGTTTGAAACTGCTGCGATATTGAATCAAGTTCATGATTGCCGCACGCTGCACCATTCAGAAGACTGTTTTTCTTGTGCTGCCATCTTTTGAACGCATATGGAACTGCGCCAATCATAAGTATTTGGCAATTCCAGGGAAACTGTTTTACAAATTCCTAATACAAGGACCGCAACAGGCAAATTGCCCAACGAGGTGGCTGAAAAAAAATTATGCCCAAAAAATATGGATGTCAAATATGACTAAAATACAGCAACCCAATATAAAAGCATATATCAATAAAAAAATTATTATTATTATTAGAAAAATGTCACAAATGCCTATTTTAACATTATTTTAAGTTTGTTAATAAATTTCAGAGCCATATTCTGTAGAACTTGAATATGGAAAATATTCTTGAGCATGGAAAACTCCAAAAAAAAATTGATTTGCGTTCAAATCTCTAACTTTTAGTATCGATTATTATCAGACAGCACCCCCCCCCCCACTTTCCAATCCAATAATTCAATAATTTAAACGAGAATAGGTGAAAGTGTCTGAGAAATAGAAAACTTGGTGTTGCCCTGCAGTAAAGCTGCTTTGGCCAGATGGTGTTTTACATGAATGATTTTATTTCAGATGAACGCAGTCATTGTATGAGAAAAATTAGAAGTTTGTTTTTTTTCCTTATAAACATATCCTGGAGCCAACAAAGACAGACGCGTGGTCCAGGACCTGGCCTGGCCACGGCGGAGGCTCACCTGAGCCAACAAGCCAATGAGGGTAAACGTGGTCCAGGACCTGGCCTGGCCACGGCGGAGGACTCACCCGAGCCAACAAGAAAAGACGCGTGGTCCAGGACCATGCCACGGCGGAGGCTCACCCGAGCCAACAAGCCAATGAGGGAAAACGTGGTTCCGGACCTGGCGCTTGGCCACAGAGAAAAACAAAGGGCTCAAGCTCAATAAAGCTAAAAAAGACATGAGAAGAGCACATCGGAATGAATTGTATATTGTATAATAGAAATATTTAAATCTGTATATACTTTTTTTTTTAATGTGTTTTTATATTCAATGTTCATGTATTTTATATTTTTATATGCATAATAAAGCACCCGACATCGCCCAGTCCCCTCATCCGGGGCAATGGCTGAAACTGACAATGGTCGATAGAGCCTGGGCGGTGCACGGAATGAAATGGAAATGGAAACATATCCTGCTCATGCACTGAACTGCATTGAAAATGTATAGATGACAGATCACTGTCTCAAGAGGTCATCAGTTGACGTCTTCGCTCACCCAGGCCGTGCAGGAGTTGAGAGGGCCCATATTGCATTGTGCGGGGGGGGGGATCATTTAATTTCGTTACAACAAAAATGCATTGCAAACAACCATGGCAAGTTAGTTTAGGTATTTAGTATTCGGTTGAATTGACTAGAGACGCCCTCAGGTGTGTGTGACAGGTGCGGTCACAACAGGCCCTGCTCCTAAAGTATGTCCCTATTTGTGGTAACATGAATAAAAAAAAGTTAATTTTTTATAACAGTAAAACACGGTAGCTTTGTGTGTTTCAACTATAAAAATTATAGTGAATTTTTCAAATAATGCAACAAATAAACGAGAGTCAATCGTAACTTGAAGGAGCCCAATAATCATTTAATCTATGGATGAAATCAATTACATTTTGAAAATAATGCGATTATAAGCTATAATTGAAATAGTAGACGGAAGAAATGCAATCAATTTTTAGCCAGTTTTGGAGGCTTTTCTAGGCTTTTAGTTATTTTTACCTGTCTTCCGATAATTATAAATGCCTTTTTTTAGTGCTTATTTTAAGTGTTTTTTAGTGTCTTTTTGCCTGCCTATTTTGACCATTTCTAGTGCCTAAACTTCCAAGCTCTATTAATAATATATAATACACGCCCATAAAAAAATTATGGTTGCCTTATCTCAGCCTGGATAGCTTCTCGTTTTATCCCACTATGTCTATCGTACATATTTTTAAATGTACCAATTCTGTTAGAATTCACGACCCCCGGAGTTAAGCCATTCCATTTATTAACAACCCTATTAGAGAAAATTTCCCTGCTACACCACAACCTAGAATTGTCCCTCATCAACAGGTACTGGTGTCCCCTTGGTAAAGCAGTCTATTGACGGCGTATTAATACAAATACAAACACAAAAACAACGCCGCAACAGGCAAAATGCCTACGTGGTGGCTGATAAAAAGCTGCCCATAACAAATATGGATGTCATATAATTCAAAAATACAACAATCCAGTTAAAAATGCAATTACAAACAATATATATACATGATAAAATATTATACAATGCCCATAAAATGTATTTATGGTTGTCTTAACAATTCTGTGTTGCCTTAATAATTCATGGCCCGTCTATCCATGCCGTTGAAAATTTTGAACACTTTGATCATATCTCCCCGACACCTGCGTTCTTCCAATGTAAAAATATTCAAAAAATGAAGTCTCTTTTCATAACTCAAGCCCCGTGTGCCAACAAGGACACGCGTAGCTCTTCTCTGCAGCCCCCTAAACAATGTCTATATTCCGTTATAGTTATGGTCTATAAAATCTTATAGCATCCAGTCCAGGACAAACTAACTCTCGTAAAAGCGGAAGAATGACTTTGAGAGAACTCGACGAGACCTTTTTTAAGAATGAAACCGAGCATTCTACTCGCTTTTTGACCACCGCTGCACAATCTTCAGAAAACCTAAGCCGCTTATCAATGAGAATTCCCAAAACAGTCAACCTAGTTATAGTAATACCATTCAACTAGTAAGTGAAACGTGGGTTGTTTGAACCAAAATGAGTGAACATGCTCTTATCAACGCTAAAAGTTATGTTCCATTTATTAGCCCATGTTCAGTAAATGTTGACAGGTCACCTGTTCCACTTAGTATCTAAATGCCCTTTCCTTTTCAAGATAAAGATTACGCACTTGTTCTGTGAAGCAGAGGGAGTGCGACAAAAAAACTCGCTTTTTACGAACAAAGGATATAACGCCATGCGAAACACAGAATAGTTTTACCCCAAACTCTTCTAATTGACGTACCACAGCAACTGATTCCAACCGGTTTTTGAAAGGTCCCGCTAATCTTTCTTCAAAATATCAAGGTTGGGGGGGGGGGGGGGTCTTTGAAAACAAGAAACCATTCTTCTGTTATCAGCTTTACCCAGAGAAAACTAACGACACTATGATCATTAGAAGAAAACTCGTCTCTCCCCCCCCCCCCCCAGAAACAAGTTCAACAAGGTCCTTGGAACAAGTGAGAACTAAATCCAAAATAGAAGTGTCCCTAGTGGCTTCTGACACCTTCTGGTACAAAAGATTATCTAGCACAAACTTAAGAAAGCTTTTTTTCATATTTATCTCTAGCCAATAGGTTTTGCCAATCGATACCCGGATAGTTGAAATCCCCTAATATGACAAGCTCTCATTTCCTCATGAAGTTTGGAGATATTGATTCTCATTCGGTGGACTATAACAAACTCCCACCATAACCTCATAACCTTATGGCACTTTTTGTTTTCAAGCTCAATACATCTAGTTTCAATATCCCTACTCTGTCCTACTCTCGAGCTGGGAAACAGGATTTCACGTAAATCAAGACCCCCACCTCTTTTTCTATCAGATCTATTTCTTAAAAAAGTGTCGTATCCTGAAATGTGTAAGAATGATTCTTCGCCATCGTTTCCCAAGATTTTGTAATGATCTAGGCTCTCCGCATGTATCATCGTTTCTAAAAAATCTTTCTTATTACCCAAGCTCCTCGCATTTATTAGAGCACACATTTTAATTTGCCCTGTGATTTTGTGCCAATCGAGAAGCCATCCAAGTCAGAGGTAGGTAATTCCCCGTCGATACTGTTACTTACATCATTAACTAACCCACATTCCCGTCTACCTGGTGTGGGAGGAAAAAACCATCCTTAAGCCTATCGTAAACCTACCAGAACCCCCGCCGATTCAGGTGAATCCCATCCCAAAGAAACCATTTACGGTGAATGCGGAAATCTCAAAAAACGTGACCCCGCAAGTGAAGAGCAAATGCCCCTCAAGCCTAAGTTAAAGTGGTGGATCCGACTCCTAAATGTCCTACAAACTCCGGGGTTGTGAGACGCTCTATCTATCTACCCCTTGGCAATACTGGAATCACTGCCACATCTGAACCCCCTTCCCGAGCGGACAACAGTAAGTCCCGGTATCTGACAGAGATTAACTAATATTCGCCCTTACTTGATTCGTTCCCACCCACATGACTACCCACCCATGGAACTTTCGTCTATCAAAAACGTCTCGAACGTTGCTAATCTTCCCCCAGGAAGACAACCGCGCTCGAAACTTCGAAGCTCCCTACACATCCTGTTCCCCAGTTCCCTGACCATAGAATCCCCGATAATTACAACCCTATCATTATCACCCTCTACCTCACCCTCAACCACGCACTCCCTCTCTAATCCATCGTTGTTTATGGAGATTTCTTTTTCGACAACCGGGATGCGATAAATACAGGGTATCACTAAATTAAGTGAAAAATTCAATTTATTGCCTTAAATACAATTTGCTAATTACTGCTGAAATTGCTGAAGGTTGGGGGGCAATGAAGGACTGCTACAAATCACAGTAAAAAATGTATTTCACGAGAAAGAAATTCAAATGATCAGATGACCATATTTCATTGAGAAAAATACGTTAAACTGGGATATTTTTTAAATACGGTAAAATACGGGACATTGCCACACAATTGTCATCAAAAACGTTGCCAGAAGAAAGCAACAATCACAAATTTTTATTAAAATTTAGAAAAACTTTGAACCTGAAAAATATGTAAGATGAATATTTATTGTCGTAATTAAAGTATAATTTATGCATATTATGAAAACGCTAAATGTATTCATAACCTTAGTAAATATTACAAATTCAATATTTATTGTGTAAGAAAAATCGGAACAACCGAAATTAAAGGAATGTCCTGTAATACGGGGCAGAAGTGATCCTTTAAATTGTTTCAGACATTCTATTGGTCCTTGAATTCAGAAAAGTTGAGAAACGTTGCTCTAGCAGAAATATCATTAAAAATATTATTCAATCGTTGATTTATTTCAATTTTTGTACACATATTTTCTATTGTAAATACTATGCAATGCTAGCACAATGTTTTCCATTACCTTTGCTACTTTTTTTTGACAATTTTCAAACATTAAGGAAAAAATGCATTATTAACACCTTGTGCTCATGATAAAATAGCGTAACATCATTGCAGTTGAATGAAAATTGATTCAACAATTTGTCTGGTAACATCGGATTTTGCATCTCATGCCCCCGAAAGGGAATAAAGTTGCCGTGAAACTACTTTATATGTAGTACATAAAAGTGTAATGTATAAAACTCTTTTAGAGTCATGAAACATCCAATTTTATTTTATTATCACAAACGCGTCGACCAATTGAATTTATTTGCCTTGAAAACGTGGCAATTTTTGTATAAATTTAATTTTATTTGTCAACTATGTACTAATAAAATATCATAATTTGCCGCGAATAAGTTTAAAAAAAGAAGCATATTCCTGTTTTTCGTGAGAAGACGGATTAAGATGATCAAGATTGATTTCTATGTTGGGGTAGGTTACTTGTTTGTCTTATCATTGATTAAATTCAGCTGAAAAATACGCTCTGAAACACTAGAAGATGCAAATGGGATAAAGTGATCTACAGTGAATACAGAGTACGGCTTATAACGAGAACTTCGCTATCACGAGTGATTTGCAAATGTTTTTCAAAGAGCTAATGTTAAAGATACAGAGAAAATATTCGGTTAAAGCCAGTTGCAAATTTGGAAGCTTTCGTTATAACGTGAAATTAATTCTCGGGTTGTTAATTTCTATCTTTTTAGGAATTGAACTAAAGGGGAATTACTAATCACTCATCATCGTACATGCTCCTCGTGAACATTATTCTGAGGAACTTCTGACAAAGGATTGACACTGAAAAAGCTCTTTTTTTTATCTCTTTTCCTGTTTTTAGGCGTTTCAATATTTATTTATTTATTTAATACCACGCTACAGAAAACAATCCAATTACAGCAAGGTATGACCGAAACATTGTAAATATAATAAAATCAAACAGAGTAGAATGCAATACACAGATATGAAACATATAAAATAAAAACAAACACTAGTCAATACCAAATAAGTAAAATAAAGGTCTGTATAAAATCACCGGATCAATTAAAAATGAAAAAAATAAAAACACACGAGACGATTAAAAAAAATGAAAAATGAATAAACAAAGAAAAACTAAATATTTAACAGTCAAATACAAGAAATCACCATTTAAATATAAAAAAAAAATCGCTGATCAATGGGAGAGAAGAAGCTCTTTGAATTTACCAATAGGTGTCGCAAATATATCAAATTCATCAGGTAAACTATTATACAAAATACAAAATTTGTTAATAGCACAAGACAGACCAATCAATGTCCTAAAGTGAGCTACATAGAATAATTTATTTGACCTTGTGACCAATAATCCAATTTTTGATAACAGAAAAGAACAATCGATATTACCATTCACCAACTTCCAGAAAAATTTCAAAAGAATGAAATTTCTTCTCTTTTGAAGACTGGTAATTAAAAAAATTTGTCGGAGAAAAGTTGTCGAAGTTGTAATGTCATATGCTCTAAATTTCTTAAAATACAAATATCGCATAAATGAGTTTTGTATAATTTCAATATCATCAATAGCATTATTGTAATGAGGATTCCAAACAACAGATGCATATTCAAGTTTAGATCGTATTATAGAATTGAAAAGAACAATCATTGTATCCAAATTGGTGAAATCGTTAGTTATTCTTCTAAGGCAACCGAGTTTGCGATACGAATTGCTACAAATATCGTTAATATGGTCGCGAAAGGAAAAATCAGAGGTGTAAATTACATCCAAGTCAGTAGCAGAATATCTTTTCTGTAAAATATCAGTTCCAATATAATAAGAGTATGTGATAAGATTTTTCCTACGGGTGTAAGACATAACAAAGCATTTGTTAATATTCAAGTGTAGATGATTTTCGATACACCAGTGGTAAATGTGGGTTAATTTATCTTGAACAAGATTCAAAATTTACAATAAAGTCAAATATTTTAAAATCATCAGCAAATAATAAGCAATTATGAATAGCAGCGGCAAGGTCATTAATAAAAACAAGAAACAATAGCGGTCCAAGGACAGACCCATGAGGGACTCCAGATGTTGCACAAAATCCATCACTAAGAGACGAGCCAAAGATACAAAAATCAATCTGTTTTTTAGATACGAAGCAAAAAATTTACATGTATCATCACAGAAACCAATTTTTTTTAATTTGTACATTAATATAGAGTGGTTAGCACAATCAAATGCTTTAGCGAAATCTGTGTAAATTACATCGAGCTGGATTTTATTAGCTATGGCTTCAACAATATGGGTATTGAGGGAAAGAAGATTAGTAACCGTAGATCTATTTCTAACAAAACCATGCTGATTTGGGGAGATACAAGTCTTAATTTGAGCATAGATTTTATCATATAAAATAGACTCAAATATTTTAGCGAAAGGTGACAGAATGGCCACACTTCTATAATTTTCAATTTTATGTCTATCACCTTTTTTAAGAATTGGAACGATTCTTGCTTTCTTCCACTCATCCGGAAATATCCCATTTTTAACCGACATATTAAAAATTAATAAAAGTGGATACAGCAAATGCTCAGCACACGCCTTGACAAAATATGGAGGTATACCATCAATACTTCTGGAGCCACTCCCCTTCAATCTTTTTATACTACATTTGATGTCATTTATGGAGATATAAGGAATATTGACAACATCAGAAGAAACAGGAAAGTCGTTGTTTGAAGCAGAATAATGATTGTGATCATTCCCAGAAGATGTGAAATTCGATACAAAAAACTTGGCGAAACCATCAGCAATCAAGGCGTCTGTTAATAGAACATTGTTTTCGAAATACATATACTTAGGTGCATTCTTATTTTTATTGTTACAGTAAGACCAAAATTGTTTTGGGTTGAGTCTGAGAGCTGCTTCAATATTATCAATATATTTTTTATGAGCTTGTGTTATATAGAGTTTAACCTTAGCTCTATAACATTTGTATTGCACTAGGTCAGAGATAGTATTAGTCATGAAATACCTTTTACGAAATTTCTCCTTACATTTGATATTGTAAATAATATTCCTATCGAACCAGGGAGGATATTTTCGAGTAAAATTCTTTCTTAATGGTACACACATATCAAAAATTGTAAAAATGTAGAAGTAAAACATATGAACAGCCTCATTGACATTAGTGCACAAATGTAAAAAATTCCAATCAAAGTGACAAAAAAAATTATACAAGGAATGAAAGTCGGCTTTTTTAAAATCATAATTAAAATCCTTAACCCTTTTGGTAGGATGACGCTCAACAGAAAGTTTATCTAAAGATATCAATAATGCTGGATGGTGGGTATCTTCTTTTATAAGAGGAAATTCCTCCCGGTTGACCGACACAGAAAAATAAGGAATAGATACCAGAACCAGATCCAATATTCTTCCAAACGAGTTAGTGATAAAATTACATTGAATTAAGGAATATTGTTGCGTGAAGTTCAAAAGACTAGAAACATATCTCGATCGACCATCATGCAAGTCATCGAAACTAATACTCCAATTAATTCCAGGAATGTTAAAATCCCCAATTATAATTAAATTGCGCTTATCATCATTGTAAAATCTATCGAAGATATTATACAATTCACAATAATACTGAAAGCCACAAGTTGGTACACACGGGCATGTGACTTTCGACTTTTGCTACTTGTAGCGACTGATAGACTATAGTCAACTTTCACTGCAAGGGTTTATTTGACAGGACAGGAACTTCGTTTCCTAAGAGCTAGACAGATTGTGGTGAAAAAAATCTTCCAATCAGCAGAAAAATGTTAACGAGTTCTTGAAATTAATGGAATTGAGGTAATAATTGAGAAATTTAATTATGTTCGGTCGATCGGTCAAATCGTTTTGAGAATACTAAATTTTGTGCGATTGGAATCCTGTTCATTCACCAATATTAGAACAAAATTGTCTAAAAGAATATTATAGTAAAACCTGTCAGTTTTGACACCTCCCTACACATTGGGTGGTTTTGAATGGACCCAATTACAATCCTATAACACAGAATGTCCACAAAATAAATGTACCTCTATATCTTGGACACTTCTTTAACTTGGACAAATTTCAATGGGACCATAGGTGTCCAACTTGAACAGGTTTTATTGTATGGTGCGTGTAAAGAATTACAAAGTTCTATCTGACAGAGGAAAAAAAATTGAAATGCGCAAAAACGAAAAGGCCCGTATAACGATTGTTTTTTCCGTGATTGTGAGCTGTCGTTATAACAGACTTTTGATGTAGTTCATGATCCATTATTCTGTTGATATCCTCGGTAGAAACATTTGGAGAAATCATGATTTCCTTTTCGTTGGATCATTTACGAGGTTCCAAGAGCTCTTTGAAAATAATTCAGACTCATTTTTTTTATGCCGCCTTCTTTAGATTATGGCTGTTTATTATTACTATCATTACTATTTGTACGCGTGACATTTTTCATGTAAGAAGCAAGGAACATCCTCATTTCGCGCTTCAGGAAGTAGACGTTATTAGTACAGCAAATGGGTCATGGTCATTTCATTGTAATCTGTTGATCCTGAATCGAATCTTCATCATCGACATGAAAAAAAAAGATGAAAATTGAAGTTTGTTTATTGCAATCGTTGAATGATGGCTATGAATTGAATAAAGGCAATTTTGAGAATATTTCTTTTACCACACAGATGAGTAAATACGTTGATTAATTTTTGATCGGAACTATGTGAAAAGAATGAAAGAAATCGTTACTCGAAACACAAACAAATATTTTGCAATAGCCAAGGAGAAAATTTGAAATGTTTATGTTATGAGAGACATTATATAATGGCGTTAAAAATGAGCGAATATTATTAATTTAAAAAAAAGCAGTGTCCTCATTCTTTAAAAAAACTCTGAAATATTAATTTCGCAATTTTAATCTTTAATCACGACTTCCTATTAATGTTGCTATGATATGTAGAATATTTCTCGTGGAAATTAAACAACAATTAAAATAAATCCAAACACATTCATTATTAATATCCTTGAAAATACATTATAAACTGCTACTGAAGCACGCTTTTCATTATATCCTCGACTGAATAACTGTAATTTGAGCACGATTGTTTGCCCTAAAGAGGATGACAAAAATACCGTAAGTCACGATGTATACGCCAAAACCGTCTCTTTTATTTGATTCCCAAAGTGTTGCGAAAGGTGGGAAAAACCTTTCACCATCTCTTCACTTGCACGTCTTCCCACGAATAATTTCACTTGAAGCGTTAACTGATGAAACGATTCACTCTATACTTCTTGAACCAAATATTTCAGCCTCTGGAAACTTTTTATAAAATCACGTTCGGCCTTGAAGTATGTATGTATGAAGTATATCATGATTAATCACTTTTACGTGGTGGTGAATTCATTCAACCTATTCCTTAGCCTATCGCAAGCTGAAGCCGTTTGATCATTAGCGTGCATCCGCATCGCAGGTGAAAAGGTCAGCCCCTCTGCAACTTGCGGTACTTTCAGCTGCAACCACAGGAGATTCCTGGGTCTTTGTTTGAAGGCAAAAAGAATAAGAAAGATATCTATATAGTTCGGTGACCTGCCGGGTGCTACACCTTCGGGTAGGTGCTTACAGTCGATGAACTTTTTTTCTTTTTGCATTCAAAAGAATCAATGTGTCAATGAATCATAAGCAAGAGCACTGACCAGAGTATAGTAAGACCATAGAGGCGTACTCAGGGTTTTCTCAAAGGAGTTAAATTTTTTTTTTCTTCAGATTGGGGGGTTCAAGTTTTTCTCCTGCAAAATAATGCCATAATCTTGGCATAAGTGAGGGGGGTGGGGGGTTATAATCCCAAATACCCCTCCCTCCCTTGCGAACGCCAGTGAGTAAGACCACAGTTCAACGTCGATAGTTTTAACGCCACCCCCCGTACAATATCAGTTTTTAAATGTCTTGGCTGGCGGAATAGGAATTCTTTGTCATACCTTGTACATTCTCATGTTTAGCGTTGTGCTTAAAATCCAAAATCGCAAACACATTACAAAATTTTGTTGAAAGTAACAAATGGATGCAAAGGTTCAAATAAAGATATGACTCAAAACTTCCAGAAAGTTTGTGATTGAGCAACCCAAATAAAATCGAATGTGCGACAACAGACTGCAATGTCTTCACTTCTTGGGACTCCTTAACAAAGATTATTGCACAGGTAACAAATCGAAACGAGTTTTCAATTAATGATAAGAGTGACTGTAAATGCAAAATTGAAATTGTATCCAAGCAGCGTTATCCGAAAATACAGGGTGGGCGAAAAGTCTGTAGAAACTTTGAAAATTCATAAAAACCGGAAAAATAACCGAAATAAAGAACGGTTTGCAGGGTTAGCATCGCTAGTTCATGGGAATTTTTTTAAAACAGGGAAAAACTCAAAAAACAGCCGATAGGTGGCGCTGGCGTGCACAAGTCAAAGAAAAGATACGCAAATAACGAACAGAATGCCTCCAAATCGTTTATTACAGTATTATGTGTTCCACATGACCACCACCACAGGAGATAACACATTGCAGGCGAGCCACAAATCCAGCAACGGCAGAGTGCAGCAGGTCCGGATGTATACATGACACCTCTCGGCGAATCGCATCTTTCAGTTCCGACAGATTGGATGGACAGGATCGATACACCCGGGATCGTACCACTCGTACTAGTGCCACCTATCGGCTGTATTTTGAGTTATTTTTTCCTGTCTGAAAAAAAATCCCGTTGCCTAGCGATGCTAACCCTGTAAGCAGTTTATTTCGTTATTTTTCCGGTTTTTATTAATTTTTAAAGTTTCTACGGACTTTTTGCCCACCTTGTATAATTTTGAAGAGTAATTTCATTCCTCTCCAAAACTTTAAGGGGGTGTTTTTGTAAAAAGAGGGGTGTTATTTTTTTATCAGTGAGAAATACCTATCAGAAAAAAAAATTACCTAAAATTTGAGGGAGTAAAATTGAATTTTGATGCGTGAATCACGCATTTAGATGAATATTGTGAATACTATATCCAAGTACGAAGCTATCTCACACACATCATTGAATATTATCAAACTGTTCCTCACAACCAGTGCCGCAACTAGATACTTTCTCACACGGGGCAAACCGGCATTTTGGCTCCCCATGCAATGTAAAAGAAGCAGTTAAAGGGTGAATTCGGTGCCCCTTCTGGTCCAACGCCCGGGCACCAGACCCGCCTGCTCCCTCTTAGTTGCAGCCCTGTTCACAACATCCAAGATCACCGAAGAACATTTTAACGTTATGAGACAGAAAATTTGGCTCAAATTTTTAACCCTTCAGAGGAGCAATTTTATATGAAAGATTTCTCCAAATAATATGAACATAAGTGCAATATCTATTTATTTATTTTTGCATTAAATCTCACGACCATTCTTAGAAGAATCGGCTTTTTTTTGTAATTTTAATAAGTAAAATCTAAATTTCGATAAGTTCTGGTCCAACCTTTTGTTTCTATGCATAAAACGAATTTTAAACGTGAATTTTTTTTATAAATGTACTTTCCCAGAGCGCATGTTTACTTGCTAAATCCAACTTGCTCGTTATTAAGCCATACCTCTTATAAAGACAACTTTATCCGGTCCCCAGGGTTGACGTTACGCACATAGTGCTATACAAACGAACCCACTCCCGAAGTCTTTGAAATCACATTTCAAGATTTCAGCCTTAAGACATGTCGTGGGAATTTCCTAGTCAAAAGGACGTCAGGGATTCCAAAATATTTCACGAGAAACTCAATGCTTACAGATACTGATTCCAAATCCCTGGAATTGTGTAATTTTTTTTTTCAAATTTAAATCAAAAAGCTTTTTTGAAACCCTTCGGAAAGATCATCGTCGGGTGCTTCAAGCGACGAAAAAAATTTCGCACTCACATTCGTTGATTATATTCACAACCTAGAAGCGATGTAACAGTGAAATCCTATCAGGAATAAAGAAAATACATATTCCCCCTGTCTCGAGTTTCCTCCACACTGACGCTCATCAAGAGAGGTCGTTTGCACACACACAACAGCATCCTTTAAAATTGAATAATGATAAAATATATTAACACAGGTCAATGGTTTTACCCACTAATTCTTGGTGGTATAACTATTCTGTCATATAAATATTATACTATGCTGTAAAATATTAAAATGTTCAAAAATTGCCGGAAAAAAGCAATGGGGGGTCGCACAGACCCCCGATCCGTCTTTCTAGTGCTAAAATGTGCCCAGAAGACTCTCTCTCTCTCTCTCTTTTCTCGTTCACCCTTTCATCATATAGCCACTCCGTACATTGGATTTATTTCTGATTTTTCGTATTTCTCGCAATATGTTCTGCGAAACTTACGCTTATGTGGTGTTTATGTTAATTTTTTTATTATTATTGTGGAAATGAAAACAGTTTCTAATAAAATTGATGATTGGGGGATCAAAAATGCGTTTTTGCCCCGGCTGCCAAAGTATATAGTTGCGGCCCTGATAATGGGATATCCAAAATAGGAACGTTACTTGAATATTTTTTCTAATTGAAAGTATGTATCTATCATAAGTATGTATGTATAAGAAAGTATGTATATTCAACGATTGAAAATAAAAATTTCTGATTAATATCTTTCTGAGAACGTTGTACATAGGCTGCTGGGGAAAATATAAAAAGTTAAATTTTGTAATTATTCAAAAGTTAGTCTCTTTATCATAATATGAATGTAATCAGTTAATTCAAAACATTTTTAGTCAGAAGTTTTTGTTTACCACCAGTGGTTGGGAAGAAAAAGCCCTAGATAAGGAGTTTCTGAGCACGCTGTGTAACGTGTATTTCTTATAATTCATTGAACACCGTTAATGCATAAAAATTGCCCTCTGGGCTGTTCGATTTTGCGTTAACGAGATCTAACTGTAGTAACAGTGTGGGCAAAATGAATAAATGACTTTCATTAAATATTGTCATAATAGAAGTAAACAGGAGTTCAAAAATATCTTCCTACTTTCATTAGACTGGTCATTACTCGAGCCAATAAGAGGCTTACAGTATATCTCACAATGAGAATAATCCACTTTTCTTTAAATTTTGTTATGATGGAAAGAAATTAATTATAATTATTTTTAATGACATTTTTCAAGCAATGACGTTGGTTATCAGAAGTGCTTCCTAAGCCCACTGCTTCCTAAAAATAGCTTGCTATTGCTGTTGATTTTTGTTGTTTTCTCTGCACGCGTCCAAGCCTTATGTTATTGCAGTCACTTTGAAAGGGGAAAAAAAAAAAAATGGAAAACATGTTATATTGCTTTATCGTGTCCCTTAATCTATTCAATTTTTTAACGATTATTTAGTAAAGATAGTCAGAGAAAGCAGGACTAACTAGGATTTTTGCCACCCCCGCAACTTCAAAATCCGATAATTTTATAACGGTGTTCTTTGCTCCCACCTAAAGCTGCCCCTCCCCAAAATTTTTCCACCTGGGGCGGTTGTCCCCCCCCCCCCTCAATCTAGTTCCGACCCTGCGGAAAGCCTTGTAAATAAAAGATATGCAGTATAAGAGAGAATAATGGTGTTTGCAAGTCTTCTCCTTTAGCTCGTTAACCGAGATTATACTGTATTTTCCTGCATTTAGAATCTCTATTTCTCATATTTTTTCTTGATGAAATGTGAAATGAAATGATGAAATGCGCTCCACCTAAGTAGGCTGGCCATATCTCCCGAGAAAAATACGAGAAATCACTAGCTCTCACCACACATGATGCCGAAGGTAAGTAAAAGCCAAATTACCAATTGCTAAAAAATACCGACAAATCGACCCAGTGGTGGGAAATGAACCACATCTGCAAATTGCAGTGAATACAAATGAGTAGGAAATAAGTATACTACGCAAAAAAAACGTTCAAAAACATGCCAATCATATGAGATGAATATTTATAGTCGCAACTATATAGGGCTCGAATTTTTATGACAAAGATAAAACGTCGTTGCTGGTAGGTTTTAACTATAATAATACCGTCGACGCTAGTTATAACGACCCCTTCGTTGTGACACGGAAAACGAACGCTATAAACGAGTGTCCGCTATTTGGGAGGTATACAATATAGAACCTCGTTTATACGACTTACACATTTATACGATGTTTGGTTTCGGTCGCCAATGGTTCCTATATGTTACTGTGCGTAAAAGTAATACAACGGTGGTTATGCATAATCACCAATCGTCTCGATATAAAGGAAGTTTGATTAAATTTCACTACATTTATCACTTTTACCGACGATTATGCATAATTTCCTCCAAATAAAGTTGGAAAATCTGATAAAAATATGGAAAAATTTATAACCTTTCTTCTCTTCATTAAGCCAATTAATCATTTTTTCCCGTACATGATACGTGCACTACACATATTTTGCGATAAAAATTAAATTAAATTAAAATAAGTGTGTGAAGAAGAAATAAATGTCCAGAACACACAACATTATTAGTTATGTTGGCTTTCTTCACACGTATCAACATGTGCAAATGAAACCAACATTACCATTCGGAAAATAAGCATCCTGGACCATAGTTACGTTTAGTTAATCAAGTAATTAATTGATGGATTATTATATTTACCAATACGAGCTACATAATCACCGTTGAATATCATAAATTCTCGATTTATGAACGAAAATTCATAAATTAGAGTTTGGAAAAAGATTAGAGTTTGCCTGAGTTTATTGTCCGCTATCGAGAGTATCCGTTAACGGGCAGTGAAATACATTAAAGTCCTATTCCACGGGACCGGGGATCAGAAAAGTTTCCGTTAACGGGAAGTGTCCGCTAACGGGGAGTGTCCATTAAGGGAGGTTCCACTGTACGTATAGCCTATGCAGAGCTAAATATTTATTTCGTTATATATTCGGTGGTTTCGTTGTAAGCTGGGTCTTCTATATCAATACTGTATTCCATGTATTGCCAATACATGAAAAAAAAAACCATTACAATGCACCGTTGATTGTTTTACTCAGGCCGACCATATTTCCTCGAGAAAAATACGGGAAACTGGGACTGGAAAATGTGGGCCATCGCCAAAAATTATGCCACAGATAAGCAAAGTTGCCAAACATTGGATAAATCATCAAAAAATCGCCAATAGGGGGAAATGGCGCATTACTGCACATTGCAGTGGACTGAAATGAATTTCATGGAATGAAGCATTCCACGTGGCAAATATTTGACATGCATAATTTTTGTATAGTTGTAATTATCATAATATGATTTATGAGTTAAACAATTTCAATTCTTAATTTTAATGAAGAATAAAATTTCAAGAAGGCTTTGTTTCGAAATAAATGGAAAAACTGGATATTTTTTTAACAAAAAATTCGGAATAATCAAAAGTACGTTAAAAAACGGGAATGTATAGTGTAATAGTGGGTTTGCTACTTTGAAGATGGTGCTGCCATCTATCTTCAAAATTAAAAGGGACATTCGAAAAAGTCTCATACTCTTTTTGATAGTATATTTTTCTTCATTATAATAACAACCAAGGTTTCTAGAATAGTTAACAACCCTGATGACAATTGGCAGGCCCGTGACTAAGCTTTGGCCCTGAGTCGAATGGGGCCTCACAAAAAATATACACTTATTTTGCAACCTTTTCACGGGGCCCCGGAGAAGGCACGTTACGGCGCAGATAACTGCGAAATTGAATGTTGGTTTTGAACATTCTTGTTGCAACGTTGTAATCACTGACGTCTAAGACATGCTCCACCAGTTCACGGCCTGGGGCCGCAAGTGTAAGGGGCCTCGTGATAATGAATTTTGGTGCTATGATTTTCAAGACTGGAAATTTTTCAAGAGTATGGAGTTTTAAGCATGGGCGGAGATACGGGGGGCGTCATAGGTGGAGTCGACTGATCTAATGTATATATGGTGCTCATCATCGTGCATCATGACCTTGCCCCCCCCCCCAGACTTCCAAGTTCATCACCGCCTATGGTTTTAAGTATGGAAATTGATAGGTAAGTACTTCCAGTTGATAGGGGACCCAGACATGGCCCCCACATCCTGCAGCAGGGCTCTTAGGCTGGTATTTTTCACGAACTCCTTGCCAAATATTTTACGGGCACCTCTTGTGAACTTATAGTGTGAGAAACAAAAAAAGGATTAAGAATCGCCTAGGGCTGTCAGCTCTACCTTGGGGGTGGGGTAATAGCCCCAGAACATCATTTGATGTTATCATGATGTTATTGAAATGGCTCTGGTTGTTATTGCATGGTTGAGCAATTTTTCTTTTTGTGAGGTGTAAACGTGACGTTAACTCTTTAAGCGGCAATGCGAGATATCTCCCCTCCATAAAAGCCTCTTATTTCAGCAAGGCCGTAGCGGGGAAGGGGGAACTTGAGTTTCTGCCCCCCCCCAAATGTGAGAAAATTGCTGAAAAAGGGGGAAAAATGGGCACTTACGTCCCCTCCCCTGAAATGCAAGCGCCCCCCCCCCCCCCGAACGAAATTTCTGGCTACAGGACTGTATTTCACCATTGACAAGCCCAGATGTTTTGTAAAGTTGATTTTTTCGAAGGAAAATTTTTTCCCATACCCTTCAGTTTGCACCTGATGAAAATCAGAAGAAAGCCTACTTCATTAAAAAGATATGACATTTTGAAAGAAAGAGGTTTAGTGATTTCTAATTGCCGCTTAAAGTGTTAAGATAATGCAACTATTAAAATTCAAGCTAAGTATGATTATCGATTACTGAGTTGCCATGGGTGCAGATACTGGGAGATCATAGAAGCGATGTCTCTTTGATGGGCCCCCCCCCCCACATCCTGTAGTAGGGCCCTTTGGATTTTAGCCCCATTGTTGGAGGGTCTCCATAGTAAATTTTTAGTAAAACAAACAATGACATGAATAGTCCAACCAATCTGATTTATTTCTGTGTGTGTGTGTATATATAGGCCTATATAGTGAAACCTGTCCAAGATGGACACTGTATGAGACAGAAACCTGACTTAAACAAAACAGAAAAATAGTGTAGTGGATAATTTTTTTTTGAAGTATGGGAAACCTCTCTAAGACAGAAACTATCTGATGTGGAAACGGAAGACATATTTAGTCAATTTTTAGATTAAAAAAACCTGCTGAAACAGAATTTTTTTGGCCAAGTGTAAGTTTTCGTTAAAATCCCCTCCTTAAAACTTTTCTACCACAAAAAGCTAATGCTCTACTGAATGAAAACTTTGTCTGTTCATCGCCTCGGGCAGACATTTATTTTGGCTCCCCTTTACATGTAATAAATCTGCTGTGTGAAATTAACAGGAAGAGTGAATTCAGCCTCATTCTCTACTTGCTCAGTGCCTGGGGTAAAAGAGCTGCTTGCTCCCTCCTAACTGCTGCCCTAGGGCTGGGTGTGTGTTGCATTGAAAATTCAAGAATTATTCAGGGGGAGCTCAGCCTCTTCACAAATATTTTTATAGGACGGGCTCAAGTGGTTTATGTTTCAGGCTCACATGCCTGTACGTTTATATAAGCAAAAATATGCAGATCCTGTAGATTATTGAACTCTAATACTTTTTACTCTCCTTTTCAGCATTCATATCAAAATCACCAATTTAGTTTTTGAGCACTTCCTCAATGTAATATAAGATATCACTTGAATAAAGGAAACCATGTAAATAATTCCAGCTAATAGTTTTTTGTAGTTTGTTTTTGCAACATAATTAACTCACATGACGATGATTTATGCCAGTAGCTGTGATAAATCATGACATTATTTATTGCAGTTATTAAAAACAAGTTTTAAGTTGTTATAATTTATTGTATAAAACTAAAAGTCCATAACATCATCATAAAAGATAATCATAAGATAATAAATCATATAATAAATCTAAATTATAATCATAAAGAATATGTAAGTATGAAAGTAATTGAATCAACAATTGCCTGTACTGTCTCTTATTAGAAAAATAAGTGTCTTGATGTTATATTTTTATTTACATAAACTTGATTTAATCCATCTCCTCATTTGCTTTGATCTTAAAGGGAAATAAATTATTTTATTAAAGTATATTATATGAATTTATTTTCAGGAACAAGTTTTAAACAAGCTATATCAATGCAAACACATTGGATAATGAAGAACATACCAGACAAATCTAACTGAAAAATATATCTATGCTAAATGAAGATTTTTGGATGATCTTGATTTGATATCTTTATTGTTACTGCTCAAGAAATTTCCAATCATAAGTATTTTTCTTTTCGGTATAAAAACACAAGATTTTTTTAACAGTACATATTTTAATACATTATATTATCCGATTCTAGTGAGTGATGTTGGAGCTGGGTTGCTTATGGTGCCAGGGTCATCTTAAGAGCATCAGGGGCCCCTTGGGCAAAGTGATTTTTAGAGGCTCTTTTCCTGGCTAGATACCTGCCTACCAGTTCACATACTTACTCTAGAAAATTGTTACTGTACCTTATTATCATGAGGCTCCTGGGCCAGGCCCAGGTGGGCCCATGCATTAAAATGGCACTAGTGGGTGCTCAAGTACATTCCACATTTTGCACTATTGACCTGAGCATACACAGCATTGACTAAGAAATCAAAATTTCCTGCATAAAGCTCAAGTCACCACCCACATTCTGAAACACTTCTGAACCACCAGATTCTAGTAGATTGTATAAGTTTAATTTTTATAAATATGAAACAAGTGAATGAAAACTTCATGGGTTTTCGAGAAAAATTGCTCGAACTCAGTGAAATAAGAAAGACCCCTCCCCCCCCCCATCACATTTTCATAGCATGAATAGATATCCTGATTACATGGCCAGAAGAATATATATTTTTCAATATCCACAAGACGATATTGGACATATTTCACTGTATATTTTTTTAAACATCTTGTCTTAGTTGATGCAGTTATACTTCCATGTAAAATTCACAACAATAATCTTGTACATCGTGACATCACTCTTTGATACAAAAGATTTCCCATAGCGATAATGCATGTTGAATTATATTTCATCTATTAGGATAGTCTCCTTATAGTCAGTACTGTCTCAACACATGAGCCCACCCAGGCATGGCCTGGGGGGCCTGCGAAATGAGATGTGGTTAAAATTTTCAAGTGTAAGTGTGCAAATTGAAAGGAGAAAAAATTTATAGCCAGGAAGGAGCTTCAGAACAGATACTTTTTCCCGGGGTCTCAGGATTCTCTCAAGATGGCCTTGCTTATGGCACAATAAGCAGACCCCTACCTGGATATAAATTTTAAAAAATTTATTGCCATTATTATTATAAATATTTCTAAATATCAACTTATATATATATATATATATATATATATATATATATATCAAACTTATATCAACTTTGATAATTTTCTACTGGGCGTGATAGCTCAGGTCGATAAGATACTCGCCTAAAGTACCAAAGGATACTTCGAGGTGTCATGAGTTTGATATACAGTTTGTCCTTGTCAGTAAACTTTCCTGACAAGGGGTACAACAGAAACAGTGATATGACCACAGAAAAAAATTGCTGCCATAGGGAGTCCCACGCAGAGGGGTTAGCGCACCAACCTCTTGGTGAGTAAAAAAAAGGCTGCAGCGTTGGCAGCATGATGTGACAAAAAAGATCAAATGATTAATTTTCTGCTGTCTCTTTAAAATAGTTTATTGCATCCATAAATTGATTATTCATGGTGCAGAATTTCTTCATGTAAGTTGATTAAAACTTGAAAAAAAAATCAAATTGCAGTTCTTCCAAACAGTAGGCCTAAATGTTTCCTACTGTTCAAAGTAATAAATTGTCATGAAATTTTCTGACTATAAGAATTTTAATCCTTGAATTTTTTTTTTTCCAAATTGTGAGCAAAATATAAAACAATAATATATTATGAATCCCATTTTCGGTTAATATAAACAGTTAACAAAATAAGTGACAGAAAATCCATTTGTGTTTAGAGAAAAAAAAATAGCTAAGAACACGTTTTGTTAATACCACACATTATTGTTAATCTTTTTTTCCTATTTCCTCAGACTGAAGGCTATGTTTTGAGAAAAAAATTGTTCACAATAAAAAAAGATTAAACATATTTTCTTTATTTTATAATAATAAATAATTATTATAATAAACAAAATGAGTAACACATTCTATACATTATCTAAGCTCTTTTTATCTTCAGAGTTTGAAATCTACTAATAGAATACACAGATTTTTCATCTCCCTGAAAATTATTCAAATTTTTAAAGAACTTGAATGATTTTTAGAAACACTATTGAGAGATACTCTTGTCTATCTAAATACTGAGTTTTAAGCATGAAAGAAAAAAAAAGTGTGTGTATGGGATGCTTAATTTTTTTTTATCACAACATTCATACAGAGTGAGATTAATGTACTTATTGAATCTTCCATTTTTTTATCAGTTACTAATGCCCAAGTTATAGTATGTATGATGTAGAACATTAAATAAGACATTTTTAAAGAATGTTTTCTTCAAACTCAATGTATAAGTATACAGAAGCTATATGAATAATATATTATTGTAGTTAATAATCACATATAGATAATTATATTCCAAGTTTATAGCAAACTTTTCCTCAATTAAGTTCTTTAACATAATGATCAATGGAAATTGCAAATAAAAGGCTTGAATTCTTAACATTGTTTTGACACGCAATAGATGCCATCTCCAGAGAAAGCAGATAGTTAACAATCTGCCATATGAAGCATATGATGCAGGTCAACGAGATCATACAGTACAACCTCTTGATAATGGACAAATATGAGACCAAAAATTTCGTCCGCTGATCGGGAGGTATGATATACTGTAGAACCTCGTTTATACATCTTTCATATTTATATAACGTTTGGATTTGGTTGCAATTGTTTCCTATGCATTTTAATGTTAAAATGTATCTGCTACTGTAAAAGTACTGGTGGTTAAGAATAATCACCAATCATCTCGATAAAGATAGTTTGATTAAATTTCAGTGCATTCATCATTTTTACCGGTGATTGTACATAATTCCCAAAGTTGGAAAGTCTGATAAATATGGAAAATTTTATAACCTTTCTTCTCTTCATTAAACCAATTAATTATTTTTGTCCATACATGATATGTGTATCACATATATTTTGCAATAAAAATTAAGTTTAAATAAATGCGAAAAGAAGATAAAAACATTCATGATAACATCATCAGTAGCCCTGTTTACACAAGAAATGGAAAAGTGGTTTTAAAACCCACTTCAAGAATTTTCACTAATTCCTGCTCTCCATGTCTTTCCTAACGGGAGAAAAAAAGTCACCATGCAGGTACTAGAACTCCCAATGCTACTGCAATACTGCACATGCAAACAGAGCTAGTTTTGCAATGTTGGCTTTCTTCACGTGTATCAACAAACACACATTACCATTCAAATTCATCATCCTGGACCATAGTTATGTTCAGTTAATAAGTAATTGATTGACGATTTATCATTTTTGGCAACACAAGTTTGGGGTTAGTCATAATCTAAGTTGAATATGAAAAATTCTCGGTTTATGACCAAAAAATTAGAAATTATCAAACAAGAAATTAGAGTTTACCTGAATTTACCATTCACTATCGAGAGTGTCCACTAATGTGAAATTCATTAAAACCCTATTCCATGGGACTGGGGAACAGAAAACTGTCCATTAATTGGAGGTGTCCATTAATGGGGAGGTTCCACTGTGTAGGTATTAGCTATCTCTTTCCAATGAAGTGTGTCATGTTCGTTTTCAATGACTGATTGCCACAATCATAAGCACTGCCACTTTTATATATATATTACTTGGTTTAATTATAATTTTTCACAGTAACATATTACAGCGAGGCTTTAAATTACCTCCAGAGTCCACAGGAGCCACTCTCTAACTATTGAAAACACACCAAGCTTCTTTCCTCTTCTCCGTCGAGGGCCTTTCTTTCCCCCACCCACGCTTTCTAATACCACCATGCTCCTTCCTGATGGGGGAAACCTTACAAAGTGTACATTCATTGTGTGTTAAAATGTACATAATGAATTTTTTTAACCATTTTTATTTGCCATTTCTATTGGTAATTGTGTCTGAGAATATACAGGGTGCCCTGCAAGTGCTAATGCAACCTTTATTTCATCAAGCACCAGTCGTAGAGATATGATTCAAATTTAAAAAATGCTCAAAAATTACTCTGTACCAATTTTAAGAGTGAGAATACAGTGTATCATAAAATAAAATAAAAATCTAAAAAAAAAAAAAATTATATACAGTCCCCTTGTTCTCTAATTTCCAATTAAAAAGTTGTTATGCTTTCTTTTTTGAGCCTAATGAAAAAAGTCCCATGTCTTTAACTACAATATCCACTGCTATATTTTAATTCAAAATAAGAGAAAAATTGGAAAATAACAGCAAAAACTAATGGACAATTCCCCCTTTCCCTCATTTATGCTATCCTTGCCCAACGTTTCTTCAATTTTTGAATTTGAATATTTATTGCAGTTAAAAACATAGGATCCCTTTCGTTAGACTCAGAAAAGACAAGGCAACAACTTTCTAATTAGAAGTTGGAGGACAGGGGGAACATATAAAAATGTTTTGTGACAATTTTTTTTTCACTCTCGAAACTGGTACAGGATAATTTTTGAATGCATTTTGAGCATTTTTTAGATTGAAATGATACCTTACGACAAATGGTTGATGAGATAAAGGCCACATTAGCACTTACAGAACACCCTGTATAAATAGTACAGTAAAGCCTCCCAACAATGACTATTAACAAGACCGTGAAAATGTTATTGGGAATATTAATTTTTATTTTGAAGGGAAAAAAGAGACTAGAATGTGCGATCCATATAGTGTGAAATGATAATTCATTCTGTAATTGATTACAATAATTATGATTATATTGATAATATAATAACTTATTAAACAATCTATACAGCCCTATTTTAGCATCCTAAAATTTAGGCTTGAATGCTGAGATAGAATGCAACAGAAATGACTTGCCAAAAAAAAAAAACGGATATGGACCAAGACAGTGTACCAACAACCCCAACTAGTTTTTTGTTACCACCCTTGAAAGATCAACTAGACCGTAGTTTGCCAAATCTTTTCGTTCCATCACCCCCTTTCTTAGAATGAACTAGACCCTACATGCTCAACCCATGATGCGCTAGGGCCAAATGTGGTCCTCTGAGTCATCTGATGTGGCCCGCGATCCTAAACCTAATTTCATAAGAATGAATTAAGCGGCACATTCTTAGATCACTTAAGTGACCTGCAGTTCATTTAAAGATGCCTTAAGTAGCCTGCGGCACATTTATAGGTTACTTGAGTGACTTACGGCACAACTATAACTCACTTAAGTGGCCCTTTTCCCCTCTCCACTGCCTTCAATAAACCTATCTAGTATTTGTACTCAGAAAAAGAAAGCATACATAATATATTTCCCCCATATAGTTGAGGGGGAACTCCCTTGAAAATCAGCTTGAAAATTATTTTTTTTATAACAATATGAATTTTTTTTTCTGACTCCATGTCCAAAGTGGCTGTTGTTCAAAAATCTTTGTTCGGAGGTTACTTGTAGTGTTAAGTCTGTTTTCATCTTTACTTCAGAAAGTAGAAGCCAGATGGCAGCATGAACACGAAACAAGCACAACTCGACAACATAAATACATTAGCGCCAAGCATACACTCAGAACACACATTTCGGCATGTGCTGATTTGTTAGAAATTCCGTAGAAGAATGTGTATAGGTGCATGTTTGGTTAAGTATTAGTATCAAGAGTCTATGGGATACGTTCAGTTCCAACAAAATGTGGCCATTGTTCAGAGATTACTGTTGTTTCGAGGTGGTCACTTGAAGTTTTACTGTATTATTACAATCAAAATTGTTGAAACTATCATACAGTCAGAGCTTGGTATTTGTACTTTTATGATGCCACCTAATAAGAACAGGATAAAAATGACTTTTTCTTATTTTTGTGAAAAGGGTCATTAATTTTGTGGGAAGCGAAATAATCTAGTTAATCTATCACAAAAAATGAAATGCTAAATTTATTGTTTCATGAATTTTTATTTTGTGAAGGGTTTCTTTTTCAGATCCAGAATTTTGTGAAGGCCCAGAAAATAGACCCAAATTTTGGCTGGACAGACCCCTGGTAACTTGTATAATAAATATATGGTGCACAGAATGTGTTTTATACCTAAGGTATGCGATAAAAAAAGTAGGCTAATTTTTATAGAATGTTACTTTTAGTTTTTTCCCATTATAGAAAATGTGTGAGATATCATTAATGTGTGATATTGAGTATTGTTTTACATATTTTTCCCAGAATAATAGCATACTGGCATTTTTCTCAATTGAGCATACACAATTCCACTGTTTTAACAGTGGATTGAGATAACCCCCAAACAATGTTCCATGTAATATAATTTTTTTTTCTTACTTTCCTTGCTTAATATATTATATACTGGGTTATTCAACACTCTCCATGTAAAAACTTTGAAGGTTGATAGAAAATATCAAAATAAACAACATTCACATAAGAAAAGTGTGGTAAAATATGTCACCCAGATGTGATAGGTGATATTTCATGGGTAGGCAAAAGTCACGTAAGCATTAAATAATGCTTTCTTCAGAGAAAATTTAGTTACCACTACACCATCATTCTTGTCCAACCATAAATTCATTTCATTGTCCAATATTGCCTTTCACTTCCTGGTTGTGTAACTGACAATACTTTTTCATGCAAATATGGTTCATTTTGATTTTTTGATTTTTCCTTGAAAGCATATATATGTGGAATTTATAAATATGCTATACAAAATATATTATAAACATACATGAAAAATATTGTCATTGCACATACACATATTTAAATGTATCATATTTTCACTGCAGTGCAGTTTTGTCAGTGCATACCTGTTAATGTAGAAAAATTGACTCTGTTCTCTCTACGAAAGTGCTACCTAATTATAATTTCTGATTACATAGTTGAACCTTCACAATGTTTTTTTTCCTGTTTGGGAAGGTTGAATCTGTGTAATAATAGCATTTATAGCATCTGTGTCACACTCAGCAGTACTTATAATGAGATGTAACATGGAAAAGATTTTGTAAATAAATGTCAATGTACACTTTAAGTTAAGATTAGGTAGAAAATTTAACCACTTTGCTTACAAGCGATTGCAAAAAATTTGAATGATCTCTGTTTGATGAATCTGCGATAAATGTGATAATCTTGTTCTAACGTAATGGCGTGTTAGAAAAGAAAGTAGAAAAGTAAGAAAAAAGCAATGAAAGGAAAACAGTAGGTATGAAGTATATTTCTCTTTTCACCCTCACCTGCCTGTTCTCTTTCCCCTCTTATATGCATGTATATAGAAGAACCTATTTAACCTTAGAGTAGAAGCTATAGTAGAAGCTTTTTACCTTCTTATTATGGAGGTAAAACCTACTTTTTTTTGTACGGCTGCAACAAAGTTTTGTGGTGATGAAGAGAGAGGAAAGAAAACAGACTTCTTTGAATTTATTCCATTGGAGTTTGGACTCGATATTAGTCCTTGATCGTAAAGTGATTAATACACACATTAGCTACTTTTGTTCTTATTTTAAATGCATCTAAATAGTCTAAAATGTGTCTTCAGTCAATCTTTTGAGAACAGAACAGTCATTAATAAGTAGCTTGCTGCTCAAATTTAGTTGCAACCCCCTGGTCTACAACATCTTTACTTACTTTTCTCCTGTATTGTTTTTATTAAACAGTTGTGAGAATGTCCCAGCTACTAATTTTATGTGTATTTTTTTGCTGGTTCAGATTAAATATTACTTGCTTTTTTTTGTTCCTGTTATTTTTCAGTATATATATATATATATAGTTGGGCACTCTTCTTTCGGGTGGTTTTTAACTTTTCATTAATATTCTTTATGCACACACTGTGTTATTCAAAAATGTAAGTCATTTGTATGTGATTTAACCAAAAGAGTACCGGGGCATGTCACAAGTTCATAAATGAGTATATTGAATAAAAATTGTTGTGCCATTAGAGTTGAATACAGGGACCCCAGAAGTCAAAAGTGATTGGTATTGCACGAGCAGTGAACACCTCCTCCTCCTAACCAGATCATGGCCTGCCACTCTGTCTCAATGGAGAAATTTTAGCAGGTGGTCAAAGAAGACTTGGGCTATACTGAAAGTTGTGCATGTATGTGTTGTGAACCTAACGTGAAGTCTGTTTCGGTGATTGTCTGTTTATTCAGACGTCTGTTCTGTTAAATGATTGTTATGCGTAGTGCTGTCATCTGCCGTCAATTTTTGTAACTATGAGTGAAATATAATGATTTAATAATTGTATTATTGTAGGCCTGTTGCTCTCTGGGGCGAGACTTTTCAACAGGGAGATCAGCTTTTGCATCTGTGCCTTGAGTTGAAAACCACGGAAAGCAATTTCAGCCGACCACCACTGTGACAATGGTGGGGTTTCAACCCAGGTCCTCATGATGTGATTCCTACTATGACCACTCGACCACCACAGCGGTCAGTGAAAACCTGACATTGGCTTGAATACACACATCCATGTGCCCAGAAACTGTGCATCCTGAATTCAACAAACAAATTTCCTATTCTTGGTAAATCGCCTGTTGCTCGATCTGAGGGCAAATGAGCTATATTTTAATGCTGATTGGTGTTGCTGAGCAATACGATTCAAATGATTGATATTGCTTTAGCAACATGAGCACATATGTTCCTCTATCCCTGCTTGAACAGCATGTTTCCACTGAAAGGAAGATGGGTTCTTTTGGAAATAAAAAAATTAAATGAGATTTATTTTTTTAATTTTTCAAAAACACATGATACATCATGAAATATTCTCATATAGACTCATCAGTTATCAAGTAAGAAGTCGTCTGGTATGATTAACAAAGGATAGGGGTAGATTTTGTATTGTCATAAGCAGTGCCGTCTTAATGCATGGGCCCACCCGGGCACGACCCGGGGCCTCAGGAGAAGAGGGCCTCACAAAAATGAGAATTAGTTTAAATTTTGGAACATTTGCATGGTAGGGCCTCAGAAAAATCACTTTACCCAGTGGCCCATGATGCTCTTAAGACGGCCCTGGTCATATAAGGAGTTTTTCTCTCCTTAGAATAGCAAATATAATTACTGGCTATACAGGGTAATCAACTCTCACTCAATTAAAACACTCAAAATGATGGCAACCAAAAAAATTAAAATGAAAATTTTTTTCCTGTAAATAAGTGTCATTATATAAAGTATTGTTATTTAATACTTAATACAAACAGGATAACAGAATAATAATAGTGAAACCAGTATCAGGAAATTCTCATCACATTACTTGCATTGTGTCAAAAAAAAAAAAACATTTTGCATTATTTTTCTTTCTCATTAGACTATATTGTTCTTACTGAGTGTAGACCTATACCATATTTCAAAATATTCACTTAGGGTTAAACAATTTTATGAAATATTGTTGCAAGTTTTTCATCAGTTTTCGATTTGAGAATACATGCACAAGTTACTTACCTATGCAAATACATTTGATATTGATATTTTCTTTTGGCCATTTGTTTTTTTTCCTTTCTCAGGCACCTCATTTTGGGCATTTTATCTTTTATAGCTCTCAAAAACATTTAAATGTAATTTTATATGCATATATATATAATTCCCTTTAAGTAATTCCCCCCACGATAGACACCTTCAGGAGGAAATGCGATAGGCTGGTTGGGAGTATTCAATTAGGCTTTGACAACCATATTTTTATAGGTTTTTTTCATAATATTCATAATATAATATTTATTTTTTTATATTGACTTTTCTTACTTTTTCTTTATTTTTTTACCCTTTTTCATTAATTTTTTCAGCCACCTTGTTGGGCAATTTCCCTGTTGTGGCTTCTGATTATGTATTTGTATTCTGTCTTCTGTTCAACATGAGGGTAACAGACCAAGTATAGATATAGAGTTTGAGAGCATGTTTAATGCACATGGAAGGCAGACAATTTTTTAATAGTTTTCTGTACTAGTTATACTGGTTGTCTCTTTGTTGGTAACTTTTTCTGATGGCCCACTGAAACTAGCTCAGATCTGTAGTCATGATGGACATCTATAGAGGCAACCCATTTGACTTCTATCATAAATCTTTAACAACTTTTTATTTTATACAGAGTTCCTGTTATGTTATTATTTGATGATTAAAAATAATTTTCTAAATATACTTGTTAAAAAGTTTGAATCAATGCCAAAAGGAAGATTTATGTTGAATTTGTAATGTGCAGGTATATTGAAACAACAAAAAAACTTAATTTAATCATTTTGTTGCATCATCAGGACCATAGTCAAAAATTGTCTGGGGGTCCCATGACACTGTCGAGATGGCACTGCCTGTTTCGCCCCATTTTAGAAATTGCCAGTGGTGTAAGCATATATGTCAACATTGGAACTGAGCCTCTCCCTAAAATAAATCCAAGTAATAAACCATTGTGAGCTTTGGCCTGAGTTAGGTCCGACCATCCATGTACGGTTCCATTCAGTGCACAAGAGCTCCAAGGAAAGATTAAGAAATTTGTTGTCTCTGTAGTCTAGTGGTCTAGGGCATTCACCCAGAAAGTGAAAGGACGTGGATTCGATTCCCCGCAGGGGCAGTTGAATTTTCTCTCTTTCCAAAATATATCTTCGCATAAACCAGCTGTTAAAAACCTTTGTATAATAAACCATTGTTAGGAAACATGGGTGGAGATACGGGGGGAGCATTGCCTGCCCAGCATCAAAGGTGAAGTCATCTAATATATGTGTACATATGAATTGGCATCACCGTTATCGTGGGCCCCCCCAGACTTTCAAGTCTATCTTCGCCTATTTTTGAGAACCAAGTTAACCAAAGTAGCAGTCCAAAAGTCATTGCTGCTGGACAGATTTTTGACCCTATCAGGCATTGGTCCAACTCTGACGAACTTTTAAAATTGCCTGTCATTTAAATTGGGGCCTGTTTGGTACGCACAAAATTTGACAAAGATTGGTATGAAATTGTAGATTTATGTAGAGAACATACACACAGAAAATGAATTTTGTATGTGTGTATATGTCGAATTTTGTTTTACAGCGCCATCTGTGAGTGAAACTTCAACTTTCTTTCATTTATCAAAAAAAACTCTAGGCTATGATAAGTTATCTTAGTGCAAACTGTACCTTTTTAGGTCAATTTGTGGGTTTGATATTTATTCTTTGGTGATGCAGTCTTTGCATGGAGTCATTTTGTAGTGTATAGGATAATGCAGTGTTTCTCAAAGTGTGCATCGTTGCTCTTAGGGTGACGCCAACCTCTGTCAAGAACATGGCGATGACCAGAAGATATTCATTTGTGCGCAGGGAGCATAGCAAACGGGGCATTTTACTAGCGAATCGTTGATCCTAGAGGTATACTTTCAATTAGAAAAAGTTTTCAAATAATGTGTAGTACTCAGATATGTCATTCATGTTTCAAGGGGTTGTATAGTTATTAAAATAAAAAAATCAACTTTTTATACGGACACTGTCCTCGAAAATCCAATTAGAAAGTTGTTGCCCTGTTTCTCCTGATGCCAACAAAAGAAAAGGCCAAATTTCTAAGTGCAATATTCACTGAGGAACATGGCCGTCTTAAGAACATCATGCCCCCCCCCCCCCGGGCCAAGTGATTTGTGGACCCATGGTTTAAGATGAAACTGCTGAGGATGTCTTAGGAATATTCAAGTTTGAAAAGCAGAGGAAAGTTAGGAAAAACCAGCTTCAAATACTGAAAACCGTTTTACTCGCATTTAACGCTGTTTTTGCCTATTAGAGAGTCGTGGTTCTGTCTATCCTAATGCCAACCAAAAAAAATTACATGTTTCTAAGTGCAATATTCACTGAAATATTTGAATATATATATATATATAAATACGAGTAAAACGGTTTTCAGTATTTGAAGCTGTTTTTTCCTAACTTTCCTCAGGACCCTTTGCAGAGTAAAGTGAGCCTATTGTTCTCAGGGAAAAACAGTCCCAGAATCCTTTGCGTTAGTTCCAGTAAAGGTTACCACAATAAATAGCTTATCGCATGGGCTCTTGTCGCCAAGAAAGGGAGAGATGATTTGTTGCCAACTCTTAAAACAAAAACTTTCTCAAGAAAACTAGATGACCATATTTTCTGTATTTTAGGGTATAAAATTTTTTTTCATTGCATTTCAATCAAAATACGGGATTACACTATAAAAGTTTGATAAAAGTCCTTTTATAAAACTTGAGAAATGCTACCAATGAGATCATCCGTTGCATTTTCTAGAATGTAACCAATAACCTTATTGGTTAGATTTTCAAGTTTTATAAAATGGATTTTATCAAATTTTTATAGTGTAATCCCGGCCTTAGGTGGAATTTGTTTCAGGACCGAACATAGCCTCATATTCTGGGCACTTCAATTTTTCAACGGCTGAATCCGAAATGGAATGGATTGTCCGCATGTGCCTTTTCAACGTATTCGCCCAGGAAAACACCGACTGGCACAAATTGCACCGTAATTCCGAGCGATTCCCCGTGTCAGAAGAGGTACTTGGTTCTAACCTGTCCGAAGAGGTATTTGGCCCTGATAAGGGCCGTTTATTTCTATCATCGAATGACATAACAAGGGCGGCAATAGAAAAATAAATAGCAGAAAACAAGCAACAAAAAAACGACGACAAGCGAAACACGAAACTAAAAAATGGCGGAAAAAAGCAGAATGCGATTTTCTTTGCCAACCTTCAATTCTAATTCTCTCCGCCAATTTTAAAGCAACCTCGCAATGCTCACTTTGCTCTCTAAACGCTCCGCTTTCTAATTGGGTTTAAAGGCACATGGAGACTGTTTAAAAAGTATTATTTTATTTTAATAGTTGTACAACCCCTTGAAACATGAATGATGTATCTGAGTACAATACGTTATTTGGAAACTTTTGCTAACTGAAAGTCTACCGCTAAGATCAACGGTTCGCCATTGCCATACCCCTCCGTTTGTTATGCATCCTGTAGACATGTTACGATAAATATGATAAATCGGTCATTATGCATGCTTACCAATCGTCTTGGAAAGTTAGATAAATTTATCACTTTCACCGGAGATTAGGCATAATACCCAAGCGTCGTTGGTGAGTTTGATAAATACTGAAAGCGTCATCACACACTTTTACCGGAGATTATGAATAATACCCTAGTGTAATTGGTGAATTTGAAAAATATGCAAAAAACTACAAATGAGTGTAATATGTGATGGATATAGTCTGACCCCGATATAACGGTAAAAAATTTTACGATATAAAAATTTAAAAATATACAAATTTCCCCGTTATAATAGTAATATACATGTATGAATTATGTTTAACGCGACTCTTGGATAATATGCATATTTGCCGGTAAAAGTGATAATGTTTTAGTATTCATTAAATTTACAAAACAACGCTTGGGCACTGCATAATCGCCGGTAAAAGTGGTTAATTTAGCGAAATTTATCAAATTTTCCAGCGACCCTTGGGTACTATGTATAATCGCCGGTAAAAATGATTAATTTAGGGAAGTTTATGAAACTTATCAAAACGCTCGGTGGTTATGAATAATAACGCCTTTACCGTAACATCTACATGCTTTGAAGTGGTTCTTTTGTGAGTGAAACTAGCTACTAAATAATCACGGACGACCACTGTGATCGGTGATTCCATAATAAAAGAGACATAATGGTGATTCCATAATAAAAGAGAAATAATGGTGATTCCATAATGCAGGGCAGATATCGGTGATTCCATAATGGAAGAGAAATTATACTGATTCCATAATGGAAGAGAAATTATACTGATTCCATAATGGAAGGGAGATATCTGTGATTCCATAATGGAAGAGAAATAGTTCTTATTCCATAATGGAGGGGAGGTATCTGTGATTCCCTAATGGAGGAGAGATATTGGTGATTCCATAATGGAGGAGAAATAATGGTGATTCCATAATGGAGGGGAGATATCGGTTATTCCATGATGGACGATAAATAATGGTGGTTCCAAAATGGAAAAGAAATAATGCTGATTCCATAATGGAGGGGAGATATCGGTTATTCCATAATGGAGGAGAAATAATGGTGATTCCATAATGGAAGAGAAATAATTCTGATTCCATAATGGAAGAGAAATAATTCTGATTCCAGAATGGAAGAGAAATAATTCTGATTCCAGAATGGAGAGGAGATATCTGTGATTCCAGAATGGAGAGGAGATATCTGTGATTCCAGAATGGAGAGGAGATATCTGTGATTCCATAATCGGAAAGAAATAATGTCGATTCCACAATCGAAGGGAGATATCGATGATTCCATAATAGAGGAGAAATAATGTTTATTCCATAATCGAGGGGAGATATCGGTGATTCCATAATGGAGGGATGATATCGGTGATTCCATAATGGAGGGAAGATATCGATGTTTCCATAACGGAGGAGAGATATCGGTGATTCTATAATGGAAGAGAAATAATGGTGATTCCATAATAAAGGAGAAATAATGGTGATTCCATAATAAAGGAGAAATAATGGTGATTCCATAATGGATCACAGATATCGGTAATTCTATAATGGAGGAGAGATATCGGTGATTCCAAAATGGAAGAGAAATTACGCTTATTCCAAAATGGAAGAGAAATTACGCTTATTCCATAATGGAGGGGAGATATCTGATTCCATAATGGAGGGGAGATATCTGTGATTCCATAATGGAAGAGAAATAATTCTGAATCCCTAATGAAGGGGAGATATAGGTGATTCCATAATGGAGGGGAGATATAGGTGATTCCATAATGGAGGAGAAATAATGGCGATTCCATAACGGAAGAGAAATAATGCTGATTCCATAACGGAGGAGAGATATCGGTGATTCCATAATAAAGGAAAAATAATGGTGAATCCATAATGGAGGGCAGATATCGGTGATTCCATAACGGAGGAGAGATATCGGTGATTCCATAACGGAGGAGAGATATCGGTGATTCCATAATGGAGGAAAGATATCTTTGATTCCATAATCGGGGAGAAATAATGCCGATTCCAGAATGGAGGGGATATATCGGTGATTCCATAATGAAGGGAAGATATCGGTGTTTACATAACGGAGGAGAGATATTGGTGATTCCATAATGGAGGGGAGATATCGGTGATTCCATAATTGAGGGGAGATATCGGTGATTCCATGATGGAGGAGCGATATCGGTGATTCCATAATGGAAGAGAGATATCGGTGATTCCATAACGGAGGAGAGATATCGGTGATTCCATAATGGAAGAGAGATATCGGTGATTCCATAACGGAGGAGAGATATCGGTGATTCCATGATGGAGGAGCGATATCGGTGATTCCATAATGGAGGAGAGATAACGGTGATTCTATAATGGAGGAGAAGTAATGGTGATTCCATAATGGAGGAAAAATATTGGTGATTCGAAATTAGGGACGGGAGATATCTGTGATTCCATAACGGAGGAGAGATATCGGTGATTCCATAATAAAGAAGAAATAATGGTGATTCCATAATAAAGAAGAAATAATGGTGATTCCATAATGGAGGGCAGATGTCGGTGATTCCATAATGAAAGAGAAATAATTCGGATTCCATAATGGAGGGGAGATATCGGTGATTCCATAATGGGGGAGAAATAATGGTGATTCTATAACGGAGGGGGAGGTATCAGTGTTTCCATAATGGAGGAGAGATATTGGTGATTCCATAATGGAGGAGAAATAAAGTTGGTTCCATAATGTAGGGGAGATATCGGTTATCCAATAATGGGCGAGAAATAATGGTGATTCCAAAATGGAAGAGAAATAATGCTGTTTCCATAATTGAGGGAGGGATCTGTTATTCCATAATGGAGGAGAAATAATGGTGATTCCATAATAGAAGAGAAATAATTTCGATTCCAAAATGGAGAGGAGATATCTGTGATTCCATAATGGAGAGGAGATATCGGTGTTTACATAACGGAGGAGAGATATTGGAGATTCCATAATGGAGGGGAGATATCGGTGATTCCATAATTGAGGGGAGATATCGGTGATTCCATGATGGAGGAGAGATATCGGTGATTCCATAATGGAAGAGAGATATCGGTGATTCCATAACGGAGGAGAGATATCGGTGATTCCATGATGGAGGAGCGATATCGGTGATTCCATAATGCAGGAGAGATAACGGTGATTCTATAATGGAGGAGAAGTAATGGTGATTCCATAATGGAGGAAAAATATTGGTGATTCGAAATTAGGGACGGGAGATATCTGTGATTCCATAACGGAGGAGAGATATCGGTGATTCCATAATAAAGAAGAAATAATGGTGATTCCATAATAAAGAAGAAATAATGGTGATTCCATAATGGAGGGCAGATGTCGGTGATTCCATAATGAAAGAGAAATAATTCGGATTCCATAATGGAGGGGAGATATCGGTGATTCCATAATGGGGGAGAAATAATGGTGATTCTATAACGGAGGGGGAGGTATCAGTGTTTCCATAATGGAGGAGAGATATTGGTGATTCCATAATGGAGGAGAAATAAAGTTGGTTCCATAATGTAGGGGAGATATCGGTTATCCAATAATGGGCGAGAAATAATGGTGATTCCAAAATGGAAGAGAAATAATGCTGTTTCCATAATTGAGGGAGGGATCTGTTATTCCATAATGGAGGAGAAATAATGGTGATTCCATAATAGAAGAGAAATAATTTCGATTCCAGAATGGAGAGGAGATATCTGTGATTCCATAATGGAGAGGAGATATCGTTGATTAAATAATGGAGGGATGATATCGGTGATACCATAACGGACGAGAGATATCTGTGATTCCATAATGGAGGAAATATATCTGTGATTCCATAATCGGGGAGAAATAATGTCGATTCCAGAATGGAGGGGAGATATCGGTGATTCCATAGTGGAGGGAAGATATCGGTGATTCCATAGTGGAGGGAAGATATCGGTGCTTCCATAACGGAGAAGAGATATCGGTGTTTTCATAACGCAGGAGAGATGTCTGTGATTGCATAATAAAGGAGAAATAATCGTGATTCCATAATGGAGGAGAAATAATGCTGATTAAATAATAGAAGAGAAATACTGCTGATTCCATAAGGGAGGGGAGATATCGGTGATTTTATAATGTAGGAAAAATAATGGTGATTCCATAATAGAGGGGAGATATGGGTGATTCCAGAATGTAAGAGGAATAATAGTGATTCCATAATGGAAGAGAAATAAAACTGATTCCATAATGGAGGAGAAATAATTCCGATTGCAAAATGGAGAGGAGAAGTCTGTGATTCCATAATGGAGAAGAAATAATGCTGATTCAATAATTGAGGGGAAATATCGGTGATTCCATAATGGAGGGGAGATATCGGTGATTCCATAACGGAGGAGAGATATCGGTGATTTCATAATAAAGGAGAAATATTGGTGATTCCATAATGGAAGAGAAATAATTCTGATTCCATAAAGGAGGGGGAGGTATCAGTGTTTCCATAATGGAGGAGAAATAATGGTGATTCCATAATGTAGGGCAGATATCGGTTATTCCATATTGGACAAGAAATAATGGTGATTCCAAAATGGAAGAGAAATAATGCTGATTCCATAATTGAGTGGAGATATCGGTTATTCCATAATGGAGGAGAAATAATGGTGATTCCATAATGGAAGAGAAATAATTCCGATTCCATAATGGAAGAGAAATAATTCCGATTCCAGAATGGAGGGGAGATATCAGTGATATCATATTGGAGGGGAGATATCGGTGATTCCATAATGGAGGGATGATATCGCTGATACCATAACGGAGGAGACATATCTCTGATTCCATAATGGAGGAAACATATCTGTGATTCCATAATCGGGGAGATAATAATGTCGATTCCAGAATAGAGGGGAGATATCGGTGATTACATAATGGAGGGAACATATTGGTGTTTCCATAACGAAGAGATATGGGTGATTCCATAATAAAGGAGAAATAATGATGATTCCATAATGGAGGGCAGATACCGGTGATTCCATTATGGATCAGAGATATCGGTGATTCTACAGTGGAGGAGAGATATCGGTGATTCCATAATGGAGGAGAAATAATGGTGATTCCATAATGGAGGGGAGATATCGGTGATTCCATACCAAAGGAGAGATATCCGTGATTCCATAATGGAGGAAGGATATCTGTGATTCCATAGTCGGGAAGAAATAATGTCGATTCCAGAATGGAGGGGAGATATCGGTGTTTCCATAATGGACGGAAGATATTGGTGATTCCATAACGGAGGAGCGATATCGGTGATTCTTCATTATGAAATCACCATTATTTCCCCTTTATTATGGAATTACAGATATCTCTCCTCCTTTATTGAATCAATGATATCTCCCTTCCATTATGAAATCAACATTATTACTCCTCCATTATAGAATCACTGATATCTCCCCTCCGTTATGGAATCACCGATATCTCTCCCGCATTATAGAATCACCGATATCTCCGCTCCATTATGGAATGAGCATTATTTCTCTTCCATAATAGAATCACCGATATCTCTCCTCCATTAATGAATCACCGATATGTCTCTTTCGTTATGGAATCACCGATATCTCCCCTATATTATGGAATCAGCATTCTTTCTCTTCCATGAAGGAATCAACATTCTTTCTGTTCCATGAAGGAATCAGCATTCTTTCTCTTCCATGAAGGAATCACCGATATATCTCCTCCATTATGGAATAACCGCTATCTCCCCTCCAATATGGAATGAGCATTCTTTCTCTTCCATAAAGGAATCACCGATATATCTCCTCCATTATGGAATAACCGCTATCTCCCCTCCATTATGGAATCACCGCTATGTCCCCTCCATTATGAAATCAATGATACCTTCCCCCTCCATTATGGAATCAACAATATTTCTCCCCATTATGGAATCACCATTTTTTCTCTGCTATTGTGGGATCACCAATATCTCTCCTCTGTTATGGAACTGTTATTATTTCTCTCTATTATGGAATCACCGATATCTTCCCTCCATTATGGAATCGACATTATTTCTTTCCGATCATGGAATCACAATTATTTCTCCTCCATTATGGGATCGTCGATCTCTCCTCTCTATTATGGAATCTCCATTATTTTTCCTCCATTATGGAATCACCGATATGTCCCCTCCATTATGGAATCACCGATATGTCCCCTCCATTATGGAATTACCTATATCTCCCCTCTATTGTGAAATCGACATTATTTCTCTCCGATAACGAAATCACCGATATCTCCTCTCCATAATGGAATCGAAAATATTTCTCGTCCATCATAGAATCACCGATATCTCCCCTCCATTATGGAATCACCGATATCTACCCTCCATTATGGAATCAGCATTATTTCTCTTCCATAATAGAATCACCGATATCTCTCCTCCATTATTGAATCACCGATATGCGTCTTCCGTTATGGAATCACCGATATCTCCCCTACATTATGGAATCACCATTATTTCTCCTCCATTATGGAATCACCTATATCTCCCCTCCAATATGGAATCAGCATTCGTTCTCTTCCATTAAGGAATCACCGATATATCTCCTCCATTATGGAATAACCGTTATCTCCCGTCCAATATGGAATCAGCATTCTTTCTCTTCCATGAAGGAATCACCGATATATCTCCTCCATTATGGAATAACCGCTATCTCCCCCCCCCCATTATGGAATCACCGCTATCTCCCCTCCATTATGAAATCAATGATACCTCCCCCTCCATTATGGAATCAACAATATTTCTCCCCATTATGGAATCACCATTTTTTCTCTGCTATTGTGGGATCACCAATATCTCTCCTCTGTTATGGAACCGTTATTATTTCTCTCTATTATGGAATCACCGATATCTCCCCTCCATTATGGAATTGACATTATTTCTTTCCGATTATGGAATCACAATTATTTCTCCTCCATTATGGGATCGTCGATCTCTCCTCTCTATTATGGAATCCATTATTTTCCCTCCATTATGGATTCACCGATTTGTACCCCTCTATTGTGGAATCAATATTATTTCTCCTCCATTATGGAATCAATATTATTTCTCCTCCATTATGGAATCACCTATATCTCTCCTCCATTATGGAATCACAGATATCTCCCCTCCATTACGGAATTAGTATTATTTCTCTCCCATTATGGAATCACCGATATCTCCCCTCCATTATGGAATTACCGATATCTCCCCTCTGTTGTGAAATCGACATTATTTCTCCCCGATAATGAAATCACTGATATCTCCTCTCCATAATGGAATCGAAAATATTTCTCGTCCATTATAGAATCACCGATATCTACCCTCCATTATGGAATCACCATTATTTCTCTTCAATTGCGGAATCACCAATATCTTTCCTCTAGTACGGAATCGACATTATTTCTCCCCGTTTATGGAATCATCGATATCTCCCCTCTATTATGGAATCACCGATATCGCTCCTCCATCATGGAATCACCGATATCTCTCCTCCGTTATGGAATCACCGATATCTCTCTTCCATTATGGAATCACCGATATCTCTCCTCCATTATGGAATCACCATTATTTCTCCTCCATTATGGAATCACCGTTATCTCTCCTCTCATATGGAATCAGCATTATTTCTCTTCCATTATGGAATCACCGATATCTCTCCTGCATTATAGAATCCCCAATATCTCTCCTGCATTAAAGAATCCCCAATATCGATCCTCCATCATAGAATCACCGATATCTCTTCTCCGTTGTCGACACACCGATATCTCCCCTGCATTACGGAATCAGCATCATTCTTCTTCCATTATGGAATCACCAATATCTCTCCTACATTATGGAATCACTGATACCTCCCACTCCATCATGGAATCACCATTATTTCTCCTCCATTATTGAATCAGCTTTCTTTCTCTTACATTATGGAATCACCAATATCTCTCCTCCATTATGGAATCATCGATATCTACCCTCCATTATAAAATCACCAATATTTCTCTTCCATTGTGGGATCACCAATATATCACTTCTATTATGGAATCCACATTATTTCTCCCCGATTATGGAATCACCGATATCTCCCCTCCATTATGGAATCACCGACATCTCTCCTCCATTATAGAATCACCGATATCTCCCCTCTATTATAGAACCACCATTATTTCTCCTCCATTATGGAATCACCATTATTTATCCTCCATTATGGAATCGCCAATATCTCTCCTCCATTATGGAATCACCGATATCTCCCCTCCATTATGGAATCACCGATATCTCCCCTCCATTATGGAATCACCGATATCTCCCCTCCATTATGGAATCACAGATATCTCTCCTCCATTATAGAATCACCGATATCTCCCCTCTATTATAGAACCACCAGTATTTCTCCTCCGTTATGGAATCACCATTATTTATCCTCCATTATGGAATCGTCAATATCTCTCCTCCATTATGGAATCGACATTATTTCTTCCCGACTATGGAATCACCGATATCTCCCCTCTATTATGATATCTATCCTTCATTATAGAATCACCGGTATCTCTCTTCCATTATAGAATTAACGATATTCCCCCTCCATTATGGAATCAGCATTATTTCTCTTACATTATGGAATCAGCATAATTTCTATTCCATAATGGAATCACCGATATCTCTCCTGCATATCACTGATACCTCCCCCTCCATTATGGAATCACCATTATTTCTCCCTGATTATGGAATCACCGATATCTCCCCTACATTATGGAATCACCATTATTTCTCCTCCATTATGGAATCACCTATATCTCCCCTCCAATATGGAATCAGCATTCGTTCTCTTCCATTAAGGAATCACCGATATATCTCCTCCATTATGGAATAACCGTTATCTCCCGTCCAATATGGAATCAGCATTCTTTCTCTTCCATGAAGGAATCACCGATATATCTCCTCCATTATGGAATAACCGCTATCTCCCCCCCCCCCATTATGGAATCACCGCTATCTCCCCTCCATTATGAAATCAATGATACCTCCCCCTCCATTATGGAATCAACAATATTTCTCCCCATTATGGAATCACCATTTTTTCTCTGCTATTGTGGGATCACCAATATCTCTCCTCTGTTATGGAACCGTTATTATTTCTCTCTATTATGGAATCACCGATATCTCCCCTCCATTATGGAATCGACATTATTTCTTTCCGATTATGGAATCACAATTATTTCTCCTCCATTATGGGATCGTCGATCTCTCCTCTCTATTATGGAATCCATTATTTTCCCTCCATTATGGATTCACCGATTTGTACCCCTCTATTGTGGAATCAATATTATTTCTCCTCCATTATGGAATCAATATTATTTCTCCTCCATTATGGAATCACCTATATCTCTCCTCCATTATGGAATCACAGATATCTCCCCTCCATTACGGAATTAGTATTATTTCTCTCCCATTATGGAATCACCGATATCTCCCCTCCATTATGGAATTACCGATATCTCCCCTCTGTTGTGAAATCGACATTATTTCTCCCCGATAATGAAATCACTGATATCTCCTCTCCATAATGGAATCGAAAATATTTCTCGTCCATTATAGAATCACCGATATCTACCCTCCATTATGGAATCACCATTATTTCTCTTCAATTGCGGAATCACCAATATCTTTCCTCTAGTACGGAATCGACATTATTTCTCCCCGTTTATGGAATCATCGATATCTCCCCTCTATTATGGAATCACCGATATCGCTCCTCCATCATGGAATCACCGATATCTCTCCTCCGTTATGGAATCACCGATATCTCTCTTCCATTATGGAATCACCGATATCTCTCCTCCATTATGGAATCACCATTATTTCTCCTCCATTATGGAATCACCGTTATCTCTCCTCTCATATGGAATCAGCATTATTTCTCTTCCATTATGGAATCACCGATATCTCTCCTGCATTATAGAATCCCCAATATCTCTCCTGCATTAAAGAATCCCCAATATCGATCCTCCATCATAGAATCACCGATATCTCTTCTCCGTTGTGGACACACCGATATCTCCCCTGCATTACGGAATCAGCATCATTCTTCTTCCATTATGGAATCACCAATATCTCTCCTACATTATGGAATCACTGATACCTCCCACTCCATCATGGAATCACCATTATTTCTCCTCCATTATTGAATCAGCTTTCTTTCTCTTACATTATGGAATCACCAATATCTCTCCTCCATTATGGAATCATCGATATCTACCCTCCATTATAAAATCACCAATATTTCTCTTCCATTGTGGGATCACCAATATATCACTTCTATTATGGAATCCACATTATTTCTCCCCGATTATGGAATCACCGATATCTCCCCTCCATTATGGAATCACCGACATCTCTCCTCCATTATAGAATCACCGATATCTCCCCTCTATTATAGAACCACCATTATTTCTCCTCCATTATGGAATCACCATTATTTATCCTCCATTATGGAATCGCCAATATCTCTCCTCCATTATGGAATCACCGATATCTCCCCTCCATTATGGAATCACCGATATCTCCCCTCCATTATGGAATCACCGATATCTCCCCTCCATTATGGAATCACAGATATCTCTCCTCCATTATAGAATCACCGATATCTCCCCTCTATTATAGAACCACCAGTATTTCTCCTCCGTTATGGAATCACCATTATTTATCCTCCATTATGGAATCGTCAATATCTCTCCTCCATTATGGAATCGACATTATTTCTTCCCGACTATGGAATCACCGATATCTCCCCTCTATTATGATATCTATCCTTCATTATAGAATCACCGGTATCTCTCTTCCATTATAGAATTAACGATATTCCCCCTCCATTATGGAATCAGCATTATTTCTCTTACATTATGGAATCAGCATAATTTCTATTCCATAATGGAATCACCGATATCTCTCCTGCATATCACTGATACCTCCCCCTCCATTATGGAATCACCATTATTTCTCCCTGATTATGGAATCACCGATATCTCCTCTCAATTATGGAATCACAGAAATCTATCCTTTATTATAGAATCACCGATATCTCTTCTCCATTATGGAATTACCAATATTGGCCCTCCATAACCGATATCTACCCTCCAATATGGAATCACCATTATTTCTCTTCCATTCTGGAATCGCCAATATCCCTTCTCCATTATGGAATCGACAGTATTTCTCCCCGATTATGGAATCACCGATATGTGCCCTCGATTATGGAATCACCGATATCTCCCCTCCATTATGGAATTAGTATTATTTCTCTTCCATTATGAAATCAGTATTATTTTTCTTCCCATATGGAATCACCGATATCTCTCCTCGATTATGGAATCACCGATATCTCCCTCTCCATTATGGAATCAGCATTATTCCTCTTTCTTTATGGAATCAGCATTATTCCTCTTCCATTATGGAATCACCAATATCTCTCCTCCATTATCATCGATATCTCGTCTCTATTATGGAATCATCGATATCTCCTCTCAATTATGGAATCACCGACATCTCCCATCCAATATGGAATCAGCATTATTTCTCTGCCATTATGGTAACACCAATATCTCCCTTCCATTACGGAATCAACATCATTTCTCCCCGATTATGGAATCACAGATATCTCCCATCCATTATGGAATCACCGATATCTCTCCTCCAATATAGAATCAACGATATCTCCTTTCCATTCTGGAATCGACGTTATTTCTCCCCGATTATGGAATCACAGATATCTCCCATCCATTATAGAATCACCGATATCTCCCCTCCATTATAGAATCACAGATATCTATCCTTCATTATAGAATCACCGATATCTCTCCTCCATTATAGAATTTCCGATATTCCCCCTCCATTATGGAATCACCGATATCTCCCCTGCATTATGGAATCACCGATATCTCCCCCTATTGAAAAATCACCATTATTTCTCCTCCATTATAGAATCACCGATATCTGCCCTCTATTATGGAATTAGCATAATTTCTCTACCATTATCGAATCACCGATATCTCTCCTGAATTACAGAATCACCGATATCGTTCCTCCATCATGGAATCACCGATATCTACCCTCCATTATGGAATCACCATTATTTCTCCTTTATTATGGAATCACCATTATTTCTCCTTCATTATGGAATGACCGATATCTCTCTTCCGTTATGGAAACACCGATATCTCCCCTCCATTATGGAATCAGTATTATTTCTCTTCCATTATGGAATCAGTTTTATTTCCTGCCTCGCCCTCTATTATGGAATCACCATTATTTCTCCTCCATTAAGGAATCATCGATATCTCGTCTCTATTATGGAATCATCGATATCTCCTCTCCATTATGGAATCACCGATATCTGTCCCCCATTATGGAATCACCGATATCTCTCCTCCGTTATGGAATCACCCGAATCTCCCCGATATTATGGAATCACCATTATTTTTCCTCCATTATAGAATCACCATTATTTTTCCTCCATTAAGGAATCCCCGATATCTCCTCTCCATTGTGGAATCACCATTATTTCTCCTCCTTTATAGAATTACCGATACCTCCCCTCCATTATGGAATCGAAATGATTTCTCTCCGATTTCTCTTCCATTATGGAATCACCGATATCTCTCCTCCATTATGGAATCACTGATAATTCCCCCTCCATTATGGAATCACCTTTATTTCTCCGGGATTATGGAATCACCGATATCTCCCCTCTATTATGGAATCACAGATATCTATCCTTTATTATAGAATCACCGATATTCCCCCTCCATTATGGAATCACCGATATCTACCCTCCATTATGGAATCACCATTATTTCTCTTCCATTGTGGAATCGCCTATATCTCTCCTCCATTGTGGAATCGAAATTATTTCTCCCCGATTATGGAATCACCGATATCTCCCCTCTATTAAGGAATCACAGATATCTATCCTTCATTATAGAATTACCGATAGTGCCCCTCCATTATGGAATCACCGATATTTCCCCTCCATTATGTAATCACCGATATCTCCCCTCTATTGATAAATCACCATTATTTCTCCTCCATTATAGAATCACCGATATCTGCCCTCCATTATGGAATCAGCATAATTTCTCTACCATTATGGAATCACCGATATCTCTCCTGAATTATAGATTCACCGATATCTTTCCTCCATCATGGATTCACCGATATCTGCACTCCGTTATGTAATCACCATTATTTCTCCTTTATTATGGAATCACCATTATTTCTCCTTCATTATAGAATCACCGACATCGCTCCTCCATCATGGAACCACCGATATCTCTCCTCCGTTATGGAATCACCGATATCTGCCCTCCATTATGGAATAAGCATAATTTCTCTACCATTATGGAATCACCGATATCTCTCCTGAATTATAGAATCACCGATATCTCTCCTCCGTTATGGAATCACCGATATCTCTCCTTTATTATGGTATCACCATTATTTCTCCTTCATTATGGAATGACCAATATCTCCCCTCCATTATCATCGATAACTCGTCTCTATTATGGAATCATCGATATCCCCTCTCCATTATGGAATCAACGATATCTCCCCTCCAATATGAAATCAGCATTATTTCTCCGCCATTTTGGTAACACGAATATCTCCCTTCTATTCTGGAATCAACATCATTTCTCCCCGATTATGGAATCACAGATATCTCCCATCCATTATGGAATCACCGATATCTTCCATCCATTATGGAATCACCGATATCTCCCATCCATTATGGAATCACCGATATCTGTCCTCCAATATAAAATCAACGATATCTGTCCTCCAATATAAAATCAACGATATCTCCCCTCCATTCTGGAATCGACGTTATTTCTCCCCGATTATGGAATCACAGATATCTCCCATCCATTATGGAATCACAGATATCTCCCATCCATTATGGAATCACCGATATCTCTCCTCAGTTATGGAATCACTCATATATCATTATAGAATCACCATTATTTTTCCTCCATTATGGAATCCCCGATATCTCCCCTCCATTGTGGAATCACCATTATTTTTCCTCCATTATAGAATCACTATTATTTTTCCTCCATTAAGGAATCCCCGATATCTCCCCTCCATTGTGGAATCACCATTATTTTTCCTCCATTAAGGAATCCCCGATATCTCCCCTCCATTGTGGAATCACCATTATTTCTCCTCCATTATAGAATCATCGATATCTCCCCTCTATTATGGAATCGAATTCATTTCTCCTAAATTATGGAATCACCGCTATCTCTCCTCCGTTATGGAATCACAAATATCTCCCCTATATTATGGAATCACCGATATCTCCCCTCCATTGTGGAATCACCATTATTTCTCCTCCATTATAGAATTACGGATATCTCCCCTCCAATATGGAATCATCGATATCTCCCCTCCATTATGGAATCGAAATTATTTCTCCCCGATTTCTCTTCCATTATGGAATCACCGTTATCTCTCCTCCATTATGGAATCACCGATATCTCCCCTCCATTATGGAATCACTGATACCTCCCCCTCCATTATGGAATCACCATAATTTCTCCCCGATTATGGAATCACCGATATCTTTCCTCAATTATGGAATCACAGATATCTATCCTTTATTATAGAATCACCGACATCTCTCCTCCATTATGGAATCACCATTATTTCTCACCCATTATGGAATCACCATTATTTCTCACCCATTATGGAATCACCGATATCTACCCTCCATTATGGAATCACAGATATCTATCCTTCATTATAGAATGACCGATATCTCTCCATCATAGAATTACTGATATTCCCCCTCCATTATGGAATCACAGATATCTCCCCTCCATTATGGATTCACCGATATCTTCCCTCTATTGAAAAATCACCATTATTTCTACTCCATTATAGAATCACCGATATCTCCCATCCATTATGGAATCACCATTATTTCTCTTTTATTATGGAATCACCATTATTTCTCTTTTATTATGGAATCACCATTATTTCTCTTTTATTATGGAATCACCATTATTTCTCTTTTATTATGGAATCACCATTATTTCTCCTTCATTATGGAATCACCATTATTTCTCCTTCATTATGGAATGACCGATATCTCTCCTCCGTTATGGAAACACCGATATCTCCCCTCCATTATGGAGACAGTATTATTTCTCCTCCATTATGGAATCAGCATTATTCCTCTTTCATTATGGAATCAGCATTATTCCTATTCCATTATGGAGACAGTATTATTTCTCCTCCATTATGGAATCAGCATTATTCCTCTTTCATTATGGAATCAGCATTATTCCTATTCCATTATGGAATCACCAATATCTCTCCTCCATTATGGAATCATCAATATCTCTCCTTCATTATGGAATCACCAATATCTCTCCTCCATTATGGAATCATCAATATCTCTCCTTCATTATGGAATCACCAATATCTCTCCTCCATTATGGAATCATCAATATCTCTCCTTCATTATGGAATCACCCATATCTCCTCTATATTGTGGAATCACCATTATTTTTCCTTTATTATAGAATCACCATTATTTCTCCTCCATTATAGAATCATCGATATCTCCCCTCTATTATGGAATCGAAATCATTTCTCCTCCATTATGGAATCACCGAAAGCTCCCCCTCCATTCTGGAATCAGCATTATTCCTCTTTCATTATGGAATCAGCATTATTCCTCTTCCACTATGGAATCACCAATATCTCTCTTCCATTATGGAATCATCGCTATCTCGTCTCTATTATGGAAGTATTGATATCTCCTCTCAATTATGAAATCACCATTATTTCTCCTCCATTATAGAATCACCATTATTTCTCCTCCATTATAGAATCACCATTATTTCTCCTCCATTATAGAATCACCGATATCTCCCCTCCAATATGGAATCAGCATTATTTCTCCGCCATTATGGTCTCACCAATATCTCTCTTCCATTCTGGAATCAACATCATTTCTACCTGATTAAGGAATCAACATCATTTCTCCCTGATTAAGGAATCACAGATATCTCCCATCCATTATGGAATCACCGATACCTCTCTTCCAATATAGAATCAACGATATCTGTCCTCCATTCTGGAATCGACGTTATTTCTCCCCGATTATGGAATCACAGATATCTCCCATCGATTATAGAATCACCGATATCTTTCCTCCATTATGGAATCACCGATATCTGTCCTCCATTATGGAATCACCGATATCTCTCCTCCGTTATGTAATCACCCATATCTCCTCTATATTATGGAATCACCATTATTTCTCCTCCATTACAGAATCATCGATATCTCCCCTCTATTATGGAATCGAAATCATTTCTCCTTCATTATGGAATCACCGATATCTCCCCTCCATTGTGGTATCACCCTTATTTCTCCTCCATTATAGAATTACCGATATCTTCACTCCAATATGGAATCATCGATATCTCCCCTCCATTATGGAATCGAAATGATTTCTCCCCGATTTCTCTTCCAATATTGAATCACCGATATCTCTCCTCCATTATGGAATCACCGATATCTCCCCTCCATTACAGAATCACTGATACCTCCCCCTCCATTATAGAATCACCATTATTTCTCACCCATTATGGAATCACCGATATCTCCCCTCCATTACAGAATCACCGATACCTCCCCCTCCATTATAGAATCACCTTTATTTCTCACCCATTATGGAATCACCATTATTTCTCTTCCATTGTGGAATCACCAATATCTCTCCTGCATTATGGAATCGACATTATTTCTTTCCGATTATGGAGTCACCAATATCTCCCCTCCATTATGGAATCACCGATATCTACCCTCCATTATGGAATCACCGATATCTACCCTCCATTATGGAATCACCGATATCTCCCCTCTATTGTGGAATTACTATTATTTCTCCTCCATTATAGAATCACCGATAACTACCCATCCGTTATGGAATCAGCGTTATTTCTCTTCCATTATGGAATCACAGATATCTCTCCTGCATTATAGAATCACGGATGTCGCTCCTCCATCATTGAATCACCGATATCTCTCCTCCGTTATTGAATCACCGATATCGCTCCTCCATCATGGAATCACCGATATCTCTCCTGCATTATGGAATCACCGATATCTCTCCTCCATTATGGAATCACCGATATCTCCCCTCCGTTATGGAATCAGTATTATTTCTCTTACATTTTGGAATCACCGATATCGCTCCTCCATTATGGAATCATTGATATCTCCCCCTCCATTATGAAATCAGCGTTATTCCTCTTCCATTATGGAATCACAAATATCTCTCCTCCATTATGGAATCACAAATATCTCTTCCCCCATTATGGAATCACTGATGCCTCCCCCTCCATTATGGAATCACCATTATTTCTCCTCCATTATGGAATCACCATTATTTCTCCTCCATCATGGAATCACCATTATTTCTCCTTCATTAGGGAATCATCGATATCTCCTCCATTATGGAATCATCGATATCTCCTCTTTATTATTGAATCATCGAAATCTCCTCTCCATTATGGAATCACCATTATTTCTCCTCCATTATAGAATCACCATTATTTCTCCTCCATTATAGAATCACCGATATCTCCCCTCCATTGAATTCAAAGAAATCCTTGAACAAAAGCAGTTTTTAGGAAAAGCAGAATTCCGTAGTTTTCCACGATTCGCTGTAGTCCCGTATTTTATGGTTTAAATCCGTAGGATCTACGAAATTCCGTAGTAATTGGCAAGTATGGTGGTGGGTAGTTTTTGTCGTCTCTCCACCTCTGGGTTCTTATGTGATATGTTAGCATACCCTTGAAAAAATAGGGGATATTGGGATCCCTAATACGGAGAATCACTAACGATGCCAAAGGTAAGCAAAGTTGAAAATTTTTGTTAGAAAAAATCATTGAAAAAAACGTCAATCGCGACAAATGAAGCTTAACTGCAAATCGCAATGAATTAAAATGAATTCTACGAAATAAACCGTTTGTAGGGCCATGCTGCTGGTATGTAATGCTTAGAGGAAAATAATTCATCCTCGATGATGTAATGAGCACGGAAAATAGAAAATGGCTCCCGAAAAGTAGGCTGTCTATATTTTCCTACTGGAAAAATGCGGGACATCTCCCAAAAAAAGGAAAACAATAATTCTATAAAACCCTAACCATAAATTAACTAATTTTTGAAAAAAGTAATGAGAGTTGCCACTTGACTAACAGATATATACTATAGACTATTCTTATACAGGGTGATTCAAAACTCAACGTACAAACTTTTTACTCTTAGGGGAGGTAGAGATGTGCCACCAATTTTTCAGAAATCAATGTTTACTGAGAAGGGTAATTTTTCCGAAAGTGCACAACGCTTTAATCATGTTCATGAACACTCGCGTACCAACGCGCCTACTACGTATAGAAGGTACGAAGGTACCTCGCCCACTTCAAGGATTTACGTATTCCTTTCCCTTTTTCAAGAAAATACTAGCCAGGATCATAACTAAACAACATCAGCAAATCCTTAAAACGCTTCGACTATCTATATACAGTAGTTATTAACCCTTTAAGTGCTTTTCAAAATTTTTCTGATCCGCATTATAACTGTCACATTTGAAATTGCGAAACCTTCACAAATAGCCACCTATTTTCAAGAAAAAAATATTTTTTTATCGATTGCGAGCTGATAATTACTTTCCCTCCCCCGAACAAGAAAATTTACTCCGCCCATCACTTTTATTTCCCTCACTATGATATAAAAACACCTGCCATGACGTGTGTGGCTTTCTAGGAAGAGAAATACAGGGTCTTTATAATTAAAATTCCACTTTGAAATGACCATAAAAGGAAAACTACTGGACAAAATGTTATCAAACTTGGTAATAGTTTACAGTAGGTCATGGGATACAAATTTTCCGCAAAGATAAAAAATATATCAAAAACTCACCACCAGTGGGGAAATGCAATATTGATAAACGAAATACGCCACGAAGACCGGTTTAAAATGTTTTTAATCGTTTCTAAAACGAAACTGTTTGTGGGGTTATGCAAAATCGCAATGGCTACATGCTGCGTGTATCCATTGTGATTTTGTCTTAACATGCGAAACGTCTTAACATCTAGAGTCGATGTTCAGACGTTTCGTGATACCTGAACTTCAGCAACGTGGTATTTTAGACACCACGATTTTTATGCAGGAGGGAGCTCTCCACCTTACATTGGTACACGTGTCAAACAGTTACTTCAGCTCCATTTTACGGATGACCGGATTATAAGCCATTTCTTGGCCATCCCCAGAGGCGATTTGACAGTGGGCGCGCGCCCGGGGTGCCCGATTTCTAAAGGGCCCAAAACTTCAAACTTTTTTCTAATTTAAGGGGCCCAATATTTTCTTTCGTCCGGGGCTTCGATCGACTTTAATCCACCACTGGCCATCCCGGTCACCAGACCTCAACCCCTGTGACTTCTGGTTATGGGGTTACCGCTAAGCCACTGATTATGGTGATAACATAAACAATTTGGTGAAATTGAAAAATGCAATACACTGACATGTCCGTAACATTCCTCCTGATATGTTGAGAACTTGCTTTCAGAAAATGGTGGACGTCACATTGAACATGCTTCGTAACACGTTTTAGAAACAAAAATATTTCAAACCTTTGTCTTCATGTCTTATTTCGTTTAACAATATTGCATACAGCGCCATTCCAGGTGGTGGTGAGTTTTTGAATTTTTTTGGCGGAAAATTGAATCCTATGACCTCCTGTAAACTATTACCAAGTTTGATAACATTTTGTCCAGTAGTTTTCCTTTTATGGCCATTTCAATGTGGAATTTTAATTATAAAGACCCTGTACTTTTTTCCGGAATTTTTTTTGTATTATTTATAAATACTGAGCATATATTTCTTTCTCTCTTATTCCCGCTCCTTCTCTTATCTAACCTTGAAAAGGAGCTGACTCCGTCCGCTTGCAGTTGATTGATTGGAGGGCGAGATGGAAAACGTGTTTTGCTGTAAAAATAACTTCAGCGCGTTTTTAGACTTTCGGGGGTGGCTGAAATATAGCATACTAAGTTTTTTCTATTGTATATTTTTGCATCGCTTTTATATTTTTTGCTCTGTTTTTATGTTTTTTCACTTTCATTGTTTTGTGTTTTTGTTTTTATCCATTGTTTTTTTGTTTTTTTTTAATTTTCTCATTTTCGTGCTGTAATATTTTGTGTGTGAAATTCTGTCTATGTACATTTGATAATGTATAATAAAGTTTTCTCCGACACGGACTCGCCCCTTCACAGGGGCAATATCTAAAATTGGCTAAAACCGATAGAGCCTGGGCCGTGTTCGGTTTGAAAGAAAGAAAGATCAAGTTTGACGAGATATCTCGGGATTGCCGCTGAAAAAGGTTTAACACAATACACTGTAGTTACATGAATTTGTATGAATTCAATGAGGCTTCTCACATAGACGTCATAATCAACATCACTTTGATGGACAGGAACAGAATGATCTTCATAAAATTCAATGTTAAAATCACCAATTTTCCTGTAGAAAAGCGGAAATTTAGAGTGGAGATTTTCGCCACATCAATAATTTGAAAAAGGAATTGAATTCTTGATTTTTGAAACACGGAGTGTATTAGAGATACGATGCCCAGGAAATTAAATATAAAAATAAATAAAAATAATATAAAAATAATTAAATATAAAGCAGGACCTACTTTTGAGTTAGATATCTTATACAATCACATTAATTTAACTTTTTATTTATATCTTCTCAAGTATGATAATGAAAATTAACATCTCCGTACTGTCTTATAATATTCAGCTGCATCAACTCATGTAGTTTAAGTTTTTAAAAATTACTAATGACCTATAGATTGGAATTAGTTAATGTTAACTTAATTTAGTACATTGAAGGAATTTTGAAGCTTTAATTGGAGCATTTTTTTTTTTTTTTTTTTTTTGTTGAAACAAACACAAGCAGATCGATATAACTCCAAAATAAAATTTCAAAATATTTCGCGCCCATCACGATGAAAAAAATCGATTCATTCCTAGATTTCTTAATCTGTATTTGTTTCTTTCATGAGCCACCGATAGGAAGTCGCCATGTTGGTTACCTTGGATACTGTTTGTATGTCTCTCAAACCCTTTACTGTTCACTGAAAGAGGGAAATATCGCGCGCGATAGTAAGTAAACAATTACATTAGAACCTCAATTATCCGAACACATCGGGACCGAAGGGTATTCGGAAAAGTGAAAAGTTCGGAAAATTGATTTTAAAACTAATTCGATAATGCAAAGGATTAAATTTAAATTCAGCAACAAATGATACCCCCTCCCCCGGCAAAATCATGATGTTTTATTGTCAAGAAGACGCACTCCTCCCTCTCATTAAGGGACACCCATAGGATTAAGATGAATTCATCAGACGAAAAAAAAAAAGACGGCAGCTAAATCTGCACCTATTCACGCGTTTGTTTGCTTGTCAATCGTTTATAATTACATAAACTGTACCCGGATACATACTCCTGCTTACATCTATAGCTCACAGGTACGTTATGTACAATTGTTTTTAAGTGTATTATTGTACAATAGAACGAAGCTATCGAGTTGGGAGATAAGAGGATTCAAGTTCCAAGAAAATACCAATTGTTGAGCATCATTGATTATAGAAAACTGAAAATGAGATAAATTGATGTTCGGATAAATGAGAGGTTAAAACTGTACAAGTAAATATTTCTAAAATAACTTACGTATAAAATAATAAATATCCTATCATTTAATTAAATAATACCACCAGCCATATATTATAACAGCATTTCTCAGCTTATTACTGCGCGACTAAAATATCAGGTGCGTTTTCAGGGTAGCCTGGACTTGATGAGAGTAAAAGCTATATGCTGACATGCGTCCCGTATTTTGAGGGACAGAACCGTGTATGCTCTTGGGATGAATCAATGTCGCATGCGTCTAGATCGCATCGCTCACGGAAAACTAATTTTGAATTTTCTTTGCTTTCTGTTTGTTTGAATCATTATGGGCGTAATCATAGCCAGGTGTCACAACTACATTTGTCCTGATTAGACAAGATATTATGTTTCACGGATATGAAATAAAAAAGTAAAAGGAGATGATTCATTTTTTTTTCAAAAGTTTTATCAGCATGACTAAACATACGGAAAAAAAACTCAGCGTACAACTGTCACTGTTGCAGTGAATTCTAGGCCTATATCTACATATCTACAACGCCGCGAATGAAATACTCTCACAAGTAAAACATATATATACATTATTTAAATTTCAAAATTTCTATATTTCTAAATTGTGGTGCATGAGAGAATATTTTTTAATCGAATAAAAATTTTCTTAAAATTTCCAGAAAGAGTGGTTAGATTTTAATTACTTTTTGTATGCTATTCAATCTCCCATTTTCTGGAAAGTAGCAGCACTAGAGATATTTCGTAAATTGGTAACTTCGGTATGTGGGGGGGGGGGGAGAATTGTGTAATATGAGCAAAAAAAGGGGGAGAGAAGAATGACATTGTTTGAGATTTTATTATGAAAATATTAATTTAATGGTAGTTGTCTCTGTCTTCGTAATGTTATTTACTGTCAGTTTGAAATTGGAATACGAGTCAAAACATAATTCTGCGGTTTCCTGGTGTTGAGTAAGTTCGAAAAATAAATTGAATAATTAACGAACAAGCTAATTGAATTTGAAATCGAACAAGCTAATTGAATTTGAAATCGAACAAGCTAATTGAATTTGAAATCGAACAAGCTAATTGTATTTGAAATCAAACAATCTAATTGGATTCCTTAGCATTCAAAAATATTTGCAAATTGTTGCACATCATATGCAGATTCATAAATCAGAAATGGAGAAAAAATCATTCTGGTTCAATTTTAAGAAAATATTAATCTAGTTTCTTCCATGTTTTTCTGCCAGAACTACAACATACTCTGCTGTGTCCATTTTTCTACCATCATGAGATAAGGGCATTGAAAGCCACATAGTTTAATGAAGTAACGGTGACAGGTGCAAAGAATTAATTGCATGATGAAAACTGTTCCAGTCTTTAAAATATAAAGGGTTTTTTCCCCAACAACGTTCCTTTAATGACATGGTGGAGATTTTCACCAAACTTTCATCTGAGAAACTTTACGTAGAACTAATCATTGCCTTTTTTACTTACATCACAAAAGTTTCTTCATAAATTTCCTGCTGTGAAACAATCAGGGCTGAAATAAGAACACAGCATGAGACGTGAACTTTTTATGATTTAGGGTTCCTTTTTTTCGTGCTTAATGTTACATGGCTGAGATGAACTTGCGAATGCTAACAGAGAAAAATAACACTTTTTAGATTAAAATTGTGAGAAAATATTCAAACCATCAAATATATATAAATAAATAAATATGTATGTAAAAAGAATGAGTGACTTTAATAATGACTACTGCTAAAAAAAATTCATACGCAAATGACTCTAAGGAACCATGTGGAGGTAACACTTATGGGTTTTTTTTTGTTTGTTTCATCTTCAACGGAATGTGTCAGTATTGTAGAATTTATTTCATTTCACTGCTTATAATCGACGAAGAAGATGTGGCTCAGTTTTCTCTCTTACGAAGATTTCTGAATTTGGATTTGGCACAAAATATTTGCCTAACAACCATTTATAATAAATAATTTTACTTTTTTCACTCCATTTCCTCATTTTCAACCATACATTCTTCTTGCGGTCCCTTGTTTTAATCAGGGCCGGCACATATAGGAGATAGATATTTTATACTTATTAAATTGATTTCCAAGTAAATTTATACTGTAAATACCGTTGCTCCTAAAGGCATACTTCCAATTAAGAAAAGGTGTACAAATAACATGTATGGAAGAGTAAGTAAACTTTGCCTAATAATACTCAGAAAAAATCACCAACGAAAAAGGCAAATAAAAGAAAATTACTAAAAAACTCCTTGTGCATTCCAACACGCTATGGGTGTCGTCTGCAGAGGATAAACTGTCACGCTGATCGAGGATCCCACTTGGATTGATTACCAAATCTTAACTCTCGGTAGCAACCGAGATGTGCCTAACAACCATAGTGCCTATAAGAAACTTTAGTTTCAAGCCCCCCTAAAGATGTCATACCACAGAATAAACAATGGGGAATTTATTACATTCCATGCGGTGATTACCCTCTTGGTTACATAGGACAGACAAGGAGACCCATAAAAACTAGATTAAATGAGCATGCTCGTTGTGTTAAAAATCAAGAATGGAAAAAATCGACCATCGCCCCTCGCTGCTGGCAAGAGGGTCATAAATTCAAATTTCAGGATATGTAACTTTCCACAAAGTCCTCGACTGATTTAAACTTCTACGAAGGCACATATATTCGGACCTTCAAAAATAAATTGGTAAACGACAATAAATCAACACCACCGATCGCAGCACCATGGCTAAAGTTCATTACGAGCAGGAATTGTAAGAAAATTCGAATAGACCAATCAAATAGCTCCATTTCACAAGCAGCCAATCAGGACGTTATAGAAGACACTCAGGCACTCAGCTTCATTTTGGTCATTGAGGTGGACAGACATATATTTATTCTTTCCACTGAACAACAGAGAATTAAGATTTGGTTATCAATCCAAGTAGGATCCTCGGTCAGCGTGATAGTTTATCCGCTGAAGACGACACCCATAGCTTGTCGAAATGCGTAAGGAGTTTTCGTAATTTCCTTTTATTTCCCTTTTTCGTTGGAGATTTTTTCTGAAAAATAATGTTTGTTTCCCAAACACACCCTATTAAACGAACTAATATAAACTTATCTGAAGCTAAAATGTATTTCTTTCAAGTAGATTCGAGAGGATTAATTCGTCCACGTCAGAAGAGTCAAGAGTGGTTAACATAGGGAAAAGAGGAAGAATTGCGCAGTCTTCGAACTGATACTTGTTGGATCCCTTAGTGTTGACACGACGTTTTTTTGACACAAGTGATGCACATCTATTGAGTGTAATAACTCATGCGAGTCAACATGGTCAAATTAATTTAGATTATTTATGACCACATCCAGAAGCGTACGCAGGGGGATGCTCAGAGAACCTGTGCCCCCCCCCAAGCCGACCAAATAGAAATACATAAAAATATGTAATATTTCGATGATTGAACTTGATTGATAGAAAATGCCCTTTATATGCTATATTAACCAATTTCTGTTAACCCGCGCCAGCCCGAAATATAACAGCTTCAAAAAACACGTTGAAGTTGTTTTTACAGTAAAACACTTGTTTTTCATCCACCCCTCCAATCAATCAACTGCCAGTGGGCGAGGTCAGCTCAAGGTTAGAGATAAGAAAAGGAGCGAGAAACGGAAACTGTGTGTCCCCCCCCCCTTCTTTCACCACCATAAAGAAATATAACGCTCAGTATAAATAATACCAAAATATGTATATATTTTTCCCAAAAAAGTATTTCTCTTCTTAGAAAGCCACACACGTCATAGCAGGTGTTTTTGTATCATAGAGAGGGAATTATTCTTAGTGAAAGTTCTCATAAGCAAATGAAAATCTTCTTATTTGAAATGTTTAAATGGCTGAACGAAGCAAGCCAATAAATAAACAGATACTAATGAAAATAATCGATAAGATAATTTTGGAAAATATTCTGTAAAATGGGCAGTACAGCGATTGTGCAATCTACCGTAATTAATAAGGTAACAAAGCGGGAGCACTCTGTTCTGCAGGCTAATGGTGTAACACGTGACGTCAGCTACTACTTTGTCGCACTCCAACTCCAGTCATATACCATACGGCAGCGGTTCTCAACCTTTTTTGACTCGCGGAGCTCTTTTCAGTATATAATTTCTATGGCGGAGCCCTGTTTGACTCGAGGAGCCCTTTTTTGTACATAATTTTTATGGCATAACCTTGTAGGCCTGTCTTATTTACTTATCTATCAAATTTAGTGATTCATTTTATTTTCCTCGAGTCGCCGCGGAGCCCCTGGAGTTGCACACGGAGCCCCACCGCGGAGCACCGGTTGAGAACCGCTGCCATACGGCAATTTATAGCGAGTGGAGTTGGGTGGGAAATGCAGGCGCCATCTATCGGCAGTCGCCCAGGTTCGGTAGGTAAATAGCTTATTTTCGATGTTCTTTACCCCGGATTCGAATCAGTAGAACTTGACGGCAACCTTCATGGTGAAAGATGAGGTATCCTACCACTGCACCACTCGGGCTCAACAAAAAATTGATGCCAACAGCAAGCGTTGTTCTCGAATAGTCACCCTCTCCTAAGTACTAACCGCGCCCGATGATGCTTAACTTCGGTAGTCGGACGAGAACTAGTATTTTTTTCAGCATGGTATGGCCGTTGGCCGTGAAGTCAGCTAGTACCGACTCCAGTGCCTCGTGAGGTGGCCCTTGTGGTAAACCACCGAAGCAACTATTTTTCGTTCCACGTAGCCTACATCTTTGTTGAAAATCAAAAATCCGTGCAATAAACGGTGATAACGTTCGATAATTTCCTCTGAACTTCTTAATGTGTACTTCGTAAGTACATCACTGTAATAAGATACATCTGGATTAAAAAGAATCGGGATACTGTTTTATATAACCACGATTTAGTGAATACTTATCATTACGATAAATAACTAAGAAGAAAACGAGAAAAAAAAATGAGACACGCATACTTTATTTTCAATCATGATAGTCTAATTCTTTCATAAAACAACTGCTTTATCGAACATAGCAATAAGGAAATATAGAATACGAGGAAAAAGAAGTTTATATGAGAGGCAACAAATATTTTTATAGAACATTACACACATTAATTAACAACACCAACACAAATGTACGACGATAAAATTACTTCGGCTGCCATTATTGAATTATGAACACTTTTCATCGATACCGAGTATTATAATGGTAGAAGCATATGTGATATAGAACGAACAAATAGCAAAGTCTAGGCATGCGCAAAGTTGGTCAGCACAGTTTTCACTATTTAATAAAATTTGAAAGAAATTAAACATTTTTTGTGTAGGCAATAAGTATTTTCATACGCCAATACCAAGATGTTTCATTGAGCAAAGCATAACTTTGTTAACATATCCACGCAAGAGCACTCTAGTAATGTCGCCAAATATAAATTGCTATTCCGTACGTATACATCGAAACACATGTAAAATTTAAACGATCACACATTTAACTAACATCATGTAATCTATTTTACGTCTTCTACCGAAACTATTTCCATTCTGTGGTCAAGAGTGACGCAAACGATGAAATAACAGAAACATTATATTGGAAACATCAACTGCTCATACCTATATATATATGTGTGTATATATATATATATGTATATATATACAAAATACTCTATCACTTGCATAGATTAGACAATAATGAATTTGCTAATCAATTTGTAAGGAAAGGACATGCAGCAATGGAAAAAAAATTTAAGATGAAATATCGCGCAATATTTTACGTCTCTGATGTTTTGGTTACTAGATATTTTAAGTTAAAGCGGTGGGACGCGAGTAAACAAAGCGCAAATACGTATTCTGACTGAAAAAAAGCAATCGATTGAAATAGCACTTAACGATTTCATGTAAATAATTACACAGGATCTCCGTTTCCTGCTCTTCTTGTTCCCATTTATGTAAAACATGCAGATTTTACAACTTACATTCATTATATCGTTCCCGTGTATCGAACACACGCACGCGAGTTTTGGATTGTGAAATGATTTTTTTTTAATATCACTATACCCACCGAGTTCTTGAAGGCAAAATGTTGCTGAATTACGATGACCATTATGACCAGGGTTTTGTTTTTGAAGGCACTTGTGCCTTATTACTCTGATGTAACGTATATGTAAAAATATCGTGTAGATGCAAATCCTTGATTCATATTCATAAATGAAATTACACGTAATAGGTCTATATAGTTTCAGCAATGAATTCGGTAAGCAAAAATAGTCGTCCGTTTAATATAATCAATTTTTAGTTTTCGTATACCTTTAGCTGTTATTAACCTTTTTTCGTTTGTTGGTCAACCAACAGATTTATCATATATTGGTACTCACAGAGACCAAAAAGCTACACCGACATTTTGCCGATAGTGGGCTGCAAATGCGAGGACGTTTCAGCGTTTTCCTCTTTTTTATGTTTTTTTTTTTAATTTTTACTTTTCAATTATAGTATTAGGATTCATTCTTTTAAAGAAGAAGAAGGAAAAAAAACGACGGAATACCTTTATAAACATCGCATGCGCATTCAAAATCTCACGCACGTGAAATTGAAACGCTCGCGTTTGCACATTTTACGCGAGCGCCATAAAACAATTGAGGGAAACACAATTAGCACGCAAATATAATTCCTATTTCTACAGTCATGGAAAAGTTGGTTTTTTAATTGGAAACATTCATTAATTAACTTATAACATGTGTATAGTTAGTATATATTATATTAAAATATATGACGAACGGCGACTACGCATGCGCATAGTTGACTTCATCACATAGAGATCTACATCACGACATTTTCCACATATTATGTACCAAATATTTTAAAAAGACAACTTTCACATACTCAAGGTAAATTAAAAATATTTTTAATTTTAATAACAAAAAAAGTTATCACGTCGCAACGGTCTAAAACCGTTCATAACAGGGACAAAAACTATTTAAACTTGAAAATTTAAATTATATTATGCGTAGTTACCTGTCCTGCTGTTTTTTGATGTATCGTAATAAGTAAACCTCAAGAGATAATTTTGTAAGTAAGGCCGATTTTGTATAAATATGTAAAGTTTTAAAAAACTATAACATCTTATATGATTGAATTAGCCACTCGTTTAAGAAACAACTTAACTCGCAGTACATCAAATTAAAGATAATAGGGATGATTCTGCTTCGGTTACGATAATCAAGTGTTTATGAGGGGCACTCGAAAAAAAAATTTAACATTTGTTATATTTAAGCAATATAGCTTTGCGCTTTCGTTTCTCATATATTGCACCTTCAATTTCGGCAATTACGTTTCTTTGTAAAATATCAAGTATTTTAACACACAGTTTTGAGGCATTTTTTTCTCAAGTGAAAATAAATATAAATTCTCGACATCTATGGGCTTAGCTGAAGTCACATAGTTTTTAGAAAAATAACAAAGAGATCGTAGCATTTATATGTGCATATGTATGCAATGATCCCAGTACTAATTTTCTTTATTTTAACCTCTTTGCGCACGCCTATACAATTACACAAATTGTAATTGCAACTCGAGAGAACAATTTATTTTTGATTGACACACAAATTAAGCACATCGAATAACAACAATGTTAGAGAATGTCTGTTGAATGGTTCTGTCCGTGTGTGTATGTATGTGTGTGTGCTAGAATTGCCATAGGATATGATTTTTTGAAAGTCCTTTTTTTCGGAAGAGATCAAAAACCTTGCAACGATACGTATTGATATGGAGGCTTGGAATCTACGACAACAGTGGTACAAGAAAATTGCAAGATGGCCAAAGGTACTGGTCATTGCGTTCTCATGGATTGTCAGAAGGGATAGTGGCCGACACATAATCTGGTCACTATTACTTGAAGCAAAAACATTCATTGTCCTCACCATCCATCAATCTTTCTCTCTCTCTCTTTCACACATGCTAATATGTTGGCATTGCTGCCACTTGGAGCGAATCCCTTTATTTTCCGAAGAGAGATTGCTGAAACGAAATTTATCAGAAAATTAAAATATTTATAAGCACAACATAAGTTGTGAATAAACTTATTCACGAATATTCAGTTAAACGATCATTTCAAGATACGAGAAGAATTTTGTTCTTACAACTCCAGATCCGATTTGTTGCAAGAGGCTTGAGGCTGAACCAGCTGGGCTCGGCCCTCGGCTATTGCAAGTTGCCGGAACCCCGCTACTGGCATACAGAGCAGCTGCTGAATACCTTCTCATGTTGCTACGGCCTGAACTTAAAAAGTCCATTCCGGGGTTGAAACTTGGTATATGTGGTGTAGCATTAAACTAGAAAGAAAATTTTGAATGAAAATGTCAGTAAAAAACCGCAAAATTCATTCTCGATATCATAATTTTTATATCGAGATGCTATTTATTTATAACTATTCAATAAAAGTTATTTCTTTATTTGTATTAGTGAAAATGGATAAGGAAGTTCGAAAAATTCTGCAGGGATCAAACGATCTTTTCGTAAGTTTCACGAGTCCATTCACTATTACTGTTACAAGCATTACGCTCTCTTGAGTTACTTGTCGTTCAATAGAAATCATTTTTGTCGCACCACGGCCATTTTTTGCACACGAGGGCTGGCTGATCAATAGAAATCACCAGAATTTGAAAAAAAAGTTCCTGAATATACGTCGCAAAGCTTTTTTGTCTTATAACACCACCGATATGTTGAAGCATAACTCAATAAGACTATCGTTTCATTAAGCATAAATGCGACTTGTATTTATACTGTTATTTTTATTATACAAACAAATTATCCAATAAAAATGTAAACTATTGTAACATTTGGTTTTCCCACTTTTTTTATTCATTTATCTCGTTTTTTAAACGATGCTCATTTGAATGTTTGCTAAAATCATGAACGAAAATAATTTTCATTACTTATCAATTATGTTATGATAATTATGGCTATAAATATAAATATTCCGCGCACACATTTGTCAGGTAATGAAAGTTCAACGATTTTTCCCGTGTAATAATTTTTAAATTTAATGTCATTTCCAGTAGCCCTACGCTACATATCCCTTTCAACGATTTGAAAGGGATATGTAGCCAACAAAAATTGGTGATTTTGCCGATATATGGTAACTTTTTTGGTAACGATTGGCGATGTCCCATATTTTTCCGTATTTAAGTTACCAGTTCTAGTTTCCCGTATTTTTCTCAATGGAATAGGGTCAACTCTTCATTTGAATGTTATTTTCATGAAAAATGTTTTTTGGTTACTGCGCTTTGTAACAGTCATTTATTTTCCCACCCTCCAGAAGTCTTACCAGTAATTATCAAATTTTTCGTTTATTGCATTTTTTTTTTGGCTGTAATCAGTAATATCTCGTGTTCAAGAGAGGACAATTTCCCGCATTTTCTTCTTGGAGGTATGGTGAACCTCAGGGTGAAGGTGTAATTATAATCTGAAATCCACATGAATATTACCTACTATAATATCAACTAAAGCAATTTTTCATTCAGTTAGAATTAAATTATCAAGACTGCCTGAGGACCACTTATGCCATCATCGCCACCAATTTCCCCTCTAAATTGGCGTTGTTCAGATTACTTCTGAAACCCGAACTCTTTCTCGTAACGTTTTGACCTCGAACTAAAATCTCGCCTCCTCCAAACAACCTTTAAAATTAAAACTATCAGCCACTCTCCCTCAGGCTAGGGAAACTTTCCGTCGCACTAATCGAGGTCAAGGCATACTAAAAATAATGCTAAATCTAGATAAGAAACAATATAACTATACTCAGAAGACTTTTGCTAAACTTTTCTCGTATTGGACGGATTGGTCTCACAACTTGAACCACAGAAACGCTGTATGCCCCTAGGGTCGGGACAGCTTATTATAATTGCATACTCAAAAAAGAGTGAGAAACTAAATACAGTTTATAAGTATGAGTCATCGCCCACCTCTGGTCCACAAACCGTAGATTGAGAAACGCTGAATTAAACAGATTCTTAAAATGAGTATTGCTTCCTACGTATAAGTAGCCCATTAGTGTGGGAATAAGGATGCATTTGCCTACAGCAAAACCCCTCTTAACGGACAACCCTCAGATGCGGTCACCCCTCTTTTTGGCCTTTGTATAATAAAAGTATGCATTTCAAACCTCTGATTAACGGTCACTCCTTTCTTACGGACGAATTATTTTGTCCCACCGGTGATCACAAAAGAGAGGTCTTACTGTACTTCACTGAATTTTCCATTCAAAGGTTTACGTCTCTGAAAATAACATTACCTTTGGTGTTGTTGAGAACTGAAATCTGGCATCATGAGGGATACCCACGCTGGAATGACGCCTGGTTTGCATGTTTCCAGGTGTGTAAGATCCGTCAGGACTAGATGGAGCGATTAGGATTCTTGGTGGTTGAATTGTATTATCGGAATGTCGTCTTCCAGGAAGAGTAGCTTGGACACGCAAGAGGTTTGAATCCGGTGAAGAAGCCTCTATAAAGGAGAAAGAAAAGTAGATAATGCATGTTATCTACCGTCATCTCTTGTGTTATGGTTGGCTAGTGACTGTGTGCTATTGCAGCAGCCAATCTACAGCATGAACTAAAACTGGATGGAAGAAACTAGCGCTGTGAAAATGTTGAAAACTAAACTACTGCGACCAGAGAGTTCCAGTCCTACCCGGTTCTACGAATAAGTTGGTGCTGATATCATGCATTTACTAGAGGAAATTTCAAGCAGTTGATACTAAAAAATAGTGCAAACCAAAATCGAATGTAAACGCATAAATATCGTAGTCTCGAAGATGTAGTTTATAGAAGAAGCCAGAATATTTTCTGTTGAAATAAAAAAAGGTAGTTATATCAGATACAAAATACATTTCATGATACGAAAACTGTTTGTTCGTAATGATTTATTTATGGATTTTATTATGAATTCATCTCATATATTGTTATTAATTACAATGAATACACAGCAATTTAATAACATTTGGAAACCTAGAATGAAAAAGTTACACTATTACAGTCGACACCGTTTATTATAATCAAGGATAATGTTATCATTCGCGTATTGTTATCACTTTTGCAAAGAACGGAGCAGACCAGTATCATAGCATGGGAAAAAATTCGAGAAAGTTATCAGGACTTCCTTAATCAGGACTTAAGTTATCAGGACATAACTTAATGTTATCAATATCTTTTTCCGTCGAAAGTATTTTTTTGCGCATTTTTAAGCCAAAGTTTAACCAAACTTATTTTTTTACCTGTAAGTTATTGTTATCACACTGCAAGACTATTTAGGAGGCTAAAAGGTGGAGGAAAACGGAGGCTAAAGGCTTCTTCAACCCCCCTTCTTGATAAACATTTCCGTTATTAATGTCGTAATCGGTCCGTATTATTCTCTGCGATCTATGTACTCGTTGAGCTGCTTTTGCAATGGTCTTCCTATGGTAAAGGCAAATGCATTGCAAAAAAAGCCTTTTCCGTGCAGTTCTTGATCAGTTTATTTCAGTTGACTAGATTAAAACTTTTTCCGAGAGATAAGGCAAAATTATTAAAGGAAAAAAAAGTCCCGTTTTAGAATAAAATAAAAAAAAAATGGAACGAGTGAACACATTTTGCAACTAATTATGTGGAAGGAAAAACAATTGTCCCGTTTTTACCAACACCCATTTACCATACATCCCGTTTGACCAAACGAGATGTATGGTTACTGTATTTGCAAACGAGACTTTTTTGATATAGTTATCATTTGGTTATTGTTATCGGAAACCCGAGTCCCGATATGATCGCATTATATATAAGCGGCGTGGTGTAATTAGTAATTATATTTCTCCATTTCTCTCATTTTAAACTTAAGAATTCCAAGAGAGAGCCGTATTCAAATATTCTTTTCTTTGTACACAGGCTATCAAAAAATACAGATTCCAGTTGTAACATGTGCACTTCGTATTATGTATTTGATTATTTTAGATCTTTAAGAGGTGAAGTACCGACAACAATTTTTTTTCAAAACATGAAAAATGTATGAAAGCTTTATTTGGGTGACTTTTATTTTATGGATTTTTATTCTTTGCGAAACTATAGTCGAAGAATGTAGTTCGAGAATTATATTAAAGCATTTGATTGTTCAGCAGTGTTTCAAAATGTCATGTAAAAATATTGCTACATTGTTAACCCTAGATAAACATTCCTCTAATAGAATACTGACTGATTAGTTACTGAGTAACACTGATTTAAGTTTAGTTATCTAGGGTTAAGTAGTGCTCTTGAACTGCCTTCTTAGGCCATTTCTTTTCAGAACCATAAAAAACTAAATATCCAACATTCTTCCAAAAGAAGTTACTTATACATATTACAATAATGTCTTTTATTGCATTTTTTTTTCAGTTAGAATCCCATGAACGAATAAATCCTGACAGTTTTCTCATTTTATAAACATTTCTTCAAAATATTAATGATATCTTAATACTGTATGGGACTTATTGATACCTTAATATTGGTGAATAAATATCTGGGCTTAAAGATAAAGCTGAGGAAATGTAAAAATTAAAACTGTGTTATTGCATAAATCATGCTAATTCTTGCCATAACGCCATGTGCGCAACTATAAAAAAATAAAAACTACTTCCTATTAAGCAGCTAATCGAATTTCTACTGTAGTGATTTCCAAAAGATATATTATTGGTGGAATGCTACTCGATTCGTTAAAACATTTACAAAATCTCCAGAGTCATTCTAACCAGAAAGTTCTTGTGAAAAGTACTGAAAACGATGTTTCTGTATTTTTTAAATAATGAAATGTGAGCATTCCTCCAATCCCCTGAAATTGCATCGATTTGCCCATTAAGAGCTCTGAAAGTATTTCTCAAAAGGTAGAGCACAGTCGGGGTTTTAAATTTCCCATACATCACGTTCTGTATACTGTGTATGTGGCTATTTAATTTCACACTTTAAGTGTAAGAGAACTTTGCTTTTATATAAACATTTTTACTCCCTGAACGATTTTGTTTTTTAATTTTAATGAAAATTATAGTAATTTTTGCTCCGCTAATACTGGTAGTAAATGTGAAATTTGTATACGCAGACCAAAATTGCATTTAACATAATTTAGTATGAAACATTCAGTATAGGAACGTACGATGGTATATTAATGAAGTTATAGCCTACAACATCGGGTGAAAAGCCTCAGGTTCGATTATAGTCTATGGTCCGGAATTATGACTAATTGCCGCACAACTTTTGATTTTTATGTAATTACTTTCTGTTTGAAAATGTATCTTCTTTACTGAATTATCAGATTTTTTAACGTTATTTTTAGTTTTTCCTCTAAGTATGCGTAATACACCTGTTGACGATATCCTCCAAGTTGTCGGAGACCCTATCATCGGACTTTTGGAAATCACTCGTCGGCGAAATTGATTAACTTAATCGCATACCAGAACCACCATTACCGCCTGAGGAGCGTCTTGCAACGTCATCCACTGAAATGGATTGACGTCTGGACTCCAGTCGCAGAGTAGGAGGTCGGTGAGGATAACTGGCCGATTGCTCTGCCGTGGAAGTAAAATTTGTAGGGATTCTAAAAAGAATGAAATAAAAAATGCATTATAGTATATTTGTGAATAATTGACTTACAAATCGATTATGTGAGTGATTGTTTCAAAATTTTTCAATGAGGCTTTTTGGATCACGTGGTATTTCCCTCTTTCTTGAGGGACATACAAGGTAACCAATATGACGACTTCCTGTGCGACTCATGAAAGAAACAAAGCTAAATTAAAGAAACATAGAAATTAATCGTTTTCTTTTCTTTTTAATGGGAGCTAGATACTTCGAAATTTTTTTTTTAACTTCAAGTTATCGATCTGCCGGTTTTTCCTTCAAAAAATGTTGATTAAACCTGCCGAATGTCTCCAATGTAATTTATAAGGGGCCATAATTAATTTCAAAACATCGTAAACTATATGGATTGATGAAATTGGATAATATAAGACAATACGGAGACATTAATTCCCATTTTCGCACTTGAGAAGATATAAATAAAAAGTTGAAATCAATGTGCTATTGCATGGATATCCACCTCAAAAGTAGGTCTGGCTAATTATTTTATATTTAATTTTCTAGGCTTCGTATCTCTAGGCGAACTCAATATTTCGAAAATCAAAAATTCAATTCAATTTTTAAAATTATGGATGTGGTGGAAAACCCCACTAAATTTCCGCATTTCTACGCTAAAAACGGCAATTTTAACATTGATCTCTATGGGGATCATCTAGTGTTTGTCCCTCAGAGTGATGCTGATGATGATTATGACGTCTATTCGAAAAGCCTCATTGCATAACGTTGATGGAACGATTCCAAAGATATAAATAAAATACGGCAGTAAATATGAAATTCGTTCATATACAAGAGAAAAATTCGATAATTCATTGCTTTTATGCTCTAATATTCACTAGAATAGAATAAAAAATACAACATTGTAGTTAATACTGCTGTGAAAATATGGCGTCATCGAATATATCGAAGTGATAAATACAGAATTTCGAAATTATATTTAAAACTTTTGAAAGTGGTAAACGCGATAATATTTCTTTCATAATTACAGCATCTTGCCCAAGCAGACGAACATAAATTATATTTGAGAGTTGTAATTAAGGATTCAGCATTCAGGAGTTATACATCGATGCTTCAGCGAACGTGTGATGTCAAAATGGAATAATTCAGATAAATAAGAAAAGAATTTAATTACGTAGTGATTTATACACAGGTTTTGTCTCAGGTTGGAAATAATCGTTCGCTCAAAAGATTGATTTTTCTCAGACTCCTTTTACTTACTAAGGCCGGGATTACACAATAAAAGTTTTGTAGAAGTGTTTTTATAAAACTTGAAAAATACAACCAGTAAGCGGATCGATTACATTCGAGCAAATGCAACTGATCAGCTTATTGGTTGTATTTTTCAATTTTTATAAAAGAACATTCCTAAAACTTGTATAGTGTAATACCAGCCTGAGAGACGTACACTGAAGAGCCAAGAAAACTGGTACCCTGCCTAATACCGTGTAGGGCCCCCGCGAGCCCGCAGAAGTGCCGCAACACGACGTGGCATGGACTCGACTAATGTCTGAAGTAGTGCTGGAGGTAATTGACACCATGAATCCTGCAGGGCTGTCCATAAATCCGTAGGAGTAAGAGGGGGTGGAGATCTCTTCTGAACACCACGTTGCAAGGCATCCCAGATATGTTCAATAATGTTCATGTCTGGGGATTTAGGTGGCCAGCGGAAGTGTCTAAAGTCAGAAGAGTGTTCCTGGAGCCACTTTGTAGCAATTCTGGACGTGTGGGGTGTCGCATTGTCCTGCTGAAATTGTCCAAGTCCGTCGGAATGCACAATGAACATGAATGGGTGCAGGTGATCAGACAGGATGCTTACGTACCTGTCAGAGTCGTATCTAGACGTATCAGGGGTCCCATATCACGCCAACTGCACACGCCCCATACCATCACGGAGCCTCCACCAGCTTGAACAGTCCCCTGTTGACATGTAGGGTCCATGAGGTTGTTTCCATACCCGTACACGTCCATCAGTTCGAAGCAATTGGAACCGAGACTCGTCAGACCAGGCAACGTGTTTCCAGTCCTCAACAGTCCAATGTCGGTGTTGTCGGGCCCAGGCGACGCGTAAAGCTTTGTGTCGTGCAGTCATCAAGGGTACACGAGTGGGCCTTCGGCTCCGAAAGCCCATATCGATGATGTTTCGTTGAATGGTTCGCACGCTGACACTTGTTGATGGCCCAGCATTGAAATCTGCAGCAATTTGCGGAAGGGTTGCACGTCTATCACGTTTAATGATTCTCGTCAGTCCCGTTCTTGCATGATCTTTTTCCGGCTGCAGCGATGTCGTAGATTTAATTTTTTACCGGATTCCCGATATTCACGGTACACTCGTGAAATGGTCGTGCGTGAAAATTAAATTTCATCGCTACCTCGGAGATGCTATGCCCCATCTCTCGTGCGCCGACTATAACACCACGTTCAAACTCACTTAAATCTCGATAACCTGCCATTGTAGCAGCAGTAACCGATCTAACAACTATGCCAGACACTTGTTGTGTTATATAGGCGTTGCCGACCGCAGCGTCGTACTCTGATTGGTTCCATACCTCTTTATTTGCATACGCATGCCTGTACCAGTTTTTTTGGCTCTTAAGTTTATTTCCCAATACTTATAAAAGTTTCAAAAACTGAATTAACATCAGTGGGCTTCCTGTTTTATGCATTAATCTTGTTTTTTTGATTTGTAAAAATATGACATTATATTCATAACTTCGTTACGTGTTACGGATATGATATCCAGATTCAACATGGTTTTTTCGTGTAAAGGTTCCGGGGGGCTAAGTCATATTTTTACATTCCTGAGATAAATAACACAAATTATTGAGTATTTAAAAAATTCTTGAAGAAGCTAACAAAAAGTTACTTTCTTTGCATGGATTTAGTAATTTTTTGCTAACTTGGGATTTTGAAATAATTAATGTTACACTGTGCAGTTCACAAACCGTATTTTTAGTAGCGAAGTCTGAACTTGTTGGAAATATATTGAATATTGTTCTGCTTTGACGGTTTTAAACGAAAGATTTAAATCTGCTTATCGTACGACAGAAAATTTTATAACGGTTCGATGACTCAAACCGTTTCCATTTATTTTTAGAGTTTTTTTAATACTATTTCCCCGAGAAGCAAATCTCCATCCATAAGTTATCGTAGCCGAATAGAAAAATTTAAAACTTTTTTTTTCTCCATACGCCGTCGGTTCAACGAATGGGATACACAGGATTTTCCCTTTTCAATCTACGCCCGATTTCTCAACCATAGCATCAAGCCTTTAAATGCATTCTGAAGAAAATCCCGACTTTGGAAAAATGCTATCGTACAGCAGACTTCGCTTTCTTGAGCTCAGTTTCTCAAGATTTCTGATGTTGATACAGGAGCTCAATCTTCACTGCGTTCGCTGCTATTGATTCCCGAACTTGCAATCCCAACAACTTACTCCAGGTTTTTACCTTCTGATGCACACTCAAAAATCGATATTTCTTCCTACTCAAGATATCGGCATCAGATATTCTGGAAAAGTATACAGAAGAAATTGGATGACATTTAAGGGTTTGTTTTTTACTCCCTTAGAATGCCGACCAACAGTTTTGTTAGAACCGAGCTAAAATTCTGGGCAGCAAAAAGCTGCAGATAATTACCAGACCAAAGGAAAGTTCATAACTTTTTCAACAAATATCTTTCCATCCTTTTTGGAAGTGAGCGGAACAGATTTAGGAAAAAAAATTTAAGGCGTATTTATAGAACAGGATCTTATAGATAGATTCAAGGCTTTTTCTCAAGCAAAAACTTTCTTCAGTTCGAACAAAAGTGGTGCATTTATTCTTCTCGTTTCTATGTTAACTTCAACGGAAAAATAAATTCTTAAAAATGCGTGTCTGAAAAATCTATAGGAACATATTTTCCAAACAAAATTGTTAAAACGCAATACAAAGTTTCTTTCGCTCACGACGGCTCTAAACAGCCCAAAAAATCTTCTCATCATAGTACTAATGATGGTCCGGAAAGCCTAATATGTTTCAGCAATGCAAATCGTTCCCTGGGATAAATGCTAACATTTTTTTTTCACTCAAGTTAAAAATGTCGTATATATGTTTATTTTATCACATAGCCAGACCACTACCTAATCCGTTTAACAAGACAACAACCGTTAACAAACATCTGTGAGAGTTTTCCATTTTTATGGCTGCGCGAATATTTTCGAATATTTAAATACCGGCTAAGATTTTTTGCGTTAGTTTAATCACACGTTTGCCATTTCAGACATGAAATTTCAAATTTTTAGTTCCGAATGATCCTTGTTATATTGTTGAGTGTGTGATATGTCTAGTTATTTTTGTGCGTTTAAGGTAATAACAAAAAAAGGGTAAGAGAGATCAATATGTTTGTATAAAAAAATATAAATTTTGGAAATTGGTAAATTTTTTTATAACTTTTTGTGTTAATGTTATTTTTATATATGATTGATGATGAATCCACCAAAAAAATCGATAATTCAAAGAAATGAACATTACATTTCCGTTGAAGAGAGCTTCTCAAGTTTCAGCTTATTCCTTTGATTTCTTGCAACATGATCCAGCATTTCACGCAGGAGATCAACCAGATTTGTGAACTGGAATGAGAAACCATTTGATAAACTTTAGTGTCTTCATAAATAGTTGGACCCATGTGTGTGTGTGTGTATATTATTCATATAGAATTACATAGAGACACTAGTATTCCCGATGACAAGTTATGCCACACCACTGGGTAATCTTCAATGATAGAACACGGTATATGCAGGAGATATATTTTTAGCGGAACAGTATTTCGAACATTTCTTGTATAAATGAGGGTAAGAGATAAGATGTGTGATATCATTTTCTATGTTATATCACAATAGAGCATAGGAAATATTCTCGTCTGGGCCACGAAAGCAAACTGCCGTGTTTTTATCGCGCTCCGCTCGCCGGCAAATAGCCATAGCCCTAGTAGGCCTCTAGCAGGGACCGTCACCGAAGATGGTATTGTGTGTAGCGTCAGTATGAAATTTCGTGCTTTTCTTCGTTCTCTTTGTTTTCGCCACCAGATTTTTAGAAGGACACACATCTTTAGATTTGCGAGATGAGTATTGTTTATTACTCTCCACATTTTTAATTTTCATTGCGTATTTTCGATTCATTCAAATTTCTTTTCCGACTCTCATTTCATTTTCATTGTACTTTCGCCAGGTTTTTCTGTTGTTTCGTTGTCGATAGTAGATTTTTGGCCCACGTGCTCGCATTCGAGGGAGTATTTGATTCTTTGTTTCTCATCTGATTTATCGCATTGCATTTACCCTAAAAATAAAATTTCATCGCTATAAGTATAAAAACGAGAGATATGAGTGAAAATGTATTTGGGGACACTCTAAACATTGAGAAACTGAATTTGAAGGTTGATTGCAAGGGGAAAAAACACTCACCAAACAAGTTTCGAACGATAAATACTCCATGCGCTACGCGTGTTTGGATTTAGTGCTGTTAAAAAATAAATAGTTTTTATTTTATAAAGGTGAAAAACAAACATTTTTTTTATACTCTTCATTTCAGTGACTTCATATCCGTGATTGAACGAATATTTATACCATAATTATTTCAAACAATGTGTCACAAAGCAATTGTTTGATACGACAATTTCATTAATTTAGAAAAAAAAAGAATTTTTTGTCGAAAACATTGCACTATTTTATTTTATAATTTTGTTTCATTTTGCAATTCCCCAATTTTTAATAATGCTAAAATCGCCAACATGGTAAACTCTTGAAGCGTTTACATGCGATTGGGATTAGCGGCAGCTTGTTGAATTGGATAGAATTGTTGTTGAGAGATAGGTCACAACGGGTTATGAATGAGGAATTTTCTGATTGGACTGGTGTCAAAAGTAGAGTCCCACAAGGAAGTGTTCTTGAACCCATACTTTTTCCTTTTTTATCGATAAACTCTATCAGGGTATCTATGCTATTGTTAGCGAATTCGCAGATGACGTAAAACTAATGGGGAAGTCGGGAATCTAAGTGATAAGAAGATGCTCCCAAAACATTTGAGTTTGATTGCAGCATGGGCTAATGAATGGATAAGGGCAGGGTCCCTCATTTTGTTTCGAACAACCCCCCATTTCACGTACGAGTTGAATGGTATTACTATCCTGGATGCAATTAGGTCACCATTTTGGAAATTCTCATTGACGAGCGGCTTAAGTTTTCTAAATATTGTTCAGCAGTGGTAAAAAAAAGAATAGAATGTTCGGTTTCATTCCAAAGAAGATCTCTTCGCGTTCTGCTAAATTCATTTTTCCGCTTTTCAGAGGATTAGTTTGTTTTCGGAGACCGTGCTTATACAGAGGGACATAGACTTGGTGGGAGGGGTGCAGAGAAAAGCTACGCGTGCCGCTTGCTCTTGTTGGTACACAAGGTTTGAGCTATGAAAAAAGACGATTTCTTGAATATGTTTACTACATTGTAGGAACGCAGGTGTCTCGGGGGGGGGGGATGATCGAACTGTTTAAAATTTTCAACGCGATGAATAGGATGGGCCAGGAGTTATTAATACACCGTCAATCAACTGTTTCGACAAGTGGACACCAGTATCGTTTAGTTAGGGGGAATTCCGGGTTGTGGTGTCACGGGGACTAATAGAGTTTTTCTTGTTTTGTCTACTAGAGTTGTTAATAAATGGAATAGCTTAGCTCCGGGGTCGTGAATTCTAACACGATTGATGTATTAATTTTTTTTTGGTAATGTATGCTTTTATATTGGGTATTTTGGGGATATTTGACATCCATATTTTTTATGGGCGTAATTTTTTAGCCACTTCGTTGGGTAATTTGCCTATTGTGGCCTTTGTGTATTTGTATTTTAAGCACAACCACTCTCTATAGTCTACACACACATATTTTGTTATCTGTTTCTCAAATAACTTGATATTTAATCACCATTTTTTGTTATAGTCTCACGTAAACAAATTTCAAACATAAAACTAAAAAGATAAGTATACTTACTTGATCAAGTTTTAAACCTGGACTGACCACAACTGGGATAAGGGCGGGCATTACCTTCGTTGCCAGCAAATTCACTGTTAAGCCATATTTCTTCTCACCCAACATATGTTTGTAAATTCCTAATACACCATAAATGATGTAAAATTAATGAACGGTTAAACCATCGAATGAATAATTAAACACAGAAAATATTAATTTTATATTAAATTAAAACAATGAATATATTTTAATTGAATTTTGATTTTGATTGTTTGTGAAGAGACAATATTCATTCAAATACATTGTGTAAGGAAAGGAAAGAGTGTAACACTGAAACATTGTATTTGTACGACACATAGCATGGTGCAAGGAGACAGTGAAACTAGCGGTTATATAAAAGTATCTGTATTTACTAACAACCTTGTTAAAGATTTGTCAGTCATTTATTTCAAATAGACCAATTTTCATACGTCTTTTATAATTTTCATATTAATTGATGACATTTTCATTTTTCCAATACCATCAAAACATTTCCCATACGAATTTGCCTTGGTGTCATCTGAAAAGCTACAGTAATATTGAAAGTTTTATAATCAGGCTACTATACGCTGATGATTTGGTATCATAAGTAGTTTACAGAGTTTACAGAGCTCTGTTTTCTTGACTGTGAATCAAAATTTTCATATACTGTACTGTATTTAGTGCGTTATCAATAAAAGAGCTTTTGGAACCATGTTCATCTTCCGTGAAAAATACACTGCACCATCATAATTACTAAACACTATTTTTTTACATTTCATTCGTACCAAATGTTGGGTTAACAAAAATATTAAAGGAAGAAATCTTGTTAAAAATTAATGACTGAAATTAGTACAATTGATAGATAACGGAATCAGTCTTACAATAAAACATTTCCATACAATTACTAATTAATACCTATACCACAATTATTAAAGATGAAAGTATATTATAAGGGGCATTTGCCTTCATATTCATGCCATAAACACAGAGAAATATACAATATACAAAAGATTTTCAAAATATTTGAGAGAATAAAACTGTACTTTTGTGAAATACTTTAACTAGACTTCTTCAGTACTAAAAGAAAATTTATGACCAATAAAATCTATTGGTTGTGACAAACAAACTGTGAGAATTTTCTAAGATCTAAATATAGTTCGATCACCTATGTGAATTTGAATATTTTCTACTCCCAAATTATCTGAAAAACGAGTCTCTTTGCTCAAATGTATCTGATCTAAGCCCAGTCTCAACAATATGTATGTCGTCAAATGTTTCCGATTTCACCAAAATAATTTTTTTCCTTAAAGGAAAATAAAATGCGACTGATATATACACTCACGTGCACACATAAAAACAAATAATAAAATTCTTGCATTACAGATTGAAATCTTTACTATACAAAATGCAAGAAATTGGAGAAAGATAATACATTGGAGTAAAATAATGTACGCTGAAACTCTAAAAGTAAGTAAACGAAATGCTCAATCGAAATGAAAACCAAAAATCCAAGAAGTAGAACCAGAAAAACGAAGTACTGTAGCTCTATTTGAAGAAAAATCCAATATATATGCATGAAAAAAATTCCGAACTAAAAACTATGAAAAATATCGAAAAAACTAAAAGAAAAAAACCCCTCTTTATTACGCTTGGTAACCAAGAAATGGATTAGCGGAGGTCTTTGATGGAAAATTTGGAAAAAAACAATATCAAATAACACCATGGCCAATAATGAATATATATATGTAGGGTATATAAGAAAATAGATGGCGAGTATTTTGAAGTTGTGCAATATTGACGCTATTTTAGATATGAATGAAGGTTTTTACCAGGGTTATACATTATTTTAGGAACTTCTAAAGAAAATAACTCGGTTTTTTTGTTTACAATAAGACCTGATTTTCCAAAAAAATCTTTTTATCAAACTCATGAATAATTCTATTAAATTGGCTCTTAATACCATAACGTATATGAATGGCAAGTAATACGCAGTAGATTCGATTTTCAAAAAATGTGAGGATTGACGAGCAGCTCAGGATTTTTATAACATGCTTAGTCAATTTCAATGGATGTGGAAGAGATATACACTTCTCAAAATAAATTAAGGGATATCGTCATTTGTAAGGAAGGAAGAATATATCCATTAAGATTTATGGTGGATTTATCTTCCATTGAAAAAAATGGTAATGATATCTGAGAAACGTTATGTGACTAAACCATAACTAGGAAAACTATCGGTTCTCTTCAGAAGTTGTCTTTGACTTTTTTAGAAGTAAATCTAAAGAGTGAAACAAAGTGAGATTTTTAGACAACTGAATAGATTTGTACCGGTTGGAGATAATGAAACAAAGAACATTTGTAAACGAAAAATAAAATGAAATTGGATCACTGATTTGATATCAGGGAGAACCTTGTATCTTTTCGAAACCACATTAGTACCCTCATCAATTCTATGTTTTGTAGTTTTGAAGCACTGCTCTTAGAGGAAAATTATGAGCACTATGAATGTATAACTGTTTTTTTGTTTAAAAAAATGGGTATTTTATATTTTTTATACTACGCCCAAAAAACAAGATTCTTATCTTCAATTTGTCTACCTAAATATTCAATAAAATACGATTATGTCTGTTCTACACTCATGCCCCAAGTTAAGCATAATGAACCACCTATCGAAGATATATACTTTTCATTATATATGTTTTCAATTTCTGATCCACTTGGGGAGGGGGGGGGGGAAGAGTACGCGTCCCCCCATGTTCCTCCCTGCGTACCCCTATGACCACATCTCCACCGATTCGGACGGAAAATCACCTAATACGGTATATCTACACCAGTGTTCCTTAATTAAGCAATATCGCGCTCTGCTGGAGGATAATAGTTACGGATACATATATGATGTCAAAGGGGGGGGGCGCGATGAGAGATAAAAAATTCTGGGGGTGGGGATACGATGAACAAAATTGTCTGAGAAACTATAATCTACACCAGGAATGACCAACTTCTCCCTGTTCAAGGGCCAACGTAATGGCCATTTTTTCTGATTCCCAACTAGTAGATGTAATTTATTAAAAATTACTGTTTCTTTAGCAAATCAGTCCATTCAATTACATCCATAGCTTAAATTTTACAGATAAAAAAATTTTTCTACATTTTTCTGAAAGTTTTATCCCTTACTCCTGATTTGGCAGCCGGTGGAGCCGCGTAGGTCGAATAAACGCAAAAGGAATGTTTCCCACACTCAGAGCCACAACTAGGGGATGGGAGAAGGCGGGTCTGGTGCCCTGGGAGTCAGACCAGAGGGGACGCAAATTTCATCCTTTAAACTCTACTCAACATTGCAATGGGTCACCAAAATGCGTTCTTGCCCCGGCTGAAAAAGCATCTAGCTATGGCTCTGCACGCACTGGTAAACTTCGAGAGGAGTTTATTATTGGGATAGAAAGTGTGCCAAAAGCCATTCGTGTGGATAGTATTGACTCTCCGGAATGGGTAAACACGTGATGGTAGCAAGATAAACTGGACTAGCTTGCATGGACCAGGCAGACTACCTGTAAGTGTGAAAGGATGCGCACACGCAACATTAGCTGCTGCTCCTGTATGTCCATGAGATTAGACGGAACCAGATTTGCGATACATGTATTCTTATACTTGAGTTACCTTCTTGGAACAGAATATCGCTGTTTTGGTTTGAGAAAGTGTTAGTCTGCTTTAACGTAAAAAGTCACCAACCTACTATGTCGAAATTTAGAGATGACTACCTCTCTGTTTTCGACACAAAAAAATCATCGTGCCAAGGTATGGAACTCTCTTGTTCTCTCTCAACGGCACAATATGAACCCGATCATCCCATATGATACATTTTTGTTCTTTGGAATTATCAGGGTCTGCGTAGCCTATATATAGTCGGTTGTAATTGCGAGGTGTCATTGTGAGTTGGCACCCACTTAGAAAAAGTTCGTCATTGTAAGAAGAACATCAAATACATGTATGCATTCAGTTACAAATACAGAGGTCACAAAAAAGTAACTTGTGCAACGAGGTGGTGGAAAGAAATGGGGTAAAAATGCCCACATAACAAACTTTGAGAGAAATGCGTGTGTACGAAAAGGCAGTGTGATGAGAAGATGGCTAATTACTATCGTCACTCGAAATAATGAATGTAAATAATCTTTTAATCAAGTCTATTGTGGAAAATAATGGCTTAAATAATAAGAAAATCAATTTAATGCACAGTAATTTTACCTAACCCAAAATCATCTAACGGGCCACATGCGGCCTGCGGGATAGCTGTGTGCTTTCCACCCCTGATATACACAAACCATACTTATGTTAAAGTTTTGGGCATTAGCGTATTTCTGTCCATCTTCCCATACACACTTCGTCGTGTCTTTATTACGAGTTCACAGCTACTGAAACTTACCTGAATTCACAATTTATATGGAAAATAAAAATACTGAAATATAATATTTCAAACTTTTTTTTACCGCGTAGTTTCACACGTTTTATTAAGTTGTGTAACATCATAATCTTAAGTATTTATGTAATGATCTGATGGGAAATAGAGAAGAGATGATGATAGAGCATAACGGAAACACATCCCCTCTTCTAGGCTATTTAACCGTGGTTTTTGCCAGAGGTGTACGTTTCAGCAGCAATTGCAGCGCAGCATTCACCAGTATAGAAAGTATATTTATCATTAATCGAATGGGAATTCGTATTCAATGTTAAATGGCCCCCACTGTTTTTCCGTCTCATTGCTCGATGGCAAATTTAGCTCTGTCTGGATACTTGCTTCGTTTTTGTTAAAATTATATATCCGATTATATACATCGTATCTCTAGGGCCTCACAGTTCAGACGAATGAAATAGGGTTTGGATGTAATTTTTTAGAAACAACACGCTGTCCTTAAAACCAACAGTGTGGCAATTATTTCAGAAAATATTTGGATCTTTATAGGAGAAGAAAATGTAATAAACAAAGTACTTTTTAGTTTAATTTCAAAGTATAAATAAAATAAACTGCGTGTCGTGATGGTTTTCTGAAATTTTGCAGATTTATGGAAATTTCCCTCTGCGACGTTCCATACTATTAAAAAAGTAGCGTATTTTAAATAGTACTAGAATTTCAGAACTTTTATTTGCGTTCGATATTAAAACACGAGAGCTAGTTGAAAAATATTGAGAATGAATTTATTTTCAAAAACGAAGACGATCTACGGCAGCAATGTAAAGCTTCGCTAATAGCTCGTCGGCTTGGGAAAAAATTACAAATAGATCCGGCAATTATTTGGCTACAAGTTTTCTACCTATCAAAAATGAAGTCTTTTCTTGATGAGCAATGTGTAGCCGTGAAATTTGCTCGGGAAAAGCCACTACAGAAGCATATGCAAGCCCATGGTGAAGATGATTTACCGCAATCAAGAGAGCACTCCGGTGATTCAAACATATATTAAAGGAGGGCGTGTTTCTTTCTCAAAGAAAGGTGGTTTGGATGTTTCTGCTAGTGCACTGAACGACATCATTATGAACACAGCTGCTGCCATTGTTCGAGAAGATTGTTGAGTAACAGTGCAGAGTAGTGAATTCGCTGCTATGAGAAAAGTGTAACATCTACCAGTCCATTCAATGTTACTCGAAGATGTTTCTGACGATGTCGTTCACGATGTGCTTGTTCGTCGTTATTTGTGTTTTATTCCAATGAATTGTCAGATTTAGTTACGTCTTTTTCGCCAAGCAGACGATATCCGAGCCTTTAGCGATATTATTTGTGTTTTTGAAAATAAACTGATTCTTAATATTTCTTTAGTTGCCCGACGTAAAATAGTGAACTAAACAGATAATCAAAAATATTTAATATAATATGTTAAACGGTTTTTTACACACATATAGAAACCCGCTTGAAATAACTGAGCGTATCAGTGAGCTATTATTACAGAACTCTTCGTGGCTGATAAAGTTTTGACTAGAATATATAAGCTCAATGAGTGCAACTCTTACACTGTTGATACTCTTAGAAACTGATACTCTTTTTAACGTAGAAAGTCGTACAGTTTGCTTCGAATTGATAAAAAAGTTATCACACTCACCGGTACGCTCTGCAGAAAGGATGATAATCCAAAGAATAGTTTCTGGTTCAAGATAAAATGACACCCAAGAAGGTCATACCGTTCTAGATTGAGTCAGAACAACTGTCGAAATAGAAAATGAAGAAAAATAGTTTACTTACTTACGACCGGCATGAGCACAGCCGGATCCTGGAGCTTTGCTTTTCCAAGCATAGGCAGCACCTCGTCTAAGATGTTGGTCTTCTCGAGTTTATCAATAATTCTTTCGACGCAGGTGAGAGCGATGGCCTGAACCTGAATAACGGAATCCTCCTGAAGATGTCATCATCATCATGATGTCAGGAAAGATAATTGAAGGAAGACGGGCGTGCAGGGCAACAGACATGGTTGGTGGGAGCATTCCAGAAAGAAGCAAGCAAGAGTAGATCAAAAGAAACAGAGAGATTGAGAGAAAGAGACATAAAAATGAGGATATGTGGTTCAGAGGATGGAATTTCTCCTCGGTAGAACTTGCCTGAACTTATTTTTTTTTGTAAAAATCATTTTTTAAACTTTTTCAAGAGAAATAAAATTTAATTTTAAACTACTGACAGTTAAATTTCAAATATTGACAATTTGTACCAATCATTTTCAACTGAGACTTTTAATCCCATTAAAGAAAATTAAACACGGTCTTTTTTGTTTCTTTCATGCATGTTTTCGGAAGGGTGTAAATTATTCTATATTATACCTGGTCTAATTTTGTAATATAATTTATTCAAGAATTTTGTAAAATAAGGCCTGGGAAGTAATACAGTACATAAATTGAATTTAAAATTCTCATATATTTCGTTTAATATCTTCTGCGGGCAAAAGTAGGTCTTTCTATGTACCCAGATGAATTTGTGTATGAACATCTATCTGTAGAACGATTATATTGTACTTTATTCGCATTATTACAGCAAGCACTGCCTTAAGTGTCATTGATTGATATCAGCTTAAAGGCAGGTAGTGCTATAAGAAAGTAAGTAAATATTTATAAAATGAATGTTCAAGAAATTTATCAAATTTATCGTAATTTAATGCTTCAACTAGTAACAGTTATCTCAAAATGTGGGGTGCATTTATGAGCTATTTAAAAAACGTAGACGCTATGTTTTAATTTAGTGTTGCGTAAAATAGTATGAAAAATTTTGGCAGAAAACATAAGGATAGTTGGTTTTTTGAACCAAACTAAGAAATATTTTATTTAAACGAGAAAGATGAAGAGGGCGATACACCAATTCACTGTTTTATTTACAGCGAGTTAGCTGTCTATTTATGCTCGCATCAAACGCTCTCATGTATTTTTTTGTTCATTGTGATTAGTAACTGCACCTAATTCAGATGAGATTAAGCAAGCTCAAGAAATATTTAAATTGAATGAAATAAAGTAGCAGAAAGAACGCAGAGAGCAAGTTTAGATAGAGGATGAGTGACGGCATTGTATATAGATTAAGAGGAAGAAGTTAGGACAGAGAGTATCATTGCATATTCAGGATGAGAGAAAAAAAGGATACGCATGCGTCATCAAAGTAATGTTATATAAATTATGTATAAAAGAAAATGTCATATATGTATATCATAGAGGCGCTTATAGTGACGGCCATGCGTAATTTCTCAACGGATTTGCTTCTTTTGTTTGCTTTCTTATTTGAATGATTTAATACATCATATTAAAATTTAAAAGAAACACATTTCAGCATCTCATTTGAGATGCCCAAGTCTTGAAAAGAAAGGTATAACATCGTGAAAACATTTTCATATCATCAAGGATACCTGAAACTGAGGAAAACAAATCTGGTTAATTTGTTTTATCTAGTAAGTGTCTTTTTACAGATTCCAGGAAAAGATGTAATAAATGTTTAATTTCGCTTTTCACATATTAGATTCAATTATGTATTAAGTTGAAAATGTTTTAAGATGTGCTAAAATATATATGAAATTTACCTTGACTTCATATAAATTATCTTTTTGAAATTTTTTATTTAAGAAGTTTTTAACATCGTATGGTAAGATTTCGTGAGGACTTTAAATGTTAATTCACAATGTTGGAGCTTGCTTTGCGTTGTAATAGATACTTGTATGGGATAACCATGAAAAAAAAAACAGTTTTGAAATTAAATCGATTCAGTGTATTATGCTTTGAAATCTGATTCGGCAATGATAGACGATTCTAGTAATAATCACATGTTTTATCATAAACCTCTCTTCACCATGCGACTTAATCGTGCCGACGCAAGAGAATAATAAAATTTAGAAATTGGAAAAACACGAATAAATATAAGCAATATTATAGTAAATTCTTCAAGGTTGAACGAACTGTTTTAAGACTTCTTATTAAACCATGCCACTAAAATTTGAAATAACTAATTTTTCACAAAACGCTCTGGTCTGATTTAACTAATCAACATCATTTATATAATGTAATTAGCATTTTATAAATAAATGATATAAATAAACATAAAATATTTCTTAGATGAAGCATTTTGAATTAATTTTGAAAAATGTGTGTAATATTTCCGCGAATTCAGGATATTTCTCGGAATTCATTAGATATCCGGAAGTTCATTTCAATTTTCACCGAGAACCATATTGATGTGCAAGATCAAAATATATCAATGGTTTGATTGTTTCATAAATAGTTATTACATTTGAGCATAATAAGTATATGAAATAAAAAATTAATTTCGGATAAAAATTTAAAGAGAAAATCTAATTATAAAAAGAGATTACGTTTTTTAAAGAGATTCTGGTATAATATATGATACATTAATTGTTATTTCTTTAAATGAGTACAAAGTTTTGAGAAGGAACGAGTTAAGATGGTGTAAAAATAAGTGATCAGATTTATTCATTCGCAGCTTTACATGTTCCAAGAAAAGACGATGGAAGCTTCAGGGCATTTTAACAAATATGTATATATCATGGTATTTTAAAATGTTTTTTTTAATGAAAGCAGTGCTTATTTTTGGCAATTAATTAAATTCTTAGCCACAGTTGATTGGATGATAAATAACAGAATATCTTACCTCACGCTTCATATATGAAATCGTCTTTAGTCTCTTTCACCTACCTCGGACCAGAACTTCTTTCAACATGTACTATTATAAGAGTTTCTGTATGAAAATAATTTTATATAGCACGAAGTTCTTACCGCTAGAATCGCCAGTCACTCAGTATTATTCTCCTACTTTTACGAATCGAAACCAGTTGGATCGAACGAAGACCGGATTTCTTAGAAACTGATCTGTTGGAAACTTTCAACCATAGTGAAAATTGATATGAATACAATGATTTTTTGCAGAACCATTTGTAAACGAAAAATAATTATTTATAAGTGGGGCCACAGTCCCCACTGCATATAGCACCCGAGTGGCGCAGTGGCAAGATGCTCGTTTTCCACTATGGAGTTTGCCGTCAAGGTCCATGGGGTTCGAATCCATTAAAAAGAACATCAGAAAGAAATTCGTTACCAATCGAGCCTTTGGCCGACCACCGATAGATGGCGCCTTCATTTTCCACACAACTCCACTGATCGGAAATTTCCGTATGGCGATACCTGACCGGAGTTGGTGTGCAGTATGGGGCCGTTCAAGTATTACGTAAGCAAATTTTCAGCCATTTTCAGACACCCCCCCTCTTATCAGCAAAACTCTAACCCCCCCCCCCCTTGTCAGCATAATTTCGTCATCACTGCTTCCACCTCCTAATGCATATTGGTGGGATCAGAAACGTAGGAGGGATGGGGAGCATAGGGGGCTCGTGCGTCTCCCCCCAGACGAAAAAAAAATATTTTTTTTAATTCAAAAAATATTTAAAAAAAATTAAAATTTCGAAAGGAAATACCTTTATATGTTATTATAATCGATTTCTGTTAATTTCAGTGTTATTTGAAGTAAGAACCCAAAATTTATCTTTAAAAAATTCATTGCGACCCACCCTTTAAGCCATATATGGTAAACCCTTGACCCGCAGACCAAATGTGGCCCTGAAGGTTATCTGATATGGCTTGCCTCCATGGCTCCCACATCGTGAAGCAGGGCCCCTAGGCTGTGATCTTTTACGGGCCCCCCTTTATGATGAATTTATAGCGTGAAAAAACAAAAAAATAATTAAAATCCTCCCGGGTCCCAGGGCTGGAGCCTTGTCAGCCCACCCCTTGTGGGGGCCATGCTTGCCCCCAAACCTAATTTTGTAAAAATGTACATGGAACATTTACAAATCGCTTAAATGACCCGTGACACAATTCCGGAGCATTTAAGTGGCCCGTGGCTCATTTTCAGATCACTGAAGTAGGCCTCAGCGATCAATTTCACATTCAAAGATCACCTAAGTAACCAGCAACACAGTTACAGAACACTTAAACGATACATGGCACATTTAGAGATCCCTTGAGTGACATGTGGCACAGTTTCAGAGCACTTAAGCGGGCCCCAGTGTGGTTCTACATCGCTCAAATTACCCGCGAAATATTCCCAGATTACTTAAGTGATCCGTGCTATAATTACGGATCACTTGAATGATGCGTGGCAAAGTTCCAGAGCATTTAAGCGGCCCGGAAACATTTCCAGAGCACACTTGAAGGATCCGTGAAACATTTAGAGATCATTAAAATGGCTCTGTACGGGACTTATCAACAGGGTTAGTTCAAGTGCCCCCAAAAACTATCGGAAAGTTTTTTCCGTTTTTGGCGCACCGAATAAGATGTCATTAAGAATATTTCATATCTTCTTAAAGGTTGGTTGATGACGTAAGCATCATCCAAACCCCTCCTCCCCCCCCCCCTTGTCATCAAAAGTCAGCAAATCTGAAACTCCTTTCCCCCCCATCGATGCTAACGTAATACTTGAATGACCCCTAAAGTAGTTGTCCCTCTTTTACCGTATAAATTATTCTCAGCAGTATCCTTCACTTAGATTGAGCTGATCTTAAATCAGCTCAACCTAAGATCCTAAAACGCATCTTTTGGCAGATGTCAGGTATTTTTTTTTTTGCACACATTTCAGTAAATCGCTATTTATCTTATCTGGATAACAATACCCGCTTTCTAAGAATTCATATAATTAAAATGTGATATGGGTTTCACTGCAAGAGTTGAAAGAAGAATGGCACTAATTCAAATCATTATTAATTTCAATTTGTGTTTCAGATTAAATACCCCCATTATAAACTTATTGTAAATTTAGAGGATTGTATCCGTTTGTGGGACTTGCATTACATTGCCATGCTTTATTTAACGCAAAACAAAAATCAGGTTTTCAATTGGGTTGTGATACGAATCGATACTAAATCTTATATGTTGATGAAATTTCAAAAATAAAACGTATAAGAATTCATGTCGAATACTTTTTAATAACAATTTAAAACTGAAACTCAAACGTAGATGAAAGCTGTAGAAAATATTGTTGATATATATTTCGTAATTTAACCAAGTATATCACAATAGTTTTGAACAATGAATATTTCAAGAAAGTGGCTTTTCCATGAAATATCTTCATTAAAATAAAATTTGAGAAAAGATAAACACTAAAAATTTAAAAAGAAACGAAGTTGTTTTACAATTATTCTAAATTTTTATTCCTGTATTCCTTCTTCTTTATAATGTGTTTTTCACATTTGAAATGATATATAAAATCACATTATTTTTCTAATAATTTATAAATTATATTCCACCGGGAAATCAACATCATTATTCTCACGAAGCACATTTCTATTTCCCATTCAATTTTCTTGGAATCTCTAGAGGAAAAAGTAATGCACCAAAAAGTCACGGAATTCTGATTAGATGTAAACTTAAGTAACCTTTATACAGACAATTTAAAAATTTCAAAAAAATTGGTGTACGGAGATAGTATTGAGAAAATATTATGGAAATTTTCGATAAATATTTTAAATGAAAAAGTAAAAAGAAAACAAAAAAAGCACGGTGTTTTGAGATTAATGCATGAATTCAAATATATACACAAAATATTTAAGTAGATTTAACATGAATACAAGGGAAATAATGTAAAATATTATATTCTAGACTTGTTTATACTGTTATGCTGTATCAATTCTATAATAATGTTTGTTTTCTCATGCGTTCCTATTAATTTTTTATTTCTATTATTGATCAGCTGCTACAGATTAATTTATAAATAAAATCAAACAAAATTCTTCCTTCAATCTGATAATTTTGATTAAGAAAATTTTGAAGTAGGATTCAATTTTCTTTGAGAATTCCAGAATATATCTATACAGTCGGGCCCTCCCGTATTTGCGGTTTCCTTATTCGCGGGTTTTTTCCTTTATTGAAATTTTTTATTGCAACACTCAGAAATCGTAATTTATGTGTTTTGTTTACAAAATTTGAGTTGTGCATGTTTAGGATGGCTCGCTAATGACATTACTGTCATCACTAGAGCCGTGGCAGCTTCCAAGACAGAAACAGTCACCTCGGGTTGGATTAACCTTTGGCCACAATGTGCACTGAAGACATAACCATTTCTACAGAGCCAATTGAAGACTATAAAAGACATTGTCACGTTAGCGAAACAGGTGGGGGTGGAGAAGGGTTTAATGATATATATATATATATATATAGAAGTCGAACAGCTAATTAACAGCAATTCAGAGGTATTGACCGATGAGGAATTGATGCAGTTGACTGCTTCTGAAACTGAAGCGGTACCAGATGAAGAAGATCAAGATAAAGAAGTAGACAATTTCACCACATGAGTAACATAGCGGATGGGCTTCGCACGTTCAAATCAGCAATAGATTGTTTTCATAACATAGATTCCTCTATCGTTCGCTCTTCACATGTAGAAAAATTGGTATAGAGTCAAATATTGGAAGCCTTGTCATCATATTCCAACATACTTGATGATGTGAAGGAGAAATGGCAAACAGAAATCACAATGTTCTTTCAGAAAACATCGCCAACAATCGCTGCACACTCTTTTACAATCCCTTAACGTTACCCTGCTCTTCTCATGCTAAACGACATATACAAGAGAAAAAACTATGATTTCGGTTATTCGCGGATTTCCCGTATTCGCGGTCACTCCCGGAACGTAACCCCCGCGTATACGGGGGGTGCCGACTGTATTTTCATGGTATGATATTCACTGTTATGAATTTCTTAATTGCTGTTCTTAAAACAGACGAAGAAGTTGCTGGTTAAAAGTCACAGTTTATAGATCTCCCAATTTAGTTATACAGTCGAATCCCGTTATTGTGAGCTCGAAGAGACCAGAGAGGTCACTTCGTTATTTCACAACGAAATTTCGTGCAAAGGAATTTCAAATTTTTTACATTGTTCCTAAGTAAAATTATCTGGGTGATTAGGAAAATTTTCGTTAAAACGAGATTTTCGCTATAATGGTATTCGTTAAAACGGAATTCGACTATTTCATTCAGCTCATCGAAGTTATTTTAGTTTTTAAAATTTAATAATTCCGATTTTTTTTTCTTTTTGTGGCATAGCAGCGATGTGTCAGCGAGAGATGAAAAAAATTTAAAACACACACATTATTTATTATTTATAACTAACGTTATTTATTATTTATAACTAAGGTGACCATACGTCCCATATTTCCCGGGACAGTCCCGGTATTTTCTGTTTTTTTACTATCTAAATTTTTTTGCAAAAATGTTTCGGTTTTTCACGTATTTTCAACAAAAACAACTTGACTTTTTTTCTTTATTTTATTCTTCAAACCAACTAACTATTAAAATTTTCTTCCCAGCTCAGAAATTACACTACGATAATCACGACTACAAATAAGAATATTTATCTCACATATTTGTCATGTTTTTCTTTTTTCAATTCACTGCAATTCGCGACTTTTCTATGATTTCAGTACGAGTTGGCAACTTTGATTACTTTAGGCCATAGGCGGAGATAGACTTGGAAGTCTGGGGGGGGCACGGACATTATTGCTGGGGGGGGGGCAAGATGATGATGATGTCGATTCATTTATACATATATGCATTAGATCTGCCGACTTCACCTTTGATGCTGGGAGGGGGGGGGGCGTATCTCCGCCTATGCTTTAGGCCATCATTTTTGGCAATAATCAGCAATGTCTCGTATTTTCTTCGAATAAATATGGCCAGCTTATTTATAACGACTTGAAGTATATATAAATCATGGTCCCTTCGTCGTTAGTTTTCCAGTACACATATAGATGGCAGCATCATTATTCTCTAATCTCCTGTTTCAGTTCGTTTACCTGTGGTTACGTACAATATTACAAACTGGTTATTTATTATGCATCTCATAAATGCAGATTGTTATTTTAGAAATTCAGGATATAGGAAGGTAATGTTTGGAAGAATACAATGAAAATTAGGTTCGAGTTTTCGGGTATTTTACAAAATTTTGAAAATAACGGAAGGAAAAAAACGTATAAATATTTAAAAGCAAGGCGTTAATAAATTTGGTAAGTTATAAAGTAAAGCTTAGTCCGGTGAGAAAAATAAATATCACATGATCCCAGATTACTATTTTTAAAAATCAGTTTTTTGAGATCATATCAAAAATAGGAGGAAATGAATTTTTCTATTCGTAATAACTACGATAAAAATGTATTACAGCCGAACACCAATTTAACGAATCAGAAGAAACTAATAATTTTATTCGTCAAATCTCTCTCAAGGAAATCGTTAAATTGGGGGGGGGGATTCTTTGTTAAATTGATCAGTAGCATAAAAACACTCGAAACGGTAAATTTCAAACGCTATTTATTTTGGGGTTGCTGCAGGGCCGTCTTAAGAGCATCGTGGGCCCCCGGGCCAGGTGATTTTTCAGAGGCCCTACCTGGCAAATTCTCGAAAAATTCAGCTACTTCTCATTTTTTGAGGCCCCTCTTCTCTTGAGGCCCCCTGTGGGCCCATGCGTTAAGACGGCACTGGGTTGCTGTAACAAATTATTCCTGATAAAACAATGGAAAAAAATATATATTAACTCAGGGGCGGCTTGAGCGAGGGTGCAAGGGGCGGCAGCGTAGACTTTAGTTAAAACCCCAAAATTTAGCACAGTAAAAATTCACATGACATCACTCTGCGACGAGATATGAAGAGGTATACTTGGACAACGGAAATGTTGAGAAAATAGACGGCCTCTGACCGTAATACCATAAACAAGAATGTAAGCTATCGGGGCGGCTCGAGACAAAATCTGTACCCATGCAGGACTTTTGCGACTGCTGCCTATTGCCCCATCCCCAAATAGCCCCTACATCCTGCGTCAGGACCCCTGGGATGAAATCTTTCGAGGAACCCAGGCCGGATTTTCCACACGCGATGCCCCTTCTACAGTTAATTTATAGTGTAAAAAAAAATAAATTATAAGGATTTAGTCTTGGGCTCCCAAGCTGGATCCCTGTTAGCCCTACCGTTGGGGGTGATGCCTCTCCCTCACAACTTATCTAAACAATTCCTAACAAAAAAAAAATCGCTCAAAAAAATTCATCTAGGATTTTGCGCCCCTCCAGAGCAGACAGAAAACATTTTCTTTGATTTTTTTTATATCTTTTTTTTAAATATTTGTTGATATAAGTTAGCTATAAAAGGGCCAGTGAGAAGTCTGACTGAAGGGCCCACTAAAGATCCCAGTGTAGGGGCCCTGCTCTAATATGGGAGGGGGGCATGCCCTCACCCAGAATTTGTTCTAGACTAGTCAAATGAAGGTAATGGAAAAATTCGGCTTTTCACTTGTCCGGTCCCTGGAGTATCAGAAACACCTTTAAAAAAAATTCTTAATAAAATTAACCTCGTTATTTGTCATCGTTACAGGACAAATGATGATGACTCACGAAAATAAGTGTTGTTTCAAGGATTGAGTTATTTGGCATTATGAAGAATGGCAAAATAATTCTGAAACAAAAAAAACCATGGGAAAAAAAAAAGCCACTTCAAAAGTGGGACGTATGGTCACGCACATTTTCCACGGTAAACAATGGTGTGCGGCTTTCATCTGAAAAAAAAAAAAAATCAGGTTTATCTCGAGGTTCCCTTCACTGAAGCCCTGTCGGTCTCCTGTCAGGGTCACCTTCAGGGACGGCATATGAAGTTTCGCACCCGGGCGGCAGGTGAGCTCGAACCGCCCCTGTATTAACTTGAGAATAAAATCAGGAAACAATTGATGGATGCTTGATGGAAGTTTGTTCGGTACGTCTCACATTTTTATCGAATTCTGTCGATATCGTCATTTTTTGGCTAACCGAAAAATTCTTCCTTTTGAGATGACCCACCATTCTTTGCTAGACAGAGCACAAACTACAAACTTGGGGCTTTATTTGTGACTTCATTTCTTCACTGAAATCTAAAAACGAGCAGCACAATGTTTTACAGTATTGGTGTACTGTGCACCAATTAGGCCGCTGAAACCTTCCCACGTACACTCTAAAAATGGCTTTATTGTCTCATTTATTCAAAAATAAACAGATTCCTATTCAACTTTTTTTCGCTAATCTCTAAAGAGGAGCTGAAGGTACACTCCTGGGGAGTCAAATCTTTGGATTGTGGTTTTGAAGGACAAGAAATAAGACAAAAATATTAAGGATAGTTCGAAAAGAAAATCGTTATATCGAGAAATGTGATGAATCAGAGTTCGTTATATCGGGGTCCGACTGTATTTTATGATATTACAGTGAGGTTAGAGTAAATCTAAATGTATCAACAATAATATATTTACTAGCCTTTTTAAATTTAACTAAAGATTAAAAAGCCTGATCTGATCAGAGTTGATTATTCATCATTCAGAGTTAATAATTTCTAACACGAGAAGGGAAAGAGAGAGAGATGGTTATCCACTTTTTTCCATGAAAACAATACTCCGAAATGTTTACAAAGAAAAGTACTAGTGAAAAAAATCATATGGTACTTACATTTAAAATCCAAATGACTCTTGCGTTAGCACTGTCTAATTTATACACATAGCAAAAATTACCTGACGTTTCTTCTAAAGTCAGCCACTTCTGAAGAATTAATTAGTCCAGTAATATCTTTAATTTTATGATTTTTTATCATTATAAAAATCTTTCATCATACTAAAAGCAAGCACGGCCTTTCAGGGATGCAGTATGAAAAATTACAATGTCGGAAACCAGAATGAATAATCTTATTTGTGGATACAGCTTCCATCATCTTATCATAGTTCGAAGAATTTAAGTAGTTTGGGTAATATTATTTGGCACCCATGGAAAATAGCCACGGTTATAAAATATGTGATCAGTACTTTCCTTTCGAAAAGAAAAAACTTGAAGATTGCTGATCAATCAAACGATTCATGGAGTTGAATGTAGTACAAAAAAATTTAATTTGCGATTTTTGATGCTTGTGCGTGTGTGTTTAGCTTGGGAATTTATTTCAGCTTACCTCAATCAACGTTGAACCATAAATGGAAGCGATTTTTGTGCATTACATAATCTGTAAAATGCTTACATATAGAGTAAATAATTGCGCTCTGTTTAATAATTTGTAATCAATTGAATTCATGCCATTCTCTCAATCAAAAAGTGATATTCGGATATTTTTTTAGCCAAAATAGACATCAGGAAAATTTAGACTGTAGTGGTCGGTGCCAATGTAAGGAGGGAAAAGTGGAATTATGATGCCTTAACGTTTCGTTCACAACTGTATACAGCCTCAGTGGAAAAGAACCGGGTCGACGACCGGAGTCGATATGACCATCTCGGCTGTCCAAAGAGTACTGAGGAAGGTTTGAGTCATAATGTTTCCAGATCAGGGCTCTTCAACATAGACTTTTCTCACTTACGCATGAATAACATCGACAACGAAATCTGTTTTGATTTGTTATTGCTCTCAATTTTACGATCAATCGCTTTCTCTTTGTAGTAACAAACTGTAGTTACGGTTTTTGTGTATCTAAAATTACTCTCTTCAGAAATATCAATGAAATCTTAGGGTGTTTTCAAAGCAATCGGTTGGACTCAAGTTCAGCAGCTACCATGTTTCCGACAAATGACTATATAAAAAAATACTGTATTAAACGTCGTAATATAACTACGTATAGGGTTGGTTGGTATGCATTTGTCGTGAAAAGCAGAGAAACTGGTGTACAAAAAGTTAAATGCAATTTTGTAGTATAGAATTTTCAAATGCATCAATTTATTCTGTTCTAAACAGCAGTGTGACCTCACACAAAACACACTTTACTTGCCCTTCAGTACATTCAATAAAGTAAAAAAAAATTCCTTCAGCTTCACTAAAAAAAAATCGACGTTCACAATATGTATCTACGCTTGATAAAGTAAAATCGATCTGCATATTTGGATGATAACACTTTTCTCCAACTCCAGCATTCACACCGTTTTCTTTCCGTTCCCAAGAATAAATTCAGATATTTTTTTTCCTCTTCCATGCTTGAACACTCCTTAGGTTTGAATGTGTCGACAACTTCATTGACGAATTTCCTATACGCTATCAAGAGCAGCTTCTATTTAATTTGCATAATCTAGAAAAGCTGTCAAAACGTGATTTAATAAATAAGCCCGAGCACACACGCAAATGTTACAATAGCCCCACATTTTATATTCCGAAGACTATCTATCCATCTATCTGAAAACTATCTGTAAGCGAATCGTTTCTCCCGAGGTAACATGAATGAAAAGAAATAAAGTATTCAGTTTTGTAAATGGAAATCACAGATGTAACCGATAATTCAAATTTTCTCTTATGAAAATTCGAAAGAAGTGAAAAAAAAGGGATAAACTTGTTCTGAAATTTCTCTTTTTTTCTTCCTTGCCCTTTTCATTTTCAGGAACGATAATATTAGAATCTTATATATTCCATTCTACTGAAAAATGAAAGAATGCGCAGGGAAACTTTTTCTTCTCGATTTTCTTTACGACAAGACGCTGAACTCTTGATAAGATGAATAAGATAAATAATGAATAACGACGGCTCTCGGGATAAGCCTGAAATCGATTTCTGCATCCGACATTTCGTTTGTGCTTTCCCATCAAAAATCACTTTTTCTTTTCTGTCTGAGATGATTCTATCAGTTCTGTTTGAAAACGGGATGAAAACCGAATATGAGGTTTTCACACCCTTAGTATCTTTCACGTGAATACAGTTTTTGCCCTACCATTCACCATTCTCTTTCGCTTTTTCATATATTTTTCTACGTGGAAAAATAAGTCGATGAAGTAAGCCTTTCGACTTCATGAATCATTAATGATTCAACAGATAAAAAAAAGGAGAAACGCTGTACAGGAGCGGAGACATTTCTCCAGAATGAAAACGACAACATTGCTGAAACATTCCAGAAAAATGATGCACGTAGAAATCGCCTAGTTTCATCGATATACACGGGAATGGAGGAGCTTTTCACCTTTTCTATTGACTTCCAGTATGTATGTGTGTGTGTGAGTGGACATCTCATATTCTACAAAGTATATCTATATAAAAGCACGAACTAAAATTCGATTTTCCGCTTTTCTAACTTTTAGTGATGACAGTGATTCAGATATTTTGGGTTCACAAGACTTCCAGTTTTAACATTTAGTGATGCAATTGCATTTTAGAGGCAGGAAAAACGCAATTTAAACTCGAGTAACTCACGGAAATTCGCATTTTAAAGTGTTATGTCGAATTTCTTTCTCGGGTGAATGCATTTTTAAGGTACTTTTTGAAAGACTATTTCGGTTAATGCAGTTTCTCTAAAGCAAATATCAAGAGAACTTTCTACGTAAGCACTATAAATCACATCCAATTAAAACCTTCTTTACATTATTTTTCTGCTTAGAAATAGAATTTAAATTTTTGATGGCAGTCAAGGTTAGAGTTAACTTGGAGTTCGATGTTACGGCACCTGATATCATACACTTTGTAGATATGTTTTCAAGTAGCCTAAAGTAGAGGGAGGATTCAAATTTATGTGTTAGAGGAAGAGCTAAAAAATCTCTTTTTACTGCTTACGAAGACCTTATTACGGCAAGTTAGAAAATTCCGTGCGTCTTTTTTTTGTAATTTATTCATTCAAAGAGAAAAGCTGAACAAAAAAAAAAAGATATCTTCACACACACTTTTCAAGCAGAGGCATGTTGAAGACGTAATTCGTGTGAAACGAGAGAATTTGTCCTCAAACTAAAATCTTGATGGGAATTTCAGAAACCGGAAATTTAAATGTAAATTATGCACCGAGTGTTGGAGATGCAAATTATATCCAAGAGTCATTTGAATATGAGGCTTTTCATTAATTTTATACTTATTTTAGTGAGTGCACTCTTATCAAGATTTTATTTAACTTTCTGACTCGAAGATTCCAAATGACAAAACAAAAATTTAAATGTTCAGACTCAGTGAGGAAACTTTTATATACATACTGTATTACACATTATTTTGTTGTTGATTAAATGAATTGAAGGCAAACGCGTTTTAAAAATTTACAATAATTACAAAGACTATCCATCTATCTGAAAACTATCTGTAAGTGAATCGTTTCTACGCTACTATACGCTAAAAATATAAATTGTGTAAAAATTTACACAACTACTGTAACATTATAGCGAAGAAAAAATGTAAAAAAAAATTAAGTCTGTGGAAAAATTCTGGTATATTTCCTAATTTTTTTATATAGATCCCATCTATGTTGTCCCCGCAGCTATTACTACGTGTTACCCTGTATTCAAAGGAATCAAATAACAAAGTATTTGATTCCATTATCTGTTGCTATTTACCTTCTTCTTCGCGAGTTTTTGTATTTAATTATGTGAATTTTTGCGATTTTTCATTCACTTGAATAGGAATTTTCGATGCATTCAAGAATGAAATGAAGCTGATTTGATTCCCAGAGAAAAATAAAAAAATATAAGTATTTTGTTACTATGTATATATATATGTGCAGTTATCATTTGCGTAAGTCACCTTTCCTTGATTACCAAACAAAAAAAATTACGTTCCAATATTTCATACTTGTATATTGTGTTTTGACTTGAAATTTTGCTGGATCATTGGGGCTGAATGAGGTATGGCTAAATACGTTTGCACTTTATAAAACCATCAAAAGGAAATTCTACTCTATGCCTACAGAAACGACAGACTTCCAAGAAGTATCCTTTGCGTGCTCTAAGGGACAAACTTAAGTTTTTACCTTTTGTGGAAAGCATAATTATTGTTGCTTTATGCCTCAGAGCATCATTTGATTCCCCTGTCTTGATCTTTCTTTCTCTCTCTGTCTCATTGTTACTTTTATACTTTTGTTGAGCTTGATGTAATGAATACACACACGAGATCAGTATCTCTGACGTAATTGCGTCTCTATCGATCACAGCAAGTTCTCCTCATTCAAAAAGATGCTGCTCTAGTAACTCTCATTTAAAGATTCAAGTCCGTTTACCCGAATTCGAATTAGTTTATTTCCACTTGAATTTTTCGCTCAGTTTCGTAATGGTAGTCTCGAAAATTTTCTGAAGTGTTCGAGAAAAATAAGTGTACTTCATATAATCTATCTTCCGCTGGTTCTGAACTTGTGTTTATCTGACGTTAATTCATGTACAAAGAAAGAAAACTCTCTCTCCCATGAACAAATTGTGAATTAAAGAATTTGAATCTTTTCACTCTGAAATATTTGATTTAAACAAGCCTAAGAATTATATATATATATATACAGTAGAACATCGATTATCCGAAGCAATTGGGGACTGGGGGTGTTGGGATAACTGATTTTTCGGATAACCGATCATTCACCGAAAAAAATTGTACCACTGTTTTATGAGCAATATGAACTAAAGAAACAGTGATATTAAACACAAAATTGTATATATTTTGTATCACGTCTTACAGATAACACAGAGAACTGACTAGCCTACTCCATTAAAGTAGGCTTACAGTTTAGGAAAAGAAGTCCAAAATTTTCTTTTGCTTCAGAGCTGACTCGTTTTTTTTTGGCCGCTAAATCTCGCAAACGTTTTAAAGGCAGCATCATATTCTTTTTTCTGGTTCTAACCACTTCATAGCCATCCCAAGGCAGTGAAAGGTTTCCTCACTGGATGGTCCTTTTTTAGCACGATTGTCGTCGCAAGGGTCTTGGTCGTCGACACTGGCATCGTCCGTCAAAATACTTGATAGTCAGGGTCATCGACATCACATTCGAGCCAGTCTTGAATGTTTCCTGGTCGCATTCTTCAAATTCTGAAGATTTTCTGTAACGCTTTCGGTTAACCGATGTTTCAGTTGATCGGTATTCAGATAATCGATGCTCTACTGTAATATATACCGTAATAAGCTCGAAGGAGAAAAGTATAGAGAATTTCTAATAAAATAACCAGTTGTATGTAGATTTGCATGCTTACTGTTTGTATTTATTGAAATTTAGCAGATGCATATAACAATATTTATTCAAGCATTATCAGTCTACAGAGCAGTGTTTTTTGAACAGAATTTACCAAAGGATCCCTTGGTCAAACACCAAAGAAACCAAAAACACCGGCGTTGTGTCATGTCAATTTTTTATTGCCATTTTAACTTCTGTTCTGAAACAGCGGACTACCGTTGGAAAACGATTTTTCTAGATTCGACTCTAGATTCTAGAATAGGAAGTCTTCGAGATTTTTCGAGTCGTGGGAACCATCTATGCCCATCTTCAGAAGAGCACCTATGTGCCGCTCTCTCACGTGGTCAAACTCTAATTATAAAATTAGCTTTATATCAATCCTTGAATGCAACATTATTGTGCTGTGTGCATTAATAAAACGACAGTGAAAAATCAAACATGAGCATCGACTAATTTTTTGTGCTCCATTGAGCACAATGGTTCTAGTTTTCGTGGTCAGTACCCGAGTGGCGTGGTGGTAAGATGCTCGTCTACCACCGTGAAGGTTGCCATCAAGTCCCGAGGGAAGAAATATTTGGTAAGATATTCTCTCTAATGAGCTTGAGGTGGCCACTCTGATAGATGGTGCCTTCATTTCCAACCCAACTCGTAAATGGCAGTAAATTGCGCACACGATGTTGCAGGAGTTGGTGTGTGGTGAAGTGAAAATAATATTATAACCGAGTCACATTATTGATTTTTTTAAGCTAAGGACTAATTACTACTACTTAGGACTAATAACTACTTAATATCCAATTGTATGTTATGACCTCACCCTCGTCCCACGATTTAGTAGTCATTAACGGTTTATACTAATTTTTTGCATAAATGAAATAGTCAAAAATACATCAAAATAACTGAAACAAACTCTGTATTTTTACACCAAAAAGAATTTAGATCTGAAATACTGGGAACGGAAAATGTTAAAAAAAGATATTTATACATAATATATATTTATCACAAAAATTTTTGGTTGAATTTTCACATGTAGTACATAGTATTTTTATGACTAGTTTATATACGAATATTGTTGGACAGATGTTTCGATAATTGATTTGAAAATGTTTTTTTTTTCGAAATTCAAATTTGAAATTCAACGTTTTTTACACGGATTTTGTGTATTTTTCTATTATTCATGGAAAAAGAATTGACAATCATGTCGTGTTCGCACCGTCTTCCGTATCGTAAGGGTGGTTTTACTATGTACATACATCGATACATATTTTAAAAGTTCTAACAAAAAATTGCACAAAGTAAGCATGCACTCACAGTTTTATGAAAATATTTTAGATTTCTGTTTCAAAAGTAAAATATGAGTGATTTCTGAGGAAAGCGAGAAGAATAGCAGCAAGATATTTCAAAAGGAAAAAACAGAGGGGGAATACATTTACATGCTTTTTGAGCATTTCAATTTCTTACCTTCACTCCAGAGTTATTGTCAAAGACTTGCTTTGTTCGAGGCAGAACCATTTTTCTTACTGCTTGATCTTCCAGAATGTCGGAAATCTGTGTCACTGCCTGTAGCGCTGCACACTGCAACAAGAATATATATTTAAGAAAGGAATCATCGTAATTTAAATTTAATTTAAATTATATTTTTGAGACCTTGATGATTAGTTCTGCATAGTCTCTCCCTTTTCAGTACTATTTCTGATCACTAGGGCTCGGATTTCTCTGACTTTTCATATTTTCTTATGACTTTTCATATTTTCTTATGATTTTGCATATTTCGCTATTTTTGTGTGATAGAATATTTTTTATGATTTTCAGTAATTTTGAGGCATTTTTCATTATTTTCAGTAATTTTTAGGCGTTTTCCATGTTTCAGAATTTCAGACATATTTTCATATTTTAGAGCATTATTTCGCATATTTCAATAAAACAATGAAGAAGAATCCTTTTCCCAAACTCACTCTTCACTAGCTTCATTTCCCACAATCGGCAATTTTTCGACGATATTAGCAATAATTGGCAATTTTACTTACCTTTGGCGTTATTTTTTACATCAATGATCGGCGATTTCCCGTAATTTTCTAGAGGAAATATGATGAGCCTATTTATAAAGGCATATTTTAAGTTTTTACGGCATATTATAAGTTATTTTAGGGTACAAATGCATTTTTTATAGAGCATATTCTGTCGATTTATAGGTCATAAAAATCCTAGCCCTACTGATTACTGTATCAGAAGACTGGGATCTTGCCATCAAAACTATTTCTTGGAAACATTCGGGCAATGATAGTCTCTTTAATACATTAAATTATGAAATTAACTTTTATCCCTGCGTATAATCTGAGGATTATAAGTTAAAGAAAACATTTATAGATAGTGTATTTTGATGAGTAGAAAAATCATCTTTTTCCCCTGAAAAAGAAATGACAAACAATCCCTTTCTTATTCCATGAGATTTCATCATCGATGATAGAAAATTTCACGGGCAGGTTATACGCCACTGCGAACTGTGCGATGATGTGTTTTCTCGAAGTAGCGAAATTTGTATCAGCGAATTGTATGCCGCCGCGAGTTATACGCATTAAATTACGGTAATACACTCCGTCCTGGTGAAAAAAATTCAATCCGGCTGCTGATTTCTGGTACAGGGAGTACAGTTTTATTGAGGAAGCTGACGTATTCGTTAGTAAAAATATTACTAACAGATGGCGCTGAATTACGGTATCGGACTACCTTTCTTAGCACTTTTCGACAAAATGGTAATGGAGTAATTTTAATAAAATTTTTTTGATAGAAAATGCGTCAAAATGGGGAAAAAATAATAAATTTTGAACCACCTAATGTCATTTTCTACGAAAAAGTATGTAAAACATTTATATGTAAAATTTTGAGCAAATATTCGAAATACGATTGCGAAAAATTCCATGAATTGCATATTTTTTGTTATTTTCACAATGCATTCAACTAGTAATGATGCAGATTATGAATCAAAATCTGAAGAATTGTACGGTATGCTCATATGTTATACCCAAATCGGCTGATGGGGGTTTCACACAAAGCTTCACACCTGAGCCAAAACCGACTATTAAAACAATTTGTTTTATTCATTTGTGTTTATTGTATGACAAAATGACCCTTAAACATTTTTTTAGGTGGATATCTTTACTAAAAGCATTTGAGTGAGGTATTGATATGTGTACCTCAGGTCTTTAATTGAAAAAAAAAGAATCATTAAAAATGAGATACATTCAGTATGTGAACCTCTGGAGCGAAGACGTTACGTGTGAATTTTTTTGAAACTTCACATAACATAACGTGTATAAAACACTGTAATTAGACAAATACATGTGATAGAATTTAGATTTTGATTCATAACCTCAACAATATATGGAAAAATATCATTCTAAAATTTTGTAATGATATAATCAATAGAGTTTTAGAAATAATATTTCAAACTCAAGTAAAGTGTCAAAAATAGAGAGTTTAAAGTTTTTATTTACATATTACTTGATATAAAAACGCAACACTAAAGTGGGCGTAATTTTGTTTTCAAGAGTCATATAAACAATACAGCGTCTGTGTTAGAATCAATATAAATGGGGCTTTTATAAAAAAAATCAAATAAAAAAATCAATATTTTCTTCGAAAATGACATTTTAAACGTATTCGGATACCTTGAATGAAAATCATATCACGATTTCCTCGAACTTTCCATCGGCACACGCATTCACATGTCACGATCATCTAAGTCTTATGGGCATAATCGTGATGATCATACCCATAAGTCTACGAACAACCCGACAGTTTTTTAAATCAATTTTGCATCCTGTTCCACAAATCAGTTGCCAGAACTACTTTCTTGAGCGTTTTCCTGATATTGATTTTTAAAAACTGATGAAATTATATATTGAGTTATCTATCCTATAAATATATGTATGCATTAATACTCATTCGCTCAAAAAATTCATAGATGTAAACTGTACAAATAATTATTACCGATTGCGAGAGTACTCAAATCCAACTCTGCTTGTCGCGCATGTATCTCTTAGCATCAGGTACTATATAAATAAATTTTTTCTGTAAGACATTATAAATGAATTTTTATAGCGTAAAAAATGGCGTTAGGTTTTTGCTTTTAGAAATTTAACGTCTCGTGTAATGTCTGAACTGCACGAACGATGAAATTCGAGAAGTTTATTTCCAGAAAATAAAAATATATTCTTTCGTATTTCATCTGTTACATCGTCCGAAAGATAGTAAAAAGTTTATATAGATATGTATACGTATGTACATTCATAGCATTTTATGCGAACAAATCTAGCCTGTGATTCAATTTTCGTTCAATACATAAAATATGACATTCCATTTCCGAATATAGGTCTATATAAAATGCAAAAAGTGAAAACAGTCTCACACTGGAGAATTTTTTTCGTTTATGTTGAAAAAAATTATATTCCTCAGAAGTTTTATTTTATTATTGCTTTTAAAATGATCACGGAGGATAAAGAAGGCGCTCCATATCCGAAAATAACTTGTTGATGGAGAGCGCTGAATACCGTTATGTGAGTCACCGGTATACCAAATACAGGAATACACCTGATCAGAAGCAGTCAACGCCAGCGCCCCAAGCTGTGGAATTCGGAAGCTAGCGATTGAAGCTAGCTGTTTTTTGTTAAACTTTGTTTTTAAGATACAAAAAACACAAAATTCACTATGTTAGTAACTTAAGTATGCCAAATAACGATTGATGGCATCAGTAAAAGAAAGGAAAATAGATAATTGTTACATATTTTTAGATGACTCGCGGCAAAAGTCAAAACTTGTGGCTATAGACATGGCCGCAAGTTTTGACGTGAATACGTTTTTTGTGCCTTGAATCGCGTGGTAGCTACTGACATAATGAAATTATGTTATTATCATCGGCTTTACCTCTGGAATACCTAACAAACGATATCCATGTCGTCTATTTTCGTTGCGTACTTTTCGAGATATAGCGTAAAACAATATAGTACGAATCAGGGAAGCAGACCTGGTGCTTAGACTGGGGATATATTGAAACCGTGGTGATATTACTGAATGCAACTTTGCAATGTGCATCTTTCGATACCATTGCTTTTGACTTGCGTTGGGTACTTTCAGAGATATGAGCGTTTAAAATATTTCGTCACGCAACTTTTTGCAAATGCTCCTAGTATCGTCAGATGATTTAAAAGATGTATTCACGTCAAAAATACTGTTCTGATAATGTGAAATAACCTCACCATTGCCACACAACGCACTGTCTCATGTGATATGCCGGTTATTATCTAAAGCAATGGTTCCCGAACTGTCGTGCTTCAAGTACCCTTTGGAAATGTGTATGATACCTGTGAGTGTGTGCGTGATCTCTAGAAAAGAGTGCGTATTTCGATAAATGTTTAGAATTTGTGCGCGATCCTTGAAATGCGCTGAAAACTTGTGTACGCCTAGATATGCATAAGAGGTTTCCACAGAGCTGAAAATGCGAGGGAAATGTGTTTACTCCTAGAAATGTATAAGAATCTTTCGTACCTTCCTGCATATTATGCTATGACAAAAATGCTTTAATTTTTTTTTCATTACTTTAACTGGTTTTTTTTTTTAAATTGCTGATAATTTTTCGCATGCCCCTACATGACCCATCGGCAGTTTGGAAACCTTTGATATAAATTATGGCATAACAACCTGCATGAATATGCGTGGAGTTTCTTGAAATACTAGGCTGACTATTGCGCAATTTTTGAGCAAAGAGTAAAGTCAGTAACATTGCTGTAGCCAATTGCTGTTTTCAATCCTGGAAATTATCTTTCATGCATTAGAAAACGTTAGAAAAAGTATCCATAAAACGTGCCCATATGCCATTCAATTTACTGGAGGCGTTTATGTGTCCTACTTTTCACCACATACTAATTCCGGCCATATCGTTATACCAAAATTTGCTATAATAACGAGTTTGGTTGGAAATGAAGATGCCATCTATCGGCGGTCGCCTCAAGCTCGTTAGGGAAAATATATTGTTCTATATGCTTCCCCTGGTTCGAACTTGGGACCTGATAGGGACCTGTACGGTGGTAGACGAGCATCTTACCATCACGCTATTCGAGCGGGTGGGTGTGCACTGAGATATAAAATCGTATTTTCTATACGGCTCTCCTGTGTCTTCCATCTTTCAATTAGAAAGTTGTTACAATGTGTCTTCTGAGCCAAAAAAAAAATATTCCATATTTCTTAGTGCGATACCCGCTGAAATATTGCTCATTGAAAGTTAATGCGGAATTTTCAAAATTTTCAATAAATTGAAGCTCAAAAAAAGTTTGTTTTTTTCTAGAGTTTCTCCCTTAATATATGTTGTTCCCTGCTTGATTTTAGCGATTTTAAACTCAAATATCTCAGCTAATATTGCACTTGAAAACATGGAACAAATTTCTTTTCAAAAACAAACTAACAAATTTCCAACAAATTTCTTTTGTTGGACTCGGTAAAGGCAGGGTAACAACTTTCTAATTAGAAGTTAGAGAACGAGTAAGACTGTATAAAAAACTGAATTTTGCATCAGTACATATACAGCCCCCAGTAAAAGAAATGACACATCTATAAAATGGGCACGTTGTTTAAATGCTATCTCTAACTGTAAGTATGTATCCATCTCCAATGGTTCAAAAGATAAAAGGTGTACAAGGATATTACTTTACACCCCTTTATAGTCAAATATTTCCAAAGATAATAGCCCTCAGTTGAGGATATTCATGTCGAATATGCCCCAAGAATAATTAAAACAAAAACAATTTTAGACTTATTATTTCATACTTTTCTCAAAGGGTTGAATGTTCACGTAAATGTTTGCCTAGGAAAACTCGAAGTTATTCCTTAATATGCGCGGATGGAATCGTCTTCCTCCCAGCTGGGAACTCTTTAGCATTCGACGAAGGATCATTTGCTCATTCGCTTGATTTCCCTTTTGCCAAAAGCGCTAGAGAATTCAACGTGTGTGAAAAATTTTCTTTGAACTTTGCATGCGGCATTTCATTAGATTTCTGCTGTCGCACGAAGAAAGCGCCAATATCTTGAGATTTTCGGTCGAAAAGGAAATGATATTCAAACAACATGCTAACAAATACGGTTGATTTAATTTGTAAGATCAGAAAATCTCTAAAATTCCCATCTTCTCGTGACACAATTGCAACCCAATGTTATATATATTTTTTTTCAAAACCATCACGCGGTGCATTGATATAATTTGTTCGGATAGGACTGAATTCATTTCAAGTTTTCTGTAAAATAGCTTCAGCACCTAGTATTTGCATATGTTTATCTTGTATCGGAAGAATAAATTCTTCGATTTTACTGTAACAAGCGAATTGTAACAATATTACGGTATTTTTAAAGCATCGTTTAAATTTGTATTTTTATCATTCACAGTACGTATTACGTGCGCTGAGCTTGACTTACCCTTGGATGACAAAAAATATAAGTACTGGCATTATATTTTCCGTTAAATCCAATTAGTTTTTCTTTCGTCTACGACCCCAGTCTATTGACTTTGAGCAATTCACAACCGTTTTACTCCAGAGATGCATTGGAATTTGTTGCATAACAATACTATTGTCTTACTGCTGTGCGTTCTGGTATGCAGTTGGAATTCAATTTTTTGAATTTGCTGCTTTACTCTGTGTTCAGCCTAAAAATGTGGAATAAATATCGTATGGGACAATGGTAGAAATTCTGAAAGACATTGTTGAAGTTTTTGTTGTTAGAGAGATATAAACCAACGATTTTGGACATTCATCGGTTTCTGGAAACGTTTTTAAGTAGCCCATCGTTCAAGACGTGTCCTGGCTTGTACACAATACAATACATGCCAAATTTAATTGTGATCAATCAAAAGGTTCCCGATATATTTTAGCGTTGCATAAAAATGTGACATATTTGAGATAATTGTCGTATAAAAATTGTTTTATTCTTACATAGAGTAAATATGCATTCACAGTGCATCCACATTCATGGTATAGTGTATTAATATATGCATTTATTTTTAAATATAAATATCAATTTCTAATAATTTCAATATTCTCATTAATAATAATATTATTAATCCTAATAATATTCCCTAATAGTTTAACACTAATTTCTAAATATTAATAATATTCTCTAATAGTTTAACACTAATTTCTAAATATTAATGATATTCTCTAATAGTTTAATATTAATTTCTAAATAACAATAAAGATCGATACCTTGTTTTGAGATATGCAAAATTAAAATAGAAGAAAAGGTGAAGGTAAAATTCTGTTCATAAGAACAAATTCGTATGATTTGTGTGAATAATGCATATTTTGAAAAAAGTAGGTTCACCTGAATTTGTGGTGTGGTAGATTCAAAAGCACTATAGAGCATTGGCAACACGTCTGCTTTTATGTCACTTTTTGGAGTTTTCTCCATGATGATATCAAGATTCTCCAGCAGCGTCACTGTAGCCTAAATAAAAAGAGGATTTATAAGTAATCTATGGGAAAAGTGTGAGATCATCGGAGACTTGTGAGATTTTGCAGATGTGATATAACAGCACAAACCATACTATAATATATAATACCCTCGTCTACTGCACCAGAGTTTTGAATAAATATCTAAACTCTCTTTAGGGACATGAAGTAAATATATATATATATACCGAACTCTTTATTACAGTATAGTTCAGTTGCTTATGAAACTTCCCAGACTTTCTACCCGAACCACAAGCTCTGTCTCTCTATCTCTCTCTCCTGTTCAAGATAACAGTATCAGGGAAACAAACGCATTTTATGCTGGCTTTTGTTTGACTGCTAGAAAGATTAATGCTCTGGTTTGTGGTTTGCATGTCTACACTTTTACCAGATATGCATGAACACAGAATATATTATATATTCCGCTCGGTATAAATTAGAATGGAAGCTGGAACAACATCAATTATATGGCTCTGGCTTGCAGAACAACGGACGTAAACGTTTTAGTAACTCAAGGCAAACACATGTTAAAAATATATCCATAACTTATGCTTCCAATGAAACAAATACTTTAAGATTTGCTTTTATTTCAAGAGAAGCAGAGGGTTTAGTTTATACAAATACAAATAAAAAGGCCACAACAGACAAAATACCCAAGGAGGAGGCTGAAAAAAGATGCCCATAAAAAATTATGAATGTCAAATATATACAGGCGTCTAGGGCGTATGGTATTTACTGGCGAACTGTTGATCCCAGAGGCGTATTTCTAATTATAAAAAAGCATCCAAGTAACGCGGGGACCTCATATATGTCATTCATGATGCAAGGGGTTGTATAGTTATCAAAATAAAAATGTTAAATGTTAAGAAATGTTCACTTTTTATAAGAACACCCTGTGCTTAACCTGTGCTTAAAAACCCAATAAGAAAGTTGTTGTCCTGTCTTTCCTGATGCGAACAAAAAATTTTCCCGTTTTGAAGTGAGAGTCACTGAGATATTCGAATTCAAAAAACGAAAAGGTTGGGTAAAATCCGCATTAAATACGGGTAAACCGTTTATCCGTATTTAATACTGTTTTTTCCAACTTTCCTCTGCTTTGAAATAAATATTCTGAATTTGATTGGAAAAATTTTGAATATGAATATCACAGTGAATGAATATGAATATCACAGTTAGAAAGGTGTTTTTTTTTTTGTTGGCAAAGGGAGCAACAACTTTCTAACTGGAGCACACGGGGACTGTATAAAAAATTATTTTTTTATCTTGATAACTACACAGCTCCTTGTAACATGAATGACATGCAGTATGTGAGTAACCAACATAATAAGAGAACTACAGCTATAATATACCCTTTTCCCTCCTCTTTTTATCATGTGGCAGGTTATTTCATTTCGACTCTTTGTCATGAACAGCGAGCAACTCCCGCTATATGGAGTATTTGCCTTTTTTGCTTTCTTTAAATTTTTTTCTTTGCTACTGAAGAAGGAACTTAGTATATGGAACATAATAGTTCCGAAACGCGTCTACCTTTAGTTCTCTTATTATTTTTTGTCTACTTGTGCTGGTTTCTCATGGTATATTCTCTCACAAGCAGAAGCTAATTTTCTCTAGTCTCTGAGTATATACTACACGTTATTTGGATAGTTTTTCCTAATTGTAAGCATGCCTCTAGGATCAACGGTTCGCCAGTAAAATACCATACGCACTTTTACCTATGCACCCTGTATACAGGGTGATTCAAAACCCAACGTACAAATTTTTAGGGGAGGTAGAAAACACAAAAGCAAAACAGAATCACGTAGGAATATATGACCGGAAACCCCCAACCTGATCAGCTGGAGGATAAACAAAAATGCAGAAATGACAAGCCAGTAACAGGTGGAAAAACTCTTTGTTTAGCGTTACTTTACGCGAGGACAGTACGTGTACACGTAAAGTTTCACAACAAGTGTTTAAAGTTCTTACCATCTATAGTTATGCACGCTTCACAACGGCGACGCATTGATTGTCGAACCCTTTCAAAAATACCTGGCATACGTTTGCAGCTGCGACGGAAATTCTTGCGACGAGATCGGCGTCAGAGTCAACTAGCGTCTGACCATGGCTTTCAGGGTCGCCCACAAGAAGAAATCCAGGCTAAATATCGCTAAATAAAGAGTTTTTCCACCCATTATTAGCTTGTCATTTCTGCATCTTCGTTTATCCTCCACCTGATCAGGTTGGGGTTTCCGGTCATAAATTAGTATGTGATTCTGTTTTATGTTTTTGTTTTCTACCTCCCCTAAAAGTTTGTACGTTGATTTTTTAATCATCCTGTATATGTAGTGTGTTATTTTGTTTATCAGAAACTCCAATCATCAGGAAAAAGTAATTTGGGATCGGATGCTAAAAACATGATGGAATAAATAAAACGGTAATTTTTGAATATTGTTAACTTGGAAGAACGCAGGTGACGGGGAAAAGATATGATCGAAATGTTTAAATTTTTGAACGGGATGGATAGGATGGAATTTGAGTTACTACTACACCGTCAACCGAGTGCTGCGACAAAGGGACACCAGTATCGATTAGTGAGAGCAACTCTGGGTTGGGGTGTCACAGGGAATATTTCTATATCAGGGTTATAAATAAATGGAATAGCTTACCCCGCATGTCGTGAATTCTACCACAATTGAAGCTTTTAGAAAGAAATACGATATTCATATAAATATCGGGATAAATCAAATAGCTATCCATAAGTAGATAAGGCAACCATCATTTTTTATGGGGCAGTGTGTTATATTTTATCATGCGATAGTTGCTTTTTTTGGGTTGCTGTATTTTAGATATTTTGACATCCATATTTTTTATGGGCATATTTTTTCAGTGTCACCTCGTTGGGTATTTTGCCTGTTGTGGCATTTGTAATTGTGTTACGGATAATTTATTCATAACAATAATATGTAGAAAAATCGCGTGCATCTTTTCGTACCTGAACAGATTTCGGCATACTGAAAACAGTTCGAAACACTGGTAAAATTTCTTTTTGGTATTCCTCCAATGAGCTTTCTTCGATCATAAAAAGTAATGGTTGGAGAGCTGCGGCTAGAACTTCTGGTGTTTGCAGTTCTGTTTTTAGAGACGGTAGAACATGTTGAAACCACAGTTTCTGTGAAAAGAATCGGCTCAAAATCAAAATATCCGAATGACAAAAGCTGGTCAATTATATTGCACTTGATATAAATTGAAATGTCACTTCATAGTTTCAGAATATGTGTTAACGTAATGTTAAAACAGAATTGGAAATATACCTTCGGTATACTGAGCAATGTCCCTTGAAGGTTATGGTAGAAATGAGACTTGTGTGTGGAGTCCTTCATTTGAATGACATCAAGATATTGAAGTGCGTGAACAGCTGGCTCCATAAAATATTTGATCTGCAATGAAATAAATGATACATTTTTTATTTTTATGTATATCAAACTCAAAATATTAGTGCAACATAAGTGAATTATGAAATAAATGATTATATTATCAATTAACCATAGAGAAGTTCTGTGCGTTTGGTCTCCTCCTTGGGTCGACATGCAGAAGGCTCTGAAGAGGTTCTTGAAGATGATGAGGCATTCTTTCCAGTAAATCGTTGAGGTTATTTTCCAGCTGAAAATAATCGTAGTAGTATAAATTCGGTATATAAAAATAATATAAATGGTATAGTTAAAAAGAATGTTTAAGCATTGTGTTTGTTTCATACGGGGTTTCACAAAGAAAGTCCGAAACGGATGAATTCTACGACTTATCATAAAATTATAGTGGAATATGAAAAAAAATGTCAGTAAAAAAAAGCGAATATTAGATGTTATAGTTTCCCTCCCGTAAAATAAAAATTAGAGAAATAAAAACCTTGAAAGTCACTGAAATTTTGTCCCTCTATATTTTTACATAAAGAAATTTACTCTGTAACATTTGAATAAAATTTCGTCAAGATATCTATAGATTCATTATTTAAACTCAATTTTAAAGTTTCAGAAAGAATGCAGAACTAATCGTAAAAGGAGGAAAATTAAGAATTTCACCTATCGATATCTTGACCAATATTCAATCGCTACATGGTCATTTTTTTAGTATAATAGAGAATGTCACAAATTTTGCTAATTAACTTAGTTTTGATTGGAGGACAATAAAAATTTAATATTTATTTCCTTTTCCCCAATTATCAATTTTACCAAAGCAAAATTATTAAAGCTGAATGTCTCTGTTAATGTTGGTAATTTTTCATATTTTCAACTTTAACTTTTAAATAAACCGTGTAATTTTCATCTATTTCGGACATTCCTCGTGAAACACCCTGTCCCAGAGCTACTCTCAGCGTCTGGGGCTGGCTCATGATCGTATATGTGTAATACCAAATAGTACCAATTTCTGCCAATGTATGAATCAATCATTACGTCCTCAGGTCGGATTAAAAGATTATGCCAGCGAGTAGCTTGTTACTACCCTGTATATTTGAGCATTGTACTTGTGGTACTAATTTAAGCATTTTTCTACGCAGTATGAGCCTAGCATTAGTGTAATTTGTTTTCCATACTGACTTTTCATCCAAAACAATCAATCCCAATTTTAAAAAAAAATTGTAAGGGATTTTTGCAAATCAAAGGTAGTTGTACTGGTACGAATTGAGTATAAATACAGGCCTATATCATATTCATAATTTAACCACTTCACGGATAAGATTTTGGCAAGAAATTTGGATAATCTTTATTTAACGAATGAGCGATAAATACGGTAACCTTGTCCTAACCTAACCTCATGTTAGAAAAAGGAACAGAGAGAAAAGAAAAAATATAAAAAGAAAGAGTATAATAGGTAATATAGATAAGAGAGTTTTCTTGGGAGACTTTTTTCACGCTTACCCTACGTGTTCTTTTTCGCTCTTACATGTATAGTAGAAAGATACATTATAAAGAAAGGAGGGAAAGAAAAAACAACTTCCGTAAATAATAGGGTTGCTATAAAGCTTCGCGGTGGTGGAGAGAGAGAAAAGAAAACACAGAGAACTTGTTTGAATTTATTTCACTGGTGTTTGGACGTAATATTACGCCCGCGATCATAAAGAGGTTAAATTTATACATAATGCAAAAATCTAGAAACTATTTATGGAAAAAGTTCTTGAACTGTTTCATAAATTCCGAACATATTTATTTGAGATTATTATCAAATTTCTATCAGGGTAGAAATTTCTTGAAATGTAGGAGTTCTCAAATGAGTGAATAAATTCATATCCTATACATAATAACCAAAAAATATGTTCGATATACAGTGAAACCTCGATACAACGATACTCTGTGGACCAAGAAAAAATATTGTTGTAGAGAGTTCTATCTCTAGAAGTAGCAGAAAATCATTGGGCACCACCAAATTTATTCTGTTGTTGGCATGTTTTCTGAATTGGCGTTGTTATATCACGTAAAATGCATTTATGAGTATTATATATATATATATATATATATATATATATATATATATATATATATATATATCCGCAACAAAAAATCTAATTGAATACTTGATGAATAAAATTCAGTTAGCTGTTTCACCCTGTAAAGTAGTTACCTGTCCTGTACTTTTACTACACAGAAATAGTTTCACGGCAACTTCATTAAAACTTGCAGAGGATAGATATGCTGCAAAATACTGATGTTTTTAAACATCCTCGAAAGTAAAAAAAAAACTAGTAAAGAATTCTAAAATAGTATTGAAGGTGATTTTGAGCAAAATATAAGAAGTATCGTTGCAGCAGTTACGAGAAATCTCCTCGAAAATACCGTTATAGAGGGATTTATCTTGGTAAATGATATCGTTGTATCGCGAGAAGTTTAGCATTATATAATAGGCAATTCCAAACGAGATTCGAAAAAAATATCGTTGTAGAGGTATTTTATCGTTGTATCGAGGTTTCGCCGTATAAAAACTAGATATTCGATAAAATAAATTCATATCAGCAGTGGATCTGATTGAATTTTTATCCGAGGTTTCCGCACACACAATTTTAACTTTTTAACATAAAGTTCAAGAGTTCTTTCAAATTTTATTTTGATTCCTTTAACGATAATTAAACAAATCTTAATCCATTATTAAATTATAAATTTTTTTTCCCCTCAGCTTTACTTTGGAGGAAATGTTTTTTTTAATACTATTAGTTATTCGGGAAGGGACTTTTTTTCTTTAAAGAAAACCGTGTGAAACTTTTTCGTTGAAAGAACACCACCTGAGATCACCGAGAGTATTTTCAGATGGTCAAAAAGCAGAGAAAAAAAAACTTAAAAAAAAACGAAACACATAAACAAAGTTCTAGTAATTGAAAAAAGATTATTTGAAGCAACAAAATACAAGTAACTTGTGAGTTGGTGAAAGAAAAGATTATTTTTTCTAAGAATTTTTTTTATGTTTTTTTTTTTTTTTTTTAGGAACTCATTTCGAATCATTTCTAATTAATCCGAAAGTTTCCTGTGGTGGGAAAAAGCGTCAACTCCGACAGCTAAAGCAAATGTATATCTGAAGCGTTAAATTATATAAGAAGTGGGGTTTTTTTTTTTTTTTTTTTTAATTCTTTAAGTAATATTTTTTTTCCTGCTTTATTCTGGATAAAGGAATGGCGGAAATGCGAGATAAAATAATGAAAAGAAAAGAAAAACTAAATTTTTCTACGGAAACTCTTTAAGGGAGAGCAGGATGCGAAAAAAAATAATAATAATAAAAGAATGATATACTTAGAGAAGAAAAGAAAACAATTGCTGTACTTGACGAGGCAGAAATTTACGGCAGGTTTGAAGCATTTCTTTTGATTTTTCTTAAATTAACGCTTGCCACCACCAAATGTGGGGAAGATGGAGACAATGAAGAAGAGGGACAGGGGGAACTCTCGGCAGAGACAAACTATTTCGGAAAATTTTAAAAACGTTTCAAAAATACTAATTCAATTTTCAGTGAAATAATTCGATCTTGAATTCGTCAGTTTTATTTAAATAAAAATGAAGGAAGCAAAGACTGTCCTCCCCCAGGAATTCCGACGATTTAGTAATATACTTTTACGATTCTTTTCAAATATATATATTTTAAAATAACATATTTCTTTGATTAATTTTAAAATTTTTGTTGAATTTAATCATTTACGGATATTTAAATCATTCGTCAGACAAAGACATTGGAATTGCATTCCTAATAATTTTTGTTCTTCATAATCATGATTCTATTTCACAATGAGCATAAGCCGTATCATCGTGTAGGGATAGCATACGTCGAAACATTTTTGTTGATGAAACAAAATAACTATGAATAGTTAAAATATGCCACTACGTTTTAAGGTGAATTAAAGTTTTCTGGAATGTTGAACAATTAATTCAGGTTTTAGAAAATATCGTTGATGAATTACCGCAACATTTCTAGAAGGATACCGCATTATCGTAAGCGCTGAACTTGCGAAAATCTGCCTAATAACGTTTGAAATTTATCAGAAACGCCGGATAACACGTGCGTGATGCAAATGTGATAAGTACTCTGATAATGTTTCAAATTGGTCAGTTTACCGGCGAATGTTTCTTTTGATAGTTATTAAGTAATCAAGTTGTGTACGTTGATAATAAAAAGGACATCCTAAATTAATGTTATCAAGATGTAGCTATCATTGCTAAAATTATCGGGAAAACATTACAAAAAAAACTGAACCCATGCACTGCATTGGCAAAAGTGCCACATGTCTCAAAATATAACTTCTAAACATAGATATGCCGTGGTATTTCTTCCAGAAATCATGATGCAATTTTTGTTGCAAAACATTCCAATCTCTTGTAAAATGATCCTAAATTACTGTAATCGCACAATGATTTCATTCATGTATTTATTCACGTGGAACCACGATTAGCAAAGACAAAATAATCTAAAACAAAAATACTGTTCTATTAGAGAAAAAATAGTATTGCACATAAAAGGTAATCAATTTTTAATAATCCCCAATCCTCTAAATAATTTCTGTTGCACATATTTCGATAATTTAAGAACATGTTTTATTTATAACATTATGAAAATTTTCTTAATTCTTAATTACATCAATAATAAGCAAAATATTGATCACGTACAAATACACAGCTTGCAAAAATAATCAAAAGTAAATACTAGCACATAAAGATATAAGGGTTGGGTTTGTTCAATTCATTTTTTAGGCACCAAAGTTCCTAATTAACCGCGTACTAACAAAATGAAATCAAGCTTTCCCCTTAGGTTCTACATTTTTTAACCACACTCCAATTAAAGCAAAGGTTTTATAATTAACTTCTTTTTTTTAATTACTAATGATTTTTTTCCGTTACCATTTAAAATGCAATTAGTCGAAGGAACTGACTTTTTCAAAAGCTCTGACATAAAATTCGATATTATTTACAAGGAAAGAAAGTTGACTTTAAGCCGAATGATGGGAAAAAATATTATAAAATGAAAGAGTGAATGTGTGCATGATGTGAAGTATAATGACTTCCTCATACTAGCGATGTATAGGGAAATGTAAGAGATTTCTCTCTACTATACATAGCAATTTGATGTAAATAGAATTCATGGGAAAAATGGTTTTTTTTGGGCGATTTTTTTCTAATTATTTTAATGCATGCAATATTTTTCGCACATGGATCGTATGAATTATGCTGGTTAATCAGATTGAATCACTCATACCATTTCGAGTTGCTTTTGGTATGTCGCACAACTAAGGTTGGATTCTAAAATAGACCTTCCTCCATTGTAAACAGCGCAGATTATCAAGCCAAGGGAGAACATGTCACTGAGTGGGCTGCATTTTGAGCTGGTCTGGATTTCAGGAGCTGTGTAGTCCAAGTCCGGTTGACCCATCTTCGGCAGCTTCGACGTGAATGGCTGGCAAGGCACCGGCTTCTGCAGACAAAAAACAAACGAACACATTATAAATCAATAGGAATGAATTTTGACGAAGACCAATAACCTCCTTCGCCAATAAGAAAACCACGGACCCACGTTACAGAATAATATTCAGTGCAAAGTAATGCAAAAACACTAAGTTGACTGTAGTCTCATCCAAGTCACGGACACCCTAATGCATCTTAAAGAACGCCTAAGGGGATCTTGTGGTCACTGAGGGAAACTTAAATTTTTCACCGAAGTTTCATTACCCATGATTCTGCATCGTTCTATAACCATTCTATTCCACATGCAAGAGTAAATAATACTTTGCTTGATATAATCACAAAATTAGACGAACGAAAAGGCAAATGCACCGAAGCGAGATGTCTAAAGAAACATGTTTATGGTTTTGCTATTCGCGGATTTTCTGTATTCACGGTTACTACCCGGAACGTAACCCCCACGAATACCGAGGAGCAACTGTACATTCATTTTCATTAACAAATTAATGAATGGGAAGACAAATATTACGCAATGAAAAATTAATATCCTGATATAAAATTTTCTATATCAAATAATAAATAATTCCGACAGGTAAATTTAAGTGAAACAATAATTCGATTTGGTTATATGGATCGTTAACATCAAGTGTAGATGCTATTTATTTTAATTGTTATTTTTGTCTAGCTTTTTCTCTATATTATTAAAAATTTGCACGTAAAAAAACACGTAGAATGAAATTATCTTATATCAGCTTTGGGTTGGCATAATTCATTTTTTAATTTAATAAATAAATATATTTGCACCTATTTGGCCGATATACTTCGTTCTTTTTATCTTTCTTTCAGGTCAAAAGAAATAAGAAGATTTACGTGTATCGCAAGAGCAAAGATGTCATAGGGTCGAGAGCATTTTACTAGCTTTTAGCTATTGCTCTCTTCCCTATCCCAGCTTTCTTCACCACATTATGAATTAACTATCCTACCCCGTGTCCATTCAATCATTTTTTCTTTCTCTTTGCATTTTCTGTCAAATATTGTAAAATATGTAATTTAATTGTAAACTCTAATTTGTATAGTATTATTGAAATTGACTGGGGACAAATAAATTATGTTATGTTATGTTATGTTAGCTTACAGTAGCCGAAACATAAATTACCGTGACGCAATTTAAAAAAATAAGAATTACCTCACATAATTATAGGAGTTAATTTTTAACGATAAGTTTGGATACATAAGGAAACGTCGTATTTGCAATTTTTTTCATCAAGTTTGGTAGTTTAAATTTACACTGCTCAAAACAATTAGGGGAGCACATGGTTTTAACAAAATTACGCAAAGATGTATACCGATAAGTAACATAAAATGAATCATCCATAATTTAAAGCCTAGCAGGAAACGGAAGAAGAAAACTTCATATGCAAATCAAAGTTCATGACGTCAAAAACCAGAAAAAGGCAGAAATCGGGATGTTGCAGAAACGTCTGTTTTACTGCCGTAACTGTGAAATTCGATTGAGCAGTATTTTTTTTTTTGAGACAAGGTGCCTTGAGGATGTCTCAACAACGTGATTTACCGGAATCCATGGCATGGCGTGTTATAGGCAGACTGGAATCCGGGCAAATACAACGTAGTGTCGCGGACGCTGTTGGAGTCGCCAGAAGTGTTGTTGCAAGGCTGTGGAATCGATTCCAAGAAACAATAAATGTTAGACGTCGACCAGGGCAAGGTCCGCCACGTGCCACTACAGCAACTGATGACCGGTATATACGGTTAACAGCCCGTCGAAACAGAACAGAGAATGCTACGCAGCTGCAAAGACGGTTGCTCTTGGCAACAGGACGAAGGTTGTCCAGCCAAACAGTACGTAATCGGCTTCATGAGGGAGGGCTCTATGCACGTAGGCCAATGGTCTGCATTCCGTTGACCCCACGCCACCGTGCGGCCCGAAGAAGATGGGCTGCTGAAAATCGAGATTGGGAGCAACATGATTGGAGCCAAGTGCTGTTTACAGACGAGTCCCGATTCAGTCTGGAGTTAACCCCGTATTCGTTCGTGAAAGGTCACAATACAGACGAGCTGGTTGGATGGTATGGGGTGGAATCAGCATAGGCGGACGTACGGACCTGCATATCATTCGGAATGGCACTTTGACGGCCCGAAGGTATGCAGACGAGATACTGCGACCTCATGTCATCCCTTACGCTGGAGCCATTGGAGATTCCTTTGTTTTCCAGGATGATAATGCCCGACCGCATAGAGCTCGTCTGGTGGAGAACATGCTTGAAGCTGAAACAATACAGCGTATGGAATGGCCAGCGTGCTCTCCTGACCTGAATTCAATCGAGCATGTTTGGGACATGCTCGGACGACGCATTGCTGCGCGACCAAGGCCGCCTGTTACTGTCCGAGACTTGCAGATTGCACTTCTTGAGGAGTGGAACAGTATGCCCCAAAGTCTGATCGATAACCTCATCGCATCCATGGCAAACAGGTGTGCAGCAGTCAGCTGTTCGAGGAGACCACACGCCCTATTAAAACTCATGCATCATGTCTAAACAGTACTTTTTTTTATCGTTTACATGTAACCAAATTGTTGCCCTAAATCATCTTTTCATGTTTTTTTCCATATTTTCAAAGAATTAAAGCTTAATTCCAAATTTTTTTACGTCTTTTTTCTGTGTTGCGCATTGATACGCGTGTACTATCCGTTGTATGCCAATACGTGGCTGTCTCGCACGGTTTTCTTCACTTTTTTGCTTGCTCCCTTAATTGTTTTAAGCAGTGTATTGCGACAGAAGCACTACTGAAAATTCAAAGGCGAAACCTTAAAATATAATTTAAGGGAAAGTGAGAAGCCAGAAAAATACGAAAAACCGTATCTGAAGAAACCATTTTTTCAACCAAGCTAGAATGTAACTATATAACTGTGAATCTGATAGGGGAAAAAATGCATTTTTCTTTACTTTGATTTGATTAAAAAGAATTTGTTGTAAATAAATAAATAAATAAATAAATAAATATATATATACATACACTGTGTATTGTGTTCATGTATACAGCAACATGATCTTCCGAATAAAATATCAAAGCTACTGGAAAAAATCCCCCCCCCCCCTAAGAAAAGTAAAAATAGCTATCACAAAAAATATTTTTCTTTTCTACTTTCATTTAAAATGTTGACAAAACATGATTATCCAGGAAAAAAACCTTTTAAATTTCAAAGGAGATAGCTTGTTAGCTTTCTTTGATGTATTTTGTGGCGTGAATTACTAAGAAATGCTCTCGAAAACAGACGAAGAAAAGACAAAAAAGAACTTGATAAAGCTGAAAAAACTCGAGTAATTTTTCATGTAAGAGAGAATAGCATTATTTCTAAACATTTTTTTTAAATCACGTGTTTACATTAATAGCTGTAAAAAATTACTCTTTGCGTTTGGGAACCTCATTAAATTGTCATACGAAAACCCGGAATAATCGTTAAGTAATATCAAGGTCTTACAAAGCTCCATTACCACAGCATAAAGCTTTATACGAAAATTAAATTTTAATTAAATATTTCTAAAATTTAATTTTTATTTTAAATTAGGAAATAAAATTTTATACAATCACACAAGAATATTACTAAGGGCTTACCGTCTAAAGTTATACTTGATGAATTGCTGTCGGAAAACTTTTAAAATAATGAGGGGAGAATTTTAATGAATTGCATAATAAACGTGAGTGCTATTAGAAATTTCTTTTATCTTTGTATGTTCACAATATTTTTTTCTGAATAATATCATCTGAAGTATGTACCTTTAATTGTATAATGCATATTTTATATAATTGTATGAGTGGAATAGTATCAAAAAATATTTTTATCATACATTTGCGTTGCATATTTTCTTCATACATTTGCGTTGTATATTTTCTTCATATATATATTTCATATTAAATTTAGATTCGTCACTTGTGATACCAACTGTTATAATAGTGACTGTGGCAAAACTTTTTTCAATATCTTAAAAAATATTTTCGATAAAATAGAGTAGGAAGAAAGACTTTCACTTTCAGTATATAAAGAATAATCAGAAAGTTCTGAATTTTTTAAGAAATTTTAAAATTGATAGTATTGAAACATTTGATTTTGAAAATTTGTTCACAAATATTCCACATGAAAATATCTTAAATATTTGTGAGAGTTTTTATGTAAAATACAAGAACATTATTCACTTTGATAAAAACTTTTGGAATAATTTGGTAAAATTTTGCATCTCTTCTCTTTGAGAACTACAGTACTTGCATAATGGCATCGATGTCTTTAAACAAATCAAGGGTATACCCATGGGCATTTGTTTTTCTAGTGCTTTTGCGAATTTATTTTTACATTTTTATGAAACCAATATTTTCGCTGAACACAAAATCATGGGTTTTAGATATATCGATGATCTCTCTTTTTTTTTTTAATTTTGAAAATTTTCTGGAATTAAGTGGTGATATTTACCTACGGACTTGAAGCGAACCAGTCATGACACCATTTCTGCGGCTTTCCTTGATCTTAAAATTTGTCTGTCTAATAGCATTGCTTATATTAGAATTTTTGATAAAATAAAATAATTTAAAGTTAATTTTATATCTAATTTTAATTTTAATATTAGTATTAGAATTCTGAAAAATATATTTTTTGGACTACTCTCTCTATCAAGAATTAAAAAAGCATGCAATAATGTAAATGATTTTCTTAAAGCATTTTCTCACTTTTTAAATGTCTTGAGTGGCAATGGTTATCCGTCTTCCTTTAAATGGGTTTCAAACTTCACCCACGTTTGTGACTTGCTAGTTGACGTCAAGTGGCTCATAATTTTGTGACATTACCATTAAAGAGTTGAATTTCAGGTAGAATTTCACATGTTTAATTTCCTATTATTACCAACTTTTTGAACACACTTTTGTGGAGGTGTCCATTAAATATTGTACTACTAATGTATTTTTCTTGTCTTTCTAGTTTTTTTCAATTTTTTCATTTTCTCATATTTGCTTTTTCGACCTCCAAAGCTTGTTTTCGCAAAAATGTCGGAAGAAGTGATGGTAATTCTATGCCTTTCTTTGGTTTACCATCATCAGAAACATTTTTACTTCTTGGGACAATGTGGGGGTTTCGCACTGGAGAACGGTCTCCTCATTGTTAAATTTATTTTATTTTCTGTATTTTTTCATTTTCTTCTTTTGTCTCCTTTGTTTTAATTTTACTTTTGTATACTTTACTGAAGATGATAGTCATATTTACCTATAAATAAAGTAACTTATATATATACGGGGTGATTATAAAAAAACTATCCCGACATACGGGCCCCTAACTATCATACCATTCACAGAAACTGAATGAAATTTTGGCATAAGGTATTTTGAGGTATGCGCTCAAGAATGATATGAAAAACAACAGTGTCACTCTAACAGTTACGGTTACAGTGAGAAAATTTCGAAAATATCAAATGGCAACACCAAGTTTTTGGTATTGGAATGTGATCTCCATTGTGAAAAACCCTAAATAGCGTTCGAACGGCAACTGTAGCATGAAAATCACCGGCGGTAGATAGACAAAAAGTGAGGACAACCAATAAGGACAGAGAAGCAGCATAAAATAAAGCATTTTATTGTGTTTCACAAATTTTCCACATGACCTTGTGGAGGACTAATCAGGCTGGGATCTCAGCCGAAGAAACGGTGTGACTAATGAAACGAACATTAATGCTCTCGTGCACGGCAAAGTCCTTTTTACTTTTTCCTTGCCTAGCTCCGAGGATTTTCGTGCTACAAGTGCCATTCCAACGCTATTTAGTGTTTTTCAGTATGGAGATCGCATTCCAATACAAAAAACTTGGTGTTGCCGTTTGATATTTTCGAAATTTTCTCACTGTAACCGTAACTGTTAGAGTGACACTGTTGTTTTCCATATCATTCTTGAGCGCATACATCAAAATACCTTATGCCAAAATTTCATTTAGTTTCTGTGAATGGTATGATAGTTAGGGGCCCATATGTCGGGATAGTTTTTTTATTATATCACCCTGTATATATATAAGTTACTTTATTTATATTTTCTTGGAATTGGAGTGGCTGTATGCAGGTAAAAATGACTATCATATTCAGTTATAGGCAGTTTCTTAATTTATTACTTTTCGAAAAACTTCACTGGGCCTTTTCTTTTTGTGAACTTATCTAACACTGATTTTAGTATCCATATTTTTATAAATTGCAATCACAGTGGTGTATCATATGCGGTAATTGTTTCGAGAAAACGTACCAGAACATTTTGGAGAGTACAACATCCTTGATTGCGTGTGATATTTTATAATATAATTATATATTATAATAATATGCATATTTCTGTTATTTGTAATTTAACTGAAAACTAGACACCACCTGATATATAAAGCTCAGTCTGATTATTTAAATTTTTCCCTTGAACAACATTAAACATTAAATCAAGGAAATCTTAAAAAATGTTTTCAACGTACGAGGAAAAAACTGCATAATTAAATATATTCGTAAATGGATTAACAAACTCAGACTTGTAGACAACTTCTTCCAAAAGAAATTTAGTTTACTTTAGGCTGAATGGGGATTTTATTAATGGAAGGAAATTGAAAGCATCGTTATTTTTTCGGGTTTTCTTTTTTTTAAACTAAATATTTTTTTATTTGCTGGAAGGACTTATGGTTACGCATAAAAAAATCAGTAATAAGTACAACAAGAAGTAGCTTTGTATTTTTGCAAGTATGGAGAGTCCGAGAAAATTATTCAGAAATGATGAAGAAACAAATTTGTAAAACAAATCAACTGTAGAGTAATACCCTGTAGTTACGCGATAGATGGAACCGACGATAACAGTCGGAGTGAAATTTTTCAGACACAAACACAGATAGAGAGGGAGTTGCTCTAGACCAGTGATTCCCAACGTGGGCGATAGAATGTTCCAGGGGAGCGGTAGAAGCTACGGGTACAGCATAGGATCCTATGGGTTGGATTGCGTTGGGGAGCGGTGGGAGAAAAAAAATTCTGAAGAAGGGGGTGATGAGACAGAAAAGGTTGGGAAACTATGCTCTAGACCAGCGGTTCTCAACCTTTTTTGACCCACGGAGCCCTTTCCGGTGTATAATTTCTATGGCGGAGCCCCGTAGGATTATTTTTTATTTATTCATCTAATTTACTGAGTTATTTTTATTATTCAAAAATATTAATAATTATTATTTTTTTAATTTACTGAATTTTGTTATTTTCCTCGAGTGGCCGCGGAGCCCCTGGGAGTTCACACGGAGCACCTGTTGAGAACCGCTGCTGTAGACCAATTTAAACAGGATTGCAGCATGGGCAAATGAATGGAGCATGACGTTTAGCGTTGACCAAATGCATGGTCGCCCATTTTGGTTCGAACAACCCACGGTTCTCTTGCGAGTTCAATGGTGTCACTATCCCGGATGCAACTAGGGTCACCGATTTTGGAATTCTCATTGACGAGCGACTTAGGTTTTCTGAACATTGTTCAGCGGTGGTCAGAAAAGCGACTAGAATGCTTGGTTTCATTTTCAGAAAGGTCTCTTCGCGTTCTCTTAAAGTCATTCTTCCGCTTTTCCGAGGCTTAGTTCGTCCTGGACTGGAGTATGCTGGGAGGTTTTGGAGACCATACCTACAGAGGGACATAGACCTGGTTGAAGAGAGTGCAGAGAAGAGCTACGCGTGTGGCCTTGTTTACAACATACAGGCCTTGAGTTATGAAGAGAGACTTCATTTTTTGAATATGTTTACATTGGAGGAGAACGCAGGTGTCGGAGGGAGATGATCGAAGTGTTTTCGATTCAAAATTTTTAACGGGATGGATAGGATGGACCATGATAAGACAATTCATGGTCATTAGCATGACAATTCATGGTTCATGCTATCCGCCAAATAATTATTAATACACCCTCAATCGACTGCTTTGACAAAGGGGACACATGATTGGTAAGGGGAAATTCTAGGTTGTGGTGTCGGAGGGAATTTTTCTCTAATAGTGTTATTAACAAGTGGAATAGCTTACCCTCGTGGGGTAGTAAATTCTAACACAATTAGCACGTTTAAAAAGAAATAGGATAAACATGTGGTAAAACAAGAAGCTATCCATACTTAGGTAAGACAACCATAAATATTTTTGCGGACATTGTATTATATGTTATCGTGCATATATACTCGTTAGTTTTTATAATTGCATTTTCAATTGGGTTGCTGTATTTTAGAAATATGTGACATCAAAATATGTGTTATGGGCATCTTTTTCTCCAGCCACCTCGTTGGGAAATTTGCTTATTGTATTCGTATGTGAATATAGCGTCTAGTACATTCTCATCTAATTCTGATAAACAACGATACTGAGAAAATATAACCGAAAAATGATTAATTTCGAACAAAATAACCTCGTCTGAGAGACAATTACACATGAAATGTATTCCCAGGATACTAGATGGCGACACAATCAAAAAAATATTTGTAATAAACTGATTCGGGTAATGAAGTTAGAAATTTGGGCATGTGAGAACACCAAACATTATTCAAGTATGTATACGCACTAGCACCTTGTTCACTGCATTTGTGTGATGTGATTATTTCCTTCTTAAAAAAATCGAACATACATTTGAACCTATTCTGCTACAAAAACCAAATAGTTGATGTTTATAGTTTTTCAGAAATATAAATATAGAAGTAAAAAAATTATATGATAATTCCATCAGGATGAATTTTTTTGGCAAATCATAAAATTTTAAAAAACTTGATAAATACTCAGTTCACGTAGTTAAAATACTTGATTTTTTCATTTCCATCTAGAATTGAAAGAGAAAAAAACACGAAACAAATTTAATTCGTTATTTCTTACTTTATTCGTAAATGTCTTTAATTTTAATTTAACTGAGGGAAAAAACTCATTTCACGTGTCATTTAAGAATGACAAACTGCAGCAAGAAACTGTGAAACGAGGCTTTTCCGCTCTGCATTCTTATTTATAAAGTGATTAAAATAACCGACGAGTGTGAATTTCGAAAACTCTTTAAAAAGAGGTTCTCTTCAATAATTTTCTTATCTTGTTTTCGAGAGCAGTTTCTATGTAAAAAATATATCACTAGTAAAAATATATCTATATCTGAACAAGTCTCCTCTCCCTCAACACATAGTGACAATGAAAAAAAATAAATATAGAATCGGCACAAATCTATTTTTTGATAATATATAAATAATCAACTCTGAATACTTTGATGTAACATTTATTAATATAAAAATATGCCAAGTAAAATATATAAACATGTGTCATTGAAAATAAATCTGTAAAATTTTCTAAATATAATAATCAATAAAATTCCAATTAATCATAATTTTTTAAGTAAAATTATCATTACAAACTTTAAACTGGTGAGTGATGTTTTAATGTTACATTTTCATGACACCCTTGAATTTATACACCAACTTATGTGGTTGGTTAAAACTCCTTGAACTTAAATAAAAAAATGACACCCTTGAAAAAAATAATCCATTAAAATTTCACAGACACTGTTGATTTACAAAATTGATAAAAAGATTGCAATGCTTTATTTGAAAAAGAAATCGCATGTGAAAAATTGGAAAATATTGAAGGATGTGTACTTATAAAGTACCGTATCTCAAGAGGAAATTGACTATAAAATGAAAATAAAACATAACTGTTCGAAAAAGGATCGTACATAAAATGAAGAGTTTTTAAGTGCGGAAATATAATGTTTTTTTTTATATAGAAGCAGTTTTGTGAGCTGAAAATATGTCGTAATTGCATCATAGATTGCTCAAAACATGTCCCATGGGAAACCTGTAATTACCAGTAATCCCAACCGGATGAGAAAGATATGCATTAAAGGTCTTTCAAAATCATCATATGCTTTTCTAATTTGATTTTTTTACATCATTTTTTTTTTTGCTAAGACTATCTCTTTTTATTCACTAGAAATATTTCTTTATACTGTTGAAGAAAAATGTTGAAAATTGATCCACAGCAGTATCCATTTAAAAATGAAAAACGATTCCATCGCGTGGGAATCTTCCAAATGTTGCTGCTTTTCTCAGCATTATTTAAAATGTTAAACTTTTTGTTTGTGTATTGAGCAAGTTCTTTATGTGTGCCCTACTCAAGGAAAACAAGAACACTATATAACCATTATTTCGTGGTTTTTTTTTATAGGGAGAAAAATAGGAGATGCGTCTTTGTATAAAAACGATCATCAAACATTGATATGTCTGAAAAAAAGCTTTTTTCTTCATTTTTACGTATAACTTTTTATATATAAAAATTTAAAATACTGCATGATGTTTTGATTCAGTCCATTTCTAAGAGATTTAAAAAAAAAATTCAAAAAAATACATCTTTGGATACCACATCTCAATATGATCTCGAAATGTTTAAATACTTTTGTTTTAAGCAATTAAATGGTTAGAAGGCATCGATTGCGGAATTAAATAGAAAAAAAAAACACGACCTATTTTTTCGTACATAAGTATTAAACACGTTTATGTTAAAACAAAATGTGGATAAACACGGACGAAGCAAAATACTCTCGACGTTGAAAGTCCATTACAGCAACTTAATAGAAATTCTGAGAAATTCATCGGGTATAAAATCAATTCTATTATTTTTTGAGTGGTTTTTTCCCCTTTGTGAAAAGTTTTGAAAGTCTTAAGAACTCAGAAATAAATTACATTGACACTACATACCTATAGGTATTTCTCTATTTCTTTTTTTTTCATTCTATCCCTTTCTAAACAGACAATGGCATTGTTCAGTGCGTAGTAGGAACTTTGGAATGCTCAAATCATCTGCATCCTTTGCTTTGGAGTACTCTTTGTCTGCAGGCATGGTAACATTTCATTTCTTAACAATGTGCGTAAAGAACACACAGAAATACTTCACACACAGCTGTTATTTCGTAGAGGATTACAGTGAATGAAATAAACTCTATTTTTGTCCATTATTTGACCAGAAGGTGATATTTCAGGCTGGTTAAAATTGCGTATGTATAAAGTTAAAAACAATTTGTTACATTTTTGTCGTAAAATTTTCTGAGTAGATTTAGATTTTACATTAATTGGATTTTATATTTTACATTAGTTTGAACTCGAATTCGAAATATACCAATTTTGAAATTTTCCGCAATACTGACGTCATTAACAAATACATCTATTCATCGTTACAATGAATGAATTTGTGTCAAGCAGTATTCATAAAGCAAGATGAATGAGTTGAAGATATTTTAAACAATAGCGGAAAATTCAAATTGTGGAGATTCTCTTGAGTACTGTTTTTAAAATCAACCTAGCGATGGTCATTGGGTACTATCTTTCTCTCTACTTTATTGGACATCTATATGTATAACTTGTGTCCGATAAATTTACATATGTCCTCCGTGGCCCACACATGCTCACATTTTCTAATAAGCGAGATCGGGAGTGTAGTTTCTAGTTGCTCATGAAGTATTATCCAAAATGCAGCTGTGTGTGTGTGTGTGTGTGTGGATTTATACGTAGCATAGTTGGTTGAACTTTGATAAAATGTACTCAAAATTACGTTAATATTCCTCCGAATAGTTAGAATTGTTTGTATTTATGAGGAGTGGTATGAACGATTCTGACAATCTGAGATATTTAATAAACTAGAACGATGACAGTAAGTACAGCAAAATTAAAGATGGTCGCGCAGATTTGGAAATAATGAAAGCTGGAGCGAGAAAAGCAAACTCCCGGTTATTCCAACGCAACTTATATTAAACTTATTACACTGTAGACAATAAATCCATAAATAAAAACATCAAAAATAAACATCATTCCAAGAATGATGATTTTGAACCATTGAATTTTTATTTTTTATCTGTAGAAAAAAAAATCAAAATTCAAGTTCAAACGAATCAAATATTTGAACAAAAAGTTTTGATTGAATAAACTCATATATAACAAATACAAAAACAAATACCATTATATCTGTTTCGTTGCATTTTTCAGCAAATTCTAGCCCCGCCAACTTCCACGTGCCACGCTTGTTGATTATAACTGACTGCGGGCAGAGGTTTCTGTGTATCAACTTGCAAGAATAATGCAGGAAACACAGTGCTTCCGTCAGCTGTGAAATAAATAATAGAAGGAAATGTGTCTAGTCAGTGAACTATTGTGGGAGAAAGTATACGAATTATCTACGTTATATCTAAAGAAATCAAATCGAAAAAAAAGAAACAATTCTTCTCTCTTCCCAGCTACAAATATCTATAGAAATTCTCCAAGATAAAAGAATCGTCTTACTAGTCTGGACAAAAAAAATACCAATATATTTTTTCAGACGTGATTTCTCTGGGAATTTAAGAAACATTTGAGGATTTCAAATTTATGGCTGTCGGGGTTCGTCTTTTTCCCGCTTTATGTATAAAACATTTTAGCTACTATCACTAAAAATCCGTTTCTTGGTTGAGCACTGGATAGTGATCAGAGACAAGTTAATCCATTGGATTTATTATAATGGGAATAGCTAGCAAGACAATTTGATGAAATACGTTCCGAAATGGCAAAAACAGAAGGAATCAAAAATTGTAAATATTATAGATATAGTTTTTTTTATCACTATTTATTGCTTTCTTGAATATCCATTCGAGTTTTATCACACTTAACTTGTCCGTTATATTTTCATAACGGACTATATAGGCATATATTGGGATTAAAAAGAGTCCAAAAGAAATCAAAAGCCATTCAATTGAACGATATTTTTCCATTTCGATAATTTTTATTGAAATAAAGTGACAGTTTTATGGTTTATGGCTTATACAGGGTGTCCTTGAACTCATGGGCCAAACTTTGAAGGAAGGTAGAATACACGTAAAGAATCATTTTTTGCGTATCAATGAGGGTCAAAAATGAAAAGTGTTTGTAAAAAAAACACAAAATGCTGAGGAAATGAAAAGAGCTTTTTGTTTACATTAATAATTACAGTAAGTACTCAAATAAGCCACCACCAACATCGATATAGACGAGGCAGTGTCTGGCAAATGATTGATGGCAGGTGTTTCACGAACAGTTGCAGCAGTGACTGAAACTTTTGCAATGTGGCCCTCATCAGAGTTTTCCCGCCAACACTTTTCATTTACTAAACCACATTGCTAAACAAAAAATGTTTATGTGTATTTTAAATTCCCTTAAAGTTTGGCCCATGCCTTCAGGGGATATCCGGTATGTGAATGAAATGAAACGAATTATAAATCATATAGCTGGATTTCTTTTACTATATCTTTGGAATCGGTGAACCCAAACCCGTTAAATTAGAAAAAAATTGAACGCGTGATTCTTTTTTCCCTAAAATTTATGTACTTCTGTAAATAAATGCAAAGATATGAATTAATAAAAAGCATATACTTTCTATAAAATAATACTTTTTCTCATCTAACCACTATATTTCATGTTTATTATATATACAGGGTGATTCAAAACTCAACGTAGAAACTTTTAGAGGAGGTAGAAAACACAAAAACAAAACAGAATCACATAGACATGTATCACAAGGAAAATAATTTTTTTTCGTGCATAACAGTGGATGATAAGAAATTTTAGCACTTGATGTGAAACTTAACATCTACACGTATTGTCCTCGTTCAAAGTATCGCTAAATAAAGCGTTTTCCCACCCAAATTATTGGCTTGTTATTTCTGCATCTTGTTGATGTTTCCGATCATACATTCCTATGTGATTCTGTTTTGTTTTTGTGTTTCCTACCTTCCCCTAAAAGTTTGTACGATGAGTTTTGAATCACCCTGTATATATATATATATATAACATACATTCTAAAAGATATACTGAATTAAAATCCAAATGTATTTGAAACAATTCAAAAGCCAGAGTATAGCGCCAACGGCAGCTGTATACACATAACTAGAAATTATAAAATGAGAAGAAAAATGAGATGAAAAATACAAAAATAAAATAAAATAGAACAATGAGAGGAGGTCGTTCTCAAGGGGGAACCCCCCCCCCCCCCACATTGTTCCGAACAGCAAAAATATTTCTAAAGATGGTAGGCCAAGAATAGTCAAAAATGTCGGGAGAACTGATGGTAAATTTATGCCTATTCTTGGCCTACCATCATTAGAAACATTTTTGCTGTTTGGGAGAGTGTGGGTGTTCCCCCTTGAGAACGACCTCCTCACTGTTCTATTTTATTTTGTTTTTGTATTTTTCATCTTCTCATTTTTCTTATTATATATATATATATAGGGTGAATCCGCGACCTATTCTGCCAAACGAAAGGGGGTGATGAACGAGCCCAAGTGGATCATGAAACACCCCACCAACACCCTGTCCTATATCAAACCATTTTCGAGTTATGGTGGATAATCGATTATGGGAAAAAAAATGCGTCAAGTCTGAAAAAACTAGAATTCGTGAAGTTTCTGAGAGACCTACACGCAAACTAAGAACATATTTGGAAAGCGCAGAAAAAAATTCCATAAGCTCACACCAATTCTATTGAGATATCTGGATTTACTGGCGAGCTACAGGCACTGAAAGATTGGTGAAGTTCAAAATCGAATTGTCGTCAAAATTTGTAATTGCCTATTCCACAAATGTCCTTCCAGCTACAATCGGTCAAATTTGCCAAAATCCTGTTCATTCCATCAGCTTTCGAAAAAGTCTGGAATAAACCAAATTGGTCATATAGTTCTACTATATGTGAAATCTCTCAATACATGCATTTCTAAGAGACATTGCTTGTCATAACGATGTGCAGAACGTCTGATCGTATAAAAATGTTTCTTATCTAATTTTTGAGAATTAGTTGGCAAAACTTTTCTCTCTTGGAACGCACCATAAATTACGGCAGACATTAACGAAGTTAGGAATACCCATTTAATATGTTGCGCACAGATTCATCTGCATGACTTACCCGCGTTGAACTCCCGATTATGCAGAAACTGCTATTCTTAGGAATTTATTAAATAATTTCCGGAAGCTTAAAGATTTCAGAAATTAACATAGTTTCACCCCTTTCACAGAAATGCTAGAAGCATGACTACGTTGAGGAAGAGAAACTTGTAACGCAATTTAATATGCAGAACTGGACGACCGAAAGTATGCTCCCAGAATAAGATTGAGTGTTATGTAAATCAGACCGATTATTTCTTTCATCCAGGATAAAGTTTTTAGTATATGAAGAATGATTCCATTTTTGTCTTTCGGTCATCGCTCTATGAAAAGGTATTAAATGATATTCAACATACCATCTCGAACACAGTTGCTTCTATGATCACGTGACTAAGGCTTTGGGTAATGGCAAGAATGTTGATGTTGTTTATCTTGATTTTCAGAAGGCATTCGATCGGGTCCAACTTGGTAAACTCTTCAAGAGTTTACACGAAATTGGGGGCATCTTGCTGAATTGAATAGAATTGTGGTTAAGAGATAGATCACAATGGGTTATGGTGAACGGGGAATTTCTGATTGGACAGGTGTCAAAATTGGAGTTCCTCATGGAAGTGTCCTTGGCCCCGTACTTTTTCACTTTTTATCGATAAACTCGATCAGGGTAACGATGGGATTTTTAGGAAATTTGCAGATGACGTGAAGCTAATAGCTAGTTACATGAGCCGCCGCGTGCTTAACTTTTGGAAGCCAGTGTAGATTACATTTGGGTTAGTTTCTCCATCTTTAATTGTTCACGTCATGAAACGTTAAAACACTGTGATGTAGTGAACAACCAGAAACACGGCTTTAATAACGATTCCTGATGATGCCAATCGCTAGAGTCGGAGATATAAACAATATTTTTTACTAAAACCCACGTTAAAGCAAGAGTAATTACAAACACGCAGAACTATCGGAGGTATCTCTGAGGCATGGGTTTTCGAGATAATGCCTTATGTAACTGTATCTTCGTCTGCCCAAATTAGAAGACTGATGAAATCAACATCAGCCGATGGAGTGATTCAATAAGCAGAAAACAACATCACAGCGGAATGTAACCGGCACTTTATCGATTAAATGGATGAATAATTGAACATTCCCAAATAAAGGAAACCATGCAACCTACCCAATATTTATCACACGCAGTCAATATATTTGCTAGTGGTAACGGAAGATTCACTTCCAATAAATTTATATTCGATATTTAAACGAAAAGACTATGCATACTATTTTTCTGCAATTAGTTTCCATTGCCAAATAATGGGCGGGAGGGGGGGACGTCATATGCGTGACAAATCGTTTTTGAGACCAAGCAACAAATGGAGCTTAAAAAAGACAAAATTTTACTTAGACTTATGTTGAGATAATCCATTGAGATGGACGTGGGTCTAAAAGAGTTAAAGCAACCTAGCAATGCTTAGTAAAAATAGTCAGTTTTTCGATAAAATCAATGACCAGTTATGATACTGAAAAAGAGTGACATTGTTTTTTTTTCCTATTTTTAGTAAGAAAATAAAATATGAATTATATACAGGGTGATTATAAAAAAACTATCCCGACATATGGGCCCCTAACTATCATACCATTCACAGAAACTGAATGAAATTTTGGCATAAGGTATTTTGATGTGTGCGCTCAAGAATGATATGGAAAACAACAGTGTCACTAACAGTTACGGTTACAGTGAGAAAATTTCGAAAATATCAAATGGCAACACCAAGTTTTTTGTATTGGAATGTGATGTCCATTGTGAAAAACCCTAAATAGCGTTCGAACGGCAACTGTAGAATGAAAATCACCGGCGGTAGATAGGCTAAAAGTGAGGACAACCAATAAGGACAGAGAAGCAGCATAAAATAAAGCATTTTATTGTGTTTCACAAATTTTCCACATGACCTTGTGGAGGAGTAATCAGGCTGGGATCTCAGCCGAAGAAACGGTGTGACGAATGAAACGAACATTAATGCTCTGGTGCACGGCAAAGTCCTTTTTACTTTTTCCTTGCCTAGCTCCGGGGATTTTCGTGCTACAGGTGCCATTCCAACGCTATTTAGTGTTTTTCAGTATGGAGATCGCATTCCAATACAAAAAACTTGGTGTTGCCATTTGATATTTTCGAAATTTTCTCACTGTAACCGTAACTGTTAGAGTGACACTGTTGTTTTCCATATCATTCTTGAGCGCATACCTCAAAATACCTTATGCCAAAATTTCATTCATTTTCTGTGAATGGTATGATAGTTAGGGGCCCATACGTCGGGATAGTTTTTTCATAATCACCCCGTATATTATATAGTATGCCGGAGGTAAAGGCACCATGTTACAAAAGAGAAATATTTCAGGAGAGCCGTTAAAAGATTTTTCGGTACGTCTTTCTATGGAGCTAGCTTGTTTCATAAAATAAATATCTGTTATTTATTGAAATAAAGGACTTGGTGTCCTATACCTATGTGTAGTGTAACGAATGTACTGCGAATTAATAACATTATCCTGATATTACCGAAAATGGGCATAGTCCCCCTTTACCTCCGACGTACAAATGTGTATAATATGAATACTACTTAAAAAGTAGAATATGAGGATATGAATTACAGAGATACATACTCGATCATAAATACATAATAACATAGAAAAAAATTATCTTGTGGCATTAATGAATTTCACCTGAAGAAGCCCATATTTTATCTCGATGTCCAAGAAGGTGTATTCCTTCACTGTTGGAGGAAGATTTTGAGGAAGCCGTTCTTCTAGGCATCCTAACACATTGGCAAGACTACCTAGGATCGGTTCTGTAGCAAATGCTAAAGTGTCACTGAAACACAAAGAGATATACTTTGTTTCTATGCTCTAAACTCGCAATATTTGTTTTATGGTTTATCAACCTATGGCATACAATTTAAGTACAATAATAATGATAATAAATAATAATAATGAATTTTTTTCCGTCAAAGATACTTATATCTTTCTTTCTCAAGGTGTGAGAGTTCACAGGAGTCAATAAAATAAATATAAACAAATTGTAAGCTAAGTTGGAAATAGCTGTATATGGCTAATTTTCTACCCACTCGATGAAATACCCCAGTATCAATTTGAAAGATGCTTTCGAGGGGTATGCATAATTTACGGCCTAAGGTGTTTCCGAAAAGCAAGCGAGTGAAATAGATTTTAATTAATTTCCAATTACCTTACAATACGCACAATGTTGTAATCGACCGGCACAACTAGGAATGACAACTAACCCCACACGATGCGAACAAATACGTATACATCATTTCCGAAGTGTGGGAAATCGAACGGGTCGAATGAAATAGCGATAAATATAACAGACGTCTCGGCTGCTAAGCGCAGCCGCTGGTAAGTCGTAACAATAAATCACAAATACGTAATCGTAAAAGCTAGATAATGATGTGCGAGGCCATCAACAATACGGATCTCAAAAGGATTATCTCTAAATATCTAAGCGTCACTATGATGAAAATCTACGCAAGGACTAATACAGCTAAAGCATATGCTTCCGTTTCCACGATGAAGATGACTCGAGATAGCCTGTCTATCGGCGAGTCAATTAAATACACGTATGTGTCTATGAAAATTCCATGTACTGCATTTGAAATTTTCTATTTGACAATAATTTATTTTGCTTCGTTTTTTTAAATTTTTTATTAATGTGTTCTGTTTTTGTTTGTTTGTTTAATGTTGACTTGATGAAATAGCGATTCAAGATCCATGATTGAGGCTGATATTTAATCTCAATGTTAAAGATTTTGCTGAAGAAATTCAACTGTTGTAGAATCACATTATTATGAAATGAAAGTGTAAGGCCTCCTATGCAAAACTGAAGTCCGTTTTAGCCCATATAACTCGTGAACCTTTCGTGATAGAAACATACTTTCAATTAGAAAAAAAATTGAAATAACATGCCCGTTTTTCATATGCTATTTATTTTACTAGGAAACAAATATGTACTGAGATACAAAATTTATACGGTCTCTTGTCTTCTAACTTCTAATTAGAAAGTTTTTAACCTGTCTCTCCATAGCCCAACAAAAAATATTTCCATGTTTTTAAGTTTTAAGTGCAATATTCGTTGTGATATTGGAATTCGAAAACTGCTGGAAATGAAGGAAAGAACAGCATATTTTCTCTCTCTCTCTGGGAAATCTTGCTTTATGCTGTTCATATGATGCTCTTGCCCTAATTTTTGGAGATTTTTGAATTCAAGTATTTCGACTAATATTATATTGCAATTAGAAACATTATTTTTTAAATCTCAGAAGAGATACGACGCAACTTATTAATTAGAAATTAGACAACGGGGAATCGTATGCAAAATTAAATTTTGTATCTCGATACATATATACGGTCCTTAGTAAACTGAATGACATATTTGAAGTAGGCACGTCATTTGAATACTTCTTTTATAATTCGAAGTAAATTTTTATAACCAATTGTTCATGAGTTATTTGGGTTAAAACGAACTCAAGTTTTCACCATCTCATTTATCCTCATGATCAGAATAAAAATGATATAGGTAATAATAATGCTATAATTTTTTCAGAGAATGTTAGAAAAAAAAATAGACATTTTCACTTACATGGTTTTATTAGCCCTGCATGCGTTTCACAGCATTTCTGAACCCAACATCGATAAAATGTCTGAAATGATTCGACAGACCGCTTACTTACAGTTAAGGGGGGTCGAATCTTCTATTTGATCCCATGCGAATTTCATTACTTTTGTGGAATTAAATAGTTGTCATTTTGATAAAATAAAAATTCCAAGTCTTCTTAAGGTCGATAGCTTGACAAGCAATGCATTATCATATTTCTATTAAATTCACTTTAACTTTAAAATACCATAAAAAAATGTATGCGAGACTTTGGAGACCTTATACATGTAGACACAATCCCCACTTGGTTGCAGATTTAAAATTAAAATTTAATCTAAAACAATTAATGAAACCTAAGCAAAAAATTGAGTGCATTTTTTTCATCTTTTTTATATCGTTATTATTGCTGATGCATAAATCATTAAAAGAGAAAAAGCTAATAGAGTTTGAAAAATAGGAGCAATTTATTTAAGGTATACAAACTCGATAATATATTCTGATGTGAACTGCATAACTTAAATTTAATTCACAAAATGTAACTGCTTCTTACTTTGATTCTTCGATTGGATGATAAAGCGTCAGCAGTTTAGGATGTTTCAGCCTGTCCAACTGTCGAACGCTAAATCTCAATATCTCAGTAATGGTTTCTTTTCTTTTGGGCTTATGCAGCTTCTCAGCAACTCGCTTCTCAAAGTAGAACACAGAGGCCTCCTGTTTAAATAAATAAAAATTTTAATTGTAAAACATTTTTTTTTGTACGTTGCACCAAAGTGATTTTTTGGAAAACAAGCATACTTCATAATGTAGAAAGTACGCAATTTAGAAAGCTATATTCTTTAAACATACACATATCAGTAAAAAAAAAAACAACGCGATCACACTTCCACAGGTATTATTAACGTTATTTACCTGCAAACTCAAGAAAACGGAAATTTCAATTTAAGTAGATATTTTCAGGGAATATTTCATTAGAAATTGAAACAAATTACGGATTGAAAATTTTATTAATAAACAACGCATGTTTATATATACTAAACAGCCATATGTTTATGTATACTAAACAGCCATATGTTTATGTATACTAAACAGCCATATATTTATGTATACTAAACAGCCATATGTTTATGTATACTAAACAGCCATATGTTTATGTATACTAAACAGCCATATGTTTATGTATACTAAACAGCCATATGTTTATGTATACTAAACAGCCATATGTTTATGTATACTAAACAGCCATATGTTTATGTATACTAAACAGCCATATGTTTATGTATACTAAACAGCCATATGTTTATGTATACTAAACAGCCATATGTTTATGTATACTAAACAGCCATATGTTTATGTATACTAAACAGCCATATGTTTATGTATACTAATTATAAACGTGGCTTGTAAAAATTCTTGAGAAGTCCAATACACAGTGAAAGTTTTATATTCAGACAAATTCAAATTGCAAGTATAGTGGAAGAAATTGAATTTGCTTTGAGGTAGATTAAACACACAACCATCTTACGATATACAATAAAAAAAGTCATTTTTATTTAGAAGAATTTTGAACTCATCTTTTATTTAAAAACCCCTTCTTCTTTTTTTAGAATAACTAAATCATTTTGCACTTGTGGAAAGTTGTTCTCAATAGGAAATTGCGGTTCCAAGGTATGTAAATATTGATAAACCACTACTTTTCATTATATTGGTGATGACATTTGCATCTGTGTATGAATGAAATTGCTTATCGGGGTAGAGATCCGATAAGTGGCTCCAAAACAAACTTAATACAAGAAGAAGAGGGGAATTTTTCGAGTGGCTAAATGTGTAATTTAATTTTTCGCTATATTCCAATATTTCTCTGACTCAATGGCACTTTCATTTCGAATTATGCGGAAAAGTGATTTCAAACGAATCTCTCGTAATGTTTATTCATCACAAGAGAAAATGTTTCTAGTGTTTCTTAAATCTGAATCTCTATACATTATATGTGATTGAATCCCAACAAAAGACAAGGCACAAAGAGCATGACGTCCAACAATGAACAATCATGAAGAATTAGCACTAACGATTAACAGGCTGTAAAGGGAAAAATAATGTTAGATAACTTACTTTTAAATGTCAATCAATATTTATATTATTTGACAAATAGAATAATATGGATGAGCGACGCAAAGCATATAAATACGATATAATGATAAGTTTTACACCCCGTATATTTATTTCCTTAGTTTTGTAAAGCGAAAATTATTAACACTTCAACAAAATATTACATTTTCTATCAAAAACAAACGAAAATCCGGAATGAGTGAGCTTTCAAAGTCATAACTATCGAAAGGATAACAGTAAATTTCCACATCCAACTGCATGATTCAACTCTCTCACAAGCATTAACGAAATATCTCACATTCTTAAACACCGTTCATTATAGCAATAACAAACCCATATATACTCTGAAGCTGATTTTTCAATGGAACACATTTTCTTGTCTTCCTTACTTTGCACCTACTGAAAATTGCAGGAATGTCTATCTCATAAAAAAGATAGAACATTTTACGTGGGCTTTATTGATTTCTGGTATGCTAGTTAAAGGATTAATATGAAATTTACAATATGTTAACCGCCTATTCACTTGTTTTTTGGTTAGCCATCGAGTTTGTCTCTAATCTTCGCGATCGTAAATACAATTTTTAAAAAAATATTTTTTATATCTTTTCCTGTGTTTATAACTCTCGTGTTCCGAAGCACGGAACGAGATCTCCACAGATATTATTATCATTCAGAAATACGAAAACAGCCTTCATGCCTATTTTTCATCGAAAAATCAAAGTTTTTTTACGTCAACTTCCAACAAAAAAAAGTGCACCACCAGCGATGATTGATTTCATGAGGTATTGGTGATCCTAAATAGAGATTTGAGTAATGCACACGAGAATCACGCATTTCATTCCCCAGACACAGGCGAATTCGTAAATTTAAAGTACACAAAAGTAAAGCAGAAAGGAAAATAGGTCTTTTTTACAATATATGTGCGTATTTTCAAGGGGGGGGGGAGTAAAAATCCTAGTCACGATGGGAAGTGATCCCTTTCATCATTCGGCACCATCCGAGGAAACCAAACGAAAGACGGTATTTCAAAAAAAGCTCTAGCAGAGAAAATTTATTTTAGTATTTGTAGCACGTATTTTCTACGACCATCGCAAAAATGAAGAACTACATTTTCTACATATGAAAATTTCGATTTGACTGTTTCTATTTAAGGTAAAATACAAACAAATGTAAAAGACGTAATTTTTTTTTTCCTGTCTTAATGGTTGAAAAAAGATATTTGATGTTTCATTTTCAGCTTTCTGTCTATTCTGCAGAAAAGAAAAACTTGCTATTAAGTTTCATGTTGGTTCTACAGAAACGTGCTACATTACAAAATCTTCCCGCAATTCATTTGCGAGAAAGATCTTTTGGTGGGAAATTTCAATTTCCTCCTCCTATGTACATATGGTTTTTTCATGCAAAAAGTACGATTATAATGAAGTGCTAGTTTTGTTTTTATAATTTTCGTATATTTAATACTACTACTACACTCCCACGTGAACTTCATAAATATTATTCTGAGGAAGTTCCAACTAATTGGAAATGTTGGAACGGGCCGTGCATGTGTGTGTGTGTGATATACCTAATATGAAGTTTATTCCTGAAGAATGATATGTGTCAAAGAATTGTTGCCATCTGTCTTCCGAGATGGAAAGCAAACAACTCGGAAGAATATTTTGCTTGTATTATGCGTGAATTTTAAATGTTTTGCCTGTAAGTTTTGATTGTGTGCTCTCTGTAGACAAACTTTTCTTAAATCGGAGATCGGCTCGTGTACGAATCACTGAAATGGGATCACAGAAATGCTGAATCACTGAAATGGGATCACAGAAATGCTGAATCACCGAAATTGGACCAAAGGCTTCGAGTAATAACTAAAAGAAAGTGATAGGTCCCTCATGAGAGAGAGAGAGGCACCAAATTTAATTCTCAAGAACATGCATTTCAAAACATTGAGCTTTTTTTTTTTTGAGAGTCCATTAATAATATTTCGTATTACTTTCAATTTGTTAACAATTTTATTACAAACCAAACTATTTTCTTCTGATATGAAATTGGGATGTTTTAGATTAGAATTTTCTTATATACTGAAAAAACAACGGGGAAACCAGATGCTTTTTTTTACTGTAATTACACTTCAAATTAATTTGGTGATATTGAAAAAGTTAATGAAAAGTATCTATTTTTGACTTTCTCTCTTGTATAAATGTTTTGCGTGATCAACAAAAAAGTAATATGCAATAAAAATGTATAGATAAAATCTCATAAAAAAGCTATATCGTTGTAAAAATGTGATCACTAAAAAAAGTACCTTTCTTCTATTCGGAATAATATATTTTATACTTTATTTCATATATATAATACTAAACTTTATACGAGTTATTTTCTTGAAGGAAACTAGAATTAATTAAAAAAATATATATAATCTAAGTTTAGGGAAAAAATACCGATAAATCTGTGTTTTATACCGGGAAAAGAATGAAATTGTTTTATAGAATTTTTTCCAGAAAAAAATGTAGTTCCTATTATAAGAGTTCGACGTTAAAAATGTCATTCGATAAAAAGGTTGAATCTAATCGATGCGAAATATTTTTCAGAAAGACGTGTTTTCTAATAATGATCAAACTCAAATTCTTTCCTCAGTTATTGATCTGATTGACAAAAGTAGTGAAAAAAATAATTATCGCTAAAAAACATAGGCGAAGATAGACGTGAAAGTCTGGGGGGGCACGATGATTACTTTTTATTTATTTATTAAAGTTACTGATTTATTTTTATAATTTAAAAATATTTATAATTATTTTTTTTCGAATTTACTAGTTTTTTATTTTTCTCGAGAGGCCGAAAAGCCCCAGTTGAGAACCGCTGCACTAACCCCCCCCCCCAATACCATGCATAAACTTTCATTATACATTTTCGTCTTGTTTTATAATTATATAAAATCTGAAATCTTACGTGAAATACTGAAATTTGTCCAAGAATATGAATCAACTATATATATGAATCATTGATAATATTATTACTTCTGCTTTACCGTATCCTGGGACGAAAATTCTGTGATTCGGTGGTTCGGGAGTGCCTTCGGGGCATTCATTGCTTTTCTGACAAATATGATTATTCGTCAGAGACTCCTGGTGGAGTATTGATGACATGGTTGTTTGCTTCATTCAATTCAGTATTCAACTAGCTGGGAACTGAATATTGTTTCCATAACAAGTTATCCTAACACGAATACAAATTAGAGTCAGTACGTAAAAGATTTGGTGACCTTGCCGGATTTAGTTTCACCACCACTTCCGAAAAATACAAAATAGTATCATTTTTCCGAAAGATATTAAGGAACATTTTCTCAAATTTTTCCGAGTGAATTTCTAGCAATATGTAGTCCACATAGTTGAATTGTGGACTACATTGTGGAAAAAAGTTTAAGGGGCAACCGAGAAACCGCTATATCTTGAAAACTTGTGCTTTTAGGTTCATGGATATTTTGATGTGATAACTACAAAGTATAATTAAACATATTTCACAAAAAATAATTTTGATGAGTGCTGCAGTTTTTCAGAAAAACATGGTTAGAATTATAGTAAAGGTCAAAACCTGGGAAAAAGTATAAGCGGTTTTTCTGAAGACGACGAAGGAAATTTGCATTTTTCTCATATTGGCGTAAAATATGGTCAAAAAATAAAATAGTATAAAACTGATTACGCACTGTGTGAAATAATTTTTTTTTGAAAGTGTGGGGATACCAAGGGCAACATATTTATTGGGCATTGAAAAGCAATGTAATTGCTCTCAGAGGAACTTCGATGCTTGGTCATGGAATAGCGGGAAGAATTTGAAGATTGAAGACTGTTAGTAAAAGTTTCATAAATGAGCCCGATAATTTATAGACTAAAAGCTTACTCTCAAAAAGACATTATTCTCCTACCAATTCGTCAAAAAAAGACGATTATTCACATGGTCTGAGTGGAAAAAAATTCTCTGGTGTAATTTCTGAAGGAATACAACTTGCCTTACACACGTCAAACTGTGCCTAATGTGATAAAAAAATGCAAATGTTTAGTATCCAAAACCTGAAATGATTACCTCCACTTATAAAACAGTGCAGATAAAAGTGACGTGAATCGGCCAAACAGAATGTATCTCTCTCGGTGCCTAGTAGGATGAATGTTTTCTTTGAGGAAAAGAAATTTAGATGGACTCGGTTTTTTTAAATATTACTGATCTATGTAATCAATGACAGAGCCTTGCCTTGGAAACGTAGGCATATAGAGACAGTTTTGGCAGATTTTATATTTTCTGAGGCACCTCTCAACTTTTAGACAGTTTTTTGTTTCAACATGATAATGCTCATGTGCATGTTTTAAAATCTAAAAGGCATTGGTTTGAAGCCAATTCAGTGGAAGCCCTTGAGTAGTGATTGAGAAGTTATTTAGTCTTTATTTAGTCTCACGAAGCATATAGAAATGGTACGCAGTACGAAAACAAACATGATGTTATTGCTTTGATCGAAGAAGCGTGGAGGACGATTACACAACTAATTATTAATGATATCTATCAATGACATCCCAAAAGAGATGAAGCTTATAAGCAAGAAAGATCAGTCTCTTTTGATTAAAACAAAATTTTTGCGCATATACTTTAATATTCCTTATACTTTTTTCCAGGTTTTGACGTTTATTATAATTTAAAAAAAATTTCTCTGAAAAAGTTCAGCACTCATCAAAATTATTTTTAGTTGAAATGTTTAGTTTTACTTGTAGTTGTCAGTCTAAAAATTTCATGCACCTACAAGCGCTAGTTTTTAAGATGTAGCGGTTTTTCAGTTGTCCTTAAACTTTTTTTCAGCATTTTCTTTTAGTATATTCATGGATATGTGTGAAATCGCAGTTAAAAAAAAGTATTTAAATGCAGATTCTTATTTCTGAGACAATGAAGAGATCAATCTTTGCTTGAAGTATTCACTTTTGATCCTCAAGAGATGTAAGTGATCATATGGATTCATCCTGATTGCAAATCGTTGTCTCACACACTCAAATTTACATAGTAACTACTACGTTTATTCTCGCTTATTCGTAATTTCTGTAAACTAAATCACTTTCTCTTGTATGTTCTGTTTACGCAAGCTGATGCAGGGATTTTCACTGGAAAACAATGTTTGTCTTACGAACACAGAAAGGAAAAAATTAGAAAGAAAATCGTCACTGAGATCCCACTAGTTTACTTATGAGAAAAGAGGTGCCTTGAAATTTACTTTTTCTTTACTTGAATGGATCTTGTGTTCTTAGAGCTTCCCCACTCCCGAATATACCAATCAGAAATGACTTTCACATTACTCGAAACTATGCCGGGATAGTCTCATTCATTTTGATCAAAGAAAGACGCGAGAAGGGGGATTTCATTTAGTAAATCTCGCTCTTAAGGGAGTTCGTCCTTTCATTCAGAGCACAGCAGGAAAAATACTGTAGTAATCACGATTATTTTTTTCAATACTGCTACTTGGAATCGCATTATGGAAGTATGTAAAGACGTTGTTTATGTTTAATCCGCATTTTATGCAGTTGTGGTACCTAACAAAAAGCATTCAAAAAAATATAAACATGATTGTAATGAAAAAATGAACTATAAAAGTCCGTTATAACGACAGTTCACAATTACGAGGGAAATTGTCGTTATAACGGACTTCTCGTTATAAGGGAATATCCATATTTTGCTCTTTCTGGTTATAAAATTGTAGAAAATTACTGCTTTATCTGCATTAAAATTCATTTTTATCTGTGCTTGGGTAAGGAGCGGAAGCACTTTTTTGTGCTCCAAGTACGATGTCTTCATTCCATTGTTCGGGGATTAGCTGCTGTGCTTCAGGGAAGATAAGGATCGGCTACCGGCACGTGTGTGTCCGAGAACTGGGGGTATACCAAAGTCTCCTAGATACTACTCTCTAGGAGGCTTTGGGTACACCATCCCACCCTGGGGGTATTGGGATTGGGGGCAACTTGCTGAATTGAACAGAATCGTGGTTAAGTGATAGGTCGCAACGGGTTATAGTGAACAGGGAATTCTCTGATTGTGTACAGGTGTCACAAGTGGAGTTCCTCCCGGAAGTGCCCTTGGCCCATACTTTTTTCACTTTTCATAAAAAAACACGATCAGGATATCGATTTGATTGTTACCAAATTCACAGATGAAGTGAAGCTAATGGGGGTAGTAGGAAATCAAAGAGATAGGGAGTTGCCTCAGACCAACCTAAACAAGTTTGTATAAAATTATTGATGATTGTAGGCAAATGAATGGAGCATGACGTTTAGCGTTCACAAGTGCATTGTCTCGCATTTTAGTTCGAACAACACACGTTTCTCTTACGAGCTGAATAGTGTCATTATCCCGGATTCAAGTAGGTTAAACGATTTGGGAATTTTCATTGACGAGCGGCATAGGTTTTCTGAATATTGTTCAGCGGTGGTCAAAAAAGCTAATAGAATGCTCGGTTTCATTTTCGAAAAATCTCTTTGCGTTCTCCCAAAGTCCACCCCGGTTTTAATACATCTTCTCGTGTAGGCACCAAACCCGCTGCCTTGATTTTTAACAAATTGTTTTTCGCTATATCTGCTATATCGACCAGTTCAGAAGAAAAATAGACGACATTGGTATCGTCTGTTATCTATTCCAAAGACATAGTCGATGATAATAACATAATTTCATTATGCCAGTACCTACCATGTGATTTAAGGCATAAAAAACGTATTCACGTCAAAGTTTGCGGCCGTGTCTATGAAAAAGCCTTGCCGATTTTTTTTCAGTTATTCTCTTAGGCACTGGAAGAGACAAAAGCCGAATAAAATCACCACATAACCCATGTGTATAGTGAGGAAGTCAAAAATAGGAAGAAGGGGTTAAAAAAAATTGACTTTTCTGTGTCCATTCTTTATTGGGAGTACCTCAGAGTAATTTTTACGAGGTGCTTGTGTTACGGTAAAACTCCTGTTCAATTCGTGAAGTGGGAGGATGAACTACCCTTTTGAAAATTCTTTTGACGTTATAACAGTGAATGCTTCCTTATTTTTAACTCGCTATAACCGAATATTTTTTGTCTTTAATGTTTTGGTTATTTGACAATCGACTGCAAATCACTCGAGATTCTCGTTATAAGCTGTATTCGTTATAACTGACTTCAACTGCACATGCAGATTTTTTCAAGACAAATATATGTAAGTACATGCAGGGCCGTCTTAAGGGCATTGTGGGCCCCCGGGCCAAGTGATTTTTCTGAGGCCCTGCCTTACCAATTTGAGTACATGCAAATGTGGTGTATGTGCTTATATCCTACATATTCAGTACATGTACATATGTATAATATGTACTGTATATGTATATGTATGTATAATATTATTTTACATGTACATATACATATAAAATAACATGTCCTGACTAACTGGTTCACTGACCGACAAACTCCTTACCAGATCATGACCAGCCACTCTGTCTCAAAGAAAACATATAAGCAAGTGGTTGAAGAAGGCCTGGACTGAATGGCTGACTAATTCATTATTTACGGAGCTGAAACCCCTGAAGCTATAAATATGAAATTCGGTCAGTAGTTTTATTTTATAATATAGAGACTCACTAAGAAGGCATTTTTCAAAATTTGACCCCTAAAAGAATCATTAGGGGGGGGGGGTTCAAATGTTATATTAAGAAACGCTATAAACATGAAATTTGGTCAGTGGTTTTATTTTATACTGTATACTCACAAAGGAGACTCAAAATGCAATACCTAAAGGGGTCATAAGGAGGAATTTTCAGATTACAAATTTCGCGCGAACGAAGCCGCGGGTAACAGCTTGTTTCTTATTTGTATATATAATATATATAAGGATGTATATATGTATATATAAGGATATGTATGGTATATGATAGTCGAAAAATGATAATGTTTTGAATGTAATTAAAAGTTTCATAATTTCACCGAACACGTATATCTGATGTTACATGCAGTAAGAGTTTGGCAACGATGTCAAGTGGTACATTATAAAGAACTAAATTGCGAGCATATTGATTATATTAGAGATAACTGAATATTTCCTTTCTCCCGTGAATCTTTCACTAATATACAGCTGAAACTTTTCAGCTGGCATCTTATTTTCCAAGAAAAAAAATTTCTTCGTTGATCTGCTTTAACGATCTCAAGTCAAGTAACTTCGCTGCTAGGATAGACCACATCTTTTTCTTTACGACGAACAATCACTAGCAATGAAATTTAGTAAGAAGAAAGAGAGTATATAAATTGAAGCTAACAAGAGATGAAATTACTTCATCTACGTGTTCAGAAAGTAAAATTCTTAAAACGGCTAACATAGAGCAACAGAAAAGATCCGAAAGATTGCAGGAATCTTTCAGAAGACGTCGTTACGTACACTTAAATCACAGTATCCGAGTGGTGGGGAATGAACTGAAAAAAATATCTATTTTAAGGTTATGATTTTTTAATGCACATTTTTCTTTCAGTTTATGTAAGGTCAATTTCTTTTTTTGGAATTGTAATAGAAAGGCGTATTCATTTTCTTTAAGACATACGCTGTTAGAAAAACATTCGAGTTCTATACTCAATAGAAATATTACACAGGTTGTCCGAGCTAGTATCGGAAAATAACGGGCAATAGAGAGAGAACTACGCATGATTACTTATAAATTTTAATTGAACTGAAAGGAACAATCCCTTTAGTTTATTTGGATAATAATAACTTTATAGTAAAGTTCATCTTTATCCCGGTTAGTGGTTCATTAGGTTTTGCAGATATCCAAATGATATTCGATTTCTTGCCATGTGTTTCGTAGCACACACATTTGGGATGATATTAAATCAATTGCTAAATAGATACGCTATTTCAAATCAAGTCGGAGGCTTCACATTTCACTGAGATCGTAGAGGGGACTTGAGGTCACGTAACTGATTAAAATTCACCTAGCCTAAGCATGCACTGAGCCTTAAGTCTTTATGCAACCCTTAACCATAATGCAACTGAGTTCTTTTCAAAGTAAAAATGGAGTATTTTTTGAAGAGTTTTGTTCCCTTTTTATAAAAGATTCAAACCCGAATTCCTCTTTTCGCGGTGCCGGATATTGAATAGTTAGACAAGTCTACTTGCAAACAGTTCTCTCTCTCTCTTTCTCTCCATATTTCTGTTTTTCTATCAAAGAAATGTAAAATCTCCATCGAAATGTTTATCTATGTATATCCTGAATGTCGAACCGAAGTAGGATGTATTTCCGTTTGTTTCCCCTTCAAAATGGTTTATTTGCATTCGTGAAAGAAATGATAACCACGATTGGAAATCAATATTAAAATAACGGAAAAAATAATATATAGAGTCACTTAACTTATCTACGTTCTTAGGATGATGAAATACATATTGAAGTCTAAATATAGAAGAAGCCAACTTCGTGTTTGTGTAGACAGCAACACATATGCACATATGCAAAAAACATCGAAAAACAAATAATACACTCATACGCTCGTCTATATGTATTTGAGGTTTGTGAGAATAAGAAAATATTGTATTTTCCTCTTTTATAACACTTCGTATAAGAAATTTCAGCTTCAAAAAAGCATTTGATTGTATTTCAAGAAAGCAATTGCTAAGAACGTTTTCCTAAGACTTTTAGAAATGCACTTTATTTCGAATGCAGGCTCAGTGTTTAGAATGAACTAATGCTTTTATTTTGCATTAGTGTTACTTTGGATGGAGGTTTCTAAGAATTCAGGATTGCTGTCACGTCTCCCATTGTGAAGGTTTCTAAGAACATTAAATTAGCAAATTAAAAGGATGTATTTTTATGGACCCTAGCAAATACGAGTTAGGAATTCGAAATTCTCAAAATATTTGAGCATCATACAGTATCTGTATTAGTGGTGTTCCGTCACCGCGTCTATTTTTCAAATTTAAAAGATACGAAGCCTACTTTAATTACCAATGAAATCGAGTTTTATAGGGAACGATACTTCAATAGGTGAGAGTTATTAACAATCTGCATCTGTAGCTCCGATGTCGTAAGAACTCGTCTTTACATCAAGAAAAGTTGTATTACGTAGTGTTATTTGAAAAAAGAAAAGTTGAAAGAAAGTAATATATAAATATATTATTGCTTAATCATGAATATACTATTCCCGTTTCCCGTTCCAAACTTTGGAACGGTTAAACCAAGTTAAAATGTTCTACCACTCGTCATCTTCTAACTCTTCGTTATGTTTCACAAGTGTAGAACACAAAAGAAGAACACAGGTGTAGAGGGGACCCCGTCCCCTCTACACCTGTGTTCTGTGTTCAGATATGATTGAAGCATTTGAAATTTTCAACGGGATGAATAGGACGAACAATGAGTCATAAATAAATCACCAATGAAGTACTTCGAAAAGGGCCACCAGTTTCGATTTTTAGCGCCCCATTGGCAAGATGCTCGTCTGCCAATTTGAAGGTTACCGTCAAGGTCCATGGATGCGAATCTGGGCAAAGAATATAAAGAATAGACCAGCGATAGACGACGCCTTCATTTCTGACCCAACTCCACTGGTTGGAAATTGCCGTATGGCGATAAATGACTGAAGTTGGTCTGTAGTAAAGAAAAGTAGTTTCGATTGGTAAGAGAGACATCTCCAGGTTGTTGTGGTGTCGCGGAGAAGTTTTCTCCAACAGGGTTGTATGTGTGTGAATAGACGTAATAGCTCGCTTTCGAGTGTCATGGATTCTACTACAATTGACACGCTTAAAAAGAAATTTAGTATTCATATTTTGATAAATATATAGAGAAGTTATCCATACTTAGATGAAGACAATCATAATTTCTTATGGACTATGTAATGAAATTTGTTTGTTTTTATTGCTGCATTTTTATTCGATGTACATATTTTTATGGACATTTTTTTTTCAGCTACCTTGTTGGTCAGTTGGCCCGTTGTGGCATTCTTATTTGTATTTGTATGTACATGAATAAAGAGAGAGAATAATAAAGCAAATAATCCCAGTGCACGCCGCTTAATGTGACCACATCGGGACTCGGGGTTCCTGATAACAATAACCAATTGATAACCATATCAAAAAAAATACCGGTTATAAATACAATGACCGCATGGAAATATGCAACTCCGTTTTTCTATCCTACATAACACTCCTAAGGGCCAGGTCATGTAACTACTTGCTCACCATCCCACATAACAAGTTTCAAAATGTTAAATCGTGCATTTTTTTCCAAATTGTTTATAAAACAGAATACTTACTTGTTTAATTAAGCTGAAATCGATTTTTTTTGTTCATAAATTGTGAGTTAGTATGGAACTGCATAATGTGTATTACGAATGACAATACTTTTTATAATGTACGGTACGTTCCATAGAAAATCCTTTGCGAAACTCCTCCGGCCGTGAATGTGGTCAGGTGAAAGAAACTGAATATTGAATGAAGAAAAGGACTTTTTTTACATAAAACATGCCTTTTCTATAAGAAATTTCAAAAGAAGCGCTACATCCACATGGATCATAGCGGCTATTACGACCCCATTTTCAACTGGGTACGGATATTTTTGTCAATAAGGGAGCCTTTTGACTTCCTACATAATCTTGTAGATTGATAACGATAACTTATAGCGGAAAGTGAGTCTGGTTCATCTGTAGCTTCAAAATATTCAAAAAGGAAAAAAATTCAAGGAAAAGAAATTGTTAACATAAACCTGAGTCCTTATGTTATTGTTGACATAAAAAAGCTCTGATAACTACAAACGAATTTTTTCTCTTATGATATTGATCCGTTCCGTACTTAACGAAAGTGATAACAATGCCCGAATGATAACATTATACGTGAATTTAATAAATGGGGTCTATTGTATAGCGGTGGTAAAAAAAATCGAATAGAATGCTCGGTTTCATTCTTAGGTCTCTTCACATTCCCCCAAACGCTTTTCCGATACTTAGTTCGTCCTGCACTGGAGTACGCCGTAAGATTTTGGGCACCATACCTACAGAGGGACATAGACTTGGTTAAGGGTGCGCAGAGAAGAGCTACTCGGGTTTGGCGCACAAGGCTTGAGCTACGAAGAAAGACTTGATTTCTTGAATATGTTTACATTAGGAGAGCGCAGATGTCGGGGGGATATGCGTGATCGCGGTGTTTAAAATTTTCAACGGGGTAGATAGGATGGACCATTTATTAATGCATCGTCAATCAATTGCTTCGACAAGGGGACATCAGTATCGTTTAGTAAGAAACAGTGCCAGGTTGTGGTGTCGCAGGGAGTTTTTCCCTAATAGGGTTATTAATAAATGGAATAGCTTACCTCCAGGGGTCGTGAATATTAACACAATTGATACGTTTAAAAAGAAGTACGATAGCCATAGTGGGATAAATCGAGAAACTATCGATACTCAGATAAGACTACCGTAATCTTTTTTTATGGGCAGTGCATTATACATTATTAATTATTAGGTTTTTCTTTCGTAATATATGTTTTTATATTGCTGCTGTATTTTGTTTATATTTGACATCGATTTTTTTTATTGACATCTTTTTTTCAGTCACCTCGTTTAGCAATTTGTTTGTAATGGCCCTTGAGCTTGTGTTTGTATAAGCAATGATAAAGCACTCAAGGTCATGAAAAATTCCCAACTCATCGTAAGGCATAATCTCTAACACATTTGGCTTAGCAAAATGATTAAAAAAAGCCCGAAATCACAGATAACTGTTTACACCATATGTATAAGATGATGCAACGAAAAATGTGAGACGAATTACAACGATCGCCACTTTTCCCTACATATATCGGCAATGCACTTCCCGTCGACACATCAAGGGAAAAACAGTGAAGACAGGTGGATCAGTGCATTACTGAAGTATTTAGGAACGGGCCGCGCATTTCCTTTTAGCAGCCAACGGAACTTCAGTCGTCTTAAGCCAATTACTTTGAGATTCTGCGGCTAGATAAGGGAGAAGGTAACAAAAGCACAGAAGGAAATATTCGATGTGCTTCCGCGTCTGTCGTCTTCTTTCGTGTGCCTTGATCCTCGCCTTTCCAGTTGATTTCCTACTGCTGCGACCCTAACAAAAGAACAGAAAACTAAACGAACGATTCTCATTTACAGTTGAGTCAAACTAAAAGCACCAGCTCCTTCAAAACGAGATGAAACTTTTGCTTATGCTAATTGCCACAATACAATCACTAAAATTCTACTTCTAGAAGATTTCTCTTTCGGAATTATTTTTATTTCAGCAGCAGAAGGAGGTTTATTATGTGCGTTGAAGGTATGAATTTCCGCGCTAGAAACTGAAACTTTCAAATTATTCAGAGTATTGTATGAAGTGAAGTCTACCGAGTGATTACAGGATAAACAATAGAAATTGTGTGTGTGTTTTTTCCTATTCAGGAAATTTTGTATCTCTCGAATTAGGTGACGAATTTCTAGCGGCTCTATTCATGTGAGCACTGGGATTGAAGTTTAGCCAGCGCAGAAAATAAAGGCACTTGAATTTCAATCCCCGAGGAGAATTTCTATAAACTAAAATGTAAATGAGGCTCTGTTTTCTTCACCCCTCCGCAAGTATTTGAATTCAAGAAAGGTTCATTTAGTTAGACGGAATTCCAACGTTGCACGACCGCGATAAGCGGTGTTGCCAGTTAATGTTTTGTTACTGAAAAAGGGGGAACGAAATTTCTAGGACGTTTCTGTTCTATCTTATCTCAGTTAACGCATTAGTTTGTAAATAAAAATTTTGCAGTTGCGAAGGGGAAATGAAATCCTTAGAATCCGTACGGCTCTATAGAATTCAGTATAATTATAACTGCCGCCTATCGGAATTTAAAATCCAAAAGAAAGTTATTTATTCTCTATCTGGGTGTGAAAATTTTTTAATAATATACGTTTTAAACAATTAAATAAGGAACTTAAAAGAAGTGATCGCTGGTGGTTTTATCGAGAAAAAAATTGAATGTTGTTCCCGCATTCAAATACTGTGTGCTTATGAAATACCTGCATCATTCTGAGATAGCGATAAAAATATTTATTCCAAATTTAAAAGATTATAAAGATAAGTTAACAATTAAAATTTGTTGTTTCATGCCATCTGACAGCCTAATTGTTTGTACACTTAACTCAGCTTGGCTTTAAACTTAAGTTACAGACTGGTTACCCCACTTGTACATAGAAATACACTGTTGTGTCAAAATGATAGAATGGATTTCCTATTTATATTTGTGTGTAAATAATGTTTTCAAAGAACTTGAAACATTTATCAGAAATGAATACGAAACGTAAATAAGTAAACGAATATATACAGGGTGGTTAGAACTAACAGTTGGCACCGCAATTTACAAGCAAACCGTTGATCCTAGAGGCATACTTCCAATTATAATCATGTCATTTGTATCCAAATGGCATGTCAACCTCAGATACGTTAATCATACAAATACAAATGCAAGTTCACAACAGGCAAAATGCCCAATGAGGTGGCTGAGAATATGTATAGTTATTGAAAAAAACGTATTATACGGATACCCGGTGTTCCAAAACCCAATTAGAAAGTTGTTGCCCTATCTCAGGAGAAACGGGGTCAACAAAAATAATTCAACATTTTAAGTCCAATTTTTTCTGAAATATTCGAATTCAAAAAGGGAGAAAAATTGGGAAAACAGCATAAACTAAAACGCGGGATTTCTTTTGTTGGCCTCAGGGGAGACAGGACAACAACTTTTTAATTAAGTTTTTTTTATTTTTCTTAATATTAATAACTGTACAACCCTTTGCAATATGAATGACGTATCTTAGGTCCACTCGCTGCTTGGATACTTTTTATAATTAGAAGTATGTCTCTAGGATCAACGGTTCACCAGTAAAATGTGGTGCTTGCTGTTAGTTATGCACCCTGTATATTGAAATATCGTTTACAAACCCCGAGAAGCGAGAGCTTATTTACACAAAATATCTTCCAACAATGTGCATTTGAATACTTTATATTTATGAAAAAATATTTATGATAGAAATATTACGAAGACTTATGAAAATAAATGTTCGCTATGGTTATTCAGCCAAACTCCTGCTGCTTTTTGAAATGAAAGATGGCTTATTGTTTCGCACTGTTATTTGCGCTCGACAAGCGAACGGCTTTTGCAATAATATTTATTTTACCTGGTGCTAATGCTAACAAAGATGAACATTACAGAAATACAACCAATAATGCGTGAATATGAAAATGTTACTTCCATAAGTCACTTATAAGGGATTTTTAATAATATTAGAGAACTATTTTTTAGTGATACAAAATCTATTATTTACTTTTTAAATAAATGTATTAATAATTGTTTTAAAAATATTCGAGATGAAAGGTTATAACGCATTTGGTTCTGGGCGAAAAGAATTCAACATCTCATCACAGTATGAAGTTGGTGAAAATTTAAATTGTTGCTGTATTGCGAGTATCTAATGTGTATATATAAGCGCTATACCCGAATATTTAAGGAATACGCAATGTCTATAGAACAAAATCAAACTATCTGCTAATCCATTGTTATTTTTACTATCATTTCTGTAACACTGTGTTCAGTGAATACGGCGCGGCCAAGGAATTCGCTCGTTTTATTAGCAAGAAATCGAACTCGTGTCAACTGCTTTGAAGGCAGTTCGGCTATTTTTCATAGCTAGGAATCACAAAGACGAATTTCAATTCCATAAATGCATGTTGAATGCAATTTTCATTTTTTCTAAAATTATATCGAATGAAAATAACGTGAAGATTTTATTAAGTTTTGAATCAATTTTTTTCAAAAGATATCACAATTTCTTTTCTATGATATTGTACTGTAGTCATACCATATGCGAAGGGATTGCAAAAAGAAAAAAGAGAATAAGGAATCAAACACGTCTCTCTGTGAATCGAACTGATAGAGGTAATATGAGTTAGTTGCATGACTTTTTCCCGTTAAAAATGAGATTCACTGATTTATTATTCAATTACCTGTTTTCTTATGCTCAGAAATATTTAAAACTTAACGAAATGTTTGTCTTGTACACGCCATACTGTAAAACGAAACGAAAAAAGGAAAATTCCATGAGATTAAAACATTTATTTTCTTAAGGCTTTAAGCGAAAAAAAAAGTAGGAACAAAATATTTTTCTGGAATTGAATGTTTGATACTTGAATTATTTAAATGCTTATACATAATCAAATGCTATTTGTGAACAAAAAAGTGTATAGTGAATTTACCAGGAAGAGAAGATATTTTTGTTTATTCTCAAAATCACACTTCATGTGGAGTTGAGCTTTTTGTATCTTAAATAAGAAAAGTACGTCCGATCACTTTTTAAATATAACTTTTTTTCCATATATTTCAAATATTTTTCGCTGTGAATCGAACTGATTCTTCGAATTATTTCGCAATGAAAATCCAATTTAATTTTTTTTTCAGAAATACTCTTGATATTTTATTAGGAATATTCAAATAGTATAAATCACGAATCTGTCATATGTCTTCATTCAGAATCGACAATACGTCATCTTAATTCAGAATCGCCAATACGTCATCTTAATTCAGATATAACTTTTTTGTTCGCATCATTAAAGAATGTTTGGTGCTAAGGAATAATGCAGTTAAGGTTAGTATATAAAATAAACTGTCTGCATAGTTTGATTGCTGCTAGACCACCAAAAGCGTTCAATAGAAGACTAGTAAATATGAGGCATGTATCAATTATATTTGTATTTAATTCTTACACTAATTGTAATTCTTGATAAACTTAAAACCTGCTCCTTATCGAACAGAACAAAGTCTACAATATTTCATATGGAAAATCATTTCGCATTACATACTCAGTGTAAAGTTTTCGGTTTTTATACATGTATAACTCTCTTTACAATGTAGGAATACCTCGCATTACGCAATTAACTGGTTCCACAAAATAATCGCATAAGACAAAATCACGTAAAATGAGTCGAATCTAACGTGGGTAACATAAGGATAGGGAGAGTTTTTTCAGGATACAAAAATAAATTTAACTCCCAGTAGTAAAATAAATTGTTATAAATGTTTTAATTACATAAACTTATGGGGGGCGGGTAAATTTTGCTATATGAAAGAATTTAGAGATTTTTATTTACGTATGCCTGTCTTTAATCGAAGGATGAATGCACTGGTTTCAGTAAGTGTGGATCTTTGCTTTCCTGAAGATCCTCGTATAATAGGCTGATAACTTTTTTGATGAAACTGTCGACACTTACCTGGCAAATAGCGTTGTCCGTCTGTTTATAAAAGTTATGCTAGCAAAGCCAGAGAATTTCAAATATTCTTTGAAAATATGACAACCCTAGTCTTATTGGGATTCTTCGATTGAAATTCTGAAGGTATCGTCGACGCATTAACAAAAGATTAGTAAGCTCTGATGAGTTGAATTTTGAGTGCTTCATCCACATTTACTTCGTCTATATCGTCAGATCCAACAGATTTTTATCTTAATTTAACAATATTGTCCCCCGCATTCCAGGAGAAGGAATGTGCAATGTACTTGAAAATAAAAGAACGTGGGAAATGACGTTTGAATATCTACTCTACCCATGTTACTCTGATTACTTCAATAGGAATACACATTCGCGTGTTAGGGAAAAATTAGATAGTAAAATAAGGTATTCAACTCCACACAGGTGATAGGGAAAAAAAAATCACATACTTGCTTCTGGCATTCGGGGGGGGGGGCGATATCATAATTTTTATTTTAATCCAAAAACTAAACTGTTAAATTAAATTCCAGGAGAAATTTTACAGGTTGTGATTTCTTAAACTTATTTTCTAAAATCGGTTTATAGTGAGAACACGTAAAGTGAGATCGGATGAAGCGAGGGGTTACCTGTATTCATATTCCTCACCATATATCTCAACATTTTAAGCTTTCAGGGAGACAAGTCATACCAAGACCCCACAGTTTAAAATCGATATTAAACGGCTAAATTGATGTATTCATGCCCCCTGGGATTCAAACCGAGATCGGACACGGTCGGTAGTTAATCACACAACTACCAAGAGATTCTAATGCTTTATCAGTGTATATTTATTGGGCATCAGTTTCGGATCGCACCATCGAATCTAAAATGTAAATTTTGGAATAGAATATTGAAATGATTCAAATTCCAATACAAAGCTTTATCGGTATATACCTAAGAATACAGTTTTAGGTGATCCGGATATCAGTGAGTGAATATAACGTAGAGAAGGAGCGTATGTGCTTATTTGAATGGCATAAGGAAAGAGAACAATAGGAAGGGAACAGAGAATAGTATATACAAAGAGCGGGAGTTGGAATAAATGGAGGAACATTGCCACTGCATAATACAACAATGTCGGATGAAAGGGAAGGAATCGGTATTCTTTGATAAAGAAACAAAGGCACACACGTGAAGCCCTCTCTCTTTCTCTGTTCCCTTAGTACCTGCAAAAGCTTTCAGTCTTTTAATGAATTTCGTCGCGGCCATTCTCCTACTGGAGAGTCTCAAAGAGATTTGCGGGAATATATTGGTTCGCTTTTATCGTGTTTATTACCCGGGTACATCTTTCTTAGGGTAAGTAGAAATTCACAGCGGAAACAGTTTATACCTGATCTCTAAACTAGCAATTCCTCGACGTGCAGTCCCTAAAGTTAAAGGAATGGGAGAATATCCAACTCACCTATACAGTATTGTTTGCTTTTTATTTTGATATGGAAGAAAAAGAAAAGCTTGTTTTTTTTTTCTCACAACACACGCTCAAAGAATCTACTACTGAATCAGCTTATTAATGAATGTTATCATTATCATATGTGTGGATATATATGATACTTAATTTAATTTATTTTTTCAGATGAGCGATAATTTTTCCAATCAGTTTTTCTTATAAGTTTTATTTCAGACCTAAACATTCATTTTTTTTGGAATTTTCAAGATGTTTTTGCATTTTTGATACTCAAAAAGTACATTAAAAACATAAATGCCATCAAATCTTGATTTTTCAAATTTTTTTTTTAGAAATAACTCACTTCGTTCATATTTTTTCAGTCAAGATAATTCAGGTTATATTCATCTTCATGTACAGCTTTTCCAGAATTTTATCGCTAAATTTTATGTAATAAATGACACTTTTTCCCCAGAGGCTATTTCTCCTGGAAGCTATCTTAACCCGGTGGAAGTTCAACTTTAAGTGCTGTCCTGTGATGAAAGCCCCTAAAGTTCACTTTCGCCATGTTTCTAACTCAAAATTTATATAATCCTCCAAGCCAGGGCTTACTCTCGCAGGTAAAAAAATTCTACAGTAAGGAAAAGCAACCCACATATTTTTGCATGCAGCGTCTGAAAGGGATAAGGGGAATCCTACCTTTTAACGATATTGGAGTTCCCATTCCTCCTAGAACTACAGAAGTGGTCAAAATGACCGTTATTGTAAAAATACACGACACAGCTGTAAATGTGTATTTATTTTTAGATTGAAACGAGTCCCATAAGAACTAGAGTTGCTTCTCTTAAAACATTGTCGTACGGGAGTTTTCGGAGACAAATTTTCTAACCCAAGTATTTGTGAATGTCCTCGTGTTCTACAAAGTATGACACTAGGCTAACAAACGTTAGTTGAGTAACATTCACGTATCAGAGATATGAATTGAAATTATAAAAATACGGCGCAATCCAAATTAAATTTAATAAACGATAAAAACAGTGATAAAAGTTCATCCATAAATAAAAAAATTATAATTATATACAAATTGATTACTTAATTACCCTTGCCACATTTACTGACGAACCGTTAATCCTAGAGGCATATTTCCTATTGCAAAAGGGTTGTATAGTTATTAAAATAAAAATAATTAACTTTTTGTACGGACGCCATGTCTTCAAAAACCCGGTTACAAAGTTGGAAGTCTCTCCTGAGGCCAATAACATTCCACGTTTTTAAAAGCAATATTCGTTGACATATTTGAATTCAAAAACTGGAGAAAAGTTGGGAAAGAGCAGCATAGACGAAGGAAAGAGGCGTTGTCTGTTAGTTTATGCTGTTCTTTCTCAACATCCCTCCTATTTTTCAATTCAAACATCTCTGCGAATATTGCACTTAAAAATATGAGGAGAGACAGGGAAACAAGTTTATAATTGGGTTTTTAGGATAGGGTGTCCGTATAAAAAGTTAATTTTTTATTTTAATAACTATACAACACTTGCAACATGAATGACGTATCCGAGTTCTACACGTTATTTGGATAATTTTTCCAACTGAAAGTATTCCTCCAGGATCAACGGTTCGACATTAAAATGCGGCAAGGGGAATTAAGTAATGACCTTGTATATACAACATGCAATACCAATTTAAACACTATCTACATACTAACAGAATTGCGTATGAAATACTTTAATCAATATTGGATTCGATTAACCCACAAAATCGTTTTCCCCCTCCAATTCTAAGGTGGTGGAAAAAAAAGGACAACTGAAAATCTTAGAGCGGTAATTGCAAGTGGAAAAAAGTTGTTTAAATTTTTATAGTAAAGGTCAGAACCTACTGTAGAAAAGGTATAAGGGCAACTGAAAATTTTATGTGAAAAAAAATTTGTTTTAATCAAGAAAAAAAGGCACCTTTTTTCTTTACAATCTTTATCATTGGGGATGTGAATGAAGAGATAAGCCAAGCTTGTTTGATGATTGCGATAAGATTATGTTTGTTTTCGTACTACGCACCATTTCTATAACGTTCATGAGTCAAAATGCAACACGAGTGCTGTACAGGATTACGAAAAAGACCTGTCGAGAGGTTCCACCTGAGTTTGGCTTCAAACCAACAAATTTTAAACTTAAAAGATTAAACTTTTTTTTTCAAACCGAACACAACTCAGGTCTATTGCCATAGGCAATTTACTACCTAGTGAGTTGTGGCGGAAGTGTAAGTGCGTGTACCTAACAGTCTGAGTGCCTATCTAGTGTTGTGTATGATTTTTCAGTGCTGCCATCTATATCTCAGAAGTGAAGTGAGGGATGTGTAGTGACTGAATATTTGTACTGTTTGTAGGACTGTTGCTCTCTGTGGCGAGACTTTTTAACGGGGAGATCAGCTCGCATTTGCGCCTCGAAGTTGGGAACTACAGAAAACCAACTTCAGCCGACCACAAAAGATTAAACTGAAAAATTAAAAAGTTATGAGAGGTTCTTCGGAAATAGAAATTCTGCTGAAACTGTCTCGATATGCCTATATTTTCAAATAATGACTGTGATTGCATAGGTCAGAAATATTTAAAACCATCGAGTCTATCTATAAATTGTTTCTCATCCAAGAAAACATCCGCATCTCACTTGACACCGGAAGATACATGCTGTTTGGCCAATTCACATCGATTTTTCCTGTGCTGTTTTGAAAGGAGAGGTTGTACTTAGGTTTGCATACCAGTCATTCCAATTCATTTTATCACACCACTCACAGTTCGACGTGAGCGAGGCAAGTTACATTTCTCCTGAATTGCAGAGATATTTTTTTCAATTAAAAACTGTGAATAATCGTCTTTTTTTAACGAATAGTAAGAGAAAGAAGCCTTCTTGTGCAAGCAATCAGTCCACAATTCTCGGCCACATTTATGAAACTTTAGCCAAGTCTTCAATCTCAAAATTCTTTTCGAAGTTTCATGACTAGGCATCGCGATTTCTCTGAGAGCAATTACTTTGCATTTTCAATGTCCAATAAATATGTTGTTTTTGGTCATCTTCACACTTAGAAAAATTTAAAAAGAAAAAAAATAGATTCCACAGCGCATGGCTGATCAAAAACAGTCTCGGCTGTTCCGCGAATATGAGAAAAATTCAAATTTCTTTCCCTTCGTCGGAAAACGCATGTGTTCTTATACTTTTTTTCTACAGCACTGCAACACTCATCAAAATTGACTTCTTTGAGAAATTACTTTTTCTCTAAATTGTAATTATCGCTCTAAAATGTTCATATATTTATATCCACAGATTTTCGAAACATGACGATTTTTCAGTTGTCTTTAAACTTCTCTCCACCCCCTTAGGCTTTGCCAGCTGCCATTGAAACAACACCGAGGCAGCGCCGTCTTAAGGCATGGGCCCGGGGCCCTCAAGAGAGGGCCTCACGAAAAAGACATCTTGTGAGAATTTTCAAGAATTTGTTTGGTAGGGCCTCAGAAAAAGTCACTTGGCTCGGGACCCATAATGCTCTTAAGACGGCTCTGCACCGAGGGGAAAGATTTCAAAATATCTACCACGTATTTCGACAACTTTAGCTTCAGGAAAAAACAGGTTTTGAAGAAAAGAATAACAAGGATGTTTTTATATATCTAAACTCCGCTCATTTCTTTTTTCCTTTATTAAATGCAAACTAAGATTTCATTTTTGGTGACTTTCTATAAGGAAAAAACTGAAATATATATAATCAATTGAAGGAAATAGAAATGAAAAAGCTAAAATATTTAATTGTTTTGAAAATTTGGATTACATTTTAAAAACACTTTTTCAATATGACTAGTATAAATCGACATGTTTCCAACGTTTTCTTTATAATAACGCAACGAATAGAACTATATTTTCTAAATATTTTCGAATATTAATTAGTTCAAAAAAAAGACTAATATGTTTCATAGAATGAACGACAAATTAATTCTTTTTTTAATGAATATTCTTTTTAGTTTTTCTTGACTCCCGGAGGGTTAAGCCAGATGTTAATAACATCATTGTAATGACGAAATTAATTGTTTAATTAGAAATAATACACAAACACACACTTAATTAAAGCAGTTAATTTACATAACATAATAAAAAACTGATTGAAAAATAATCGCTGGTTGAAGTTAAAAAAAAAGAGTCATTTATATAAAACTCCAGCATAGCAATTTTATTTTTTTGTCGCTCTCGTTGCACCTTGATCTCAAAAACAATATTAATGATGAAAATTTCTTTTTGTCGTACGTTTGTATAATATTCAAATCAAAAACATAAAACACACCACCACCATATATCGATTGGTTTATCGATGAGTTATTTTCTCCTGTAAGCTTCTGTAAAGTTACTAGAAGAAAAATGTATTTTTTTTCTTTTTTAAAGTGTTTCCTTATCTATTTCCTAACTTAAATACGTCTTTATTATGCCTATAGTTTCAGAAATTTCTAGAACAGAAAAACAAAAGATTTTTGAATCAGACAATCTGAAGAAAGTCAGAAAAAGGAACAAAACAGGCATTTGTATTTCGGACGTGCAATCCCACATTCACGTTAGAAATTAGGGTAAATTTGAAATATATGGTAATGTGGGATAGATGGCAAATCGTTCTCATTGTTTAATAATGGCTAGATATCATAGGTGACAAAGCAATCAGATATTCAATGTAAAAATCGGTGTTGACGAGCGCTACAAAAACAGTGGTTTTGTAGGTATATAACGCTGTTTTTCCTTTAAAAATGTTACTTTATTCTGTAAATTGCTCTGCATTTGCGATTCATTTGGAGTTACTATTAACTGATTAAGTATTGAAGTGCAACGATGGACCGAATTTATTTGCATGACTAATCTCAATATGACGCATCGGTCTCATGTTTAGGAGATAAGCATCATGGCCAACCGTTCGTTAAGGATAGACGATCAAAGTGATGTTCAGTGTTCATTGCGTTAGTCTACCTGATAGTATATTGCGGCAAATATATTTTACTGTTGTCCGATTTGATTTTACATGCCAAATGTACTACATTTAGAAATGTGAAGGCAACCACGTGTTGTGGACACAAGGAAATTTATAAAAATACAAATAAAAAAACGTCATAACAGGCAAAATGCCCAACGAGGTGACTGAGAAAAAGATGGCCATAACAAATATGGATGTCAATTTTCATATGGATGTCAATGTTCATATGGATGTCAATGTTCATATGGATGTTAATGTTCATATGGATGTTAATGTTCATATGGATGTCAATATGTTCAGCAATTGAAGGTTCATCATCCGAAAATGATTTAAATCTTTTAATTTTTCTTTGCTGATGCAATGCATTGCAATCTGTTTTGCCGACTCGTAAAATATAAGTATATAATAAATCAATTAAATTTTTTCACAAAAACTTTTGCGTTTTATTTCCGTGTAGTAAATGTTATTAAGAAAATAATAATGGTCTGAAAAATGTAATTCCTTTTAGCATGTTTTCTCTTCCGAAATTCCGATATTTAAATAGATGCGAAAAAAAATTATAGTATAAATTTATAGCTGTTTACGATTATTAACATGCATGATATGTTTTTGAATACTATAATTTTTCTGTTTATTTTTACTCGATTTGCTATTGAAAAATGCATTGATAAATTAGAGAAAGTTTTTACTGTATATAAAATTTGCAAAGATTTTTTCCATCACATTTTCAGAAATTTGAAATCGTGATCCCCGTTTAGCTGTTTGAATAATTCAGTTTGTGCTCTCGGTTGGTTTGGAAAATAAAATCGTTTATAAAAACTGCATTGAAAATAGCGCGATTGCACTTTTGAATTATCTCGCGGAACAGCGGTGGAAATATGTACTTTGTTTGCACCGCTGTTCGGCGATCAGATACAAAAAGAAGGTATCGTAAAGTTACGAAAATTATCGCAGGAGCTGAAGCAACGTGATTGGCTGTATGAAAAAAATCACGAAAAAAAAATCCTACAATCGGGAATAGCGGTGCACTTGCGAAATATGCAGCCCGGACATCAAGGAATAAAATTTTGGTCTTTTTGTAAAAATATGAAATCTAGAAACCATTTTCCAAACGAGATGTCTTACCTCGGCAAATCTTCCTCTGATGCTTTTGAAATAGCTGAATTCTTCAAAGATTTTTTTTTGGTTCTGTTTTCCGTAAATCTAGTAGTATATATGTTGATTATGTCAATGATTACGATTTCGCTGACAACTGTTTTTTCAGCCCTATTACTGAGAATGATGTACTTCTTGCCATTAACAAACTCAAAGGTCATAAAGGACATGGTGATGATAATATTCCACCTTTCTGGGTGAAAAGCTGTGGTCCCTATTTGGCAACTCCACTCACTACCATCTTTAATCTTTCAGTTAATTCGGGTCTCTTTCCGTCACTTTGGAAAAATTGCACCGTTACGCCTATATTTAAAAAAGGTAATAATGCTGATGTATTAAATTATCGACCTATAATCAAAACGAGTGCCCTTTCCAAAGTTTTTGAACTTGTTGTACATAAGAGAATTTATAGCCATGTCCGTTCCTGGATCTCTGCAAATCAGCATGGTTTCGTGCCTAAACGATCTGCTTGTACGAATCTTGTTGTAATATCTCAGGCTATCTCTCATGCTATTGACAGAAACACAAAACTGGACGTAGTCTACACTGACTTTTCCAAAGCATTTGATAGCGTTAACCATACTATCCTTTTTTCAAAAATCAGGGCTTGGGGTTTTTCAGGTCACCTTGCTAACTGGTTCGAATCCTACCTCATAGGTCGGTACCAACAAGTAAGTTTTAATGGAACTAAATCTTCCCGCTATCCCTGTCTTACTGGCGTTCCTCAGGGGTCCATTTCGGGCCCTTTGCTTTTTATTTTGTTCATCGATGATTTGAAAAATCACGTTGATTCTAATTTCTTGATTTATGCTGATGATGTTAAAATCTTCCAAGTCGTAAATAATAGAGATGATGCTGTGACGTTACAAAATTCTGTCGAACAACTCAGTTCATGGTGTAACACCAATAAGTTAAATCTGAATATTGCCAAGTGCAAATGTCTGTCTTTCAGTAAGAAGCATAGTCCCATCCTGTACAATTACAATATTGATGGGCAAACACTCGAAAGGGTAGAGTACATGAAGGACTTAGGTGTCACTTTTGATAAGACTCTAAATTTCAACCAGCATATTAATAACATTGTTTCAAAAGCATCAAGGAATGTCGGTTTCATAATCCGCAACAGCGAATTTTTTTAAAATACAGAAACCTTGCTGCGACTTTACAATTCTTACGTAAGATCAGTTCTAGAATATTGTTCCATAATCTGGAATCCATATTACTTGTACAATAACACGAGGATTGAACGCACACAAAATAGGCTTTTGCGCGTTGTTTACTTCAAGAAGTTTCAAATTTTTGATATTCGAATTCCTACAGACATACTCAGATCTACTTTTCACTATGAATCACTCGAAGTCCGCCGTCAGAATGCATTGATCACCTTTTTTTGTGAAAATTCTGCACTTCGACTTGGATATACCAGGCATTTTAGCCCAAATCAGTTTTCACTGTAATAGCATAAATCTTCGCAACCGAAATCTATTGTATGCCCCACCATACCGAACAAACGTGTTGGAAAATTTTCCTCTTTTCCGCTTCCTCAGGTGTGGAAGTTCTTATGTGCTTTTTTTTTACTTTTTTTTTTCTCCTTTTTTGTGCACACATATGGTATCATTTGTATTATATATATATTTTTTTTTGCGTTATTTTTATTGTGCCGTTATTATTTGTATTATTCTGTGCCTTTCTGTATTGCAACGTGCTGTTTATGTTTGTTATTTTACTCTCTCTTCACTCCACTGTAATTGGGCATCTGCCTGTTGTGAGAGTCTATAAATAAATAAATAAATGACAACAACGTAAGTTTGAAGCTATTTGAACTTTGTACTCGGTAGTTCTTTACATATGAACCATTATTGTTCACTGGATTTGTTAGAATTTTTATATGAATGGAACTGGTCCAAAACCTCGATTTTAAAAGAAAACTAAAAACCATCTACTCCGGATTTACTCTGTTGTGAGGATTTGAAATGCAACATTTTGTGGAGTGACGCGTGTCCTATGATAACGTATTTCTCGACTTACCCCCCCCCCCCACTTCCGGCATTCTAAATTATATCAATATTTTAAATCAGTTTGCAAGCTTTTAATTTAATAATAGTAGCAATAATAAATCCCATCTATCGATGATGGACCCAAATTAAGTAATGCCACGAAATTAATGATTTCTGGTGTATTTTCGGAGTTATTGCTTTGTTTTCGAGCATTCGTAAATTAATGTAACTCCAGTGTCGGATGATGAAAAAATACATTCAAAAACAACAAAAAAAAGTCGAAAAGTCACGAAATCCAATTCCGTTAATGGCGTTCGAAACACCCGAAAACAAAAACTAGTTGAAACTGACAAATAAATTACGAGCAAAGGGAAAAGACGGACGCTTTATCTTATAGGTTTTTTTTTCTGATGCTCTTAAATCTCTTATGAAGCAAAATTCAAGTTCCTTACATTAAATTTTTATGTTACGTCTTTGGAAAACTAACCTGTAACCTCAAGAGGAAAAACACCTTCAGATGTGGAACTCGGGTATTGAACAAGAAAGGCCTTGACATCATGAGAGAGAAATTATTTTCTTCATGCACACACATACGTAAACACACACACAACATTATATTGAAATGAAAACACTCCACGATCATTCATTCTGACGTTTATTTCCCCTCAAATATAAATGTCTTAAAGTTCTGCGTTCTTAACATTTGTTTTTTTTTTGGTGATTAGCATTTTTAAATAGATTACAGACCTATTAAATTAACCTGTAATAGCAAAAGCTTATTTGCATTCTGCATAGTCCCGTGAAGTTTGGGGATGACAAAATAATTCTTAAAACAAAAGTTTCTGGCTAAACACGTGAAGCTTATGTAAATAAATACGCATGATCAAACTCAAGTAACCACAGCACTCTCCCTGATGAACATTTGGTAAGAAAAAAAATTCTAAATTAAATATTATGGATCGTCTTTTAATTTTTATAAATACAACATGAGAATAATGATTATCGCGAACAATTGAATATATGCGAGATATATGTGTTGTCCTCTTTATAAAATATTGATTCTCATACGCGAATACCAAATTGTAGATGTTTGTGTTTAAGAAACTCACAATATGATGAGAAAAGAAAATTGCCGAGGAAAAGCATGACTCTTTCCATAGAACTCACCTAAAACGCCTGATTACGATTGTTTGAATGTAATGAAGCGATTTCCGAATGTAAAATATTCCTCGAATGCTAATGAAGATGCTTGAAAAATGTTTTTCTCATTCCGGGATTCATCACATTCATGTAAATAATAGGGTGTTTGGAAGTTTGATTCTCTAACTCTTATCAAGTATTGGAAGTTTGGTTTTTTAGCTCTTTAACCGGCACAGCAGAAATCACTATACCCCCTGCAAAATGCAATATCTTTGTATATAACGCAGATTTTTTTCAAATTTTCAGCAGATGCAAAGTAAGAGAGGCAGCGAAATTTATTTCATTGAGTAATCAGCTTTAGAAAATATTAGTAATCTGGGCTTGTCATTAATAAAAAAAAAATACGTTTAAGAAGGTAAGATATCTCGTCATTGCTGGTGAAAGTTTTAAAGTTAACGAAGTGGCACTCCGACAAAAGAAAAGAAACTATCACTTTGGTTTTGATGTATTAGGTTACCGTGATTGAAAGTTTATTCCTTTTCGATGTTATTCGGACAAGACATAAGTATCTGTAAGATAATAATGTTTGGTGGGAAGGGAAAATATATGATTTTCATTGGCTTGAGCACCTAATTTCAGAAAATTTAAGATAAACTCTACGATTGTAACTAAAACTAGTAAAGACAAATTAGCACTCCATAAAAAAATCAATTTATATTTGCTTAGGTGCGGTATCGCCAGAATTGTGCTCCTTACTCGATATGGGCAACGCATCAAGCCTCAAAATATCCATTCAATAAATTTAAAAAATATATGAATGCATAGATAACTCAAGGTATCTCTTATTCATATCGATCTAAGAATTACCGCCACTCTATTCGATTAATTACTAACAATGATAAATGACCTGAAGAGTTTGTCCAAAAGAATCTCTGGACCAATACGGTGATATTATCAAAATCAGGTATTGCTTGTCCATTGATGTAAGAATTAAACGATGGTTATCATGACCAAAGTGAATCACCAAACATTTATCAACGCTATAACTGATGTGTCACAGTATTCTGCTGAAGATGTCTCATTGCTTTTGTTTCTTACATTTCATAAATTTGTGTAAAAAGCACAATTTTTGCTAAAGACTAATAACATAATCTTATTATTTGACTATACTCTTTGAGTAATTGTTTTCGCAATTTTTCATTGAGATTAGAACGACGCTTGTAATGGGAAATTTTTTAAATACATTAAAACGAGATTTTATCGCGCTGATGAATAATTGGCGACAGATAAAGAAAACTGGCTGAGTGAGGAGATATCGATGTTTCAGGAAAGAAAAATTCATCTCTGCCCTCACGGGAACTCAAACCCCGGTCTCTCGTTTGCCGGACGAGTGCTCTACCAACTAAGCTATAAAGATAGACAGTATTTCTCCACCTTGGAGCGTATGTATATGCTGAATGGCTCCGTGCAATGGACGGAGCCATTCAGCATATACATATGCTAATAGCTTGCAGATGACATCAGGGCCATCAGAAAGAAATTTACTTCGTAATTTTGGTAAAGTTAACTTTGTTCTCAATTATAATTTACAAATATTGATACATGCGAGGTGAATCCCATCCAGAGTAGAAAAATAATAAAAAAAATTCTTCTGATTCTGAAAATGAAGTAAAATGTGAAAAAATTGCAGCAAAAAAAAAAAAAAAAATCACAATTGAACTATGATAGGTTCGAACCAGAAAAATTATGATTGGGGAAATGTAGAATTTTTTTTTATCAGCCACCAATCATAAAATTGTCAGTTATTCAAATATTTTGGACTTCTCAATTACTCTAGAAGAAATTTTCAGTGTAACATTTGCAAGAACATTCATCAAGATATCAATGACTGAGATTCTTGATTTCTCTGCCAGTTTTTTAAAGAATTCTGTCTTCGAAAGAAAATAGTCCTAAAAGAGTAGGGGGAAACAATCAGGAGTTGCAATTTTAAAATATTACGAGATGAATGTCTTTCGGTGTAACGGAAAAACAGACACAAACATTACTAATTGACATTTTTTTTATTAAGGTCCGTATACGGCCTAAATTTTTGAATCACAGTACAGTGAAACCTTGATTAACGAAGATAATTAGTTCTGGAATCACATTCGCTAGTCGAAACGACATTGCCCATAGGTTTTCGTAGGAAATTATATAATACGTTCTCGAAGTTGTGGCCCGAAAAATTGAAGGTAAGTTTCATAAAACACTAAGAAGCACTGCTGTAAAAAATGCAAATACTGACCGACGGCTGAGATAAACATCTCCAGAATTGGATGGAGGATAATTTAAAAGAATATAGAAAAATTAGCATCTTTTTTATTTCGCACTATGCACGTCGAGTCATAGTAAAAAAAAGAAGTGTATGTGAGGTGGTTGCTGTGTGATAAGGGGCCGTTCAAGTATTACGTCAGCAGTTTTAGCCATTTTTGACCCCTCTCCCTTCTCAGCAAAATTTCGTCAGCACTGCCCCCTACCTCCTAACGCATACTGGTGAGATCAGAAACATACGCGGGAAGGGGGACATGGGGGCTCGTGACAAACAAATCCAGACAAAACAAATTTTTTTAGTGTAAAAAACATTAAAAAAAATTAAAAATTTCGCGAAGAAAATACCTTTATATGTTGTTATAATCGATTTTTGTTAATTTTAATCCTATTTAGAGGGTAAGAAATCAAAATTTGTCTTTAAGAAATTCATTGCGACCCACCACTTTAAGCCATATATGGTAAACCCTTGACCCCGTGGACCAAATGTGGCCCTGGGGTTACGATGTGCCCTGTACACCTCAAACCTAATTTTGTAAAATGAACTAAGCTGCACATTTGCAAATCGCTTAAATGACCCGTGGGACAATTCCAGAGCATTTAAGTGGCCCGTGGCACATTTTCAGATCATTGAAGTAGGTCCGTGGCTCATTCAAAGATCACTTAAGTAACCCGCGACACAGTTTCAGAACACTTAAATGATCCATGGCACAATTTTAGAGCACTTACGCTACCCCCCCCCCCCACACACACACAGTGTGGTTCTACATCACTCAAGTTACCCGCGGAACCTTCCCTGATTACTTAAGTGATCCGTGGCATAATTACGGATCACTTAAGTAATACGTTGCACAGTTCCACGGAACTTAAGCGCCCCGGGCACATTTCCAAAGCACTTTAGCGAGGCCCGGAAACATTTCCTGAGCACTTGAAGGATCCGTAAAACATTTATAGATAGCCGAAGTGGCTCTGTAAGGGATTTATCATTAGGGAGAATGTTAGTTCAGGTGTGCCCACAAACTAGAAGAATATTTCATATTTTCATAAAGGGTGGTTGATGACGTAAGCATCATCCAACCCCCCCCCCCCGTCATCAAAAGTCAGCGAACCGGAAACCCCCTCCCACATCCATGTTGACGTAATACTTGAATGACCCCTAAATCGTCAGCTGATTCCTCTCTGAACACACATACAAAAGATAAATTCCTAGATATATAAATGATAATATCCAGGCTGTTCAATTTTTTTTGTATTAAAGGTACTGCGTGTGCACTATTCAAATCTAAAGCTTTCTTTTTTTTAAAATGCATTTCTCTCTTAACTCAATCATTCATTTTACATAAAATTGAAAGAGAAAGAGAGATATATCTGAAAAGCGATTCCCCTAGTTGGAAATAGATTAATCTGGCTTATGTAAGAATTACTCATTGGACTCATTTTGATTAGCACTAAAATTAACTCACGACACGGCTGTTTTATGTTACTGCAAGCATCCACGTCATCTAAAATGTTCGTTAGCCGAGGCAGAAATGTGTAGGAAAAAGAGATTCGTTAGCAGAAAAATTCACAAGCCGAGGCTATCGTTAGACGAGTAATCACCGTATGTACATTATAATTTTTGTGTAAAAGTTTTGATTGAATTATATCATTTTACAGAGTTTGAAACAATATATCATATTTCAGTCGTTCTTGTTCCTGATATATTTTTCATGTTTCACTTCAAAAATTTAGTATCTACCTTAGATTTTTCATTACTTTCGGATACTCTCCATGTAACAACCAGGTTGATTCAAAGTTTAGTACTTGTATTCTGGGAAAAAAAACGTTTAGCATACTTGCATTCCTGTCATATACAGGACGCTTCAAAACTCATGGGCAAAAGGAGTCATAGAACATATCTAGATGATTTCTGTCCGCGGCACCATACATGGAATGCATGTCCGCATTTCCATTCCTTTTGCAATCCCCTATACAAATTATGATTTTTAAGTGCCAAAACCAGCACTTTATGTTTTCAATGACTGCGGCGTCTAGTGGTTAACAGCTTGCATTGCAACTATGATGAAAATTGTTTGTTTAGATGTGTTATATAACTCCTTAAAAAGTTAGCCCAGCACGTTTCTGAATTACCTTTCACATGAGTAGAATGTAAATACGCTAAACATTTTTCCAATATAAAAATCTGAACTCGAGAGAGAGAGTATTAAGAGAGAGAGAGAAAGAGAGCGAGCGGACTACCTACCCATATTATTGAAGGAGGAATTGATGGTTTGGAATGAATATTTGAATGTAGTTGAGTAATTCAGTAGTGATTTGAATGTAATAATACGATGAGTATCGCGCCGAATCATTAAAGCTGCCGAATCATAAAATCAACCTATAGAATTCCGTTTGACGGTTAGACAGGACTATTTTGAAATTGGAGATTCATTCCCACTTGACGTTGTTAAGTATGATAAATATGGAAGAAATCATGCGGAAATATCACTTAAATTAAACCACTTCTCAGTTTTTCCCATACGTGATGGGTGCCCTACAAATATTTGTCCATAAATATTGAATTAAATGAAAATAATTGTTATAAGTATAAAACGTATAAATTATTATCAGCATTGCAATGTGTGTTACCTTTCTTCACATTTATCAACGTTTTCGAACATAATAAACATCACCGATCGAATCCATCGTTCTAGACTGAAGCGTGAGCAAATTGTCCGGTAAATTTACGTAATTTGCTAGCATAATTACTAACATTAAGATGTTAGCTGCTGCAATGATGTAAGATGCTGCTCTCCTTCCTGTCCCAGCTTTCTCCATCAAATTATAAATAATTACTGTTCTACTGTTCCAACGGAGGAAAGTTGTGAAAAACAGCTTTAAATGCGGGTAAAATGGTTTATCTGCATTCAAAGCTGTTTTTCCCCAACGTTTTTCGATTTCGAATATCTCAGTGAATATTGCACTTAGAAACTTGCAATTTGTTTTGTTGGCATCAGGAGAGACAGAGCAACAACTTTCTTATTGGGTTTTGAGCATAGAGTGTCGAGTTAATATTTTTATTTTGATAACTACACAACCCCTTGCAACATGAATGGCATATCTGAGTAATTCACGTTATTTAGATACTTTTTATAATTGGAAGTACTCTAAGATCAACGGTTTTCCAGTAAAATGTCATACGCCCTGTTACCTATGCACCCTGTATATATCGCTAATGTTCAATGATAAAATAAACGAAAGACCGTTTGTTGTGTTAAGACCGTTTATGTGTTAATTGCTTTGAAATGTCAAGTAATTGCAGTTCACTATTATTGGATATTAAGTATGATTATTAGTACAAGAAAACAACTATTACACGAAAATAAAAAGATTTGTTTTATTTTTATTATTCTGATGTGGTATTTATGCAAAGCCAACATATCGTCGGTGTTCAAGCAAAAATCACTAACAAGGAAAGGGTCGAAAGGTGTAATCGTCAAAACGTTTCGAAAAAATTACCTTTAATTCTACTAATTAAAATACAGTATGCAAAAAAATATATAAATTATTTATGTTATTATTGAATATAAATAATAATATGTATTATAATAAATAATAAATGCGGTATTATTATTTGTCACTCAAAAAAGAATTAGTAAATATTAATATTTTCAACCCCAATAGAGACCAAGAATGAATTTCAAAATCCCACAACCCTACTGTCATAGAGTGACATCATTCAAACGATACATGATTAGTAGGGGTCGGATTTTTATGCCCTAAAGATGAAACGTCGTTGCTGATAGGTTAAAAAAACCTGAATTTACTGATCAGTAGAGCTCGGATTATATGCACTAAAAACTGGTGAAATATGCTCTAAAAATATGCACCTAAAAATGCCGAAATGTGCTCTAAACATTTACACCTAAAAATGCCGAAATGTGCTCTAAACATTTACACCTAAAAATGCCGAAATGTGCTCTAAAAATATGCAAATATGCACCTAAAAATGCTGAAATATGCGTTTAAAAAATCATCATGCAAAAAAAGCAGATATGCTTTTAAAATGAATATTTTCTATTTTTTAGTGCATACTTCCTTCATTTACAAAAAGTATCCCCACATATACCTGCACATGCAAAAAACTTCTACATATTTTTTATTTAGGCATTTTTAATTTCTAGTTTGTTGTAGCTGCTCAGTAACGTAAAACCAGTAACAAAATAAATTCGACACTTCTAAAAAAATTGAACGCTTTTGACATAATCTCTAGAGATATCCTTAATAATAGAACTCTGGATATTTTTGGAAAATACGAACATCTCTATTAATTCACTAAATTCCACCTGCGGCAGAAAACCCGATGTTATAACAATACAGAGAAACCCTCTCGTAACGGACACCCCTCAGATGCGGTCCCCCTTCTTTTACGGCCAAATAATATTTTCCCCTTGTATAATAGAAGTATGCATTTCAAATCCCTGATCAACGGTCGCCCCTCTTTTATAAACGAATTTTTTTTGTCCCACCGGTGACAGCAAAAAAAAAAGGTTTTATTGTATTATTAGCAATATTTTTTTGAAAGATTATGAAAAAAAGATTACGCTTAAAATAAACTTTCAAAATATGGCACTTATTCTGAAAATTCTTCCATTTTATAAGACCAAAATATGCGAATGCATATGCACATATGCATTTGCATATAACCCGGGCTCTACTTTATCAGCAACGACGTTTCATCTTTAGGGTCATATAAATCCAAGTCCCAATGATTAGGTACAGCACAGACAGTGAAAGAAAGAAAAAAATGAGAAGCAACTGGAGAGATAGTTTCTCTATATAGGGAAAAACTGGAGGAAAGAACAAGAGGGAAAAGAAGTTTTTACAGATAATCGCCAAGAAGTGAGAGAGGTGATAAGTATCCAACTGTTGTAATTTTTAATAATTTTTTGTGGCTTTAATAGTTGCATTCCGCCACTACTTTTTTGTTTTTATGTGTTATAGGCGAGATGAATGTACGTGAATGTTTTCATAATTTTTTGAGGATGACATCTGTGGATCCTTTACTTGTAAGTACACTCTAAACCACTTGATAGACTACTGCAGTTGATTATAAATTCCAAATAATTATTTCATGATACGAACAGTTATCAACCATGAACCAGTTATCTAAACATCAGTAAACTCACTGTAGGAGTCAGAAATCTTTAAAATTTATAATTTTAACAATTTTTCATAACCACTCGAGAAGTTGAAATAGATAAAATTTCAAAACTGGACACAGCGAATTTTGCTTGACCGCCGACGATATAGTTGTTAATGTTTGTTTCAAACAACAATGCGCACACCTGTGCTGCTCTGATTCTGAAAAATACAGATAAACGCCGTAGGTGAAGATGATAAACGTTCACTTCGAATTGTGGAGGTAATCGGCGCTTAACGTGTTAATTTTATCACATCACGCAAAACGTGAATCAAATCAATACTGGGCCACGTGTGTGGAAGAAATGTGTTAAAAGTTACACTACATATTAAAATCTAGAACCCTTTTGCGTTTTGGTAGTTACTCGATGACTTCTATGTGACTCACGTGATGAATATTCGTCGAACACGAAAAGTACAATGCCATCTACGAATGAATTTCGATTCATTTTTAAAAAAAAAATAATACTCTCGATCATGACAAGATTTTTACTGTCAACCACATTCTCGTATGTCAAAATTGGTTGATTTTATGTTAATTCTGAAAATGTGTATTATTTACTTTTGGCTCAACCTGTAAACATAATGGTATCAGTTGTACCATTTCATTTTTTGAGCGATTATATCTCTTTCTGATACTGTACTACTAGATAATTGCATGGCGAAGGAATTACATTCAGAACTATATAGGCAATATCGCCTCCTGGTGGGCGATCGAATTGTCTGGGGGCGATAGAAGCTGCGAGTATAACATAGGATCCTATGGGTTAGCTTGAGTCGGGGGGCGATGAGAGAAAAAATAATTCTGAAAAAGGGGGCGATGGAACAAAAAATTTTGGAACTACAAATTTTGGAACTTATATGTACTAGAGCGTTCTCTTTCAACAGATGTCAAGTTCTTCATAAGCACTAAAGTGTCGCGGGTAATGCAGATCCGGTTTCACAAGATATATGGAGTAAAATTAAACAACGTATATTGCTTTTTGTTGTTACACTGAGGATTAGACAATTTCAAAACTGAACATATACACCCTGTGGCCAAAAAATTAGGAACACCCTGCTACTCACCATTAATATCGTGTGGAACGTCCTCTGGCTTTCTAGGCATGGAAACCGTTGGGGAAGAATATTAGCCCATGCTAACGAAATGGCAGCTATTAATTCCTCCAAATTAAATGGTGTTTCGGAGGTTTTAACAGACATTACAACCTCGTCCCGAAAATGCTCAATTGGGTTGAGATCGGGTGACAGAGGGGGGCCATTGGAAGCAATTGAAACTCTGAAAAAATCGTGTTCCTAAAACCAATCTGAGATAATTCCAGCTCCGTTGGAGGGTGCATTGTCCTGCTTGAAATAGCCATCATCATGCGGAAATATTATAGCCATAAACGGGTACACATGGTCAGCAACGATTTGGAGGTAGGCGCTGGCATTGACGGATGTTTTCAATGGAAATAAGGGACCAAAGAGTGTACCAGGAGAATGCTACCCACACCGTGATTCCGCCACTAACCGCTTGAACAGTTGTCATGTCTCATGCCGGATCCATGGCTTCGTGCTGCTTGCGCCACACGCGGATCCTGCCATTAGCGTCATGGAGAAGAAATCTTGACTCGTCAGACCAGAAAACCTTCTTCCATTCGTCAAGAGTCCAGTTTCAACGTTCTGCCACTATGGTGGTTGAGGGGTCATAGTGACGGACTCACATCGCGAGGACCCGGGTTCGAACCCCACCGTCGCTATATTGGTGGTCGGCTGAAGTTGGTTTTCTGTGGTTCCCAACTTCAAGGCGCGAATGCGAACCGATCTCCCCGTTAAAAAGTCTCGCCACAGAGAGCAACAGACCTACAAACAGCACAAATGTAATTCAATCATAACACATCACTCACTTCACTTCTGAAATATAGATGACAGCACTGAAAAATCAAACACAACACTACATATGCACTCAGACTGTTGGGTACATACACAGTTACACCTCCGGCACAACTCACTAGGTAGTAAATCGCCCATAAACGGTGATAGACCTGAGTTGTGCTCTGTTTGAAGGAAAGAAAAGGAAAAAGTTTCAACGTTATCTCTTTTCTCTCTCTCTCTAGCCCACAAAAGCCATTTTTTCGGTTTTGCAGCAAAATCAAAAGGACTCTTGTTGGTCGCCGGCTATCAGAACCAATTAGTTTTAAGTTCCGTCTTGTAGAGCTTATGGATATGCTTTGCGATAATCCTGTGTTGTATTGAACTGCAATTTGTTGCATTTTGTAGTTATTCTGCTGCTACACACAATGCGTGTCAATCGCCTGGCACCTTTTTCGTTCACAAGCAATTTCCGCCCAATATTTCGCTTTCCGCTCAAAGTTTTTGGCTTAGTTTTCATTCTGTTATACGAGAAAAACCAAGAAGGTAAGCGGCTTTACAGATAATGGAACCACCGTCCACAATCATGCCGCGTTCAAAGTCGACTCAAATTTCCTGTTTTGCTCATGAACAGGCAAATTCCAACGTTAACCGGTGCTTCTCACCTGGAAAAAGCTTTTTATCAGCAAATCTGGTTTATTATGTCAGCGCACGTGCTACACGGACGAGTCGAAGTTTGTGTGAAGGATGTTCCTAATTTTTTGGCCTCTGAGTTTATATGCTTAGTTCCGTTACCGAGAATTGGACAAGTTCTGAACTGAACACACATTGGACATTAATAATAATTATTCACTGAGACTTATGTGACTGTAAGGCTGATATAATAGTAAAACTATTCTTGATGGGGGAAGCTTACTGAGAAGATTTAGTAATTCTCATTCTTGAGTCATTTCGTTTTTTAGAAAATTGTTCTATGCCAATGCCCGAGAAAATGTATTCTCTCGTTTTTCAGAATATATCTTTCCGATTTTCTGCAACTTATTTAGTCTTGGTCTAGAGATTTATAGGAGAGTCCGCGAGGTTTTATAGGTAATATATCTACAGAAATACGATGCAATGTATCTATACACTTGATAGAAAGGGTGCATAAAAAATTGCTAGGGCATTTTCAGGAGTGTGGAACTTGAACTACGAGGAAGATTTATTTTTACGTATCAGCTGTCTCATTGGACTTCCTTTGTGTTGGGGTTTTTGCACTTGTATTTGCATGCAGATATTGCCAGAGGATGTTGATGCTCGATGCAGTGGTGTATGTGGCCTATGCAAGAATGAAAAAAAACAAAAATGCCCTTTAAAAATTCACAAAAATGACCTTGTTTTGTAAATACGTATATAAAAACACCCTTGTAGAGAAAAGAACCTTATATGAATTCACACACACACACAACCTACTCTGCAGTGTTTCTTTTTTCGGTAAAAAAGACAGCTGACCAAAAATTCGTGGAGTTTTTACTTTAATTCTTTGTTGAATCCAGATACACACACAGTATTTGCTTTCATTTGCCGACATGGGTCTCAAGCCGATCGACTCTCCCCTCCAGTGCTACGGCCCTCCGAGCCATACAACAACCGAGTTTTGACAGCAAAATCACATCAGCCACGCCTCAAAAACAGGTTTTTGAGTTTCTCGTAGCGGCGTAGTGCTGCGGGTGTGGAACTGGCTTTGGATGACGTAGACCAATGTTTCTCAACCTATGGTCCACGAGGGTGTATGAGGGGTTCGCAGGTAGACTCGATAATTTATAATTTTCACTGAATGAAAAATTATTTAACCGTTATAATTTATGTTGATAATACCCATATGGGTTCAATTAAAAATATACCTTCATACTTATGTTCACTATACATCATCGAGAAAAATGCAGAAACTTTCGATCGTAAATAAGGGATATCACAAAATTTTGAAAAAAATCCAATTCATTGCCTTATAAATGCAATTTTATAATTATTTCTAAAATTGCTGAAGGGTGGGTGAATAAAGGTCAGAGTTAAAAAATGTATTTCACGAAAAAATACTCAAATGATCGAAAGACCATATTTCATTAAAAAAAATACGGTAAACTAGGATGTTAAATTGGGTAACATACGGGGCATAACCACTTGGTCATAAAAAATGTTACAGGAAGTAGGCACAATCACTAATTCTCATTAAAATTACTGAAAAACTGCTGAACATGATAAAAATGTGAAATGAATATCCACATTTTTTGCCATATAATTATCAAAATATATATTATATAATGTATTATGAAAACGCTGCATATTCACGAATTTAGTGGAATTGTTACAAATTCAAATAAAAGCATCTTTGAAAAAATGGGCAAATGTATAAGAAAAATTGGAATAACCAAAAGTGTGCAAGAATGTCCCGTATTCGGGACACAAGTGGTCCGTAAAATAGTTTCAGACATTTTACTGGTCCTTGGGTTCAGAAAAGTTGAAAAACGCTGACGTAGAGAAAGAGGACAGACTGGTAACGTGATACAATGCTATAAAATTTCAACCATAACTTCAAGGTGACACTGTTTAATGCATCCTGGTCTTGAGGGTCCTGTGTCACAGCCTCTGGATTAGGGGGCTTGTATGTAAATTCTTAATTGTTATATTTCCCTCAATCATTATTTTACGGACATGCTATTACCACAGATGATTTTCCTTTGATGAATTTTTCTGATAATTATCTTCAATATTTTATTTTAATTTCAGACTCAAAACCGCGTACAATTTTATTACTTTATAGTTTAATTTCATTAATTTATTATGATCGAAGTGTTTAAAATTCTGAACGGGATTGATAGGATGGAACATGTGTTATTAATACAACCTTCAAGCCAATGCTTCGAGAAGGAGACACCAGTATCGTTTAGTAACGGGCAGTTCTAAGTTGTGGTGTCGCAGGGAGTTTTTCACTAATAGGATTGCTAATAAATGGAATAGCTTACGTCCGGGGCCGTGAATTCTAACACAATTGGAACGTTTAAAAAGAAGTACGATAGCCATAGTGGGATAAATCCAGAATCTATCAATACTTAGATAAAACAACCACACACACACACACCCATATAATCTTATTTTATGGGCAGTGTATTATGTAATAATTAATTTTTTGGTAATATATGCTGTTATATTGAGTTGTTGTATTTTGGTTATATTTGACATCCACGTTTTTATGGGCGTAATTTTTTTTCAACCACCTCGTCGGGAAATCTGCTTGTTGTGGCCCTCGTGTTTGTATTTGTAATTTTGAACATTTTCTCTTTCCCCATAGTTGTTAAGAAACGGGTCGTATTAACTGCACCATGAGCTTCCGCCCAAAAGAATTCACAAGAGACTTTACCTAGCTCAAAATAACTGTCTATCAATTTTCATATTTACTATCGAAAATCATAGTAAATCTGATAATATTATTAAATCTGATAATATTATTTGGCATTATTCAATTCAATGTTCTAACTGTAAACATCGAATTTATCGGGGTATGACGTTGGTCAGACATGCTGTAATGTTTCCAACATTCCACGCGGTAACGTTTTTACAATTTTGTCATTTTGAATATACATCAGCCTATATACAGTATACACACTTGCCTTTGCAATTATTATTCACTTGCTCTCTCTCTCTCTCCCTCTTCGCCCCCTCTCCCTCTACCCTATTAAGACAACCTTTTTTTAAATATTTAATTTAAAACCTTCGCGCGCTTCTAATTTACATAAATTATCACGTTTCAGCATCATGTCAACAAATAATTATTAAGATACTAAAAGAATTTCAATTCGATAGTCGCACATTTTTTTTTGTGTTATCACCAGTAGATAACAGTTGTCGCTAATCAAGCACATGAAATAATTATGTTAAGGAAAAAAAAGATTCTACACGTGGAGCAATACTGAATAGGTAATAATGTCATTAGTTCATTCCCTGCTGACATTCAACGGATGCAGAACATTTAGTATTCAGTGAGAGCAATCTTCTGTAGATGCTCACTAATCCGTTTGTGATTGGTCGCAGGTGCTCTTAGTGTCATCTAGGTATATTTAGGAGGGAGTTGTATAGAAATATCGACTAGCAGGTGAATTCCATAACGTGGGTTGTTGGCAAATAACGTTCAGCCTGCGTGAAAATATCTGAATGTAACAGAAAAAATGAAACGTATATAAACTTGCAAATGCTTTTAGAAAGTCGAATGTTTGTGAAACTAAATTTAAAAACATGGTTCTCTTTGTGGTTTCTGATCATTTTTGACATCGTCCTTTTGTGATTAAATTAATTGAAATTTAGGCGATATAATTAGAGAAATGCTGAGAACTCACATTTTTCTTATTTTCTTTGGACGTATGGATAACTGAGTATTTTCGCAATCGATATATTAAAACAGCTTTATGTAATGTTTGTGTGTGTGTTTAAATGTAGAGAAACCCCCATTGTGTGTGTGGTAGAGTGAATCAAAAGAGTTATTATTACTTCTGGTTTTATTTACTTCAAACGTAGATTTTTTGACCTTTTATTCAAAGTAATATATATATTTTTGAAATCGCGGTGTAAATTAACAGTAGTGAGAGGCACAACTCATAATTCGATCAGTTTCTGAGAAGAAGATGTTCAGAATTGGGCGGTTTCATTTTTTGACATCTTCAGGCAATTGACTAGAGATGTTATGATCTTAAAAATTTTAGAATTGGGTGAGAGAAAAATCTAACACAAACAGACGTAAAACGTAAATAGACGTAAAAGTAAAGGAACAAAATGTTGAAATTGAATAATTTTTAATTTCATCCTAATTGAATCAGTCACACCTTTTGAAAGACCTTTCATTTCAAACACTGTACACGGGTCAGGTCTCCATCGTCTGTTGACAATTTTAGAAATTGCCCCCGATAAGGAGGGGAATCATGTCAGATTTTTATTTAAAAAAATGGGGGATTTACAAAGTATCCGCCATCCGTGAATTAAGGCGGATATCAAAATATAATGCTATGAAATATGTGAAGTTTATAAATACCTTTTGAAAGACCGAACTGTATTGATCGAACATTTTAGATGTTCACCAATAGATATATTGATTTTTCTTATGCAACAAGTCGAATTCCTTTTCCTGATGCTTTCAGTATTATTCCCAACGCCAAGCCAAGGATAAGAAATAATACAGCTTCTTAGGAGTTTTCTTACATGAAGGAAAAGCATGAATAGTGAATACATTCTTCTCAGTGATTCAGGTACATACGTTGTATACGTGTTGCCACGGAAATTCTTATTTCGAGAGCAAGACTTAATTTTGCTATTTTTATTTTACGTGAGTTTTTCTTGAAAAATGAATGAAGAATATATTTTCTTAATATATTCTCGCTCGTGTGATACATATCCACGCGTTTTCACTGGGACCCGTATTTGGTTTGATATTATTTCTTTTATTTCAGATATGAAACATACGTTAGTATCTCTATCTTATGGGATTTTGAAACCCGCCGAAAGTAATGTTTTTGAAGAAACTGAAGTCACATACATATCCTTAAAAAATGTACATAGCTTAGGTGAAATTGGCACAAACACTGTTATAGTTTATTGAACACCTAGGAATTTCAAATAAAATTTTGAGAAGATTCAGCGCTCTGCAAAAGAGAATACACGGATTACGGAGAAAATTGAATTTTAGATTTGTTTTATATTAATTTTGAATAATATTTTTTCTTCCGTCCATAAGATTGCACTGAGTTTTTACTTTTATAATAACTCTCAATGACAGCATTGGATTATAATTTCGAATGATTTTTTTTCCTTTAAAAAAATCGAAGAATAAAGACTAAAAATGAAGAAATAACAAAACCATTTCGCAGAGCCTTTGCGTTTTCAAATTTCTCTTTATTCTTTCAAAATATATAGTATCATGAATCGTAGAGTAGAATAATTACAGTAATTTAAAGAAGATCACACATCTCGAAACCTTTCAAGAATAATTGATATGAGGTTTTCTTGTAAAAATCGATCACAATTAAGAGTAGTTTAAATGTAGTTTTGATTATTTTATACATTCAAATAAGTTGATTACATTGGGAAGTTCAAAGTGCATTGCAAATGACTGCTCAATGGTTTTCCTGCTCAGAACAAGGCGTGAATAATCATCACTTTATTTGATTTGATAGATATGTAATCACTATACGCTGTTTCGGATATAAATGACCGTGCCTGAAAAGTGATTAACAAAAATGTGGGTTTCTTGAAAAATCCTAGAACACGTAGTTTTTTTTTTTTTCATTTTTACGTAAAACAGTCATTTTTCAGACCGCACGATAGTGTACTGATCATTTTGAATTATATTTTTGCTTCTTAAATATGATAGAAGCAGAGCTTTTATCTAATCAATTTAGGAAAAAGTGAGATTTCTGTAAGAGGCATTCGTTAAAGTAATAAAACTATCCGAATATTTACCCGCGTTCGGGCGGAAAGCAGCAAAATTTCGATGCACCATTGCAATACTTTATTGAAAAATATTTAAGTAAGGCTTTGCATTCTTCATGGATTGTTGGAAAGTAAGAATTAACTCAGATCGTTAAAAAAAAAATTAAATGTGGATGATGCTTATTTTGTCATTTGGCCATTTTTTTGCAAAAATCGAAACCAATTAAAATATTTTTTTCTGACCGTTCTTCTTAGCCACAGTAACTCACGTAACTAGTTGCAGCAAACGAAAAATTCAAACGTGGAAAAATATATAAATACGTTTGATACTGAGACATAGGGTGTAACATGATTTTAATAACAATTGAACTCAGAGCGGGAAAGAAAAAAAATCTTACACGTTGTTAACTGTTTCACATTTTTAATTTATCTCACATCACCAAAATTATCTTGACTAGAAAAATCCTGTGGTATAAAACTCAACCAGAGTTCCAGCCTCCGGCTGTACATATCTGGTTACAAATCCAAGATGGAGTAGGGATGCTGTTCTTTAAACTATGTTTTTCTGTCTAATTTCCGCCATGATGTAAATGAATAAATAATCAATTACAGTTGTCATATCCTCTAATATTGAAATCCAATGGTCACTTTTTATATTAGTTACGCTTATTTTAGTTTGAATTTTGAATTGACAATCAAGTTTTTATAATTGCTCGTTTTGACAAACGTAGTGAAAAATTCAGGCGTGAAGTTTCATAAAAAGTTCAAATACAAAAATGGCATCAAGAATTTATAAAGAAATACACATTTTTGGAAGAATTAAATATTAATAAAATTAAGAGATGTATACAATTTTGAAGACGAGTTTATTTTAGTAAAGTATCTCGAAAACATATTGTGTGATATTAAAAGAAATAGTATTATAGAATTCGAATGTAAAAAAAAAATTAATGACTCACTTTGGCTCTGCGTTTGAGTTGCTGGGCTCGTTTCGCTTGGTCCAAGATAACATCCGTTTTTCCAAAATGTCCATACAACATTGTGTTTTGTCTCCAATAAACAGTGGAGAAGTAGGGAGGGGTTCAGTAGCAGCAACAGGCGACACCAAGTAACTGAAGTCTTGCTCTTTGAGCTCGATCAACTCCGGAACTTTACGATTCAAACGCATTTAAGAAGAGTTTTCTTTCGTGATTTGCCGATTTATTTATGAGACTGACATAGAGTTTCTTTTTTTTTCCGATCGAAGCAAATGTGTTGTGTTACGGAACATTTAATTGCTTATCTGATCAAGTGAGCGGCGAAGGGTTTTCGTAGAATATGTCAGAGACTTATTCTAACTGGTTAACCAACGGAGAGGTTGCAATAGCTGGGCGCAAAGATGTCGCTCTCGGGTTGCTAGGCGACGGACGGGGGTTGCGCGCCATTGGGATGATGGTGATCAAGAGATGCTGCACGTGAAGTAACGCGGGAACAGACACGTGGCAAGATTCGCCAAACTTACATTCCTTGTCAACATTCGCCAACATAAAATTAAGTCGTGACGCGTGCCTTGAAAAGCACTTATCTTCACCCACTCTCAAAAATTATATGTTTATAGTTATGAATATTTCAAGTTATACAGTCGTGATTTATTTTTGTTTTTTTGGTTAACTGAATTCGAATAATAACAACAATAAAATCGAAAAATGACATAAAAAGTTATTTTAAAAGTTTAGCGATATTCTCTCAAGATACAAATTTTCCCATTTCTACCCTTAAATGCATAGCTTTGCATATATGCAAAGGTTCTTATAAACCGAGAGGCCTCAACCTTTAGAAGACTGCGGGCCACATAATTGGTTTGAAAACGTGTCGCGGGCCCCTTATGTGATCTGGGAATGTGCCGCGGATCAGTTACGTGATCTGAAAATCTGTCGCAGGCAGCTCAAGTGCTTTGCAATTGTACCGCAGGTCATTTAAGTGATCTGGGAATGAGCCGTGGGTCACTTGACGCATGTGAGAAAATATCGAGTGCCGCTAAAGTGATTTGGAACTCTGCTATACGTCACTTTGATCTGTAAATGTGTTGCGATTCACTTAAGTGACCTAGAAATGTACCACGGGCCACTTTAAGTGCAAAGGAACTGTACCACGGGCCACTTTAAATGCAAAGGAACTGTACCACGGGCCACTTTAAGTGCAATGGAACTGTACCACGGCTCACTCAAGTGATCTCTAAATATGACACGACTTTCTACAGTGATCTTTCTTTAAATGTACCCGCTTAGTTAATTTTTATAAAACCAGGTTTGAGAGTATGGGGCCACATCCACATTTGGACTCACAGCCACATTTTTCCCGCAGGCCATGGGTTGAGCATATATGTTATAGAAGTTCATTACTGCAAGAACCAGTTTGAAGATGATAAATAAATTCAGAATCGACTTTGCAAATTTAGGTGAGGTAATTTTCTTTCCATTTTATAATGGAAAGAAAATGACCTTGAATTGGCTGGTAGATATCCCAATTAACAACAACGCTTTTTTTTTTTTTTTTGTTGCAGAGCATGTACGGCTGCAATTTCGCCAATTCGCGTTAAAATGTTTAGTCGCATTTCTTTTTTCTTACCTTTTTTTTACTCAGCTGCCGACCGATAGCTGCACGTCCATGTCCATGACCCCGCTATTGGATTGGACTTTTCGAGGTCTATCTGCACATAATAACTGCCACATATTTTAACGTGTATAAAAAACACTTTTTACCAAAAAATTGGGTCCCAAAATTAAGGAAGAGTTTCTCATACATGGATAGTATTATGCATATATTAGCAAGTTACTCAAAACTCAAATCATCATAACTTGCAATACCGCAAACCACGCGTTCGTCAAGCAACGACGTGTGCATAAAGCGATTACCGCGAACGATATATATATAAGCTAATATAGACAATATAACATATATATTTTTTTTGCTTATGGTTTAATTACAGAGAAAAACAGGGAGAGAAAATGTATACGATGAGAATGTAAAAGGGTGAACAAAATATATTTATGATGCAATTGACTCTGATAATGATAATGGACTAGACGATGTGGTCGATTGTGATGTATGAACTGGAGTGATGAGAAATTTAATGTTTTTTTAAGATGAATAAAAATTGTATTTTTTATATCATAAAATAAAAAATATATTTCATAAACTGTTTGCCAAATTTTAAGCCCAAAAAATCAGGAAAGTTTCTTTTATACGAGTGTTCCTTATGCACGTAAAAATACGTTATGCGTATTACGATTGTTCAAGAAATAGTAGGATATTATGAATTTCCGATCTTAACCGGGCGTTTCTTCAATCATTTTACACTGTGTGCAGGTTCTGGCCCATGAATCATGGGCGATGAGGTACATAATAATATAACGAGAATGACGTATCATCAGATTTTTTTCCTGTAGGGTACGTTTTTAAGGTTTCTGTAACGTCTCTAGGTACCTTCTTCATCAATTTCTGTTCTTGATTGTTGGCGGAATGCTTCAACATTATGAATTCTTAACAAATTTCTCTTAATTAAATTGTATATAGTTTTACCACGGATTTTCATATTATTACATTGATATAAAAAGCCTCATAATATATTCTTCAACTTACTTTATCTAGATAATGGGCAGACATTGCCCTTTTATCAACCCTCACGTGTGGAGTTCCTACGTATAAGATTCCTGTTGTTTTGGGCTAATGTGATGATACCTTGTTTTTT